>NC_062219.1:28199388-29516055 GCF_902686445.1 Sciurus carolinensis
TGCCTACCTTTGGATGCTGGATAATTAAATAAGGAGATAATGCTAAAAGTACACTATTTCCTTCTCTAGCTATTGTCTTCTCTCCTCCTCTAATTATCTGTGCATAAAAGCTTCCAATTCTTTACCTCCCCTCAAGACTTGATAGCAGGGTGCAGCAAACACTTTCTGTAAAGGGCTACACAGTAAATATTTTTGGCTTTGCGAGCCATTAGGTTTCTGTAACTAGTCAATTCTGCCACTACAGTGTGTAAGCAGGCAGAGGCAACATCCACATGAATGGACATGGTTGTACTCCCACAAAACTTTATTTACAAAAACTGTCAGAGAGTCATTTTGACATGAGGGTAGCAGTTTGCCCACCTGTGCTCTATTTCAAGATTTCTTCTATTTAGTCTTCCCCAGATGTTCTGATTTACTATAATGCCTTTGGTTATCAAGTCAAGGACACAATTTTCCGTTCTTAAGACCAGACTTTTTGGCTTCAAACTCAACCCCTCCTTGACAACCTCCCATCCCATCCCCTGCATCTCACAGGTTCGACAGTGCTCTAAAACAAAAAAAAAAGATCTTCTCTTTCAAATATATTTCTTTATCTCAGTTATGACATTACCATCCACAAATCTGTCCTCTAGGAGATATCCTTTAAGAACTAGATTCATTGGAAAGTAATTTGGGTCTCATCCTAATTCTTGTCAAGAGGTTGATAAAGAATGTAAGGTCTTAAGAGCACAAAAGAACAGTAACACTCCAGTTTTCTCTGAATCTAGGGTACACAGTGCCACCTAATGGGGAAAAACAAGGCCACCCTCACTGCAAGTAAAGCTCTTGGTAAATTCAGATTTATTTACCTGAAGCTGAAGCAAAACAACCGGGAATGTGAGGAGACCAGATTGTGCTATAAATGACACTTTCATGGCCCCTAAAGGTGCACAGAGACTTTCCAACAGTTGGATCCCACTACAAATAAATGAATAGATTAATTATTTAACAGAGATAAATTCAAATGTATGCTTTTATATATACTACATGTATGACATATCATATATATTTACATATGCACATATAATACACATATATATGTATCTCAAGGATTTAAGATCTATTTTATATAAAGCAAGAGGGTCTTTAAGGGGCCAAAATAATCAATGCTAAGTAAATTATTAGGTTATAGCCAAAAGATTAGAAAATTTTAAGTTCTAATGTTCTAATATATCTTCTGAAAAGAAAATTGTTCAATTCTTAAGTTACAGAAGAATATTTTGGAAAAGAAAAAAATTCAGCTGAAGCTCTGGAGAACAGAGTATTTGTTTTTAAATACAGCAATGCTGACATACCACTTTGACAGTCTGATCCCATGAGCCAGACACCACAAGCTGTTCACCTCTGGTTTGGCTCCAATCAACACTATATACCTAAAAACATTTTAATGGGTTTAGAAAGCATAACAATATTAAGTTGAATATTACATTTTATCTCTACAACAATGATAACTAGCAAGAACAACTAATTTACTTTATTAAAACATCAAATAAAGTCCTAGCCATCTCAACATGACGTTAGAGAAATGGAAAGGTAATTCTGTCCATACCTCCATGCATATTCCTTGTAGATAAGGCTCCAACTGCCCTTAATATAATTCTACAGGATACTTCCAAATCTTTTTCACTAAAACAAATTACATATATTTTTAAACCTACCAACAAATCACTGTTTGCAGCACCATGAAGAAATGTCAAAGCAGAATAAAAAGTTACTCATCTAAAAAAGCTTGCCTGGTCAATGTTTATCAGAAAGCATTAAAATTCAATTATTATCCCTATCTGGCCTTTCTTTAAAAAAAAAGAGAAAAGCTTATAGAAACCAAGTGATCCTTTCAGGTCTCTTGGTTAAACAACTTTATTTATCCACTGCCACTATTATCTTTCGCTTCTCTCAGTGAATTATTCGAAACCTACATATGTGCATAATTATATTTTATGAAAGTAGTCCTCACGTGTACCTAAGTATATGTCATTAAATATGACCAGTTAGAGGTTATTTTAAATTTTAAAACTCAATTTCCACATATACATAGGAAATACAACTGTATGGGGTTTACTGTGATTTAAGTAAGGGTTACTTGCTGTCTGCTCCTCAGTGCTATACTGAGCCCTGTTAGAGCCTGAAGGGGGAAAAAAAAAAAAAATCAGTAATGCCAATCCTGCCTTTACAATCTGATTGTTTGTCACTTAGACATGAAATCTTAAAAAGTAAGGGAAACATAATAGGATAGTGGTTGCCAGGACCTGGGGAGCAGTGGGTGGTGGGGAGGTGTATGGACATGGAGAGATGAGGAGATGTCAGTCAAAGGATACAAACTTTCAGTTATAAGATGAGTAAGTTCTAGATACCCAACATACAGCATGGTAACTACAATTAATAATATAATGTATGCTTGAAATCTGTCATTGGAATAATCCTTAAATGCTCTCACCGAATATACCCACAAAATAGTAACTATGTCAGATGATAAGTTAATTGTTTTGTTGGTGAGAATGATTATATAAGATATACGTACATCAAAATACTACATTGTATGCTCTAAATATATATAATTTTTGTCAATTATACTTGATAAAGTTTTAAATTTTTTAAAATAAATTATTAAGGCTCCAGAAAAAAAGGAAAAGAGAATTTTACATTTTGTTTATCATGAATTTTTTGCATTATTTTTTAATTTTAAAAACACTGCATCAACAGATTATTTCTCTTGATAACCAAATTTGGGGGTAGCCGAGTGAGTGTCTTATTTCCCCTACCCTAGTCCTGGCCTACCTGATGCCCATATTCATGCAAGAGAGAAGGCCACTTTGAACACTAAAGGAAGCACTTGTGAAGTATACAGAAGGAGCAGCAAAAGTCAAGAACTGTTGGACATCTGTTAATTGAGGATAGAAAAAAGGGTTTGGAAACAATGCTGAAGATCTTGAAAGCTACAGAATTTGACTTTATCCTCTAAATTTCCTCTATTAAGGGGCCATATGGTAAATATTTTAGATTTTCTAGCTACCCAGTCACACTGTCACAAGTACCAAATCCAGCCCAAGCAGCACACAACAGCAGTCATTATCAATGATTGTATGTGGCTATGTTTCAATAAAACTTTATTTACAAATGAAGCATAGGGAAGGGTTTGGCCCTAGCCTACCAGTTAGTCAACTCCTGCACTAAGTTGAAGTGAAAAGTCAAAAGTAACAACAATGAACTTTTTTTTTTATTTTTATTTTTACAGACTGCATTTTGATTCATTGTACACAAATGGCGAACAATGAACTTTAATAACAACAAAAATCTTTATTGAGCTCTGTGTGTCATGTGCTCACAACAACCTGGTTTTATATCCCATTTAGTCTTTGAAGTAGACTACGAAGTAGATACTATTTGCTAAGGTCCAGACAAGCTAAGATACTCGTCCAAGTTCCTAAAGCTTGGTACAGAGATGAAATCTGAATCTGGTCAGCCAAACTGCAAAGTCTACTCTTAATTGCTATGCTAGGCTATCTAGAACAAGCTGCTTGAGGGGACCATTGAGTCAGAACTTCTCAGTTACTCTGCCGAGTGGACAGGAGCATGTCCTTGCTGGTATCACCCTCACTGGAGCTTCCCTTAGGCCCAGATTGATTCCATTTTGTTTGTGAATTCTTCATAGAGCTAAGAACTTAAAGCCCCTGTCCACTTGTGAATTTCCACTTATCTGTCAAGATGTGGTCCCATTACCTCCTTTATGAACTAAAATCCCCCTGACAAGCCCCTAAGTGAATCAGATGCTCCTTTTTGTGTACTCTACCAGCCGTTTGTACCTACTTCTAATCCAGCATTTGTCATATTTTACTAAAAATAATGTTAGATAACTGCCATACCTTCTAGATTTTGGAGACACCTCATGAGTAAAACCACTGACTTTTGAGTACATTATATTCATCACATTAAAAGAGGCACTCAGCAATTGTTGGTTAAAAACAAATTTACCTTCACAGCCTACAGTGTTGCAAAGTACAGTAGCGTTGAACTCCTAGCTAAAGACTAACACCTTCAGCTCAGACCCCACTGCCTCCACACACCTCCAGTGTGATACCGGAGTCAACACCTTAGGGCTTCTCCTCTCTAACACTGCAGGCACCTCCATCAGCTCAGAACCCAGCCCTAGCAGAACAGAAAAGAAGGAAACTCTGCTGATGGCAGTGTTGCTGCCCATCTGTCACAAAGTGGCAAGGATTAGGTCTCTAGAACAAAGCTAAGGACAGGACTTACATAGTGGTGAGGTTAAAAATGGGATAAGGAAACATAGGCAACTCAAATCAATAAATACCTCATTTATTGTACTATGTTTAAAGTATTAGGACATAGTAAAGGAACCAACAGGCTGGGAGATCATGCTTAAAAATTAAAGAACTACAGACATAAGTACAAGAGGGGCATGAGATGGAAAATTCAGCTTGATGCCCAGAAGAAAAGATTCAAGTAGGGCTTTCAGGGCTGGCTAAAATGTCAGAAGTAGAAAGCAGAAGTGAAACAGTGACCACAGATGCCCCCAGACATAAACAGCACCCTAGGGATTAGGGTTAGTGAAAGTATGATAACACCAAGGTTTTATCAACTATAAGTGATGGTGGCATTAACAAAAGTGGAACACCAGAAGATGGACACAAATGAATAATTTTATACATACTGAGTTTGAAGGGATGGCAAAATAGCCAAGGGGAAATGTCTAGTATAAACATAGTTTGGACATTAACTTCAGATTTTGAATAAGTTCACAGCCAGAAAGATATTTGAGGAGACAGATAAAAAGATGACTGAATTTTGTTATCCCAACTGAGTCAATTCACTCATCTATTCAACATTTATTAAGCATTTACTATGTATAAGGCACAAGGAAGGGGGTAGTTACAATGTTAGATAAGACTGACCTCACTGATATTATATTTAAGCAGAAGATACCTATAAATAAAGAAATGTGTAATTTCAGGTTGTGATTTTAAGAAGCTACTAAGAAAAATAAAATAAGGAAACTAGAAAACAGTAACAGGGGCAGGGGTCACTTCTCAATAAAATAATCAGGAATGACCTCTCTAAGCAGAGACTTCTGTGTAATAAAAGACTCAACTCTACAAATCTGGAGGAAAGGCTTCAGGTAGAGAGAACTAGGAAAAACTTTAAGTAGGGGACAACTCTGCCGTATCAGAGGAACAGCAAGGACAAAGAGTTAGGAGTGACAACCTCTTAAAAGATCAGGGTTAACTGTGCACATGTTGCTGGGTGAGGTGTAGCACAACTGTAATCCTGGTGACTTTGGAGACTGAGGCAGAAGAATGACAAGTTCAAGGACAGCCTCAGCAACTTGGTGAGACCCTGTCTCAAAATTGAAAATAAAAAAAGCTGGGGCTACAGCTCAGTGGTAAAGCAATTCTGGGTTTAATTCCAAGTACCAAAAAAAAAAAAAAAAGAGTCTGTATGAAATCTTTTTTTTTTTTTTTCAGTGCTGGGGATTGAACCCAGGGCCTTTGTGCTTGCAAGGCAAGCACTCTACCTACTGAGCTATCTCCCCAGTCCTGTATGTAATCTCTTGAAAGATGTTACAACCCATCCTTTAACTGCTTTTCCCATCTACTCTTGTTCACTTCCAATCCACTACCCACACTGCATTAAAAAAACTATAAAAATAATAATAACAATATTAAGACAAGTATGATGGCACATGCCTGTAATCCCAGCTACTTGTTATCCCAGGAGAATCACAAATTCAAACCCAGCCTGGGCAATTGAGCAACATCCTGTCTCAAAATAAAATAAAAAGGGGCTGGGATCAGTGGTAGGGTGCTTGTCTAGCCCTTCATGAGGCTCTTCGTTTGATCCCCAGTACTGAAAAAAGAAAAAAAGAACAGAAGAAAAAAACAATGTATAAACATCGGTCCCCTGTACAAAGATTTCCAAGGGTTTCATACTATGGGTCTTCTGAACTTATCTTCACTGAACATTATATGAGATTCATTCATGTTGATTCATATTACCCAAAGGTCAAAATCATGCAAAACTATGCAAGACTTAGGAAGGCATACATAGGTAGTAAAGCTAAAAAGAAAACATAAATAGAAAACTGAGGTTAGTGGTTACTCCTGGGAAGAAGGAAGGAAAAAAGGAGGGAGAAGAGGGATCAGAAGTCGGGGGACTTCCATGGGGCAGGTAATGTTTTATTTCTTAAGCTAGATGGTGAATATGCAAGTTTTCAATATTCCATTTTTTACATTTTACATATATTTAAATGTATGAAATATTTCACAACTTTTTTTTTTTTTTCAATCTACAACATCTTCCCCCTGATCTTAGCACAACTGCCACTGACTGCTGCAGGCCCATAGCCCATCCTTCCCCTTCCTTTGCCTCTCATCCTACTCCTCTGGCCTCTCCATCTGAAAGTTCATTTCCTCCTTTACTCCCTCAGAGTGGACATTGCAAATGGTCAAATTAAATATAAAAAGGAAGAGAAATATGTAGTCCTGGACTTTATGCTTTAAAAGCAGGGTCCTCTAAATGCCTATCTTGTGAAATTACTCTTAGCAGTAGTGAAAACATTTGAGAAAATGGAAAAAGAAAAAAATTTAAAAACATGAATAATATTTTGTGCTCCTCTATGAAATCTGAACTTCAGCAAAACTAGTTTGAGAGGACAAATTTTATTACTGAAACTAATTCCCAAAGAGCTCATTTTTAATCTACTGTAAAATAATGCCCTTTTTAAGTTGGTCTATTTAATTAAAAACCATCAAATAAAAACTATGCCCATAAATTTTACTTATCTGTATCAATGCAAGGGAAAGGGATACTGACTTTTAATTGCTAAGCAATTAGAAAGGGCTACATATTTCTTTAAATGTAAAACTTTTAATTTAAAAATAATTTTTCATTATGAAAATTTTAAAGCATGAATAAAACTATAAAGAATAGTACAATAAACCCCCAGGTACCTATTACACACTTTCTGTGATTATAAACATTTTTTTTGCCCATCTTATGTCATCTGTCCCATTATTGACAGATTGACTGGCTGCTTGAGTATTTTAGCATCAAACCTTTTTACTCATAAGTACTTTAGCAGATAAGGATTTATTTTTACATTAGTTATTAAATTTTATGTATTTTCACCCCTATCAAGAATAACAACAGCCCCCAATATCAACTAACACTCAACATATATTCTTATCTTCCTGGTTGTCAAAAAATCGCTTTTCTTTTTTAACAGCTGGTTTATTTGAATCAGTACCCAAATAAGGTACATTATTTACACTTAGTTATTATGTCTTTAAGTTTCTTTTAATCTAGGGCAACCCTCCTTCCTCCACTTTGCTTTTTATGTGACCCTTCCTATGGTATTTACTTGCTGAAAAAAACAAGTTATTGGTCCTGTCCTACATTCTGGATTTGGCTAATTGTTTCCTCATGGTGGTATTTAACTTCTTCCTCTAACCTTCCTATTTCCTTAATTTGGAAGTTAGATCTGGAGACTTAATCAGATTCTGTTCAATGTTTTTTAGCTTCCTATTATATTAGGAGGCATATAATTTCTGATTGACCCACTTTTAGTGATCCTAGATTGTTCAGAGACTGTTTCAAACTTAAATTAATGATTTTAACATCCATG
Source organism: Sciurus carolinensis (assembly GCF_902686445.1). Lineage (NCBI taxonomy): Eukaryota > Metazoa > Chordata > Mammalia > Rodentia > Sciuridae > Sciurus > Sciurus carolinensis. The sequence goes on from NC_062219.1 coordinate 28,207,067, forward strand.
GATGACCCTCGCCTACAGTCATTATTTCATTAGGAGCTACTAAATGGTGATTTTCTAATTCTGTTATTCCTTCTGCATATATATTAGCTAAGATTCTGTTATAAAATTTTTTAATCAATTTTTTATTATTCCACAGTAAAATTCACACAGAAAAGGCAAGATAAGTGCCTTGTTCCTTTACCTTTATCAGTTTTCAAAATAAAGACTTATTTATCATATTAATGTTTAATGATCAATTCTTTTTTAATAATCATAATTTCATGTATGAGTGAAAATACATATATAAGAGAGTGTGTGCATTTCCAATGCTTCAATTCATTGCTGTAATCCAATGTCCCATCTTTGGTTAATGAAACCACTTCAAGTTGTTTCTTCTGAACCCTGAACATGTAGCTAATGGCCTCTCATAATATTCTTGCTTTCTGACAAGAACATGCCTTAGGTTCATCTTGTGTATTTCCCACCTAGTCTGAGAATAAATGATTTCTCCAAAGACTTCCTTTTAGTAGGAAATAGGATTTAGAAGCCAAAATCTAGGCACTAAGGATATTCACTGCTACTGACCTGGCATTACTGCTAAGTCCTTACAGTGCAAAGAATTAGAACATATGTATTTTTTGAGAAAAATAAAACATGAATGCATATTTTCTATCCAATTTTAAGATTAAGAGTTTCTATTTACCCTATATTCCCATTATTCTTATACCCTATATTCCCATTATTATTATACCCTATATTCTTCTCTATTACATTAAAAATTTTGGTTTCTGATGACCTAATTACTGTGAAGCTTTATCCTGTGATATACATGAGAGTTTCAAATAACAGTACTGATTTTTCTGAATGTAGTTTAAAAGTTCTTTCCAATTCTTACTGTTTATCAAACATATCCCACTAGGTATGAACAATACTATGTGTGTGTATGTCTGTGTATACATATACACACAGACACAAACACACACACACACACACACACACACACACACACACACATATTTTTTAGTTGTAGGTGGACACAATACCTTTATTTTTATGTGGTGCTGAGGATCAAACCCAGGGGCTCATGCATGCTAGGTAAATGCACTACCACTGAGCCACAATCCCAGTTCTAACACAGTGTTTCTAAAGTCACTTAAAATCATTATTTTCAATACCTGATCATGGTGCCATTTGACAGAGGACAATATTAATTTGTTTCTTTTCAATTTTTAGCACTGATTTTTTCTTTCTGATTCAAATTGTAATTCTTAATTATATAAATCGATTCCATGATCCTAGCTCAAAACTATGGAGAAACCTTATATTCATCTTTGTCCTTGAAGAATATGCAGAATAAGTCCAAGGACATTTCTCCTATCTGCAGCGTTCCCTCACCCACCTTGTCAGGGGTAAAACTGAAGCTTTTGTCATTTAAAAGCCCAGGCCTTGGCAAGAGGGAAGGAACACAAAAGGAACTTGTACCTGCCTCCTGACCCCCACCCTAACGTGTCAGCTGACCCCAATACAATACAATAAACCCCAGGAAATTCCCCATCCACACTCCTGTCCCACCTTAAATGAAGCCTAAAAACCCAGACCCTTGCTTCAGCTCACTGCCATTTGTACCCACCCCTTCACAAAATGAGCCACATCAAGTGTTGGACCAATTGACTCTGCAGCTGAATAAAAAGCTTGCTGATCCAAGGTCTGCTTCCTGCTTTGGTCATTTGTGCTTACAGTCCTTACTCCCCTGCTTTCTTTCCCACTCCCTTTAAAACTCTTATTAGTTTTTTTCAGTTTTTTCATTGTCTTTCCATTGTTTCTTTTTGAAGTGTACACATATAAAACATAATACATGTTTATAATAATGTCAACAATTAAAATATATATGCTTATATGGCTGTCTTACAAAAAATTCTACATTTTTAAAAAGTTCTGCAAATAAATCCATTTCATATGAGCTTGCAGCAAAACTAAAAATAATTTCTAGTTTCATGATTTCAAATTATGAAATAAGATTGCATAATTCTCCTACATATGTTTCTTAATAGATTCTAAAATAGGAGATATGGGGTTCCAATTCCCATCTATGGTTCACTCACTAACTTGCTTGGGAGACAGGTATATTGTTGACACCTACACTGAGTAAATGAGAGCGATGACAGACACTGTAGCAGTAATCATGCATGAAAGTTTTTCTCTACTTGAATACATTAAATTACAGTTTCCATCTATTTAAAACTATCGTTTTCTCTTTTTCAAAAAATTTTAGAAAGCTTTGAGTTGAGATAGATGACTATGAATAATGATTTTGCAAGGTAAAGCAAATCACTCCCCTTATTAAAGATTTTCCTTATTCAGCCATGTGTGGCCCAAAATCTATACAATCATCATTCTCTTGAATTTTCATGGCATAAACTCCAACCCTGCTAGCCAGGCACTAGAGGTCCATCAGGAAATGACCTTTATCCCCCTCCCTCCCTCCCTTCCTTCCTCTCCCATAGCGCCACTACACACTCTAAGCTCCCAATAGACCAAAGGACTTGAGGTTGCCTGAATGTGTCAGGCTCTTTCACAGACCTTAACTTACACAGATGCTCATCTTCATCAGATGTCATTGTCCCTTTGGGCCATGCTTTTAAAATATAATAGAATTGAAAAGTGACAATTGAGATTGTTATAGATTGGATCAAGGTATCCCCCCAAAGCATCTGTTAAAGCAGGAATGTTCAGATAATTGTAACCTGAGAGTAATGAGAGCTGTTAAGAGTTATAAGCTGATCAATCCATCCTATTATGAATGGGCCAAATGGGTGGTACACAGGTAGGGCATGGCTGGAAGAGGCAGGTTTGGGGATGTGCCCTGGAATGGTTCATCTTCCCTGCAAATCCTCCCCCACTCTCTCTGCTTCTTGGAAGACAGAAGCAGAGCTGCACTCTCCCACCATGCCCTTCTGCCATAGTGCTCTGCCTCACCTTCAGCCAAGAGCAATGGAGTCAGCCAATAACAGACCAAACCTCTGAAACCATGAGCCAAAATAAACATTTCCTCCTCTAAATTGTTCTCGTAAGGTATTTTGGTCATAGCAACAAAAAGCTGACTAATATAAATATTACATCCTATTGGCAGTAAAATCCAAATTAAGAGAATTGATTCAACTGACACCTAACTAGAAACTATTTTCCTCCACATACGCAAAAGTTTTAAACTACTATTTCAAACCATAATGACATATTACTGCCAGTAACCTACTGTAAAATAAATGGCCAAATGTGACTAAATATGAAAAAGGAAGTATATTGAGTCTAATTCTTTCCTCCAACTGTTTCAATTTTTTTTTAAAAAAAGAAAACAAAGGAAGAAGAGGGGAGGGGAGGGGAGGAGAGGGGAGGGGAGAGGAGGAAAAAGGAAAAAAAGGAAAGGGGAGGAGAGGGGAAGAAAAAATTCCTTTTAGACAACAAATCTGTTGTGCAGTTTTAAATGTAAATATACATCTAAATGGGTCACAGTGGTGTTAAATGTATAAATAGTTGTCATTCTATATTAATATTTTTACTGGTACCCATCATTATAGACTTCTCAGCACCTATCATTAGTAAAGTGTGAATAATTGATTCATTTTTTAAAGGAAACAAGATTTTAACCACATGGTGCACCATTACTATAAAATGTATAATTAAATATATTTTCTCCACAATAGGATACTAAGAGTTTCATGTTTAGTTCTAAGTAAATTTTCACAAGTTATACTCAAAAACTGTAATGAATCACATATCTTATAAAAATTCAGCAAATTGATAAGCCTTGATATTTAACAATAAGAACAAATTTTAATTATTTTTTTTTAATTATAATAAGTATATTGGAAATTAAAAGCTGAAATAAATATTAAATTGATTCTGCACCCGTTTTTTGGGGGGAGTGTGTACTGGGGATTGAACCCAGGGCATACTACATTGAGCTATACCCCATGTCCATTTTAGTTTTTATTTTGAGACATTCTTAAGTCACCCAGGCTGGCCTCAAGCTTTAAATCCTCCTGCCACAGCCTCACAAGGAGCTGGGCCTGTGCCATCATCCCTGGTTTGATTCTAAATCATCTTTAAAGTCACCATAACTCACGATTAGCAATATTGTGCCATAAATCATGAATCAGAGAAGGAAGGGAAGGGAAAGGAAAGGGAGGGGAGTTTATATTCATTTTTTCTCCTTCTTACTGAACTTTAAATTTTTTTTTATTCTTCCACTTCTGGTATATATTCAGAAGTAATCTAAGCACAGGCATTTTGGGGGCTCAAAAGTAATAATGGCCTCAACAAACACCAGTTAAACAATAGAGAGAAGAATCCGATTTCTGCTTCAATGCTAACTTTAGAAGTTGTACACATAGATAATATTTTTCTTTCTTTTCAAATCACCAAGAGTTTCATTCTTCAAGGTCTAAAATATATCTGTTAGATTTCTCCTTTGTGATTCCTCTAAAGATATGAAAATTGATGGTACGGCATTTCTCACAAGCAATCAAGTAGCCAAATAGGAAACAGAGAATTTATAACACATTTTACATTTTCTAATGCAGTTATAACAGTAAATGATAATAACTCATATTTATTCACTGCTAGGTCTAGACCAAGCACTCACAATGACCCTGATACAAACTACTATTATGCTTAATTTACAAATGAAGAAATGGGCTGAGAAAAAAAATAAGTAACTCACCCAAGGTCACTGAGCTGATAAATTACAGAGCTAGGACGCACACCCAAGGCTCATAGTAACCATGCTGTTCATCCTTCCATAGGAGAAGATGGTCCACTTTTGCTACTCTATTTTATAACATAGCTTCCCTGAACATACCAGTGAAAAATATTGAAATTGTCTACACTCATTCATTTACTAATTTATCAACAATATTTATGAGCTCCTCAAAGCATTCATTTGACCCAAAATTCTTTTAAGTGTTTCTTAGCACCTGGTATATTCAATGGACTGAATCTGTTCTCCCAAAATTCATTTGTTGAAATTCTAACTACCAATGTGATGATAGCAGGAAGTAGAGCCTTTGGGAGGTTAAATTAGGTCACAAGGATGAAGTTCCCAAGAATGGATTACTGACTTTATAAAAGGGACTCCCAAGAGCTTGTACACCTTCCTTCCACCATGTGAACATTCAATGTGAGACAATGGTCTGGAATCTGGAAGTGGGTGCTCACCAGAAACTCACCATGATGGCATCCTAATCTTGGACTCCTAGTCTCCAGAACTATGACAAATTTCTGTTGATAACCCACTCAGTCTATGATACCTTGCTATAGCATCCTGAACTAAGGCAGAAATCAGTAACAAGAATTGGGGTCGGTGCTCTAACAGGCACCTAAAAAGGTTATCTTAGTTTATTATTTCACATAACCAAGCAAATTAATACAATAAAATAATAATAATAATAATAATAATAATAACAATATCTAATTGTAGAAGCTACTTTTAGTTGGACTTTACTTATTACAAGTCACCCTAAATGATACAAATGCTTACCAAAATTACATTTGAAAAGAAAATGAATAGGGACAATCTAGAATAAGTTGTTAAAAAAAAAAAAGACATAAAACAAACTACGTTTCCAGTTCAAAAAGTCAGTTGATTACAGAATGATGCGATTCTGTTTAATAGTAGTTCAAACAACAAAGATCAAGGTGCTTTACTAGTGAATTCAAAGTAACCCACCACTATGACACAGCTGAGAAAGATATACAACCATTTCAGGGAATATTATTAGAACCCGAAGCTCAAGAATATGGTGGAAAAGTCTTATACAGCACAGCACTGATCATCACATTTCTGGAATAAATTAAGTAGACTATATTAAAAGAGACAGTGAAAAACAGAAGAGTACCACCAAAGGAGGGTTTCCAGGAGTGTGGAAGATGTAGAGACCAAGTAATTGGAGGACAGGTTAAAGAAATTGGACAAATGCAGTTTGGAAGAGAGAAGACTAAAGAGAGCATGATGGCTATTTTTAAGGCTTCTCCTAGAAAAGAAGAAGTGAACTTGGTCTCACCACTTCAGATAAAGGCATGTGAAACAATGCTGAGTGCTAACAGTGGTATATTCGGGCATAAGAAAAGCAATTTTCTAACCATTAAGGTAACCTAAAACTCAAATAATAAGTTACTCCTGAATATAGTGAAATTCATTTCCACCCAGATGAGTAAAGACTGAATGACCACCCATCAGGGACATTCTAGAACAGTGTTTCCCAGGAAATATACAGTGTTACACCACTGGTTATACAAGAAATGATTTTTAACTGGTGCATACATTTTATTCACTATCCATTTGTTTTAACATACATTAAAAACATACTATAATGTTTTCTATTCACTGTATATAAATGCACATGCTAAACTAGCTAGCAATCCTATGGCTTCACAAATATTACTGTTATAGAATAAATGAAGTAACAATTTAAAGTTGATTTAAAGAAAAATATCAAATCAACATGTCCTATTTTATGTAACTAGGTGTATTATTTTATGATCTATCTTGTTTATACAGAGAGGCAATAAAAAAGCAACCAAAAATAAAGTAAAAAGAACTTCTGAGAGGAAAAAAATATTTTAAAAAGAAAGAAAACAAAAACATTATTTATAATATAAATGGCATAAGAAGATGGTAAAACTCATGAAGGTATCAAAGAATGTCTGAATTTTGCAAATGCTGCACTGTGGGAATTCTTTCATTGAACATCCTCAAACAAAATTCTTCCTTTAACACAGATGTCTTCATATTTTGTGATTCTCTATAAACGTGGTAATTTACAACTATATATATATTCAAACAACCTTCATAATGTAATAGAGTTACTAAAAATTTTCACTATTTTCAGTGCTAATCTTAGAAATATTAATTTTCTATAAATATTTCAAATTGAAAGCAATTATTTCAATGGACTCAAAACTTACATTCAGTTCTCTAAAACAGATTAGACAATTTATAAATATAAAAATGAAATGCATATTGGTATTTAAAATATATGATAAAGAAAACCCATTGGTGATGTGTTTTTATTATATACCAATAATTAAGGCACTACTGCTGGTACTGTTTGGTTTTCTATTTTAAAGCAGAAGGAGTGAAAGTATTTCCTACTTTCATGAACTTACTATGAATATACTGGCAAAAAAAAAAAAAAAGAAAAAGAAAACATTATCTAAATTCTGTGAGTAAAAGCTTTTCATAAATTATTTTTCTACTCCCCACCCCAAGCTGTGCCCTAAGGTGCTTAAGGGGATTTCACTATTACATAAAAGCAATAAAATAAAAATAGAGTAGTTAAATATAAGCAACATTTTACAAAGGAGAGATACTGAATAGCACCTGTCTTCCTTCACTTTTTATCCCCTAATACCTAGCCTACTTTTTAAAATTTAGACTTCACTGCTCTTAGAATTGATAATTTCAATTTTCACATTACTGTTATTGAAAAATCATATCTAACAAATGTTTTAGTTATTTCCATGGACAAAATGAAAAAATTTTTTAAATGTTAATTTTCAATAGCCACAACTATAAAATGATATTTGGAAGCCTCACATAACCAATCTTTTCTCATAAAACAGTAATAAAACTGATATTTGGAACCTTCCCATAACCAATCTCTTCTCACAAAAGACTAATAGTCTTACATCTAATAAGCATTTATTGATAACCTACTATGGGACAGACACTATGGTTGATACAAACTTAAAAGTAAATTTGCAAGTTGTCACCTAAAGGATCTATTGCTATCAAAGGAAAATTTTAAAACATTTAAAAAAGAATGTCTTTACCATCTTATTCCTTAAGAATATATATGTATTTTAGTATGACTAAAGCCCCAACTATTGCCTATGCCACACATGCATACACAGAAAATCTAGACACACAAATCAGATAGGATTTACATTTAAATTTTCTTTAGTACACTCTGCCTCATAGTCAGTATTTGGTGCTGTTGCTCAAATATATTCTGAAAAGCCTCAGGAATCTTAATGAAGCCTAAAGATAATCTTGTGATGATTTTGTGAAAAGCCTGCCTACTGCTATCTTAAGGCACTACATGGAAAGCATATTCTTATTGGCATAAAGTATGGGGCTCTCTGGGGGGCATGATGTCACCCATGGTATACTACTGGAGGCATTTTTACTGCCTAATGAGAAACCTGACCTTTTCTTTTCTTTTGCAGATCCTTAGGCCAATTTTACATTTAAATAATCAGATAATAAGTGACATCTAACATGTGTAAGAAACATTAAACTTGTCCCCTGAAAGCATTTCCCCAGATTTCCAAGTCTAAGAAAGAAAGACAATCAGCATAAAGAGATTCCCTTCTTACCTCTTGTGTGTGTTCTTTATAGACTTGTAGAGGCCCTGCAGCTTTGGCAGTGTCCCAGAGCTGCAGAGAGCCATCACCACTACAGGTGACGAGGACATGTTCATTGTTCTCACTCCAGGTCACATCAAATAAGCCATCATTCCAGTCAAAGCTACACCACGATAATTAAACAAAACAAAAATTTACACAGGCAGTTGAATAAAAATAGTAACGAACATTATTTTAAAATTATAGGGGTTTTTTCCTTAATTTAACTTTTTTTTTTTTTTCTGGTGGTGGTAGTGCTGAGCCTGGTGCATATTTAGGAAATCACTCTACCACTAAGCTACATCACCAGCACCAGTTTATCACATATTTTAACACACATTATCTCTAATGATCTTCACAACTATGGGAGATAAGTTAAGCAGGTACTTATCAGAGGAAACAAGTTCAGAAAGGTTAGAATAGCCCAGGTCACATAGGTAGAAACTGCAAAGCTGGATTAAAATTAGGTCTCCCAACTGCTAATATGAAACTATTTATATGAGAGTATGCAGCCATACATGGGTTCTAATTTTTGTGACTCATAGGATGGGACAGCAAGCATATCAAAATATGAATCTAGAGTAATAATTTTAACTTTTCCCACAAATCTTTCACCTAACTCAGGTGTGGTGGTGCATGCCTATAATTCCAATGAGGCTGAGGCAGTAGGACTGCAAATTCAAGGCCAGCCTCAGCAACTGAGCAAGGGCCTAAGCAACTTAGTGAGAACTTGTCAATCAACCATCAATAAATCAATCAATGGCTGGGGATGTAACTCAGTGGTAATGCACCCCTGGTTTCAATCCCCAGTACACCCACAAATTTTTTTTTCACTGGAGCTGAAAACAGGTAATTATTTTCTGAGATAACTTTCCTTTTTTTTTTCCTTCTACCTTTGACTAACCCTAATGTAAGTATGAGTGAGTTCAACAGTCTAAGAGGCAAGACAAGCATGGAAAGAAGACAGGCACAGGATAATCCACAAGATGGGTAATTACCTCCTGCCATTAGTAAAGCTACACTACATTAAGATAGTAAAGACAGGCAATGCCATAGATTATACTGATTAGTTCATTTTTTTAAGTTTAAATTTTGTAATATTTATAAATGGATAAAAAAGAATAAGTTTTAGAAGTAATGTGGCATAATCATAACTTAATGGCAAAAATTTCTATACTATGTAAATGCTAAAGTTCCTTTCACAATGCAAATTAAAACGTCTCCTTGGTCAGAAAGGTTGGTCCAAAAGATTCAAATCCTAATTCTATTCAGGCTTTAATACAACAGAGAATAAAAGTTTAATAATTAAAGCCACCTTACCTTCTAAAAATCCTAAGACCAGATTCATTGTGATCCAATATCAGTAGGGTTCCACAGCCTAAAGACAAGAAAGTCAAAGTCACGCTGTTGAACCTGCCAGGTAAACATCTAGATCAAGGAAGTATCAAACACTGAGTACCTGATTTTACTACCAGTTTTCTTCCTGAAGTTATTAGGACCATATATAGAAAAATTAGAATTGTGCTATTTATGTTTTTCATATTGTGTTTCAATCATTAAATATTCAAATTACCATTTCACCTGTGATTAAAATCCAGACAGCACTAACAAAGGGGAAGAGAGATTTGAATGCCTGCTCTGACTAGTCAAGACACCAGGTCCACAAACCTTCCCAGTTGGGGTAACTGACAGATGAGAAATCCCATGACTATGATCCTTGTACTAAATCACCCTGCCATGCCAATATAAGATACACCCAACATGGGATTCTAAAACAAAATATGAATGTGAAAATATCAAATATTTGGTGATAAAGTCACAATATTAATAATATCAGTTATTTACCAGTAATTAATTATTTTACTAAAGAACTAACGTATTTTCTTTCCTTTGGGTACTAGTGATTGAACCCAGGGGTGTTCTATTACTAAGCTACATCCCCAGCTCTTCCTCATTATTATTTTAAAATTTTGAGACAGGATCTATTTAATTGCCCAAGTTGGCCTCTGTCTCAACCTGTCCAGTAACTGGGATTCCAGGCATATGCCACTGTGCAAAGCAAGAACATATTTTAAAAGTTTGTATTTATCTTTATAGAAATCAATAAGAAAAAAAGTTCTTCTATAGAAACATGGTTGATTTAAAAGAAAAATACCAACTCCGTTTTAAGAAGTTTTTGGAAAAGATTTAAAGCAATATTTCAGACTTCTTAATCTTGAACCTAAGTGGTGGACAAGGATTGTAAATATGATGTGCCAGCACTAGGAGCTAATTATAAAAAATGTAAGAAGGGGCTGTGGCTCCGTGGTAGAACACTTGGCCTAGCATGCACAAGGCCCTGGGTTCAATCCCCAGCACCGCAAGGAAAAAAAAAAAATCGCACGCGCGCGCACACACACAAACACACACACACACACACACACACACATATATGAAGGCAAATCTCCCTGAGTTTTAGAATTCACATTTTTTCAACGGTAGGACTAAACAAAAAATACTATGTGAAATACTATGGATCGCTGACATTATGCAATGACTTGCTCTATATTGCTCCGGTGTGTGAACAATAGCTGGGCGATGAATTAAAGCAAAATCGAGAAGGGAACCACGCCTGCCCATCTGGTTCACAGCCAGTCACTGTTAGTTTGAGCCTCTAACAACTGCTTGCAAATGTATGCTTTCCCCGTGAAATAAAAACAGGTGAGCACAAAACTTGACAGGTTTCACGCCGGCATTCGCGAGGAAATGCCAAGCGTCGGCTCGGACGCATCCTTCTCACAAAGCACAGCCCGCCTCTTTCCGTCCAGTGCCCCATGCTGACCAGGGGAATATGGACCAGTCAGCGGGCACAGAGAAATCCCTCTTACAGACGTCTTCCAAGTGCTGCTGCGCGGGTAGGGCGGGTCAGAGGGGTCACGCAGGTCCAGCCCGCGATCCTCGCCGGGCGTCTACCTGGGTGTGCGTGCGTGTGTGTGTGTGTCAGGCTGCACTGCGGCCAGTGCGGTCGTGGGAACCTGCGCTTGGGCTACTAGGCCACTTCCACACTGCAACTGGCAAAGATGACCACCTCCAGACACGTTGCGGGCGGGGAGAGCAGCGCCGGCAGGTTGCTCTGCTGCCCCCTGGCGTTGGCTGACGGCAGCGTCTACCCTCGGGGGCACTTTCCCAGGAGCCCGAGAAGCCAGCGCTCTACCGGCGCCCGCCCTCACCCGGGCCTCACCCGCGATGCCGTAGTGCTGCGCAGCGGCGCAGGCCAGGCGGCCCGGCAGGTACGGGGAGAACTCCGCGGCGTAGCCGTGACGGCCCGGCACCCGCAGCGTCCGCGCCGCGCTCATCCCTCCCGCCTCGCCGACCCGGCCGCGGAAGCCGTCCCGAGTCGGAGGTGCACGGTGCCGACTCCCCGGGAGAAGCTAGGGGTCCAGGAAGAGCGGGCGGAAGTGACAACGCCGGAGCCCTGGATCCTAGGCTCCGATTGGTCCGCAATCGGAAAGGGCGTTGACTCCGACCAAGACCATTTTTGTTTTGGGTAAAAAGAAACTGATTTGCTCCAGCAGAGACGATCTACACGTACCTGGGGAGTGATCTAGAGTTAGACAGTTGTTGCTTCTCAGCCTCCACTGAAAAGCTGTCTGGTTTTTATTAAGTTTTAACGCTAGACTAGCATCAGGAAATTTTTCTGATGATTACAGCATGAGCCAAGCTACAGCAAACACTGAACCATTTAGCGAGTTTAAAAGGCGACCACGTGCTGTTTCTCCAGGTAAGTTGAATCAATATTAAGTCAAGCAGCAGGTAAAGCAAAGAGGAAAAGATGTTATCATGAGTAAGTAACTATGTATTTTCATACAGAGATATATGGATATCTCTATAGAGAGATCCTGGGGCTAATTACGGAAAACTCATGTTTGTTAATTCATTCTTTCAAACATTTGCAGAGCATGTAGTATGTATAGGATGACCATAATTATCTATCAAATCAAACACTTTCGAGAGTGACAGTGTAGTTAATAATTAAGCTAAGCCATCAGGTACAAACCAACTCACTGAAGTAGGAACAAAGATAAGGCACTTAATGTAGAGAACTGATTAGTGGGGTCCAGAAGATGGAAGCTGAGTCGATCGAGTGGCCAAAAACTCACCTGTCTCGGGGGATTGTTTCTCCCAACAAGGGACTGTTAATGAATGCCTCCCGGGGCCGCTCAGTTGCTGCCTGTGCCGCTTCATTCCCGCCCTTGGCCCACCTTTTGGTCACTAGTCATGGGTCACACACGTAGGATGCAGGGAGAAAAGGCAATGAGAACAAGGAAATTCTAAAATGTGTAAAAGGAGCAGGACATCCCCCACTTCCTCAGATACCCAACCTTGGGACCCCTTCTCTGCAGAGACGACTTTCTCTGTTCTATCCTTAAATAAAACTTGTTTTCTCAACTTGCCTCAAGTGTTCAATCTTCAATCTGGGGAGAAGGAACTCAGCCCTGAGTAATTTTCATTACCGGTGGTAACAGATTATCACCTTAACTGAACGTGTAAGAAATCAATGGGGCACAGTGGCACAGGCCTGTAGTCCTGGCCACTTGGGAGACTGAGGCAAGATGGCAAGTTTCAGGTCAGTCTCAGCAATTTAAGGAGACACTGTCTCAAAATAAAACATTGAAAAGGGATGGGGATGTAGCTTAGCGACAAAGCACCTCTAGATTCAATCCCCAGCATGCACCCCTTCCAAAAAAGTGATAAGATATGGTCCATGGCCTCAAGAGATTAGTCTTGTAAAGAGAACACTGCAAGCAGTTAACTGTAATCAAAATACTGTAGGTGCTATGAGAAATGTATATGGCATTTTAAAAAAGAGAAGCGCCTGGGAGAAGCTTTGGGAAGAAAATGAGCTCCAATTCAACATATCGAGTGATGATTTCTTATAGGTTCTTAGCTATACCAGTCCAGGGCTCAAGCAGCAGTTCTTACTTGCTCATAGATAACATGTGAGCAATGATTACTCTTATTCAGGAAGAGAGTGGTAGCAAAAAGGAAGAAGGACAAAGAACTGTGGGAGAAACACCAGTATGCAAGACTTGACAGAAGAAGAGAAGCTAAGAAAGTGGGGAGAGATCCACAGGATGAATCCTAACAATGCATTTATTAATTAAAGAATATAGCTCAAAGTGGGGAGGATCTGCACACTACCTATTGATAAATGCTTAGACGGACAGTTTAGTGGGTGTTTATGAGGCAAATGACTCAACAAAGTTATTAAGAATATGTAAAACATCTGTTAAGATGCCTAGTATGCTTATGATACTGCCTGGTCCATAGTAGACATAGAAAAGAAATGGCAGCTATTACTATGATAACAGGAAAGAATTGTTAGCACAAACTCAAGTTTGTAAGAAATAAACTCTTCCTGTAAGCAGCCTGAGGTGATTGGTCTTGACCCAGAAAACCCCACAAAATCATGCAAATCAAGAGGCTCAAATCTTTGTGCTCACATTTAGAACATCCATGAAACTGCCTGGGCCATCGAGGAATGCATATCTGGAAAGCCACCAAGTATCTGAAAGGTGTCACTTTTTAGAAGCAGTATATAGCATTGCAGCGTTAATGGTGGAATTGGCAAGTGTGCTCAGGTCAAACAGTGGGGCAGGGCACAAAGTTGGTGACCCTAAAAGAGTGAATTTTGCTACACATGTGTTTTAGTAAGCTTTTTCATTGCTGTGACTAAAAGACCCAACCAAAACAATTGTAGAGGAGGAAAAGTTTATTTAGGGGCTCACAGACAGACACAGGTCTCCTTCCGTAGATAACTGGCTCCATTCCTCAAGGCTTAAGGTGAGGCAGAACATTATGGCACATGGCAGAGAGAAGCAGCTCACATGATGATCAGAAAACAGAAAGCAAAATTCCACTTGCCAGGTACAAAATATATACTCCAAAGGCACATCCCCAATAACCTACCTCCTCTAGTCACATCCTACCCACCTTCAGTCACCACTCAGTCCCATCAGGGGCTTTAATTTACTGATTGGGTTAAGGCTCTCATAACCTAGTCATTTCTCCTCTACACTTTCTTGCATTATCTCACACATGAGCTTTTGGGGGATACCTAATATCCAAACCATAAAAGCATGCTTAAAATGCAGAGAGTAATACTGAACTTAATGGTTTAGATGTAGAGTCTGTGGTCATTGAAAACATTCAGGTGAACTTAAGCTCCTAAGATACACCACAGCATCTGCCACATTGAGATGTTCCTCATTTACAAGGAAAAAAGTGTTCTTCAACCAGAGAGGATGGTACACAGCAGAAAAAAATATCCTAAAAGAAACTGAAGAAACAAATACTTAAGGCACAAGAATAAACTCAGCATTAAATGAGGCAAATTAAAAATTTTTGAAAAGTAGGAAAAGAAATGGAGCCTTTATTTTCTTTAAGAAAGTAAAATGTTCATCTCTGCAAGCTGTTTGTGTGTGGGGGTGTGTGTGTGTGTGTGTGTGTGTGTGTTGGGGTTGTTTTTTGTTTTGTTTTGGGTTTTTTGTTTGTTTTTTGCTTGCTTAACAAACAAAAAACAAGGTGGGAATTGAAACCCATCTCCAAGCCATTTGAAAATGGAATCTCCTTGGTTAGCGGGCTTTCTGGAACTTACAAGGACCACATTGGAATCTGATACTAGAATATAAAGTCCACTAAGGCAGGATCAGAGTTCTGTGTACTTGCCAGTGCCTTAACAGTGCCTGGCAAATGGTGAAAACCTCTGATCTTTGTGCGAGGGTGAATGGGCCTGTGAATGGCAGTTCTGTGCCATGCTTGGATACAGGCAGTGTCACAGCTTCATTAAGAAGACGTGCTCCCACTTACATAAGGGCCCCATGAAACCATTTCTGCCATCAAGCAGGGCCACATCACTGTCACTTTGCCATGCTTAGAACTATCCCCTCTCAACCTCTTCTTTGCTGCCATCACTTGGATATCTCCTGCCTCTCCTTACCCAAGGACACATGAAAACCCTGTTTAGTGAGTTTAGGTTTTTTCCTAAAGGTTATGAGCAGCTTCTGTGTTAGTCTTTCAAGTCCTTAGAGGCCAGGGATCACAAAGGGTCTGGCTATCTGCTTGGAATGGAGAAAGAGGAAAAAGACTACAGCAAAATACAAATTGATATGTTAATAAAGTGTCCTGCCATGCTGTTAATAAACAATAATAAATGACATCAATAAATCATTAACTCATAACAACTGACAGTAGTAACATAGACATGAAGAGGCAGATGGACTGGTACATATGCCACCTCACCCATCCAAACCACCCAAGCCCCAAATTCTTACCCTCCCCTGTGAATCTGAGATGGGGCATGTGTCTCATCACCCTGGAAATATTCCTCATATTTCAGATTTCCCACCTCAGAATCTTGTTGGGTGACTTCTATAATACACATTCTTAGGGCACACCATAGGCCTATTTATTCAAAATCCCAAGGGGTGGGATTGGAATTCTGCATTTTAATAAGCTCCATTGGGTGATTCTCACATGGTGGCCAAAGCACAGAGAAGTGCTCAACTGGCAGGGACGTGGGCAATAGAAGCAGACCCCGGTAGTGTAGGGACAAGATGCTCCAGCAAAGGAAACTGTGTGTTTGTTTTTGTTGTTTGTCAGACCTAAATTTGTTTTGGGGGGAACTAAATCCAGGTCCTCACACATGCTAAGCAAGCACTCTATCACTGAGCTACATCTCTGGCCCCAAGTTAGGATTCTTTCTTAATATGTTCAAAGATGGGTATCATTTGTGCAATATTGACACCTTAATTGAAGGCCTAAGAATTGCATGGCATTTTCTGGGCACAGTGGTGCATGCCTGTAATCCCAGCTACTCGAGAGGCTGAGGTAGGAGGATCCCAAGTCCAATGCCAGCCTGGGCAATTTAACAAGATCCTGTCTCAAAATAATACGGGCTAGGGATATAGGGATATAGCTCAGTGGTAGAGTGCTTGCCTCGCATGCTCAAGGTCCTGGGTTCAATCCATAGTACAAAAAAAAAAAAAAAAAAAAAAGACAAGGAAAAGACCTCTGCAACTGATTTACTCATGGCAACATGGTTATGAGTACAGGCTTCAGAGCCAGGAGGCTCATGTTCAGTTCTTGCCATCAACTTTGTAAATTAAGACCAAGAATTGCTTTTTTTTAGTTATTAGCCCATAAATATACAGAATGTCAATAATCCTGGAGTTCATATTTAAGGGGGACGTTTTTGTCTCAGGACCTTTGTACTTGATGTCACTTCACTTACATCCCTTATGCTTATAGGCTTATGGGCCTGTGAGTCAGTGTCAACATGAAGACTGCATTTATTCAGTTTTGCAGACACTGGCAAGATAAATTCCAATTTTAATTATATTGTCCTTGCTAGATAAAGACACAGTGGGAGCATTCACATTTGAGTTCACAATAATAGAGAAAATCAGAGAGCAAATAGCTAACCCACCGTAAGTACCTGCCCTGCCCTGGGAATGAAAAGGAAATATCTCCAAACTGTCCTAGGAGGAACCATTACACAGGAAAGACTTGGGGAGGATGCACTTCCCCATGGTATGGCCACTGGGTTTAATGTTTCAATCACAATGAAATCTTCAACATTAATTATAATTAAATACTTATAAGCCTAATGTTTGTATTCCCATTGCTGGTAGGACTGAAAATTGGTGCAACCACTCTGGAAAGTAGTATGGAAATTCCTCAGAAAACTTGGCATGGAACCACCATTTGACCCTGTTATCCCACTCCTGGGCATATACCCAAAGAACTTAAAATCCACATACTGTAGTGATGTGGCCACATCAATGTTTATAGCAGCTCAATTCACAATAGCTAAGCTATGGAACCAAACTAGGTGCCCTTCAATAGATGAATGGATAAAGAAAATGTGGTATATATACACAATGGAATAATACTCAGACATAAAGAAGAATGAAATTATGACATTTGCCAGTAAATGGATGAAACTGGAGATTATCATACTAAGTGAAATAAGCCAATCCAAAAAAACAAAGGCCAAATGTTCTCTCTGATAAGCGAATGCTGACTGCTGAATCACAGTGGGAGGGGGAGTCGAGGAAAGGGAGGAGAGATGGGAATAGGAAAGACAGTACAATGAATCAGACATCACTTTCCTATATTAATACATGAATACATGACCAGTGTAACTCCACATCACGTACAATCACAAGAACGGGATCCTAATTAGAATTAGTTATACTCCATGTATGTATGTCAAAATACTATCAGATGTCTAAAAACAACAAATAAAAAAAAACAATTTACTAGAAACTTGTAGTTATTATTTTAAGACAATGATTTAGTTTTCTTTTTGAAAGAAAATGGACTGTGTAAAGAAAAAATCAAGATTTATTATTCACCAAATACACGTCAGTATATTAAACGTGAGAGAGAAAAAAGTTTGTATTTCATTTTGAGATGTTAACATATAATAGCAAAGCCTGAAATAGCTGACTGTGCCAGAAAATAAGGAAGTGCACAAAAGAATGACAAAGACTGTCAAAAGTATACAGGAACCTGCTGGAGGGGTTTCTCCCTGGGTAAATGCAGACCAACAGGATATTGATAACTACAGAGTAGAGCCCATTTTTTTAAAAAAGTCTATAAGATCATGCTGATATGAATAAATAACGGGACAGAAGACAGTTTTTCCTCATAATAGAATTCCTGTTAATAAAAGTAGAAGAAATAATAAAATTACAAGATAATCGTTTGGTAATTACCATAGTAATAATTGTGCAAGACAGGGTGTTAAAACTAGTGACAGCATAAGAGACAGGCATTATGTAGTCTTAACATGTCTCCACACAAGTTTCTAATTAGTTCCAAAGGGAAAAATAGACACTTTATAATGAAGAAATCTGGCAAACACCACTTTCGCCAAGTGATCATTTGTCACCAGTGAAGGAACAAATTGGCATCCCTTGCTGCTGAATTAATACATATGCTGGGAAAAACACAGCGTAGCCCCTATGGTGTTTCCAGCCCTGCTCCATAACCCAAAGAATGCAGATGATGAAGAAATACCAGATAAACCCAAATTGAAGGACAATCTACGAAAACGTACTGTACTCTTCAAAAATATCAAAGTAATGAAAGATAAGACTAAACTATTGCTGATAAAAGCACATGAAGGAGACATTACGACTAGTGCAACAAGTGAACCTGAGTTACATCCTGCACCAGAAAGATGTTTTTCTTTTGCTGCCAAGAACATCAGAGAGGACGACTGGCAAAAAGCTATATTAGTGATTCTCTCTATAAACTAATTTCCTGATTTTGATCATTGTGTTTATTCACGTAAGGCAGCGTTCTTGGTTTTAGGAGATATGTACCATGTCTGCAATTTACTCTCAATCATTTAAAAAGTTTAGATAGATATTGGACAGAGAGAGAGCAAGTGTGATAAAATGTTGGCATTTGTGAATCTGTGTGAAGGGCACGTGAGACTTCTCTGAAAAAACTTTTTTTTACAACTTTTTGTAATTATTTAAAATAAAAAATTATTTAAACAAAAAAAAAATCTGGTGCACCAAAAACAAACCCAAATGGCAATTAATGTCCTTAAATAAACTGAAAAGTTTTAGAATTATGTAAATATATGATGTTAACCAAAATTGCAATTACTAAGATTGACTGTCCAGGAGCTAGGGAGACTGAGGAAGGATGATCATGAGTTCAAAGCCCAGCCTCAGCAACTTAGTGAGGCCCTAAGCAACTCAGCAAGACCTTCTCTCTAAATAAAAAGTAAAAAGGGCTGGGGATATGGCTCAGTGGTTAAGCACGCCTGGGCTTAATCCCTGGTACCAGGGAAAATAAATAAATAAATAAATAAAAATTGGGTATCACTCTCTACTACTTTTCAGAGAGAAAACTTTCAAGAAGTTAAAAAATAAATCTCCCATCCCCCATCTCACTAACAGGGATTTGCCTAGAGATTTCTTCTAAAAGATTTTTTTGTTCCCTCCACACACAGCCTTTCTGGGTGTTTTTTAATGCTGCCCCCTACGCAGAGAAGTACCGCCTTCCTGTCTCACAAGGGAACTCTCTGTCCTCTTTCACATTCTCCATCAAGATTGAACACTTCCAGAAATTCCAACCATCTCTAAAACTTTATTTCCAAGTTTGAAAAGAGTATACATCTATCATACTTTGTAATTGCTTTTCTTATTTTCTCCCATTTTTTTGAGTCATGATACAAGTCATTCCCTTTCTGTGGCAAATTTAATGAATAAAATATGCATAGGGTAACTGTTATTAAGGCAGTTTTGTAATGGAGAAAGCAGATGTCCCTGTATTTTGAGACAAGTTACTTCACTATTTTGGTACATTATTTTCTCTGTAAAATAAGTATGATGTATTCTAACCTTTTTTTTTTTTTATCTCAATACTGTAACTCTAAGATTTGTTTAAAGAAATGTCATTGTAATTAACGGTTATTTTATAGCCAAGTTTTATCCCAAAACTTGAATTCTACATCTCATAAGCAACAGAATAACATTTTCTTTCAGTGGTGAGTTAATTTTAGATAGTTTCACCCTTCCAAAGCTTATTTCGAAAGGTAAATGTTGCTGCCAGACATGGTGGGGTATGCTGGTAAGCCCAGTGACCTGGGAGGATGAGGCAGGAGGATCGAAAGTTCAAGGCCAGCTTCAGCAACTTAGAGAGACTGTCTCAAAATAAAAAATAGGAAGGGCTCGAAATGTAGCTTAGTGGTATAGTACCCCAAGGTTCAATTCTAGTACTGCAAAAACAGCAACAATAATAACAATAACAATAATTATAATAGTGTTCCTGGTAGGAGTTGATTTCTGTTCAGTGTTCTGTCGAGTCAAAGAATGAATACCTTGAACACTCAGCAAGTGAGCAGGAATTTTATTTAAAAGGAAGATGAGGGAGAGATTCAAAACTCCCTCCACAGTGCACGGGCACAGTGCCGTTTAAGTCTTACAACTTTCCCTTGTCCTGATCTTTCAACCGTCTGACTGTGGGCCTGGCCCAGATCACAAAGCCGCTGTCCAGGAGATGGAAATTTAGGCCTATTGAGAAACAAGAGCTGTTCTACAACGAGCCAGGCCTGTTAGAGTGGCTGTTCTGGTGCTCGCCCTCTTATTGACCACTGTCCCTCACTTGCTCTCCACTGCCTATCCTTTTCTAGCTCATTCCCCCTCTGATAAGGAAACCGTTACTGCTGTAAGGGAAATTGGGCAATGACAGCTCTAGCTGCCACGAGCTGAGAGGAGAGATGAGGGGTACAGAGTTCAGATTACCCGTGAGGACAACGGGGTTAGTCAAGGAGTCTGTGGTAGAAGTCGCCTGTGTCGTTCATGGGCAGATTCATCTCCATGACCATCTGCAGTGTGAGGGCTTCCAGCCTAGAAGGAAGAAGTCAAGTTAGCATATTGAGAATGCAGGATCCAAAGATTAGAAACAAAATGAGAATTAATGAATGGGCCTAGAAAGGGGGAAACCAAGTTAATGAAGGAATAGCTGCTTTGACAATGGTCCACATAGTATTTGGGTTGGTTCCCTAGTTATATCGATGAAGCCATTTTGCCTGATCATAAATTTTTCTATATTGATTTTTAACTGTACCTGAATTATTGAAGTATGTGCAAAAAATTTTATTGATTACAGCACAAAGTCCTTCACTTGCTAATAAGTAGTCAAAGGCCAGACAATTCTCCGGGACCACTTTAGCCGGAGAATCCAAGGATCCTTGTCCTCCTTGGAGAGCATAGCCAGTATTGAGAGCATTGCAAGTATTTTCAGGGTATTAGTGAGAATTTTGAAAGTGACTTCATGGTAAGTAAATCCAGGCCATGGTGCTACAAGACCTATAGCCACTCCTGTTCCCATGAGGATTAACCCCAGGGCCCTCCTAGGCCTTGACTGAGTGATATTATGTATGGTGATTCCCACTCCCCTTTGCCCGAGCATCCCAAGGGCACATTGACCTGAAAATTGAACATTATCAATGCAGGGATAGGCAATGGCTTGGTCTGTAAGTTGGGGGACAGGATTGCCCTCAAAGGGTAAGAGGTGAGTGTTGGGACCCCATATAAATGTATAACCTGAAGGGGCACATGCCTTGTGGATAGTTGGATGCTTAAACCAAGAAAGGAGTCTGGAAAACCATGGAGAAGAGCCATTACATGAGCTAGACAGAGGCCCACCTTCATACGAGGAGTTGTGGGGACCAACATCCTGGTATGTAACCTTAGGGAGTAGGTACAGTACCTGCCAAGTGACAGAGGGCTGATCCTACATGTAGCACAGATATCTGTGTAGGGGCACTGAGTCATATCTGGGTAGGAGAGGGTACCAGGGCACCAGTGGTCAAGTTCGAAGAACAGTTGTAATTGAAAAGAGGCTTAATTTGGAAGATATTAGCTTATATGGGAACTCAGTTTTGAGAACTGCATCAAGTGGAACCCAGTGTCCAGCAGGGACAACATGAACTGTTGGATTGAAAACACAGGACATAACGTACATCCATTTTGTTAGAGCAGTTAAAGCAAAGTATATGCTCAACACAAGGAAAAGAGAATGGTGTCTGAAAAGAAATTTGTAGAGGTCTTGGCTTAGTTGGTCCCAAGGTGAGAGAGAGGTTTAACTTCCCCTCACTCACCGGGACTTCTAAGGGGACCCTAACGAGTGAGTGAAGTGGGTGGCAGATCCAGCAATTAGAGAGTCCATTCCCAGTACTAATAGTCTGTGAGAAATTAACTCAAGAATTGTTTTTCCATGGACGTAATGTAGTACTTGTACCTTGGCTGGCAAGGGACATGGTAATTTCCACAATAACCAAGGGGTATATATAGGTAATATGGGTCTACTCATGATTAAAAGAAGGTAGACAGCAACTTCAGTATACAGAGCAAGGTTATTATTCTTAGATAGGTTAAGGCCAAGAATATCCTACGTGTAGGGCTCCAGTCCTAAGTAGCGATTACTGCTAATCTGATAGCAAGTAGTAAAGCCAGTGATATTGCAATAAAAAGGCCAATAAATTTAATATCACTTAGTCCATTTAAACAGGAATTTGAGATCTTCTATTGGTTCCCAAATGTATAGAGGAGAGTCCTTCAGTGGGGGTTCAAAATCACCTAGTCCAATGATAGAGTTTGATGTCCATCACTTAACTCTGGAGTGGTGGAGTCACTTTTATTATATAAATACTTTACTGCAGAGGGGGTGGATAAAATTACAGAAAAAAGGCCCCCTCCAGACAGGTTCTAGATTAAGGGAGTTTGAGGACATGGTCCTGACCATTACTAAGTCACCAGATTCGTATAATGGTGGAGAAATAAGTGACTCATATATGGGATATTTACAGATTTCAGTTTGGAATTTGGCTAGTTTTGTGATATGAGATACCAAGTTAGCAGTTTCTTAAGGACATAATTTTTAAAGAATGGCCTCCCATGTATGAGCATGAATGGACTAAGTCCTAATGCTCCTGGGGTGTTTCTGATTCTGGGCAGGATTCGAGGAAGCATCTTAGGTCAAGGATTATGAGTTCTTGAGTGAGTTTCCTCAAATGTCTCTTTAGAATATCATTAGCCTTTCCTACCTTCCCCCAGAGACTGAGGTCTCCAGGCACGATGAAGGTGATTCTATGCCTAGGGCTTTCAATATTCCGAGTGGCAGCTGCCTTGAAAGCTACTCCATTATCACTTTGTAGGCTGTGGGGCAATCCAAATCAAGGGAAAATTTCTTGTAGTAAAACCTTTACCACTTCTCCCACTTGTTCAGTTCAGGAGCGGAAAACCTCAACCCACTCAGAGAAGATTCTATCATAACGAATAGATCCTGGAATTACTGCTCTTCGGCATATGAGTGAAATCAAGTCCTCTGCAGAGAGTTTTCCTGCTCTCTGTACTCCTGGAGGTCTTTTGGTAAAGTTAAGTGGGTTATTTCTTTGACATTTCTCACAAGTCCTAACTACCTGATGACCAGTTTTGAGGATGCCTTTTTCTTCAAATAATAATCGAGTTAGCTTGACAGTGTTTTCTTCTCACAAATGGAAGGATAGATGTAGGGTACATAGAATTTTCCATTGGGAGTTAACAGGTAAGCAAAGTGTATTATTTTCTGTCTGTATCCATCCAGAGGGAATGAGAATGTCTCCTCAAGATAAAGCATATTGTGGTTCCTCTTGAGTATGCTGGGTTTTATTTCTGGGGCAGGTTCTGTCCAAAGTAAAGGAGCTAAGGTTGGTGGCTAACACAATCTTTCCCTTGCAGCCTCTCTGACTTGTTGGTCAGCTCACCTATTACCTTCTGATATTTCATCTATTCCCTTTTTGTGTCCCCAGCAGTGAATTACTGCCACATTTCTAGGTACATGGACAGCTTCCAATAATTTTAAGATCTGCTCATTAAAGTTCTTTGTAGAAGTACTTCCAGCTGCTTGAAATCCCCTTTTCCTCCAGATTTGCTGCATGTGCATGCAGGATTAAATAAGCATACTTAGAATCATACTTAGAATTTTTGTTTTCCTAATTCAGGTGCTCTAGTTAGGGCTATTAACTCCACAAGTTGCGCACTGTACCTGGGGGCAGTGATTGTGCCGCTAAGGTGTCATATAAAGTTACCACAGCATAAGGAGCTTTGTGTTCCCCTCATTCCATAAAAGAACTTTCATCTCTGATTGTAGTAAGATCTGAATTGGACCTGGGAAAACTTTGGAGGTCTATGATACTGAGTATCATAGGGGTAAGTCTCGTCAACAAACAGGTTCGGGGGTTCCTTCTAATGATTCCAGAAGAAAGGTGGCTGAGTATAAATTTGAGCAAGTGTTTGAGCAACTGGCCCTTTTGGGAGCAAGGCCTAGTATTTTAGAAGGCAACTGAGAGCCATAATCCCCCTTTAGTATTAGAAGTCTTGAAAGGACTATGAGAAGTGTACACAGTAAGATCCCTTCCTAGGCTTACCTTAATCGCCTCAGGGACTGGCAATTCTTCTACAGCCACCACTGGCAATGGGACCATCTTTGAGATATCTATAGGCTTTTGAGCTGTCCCACACCTTTGTTATCACCCATAAGGCCATTCCTCCCCTTTCAGTCACAAACAGATTAAATTTTTGCCCTGTAGGCAAACTGAGAGCAGAGTTGAAGTAAGGCCTCTTTCAGGGTTCACATACTAGGGCAATTGTCTCCTGGCATTGGGCTTCCTTAAGGAATCTGGCTATCTCTTCACACCCAGGGATTCAAAGCCTACAATATCCAGTTATCCCCAGAAATCCTCCTGAGTTGCCTTATGGTCTGCAGTAGAGGGTATCATCCTATATGAGTAATCCTGTCTTCCCCTAACCTGCAGATAGATATCCTTGAGATAATTGTGATCCTAGATATTGAACCTGTGGTTGGCATAGTTGGGCTTTCTTTTTCTAGACCTTAAACCCTTTGTCAGTTATGTAATTCAGGAGCTCTGTAGTGGCCATTTGACATTTCTCCTGGGTGGCAGCACATAGAAGGATGTCATCCACATTTTGAAGGACAGTTATAGATGACCTGTTCTTGAATTCTGCTAGGTCCTCACCTGGCCCAAACAAGTGGGGTCTATCTCTGAATCCTTGGGGTAGCCCTGTCCATGTCAATTGAGATCCACTACCTGATTCCTCAGATATTGTAACTGACTGTCTAGGGGTACACAGAAAAAGGCATCCTTCGAATCTAATACAGTAAACCAAGCAGTGGCAACTGGGATCTCAGATAACAAAGTATGAGGATTGGGCACCACAGGATGAAGAGGGACGACTGCTTCGTTGATTATCCTGAGATCTTGGACAAGGTGCCATTTGCCATTTGGTTTCTGGACTCCTCAAACGACGATATTGCAGGGACCTTTGCAAGGCACCAAGAGTTCCTGTTGTTTAAGGTTTTGCATCTGGGCACAGGGGGTACTGTCTCTGTTGTGAGAGATGAAGGGGTCCTTCAGAGTTATTTTAACTGGAACTGCGCTCTTTGCTTGCCTGATTCTGCCCTCAGTGGTCCCTACTTCAGGGTTTAGATCACAATCACATTCTAATAGAGGTAGACATGATGGGCCCTAGGGTCCCAAATTCATTGTGATGGAGCCCTGAAGTTTGAGAGTATATCTCTTCCCAAAAAGGAGTAGTAGTGCACTCTGGGACCATCAGGAATGCGTGAGAAAACATCATCCCATCCTATTTACAACTTAATGGGGGAGTAAAATATCTAGTGATAGGCTGTCCAGACACCCCTCGCACTGTCATAGTATCAGAGGAAAGGAGTCTAGTGTAAGAGACAAGTATGGAGAAGCCAGTGCCAGTGTCCAGAAGGAAACTGACCTTTTGGCTCTCTACTAAGAACACACCTGGGGTTCATGAGTAGTAATGGAGTCAGGGGAGCCATTAAGGTTGACCCTGGCCCCTTCAGACCCGGTTGGGGTAAACTGGCTCCATAAGCCTTCACCCCCAGGGACATTTATTCCCCCTTGATTGCCTTGATATATAGGACAAGGCTTGGTAGGGGTTGCTTAACCTGTTGGCATTCCTCTTGGTAATCCCTCTCCTTTCCACAGTAGAAACAAGTTCCTTTTGTGACTCGAGGGTCATTCCATTTATCTTCTTTAACACCCTGAAAGCTTGCTCTGTGCAGGGCCATGACCAGTACTTCAGCCTTCCTTTTATCTCTATGTTCCCTTTCCTTCCTCTCCTCCTGATCTCTGTTATAAAAGATGTTGCAAGTTGGAGGATGTCATCTACAGACTGATCAGGGCCATAAGCCAATTTCGTAACTTCCTCCAAATGTCTGGGGTTCTGACTGAATACTAAATTTATACTTTAAAATTAAGTGACCCTCTGTGGGTTCAGGATCCACTGTGGTATGCTTTCTCAATGCCTCCTTGAATTTCTCTAGAAAGGTTGCAGGGTTATCCTGAGGATGCTGGTGAATTTCAGATATCTCAAAGTAATTGATAGGCTTCTGCCTCGACCTTCTGAGGACCAGAGCCCGAAAATGTCTCATTTTCCAATCATCCTGTCATTTGTTTGGATCCTATTGGGGATTTCTAGGAATTGCCTGTGTCCCAGATGGATAATTAGACTTACTCCTAGTCTGTGTGGCAGGGGCATGGCTGAGATATAGTTTATCCGCAAAATGCTCAGCTGCCCTTAAGACAGTCTCCTTTTCTTTGGAAGTCAAAGTTTGGTTAAGTAGTAATATAATATTCTTCCAGATAAGATGAACACCTGACATAAGTTTTGAAATACCTCAGTATATTTATCTGGATCCTCTGAAAACTTCCCTAAGTTCATCTTTATTTGCCTCAGGTCTTGAAGGGGAAAAAGGAACTTGGCACTTGATTGGCCCAACTTCTCCTGAAGCAGCAGTATGTTCTGTCCTCCTCTAAGGGAGAATAATGGAGTTCTGGGTAGGGAGGACATGAAGGCTGTTGGCAGGGGTTAGTAGGGGTTCAGAATCCTTAGGATTTCTCTGACTTTCTACCCTGGTAGGTGTCTCCTTAGACTTGTCTTCCATCATGGCATTAATCATAGCTCGGTATAGCTTATACTGCTGACATAATTTGAGTTTCTCCCTCAAAGTCAAAAAAGGCCTGAATATAGAGAATCCCCGACTATTTTCCTTCCTTCTTACAAAACAAACTCACCTGTGAGATAGTATTAAAGTTCAAACTTCCCTCTGGCAGCCATGATTCTCCATTGGAGAGTTTGTATTGAGGCCACACCTAAGAACGGAAGAAAATCAAGTGCTTTTTCCTAGATGTCTGTGAATCAAACGTGTCCCAATTTTTCAGTAGGTAGCCTAGTGGTGAGCCTGGCATTACTTTTGAACCTGAAGTTCCCATATGGATAAGAGAAAACAGAACTCAAGTGCCTATGCCAGAAGAACTGAGCACTGTCAAAAGGACATCTCCTTGGACGAGTTTCTTGGCAGTCGACAATACCACCCTCTCATTCTATATGACTTAGTAAAGTTTCCCAGGTCTTTGATTTCTGCATGGCAAAGACTTGGGGGAGCCAGAATTAGCAGACCTTACTGGTCTTCCCTGGCCACTGTCAGATTTCCAGATATGATGACAGATAATTAAATGTCGGTGGACCGTGGGATGAATTCCTTCACTTCCTATGTCTACAAAATTGGTGAGCCTAGTGAGTATGAACTCTCCTTTCAACCAAGGTCCAAGGAGACTATATAATGCCAGGGTCATCAAGGATAAAGGATCATTTTAAAGGGATTTTTCATCTATGCTCTGGGTCCCAATAATCCCAGAAGAACACAGAGGACAGGTTGTCTCAGAGGAACTTCTGCCTTCCTCATGGCGAAATTTGAGAAAGAATTTAATTAACAGTCTGTGAGTCCGGTGTGCTTGGAGATACCCAGAGGTATAGAGTTCAGCTCCTTCAAGGAGAAGATGTGTTAGAATGTGTCTCCCTAGATTCCTGAAGGGCAAAAAGAGTCGGGTGCCTCCCCTTCCCTTTTCAGGCAAAGGAACTGGGAGACACATGGGGGCCAGAAACAATAACAGGGGTGTTTTTGGCAAGTCTGCAGTCCTTCGATATATGAGAAGAGGGAGACCAAACCCATCCCTAAAAACCACTCTGCATTGTGTATACTTCTTCTTTTTTAAAAAATATTTTTTAGTTGAAGATAGACAAAACTACCTTTAATTAATTTATTTATTGATTGATTTAATGTGGTGCTGAGGATTGAACCCAGTGATTCACAAGTGCCAGGCAAGCATGCTACCACTGAGCTACAACCCCAGCCCCCATGTAAACTTCTTTCTGCCATGAGGGAAGTACTTGGGAGGATCAGAGTGAGGGACATTTGGGTGACTGGTATGGAGGTGCAGGCCTAGCAGAATGTTCACTCAGCACCATGATCCACCAACCACCATAGGATACCCCAAGGGGCTGTCGGGAAATGGAGTCAGAAGAGGGACCTCAGTCAGGATCCCATACTTGCCACTCCACTTTACCCAGATCCTGGCATCCAAAGGCAGGCCAGGATCAGGAACCACTGTCTACTTACTCCAGGCACACTCCGAGTTGGAACAGACAAGTAGGAAACAACTCTGTAGAACCCAACATTCCTGACCTAAGGGGCAGGTGACTGGGAATTACAGAAACCTAGAAACCTATTATCTAAGACTTGAGACTAGCAGCTGTGCAATAAATGGCTGACAGGTGCCCAGTTTTCCTCCAAAGGATAGTGAAGACAAAGAGCTTAGGCACAAATGACTTACCTCTGTAGGGGTTGGGGACCCCAGATGAGCCCCCAAGATGCTGCCCAGCAAGAGTGGTATCCGGTTCCTATTTCAGGAAGTCAAAGAAGAAACACCCTGAATGTCACTGAGGTAAGCAAGTGAGCAGGAATTTTAAAGGTGAGAGAAAGATTCAGAACTCCCTACCCAGTGCACCTGAGGGGTGAGAGGGCCCTTTAAGTCTTACAGCATTCCTTCTTATAAAGGCACTTCAGGAGAAGTTGATGAGCTCCTCTTAACTGGTTCTTGATATTTCGATTGTCCTGCTGCGGGCCTGGGCCCCATGAGGCAGTCACTGTCCAGGAGATGGAAACTTAGGCCCTTTGAGGAACAGGACCTGTTTTATAACACTCCAGGGCATGTTAGAGTGGCTGTTCTGGTGCTCGTCCTCTCATGGACCCTCACTGTCCCTTCCCTGTCCCGTCCCTACTCTCAACCACCTGTCCTTTTCTATCACAATAGCAGTTCCCACAATAAACCTTGCAACACATAGTTTTATGTTTTTTTTTTTAACAACAAAAAGATTCCCAATATATTTAAGATTACACTTATTCATTTTTACCCAAACCAATATTGCTAAAAACAGGCTTTGGAACTAAATAGAACTGGAGGTAAATCCAGACTCCACCACTCGGAGTAGAGACCTGATCAAGTTATCTCACTCCTCCTTCCTTATCTGAAAAGGGATGTAGTAGTCTTTAGGGCTGTCCTGATCATTTAATGAGTAAATGGTTCAAAGGGTCTAATATACAGAGTAAGCACCCAGTGAAGTTCAGATGTCTACCTCTCCTGGATTGTTGACCATTTGAAGTTGATTAACTACTTAAAACAGAAAAACAAAGCTGTATTGTTATTATTGATTACTATTGTCATTGTTTGTAGTAGACTTCTGCTCTGAAAAATTAAATACTGAAAAGTACATGCCAAAGTAGGGGAACTAAGATTTTTTTCAGGTAGCTAAGCCTAAGAACCAGGGCACCAAGACAGGAAAATGAGAGAGTAGAGAAATAAGGGAATTGAGAAAGCAGGGAGCAAGTATTCAGTTTTATTGTCAGCAAAGTGATCCAATTTGAACAGTTTAGGTCAAAATTTGGAGCCCGAGAACTGGGAATGTGATCAATGGCAGAGCGCTTGCTTGGCACGTGTGAGGCCCTGGGTTCCATCTTCAGCACTGCAAAAAATAGAAATAAGGGCTGGGGAGATAGCTCAGGCAGTAGAGTGCTTGCCTTGTAAGCACAAGGCCCTGGGTTCGATCCCCAGCACCACAAAAACAAAAAAATAAATAAAAATAAAAAAGGAACTTGAGACATTATATTAACATACAGCATATTTGCTTATCTCTTATGTTGCCACATTTATCAGGAAATTATCTTGGAACACCACTCCCTGTGTCACTTGTGTGGATTGAATTGTGTGCTCCCTCTCCCCTGCACCAAATTCATATGGCGAAGCTCCAGCCTCTCAATGAGATTGTATTTGAAGTTAGGGCCTTTATGGAGGTGACGAAAATTAAATGAGGTCATGAGAGTGTGGTCCTCATCCAATAGGACCAGTGTCCTTATAAGAAGAGAGACACCAGAGCGCTCTCCCTCTCCCTCGTGTGGAAAGGCTGCCTGAGGACACATTGAGAAGGTGGCTATTTACAAACCAGAAGAGACCCTTCACCAAAAACCAAACCTGTAGCACCTTTGTCATGGACTTCTACCTTCCAAAACTATGGAAAAATAAATGTCTGTTGTTTAAGCCTCTCAGGTAAGGCATTTTGTTATGGGAGCCTGAGCAGACTAATATACTACTAAAGGGGTCCCTGCCCCGACTCCAGCCACCTCGATAGCCCAACCAGAAAACATGCTCTCGCTTTGGTTGAGAAATTTTTCAAGAAGTTAGTGATTGACAGTTAAATAAACATCTGTGGCTGAAATTGAATTTAATCTCCTTCATTTTACAAATTAGGAAAATGAGGCCAAAAGAACAGGAGTCAACTCTGTCACAACTGAGCCAAAATGGGGTTTAATCGGGTGCCCAGAGCACTCAGCATTACACCCCCGCTGCTTTCCATCCACAGGTCTTCTCCATTCCTGAGACCATCTGGCCTGGAACAAGAGAGGAGAGGGAAGAAACCCTTCACCCTCACCTCCCTCCCATAGTCTCATCTCCATGAAGATGCCAAGTCATCTCCAAGAAGAGGCCAAGGACTCAGGGACACTCTCTTTTCTGAACCTAAAAGAGAACTCTCCAAAGAAGTCCTTGTCCTCTCTTATTTAAGAATAGTGTACTTCACTCAGTGAAATGAATGACAGTCTAGACCTCACACTCTTTAAGCAAAAAAACTTTCTAGGTGGAAAAATCAGCACTCAAACACTTAAAGATGGGGAAAGCTCTCATATAGGAAGTTAGGGTTTATAGACATGATTTTTCACAAGACAACCCCAAGTACTGCCTGTATATTTGCCCTATGTGTTGCCTTAAATTTCTCCCTATATAATATATCTATTGATCTAGACACACACGTGCCTGCACATCATATTGAAGATTTAACATTCCTGTAACAAAGACTACTGCCCATACAACAGTCATTCTCCCATTCTTTTCTGGTAACAATCCCCGCTAAATTGTTAATTAAATATATGTGCCCAGGGGCTGGAGTTGTGGCTCAGTGGTAGAGCACTTGCCTGGCATGTGTGAGGCCCTGGGTTGAATCCTTAGTACCAAATACAAATAAATAAATAAAATTTAAAAAGATCCATTGACAACTAAAAAATATTTTTAAAAAATATTTGTGCCCAGTTTTAAAGTTATAGTTCCCAATCATTCTTGCAGATTTCCCTTCTATAAGTGGGTACAGTTGGTTA
Source organism: Sciurus carolinensis (assembly GCF_902686445.1). Taxonomy (NCBI): domain Eukaryota; kingdom Metazoa; phylum Chordata; class Mammalia; order Rodentia; family Sciuridae; genus Sciurus; species Sciurus carolinensis. The sequence continues at coordinate 28,238,597 of NC_062219.1, forward strand.
AGTTCTTTTAAAAGAACTGACTCAGCCTGCAGGTGTGTATTTTGCTTATAGTTCCCTTTTTGCTGTTGCCTGGAATATGGATATGATAGCTAAACTACATCAGCCATTTTCTGAGCATGAGGTACTCTCAGGATGGAAGCCATGAGAAAGAGCTAAGAAAGGAGGAATAACAAAGGAGTCAAATCCTCAGTGACAATGAGGCCATCAATGGAACATCAGACTGAAATCTCAACTTACTTTACGTGACAGAAAAACATATCCTTTTGGAACCTCAAATATTTTGGATTTCTATTACATGAACTCACTGGAATATATGCTCCATGAAGGCAGAAACTTTTCCTGTTATGTTCACTGGTATATCCTAAGGAAATGCAGCTGTAGAATGAATGCATCCAGTTAGTATGCTTAAGCTCTCACCTTATTCTTTGCAATAGTGCAAAGAATAAAGGGAATATTCTGGAGATTTTTGAAATGCTAAATAGGGGTTAATAAAATATTGAAGTAAGCAAACATGAAGCAGCTGGGACCTTGGCAAAGAGTGTGCAGGAAGATTTATCCAATCTAGGCTAAAAATAGTGTGGTCTCCCTGGGAAGGACAGAGGCTAGTCCAGCTGGGGTAAACTGTTTACAGTGATCCCAGCCACAAAAAGAATTCTGAGAGCTCGAGATCCTAGCTGCTGCTTACCAAGCAATATGTGATCAGAGCATTGTAAAATATTTTATACCATCTGCGAGGGTTTTCTAAAGTATAAACAAATAAACACATATGCAAATAAAACACAATCTTACATTGCATTTTGTACACCTTGAAGAGAAGTCTAGGTCTAATTTTTTTGTGTGTTTCCAGGGCCTGGAAGAATGCCCAATATGTGGTAAACACTCCATAAACATTTGACAACTTGAGTTGAACTGGAAAATTAAGGAATAAGGGATATGAAATATCCCTTATCTTTTCCCATCTCTCTCCTCTCCTTCCTTCAGACCCTTCCCCACACCTGCACTTTCCAAGGGGAGCCCCTGTATGCTAGGGGTATTTATGGAAATAGAACTAAGGACTACTGAAATTCTATCACTAGAAGTATATTCCCTATAGGTTTATAAATTGGTTACTTAAAGAGTCTCTTATTCCATGTATATATATATATACATATATATATTTATATATTTATGTATATATACATATATATTTATATATATACATATATATTTATGTATATATACATATATATTTATATATATACATATATATTTATATATTTATGTATATATACATATATATTTATATGTATATATATATTTGGGGGATATACATGTGTATATATAAATAGTATACATAGTACATATATATATGCATATATATAGAAATTCCCCCATATGTTGCCTTAAATTTCTCCCTATACAGTACAAATTTTTTGCTCTTCCTTTCTGTAGAGACATACATGTGCCATATGCCCACACTTCATGTTCCTGTGACTTAGACCATTGCCCATGCTATAGAAGCTACATGCGCTATAGGAAAAGTATACTGAGTTTTAATATCAGTTTGCCTTTTACTTCTACATTCTGTATTTTACTACTCAATCCAAGACTTTTGCTTCTTCTTTCATAAAACAAAAAGTCTGGACCAGATCAATCATTTCTTGCTGGGAGTTCTTAAAGATTAAAGCAGGGTTGGATAAACTATTCTAAAGATTTCAAAAAACCTAGTAGAAAGCCTACATTTCTGTATTCATTGCAGATCAGCCTAAAATTTAAATTTTCTTTCATTTTTAGGCTGAAATTATATGAATATAGCATGGTTATAATGGTTCACTGGTATCTATGTTAACTTCTGACTGCCTGTTTGTGAAATCATAACATTTCTGGGGCTTGTGGAGAATTAAAAATACTTTTAAAAGGTTTCTAAGTATTAGGTTGATCTCTACGGTTCTTCAGAGCCTAAACACTAAGGCATAGAGCTGCAGCCTGTTACCCACACCTTTGTGTGACTCTTAACGGAAGACCCAAAGAGAAGGAAAGGGCCAGGGCACTGAGGGCCAGGAGAGAAGTCATTTCTTATGACCTGGAGTGTTGCCTCCCCAGACTCCAAACCCTTAACTGCACCTTGGCGGGGTGCAGCGGTGCACACCTGTAATCCCAGCTGCTCAGGAGACTGAGGTGGGAGGACCACAAGTTCAAAGCCAGCCTCAGCAATTTAGTGAGGTCCTAAGCAACTTAGTGAGACCCTGTCTCTAAAATATAAAAAGGGCTGAGGATGTGGCTCAGTGGTTAAGACCCTTGGGTTCAATCCCCAGTACAAAAAAAGAAAAAAAAAAAAAGAAAAGAAAAGAAAGGGCTCCCTTGGTTATTATAATGTACATATCTATTACCTGTCCTCTCATCATTTAGGGGTACTTGGCATTTCTTTCAACTGAGAAACTGTATTTACATAAACCTTCATTGCATCTCAGAGTTGTATAACTTTCAAACTTGGCCAACACCATGGAAGACAATTAACTAATTTAATGTAGGCGGGTATGGCTAGATGTCAGGTTTCTATCAGGACCTACAATTATATTTAAATTGTTTTTATAACTGCTATGGTGACCTCATAAAGACTCTAATTGCAAATATTTACCAACCCACATCATTTTAAAAACTAGTTTATCTTTTCCATAGAGACTGGCAGGAAGTAAAATAATTGAAATATGTGGTCTTTCCATTCAGGTGAATCATTGTCCTAGGTAAATTGACAAGTTGCTGCATTTAAGGCCACACATGGTAGTCAAGGGAAAGAATTCAAAAAGAAAAAAAGAAAAAGAAGAATGGGTAATATTTCCTTTTTCCTTTGAGCCCTACACATCATTGTGCTTGGTACCTAGTAAGCCTTTAATCAGTGTTTGCTAGAGGGAATTTCTAATCATCATCCAAAAACTTTAAGCTTTATCTTCAAATATATGATGAATAGTTGAACTGATTGATGCACTTAGAGGCCCTAGGAGTTTGTAATTATGAGCTAATTGTCTACATTGCTCATTTTTTTAATTTACAAATTAAAAAAACCTTTTTATTTGTTCCTTTTAGTTTCATTCCTTGTTTTTATGTCAATCCTCACTTATTATTTTAGTTATACCTCTTTGTAAAAAAAATAGAATCTGGTAATATAAACAGTATAGCTATGTGAAAAACAGCATAGCAATTCCTCAAAAAATTAAATATGGAATTACCATATAATCTAACAATTCTACCTTTGAGTATGTATCCAAAAGAATTGAAAGCAGGAATTCAAACAGATTTTTGTTCATATCAGAATTAGTCATAATAGTTGGAAGGTAGAAGGAACCTAATGTCTATAAACAAATGCTTTGGACTGAATGTTTTTGTTTCCCCCAAATTTGTATATTGAAATCTAACCATGTTAGATGGTGTTAAGAGGTGGGGACCTTGGGAGGTTCTTAGGTTATGAGTGGAATTAGTTCCCTCATAAAAGGGACTGGATAGAGAGACTCCTTGCCTTTTCTATCTCATGAGGACCTAGCATGAAGGTGCCATTCATGAACCAGAAAGTGGGCCTTCTCCAGACACCCAATCTGCTAATGCCTTGATCATGGACTTCCCAGCCTCCAGAACAGTAAGAAATAAATTTCTTTTGTTTACAAACTAACCATTCTATGGTATTTTGTTATGGTAACCTGAACAGACTAAGACAGATGACTACATAAACAAAATGTGGGTTATAGTAGAATACTATTCAGCCTTAAAAAAGAAAGATATTCTTACACAGATGGACTTCGAAGACAATATGGTAAGAGAAATAAGCCAGACACAGAAGGACAAGTACTTCCTGATGCCAGTTACATGAGGAATCTAGTCAATTGCCAGGCTGAGGTGATGAGGGAATGGGGAGTTACATTGTTTAACGGGAAAGAAGTTTCAGTTTGGTGAGATGCAAAAGTACTGGAAATGGATGGTGATATTTCTACAACAATATGATTGTACTTGATGTCACTGAGCCATATGCTTAAAATGGTTAAAATGGTAACTTTTATGGAATGTGTATTTTAACACAATAAAAAAAAATTAGAATCTTAACTAGAGTGTTGGTATAGGAAACATTTACTGTACCTCTCCCTCAAAATCTGCAAGTGGTTGATATAATCTGAACATAGAAGAAAATACATTTAATTTTTTTCCTTGCTTTTTGGAAAAACAACAGATAAGAGAACAGGGCTTTGGACTCAGAGACCTGGGATAGAACTTAAGCCCTGTACTTTTTAACTTGTGTGATGAGGAGAGTCTGATGTCTACTTGTCTACTTTCAGCTCTTGGATTGGATTGATATTTTAGGTGAAGCTTCATCTGTAATGACAACCCAGTCCATCATTCAAGTGGCTGGATGGTTATGGGCACCTCTTCTGTAAGCTCAGCTCAACAAAACTTCATTGAGGATGATAAATGGTTCCTTCACATCTCCAATCAAGATACCATCTCCCTCAAATGAGGATTAAATAGTATGTAAGCTCTCAATTGGTAGAGACTATTTTAGTTGTATGCTTTCTGGGTTGGCTCAATTACTAAGTTTATTTCATGCAGAAAATTTAACCCTCTAGGTCCCATGTCATTCTTAATTCCCTCTCTTAATCTCTTTTACTATCACTGAGAAATGAGCATTTCCCCATTGCTGTCAGTACTTTGCTAATTCTTTGCTCATGTACTTCCTAAAAGAATTGAGAAAAATAATGGACCCTGTGTACATTTTATGTTGCCTCCTAAAATGTCTTCTTATACATTTTAATATCTGAAAATGATGTCATTTCAACCCTATGGAAAACTAACTTCACTTTCAAAGTAAAAATATTTATCACTCTTAAATGTGTCCAGTGGATTTCAAAAACAATAGCCCTTTGATATGCACTGTTATTGTATTAGTTATCATCTATTGCTGTGAAACAAATTGTCCCTAAACTCAGCAGTTGAAAACAACCATTTATTATCTCACAGTTCTCACTGGATCAAAAAAGAGTCTCACAAAACTGCAATCAAGCTGTTAGCCAGAGCTCTGTTCTCATCTGAAAGTGTCCTCCCAAACTCACTCACATGATTGTTGGCAGGTTTCAGGTCCCCGCTGGCTAATGGCCAAGGCCTCCTTGTTTCTTGACGCATCGGGCTCTCCATACAGCAGTTCACAATATGCCAGCTGGCTTCTGTGAGAGCAAGCAAGGGAGACAGTGCCAGACCATGAGCAGAATGGAATCCCGGTGTTTCTGCAACCTCACCTTGGAACTCACATCCATCACTCTTTGTTATAAGCGAGTCAATAAATCAAGCCCCCTTTCGTAGGGATGGGATTATGCAAGATCAAAGTACCAGGGGAATATCTTCCAGAAGTGGCATAGCACTATTATCATTTTTAAAAAAAATGCTTAAACAAGGTCATATTTAACGGAATTTTTGCTATTTCTTCTCTTTTTCCATCCTTTATCCTTTGAAATTTTTTCTAATATAACATATATTTATACTTGGAATTATTTTATTGACCTCCTAATTCTGTATCACTATAAGAAAATTACATTTATAAACTGAAATTTTAATTTAAAAACATTTCCAATAGCCATAGGACATATGACTGATTAGAAGGATTATTTTTTAGATTGAATTATCATTCATTTATTATTAGCACTACTGGTAGTAGAATTATGAGTACATAGCATTATTGATCAAAACTACATAAACATAATAAAATTTGATTAACAGTTATTAAATACAAAAAGCAAAATGCCATGGAAAATACTTCACTTACTGCAAAGGGCCTGTTTATTTTTTTCAGTGTTGATCAAAACTACATAAACATTTAATAAAATTTTTTTTTTCTTTTTGCAGTGCTGGGGATCAAACCCAGGGCCTTGTATTTGCAAGGCAAGCACTCTACCAACTAAGCTATAGCCCCAGCCCTTAGTAAAATTTGATTAATAATTATTAAATACAAAAAGCAAATTGCCATGGAAATGCTTTGCTTAGTGCAAAGGGCCTGTTTATTTTTTTCACTTAGTTTGTTTATCCTTTCTTAAGTATTACTTAGAATGAGTCAGGGCCATTAGTAAATGAGAAGAAAATAAAATGCTTATTAAGGACTATTATTAAAGTGCCTTATTTTCAGGAGAACCCCAATTCTATTCCAGTGAAACCAATCCAAATTTAAGAGGTTCATGGGAAGAATAAGAAATGAGGAGAGAATTGGTTGATGAATGATAAAAGTCCAAGTAAAAATTAATATAGACTTAGGGTATGCAACAAACTTATAAAAAAAAAACAAAATGTTTTCTTTGCAAGTCTGAATAAATGTTCATGTAAATAGAAAATCCCAACTTACCTTGTAAAAAGAAAAATATGTACATACAGAAAACCTCCCCTCTACACTAGCAGCACAGCAAAGATACATTTGGAGGGATGGAAATTCTCATCACTCTTTTCTCCTGATGCTGCACATTTTGGCTCAATGTTAAGAGGGACTCTGTTTGTGAGAGACACACTTGCAAGTGGGGTGGTCAGCATCATGGTTATATATAGGTGACACACTGTAATTTCTGCATTTATTTATTAGTGATCATAAATAGTGTGATAAAATTGCCAAATTTGTTGGTAGAATAAATATGGAAGGTTTTTATTGTCCAATTATTGTCACCCACTCTTTCTTATCCAGTCTCCTTGATGCTGGGTACTAGGAACACTGACAATAGCAGTCTCTCTCATTTGGATACTTATGAAGTGTTACAAGTGTCAGAAACGCTGAGGATTTAGGAAAAGCTGATGCGAATAATGCTGTGGAATACACGAAAAAACAGGTTAAGGTAGATAATTCCTTCAAGACCACAAATAGTAATCATAAATCTTCGCATTGATTAGGTCCACCCTGTACCCCTGACTCCCTCTCTCAGAGCTGCCCTCTGCTGCAGCCACCCCTGACTACACAGGCGAGGGCTTAGACTTATATTGGACCCTTATCTGGATATTGTGTGGTCCCGGGACTGCACATGACCCAGGACACACTACTTGGTCATTCTCCAGGATTTTTCTGATTGTCTCCCACTTTGAGGAGGAGCTGGTCTGAGAGAAGTCCCTAGGAACAACGAGTTTAGAATTACCTGGGTATATGCCTGATAAAAGTGCGAACTTTGCTTGAGGTTGCCCCATTTATCTTAGATGAACTGAAAACATCTCCCCTGGAGAGGCCAGTAGGCTGAAATCCACATCTGGATGTCTAGGTACTTTAGAAATGAGAAATCAGAGTAAGCCCGTGCTCTGAAGGATAATGGAACTATCTGTTTGAAAGGGAGAATTCCAATGAAGCAGAAGGCAACGGAGTAGATGCTAGATTGGTTTTTGTATTTATTTTTATACTTATTATACTTTTCTTAGTTCTATAAGATAACATTCAATGTAAACAATGTGGATATTTCATAAAAATTAAATAAGGAGGAAAAAATAGTCACCTTCAAGTATATTGCCAGGAGATAAGTGCTGTAAACATTCGAAGTTTTTCTTTCATGTTTTTTTTATTTAACTTTTTTATTTGTTCTTTTTAGTTATACATGACAGTAGAATATATTTTGGCATATCATACATACATGGAGTATAACTTCCCATTTTTGTGGTTGTACACAATGTGGAGTTTCACTGATTGTGTATTTTCATATATGAACATAGTAAAGTTATGTCTGATTCATTCTACTGTCTTTTCTATTCCCATCCCACTCCCTTCCCCACTGTCCAATCCAGTGAACCTCCCCTACCTCTCTCCAATTGTGAGTTAGCACCTCATATCAGAGAGAATATTTGGTCTTTGTTTTTTTGGGATTGGCTTATTTCACTTAGCATGATAGTCTCCAGTTCCATTCATTTATGGCAAATGCCATAATTTCCTTCTTCTTTTTGACTGAGTAATATTCCATTGAGTATATGTACCACATTTTCTTTATCTATTCATCTATTGATAGATTTTAAATATTCATAAACATTTGGTTTACAGTGTAAGATCATCTCATCTGTTTTACACATAAAAATAACTTTTAAAAAACTTGAAATGCAGAATTACGTAAACATATTAGAAGCCTGTTGAATTGGAAATGGCATTCAGAAGTCTCAGGGCTCATGAATCTGAGAATTGTATGTCCCAAATATTATTTAATTGAAATTAAAAAGTTTTGGTAAAGTGCATGAAATATAAAGAATTGGAGCTGAATATTTCACCAGAAATTGTTCAGAAAGGGTGACTATGACTGTATCTGTATGAAGGCAAAAGAGGTGAAATTTGTTTAAGCTCAAAAAAATAAAAAAGAAATTTAACAGTCCACAGGAGAACAGAAACTTCAAAGGGACTTCAAAGATGGGAAATAGACAAGAAACTTCAAAGAGAGAAAAAAATGGCAGCTTTAAATCTTATCTAATAGAAAAGTCTCTGATTTTATAAAGATAGGGACTGAATCAACAGACCCTCAGCCCTTTCTTTGGTAGAAGAATGATTTTTGGTTGTTTTTTTTTTTTAAATCAAATTTGGGTATTTTTATATTAAACACAAATATGTAAAGGGATAAAATATTCTATAATGGATCAGGGAAATTTCATTTTACCTTACCTTTAGTTTTATTCACTTTTGAAATAGGGTCTTACTACGTTGCCCAGGCTGGCCTCAAACTCCTAGGCTCAAGTAATCCTCCTGCCTCAGTCTCCAGAGCAGCTGGAATTGTACTCATGTGCCACCAGCCTGGCAGAATTTCTTTTCTTTTCTTTCTTTTTTTTTTTTTTTTGCATTACTGGGGATTGAGCCCAGGACGTGCTAAGCAAGCATTCTTCCACTGAGCTAAATCTCCAGCCCTTCTCAAAAGCTTGTTTGGAGGTTCTAGCCAGGGAGTGCAGCTACTCAGTATAACCTTGACTTAGAACCTCTATCTGGGAAGGTCGTCTTCTTCAACCAAGCACGCAGCTTGGACGGAGGGACGGTGCTACTTCAGCAGAATCAACCCTGGAGGGCAATGGCATGACAGATGTCACAGTCAGAACGTCCTCATATCCTACAGCCCTTCTTTTTATTCTATTCTGGGTCTTGCTGAGTTCTCCAGGCTGACCTCTTGCTTTGATCCCTGTGCCTCCCATGCAGCTGGAATTACAGGTGTGCTGACATCACATCCAGCTATTTTTGCCTTACTTTTTAAGGAATATGGTTTCATTGGCTTTCCCAGTAGCAATAACCACAGTTATAAAAGAATACAGAAGTGGGAATTGGGGCAGAGCATATTTGACTGCATTTGGAACTGTGCACTAAAATCACATAGTTATGTGTATGTAAATGCTGTAAAAAGTATGGGGTTTCACGGTTGGGAGAGGAATATTTAAAGGAGCTTTGAGCCAGAATATAGGCATACATCTATAAGCCCAGCTATGTGGGAGACTATGGCAGGAGGATCCCAAGTTTGAGTCCATTTTGGGGAACTTAGCAAGAACCTGTCCCAGAATTTTTTTTTTTCAAAAAGGGATGGGGATGTAACTCAGTGGTAGTGGGTTTGCCTAGCGTGTGCCAGGATTTGGGTTTTGGGATTCAATCTTCACTAATGTCAAAAAAAAAAAAAAAAAAAAAAAGGAAAGAAAGAAAGGAAGAAAAAAAGAAGGGGGAAAAGAATGAATTAGTTTATGAGATTGTAGCTAGTATGAACACATAGGTCAGGCTAGAAATTTAGTCAAGATTTCTACAGTCTTGAGTCAGAAATTTATTCTTTTCCAGGAACTCTCAATCTTTGCTCTTAAGATTTTCACCTAGCTGGGGCGTCACTGGTGCATGCATATAATCACAGCAGCGTGGGAGGCTGAGGCAGGAGGATTGAAAGTTTGAGACCAGCCTCAGCAACTTAGTAAGACCCTATCTCAAATGAAAAATAAAAAGGGCTGTGAATGTAACTCAGTGGCAAGGCACCCCTGGATTCAATCCCCAGAAGCACCCCACCCCCCTCCCAAAAAAAGAGTTTTCGTCTGATTGGATGAGGTCCATGCACTTCACAGCATTAAAGTATGGAGGATAAGCAACTTGGGAGGCTGTGGCAGGAGGATTCCAAGTTCAAAGCTAGCCTCAGCAGCTTAGTGAGGCCCTCAGCGACTTAGCGAGATTTTGCCTCAAAGGGGCTGGGGATGTAGCTCGGTGATTAAGGACCCTGAGTTCAATGTCTGGTACAAAAATAAGTGTGGACAATCAAAGCCAACTGCTTGTAAATGTTAATCACTCAACAAAGTATTATCAAAGCAACATCTAGACTATTGCTTTCCCAAAGAACTGGTCAGTCTTGCTTTCTCTGTACTCCTATCTACTTCTATTATTCTTCTGTTTTATTTTGAAGCAAATTCCAGACATTATTCCATCCATAAACATTTCTTCAAGTATTTTTCCAAGGTAAGGATGCTTTGTAAAGCCCACAATAGTTATTATCATTTAAAATTTTTTAAAAAACAATTATTTCTTAATTTCATTGAATGTTCAGTCAGTATTCAAAATTTCAAACATTTTATATCACAATTTTTTTGTTTGTTTATTTGAATTAGAATGTAAATAAGATCCACACGTTGAGATTGGCTAAGATGTTTGGGAATTTCTTTCCATACTGCTATGGTCTGTTTGTCTCCTCACCAAAATTCATACGTTGAAATACTAACTCCAAAGGTAATGGCTGTAGGAGGTGGAGCCTTTGGGAGATGATTAGGGGACGAGGGTAGAGCCTTCAAAACTGGGATTAGGGCTGGGGAGATAGCTCAGTTGGTAGAGTGCTTGCCTTGCAAGCACAAGGCCCTGGGTTCAATCCTCAGTACCAAAAAAAAACAAACAAAAAAAAAACTGAGATTCATAAATCTTATGGTTTGGATCTGGAATGTTGCCCAAAGGCTGTGTTCTTGAAGGCCTGGTTACCAACATAGCAATGTTCAGAAGTGGGACTTTTGGTGAGTGATTTATCATGAGGGCTCTAATCTCATTAACTGATGAATCCTTTGATGGATTCATAATCCCCCCCCCACCCCCCAGATATGAGGAACTGAACCAAGGAGTATTCTTCCTCTGGGCTACATTCCTAGACCTTCTTTTAAATTTTGAGATAGAGTCTTGTTAAGCTTCCCAGGCTGGCTTCAAACTTATTATCTTCATCCTCCTGCCTCCGTTACTGGGATTACAGGCCTGCACCTTCAAACCTAGCTTAGATTCTGAATTTGATGGCATTATTTGGAGGGGGTGTGTTATGGTTTGGATGTGAGGTGTCCTCTGAAAGCTGGTGTGTGAGGCAATGTGGAATGTTCAGAGGTGAAAAGATTAGCTTCCAAGAGTGGGTTAATTCATTTGATGGAATAAGTTTCGGAAGGTATGCCTTAGGAATTACATTACTCCTGGTTCCTTGAACTCAAGCTCTTCCTGCTTTCCGGCTCTCATGAACTGGGCAGCTTTCCTCTGCCATGCCCTTCTCCCATGATGCTCTGCCTCATCTTAGGCCCAGAGAAATGAAGTCAGCCAAACATGGACTGTGAACCAAAATAAACTTTTCGTCCTGTAAGGTGTTCTTGGCAGGTGTATTGGTCATAGGGAAACAAGGCTGACTAAGACAAGGTGGGGCCTAGTTGAAGCAAGTGTGCCACTGGGACTATTATCTTGTCCCTGGCCTTTCCCACCCCCATCTCCTTCCTGACTGCCATGAGATGAGCAGTTTTCCCCCATTATACCTTCTCCGCCATGATGTTCTCCCTCACCATAAGCCCATAGCAATAAAGCTTAAATCTCTGAAACACCTCCTTTGATTTTTCTCAGGTATTTTGTCAGTGACAAAATCTAATACAGTATGCTTATGCTTACAAAAGAGACTGCAGAGAGATAGCTTGCCCCTCCTTCCACGTGAGGAAACAGTAAGAAGGCACCCTCTCTGAACAAGAATGTAGACCCTCAACAGACACTGAAAGAGCTAATGTATTGACCTCAGATTTCCCAACCTCCAGGATTGTAAGACATACATTTCTATTATCTATAAACCACTCAGTTATGATATTTTATTATAGTAGCCTGAAAAAACTAAGATGTTTCTTTTTATTTATGGAAACACCTGGATTGTAAATCTGGATTTTGCTGGTTTCGTCCTCATGGGGTAATTTAACATGTTCCTTACTGAGACAGACTCTCTCGGAGTTGCCCAGACTGGCTTTGAACTTGGGATCCTCCAGTTTCAGACTCCTGAGCAGCTGGGATTACAGGCATGTGCCACCAACCCTGGCTACTCTGTTAAATTTAATTGGACCCAGACATTTGTTCAAGTTCAGGATACATTTTTATTTTATTTATTTTAATTTCTGGCAAGACTATTTCACAGGTAGGTGGTAAGTATATCCTCTCTCTAAAAGATAAAGTTTGTTTTTTTCTTTCTGTGATTTTGGTAGCCATTAAGTATGGCTTAATTTTAAGTTCACAATTTTTCTATGTTTATTAGCTAGGCTAATTTTGCGAAGAGAAACTTTTCTTCATTAAACGATGTGTTTACCCTTGGAAACATTTGGGATGTGAAAAGTAGTATAAATGTTTAATTCTTTCCCTTTATCTTATCAGATGACTAATATCATCCAGTTTTGTTTGTTTGCTTTTGTTTTGTAATGGAGATTGAATCATTTTCACCACTGAGCTATATTCTCAAAACTTTTCTTATTTTTAATTTTGGGTCTCCCTAATTTGCCAAGGCTGGTTTTGAACTTGTGATCCTCCTGCTTCAGTTCCCAAATTGCTGGGATTACAGAGTGTGATATTGTTTCGCTACTGTGACTAAAAGACCTAACCAGAACAATCAAAGAGGAAGAAAAGATTATTTGGGGGCTCATGCTTTCAGAGAGCTCAGTCCATAGATAATCTGCTCCATTCCTCAGGCTGAGGTGAGTCAGAACATCATGGCAGAAGAGTGTGGCAGAGGAAGCAGCTCACATGATGATCAAGAAGCAGAGAGAGAGATTCCACTTGCCAGATGCAAAATATATACCCCAAAGGCACAGTCCCAGGGACCCACCTCCTCCAGTCATACTCTACCTGCCTTCAGTTTCCATTCTGTTAATCCCATCAGGTTAAGGCTTTCATAACCCAATCATTTCTCCTCTGAACCTTCTTGCATTGTCTCACATATGAACTTTTGGGGGACACCTCACATTCAAACCATAACAGGCACCATGTTTGGCTAATATTCAGTCTTAACCAATTTGTTTTTTGTATTTCATTATTAATTCATGAATTTAACTATATTTGATGTGTTTAAATTATTTCCTTATTAATGTTCAAATTATCCCATGTTTGGTCACAGTCTCTGCAGATTGACCCCTGACACAATCCACCAACTAGATACACACTAGATAAATTTGCCTCATTTTATTTTTTTTATTTTTAGAGTCTGCCTTTTTAAACTTTAATTTGTTATTACAATTATGTAAAATAATTTTATGTTCCAAAGTAAAAAATCTACAAAATGAGATATATGTCTTCTTGACTGTTTCTTCACTTCTCTTTAAATAACCATTTTTAATTTTTAAAAATAATCCATTGTATTGAGATACCTTTCACATACTACAAAACTGCATACTTCAACATATACAATTTGATGGTATACTTCAGTGAGTTTGGGAATTTTCACACTTGTGTAACTACTACCAGAATAAAGGCATACAATATTGCTACACACTCACATGTCTGTTATACTCATCTCAGGAACCTTCTACCAGCCAGATAACTACTCCAGTGCTTTCTGTCCCTGTGGTTTATCTTTGTCTTTTCTACATTTCATACTGGTGGAATTATTCATATGTGCACTTCTGTTTTGGGCCTCTTTTGCCTATCACAATGTTTTTGATTATCCATGTAATTCTATTTATTATTAATTCATTCCAGTTAAAATATTAAAACAGTTTTATTGAGGTATAAATGATACTCAATAAACTGTGCAGATTTATGGCATATGATTTGGTAATGTGCAGAAGAGATTTAACATAGCAGGCCTGAGATTGCTATTCTTAGAAAGGTCAACTTTCTTTTTTCTTTTTCTTTTTCTTTTTTTTAACAATAGTTGGGAAATAAATCCAGCTCTACTGCTGAGCTACACCCCAACCCTTTTTATTTTTTGAGACAGCATCTTACTAAGTTGTAAGCTTGGTCTTAAACTTGTGATCTTCCTGCCTCAGCCTCCTGAGTAGCTGGGGTTCCACAGTGAAATGTCAACTTTCAAGCTGGACTTTGGGAGAGTCTCCACCATTCCCTGATAAGAGAAGCTTACTGTGCCTAAACTGCACAAACAACACGGCCTATACTGAACACTTGCTTTCCTTCTGGGAGTCTGGAATTTTTGTAAAATCACTCAGTCCTTAATGAGGTCCCGTGGCAGATAATTTCACATACGTTGTCACAACTCATTACTGGGGGGATTAAGTATGTCCTAGGTGACTCCACAGAGAAAAAATTCCTAGATTCTTGTGCCTGTCTTGCTCTGACTTTATTTCATGTGCTTTTTCCTTTTAATGGTCCTTCTGTGTTTCTTTCTACCTTAATAAAGCGTAGCATAAATACGACCACATGCTGAGTACTGTGAGTCTTCCTAGGAAATCACTGAACTTGGAAGTGAACTTCAGGATCCCTAACAGAGACAAGACGTGATACAATATATATATATATATACAATATTTATATATATATAGAATATATATATATATATAAAATATATATACACACTCACACATGTTTACTATGTTTCTATTATTTCAAGTTTACTGGTCTCGTCTTCTTTGGTGTCTAACCTGCTATTAATGCCATCCGACTTAATTTTAACTTTATGTACTCTACTTTTCACATCATTCCCTTTGGTTCTACTATGTCTTCATTTCTTTCTTTATTATGCTCCTGTATTCTTCTGAATTCTTAAGTACTTCTGCTTTTTTTTTTTTTTTTTTTTTTTCCCTGTACTGGGGATTGAATTAGGTGGTGCTTTACATTGAGTTATGTCTCCAACCCTTCTTTTTATTTTATTCAGTTATTTTGTAGTATGGGGTATCAAATCCAGGGCCTCATTATGTGAGGAAGTGCTCTACCACTGGGCTATATCCCCAGCTCTTATTTTTTGAGACAGGGTCTTGCTAAATTGCTGAGCCTGGTCTTGAACTTATGATCTCCTGACTTAGCCTCTCCAATCACTAGGATTACAGGCATGTGCCTGAAACTTGCACTAATAGTTGTTTTAATGTCTTTTGACTGTTAATTCCATCATCTCTGTCACTTCTGGGACTGTATCTTTGATTTTTGTTAATGATCATTTTTTTTTTCTGGTTTGGTAAATTTTGATAAAAATCAAAATTTGTCAGATGGTATTTTACTTTATTCAATAGTCTATTTTATTATATTCTTTAAAGGGTATTACATATTTTTTTCTGGCAAGTAGTTACTTATGGGTGAATTTTCTTGTTTTTAAGCTCATCTATAACAAGTTCCTTTATTCTAGGAATAATCTAGTGTTACTTTAAAGTCATGGCTCTTCTGGGTCTCCTTCAAATGCTCTGTGGATTCAATAAAGTCTTTCTACCCTGGCTAAAGTGGGTGGGAGGTAGTTAATTATCCCATCTGTGTTGGCTCTGGGAGTTGTTTATTTTAGAGTTCCCAGATAGTTATTCTATGCTTATATATGGTTTTTCCTGAACTTATGTGGTTTTATTCTACGCATATGCATAGTAGTACTCAGTTAAAGATTCAGAGTCTCTTAAGGAGATTTTTGGAATTCTTTCTCTGCTTCCTCCTCTTGGATATTGTGGATTTTACATTCTAACTGCCTCAGCCTCCACCAATTACAATTGTTTTATCCTCAACCAAGGAACACTGGCCCTTAGGTTCTCTTTCTTTGCACCATTATCCAGAAATTGCTTCCCAATAGAAAGATCATCTAATACAATCACCCTTTTTCAAAAAAGATTTCCAGTCCTGCACTATTTCTAATATTTGAAAATGAAGAAATAGAAAAGTATATATAAGTCGTTACCATTTTAAGAAAGTGAGACACACAAGTGTGTGTGTGTGTGTGTGTGTGTGTGTGTGTGTATTACAAAATACAGTCAGTCGTGCATGCTTATAATTCCAGAGGCTCGGGAGGCTGAGGCAGGAAGATCGCAAGTTCAAAGACAGTCTCAGCAATTTAGTGAGACTAAGCCACTTAGTAAGTAAGACCCTGTCTCAAAATAAAAAATAAAAATGTCTGGGGATGTGGCTCAGTGGTTAAGTGCCCCTGGGTTCTGAATTCAATCACCTGTACCAAAAAACAAAAAACAAAAAAACAAAACAACAACAACAACAAAAAAACTAATAGAATAGAAATACGTTACTTTGAAAAATTATTACTTGGATTTCTGATTCCAGCAGAGAAAAGAGCAATAGGATGGATTCTATTGCCCAGTTTAAATAACTAGAAAATTGGGGAAAAATTTGGTAAATATAGAGATAATTAACATTCCTCTTTATATCTGCATAGTACTCCACTTAGGAGTTATATCACTATTTATTAAACCAGCCCTGACTAATGAACACTTGAATGATTTTTAATCTTTTGCTATCACAAATAGTACTGAAATGAATAGCCTTGTAAAAATGTTTTCAAAAAATTCCCAATGTATCTTTGAGATAAATTTTTAGAAGTGGGATTGCTGGATCAAGGGTCAATTAATATGTAATTTTCCAGATACTAACAAATGTCCTCTGAAGGTGTTTTATTGTTTAGCTAATCAGAAATAAAAGGATGCCTATTTTCTCACATCCAGTCTCACAAATGAGTGTGTTGTCAAATGTATGGATTTTTGCCAACACAGTGAAAAGTGGCATACTAGTATAATTTTAGTTTGCACTCATCATGATAATGTTGTTTCTTTGTATATGGTAAGAACCACCTGTACTTCCATGTTTATGACTTGCCTGCCTACAACTTTCTATTGCTTGTTTTTCTATAGGATTTTGGTCTTTTTTCTTCTATTTTTAGAAACTCAGCTGTGATACCAGTTGCAGATGACATATTATTTGTCTGTCTAGTTTACATATGCCATATAAAGACGTTTTATTTTTAATGTTATCAAGCTTATCAATTTTTTCCTTTTCGAGTCCCAGTCCTGAAAGTTTTCCTTATTCTTAAGATGAAAAACAAAAAAAAAAGTCCATATACTCATGAAGTAGTCATATAGCTTCACTTTTTACAGTTAATATCCATTTGTGGTGTGTGGTGGGGGGAATGAAACCAATTTTATCCTTGTATTGTCATTGGGTGACATGTTTCCTCTGGATTCCTCATCTATAAAGATGGCCGACTTAAGATTTGGATATAAAATACCATAGCAATAAGCTCTTATTTTTCAGGTAAAATGGACTGAAGACATTTGACCATGTCATTTACTGGAAAATGAACTTACCATCAGTGACAGTAATTGTAAGGAACTTCAGGGACGGTGTTCTTGGGCCTGTAATTTGCTTCTTCAGACCTCGTCTATCAATAGGATGCTACTGCATGGCTGTGGTCTGAATGTTTGTGTTCCCCCAAATTCACGTTGAAACCTAGTCATCAACACAACAGTATTAAGTACGGCCTTTGGGAATTTGAAATGTAATTCACATTTTTCTCCAGCCTATTTCATAAGACTCATTAATCTCGGTTTGGGAAGTCCAAACCCAGTTACTGTACTTTATTTTTTGCAACTTGGACTTGTTTTCCTACCATTGACGTATTAGCTCTTCCAGAGAAGTTCTCTGGGAATTTACACATCTGTTTTGCTCCCCAAACAAGTTGAGTACTTTTTTGATTGCTTTTAAACAATCCAGGCATTTCTTTTATGTGGTTTAATTTTAAACATAGAATAAGTGACAATTTTTCTCTTTCATCTTGTGAGAAATAATTTGCTGCCCATCTTCTATCGTAAATATATGGCACCTGTGGGGGAAATTTTAAAATCCTAAATAAGAATGCTAAATCGTTCAGCAGGTGGAGCTAATCAATTACTCATTAACAGGACAAGCTATTGGAAAATTTAAAATGAAAAGTACCAGAGGTCGACTGGATAAATTTAGCCTGCCATTTCTAAATTTAGCTCCATTGTCACTAATAAACTCCCCTTCCGTTTAGGTCCCGGCTTCAGGGCGCTAGCTGACACCTTTGTGCCCCGCGCCCCGCAGGCCTCCGCTGTGCTTCCAGCGCGGCACCAGGACCAGGTTCACGGTGCGGAGCCGGCCGGGAGCGTCCTGAGGGGGGCGCCGTGGCTGCGAGGAACGGGGACAAGTCTCTGGGGCTGATTCCGGGACCCTCCAGTATTGACTAGAAAGACTTTTTGACGCCATCCTGTTGTCGCGTACTGCAGCTCCTAGGTGTGGGCTCTTGGCCGCGCGCCGCACTCGCGGAAGAGCTGAAGTCCGGGAGCGCGGCGCGGTGGGTTCCGTCCGGGCTCCAGCTTCCCAGCAGCGCCCTCCCCGGGGGCGGGCCTTGACTCCTCGTGCTGCGACGAGTGGGCGGCTAGACGCGGGTGGCGGAGACGGCGAGCGGCTGCAGGGAGCTGCCCAGTCAGTGCAACTAAGCGGCTGCTTAAGAGAAACGAGGCCAGATGAAGAGGAGGAACTAGAGCCGATGAAAGGGAGCTGCCGCCGAGGAGAGAGGCGGGGACTTTCGGCTGCAGCTGCCCCTGTTCCGGGACGCAGCCCGGGGAGCCCGCCCGCCCGCCGTCCGTAAGGTGCTCGCCAGGTAGCTCCGCACCCAGAGGGCGCCCTCGTCGGTCCCTCCCAGTGGCCGAGACGGAAGGAGTCAGTTGCGCTCCGGGTGCGAGGGCGCACGGCACCCCGAGCGCGGCGCCCTTGAGCCGCACCGCGGCTCAGGTTTGCCAGCCGACTTGTCCGCCCGCCAAGAAAAGGAAGCGCTGTCCCTTCCCGCTCACCCGGGCTTCCCCACCCCGTGTACTCTCAACCCTGCAGCGGCCGAGCGGCGCGGCCACGGAGGCGCCGAGGAGGGGCGAGCCGCCGCCGGGCAGCGGCGTGCCCGCGGGCGACAGGGCACAGGAGAGGCGGCGGCGGCGCGGCGGCGAGGGCGCTGCGCGCGATGGCAGCTGCTTAGCCCGGCGGGCGCGGAGCAGCCCTGAGCTGTGGCTGGCCAGAAGGTGCGGCTGGGCCGGGGACACTGCCGCCGCTGCAGCCCGGCAGGCAGAGATGAGCACGGAGGCGGGCGAAGGCATCACTTTCTCCGTGCCACCATTCGCCTCCTCGGGCTTCTGCACTTTCCCGGAGGGCGGCAGCTGCCGGAGGGGAGGAGCGGCGACAGTGGCCGAAGGCGAGCCCAGCCAGCTACCGCCGCCGCCACCGGGCAGCTTCTGGAACGTGGAGAGCGCCGCCGCCCCTGGCACCGGGTGTACTGCTGCCACCCCTGGGAGCAGCGCCACCCGGTGCCGGGGCAACTCCGGCAGCGGGGGCGGCCGACGGACCACGGTGGCATATGTGATCAACGAAGCGAGCCAGGGGCAGCTGGTGGTGGCGGAGAGCGAGGCCCTGCAAAGCCTGCGGGAGGCGTGCGAGGCGGTGGGCGCCACCCTGGAGACCCTGCATTTTGGTAAACTGGACTTCGGGGAGACCACGGTGCTGGACCGTTTTTACAATGCAGGTGAGCGTGAAACCCCTTTACTTACTCTGCGGTCAGGCCTACGCTTTCTTTGACTGTTTTTTTGGGAAACTTGTTTTGTTTTTCTTGGCGGAAGCATGCTGCTTACTTACTTCTCGCCCTATCTGGGGGGCAGCGAGCGGCGCTGCGTGACTACTCCTGGCGCTCGCCGATCCTGGGAGGGAGTGCGTGCTTGTGCAAGAGCCACTGTGTTTGTGCAGGAGATCCACTGACTTACCCACGGCCCGGCGCTGAAGCCCTGGGTTCATGTGGTCGGTCTGAAGAACTGTTTTTCGGCAGCGTAAGATATTTCCAATCAGCCCTCCATTCAGTGTGTCTGTTTCACTTTGTCCCCAATTTTCCTTTTACTTAGACCTATAACCCTTTTCTCTGTGTAGTTATGGGAGTACAGAAACGATGACTTCATGCCACGCAGCCGGCTGCCTGCAGTGTACTATAAGAAGTCGCGTGTCTTGTCCTGATCTTCCCAACTCATTTTATCTTCAACAAGTTGTAGGGTCTTGAATTTGCCTTCTCTTACCAATTTGAACTTTCAAGTAATTATTTCCGCAAGTAATAACATCATGACTTACGGTAAATGCCTGTGAAATCTTTGTTAGGATCTTGGTGAAAGAACGAGTCCCTTTTTTTTTTTTTTTTTTTTTTTTTTTTTTTTTTTTTAAATTAGCCCATACATCGTGGTGGGCTGGAAAAATTTATAATTTAACATTGTTTAAAACGCTGATATGCTATCTTAATGACTCAGATTAGCTTGGCCATTAAAGTGATTGCAAGCATAGTCCATGAAAAACTTTGTGTCTTTTTAGGCTATCGCCCATTTCGGAAAGTGTTAAACAGTTCTAGTGACTGAAGCAATTAGCTGTTAGCAAATGTTAGGAATGATAACATGTTATTGAAATTAACTATATTAGCTTATCATCCTGTCCATCCAATGTTGAGAGTGCAGCCTTAGTTATTTTTATACTTGTGGGTGGGAAACCTGGTTTAATGGTTTCAAAACAATCAGCTTCTTGTATTTGTGATCACATACAAGGTTTTATATTCCAATCTTGTTTTCAGTTCTGATTCTCTACAACCTCTTCAGAACACCTAAAGTAGGCTTCTGTCAGTCTTGGAATTCAGCCAGAGCTGAATATTTTAAGAACTAGAAGAACTTCATGTTAAGGAGGCCAGACTAAATAAACTAGGACTTTCTGGTTCGGGTATTTTTTAGTCTCCGTCTTCATAGTTGAACATGAGTATAATATATTATAGCTTGGTCCTTTGGGCGGATTGCTATAAAAATTACATAAATGTAACTTTTCTTAAAAATTATGGCGCTCTCATTTTTGGCTTATAATTTGGAAGAAGCTTTAAAGAACTGAAAGATATGAGAAGAAAATACCAGCTAAATACTTGAGTCTCTTTTCATTGCACTGTAGATTGGGTATTTTTTCCCTAGGGCTGTAGAAAAGAAGTCGTGAAGCTAATTTGTAAGAAGCTTTCCTAACAAAGCAGTCTTTCTGTAGTTCTCCAAATATTATCTCCAGGGAGAGGAGGGAGAAAGGTTAGAAGGGAGCTGACATTGGAACTGTATCTCATTTAATACTTCAAACAAGCCTGGGAAGAAAGTTCTTATCTCCCCCGCCCCCCACCCACCCAGTACTAGATGAGAATTGAATCCAGGAGTATTCTACATTCCCAGTCATTCCCCCTCCCCTTTTTTTTTAAAAGTTTCATGAGGTCTTGCTAAGTTGCTCAGACTGGCCTTGAATTTGGTCCTGTCTCAGGAGCTGGGCTTATAGGCATACTGCCCTGCTCCGGAGGAAGGACTTACCTTTTTAAGTTGGAAAACCAAGCCATGCATGACTGGACCTAGGATTCATTGGCAGTAACTGGTCAATGCAGGATTCTACTTCCGGGGCTGATCCTGAAAGGTCAGGCATGGCCCTGCTGCCTCCACTTAGGTGTGCTGATTTACTCTCAGAATCCAGAGAAGCTCCCCATCTTGGGATCTTGGTTCAAAGAGCTGACTATGATCATAAGTGGCATTTAGGTGCCTTAAAGAATAGTGGGAAGGGAATGCTCTGGGGAGACCCTTGTTCCTGCCCTCTTGTATCCCACCTCTCTGCTCCTTTCAATCCAGGCAGACTTCAGTGTAACCTTTGCCCATCTGGGTGACATGACCTCTAACCTGCCCATGACAGAATGAGGATGGTATCAGTTTCATCCTTTTGTTCTAGACTGATGGTCACAGAGTTTGATGGTAGTATAACCCTCTTCCCCGATTCCTTCTGTGGTACTGAGGATTGAACCCAGGGGTGCTGTCCCGCTAAGCTATCCCCAGCCTTTTTTCTTACTTTGAGACAGGGTCTTACTGGGTTGCCCAGGCTTTCCTTAAGCTTATGGTTCTCCTGCCTCAGCTTCCTGAGTTTCTGGGATTACAGGTGTGTGCCACTGTGCCTGACTATTACCTATTTTTTTCTGATGTCTGAGAGAGGGCTTTCTCTTCTGACACCAGGGACAGGCCAACTTTTTCTGTCCAGGGCCAGGTAGTAAATATTTTGTAGTCCTTGAAGTTTCTCATAACTATTCAACTCTGCCTTGAGAGCAGACATAATAAACAGGACCCCTAAACAAATGATCATGGCTATGTTCCAATAAAACTTTACTGATGGACATTGAAATTTGAATTTCAGATAATTAGCAAAATACTACAACTTTGCTTCCCCCACCCCAACCACTTAAAAATGTAAAAAACACTTTTAACTTGCAAGTTGTATGAAAACAGGCAGTTGCAGGCTCCTGGCCACGCTGACCTTTTCTTTACACCTACTACCTGCACTTGAAGTTGAATCATTATGATGATACAGCGAGAAGAACACTGCCCCTCCAGGGAAAGCTGAGTTTTCATTCCAGCTCTGCTGCGAACCTGGGAATTGAAATCATGAGGAAGTCCTCTTATCTCCTCCCATGGCAATTCTAACCTGTAAGTTTAGCTAGGGGGTGGAAGTAGAGGGAGAATTGAAGTAAATTTCTGAGATTCCCTTATTTAATTCTGTGAATTTGCAAAAGCAAGGCAGCCTGGTGCCCTGGGGCAGAGCACGGGAACCGGAGTTCCAAGGTCTGTATTCTGGTTCTGGTTCTTCTCTAATTTGGAGTGAGTCATTTAAAAACTCAGGGAGTAGAGGGTTGGAGTATTTGGTATTCAAGATTTCCTCTGGTTCTCAAATACTTTACTCTAAAATTTCAATGTTATTACTATACATGAGTCATTTTAGTTCACAGAGATTCATGAACTGCTTGTATATATCCTGTCCCCAGCTGCCAGGAGCTCAGAATTGGTGGGGAGGGTGGACTCTGTGCCTTGGTAGTCACAGTGCCTCTGTGAGAGTCACACAGAAGCCTCCTCGGACTACCTGGACACAGCTGTAGGATCAGTAAGGTTGGGTGGATTCAGGAGTATTTTCTCAAAGGAGGCGATATGTGAATCTCAGTGGAAGGGTAAGCAAAGATGGCCTACTGAGACTTCAGCATTGGACAAGGGAATAATGGTGCTCCAATAGCTCAGCTTAATGGAATGAATAAAAACTTAAAGCATTATGACATTTTTACGAATTATCCCCATCTTTGTGTTACGGTGTCTTTTTAAAGAATAGATTGCAGCTGGGTGTAATGGTGTCTGGGCAACTTAGCAAGACCCTATCTCAAAATAAAAAAGGACTAGGAGTCTGGCTCAGTGATAGAGTCCCTGGGTTCAATCCCCACTACTGCAAAAGCAAAAGCAAAAGCAAACAAGAAAAGATTGTAGTTACAGGTTTTCATTGATTTTTCCCAATTTGATTTTATTTAACTGTATGCTAGTTGGTTCATTGACTACTCGTCATTGTTTCATTGTGAGAGATGAAGTTAATGCTCTGTTAATGCTTTTGTGAAAATTCAGAGATGGCCAATGCCTGCCTAACACCCATGCTCAACCCCTGCATTGTAAGCAGTGAAATGCTGTAAAAGCTATGAGGTGTCAGTCATCTGTGGTGCTCTTGTGTTGGTCAGACCCCAGCTGGCCAGGATTCCAAAAATACTTTTTTAATGAACACCGATTCTGTGAATATTGAAGGGCTGAAACAGGCTTTATTTTTCCTTCATTTTGCTTATGAAGACTCGAAACTGTGAAAAAATTACATGCATTCATTCAGGTTAAATGATTAAAATTGCTGGTTTGAACCAGGAGCAAACTTTTCCCTAGAAACAGTATTGCAGATGGTAGATTCTGGGACTCGCCTGTAAGAAGCCTTAACTCAGTGTGTGGGACCCATTTACCATTTTAAACATTCAGGAAAAGTGTGTTTCTGAAACTAAAACTAGATCACATCTCTCTGTGTGTTAGATCAGTGACTTTTGCTTTGATGTAGCTTGTTGGCAGTAGCATTTTGGTCAGATGTAGAAGTAGCAGCCACTTGGACTGGTTTTGGTGGGCTGGGGGCCATGGGGGAGTCAGAAGGGAGAAGAAGGATGCTGAGTAGAACAGGAGGCAATGCTGGCAGGATCCTTGAACATGTTCACTCCTTTCAGCCTCTTCCCCTCCTAACCTCTCTGTGGCTCTGGACTTCCTGCTGATGTAAGACCCTGGGACCTTGCTTGGCTTAAGGCCACCTGCCTCCCTCTTGTTGGGCACTGGATTAGATAGGCTGCAGGCTTCCCCTTCCCCTGCCACCAGCCTTCTCACCTGCCTGGCTCACTGCAGATTGCAATCTTTTGCTCAGCCTTTCACCCTGTAGCAATAGTGAGGAACCGGAAGGAAGCACATGCTAGTTGAAATTTTCAGAACTTAGCTTTTCTCTTTTCATCCATGTTGTGTTTTCACTTTATAGGAGCTTGTGAAGAAGGTGGCCTGTTTTTGCCATTTTGCCAGAGAGCCATCTGATCTTTCTGAGCCTCTTGCTCCAACACAGCCCCTTAGGTCTTCCATTTTTATTTGGTAAAATAAAACAACCTTTAATCCTCCTGATCCTAGAGTAAGTTCTTGAAAGTCTTCCAGCCAACTTCTGCATTTCTCCTTTCATAGCCATTGGAAGTGTTTGCAGATATTGCCGTATAACTTTGGGGGAGACGACAAAGTCTGCATCTCCTAAATAGAGGTTCTCATGAACTGGTTAAAAAAGTCAGAGGGCTGCCAACATTTTAATTTTTCCAAGTAAGGGCATTATAAAGAAAGAGAGAAAATTCAACAACCCAGTCACCTATTGCTGTGATTTCTTAAAAAGGAAAGATGTGTCCGTGTTCAAAAATTAGTGGGGACGTAACTGTGGAAGAAAGGTTATTTTAAAAGTTGGAAACAGCGGTGTCCCACACGTTTTCTTTCTGAGCTTTTTACTTTTGCTGGCATGCTGCGGAGCAGCTGTTACCACCCCATGTAAACCAAGAGCACTGAGCTTCCTTCTGCTTTCTTGGATAACTGGTTAGCTGAGGCAAAATTGTGATTTTACTAGGAAGTTGGAAAAAAAAAATTTGAAAAGAAAGCTTCAAAGCACAAAACTAGATTCATTTTTAGAGTACCCATTTCTTACCAAATGGTGAAGTGCAGATGGTCGTGGTTGGCACTGCTTTCCAGGCTCCTGGAATCCTCAACCTGGCCATCTTTGGTTTAGACATGCACTAGTTGGTAGTGAGCTGGTTCCTTCTCCGAGTGAAGCCTATTTATAAGTGCATAGCCTAGTCTGGTTTCACCAGTGCTCTTGGCAGGTGCCTGTCTTTTGGGAGTTCTCCACCACAGGTCAGTTCCCCTCTGGCTACAAGGACTGTCCCCCTGCTTCCTGTTTCAGAGGATTGGTTTGAGGCCTATTCAGTTCCTATTTCTAGTTTGCTGGACAAAATTGGTTTGTAACTTCTTTTTGGAGTCATGGAGATTGACAGGCACAAAGTCCAGTGAATGCCCAAGTCTTTCCACCCCAAAGAACCAACTGTGTCTGCTTTCCTGATGGTGCCTTCCAATACTACGCCAAACCAGAGGAGTTGAGAACCACAGGAAAGTGCATTGTTGGTCAGCAATCCCAAGACAGTGAATTTTTCCTCCTTTAAAAATCTTGATTAACTTCAAAACTATATTTTATTTTTAATTTATTTTTAATTTTTTAATTTGTTCTACTTAGTTATATATGACAGCAGAATGCATTTTGATACATCACATATAAATACAGTATAACTTCTCATTCTTCTGGTGTATATGATGTATAATCACACTGATTGTGTAATCATATATGCTCACAGGGTAATAATGGCTGATTCATTCTATTATCCTTCCTACCCTCATACTTCCTCCCTCTCTTCACTCCTCTTTGCTTAATCCAAAGTACCTCTATTTTTCCCTAGCTGCCCCCTCCCCACTTATTGTGAATTAGCATCTGCATATCAGAGAAAACATTCAGCCTTTGGTTTTTGGGATTGACTTATTTTGCTTAACCTGGTATTCTCCAGCTGTATCCATCTACTTTCAAATGCCATAATTTCATTCTTTTTTATGACTGAGTAATATTCTGTTGTGTATATATACCACATTTTATTTATCCATTCATCTGTTGAAGGGCATCTAGGTTGGTTCCATAGTTTGGCTATTGTGAATTGGGCTACTAAAAACATTGATGTGACTGCATCACTGTAGTATGCTGATTTTAAGTCCTTTGGATATAAACCAAGGAGTGGGATAGCTGGATCAAATGGTGATTCCATTCCAAGTTTTCTGAGGAATCTCCACGCTGCTTTCCACAGTGGTTGTACCAATTTGCAATCCCACCAGCAATGTATGAGTGGATCTTTTCCCCCCACATCCTTGTCAACATTTATTGTTGCTTGTATTGATTAACTTTTATTTAAAAAGGAATCTAAAGCTGTTACCTATTAAGTACCTCTTAATATCAAAATAAAGTTTTCTAATATGTTGTGACAAATATTAGCTTCAAATAAATATGAAGTGGTGGTAGCTCCTCCCAGAAAGCTTTTAGGACATTTTCTCACCTTCCTGTCACCTGTGGGCTCTCCCCAGGACTGCAGACTGTCCCTGCATCTCTTCTACTCCATTAGGACAAGAGTAGTGTTGAGAGTGTGGGAAATGTGGTGGGGTGGGCAGCGCTGCAGGAACCACAGCTATAGCAGGGAGAAACAAGGAACCACCACTTTGGGCAAGTGATTGAACCCTAGGGCCTCTTGCATGCTAAGCATGTTCTCTACCAGTGAGCTGTACCCCAGACTGGGAAAGGTAGGCTTAAAGCCATTCTTGAGTGGGTTGGGGATATAGCTCAGTTGGTAGAGTGCTTGCCTTGCAAGCACAAGGCCTTGATTCAATCCCTAGCATTGCAAATAAATAAATAAATAAATAAATAAATAAATAAATAAATAAAACCAATCTTGCTTTCTTGATTTGGATATGGGTAGGTGGGGAAAACTGGCTTTGTATACTTAAGAAAGGTACTTTATTTTCAGGGAATAAAATTAATTACACAAAGTTTTACTAATAAACATAAAAGGAAGAAAAAAAGGTTTTGAACACAAAAATGGTAAATTACTTAAAAATTTTGTATTCATGATTCTAATACATTGGTTTCTTTAGTTGTTTTAACATGTTAATTTTCTTACTCACTGGAGATGTTGACTAAAGGAACTGATCAAAAGTACATAATGAAAAGGATATGGGGCAAAGCTGATTTTCAAAGCTTTGTTTTGTTCCAGAGATTTAAATAAGTGACTACTTACATTTTATATGAGTTTTAATGGTAGGGTGTTTTCCTTTTTTACAAAAGATAACATACAAACCCAACATACAAACATATATAACCCAAGCTGCATTGTGGTTATTTTCTTAGGGGAGACAAGAGGGAAGAGAGAGGATTTAAATGTTAAGAACAGAGCAGAGCAGAGCAGACCTATGTAACTTAAATGCCACAGAAGCTGCACAGGGTAACCCTGGACATTCCATTCCAAAGCAACCCTTTCTGTTACATGGTTCATAAGGAAAGCCATTGCCTTTGGTATATGATTCATACAGGAAGTTATATTCCTTTGTTCAAGGAGTCTCAAGAAGTGGTTGTGACAGTTCTTTCTAACACTTCTAGCCTTGTCCATACTGGTGAACTCTCACTGAACTGAAACATGACTGGGAGCTGCTCTGGTGGGTAGTAGCAGATATTGAGCCATTTGCCTACTGAACTTGAACCACGAATGACCAAGTATTTGCCTAAGCCAGCAAAATTTTCCTCCTTTAAAAATCTTAACTTTTATTTTAAAAGTTTATCTAAGACTGTTACCTACCAAGGGCCTCTTCGTGTCTCATTCAAGTTTTCTAATATGCTTATTGTGACAAATATTAGCCGAGAGCTGGGGTAGCCAGGACCAGGAGCGTGGTTCCTGCATCCAGGGCCACAGCTTTTACCTCCAGCTTGGTGATTTATAATGTGGTGCTCAGGAGATTTCATGTGGGTTTTTTTCAGAATGGTCATATAATGTGTGAACGTTCAGTGACGTGTGATCCTCCTCTTTTGATCATCTTAACTCCATAAAGAACTAGATGTGGCAGTGTAATTATCTATATTTTTTTGGTTGGAAAGGTATGTGACTTGGCCAGAAACAATCAGGTGGTTGAATGGGCATCAAACTTAGGTCTTCCAGACTTACAAATAATCAAGCGTTGTACCCATTCTACCACAGATGCCCCTTGCAATGAACAACATCCAAACTTGTATCCTGTTTAGAAGGATCAGGTGTGACATCTTGGTCCATGATGCTGTGTAGCACTGCTATAAGAATAAGTTGGGGTACTGACACTTCACTTCTGGTCCCTTTTTGCTGAAAAATTACAATGACTTCTTAATGGGCTTAGGAAAGCAGAATTTGGTATTTTTCTGTCCAGAGCAACAAAGGAGTCTGGAGCCTCGGTTGAATTCTGGTTGTAGGTTGCTTGCCACAGGCTGGAAATTGGATTTTTTTTTTCCCCAGGCAAGTCTTGTCTATTTCCTGGTCATAGCGTTGAATGGATGGCCAAGTGACAGACCAAAACAGGCCCTTCTCTGGAATGATGCAGAGAGCTGGGCTTATAGCACAGCTTTTCCTTGGTACTCTGAGAAATTTTGGCTCCCGACTCTGGTTCACTTTCCCCTAATGTGATAGCTTATTCTCAATAACTCAGTTCTGTGATCATTTATCCATTGCTTGTGATTTGCCTCTCATTGCAGCAGAGTCAGTAAAGAACTTCAGGAGTATGAAGGTTTATAATATCTATAGGTTTCCATGGTAACAGCTAAGGAAACTGATACTAAGGAAGAAGTTAGAAGGAACCATCTATATACCACATTCTTCCCACCTAACCAATTAAATGAAAAAAACCTTAAAAAATTTAAGGTGTGAAACATTTCAGTCATAAAAAAGTACACAGCATAGTACAGTGGACACTGATGGATCTACTACCTGAAGATAATTGTTATTAAACACTTTGACATTTATTTCACTTTTTCTCTCTTTTAGAGCAATCAATCAATTTGAACATAAGTAAAAGTCCCTTTTAGGCTCGGGTGTGGCTCAGTGGTAGAGCACTTGCCTAGCATGTGTGAGGCACTGGGTTCAATTCTCAGCACTACATAAAGATAAATAAATAAACATAAAGGTTCATACACACACACACACACACACACACACACACACACACACACAATCCCTTTCTACTTCATCAGTTTCCCCTCCTGGGAAAGTACTTCCTTCACTAGAAGTGCTACATTGTAATCTTATAAGCTATAATTTATAAAAATTCTTAAATCATGATTCTCTACGAGTATAAACATGTTAAATATTTAATTTTTTATTTAATGGGGAAACCAATGTGATATTAAAACTGCCTCAAAGGAGACCCATTTTTTTGGCAAAGCTAGGAATCAAACCCAGAGTCTCGTGCATGCTAGACAAGCACCGTACCACTGAGCTACATCCCCAACCCACTTGAAGGAAAATTTTGACAAGCAGATGTAGAAACACATCATAAGGAAAGCTAAAATGAAATTGCTAATAGAAGCAAGGCTAGCTTATATGTAAGGCAATTCTGTAAGTCTCTGTCAGTATTGGAGTCATCTGTTCTAATGAGGTAGAAATCAATTGCATTGCTACCAAATGATATTCATATGTATTATTGTGAACAAGAAAGTTTTGCATTACTGTCAGTAACTTAATGTTAACCCCAACAGCATTGTAAAATGGCTCAGTCACTGGAAGGACAATTTAAGGTGCCCACTCCTTTAAAATCAGATAAAATCGGAGAGTGTGTCATAAAGCCTGGCCTTCACTGACAGGTTTAGGTATACTCCCTTCTGCCCATATACACATCTCTGTTTTTTTGGTTTTTTGGGTTTTTTTTGGTACTGGGGATTGAACCTAGGGAGCACTTAACCACTGAGCCACATCCCCAACTCTCTTATATTTTATTCAGAGACAGAGCCTCGCTAAGTTGCTATGACTGGCTTTGAACTCAGAATCCTCCTGCCTCAGCCTCCTGAGCTGCTGGGATTACAGGCATGCACCAACAAGCCCGGCCTTATACACATCTTTGACTACTTTATTTTGACAGAAGTTTGTTCATTCTTAGCAGGCTCTATGCCTATCTCAAGGGCTCTGAACCTAACCCGACTTAAAGGACCTGTTGTTTATTCTTGTGACTCTATCATCTGATGCTGTCTGCCTTAAGAGTGTCCTAGAATACCTTGTGTTTTTTTTTTTTTTCCACTTTATTTTTAAAATATCTTTTTTGTCTTTGGATATTTATTTATTTATTTACATGTGGTGCTGAGAATTGAACCCAGTGCCTCATGCATGCTAGGCAAGTGCTCTATCATTAAGCCACAACCCCAGCCCTAGAATATCTTGTTTTAACCAGGATTCCTAATCATGGTTGTTTCAGGTCTGGAAGCATGTATAAATTAGATATAAAGGTGTCAGTCACCTAGGTTTGGATTGGACAAGAGGCACATGCCTGTGACCAGAAACATGGCAGGAATATACTAATATGATGGGTGCTTGCAACATCTGGAAACCCACATTGATTGTTATGCTAGGAAATCACCATTGTTACCAATGGGAATTAGTGGTCTAGACTGCTTCAAATAGTTGTATTTTTTGGAGTAGGAAAAAAAAATCCTTATATTTTAGAGGACTGGCAAACTGCTATAAAGTTCCACATGCCAAAGATATGTCTTTGGTCTCATAATTTAAGGCAAGTCATACCCAAATAAACAACACAATTACTATGTACCAGATCCTGTGCCAATAGTTCTACATGTGAGATCTTATCCACTGAAGCAGCTTTATGAGGCAGATCACATCAGTTGAGTGCCAAGCTATTGAATGCCTCGGCCAGCATGAGAATAGTAAACAAATAAAATTCCATCTAGTTAATAAAGCCAACCCTGTATTGAATATATTGTTGATGCAGAGCCATAGCTAAATTATGGTATTCATATAAAAATGACTGAGGCAGAAATCTGGGCTCGCTCTGATGATTCTGAGTGACATTTATGGATGTATGCTTTCCATAACATTTGTAATTATTTTTGAGTCACATATATATACTAGTTGATATCTGTTAGCCCTGCTATGATCATTCCTAGGTTTTCGGAAATTAGTCTTGGGAAGCTAGCTTTGGTTGATCCAGTGAAAATGTAGTTCTTCTGATCTGGACAGTAGAATTTCATTTTTTCCAGAGTAACTTCTGGTCATTTTCCCAGGCATACTGGCTTAACATTAACTGTTTACATGTAATAGAGTAAGAAGAGACGTGTCCTCTAGACAATCTGGAGGAGCAGGGAGTCTGGTTTTAAAACGTAATGCATCTCTTCATGTATGATCAGTTGCAAAGTGGGGTTGAGGTGCAAGTTGCTTGGCACAGCATAGTGAAATCAGAGAATGATGTTATATCTTACACGTGAGTTATGAGAACAGTTGGCTTGACTTTTCTTGCCAAGCAACTCAGTGTGCCAATATTTTATGAGCTTAAAGTACACTTGGCTGTTGGTAAATCCAAAATAAAATCGGAAAGGAAATACTAGCCTAGATTCTTAGCAGAGTTCTAGACTCTTCTTTCCCTTATAAAATCAGCAATGTAGAAAATTCATTGAAACATCAAATGTGACACATAGTTGGGTTGCCAAAGGATGGATCCTGCTGTCTTCATTAGAATGTTGTTCCACAGATCTGTGTTTTTGTTTTCAAAGGCTGATATTAAGTGTTGTCAACATTACGAAATCTTTGCAGTCTCATGCTCTTGGCTTTATTACAATTTGATTTATAGGAATACTTAGTATTTACTGGTCCACTTACCATATATTTGAATGTCCAATTATATCATCAGTGTTAATTTTAATTATGTCAGACTAGATTTTAAGTGGCAAAATGAACGTAGTATGCTTGCAAGATTCACTTTTTAACATTCTTTTGAAGAAATGAATTAGATACAAAGACATACTAATTTGAAGGCAAATTGCAGAAGCATTGAAAACTGCTAACACATAAACATTCGTCAGAGTTCATTAATGACAGGTTTAGAGAATGACTTACCTGGATCTGTTGTAGGTGTAGAAGTTCAGACAAAATCCTTCAGTTCTTGACTCTGTTTAAGGCAACAGAAAGCAGGCAACAGGGAGGCAACTCCAAAATGAAGAATTTATAAGTGTCTGAGCTTAAGTAACCTTCATGGGGTATTATGGTTACCTTTATAACTGTCACCACCCATGGTTCATTTGGCACTCATGACATCTCTGAGAAGGATAAGCTGTGGTATCCTAAGAGTGGCACTCTTCTGTTTCAGCCAGATCTCACATACACTTGGAACTGAAATTAAGAGATTTCTGTATCTTTCTGTTTTGCCTGCTCCATTAAGTCATATAGTCTCACTGCTTGGTGACATAAATAACAGGAGACTGCTGCCTCAGTTTCCAAACTTCATGGAGCTCAGGGCCCTTTACTTAGTGTCGGTTTTATGAAAGAAGCGTGTTTTATCTTGCTTAATAGTGAACATTCTTACTGACGGATACTCTCTTGGTTATTCAGGTTTGGATATTCTCATTGTGCATCCTCAGGTCGCATGCTCAGTTTTAGTCTGGAGGAGTCCAGGAAGCAGCAGATCTTGAGAATCTCTGTGTGGTCCCAGGAGGCCATGCACAAAGGCTGTGACTGCTATGTTGTGACACTGCCTGAGAATTCTGAAGCAATGTTGGAATTCGTATGTTGTCATGCCTTAATTTTACCAGACCACAGCTATTTGATAGAAATGTTTGTGCTTTCCTCTAAAAATATCATCAGACTCATTGGACTAAGTTTGCAGGGGCAGATGTATGAAGCAATCACCAGTTTTGTGTTTTCAAACTCCGTGTTCTTTGGTTTGTTCTTGGTTTATTTGTCAGGGGAGTAAGGAATATGTTTCTTAAAGAGAGTTCTGTGCCGGAACACAAAACATGACAAAGCAAAAAAGATATGGAATTCTAGTTTAACAATCTTTTAAAGAACCTGAGCCGGGCGTGGTGGCTCATGCCCGTAAACCTAGCAATTTGTGGCAAAGGACAAGCCACATTTAATTTGAGATTTTCTGAGGACATAAAAGAAGAAATAGGTTATAATTGGAGAATCAGGCCCTAATCTGCTTTCAGTTTTCAGTTACTTGGTCTAAATGCTGAGAGTTAGTTTGAGAGTTGGACTAGGATATAAGCTTCTGATGACTTTATATTTAGTTTTTGAGAATTACCTTTTTAAGACTTGTAATCATCTCAGATAGCCACAGAAGAAAGTCTTAATCAATATTTGAGCCATAATGTGTATCTGATATGTGATCACAAGAGGAATTTTTTCCTGAATCCAGTATACTGTATAGTTATTTATGAGTGTGCCCTTAACATTTAATTTAAGCTAAGAATAATCATGGAACTATTTCTATTTCTGTTTTTATTTTCTCTTTAATATCTGAGTAGCCAGGTGCTGTGATGAACGCCTGTAATCCCAGCAGCTTAGGAGGCTGAGGCAGGAGGATGACAAGTTTAAAGCCAGCCTAAGCAACTTAGTGAGGCTCTAAGCAACTCAGTGAGACCAGGTCTCTAAATAAAATATTAAAAAAGGCTGAGGATGTGGCTCAGTGTTAAGTACCTCTGGGTTCAATCCTCAGTTCCAAAAAAAAAAAAAAAAAAAAAAAACCAAAATATTAATTTTTTGTTGCATGATTAGGTTAGTTGCCTTATCTAGTCCCTCTAAAAATAGTGTTTTAAAACTATTCAATAAATCTTGATTTGCTTTAAGGATTTAGCTTTCAAAGCACCATTGATTCTTTGGGAGATATTAGGAAAAAGTTGTTCCTGAAGTCTTGCATCATAGGTGACATGACTGAGAAAAAACAATTGAGAAAGTCCAGTCCAGTATTACAGGGTAAAGAGAAATTTTATCGAAAGATCCCAAGGAGGGGCTGGGGCTGCAGCTCGGTAGTGGAGCACTTGCCTTGCTCATGTGAGGCACTGGGTTTGATCCTTGGCACCACATAAAAATAAATAAATAAAGATGTTGTGTCCACATACAACTAAAAAAAAAAAAAAAGGAAGTTCCCAAGGAGGAGCTGTTTCAGGTGTTGTTTTTTAACTTTTTAATTTTTTTTTTTTTTTTTTTTTACTGGGAATTGAACCAAGGGGTGTTTAACCACTGAGCTACAACCCTAGTCCTTTTCATTTTTTTATTTTGAGACAAGGTCTTGCTCAGTAGCTTAGGGCCTCACTAATTTGCTGAGATTGGCTTTGTGATCTCCTTCCTCAGCCTCCCAAGTCTCTTGGATTGCAGGTGTGAGCCACCATGCCCAACTCAAGTTCTTGAAGGGATTGTTAAACTAGAATTCCATATCTTTTTTACCTTGTCCTGTTTTGTGTATACTGAATCTCCAGTACAGGATTGATGCTTGGCACATATGGGGTACTTGATACATATTGACTTATCAAATGCATGTATACTGCACTTTCCCCCACTGGTGTTTTAGTTATTGGTTTTGATGCCTTATATTCCCGTTTAAGTGTGAGTTAGTGGCCAAGGGCACCTTTTATGGATCTGCACCTCCTCCAGGTCTTAATGAAGCTTATAGAATAGAATTCAATGACACCATCCCTTCAGTTGAGGGACTTGCATTCAGATATTGGAGACCAGCCTGTAAACATAATGTATTGTGCTAATTAGGATACTGAAGGATTATATAAAGTGCTTTGAGAACACAGGTGATGAAGGATTCTGGGGGAAGGTAGTGTGGAGGAAGCTGGCTAAAACTTTGAACAGGAGGTGACATTTGAATTGGGTTTTTAAGGATAATATAAGCTAATATTTAATGAATAATTATTATATGCCAAGCATTTTAAAAAATGGGAATAAATGAGTTCCCCATAAGGAAGGGGTAAAATAAGAAGAGGGGCCAATGACAGACCTTAGAAAACACCATCATTCAAAGATGAACAGAGGAAAGCAACAGCTAGTGAGAAAGAGAAGGAGGTCAGTGAGATAGGACAATGGATAGGGGACAGGACAGTTCAGGAAAAGAGTTCTGACAGAGACACAAACTGTTAGTTTTCTGAATGTATAACAAACTACCTGAGGTAATTAACTTATAAAGATAGAAGAATTATTTTGGCTCACAGTTTTAGAGGGTTCAATCCATGATTGGTTTGGGCCTATGGTGAAGCAGCACTTCATGGTGGGGGTGCAGAGCAGAGGAAAACTGCTTAGGTCATCTTGGGCTAGAGAGCAAAAAGAGTGAAGAGGAGACCTGGGATTCACAGTCCCCTTCAAGGGCATGCCCGAAATGACTTAGGGCCCAACTAGGCCCAACCTCTTATAAACTCAGCCACCTCCCAGTAGCACCAGCCTGGAACCAAACCTTTAATACGTGGGATGTTCAAGATCCACACCATAGCAGAAGGCTTGTCAAGGTTGGTGAAGTTGAATGTTTAAAGGCAATAACTGGTTTAGGAGATGAGAAAGCCCTGGATAACTTTGGCCAGAGAAGTTTCAGGAAAGTGGGTGGAGGTGGATGGCAGGTATGGCGATTTGGGTGATTGTTGGGGGACAACTGGAGGCACATAATGAGGAGTGCTATTTAAAGAAATGTGTTTGTGAGAGAAGCAGAAAGAGAAGGCCACATACAACTGCCCATGTCAGGTACGTTATCTGATCCTGCCAATATGTATGCCTTGAGATGGGTTGAAGTCCGTAGGTCCTGGTGGGCTCAGGTATTCAACATCATTTCTGTGGGAACATGGAACACAAATTTCCTTTTCTCCTCCCTTCTTTCCTTCTTTCTGCTGGGGATGGAATCTAGGGCCTTGTGCTTGTTAGGCAAGTGCTCTATGGCTGAACCACACTCCCAACCCCTCAACTGCTTTCTTAGAGGTAGAACTTCTGAAGCAGGACCAAAGCAGTGGTAAATGTACCTGAAACAAGTAAATGTTCTTGCTCTTTTGCTAATTGTAACTGACTGGAAATAGCGTTGCCTTTCCTTGTAAGATTCTGTAACTTAAAATAATTTTGAATTCCCAGTGATAGAGCTTGAGTTGAGGATGCTTTACTGTTGGGACTCAGTTTACAGAGGTGTGAAATTTGTTCAGGAGGTGAAGGAAATGTATATCTCGGGCTAGGTAAGTTTTTCATTCACCTCTTCCCAGTGGCTGGATTTCACAAGGCTTTTAAAGTTAAAGAATAGGAACTAGAAACCAAAGTGTTTTTATTGTTTTCTCAGCCACTTGAAATCCTTCATCGCTCATAGCATTGGCTCCCTACAACAGTGAAAATGATTCATTTTTTTAAAAAGACATCTTTACTCAGTTTGCCACCTCACTTTGTAAACTTATAGGGGAAGCACAGCAGTTTTCAGCACTGTACTTTTTAGGTTTTCTTCATCTTAGTTTCCTTACCACTCCAGAATGGAGGGCT
Source organism: Sciurus carolinensis (assembly GCF_902686445.1). Lineage (NCBI taxonomy): Eukaryota > Metazoa > Chordata > Mammalia > Rodentia > Sciuridae > Sciurus > Sciurus carolinensis. Next base: position 28,275,235 of record NC_062219.1, read on the forward strand.
GCTCTGACTAGATTTCTGAAATAAACCCTGAACTATGTTGACTGTTCTCTCACTACCATAGGCTCTAATACATTTGGGTTCATTTTATTTGTTCATTTCAAAAGGAAATTCTCAACAACAAAAAAATCCTATCGGAATATTTGCAGTGCCACATCTTGGAATCAGTTCCCTTCAGTCTTATCTTTTATGCCTCCTGCATCCAGAAAGGTCCACAGTGTTGACTGATGTCTCAGCTGATGCCCCCTTACAGAAACTTCTCTGCCACATCCAACAAAGGAGGACAGAGAAGGAACACAGCTACCCAGAAACTTTTGTCTATTTAGGTGCTTGCGAATTACTTTACTAAGAACTAAGATTTTCTTTTTTTTTTAAATGGGGGACCATTATGAAGTCAAATAAAGTCCCTCTGAATCTATGGAGGACTGGCTCCAGGACCCCCATGAACAGGAAAGTCTATAAATGCTCAAGTTCCTTATTTAAAATGGTGCAGTGTTTGCATATAATCTACGCAATCCTCTGCATACTTTGTTATCTTTAGATTACTTGTAATGCTTAATTCAGTGGAAATGCTATGGAGTTATAACACCACAACTAGGAAATAATGACAAGGAATAAAAGTCTGTACGTCAGGTGCAGTTTTTTACCTGAGTATTTTTATTCTGAGGTAGGTTGAATCTATGTAACAGAACCTGTGGACATGGAGAGCTAGCTTTATTTTTAAATACCGTGTTGCTAATATACTATGGCATCTCCTTCAAAAACAGTAGGAATAATGGTAAATGATATTAACAAAAAGATTTGTGTTACAAGTTTCAGTTGTAGTTTTCTGCCTGCAATATGGGGGACCATCTAGTTTTCACCCCCCCTCCCCCCACTTATGAGAAATGAATAAAACTTGTTTTGGGGCATCAGAATATTCCCTAACAAGTCTTTCTAGCTGTAGTTTTTTTGTTTTGTTTTTTTTTTTTTTTTTTTTTTTTTGGTGCTGGAGATGGAACCCAGGCCTTGAACATGCTAAGCAGGCACTCTACCCCTGAGCCACATCCCCAGTCCAGAGCTGTAAGTTTAACCATCTGCTCTATGCTCTAAATCTTCTGGCTGATTCATGGGAACTATAAAACTCATTTCCATACAGAAATTTATTCCTTTCTCTAGTTTCTAGCATCTCATTGAATCATACCACATTTTCAAATTATATATATATTAAGAATATTGAAGACTGAAGATGTAACTCAGAGGTAGAACACTTAACCTAGCAATGTGCAAGGCCCTGGGTTCAGTCCCCAGTACCACCAAATTATAATGAACATCAAAATAAGGAGGGACTGGGGAGGTAGCTCAGTCGGTAGAGTGCTTACCTTGCAAGCACAAGGCCCTGGGTTTGATCCCCAGCACTCAAAAAAAAAAAAAAAAAAAAAAAAAAGTAAGGAAATAATGTAATGAATTAGGAAAATAGAGGAAATAACCCCTATTAAAATTTTTTATGTGAGTGACTGGGGTTGTAGCTCAGTGGTAGAGTACCTGCCTAATACATGTGAGGCACTGGATTCCATCCTCAGTACCACATAAAAATAGATAAATAAACAAAATAAAGCTACTGTGTTCATCTCCAACTAAAAATATTTTTAAAAATTTTATGCGAATTCTTGACGGTTCTTTTAATTAGTCAAAGCTGTTATCTTTTCATGAATTTTACTCCTGCTCTTAAGTGCAGATTTTTTTCTTTGTATATATCTGAGAAGTACCCATTTGTATTTTAATAAGATTTTATAGTTCTTTTAAATAAGATTTAATAGACTTTCTTTTTATACTTGACTCCATTATCTTGAATTTATTTTGTTGTTTGATATAGGAAAAGTAATATATCCATATGCAGATGTCCTGTGATGGGGCTAAGTAAAATTTATGAACATAACATTTCTTTAAATAACATTTAATATTTGGTTATGTCATTGTCTGAAGTCCATCAGTTATTTGTATAAAAATTCTTCCTTGCTCTGAAGGATAACACTAAAGATAATTAAACCTTTCTACTTTGCTCAGAGTTACTATAATAAAGTTATTGCTCTCTACTGTATGTACTGTATTCTAATACAATTCTCTGAGGGGGCGGAGCTTCCCCTTTTATTGAATGCCCCTAGTCCATTCCTTGGAGGGAAGATGCCCCAAGATGGTCTGCCCTTTCCTTAAGGAAAGAGGCAAATTTACTAATAGACGTTAGTTACTTTTCTTTTAGTGTAGTGGAGTCAGGTGCTTATGTATTTAACAGCTGTCTGTTACAACTGCCTTTCTTCCTTCTTCCTCTTCCTCCCTCCCTCCCTTCCAAAAACATTGACTAGTCCTGCATCATGTACCAGGCATCAGGAGTGGTGAATGTGGTATGGACTGTGCTCCCTGGACCCTCAGATGGTGGTCTTCACTTTTCCTTGCTGTTTTTCTTTTACTGGCACCCCATCCCACTTCTGTATACTTCTTTTTTTTGCGGGGGCAGAGTACCAGGGATTGAACTCAGGAGCACTCAACCCCTGAGCCACATCCCCAGCCCTATTTTGTATTTTATTTCGAGACAGGGGCTCACTGAGTTGCTTAGCACCTTGCTTTTGCTGAACTAGCAATCCTCCTGCCTCAGCTTCCCAAGCCATTGGGATTACAGGTGTGCATCACTATGCCTGCCTGTTTACTTCTTTTTTCCAGTTTAAAATATATTTAAAAAAGGAGATAAGGTCAGCAGACTGAGGTAGGAAGATTATAAGTTCAAGGCCAGCCTCAGCAACTTAGCAAGACCCTGTCTTAAGATAAGAATAAAGAAAGGACTGGGGGTGTAACTCAGTGATAGAGCACTCCTGGGTTCAATCCCCAGTACCACACGTGCACAAAAGACCCTTTAATTTTGAAGGTTATTTATTTATTTTCATTGTGTTCTGTGTAAGAATCCATTGGTCAATCCAGTGTCATGGGGTTTTATACCTGTTTTCTTCTGAGAGTTTTGTAGCTTTTGCTTTTATATTTAGGTTATTAATTCATTTTGAGTTAATTTTTATATATCATATAAGGTAAGGGTCCAACTTCATTCTTTTGCATGTGGGTTATCTAAATGACTGTTCTCTTTAAAATTTTTTTAAAAAAGATTTTATTTGTTCTTTTTAGTTATATATGATAGTAGAATGTATTTTGGTAGATTATACATACAGAAAGTATAACTTATTTTATTCAGGATTCCATTCTTGTGGTTGTACACGAGATGGAATTCCCTGCTGTGTATTCAAATACAAGTCTAGGAAAGTTATGACCGATTAATTCTACTGTCTTTCCTATTCCCCTCCCCCATCCCTTCCCCATTTTTCCCTTTGTCTAATCCAATGGATTTCTAATACTCCCCTCTCCAACCTCCCTTGTTTTGGGTTAGCATCTAAAAATCAGAGAGAACATTTGGCCTTTGGTTTTTTTGGGATTGACTTATTTCACTTGGCATGTTATTTTCAGTTCCACCCATTTACCAACAAATGCCATAATTTCATTCTTCTTTGTGGCTGAGTAATATTCCTTTGTGTATATATATCACATTTTCTTTGTCCATTCATCTGTTGAAGGATTGTTTCCATAGCTTGGTGTTACCATAGCTTGGTTATTGTGAGTTGAACTGCTATAAATATTGATGTGGCTACATCACTATAGTATGCTGATTTTAAGTCCTTTGGGTATAAACTGAGGAGTGGGATAACTGGGTCAAAAGGTGGTTTCCCTTCCAAGTTTTCTGAGGAATCTTCATACTGCTTTCCATAGTGGTTGCACCAATTTGCCATCCCCACCAACAATATATGAGTACCTTTCTCCTACATCCTTACACACATTTATTGTTACTTGTATTCTTGATAATTACCATTTCTGACCGGAGATGGAATCTTACTGTAGTTTTATTTCCCTTTCTCTAATTGCTAGAGATATTGAACATTTGTTCATGTATTTGTTGACTGATATCGTATTTCTTCTGTGAAGTGTTTGTTCAGTTCCTTTGCCCATTTATTGATTGGGTTATTTATTTTTCTGGTGTTAAGTTTTTTGAGTTCTTTGCATATCCTGGAAATTAATGCCTTATCTGAGGTACTGGTGATGAAGATTTTCTCCCATTTTGTAGGATTTCTGTACATGTTCTTGATTGTTTCCTTTGCTGTGAAGAAGATTTTCAGTTTGATACCATCCCATTTATTGATTCTTTTTTATTTTTTTTTAAATTGGTGATGCTGGGGATTGAACCCAGGGCCTTGAGCATGCTAGGGAAGCACTCTACCAACTGAGCTATATCCCCAGCTCCCCCCACTGCCATTATTGATTCTTGATTTTACTTCTTGCACTTTAGAGTCTTTTTGAGGAGTTCTATTCCTAAGCCGACATGTTGGAGAGTTAGGCCTATTTTTTTTCTTCTAGTAGTCGTAGCGTCTCTGTTCTAATGCCTAAATCCTTCATCCACTTTGAGCAGGATGAGATACAGGGGTTTAATTTCATTCTCTTACATATGGATTTTCAGTTTTCTCAGCACCATTTGTTGAAGAGGCTATTTTTTTCTCCAGTGTATGTTTATGGCACCTTGTCTAGGATTTATGTGAGTGTGTCTCTGTGTCTTCTCTTCTGTTCCATTGTAAATGACCATTTTTTCATTGAATTTTCTTGACACCCTTTTAAAAAAATTGTTGACTTTCAGTTACTTCTGTACTCTCAGTTCTTCTGTTGGTTTATATATTTGTCTTTATGCCAATATCACAGTCTTGTTTACTTTTGCTTTGTGTTTAGTTTTGAAATCAGAAAATGTGAGTCGTCCAGCCTTGTTCTTATTTTTCTTCTAGTTCTTTCGGTTATTTTGCTTCCCATGTATTTCCATATAATTTTAGGCTTGTTAGTTTCTGCAGTAAAAAGGCATTGGGGTCTTCCTCCTATTTTTGGTTGTTCCCAATAGTCTTGCTTTTATCATTGATTTGTTCCTTTCTTTTTTATTTGCATCTTTTGGATTTTGTGACATCTTTAAACTTTGCTTCTTACCTGCTGTCCATCAGACTGATCAGTAATCTGAACTGCAGATTTTAGATGTCAGGATTTTGGCATTAATTGTATTTCATCACAGCCCAGGGGTGGATGGATTTCCCCTCCTTCTTTCCTTCTTTCCCCTTCCTTCCTTCCTTCCTTCCTTCCTTCCTTCCTTCCTTCCTTCCTTCCTTCCCTCCTGTGGGTTACCACTTATCATTTTGGATCTTAATAGAATCTGACTTTAGAATAAATGAGAATCACTACTCTTTGTCTGCTTATTATCTGAAACTGAAATATTTAAATGTGGAAAGTCAGAATAGTTTTTGAAAGATAAAGTATAAGTTAATTTGATTTTTAAAAAATTAATGAAAAGTTAATCTTCCCCAACATGCTCATTAGTTCATGTTCTTCTAAAAGAAATTCCTATCTGTCGATATTTCCAGGGTGAGTGGTTTAGTACTCTCTGGTTTGCAGACGACATCTTATCTTTAAGATCTAAGATGAGGAAATGGAGTTTATTATAGATTAAGATTTGTTTTATGGTGGGTCTAATGTGAAGCTCTCTCTGAAAAGTTACTTTAACTTGGGAGTTCACTTTGACATGCTCTTTGCTCTGTAAATCTTTTAATGACCTCTGTTCCCAACCACAAATTCTGACCTAGCCAGTTTTGTTCAGTCAGATATCCTAGTGCCCAGTACCCTAAAACCCAGTTGTGGCCTGGGATGTCTGGTAATAAAGGGTATAAATCAAAACTTCAGATAATTGATGATTCTGTTCATTTTCGTGGGTGGATCAAGATAAAGCAGGTGGGGGAAGTGTGGACCTGTCAGGCACCACTATCTTGACCTACTTGGCCAGATCAGAGGTGCCCAGCTATTTTTGTTTAAATGATGAAGTATTCCCAAAGGTCATCCTTGTGGGCATTTCTTTGCTGAGTTATTGCTTGGCCTTGTTCTAAAAGGGAAACTGGAACTTTGACTTAGGTATTCTTAGGAATGTGTGGTGCAGATTCGCAGGTGAGGTGTTTAGACAGTCTGCTCTGACTGATCCCCCCGGGCACTGACGGGGCAAGGATCTGGTCCTGGATTCACCTGCAGCTTCCGTGGTTTTATCCTGATCTAGATGGATTCCTTCCTACCTCATGACCCCTGATGCCACCAGGATGGCTTTGTAGGAATGGGGGTCATTTCTTGAAATGGGTATTGTCTAAACGTGTCCACCTTGGGGATTTATGACCCAGATGATCAGAGAACTAGAAAATAGTCATGCCTTCCTAGTAAAGGGTTGGAAGCCATATAATGGAATGATCGGAATGTAGACTGGGTTCAGATGCCTTGTTTTTGAGTCTTGGTCCTGCCGCTCACTAGTTCTGTGTTCTTGCTTCTTTAAGCCTTACTAGGAAGATGGAGATAAAAGCAGTTGCTGCCTGATAAGGCTTATTGAGAAAGTTAAATGAGATCATGCACATAAGCAGTTTTGCACAGTCCAGGCCAGTCCTAGACTGTTGGAATAAGAACTTCAGAGGCATCTCATCTAACTCATGAATCTACCAAGGACTTTTTGATGTGCCTTTACTATGTTGCTTTGCATATTTGGTTGGGGGCGGGGTGGATCTAATGATGATTTGCTAATTTTTTTTTTTTTTTTTTTGGGTGGGCCTCGTGCGTGTTCTAACACTGAACTTCATCTCCCCTTCCCCACAACATCTTCCGCCTGTCACCCCCCAACTTCCTAATTTTTGTTAGGACACTGTATAAAATGTTCTCCATAGTTTGGGCATTAGTAGCTGGATGGTAGAGGGACATTATCCTAGAAGCAGAGATGGTAATAGTAGTGACCCCAAAGCTGATGACTTGCAGAGGGTGAATCAAACCCAAAGAGTCACTTTCCCCAGTGTCTGAGATACAATGGGAAGACCATATTATTTAGGGCAAGGGGATTAGTCCTGAATTTCAGTTCTGCCTTTTATCCATCTTCTCTGCAATGAGAACCCCTATGTTTTAACATTGTTTTGAGAATTAATGGAGAAAATATATGTGAAAGGCAGGCACATAGTAGGTGCTTGGCCAAACATTTATATATTTACAGTGTTGATTTATAATTTTGAGAGGTCTCTGTTCCCTTTTTCTGTTGCTGGGTAACCACAGAAAATGTAGTAGCTTCAAACAACAACCAGTTTTCTTTTACAACTTAGTGGATTGATTAAGTCCAACCATGCGGATCTTCTGTCTCACAAGAACTTTGTTAGGTCTGCAGTCACCTGGGGACTAGATTGGGCTGGGATGTCCAAGAAGGCTCATTTTCCATGTCTGAATATTGGTGCAGTCTGTTTGTGGGGCCTCAATTCTCCTTCATGTGGTTGCTCCCCATGACCAGCTGGGACTTGTCACATGGTGTCTGTGTTCTGAGAGGAACATTCTATGAGTGAGTGTTCCAAGAAAAAGGAAGAAGCTGCCATTTATCTTAAGTTTTGGACTCAAAATTTTCAGAACATTCCTTTTGCTGCATTTTCTGGGTCAGAAGAGTTATGGAGCCAACCTAGAAGGGGGATATCTTGGTGGGAGAGTGGGTGTGTGCATACAGAGGGGTGAGGAAAGATGGTGGCCATCTTCAGAAACATCTGAAGTTCTTGCACGTGTTATCTGGGTGTGCACATATGCAGGTGGCTGATCACCAGGCCAGTAGCTCTCAGCCTATTTTGTTTCTATCTGATAGCCACGTCATGCAGTGAAACCAAGGCCTGGGCCATGAGTAAAGCCATCAGATTTTGAGAAAGCAGCAATTAAAATTCAAAATGGAAAGCAAAACAGATTAAACTTTGCCAGGCATGGTGGTGCACACCTGTAGTACCAGCCACTCTGGAGGCTGAGGCAGGAGGATTGCAAGTTCCAGACCAGGCTGGACAACTTAGCAAGACTTTTCTCAAAATAAAATAAAAAGGACTGGGAATGTAGCTCAGTGGTAGAGCACCCTGGGTTCAGTTCGCAGTACTTCTCCTGCAACACAAAAAGAACAAGCTGCACATAGGAAATTTTTTTTTTCTTCTGTAAATTTTCATTTCATACAGGGCTGAGCGTGGCATCAGAATTCTGACCCTGAGACTTCGTGCAGCCAGAAGAGCATCTGCTCATAAATTGACTTGTTTCCCACCTATTTGGACATTTGGGCTGAGATGGTGGAACAGAGGCTGGACAGCAGAGATTTACCCTGGCTGGTGCTTGAAGTGGAGAAGGCAGTAAATACCTTTGCAAAAATCCTTTGTATACATCAACAATTTCATCTTAGCTGACTACTTACACCAGAAGTGGGGATTGTGGCCTTTAAGAAAGCTATTCAAAGCTACACTAGTTTTTCCTACCCAGCCTGGGAAATGAGGATATTTGTCATTTTATTCACTTCCTATGAAAAGGGCAAGGCAGTCAAGGGGTGGGTTTCCCCAGGGGGCCCTGGGTAGCTTGGAGGAGACTGGGAGAAGCATGGAAGGGGCCCTCCCTGGGTGTCAAGTGCAGACACAGCATGTGGTTTGTGGACTGAACTAATCCCGAAGCAACCTGTCTACCCCTAGAGGGGTTTGCAGCCAGGTTAGTTTCCAGAAAAAGACAATGTACAGGAGGTACTTTCTTTGTATAATTTCCCTCCATGCTTTTGCCTGTTTAATCCCACCTGGCTTTAGAAGTTCGACCAGTTTATTTCTCTCTGTGGAGTTTTCCTGGTCTAAGCCTTCTGCCTCTTACCTCACACACTCGCTGTCTTATTTCTGCTGCTGTGCATGGGTGGCTTAATCAGTGAGCAGCTTGAGCCAGCTCTGCCTAATCTTTGCCCACGGAACACCTGAGAGTCATGTGCAAACATCAGCAGGTAGTTCTTGGCTGTGTATCCTATCAAATGTACTGTTTGTATTTGGAAAAAGCATGGGTTCTTCTACTTGGTGAACAAACTGTTTCCAGCTTGAACCACACAAAACCAGAGCTCTGTTTTTCTGTTTGCTCCTTCCAGTTTCTACCCTGTACAACTTACTGCTATCTCCTTCCACTCTGGCTGGCTGTCAGTAGAGATTTTCCTTCCTTATTTTTGTCACTTGCTCCAAACTGACAGTAATGTTCTCTGCTCAAATAAGAGACAAAAAAAAAAGTTTACCTGACGTTCCTTAAGGTCAATGATTTTAAATTTAGAAAGGCTGAACAGTTAAATTTTAAAATTATTTTTGTTTCCTTTTTTGTTTTGTTGGTGAAAAAAAGACACTCTGATCTTCAGTTTTTGGTAGACTTCCTGACTGGTTAGGAGACTGCCAGTGCTCCCCACTGTGCTAGATCTGCACTTTAACCCAGACCTTTTCTGCTGTCTGGTGGGCCTTTTGGTGACTGCCCCTCTTACCTTCTCTTTTGTGCTTCTCTTTTGTGCTGTGTGAATAGTTGCTGTGAAAGGGCTTTCTAAGTAGTTCAGTTTCCTGGTTAGAGCTCACTGGGCGCCTCACCAGCTGCAGGAGGAAACACTTGCTAGCACAGCTGCAGAGCCCGGGGAGGTTTGGCATCCCTCTGCCTCCTCACAGCCCCTTCCCGGCCATTGGCCCAGCCTCAGCACTGCCTGCCTTTCCCTAAAACGAGCCCAGCATCTCCCCCTCATTGCCCACGATTGCAGCTGCCCTTCTGTGTCTGTTTTCCCCTTCACCATTCAAGTTATGCAGTTTCTCTGTACCGGTACTTGCTGGAAGCAGTGATTTTGTGAAGCTGGAAGCCACCTTCCTCACTTGTTGGGCTTCTTTGCTTCCTGCAGGATAGGGACCTTGTGCATCTTCTTTCCTGGTGCAGCCCCCCAGGCAGAGAGAGGTCCTCTTCTGCCTGCCAGTGTTCCCCATTTCTTCCATTCCGCTGTTTTGTAATGCGGAACCTCCTGCTGAGACCTGATTTTTTTTTTTTTCTTTGTTAAGTTAGTGCCTATTTTGTTCATGCCCCTGGTGTTCCCATATAACAGGTGCTCTCCAAGTCTTTGTCTTAGCCTGTTCCAGCTCCTGTCACTAACTGCCCTTGACTGGGTAGTTTATAACTATCTGAAATGTATTTTCTCACAGTCTGGAGGCTGGGAAGTCCAAGATCACATTGTGGGCAGATTTGGTGTCTGGTGAGGGCTCACTTCCTCATCGATAGTCGTTTTCTCTCATCGTGACCTTACGTGGTGGAAGGAGCGTGGGATCTCTTCCAGACTCTTTTATAAAGCAACTAATTCTTTTTTAAAGGACTTATGTAATGTGTTGAATAAATACATTAACAGATAATGCCATTAATAAAAATCATTGAACATTTGCAATTTAGTGATTTGGTCATTTTCTATAAACAACACTTCACATGAGTGCTGTATTTAGGAAATCTTTTGCCTTTTGTTCTAGTTATTGCTTGGACCTAAAAAAGGAAGCTGATCAATATGTAAAATGACAATGCCTTGAAATTCACTATAGGATTTACTAGTAGTCATCATTACCTTTAACTCCTTTATCACTTTGGAAGAAAGAAAAATTGAGACTGATGACAATTACATGATGCTTTCTGCTGACTAGACTAGCTGTTTAGGCATGAGATTGCATATTTAAGTCATCTTGCACTTGCAAGATGGATAATTAGATTAAAAGAACATATTACTCTTCTATAAGACATCAGAGAACTAATGGACAATTTGAGTATCCCATGTGCATTCTATCTGCTGTCCCTAGTATCTGTAAGAACAGAATTCAAAAGTTATACAATGACTGTAGCCCCCTCTCCTGGCTTATTTCATTTGCTTGGCAATTTTAGATGTACTACTGAAAAACTAGACAAAGATTTTAAAAACCCATTTCCTGCTTCAGTAACTTAAAAGCGTAAAAATGTTATTTTAGCTTATTTTCATTTCTCTTGTAAGGTTCTATGGAATTTTACCTTGATAATAGTAGATAGATAGAATATGTTCTTTGGAAATAGGGGGTAATTTATGTATGGAAAGTTTTTTACTCCTCCAAACTTTTATTTTACCTTATGTATAGGGTTTTGCTTTTGTTTGTTTTTTTGTTTCCTCAGCACTTGGAATTGCAGTCGGGGGTGCTCTACACTGAACTATATCTCCAGCCCTTTTTATTTTATTTGGAGATAGGGAGGGTTTTGCTAAGTTGCTGAGGCCAGCCTTGAATTTGGAATCTTACTGCCTTGGCCTCTTGAGTAGCCCAGATTATGGGTTTGTGCTTGCTACTGGACCTGGCTGATGTATGATTTTAACATAAAGCTTATTTTAGGAAACTTTATTCTTTAAAGATTTTCTCAGGATCTTGTTATTCTTAGGTTACAATCTGAATTTTTGTTACTAATCCCCACCTGTTAGCCTCAGTGGGAAACATGCATATTCATGAATCAGCTGCTTATTCACCTTTGTCCCTATTATTCAGCCTAGTGCCTGGTGCATAATATTTATTCACTAAATATTTGTTGAACGAATAAGTAAACAAGGTTATACAGAGCAATAATGTCAAAAGTCTATACTTAATAAACACTTGCCATGTAGACACAGGCAGAAAAAAGATTTCTACTGTGAATATATGATGTGCAAAAACTCAAAATTCTTTATTTTCTCAGAGGGATGAACCATTTTAATCAAGAAAGAATGTATTTAAATCTGATAATTGATTAGCTTAAAACTTTTTAATTTGCCAACTGCTTTCTGTTAGTCTCTGTGCCAGCTGCTTCCTGTTACTTTCTCTTTATTGTATTGATTTTTCTAATGCTAAGGGAGAGGTAAGAATGATTTCCTTCTGAAATCTCAGGGTCTGGATTGACTGCCCAAACTGCAAAATTATTTGATTTCAGTTGAAAATGAGCCTATGGATATTTAAAAATTAATCAGAAAGGTATTATTATTATTTCTGCTATTATTTTCAAATCCTAGAAGAATGTCTGAGAGAGCTATTGAAGCGGTATAAATTCAGAGACTTTTCACATTTTGGCTAAATTTTCATCATATGTAAGTCATGAGACTTGAAAAAACACAGGGATATCATAAAGGGTAAAAATGAATCAAAATAATGCAAATGACTGCAAAACTGCAAGACTTCATTATGTAATATGACTTTTGGTAGTGCTCTAAAATATTATGTAAGAAAAAACTTTGCAGGGGTAAAGAAACTAACTTAAAAAACACATGATTATTTAAATTTTAGTATGATATTATGACACTAATTTTCAGTGTATTTCAGTGAAAGTCAAGTCAAAATAGTATTTGTTCCTGAATTATTAAAGAATGCAATGTACTCAAGATATTTTAACAAAATCTTACTTTGGGTGCTGGTATTAAATTAACTTCAATTATTTACAGAGACTACTTCTTTAGTTCTGATACTTTTTTCTATATAACTCTTCTGTTACTACTTTACCACTTTAAATGGTTCCATTTTATGTTCCCTATTTTATATTAAAATACATTCAGATATTTTAAGGTATGCAAAGAAGTCTCTAAAACCTAATAAACTTCTAATATTTCTCATAGATAAACTCAGTCACAGAAAAGAATCCCGAGAATAGTTAATACATTTACACTGTTCACAGTTCTTTGCTGTTTCTCTCTAGACAAGGGCCTTTCCTGTAAATTTCTTTCTTTCTAAGACTGACACAGCTCCCTTGACCTTATTTCTCTAAAGACCCAGCCCTGACTCTTTCTTCCTGTAAGTTGTGTTGAAACTGAGATGCTGTTCTGGTTGTGTTTGGCTGGGTTGCTAAGGAATATTTCACTCTTGCTCTGAATCGTATTTTTTGAGATGTATCAGAGGTAGGTGGATTGTCAGAAAAGACAGCAAGGCAAGCATTTCTTGATTATTTGACAGTGCTCTGGCTCCAGGTAGCAGTGTAAAACTCGGGTGAGCCAGGCTGGAGCCTTCAAAGATTTCCTTCTTTGATGGAGTGACTTGAATGTTCTAGAACTTAGCAGGCCAAAGAGGCCTTCCCACCCATTTCTATTGCAGCACTGAAATTGAATTATCTCAGATCCTTAGACTAAGTCAGTGGAAGCCCCAAATGAGTTTTGCTTCAAGGTCTGCAGTGGTCCTGAAGACAAAGCCTATGCACATTTGAGCATCATCTCTTAGAGGAGTCCTGAGTTAACTCTTCCTGAAAAGGCAGAAGAGAAAAAAGAGACTATCTACATTTACTGGACCATCAGTCCCCTGGAGACTGATGCTGTTCAGTTAAAATTCTAGAAAAAGTAGTGTTTTAGTTAACTTTTTTGGTGCTGTGACTAAAAGACCTGACTAGAACAATTTTAAGGGGGAAGAGTTTATTTGGCGGTTCACAGTTTCAGAGGTCTCAGTCCATAGACAGCTGACTCCATTCTTCAGGGCTTGAGATGAGGCGGAACATCATGGTGGAAGACTGTGGTGGAGGGAGTGGCTCACATGATGATCAGAAAACAGAGAAGACTCTCCACTTGCCAGATACAAAATATATACCCCCAAAGGCACACCCCTAATGCCCACCTCCTCCCTCCACACCCTGCCTGCCTTCAGTTACCAGTTAATCCCGTCAGGTAATTAATTCACTGATTGGGTTAAGACTCTAATAACCCAGTCATTTCACCTCTGAATGTTCCTTCCTGTTTTGTCTCACTCATGAGCTTTTGGGGGACACCTCATACCTAAACCATAATAAGTAGTCTTCATTCTTTGCCCCACCAACCCTGTTCTTCTCCTAACTCTTACAGGTGTCATTTACCTCATATGTAGCTTTTCATTGCTGTAACCACTACCTGAGATAATCAACTTAAAAATGAAAAAAGTATTATTTTGACTCACAGTTTTATAGGTTTCATGATTGGCCTTTTGATTTGGGGCTGTGGCAAGGTAGCACCTCATGATGAGAGCACATGGTGGAGCAGAGTTGCTTACCTCATGACGAGGAAATAAAAAAGACAACAAGAAGGGAACCAGAGTCCCAGGATCCTCTTCAAGAGTATTTCGCCGTTCACCTAAAGACCTCTCATGAGGCCCCACCTCTTAAAGTTTCCATCACCTCCCAGCGATGCCACCTGGGGTCCAAATCTTGAGCACATGGCACCCATCACTTAATAGAAACTGCCTTCTGATGAACCAGTGAGGACTTTGAGTATCCAGTAACATGGCCATGGTCTTCATTCTCCTTAACAGAGTAAAAAGGAGACTAGTTCCCATCCTTTTTTTTTTGTTTGTTTGTTTTTGGTAATGGGGATTGAACCCAGGGATTCTTTGCCACTGAGCTGCATGCATCCAGATCCTTTTTTTTTTTTTTTTTTTTTGAGGCAGTGTCTCTTAGAGCTTTGCTAAGTTGCTGAGGCTGGCCTCCACCTCCCAAGTCACTGGGATTACAGGTGTTTACCACTGCATATACCTACCCCCTGTTTTAAGTACCATTCGTTTGTTATTTAGGGTACTTGGGATAAAAAGATAGGAAATGCCCTTAAAGATCTTAGAATCTGGTTTGAAATATGTATTCAAAGAGAACATTTCAGTGAACTCTGACTTAGCCATGTCATCCATGACCGACTCCATGGAAATGGCTGTTAAGTACCTATTTCTAGCTCCTTCTTTCCTTATTAGCTCCATTTTTACCTTTCCGATAATCTGCAGAACATCTTTTTCAGCCTCCCTTTTAGCATCATCATTTTCCTTCTGAAACCTATTTCCCTATCTTGCTTATCAGTGGTAGTATTTTCTCTCCAGTCATCCAGACTAAAAAGCTCAGTGTCAGCTTTGATTGCTTGCTCCTTTTCATCCATTTATTGAATGATTGCCTTCTCTCTACAAGATACTGCCCTAGCCTCTGTGGATACAGTAAGTCCCAGCCTGGGGAAGGGCACTTATCCAGGGAAATAGTTATTAACAATAGCTTTTCATCTACTTAATTACAAGTTATGTTCTCAAAGGAAAGTATAGAGGGTTATGAGAGGGTGCAGCCCTGGTCTGAGGGCCTAGAGTCTGAAAGATAAGGGAGCATTTCTTGGGTGGAGCGGAGTTGTGTGTGAGGACTGGGGAGACAGCCAGGTGCAGAGAGGACCTAGATGAGTCTGGTGAGGGAGGCAGGAGCATTAAGTTGCACATTAGAGACCAACATTAGGGGATTTCAGCCTCTTCCTAAGCCTTTAGAGGTTTTATCGCACTCCCTGCCCGCAGAGAGACGAGACGCAAACCTGGTTCTTTTTTATGAGCTCTTTATTTTGCGCGCTTACTTTCTCTTAGTTCTTTCTTTGTTCTCTTTCTTTGTTCCCCCTTTGAGGAACTTACACTCCAATATATACAGTACTTGTAACCAATCAGCATTTTCGCAGGAGGGGAGAGCATTAACAGATACAGGCAGCGAAGGCAGGCATATAGTGGACCTGTACTGTCCATCAGGGAGCTTAGCCAATCCCTGGAACTTCCTCAAAATAATGTCAGTTGTTTGTGCAAAAGTTAACTGCTCTGGCTCACTGCCAGGCGCCATCTTAGCCTTGCCACACCTAGGGCCAGGGGTCCGGCCGAAACCCCGACAAGGTTTGTTCGTGCAGAGAATACTATTATCAGCTTAGCATCTTTGAAAGGATCAATGTGAATATTATATGGCAAATGGAGGAGAGAGAGAGGAGTGAGGAGACAAGATGGGCAGTATACTTAGAGACAGTGAATAGACTCAACAGGAAGTAGAATTGATGGGGCTTCCTAATTCAGAGGATCAGGGAGGAGAGGGAGATTTCAAGTGCAGCCTCAGATTTCTGGCATGAGCAATCCAGTGACTAGAATAATGGTTTCTCCAACATTAGAGAAGTTTAGATCTTGTTAATGGACCTCAGGCAGACATCTCAACCCTGTTCCCTCCTTTGGGTTGGGACAGCTGTCATTCATCCTTCTTCCCTGTGCTGTTGAAGACCTTCCTGAGGTTTTTCCACCTGCAAGTTTGCTCCCTTCCAGCATAGCACCTGAATGTTTTTTTTTTTTTCCTGGAAATTTTCCTCTGGACACGTTATTCTGCCCATGCAAAGTCATCAATGGGTTCTCCCTTTCTGCACATGAAGCATGAAGTGGAGGAGCTTAAGACCCATCTTCAAACTGAATTTTCTGATGTTCTTTCTCTTCCACCAAATTGAACTCCTTGCTGCTTCCTGTGGGAGCCTCCCACTTTCCTGCATCTCTGCCTGAAAGACTCTGTTCCCTCTCCAGAGCCACATCTCCCTTTACTTCAAAGCCCAGCCTAATACTGCTCAGTTTCTTGTGCTGAAGGGCCATCCCTCTGTAACACATCTTTCTTGCCTGTCTTGTAGCATTTGGAACTTTCAGACAACTATTAGCATTATTTATGAGTATAAGGTACTTGTGCTCTGATTCATCTTGGCATTCACTCAGACCTAGCACAAATGCCTGAATGAAAGACAATGGAATATTTGTGAAAGAGTGAATAAGCATTCAGTGGATATTTTATGACCTGACCCAAGAATAATGAATTATTTTCAGATAGTTTTTCTGTGCAGCATTATTGAATATCATGCTTTTTGAAAACTATTTTAACATGATTATCAAAATGTTTTCTGATCCTTTTAGATTCAGGGAAGGAAATTTCTCTGTGGTTGATATTCCCTCAAGGCCATGGATTTTCCCTTTCTGAAATTTATAACACTGCAAAATCAGGAAAGATCCATGCCTTATTCCCTAAATTTCCTGCATGCTAAGTGTGTGTGGGTTTTTTAAAAATTTTTATTTATATTTATTTATTTTGTGGTGATGGAGATTCAACCCAGGTTCTCTAGGAGGGTTGAAGAGCAGCAGAGAATGAATGTTAAAAATCTTTATTTTTTCTGAGGGAATGAAGCACATTGAGAAAAATACACTACAACTAAAGTAAATGAAGATGACTTCAAAATAATTCCGGGTATGTTCCCATAAAGGCAACTTACCGTGGTCATTGTGATTCTTTCAGGCCCAAATCAAACAAGTTCTCTTGTATTTCTAGGGTGGTAACCTCCAGAAAGTGGGAGTGGCTTTGCTTTGTTCTTTTAAGTGAGTGTGTTTTTGATGTTTTACATATTTGATGGGTTAGATTACAAGAATGCAAGCCCAAATCTACTTTCTGTATAACCACATCCCTTGTTCAGCAGCCTGGGCTGGGAAATAATAGTCCAGTCCAGAAAACAAGAAGCTTAACAATTTGCTGTCTTCTTCCCAGGCAGCGTGCATGACTTTTCTGGGTTGAGGTCACGTCTTCAAGCTGTATAAAACATTACTGCTGGACCAGTCCGTGGATGGGAAGGGAGTGTTTAATTCAGCACCTGGGGGCTATAATTGCCAGCAGATTTCTGCAGTTGGAGGCATTTTGGTATTTTTATGTTCATCAGATAGAAGGAAGAAATAAATATTTTTGTGTACAATGTGCTTCTGTGTAAAAGTCATCACTGGCTTTGGCCAAAGTCCTTATGACTGCAAACAATCTTTTAGTGTTTTCTTAAATGTTTCATTAATACTAGTAAACTCCAACTCTGACCAATTCCCTGTGGGTTAGAGCAATGCAGTCTGGAGTTCAGTTCCTTTTACTAATACATGAGTTCAGCTTCGGAAAGATATTGCTGTAAATCTCAAAATAAACACTTAACATATGTGGGAATTCGGGATGATAGTCCTTTTGATGTCATGAGCAAATAGAGCCCAAGGAGAAACAAAGTTTTGATTAGAAACTGTTCTGAGTTTAGGCAGTCAAAAAATTGGGGGGTGGGGACAATGAAAGAATGAAACTCGCTCACTGGGATGAGAAGTCATGAGAAATTTTGACCTAACACAAATCCCAGAAGAGAGAAACAGATTCTTTGGTTAGTCATTCCAGCAAGCATAACCGAAAGGTTATATCAGAAAAATTCAGAATTTTTAACAATCCCTGAAATACTAAATAAGAACATCAGTGGAAAATTTTGCATTTTGTAGTTTATCTGTAGAAGTTGGAGACAATGTGTAAACACTCTTTAGAATTGGAACTTAGAAGGACTTTCTTTGGACAAAGGTAATGAAATAAGTGACAGTGACAGAATTTTGGCAAAGTTAAGACCTTTCCCCACCATTTGAAATCAAAGATAAGTTAAAAAAAATTAACCAGGCATGGTGGTGCACACCTGTAATCCCAGAGGCCTGGGAGGCTGAGGCAGGAGGATCTTGAGTTCAAAGCCAGCCTCAGCAAAAGTGAGGTGCTGAGTAACTTAGTGAGTCCCTGTCTCCAAATAAAATACAAAATCGGACTGGAGATGTGGTTCAGTGATCAAGTGCCCCTGAGTTCAATCCCTGGAACTCCCTCCCCCCCCAAAAAAATTACAAAGCCTAATTTTATAGTCTAAATTCAGATATCCTATTTGAAAGCAACATATTCTGAATCCATCTGAATTTGACACATGATCTTGTCAAAGATGTTATTTGACCAATTATTTTTAACAACGAAAGTACTAAGTGCAGCATGAATTTTAAGGAATGGGTTCTTCCTCACTGGGGACAATGGTTGGTCCTTGCAGTTCTTCAAAACATCTAACCATTCTGAGAAGAGGTATTTATTCTTCCTCAGAGGCCCGTAGGAAATATTTTCCAACTATTCTGTATTAACTAATGACACATTGTAATGCAGCAGGCTGTGGTATGGAGACAGGGTGACCATACCTTGTCTCGGAGTTTGGCTTTCATGAGGATGTTGGGGCAGGAATGCATGCAGTTTACCAGTATAGCTGTTCCCCTATGTGAGTAGCGTTGGGTATCTCCTTGACGCATGAGTACTGCAGAGGGCAGCCTGACCTAGCTTACCCCACCAGCCTCCTTCATTCCTGGCTCATGGCTTCATCTTGTCACTCATTTGCTCAGTAGATACCCACATAGGCTTATTTAGGGCTAGATGCATTTGACTTGGTTTGAGCCCAGCCTTTGGGCAGATGAGCATCCTCTAGGTGCTAAAGACGATATCATGCAGAGGGTCATCTTGCTGAGGCCATGATGTTGGTCCTGAGACATCCCAGTTGTATTAGACACTAGCACCTGCCAACAGGGTATCATAGAGTGATCATATTTTCACTGGTATACCTAATGGAACCTTAATAATTGTTAAGGCAATTTGTTTACCACTTTTTGAGTATATTATGTAATTTTCTTTATCATTCCATTTTTCTTTCTTAACTAAATCAGTAATTTGCCTATAACTGTATCTGAGAGAATCTGAACAACACCTCTTCCATTGATTGAATTTTTTCTAATTATTACATATATATGTATGTATGTATACACACACACACACACACACATACATACACACACACATATGCGCATATCCAAGAGCCTTACCCACTGTCGATCTAGTTCGAGTTACTTTAAAAGAGTTCTACATTCATTTCTTGGAAGCAGTCCTCTCATCTCTGACCAAGTTCCTGCCCAAAACACTTATTTCAACCTTTAACTTGTTTTAAATTTGCCTTCGATTTTTAATTCTTAATCTCTTACAGCATTTTTATTGTAACATGCCAACTGTTAAAATAAGTTTTCTACTTTAATTTCACCTTTATTCTTTTAAAAAAAGAACCCTGTTGAAGCAGGTAGTCTTTTATGTATTTTCTCAGATTTTGTTTGCCTTATGCCTTTTCTTTGTATGTAGTTTATAAATCCCCCCATCTTTTCAAAGAAAAATTCTTCTAGCTTTTTAGAAAGAATTGCATATCTGTGTGAAATGGATAAACATTTTACGGGTGGGGAGTTTCCTTGTAAAATACTACAAAGTTCAGTTGCAGAGATAACCCACTTTGTCCCATTGTCCCAGATGTGGAATACCTGAAAACCTTAAATATAATATATAACAATATAATAATATTAATTAAAATCTTAACTATAGTATGATATAATTGATACTCATTAATATTAGTATAATTATATATATGCTCTATGTCATTATTTTCAACTTTTTTTTTTTACAGAATGCGTTTTGATTATTTCTAATGTATTTTAATGTACCTATGTCAGTTTTGCTGAAGTATTCATTGAATTGAAGGCTTGGGACTTAATACATTACAGTTTTCCTCCTGTCTCCTTCATCTGAATACATTCAAGAAGCGGGGAACCAGCTCAAACATCCACACCTAATGCAGAAAGTGGGGACAAAGACAACTGGGCTTATGTGCATTGGATGACACTGAGTACATGCACATTTTCACAGTTTTTCAAACGATTCCCAGAAATACTACTTTATTTAGGAGTTCTCACTTTGGAGCACAAAATGAAAACGTGTGTGTATGTGTGTGTGTGTGTGTTGTGTGTGTGTTTTCAGAAACTTGCAGATTAAAACTTATCTCTCAGATCTTTGTAATAGATGTATGATCTCTAAGAAGTTATTGTGTATCTGCCAGACCTGAGTTTTTTAGTGACTTGCCATTTGGGCTAAAGTTTGCTTCATTGTATGCTTAAAACATTCATTTTTCCCTTATGGATATAGCAGTTGTTAGTATCTTTTTGTTGTTACGCTGGGATGAACCCATGGCCTCATGCATGCTAGGCAAGCACTCTACTGCTGAGCTACACTTCCAGTCATTAAATCATATATATATTTTTAAATTTATGACTTGGCAGTTGCTTGAATCAATCAGCACCCCCCGCCCAACTTCCTCTCTCTCTTTTTCTGTCTTTCCCCTGGGGTACTGTACCACTGAGCTACGTTCCAGCCCTTTTCTATTTTTATTTTGTGAAAGAATCTTGCTCAGTTGCTGAGGCTGACCTAGAACTTGGGATCCTCCTGCCTTAGGCTCCTGAGTCACTGGAATTACAAGCCTGCACTTTGACTATCTCTTGATAATAGTCCACACCCTTTCTACTCAGAGCGTGCCCTTGTACCAGCAGCATGGGTATCAGTCACCTGGGTGCTTATGAGAAAGGCAGTCCTATTCCTACCTCCCACACTGAATCAGAACCTGTTTTGTTTTTAACCAAGATAACCCTGGTGATTCATGTACACATTAAATTTGAGAATACTGGTCTGAACTCACTATTTTTAACTCATAACCACTTGTAGTCTCCCACTTGGTTTTAATTCATTGTTTTTAATCTGCCAACCTTGTGAAAGACACTAATGATCTGTCAATAGTTAAATGTGCACAGTGCTCCTCAGCCTTCGTCACATTTCCAGCATGTTCCATCTTGATGGTTTATCATTGTTAGGTTCTATCAGTATTTACACACTGAATAGTAGATTTCCTTCTTTCAGCCCAGAGCACCCACTTATAGATCATTTGGTCCCTTGATACTCTTGGACCAGAGTTACTCAGAGAGCAACCATGTTAACAGGACTAGAAACCCGATCTGACATTTGCAGGGACTAGGAATGTTGTAACCTGGAGAAGAATAAGGAGTGCAAAGAGAGTAATTCTTAAGATCTGAAGATTTTTGGAGGAAAAGGAATTGAATTTTTTCAGTGTAACTTTAGGAAAGCAGAAGGAGAAGCAGTGAATGAATAGAAATTAGGGAGAGACAGACTTTGTTCTTGCATTAAAAAAGAACTTAAAAAAATAATGTGGAGGATAGTTCTTCCAACAGGATGTAGCAAGCCGATCATCTTTAGAGCACAGAGGATGTTCTAGACAAGGGCTGACGAGGGTACAGGAGGGTAGTGGTGAGAAAGGGCAAACAGGTTTCTCAGAATCCTTCTAATTCTCCTTGCCTTTTCATTGCAAAAAAGAAGAAGCAATAGTGTGCATTACTCAGATTTGTTTTCATTTAATCCTCAATCACCCATACATCGTGTCCTGCTTTCGTATTAGAACTCGGCATGGTTCTCTGTGCAGGTGGCCTAGCTTTCCGTCTGGGTATTTATGAGGATGCACACCACTTGCCATTGTAGATCGTTTTCTTTCTGTAATGTCCTTGTTGATCATTTTAATCTAAGGAGAACATGGGGCATATATCACCATAGAACAGTACTTAGAAACTCCTAAATCTCTAACATCATGGTAACTAATAGCTCCTAGTCAGGCACATTGTCATTATAATTTAGATTATCTTTTCCTGTGAGTATCCATTTTTCCATTTTTCACAGACCTACAAATGAGCCTATATGTTTTTTTCCTGCCTACTTAAAATTTTATGAGATTTCTTGCATTCAAGTCACTTATGTCTAGTTTTTTATTCCATAGACCTAGAGGAAACTTATTAAGTTGAATGTTAAGCTATAAGCCTTATGTTGAATAAGGTTGATATTTGTTCTACTGGGGAAATCAAGAATTAAGATTCTAAATCTAAGTATTTGATGATGCTCCAAACTATGTCTTGAACCTATTTATGTCTTTCCATCATTAACTCATATTGTTCTATTTCAAACATCAGCATCTCATCCCGGACCCATGTAGTTGCCCTAACTTTCTTTCCTGCTTCAGTCCTTGACTCTACTTCCAGTCTGTGCTGGGGACGTCAGCCTTCATGATCTTCTTTCACCTGAAGTCCCACAAGCACACGGTGTGGAATGAATCTGGGTTTGAGGAGAAATAACTATAGATTCCTCTGATTTTTAAGTTACAAATTTGAAATGTGACTTAAGAAATCATTAGATTATAACTGACCCTCTTTGAAATTAGGTAGATGAAGTCACCTGCTACCAGAAAAAAAAAAAAGGACAACTAATGTATGCCTTTGTTGAAAATATTGTCTAATAGCATATGCACATTTGGACTCTGTCACTTGCGTGAGCCCGTTTTCAGTGTGTGTAGCTGGAAGGCCCTGGGCAAACAAGTAACAGAAAGAAGCTGGCAGAAAAATTCAGGCACAGGCAATGACAGGAGCCAGTCTGATGAATAAAGGAATTTTATTTTCAAATTCCACCTTGTGAAAAAGGTTTTGTGATTTTCATGGGTAGCATTGCAGGTGTGGCCGGAGTCAGGGCATTCCTGTCCTTCAGACTCAAAGAAGGAGAGAAAGAGCCATTCAGAAGAGAGTTCCCAGTGCCCTCCCTTCTTCACACAGCAGGCAGAGGCAGAGAACTGGCTGACTTTCCCTTTAATTGTGTGCCTCCACAAAGTCTTCTTTCTAGATCACGCCAGTGTTATTTCATTATTGCAAAGTGTGTTTGTGTGTTGAAAACAGTGGAAAATTGGAAATGCAGGGAAATTAATTTCCTTCTGCCAAATTTGTATATTGGTCAAATACATGATTCTAATTATCCCATTTTTATTAATCTGTTATAAGAAAAAGAAAAATAAGCATGCATTCAACCAATTTTAAGAACCTTTTCTAAACAGAATACATAATAGATGCAAAAGCTCCAATTAAATTGCTCAAAAAATAAAGATATTTAATAACTGCCAAGTATACACCAGCTGTTGCCCTGTCAACATTCTGAGCAGGAAAAATTGGGCTCCATCCAAATACTGCTTACACTGGTCTTCATTATAAGAGCAATTTATTTCCATTAATATGAAAATGAATATTTGTTGACAAAATTTCTGAGGAACATGTAATTGGTCCAAATGTTGAAATAAGCAGTCTGGTCTTTGTTTCTAGAAAAGTTGTGTGGTTGCTGGATGAGTGAGCATCTTTAAGTCAGATTCCAAATCAGTGGTTCTCTTCTTGGTGAAGATCAGAGTCACCTGATTCTGGAAAGCCTGACCCCGGCTACACCCCAGCCCAGGTGCATCAGGATCCCTGGGTTGAGAACTCATTCTCGGTGTTTTTCAGAGCTCCTAGGTAATTTCAGTGTGCAGCCAAGACTGTGAATCATTCTTTTTAAATGACTTGGCCTTGCAGCTGCACTTACTAGGAAGTGTGGACTCCCAGGCAGGAGAGTTGGTGAGGGCTTTGCAGGGAGTGGATAACTGTGCACCTTGGGGCACATTAGTTTGAAGTCATCTGCTTTCTGTTACTGGATTGGGATCTGCTGCATTCCAAACTGTGGTGGCATGGAGTAGGTCCTCCTTCCAACACAATCGCAGGGTATCTGAGGGAGTGCTTTGACTTCTGCTAGTGTCATGAGCTTTCCTTATAATCCTGACACCATGAGCACAGACTTTTTGGGGCAGGGGTAGTCAAGGATTTTAATGTATATGTATATATTTATATATCTATCTATCTATGTGAAGTATACGCATATACACTTTATTTTAGAGCAGTTTTAGGTTCACAGCAAAATAGAGCAGAAGGTACTGAGAGTTCCCATGTACTAAAGCAAAATCCAGACTATTTTAATATTTTGCTCCAATATTGTGTATTCCTTAGTAATTTTGTCAACAAATATTCATTTTCACATTTTTTTTTGAAACTTTATTAGATTTTTTTATTCTGTGTGAACTCAAGTGAGGCCTTAGTAACTTCCAATGATGGTCCTTTAACATCTTTGAGACATCACCATACACAACGTAAAATCTGATTAGGTGGCACAAGACCATCGACACAGAGCAACTGTTAATGTTGCAGCTGGCCACTTAATGCTTTTATAACAATTCAACTGCAAATGTAAAGGTTTTCAGTTTCATGTGAGGGTTTTTTGCTGTTATGCAAAAGCATTACTCAAAAAAAAAAAAAAAAAAACGGTTTGCCAGGTTAGGCCTCCTGAACGACAGACATCAGCACATGTCATGCTGCAGGTAACTGTCTTTAGTATGAGGTTGCAAGGCTATGAAACATTATTTTCTCTTTTGGGTCCCTATTCCTACACTTTTGCACATGTCCTCCTCAACATGTGTCACTACTTAGTCACCCAATGTCCTCACTACAAGTCCCTGGGTACTCTCCAGGTAAGAGGGGTATTTAAGATTTTGCTTAGTACAGGGGTGGTTGGTAGATGAGTGTGTGAATGAACAAAGTGAAGGGAAAAAAGGAAACATTCCAAAATCATATTTAATAGAATGTTCTTCAGGACATCTATTGGGGTGTAAACAGAATCTGGTATGAAGAAATTCATTCTGATGATTAAAGGCAGCTTCTTGAAACCTCCCTGCTAAACAATTTTCCTAAATATCTATGGGACTACCGAGAAGCGCTTTCCTCCCTTTCCAGATGGCCCCCTCTGGAAGGTCACTTCACAACGCTGGCTCTGGGAAGCAGTAGCCTCACTGTCAGTCATTTTGGCAAGGACAGTTTCAGCCACACACTTTGAACCTGCCATCTTTAAGTCTGATGTCTGAAGAGTGTTTCAGTCCACAGCCACTTCACTGAGGGTCAGTGGTGTCCAGAGGCCCCATTATGTTCTACCCTTTGATAACAGCAATTGGCCTCAGTTTGATGGCCTTCTTGCTGATTCCAGCATCATGGCAGGTGTTCACCACATCTGTGACGTTCTTATAGGACTCAGGAGCCTCTTCTATAACCAGTTTGGGTGAGGCAACACGGATTGCAATTCCCATATCTTCCAATTTGTCTAAAACATCTTGGAAATCTAAATTATGCCGAGATTTTGCTTGGGACAATGCACGGCCCGCTCCATGACAGGTAGTTCCAAAGGTCTCAGTCATGCCCTGTTCAGTGCCAGTAAGAACGTAGCTACAGGTTCCCATGGTGCCACCAATGAGCACTGGCTGTCCGGTAAGTTGGTAATCAACAGCAATGAGGGGGTGGTGAGGGGGGAAAGCGCAGGTGGATCCCTTCCTGTGCACCAACAGTGTCTGTTCCTTTCCGTCCACCACATGCTGCTCTACTTTGGCAATATTGTGAGAAACATCATAGATTACATGCAGGTCCAAGTTGTCAGGGGTTGTGTTGAAGACCTTGGCGAAAGCCTGACGGGTTAAGAAGGTCATAGAAGAGCGGTTGACCCAGGCATAGTTTCCAGCTGCTGCCATTCCCTTTAGGTAGTCCTGACCCTCTGCAGGGTCGAGCACAAGCCAACTGATGGTCATTGACTATGATCTTGTCTCTCTTCCTGGCTTTTTCCATAGCTACCAGTGCATCTGTGGCTACTTGGTGGCCCAAGCCTCTGCTTCCACTATGGATCATCACACACACTTGTCCTTTATGGTCGATGCCCATTTTCTTAGCAGCATACTTATTGAAAATTTCATCCACCACCTGGATTTCTGCATAGTGGTTACCTGCTCCCAGGGTCCCCAACTGAGGAAGGCCTCTTTTCTTGGCCCTGGCAGAGACCTTGTTGGGGTCAGCTTGCAGCATCCTTCCATACTCTTCACAGTGCTCCTTGTCTTCGGCCCAGGCATAGCCTTCCCTTAGGGACCAGTCCACACCCATCTCCAAGGCCTCCTCCAAGTCTTTGGCATTCATTGGGATCACACCTTTTGATCCCACCCGGACAGGAATGTGGTCAAACATAGCTTGGGCAAGCTGCTCCTTCACAGGCTGGACATCACTCTCATCCAAATTGGTTCTTAGCAAGCGCACTCCACAGTTGATGTCAAATCCCACACCACCTGGGGATACCACTGCTTCAGGATCATTCATATCAAAGGCAGCCATATTCCCAATAGCAAACCCATAGCCTGAATGGACATCAGGAAGACCAATAGATCGATGAACAATTCCAGGCAAGGCTGCCACATTGCCAATCTGTTTCATGGCTGGCAGGAAGCCACCAACACCACCACCTCGACAGGCATTCCTTAATTCCTCAAACATTAATTTCTCCAGAGCATCATTCACATAGAAAACTCCTTCAACCTGCATGTTAGGCACAAAGCCCTTTTTGATTCTCCAGCAGTTTTTGTTGATCTTTTCCAGGAACTGTAGCTCATCGTTATAAGTGCAACTCATGGCGGCGACAACGGTGGCAGCACCTGGGTGCCGGGCTCTGAAGAGAAGCTGCCGCGCTGTCCAGTTCCACAGAGCACCTCATTTTCACATTAATGGAAAAAAAAATGCTCTTACAATGAAGACTGGTGTACACAGTCTTTGGATGGAACCCAATTTTTCCTGCTCAGAATGCTGATAGGGCAGCAGCTGGTGCTACTTGGCAGTTATGGGAACCCCTGCACCTGGGAACCCTGCCCCAAGGGCAACATCTGCACCAGGGGGGTACACTTATTAAACAGTTAATGAACCTACAATAATACATCAGTATCACCCAAAGTCTATGCTGCACATTAGGCTTTACCCTTGGAGTTGGACATTCTGTATGGATAAATATATGGCACATATCCAGTGTTACATTAGTGCGCAGAATAAGTCCACAGCCCTAAAAGTTCCATGTGCTTTGCTTGTTCATCTCTCCCTCTCCACTAACGTTGGCAACCACTGATCCTTTTACTGTCTCCATAGTTTGCCTTTCCAGAATGCCTTATAATTGAATTCATATTGGCTTCTTTCACTAAACTTTTACAATTTATAATAATAAGCATTTATAATTATACATAATATAATTATATAATTTTAGTAAACTTTTAATTAGTAATATTCCTCTTAAATGTGCATTTAAGTTTCCTCCATTTCTTTTCATGGCTTGATAAAGCATTTCTTCCCCTTTTTGATACTGAGGATTGAACTCAGGGGTGCTCTCCCAGCTCTTTTTATTTTTTATTTTGAGACACGATCTTGCTAAATTGCTGAGTCTGGTCTCCAACGTGCAATCTTCCTGCCTCAGCCTCCTGAGTCCACAGGAATTACAGGAGTATCCCACCACACTGGCTTGATACCATTTCTTTTTATTCCTAAATGATATTCATTGTCTAGAGGTATCACAATTTATTTATTCACTTACATACTGAAGGATATTTTGGTTACTTCCAAGTTTTGGCAGTTATTAACCTGTGTACAGGGCAGGGTTTTTTTTTGGTCTTTTTTTTAATCAACATAATTTTTCCGTGCATTTGGGTAAATGACAAGAAGCACAATTGCTAGATTGAATGGCAAGAGTATGTTTAGTTTTGTATGAAATTGCCAAACTGTTTTCTAAAGCGGGTCTGCCATTTTGCATTATCCCCAACAGTGAATAAGAGTTCTTGTTGCTCCACATCCTCACAGTGTTTGTATTGTCAGTGTTTCAGATTTTGGCCATTCTAATAAATGCATGATGGTATCTCATTTGTACTTCCTGATGACAGAAGATATGAGCATTTCATATGTTTACTTGTCATCTATATATCTTCTCTGTTGAGGTGTCCATTCAGGAGTGTGGACCATTTTTCAGACTGGTTGGTCATTTCCTAATTTGGAGGATTTAAGGATACTTTGTTTATTCTGAATATCTGTACTGTGCCAAATTTGTCTCTGCAGGTACATTCCCCAGTCTACAGCTTGTTGTTTCATTCCCTTGACAGCATCTTTTGAGGAGCAGAGTATTTTTTTCTTTTTTTTTTTTCAGCTTTGTATATTTTGAACTTTACATAAAGAGAATCATGTAATATTATTTTTAAAAAATTGTATTTGTTCTAATTAGTTATACATGACAGTAGAATGCATTTATGCACTTTGATATATCCTACTTTAATGGGGGTATAGTTTCTCATTTTCTTTTCTTTCTTTTTTTTTTTTTGCCGTGCTGGGGATCGAACCCAGGGCCTTGTGCTTGGGAGGCAAGCACTCTACCGACTGAGCTATCTCCCCAGCCTTAGTTTCTCATTTTCTGATTGCACATGTTGTGGAATCACATCAGGCATGCAGTCATATGTGTATAGAAGGTAATAATGTCTGTTTCATTCTACTCTCAGAAGTATTTAGTTTTAACGAAGTCCAACTTATCAATTCTTTTTTTTTTTTTTGAATTGTCCCTGTGGTGTTATACCTGAAAAGTTATCACCATTTCCTCAGTCGTCTAGATGTTCTCCTATGTTATCGTCTAGGAATTCTATAGTTTTGCATTTTGCATTTAAGTCTGTAATCTATTTTGAGTTACTTTTTATGAGGGGTAGAAGGTCTGTGTCTAGATTCACTTTTTCACATGTCGAGGTCCAGTTTTTGCAGCACTATTTATTGAGAAGACTGTCTTTGCTCCATGGTATTGCTTTTGTTCCTTTGTCAGATAGTTGACTATATATGTATTTATGGGCCTGTTTCTGGGTTCTCTCTTCTGTTCCTTTCATCAGCTTGTCTATTTCATGAATTCTACAGTGGTTTGATTACCATAGTTTTATACTGAGTTAGGAAGTTGGGTATTGTTAGTCCTCTGACTTCATTCTTCTCCCTTGGTATTATGGAAGGTGTTCTGGGTTCTATGCCTCTTTGTATAGATTTTAGAATTATTTCGTCAATATCTACAAAATAACTTGCTCAAATTTTGATTGGATCTATAGATCAGTTTGAGAAGAACTTACATCTTAACAATCTTGAGTCTTTCTCTCCAGGAACACGGATCATCTGTTCGTTTATTTAGGTCTTTTATTTCTTTCAGCATAATTTTATAGATTTCCCCATATAGATCGTGTACATTTTTTAGACTAATAAGTTAAAATAAGTTAATTTGGGGGGCACTAATATAAATTATATTATGTTCTTAATTTTAAATTCTACTTGTTTATTGCAGACATATGGAAAGCAATTGATTTTTGTATATTAACTTTGAACCCTGAGCCCTATTATGCTCACTTATTAGCCCAAGGAGGCTTTTTTTTTTTTTTTTTTTTTTAATTCTTTTGGATTTTCTACATAAATGATCATGACATCTATGGATAAGGACAAGTTTTATTTCTTCATTCCCAATCAGTATATCTTATAAGTGTCCTGGACTCATTTAAGCTAGGCTAGGCTAAGTGATGATGTTTGATAGGTTAATAAATGCATTTTTTTGATACAGTATTTTCAAATTACAGTGAATTTAAGCCCATCACAAATTGAGAATCACCTCTATTTCCTTTTCTTGTCTTTTTTGCATTAACTAGGACTAGCACGATATTGTAAAGGAAAGGTTAGAGGGGACAGTCTTGCCTTTCCCTGATCTTAGTGGGAATGTTACTTTCTCATCATTAAGTATGAATGTTAGCTCTAAGTTTTTTTTGTAGGCGTTTAAACACAGACTTTTGCATCTTGATTCAGTAACAAATCATGTACATCTTCTTTAAGCTTCCCCAGCAATAAGGTAGCAATTGGAAGTGGTTATTATGATAATGTATTTGTACATTATAGAATAATTATAATTTTGCTCCCATATTGTATGAATGTATCTATGATAATTGTACAGGGAACAACTTAGAATGAAATACACCAGAATGCTTGGTAACTCCATGTTGTAATTAATAACAACTTGTCTTAATATGTATATTTCTATGATAATGAGGACTAGATATACAATATTTTTGAGGGCTGTAAACCATTAAGTTGCTTATCACTTACCTAGATTTAACTTCATTGTGTCATAAATTGACACCTTGGTAGGGTCATGTTGATAGTCTATATCAATAACCTAGATAGACTTATTGATAGAAAAACAGGTGCATACTTTATAGTGAGATGTGGTCAGAGTTACTGGAAATTCAACAAGAGGAAGTAAATAGTGGCCCCAGGAGTAAAAAATAGCCATCATTTTACTATAATTCTCATTTTCACAAAAAGTGCAAATATAGCTCTTTTATAGGGTAGGGATTCAAATAAATGGCAGAATATTTCTTCTTTGTTATTCAGCATTCATTTCTCCTTTTAAGAAGTTAGATTTGTTTATGATGAAAGGTACATAGGGAAGATGGGGAACAGTTTAAGAAAATACTTTGTGCAATACTTAAACTAACATAAAAACTTAGGAATCCTAGTAAAAATATTATCTGTTTAATAATGGGATTACGGATGATAGAATTTCAGGTTCTTTTCTGATTTTCATTTTCTCAATCTTGCTCTTAATAAATCATGGGGGGTAGTAGAAAGAGCTGGGGAGAAAACAGTCTTTCAGATTTGGCCACCTGGTATAAAAGATTTCTCAAAGCATTTCGTACTTTTAGTTTAGGACTCAGGGGACACATGAGCTATTATAAAACCAGTTCTGACTTGTGAATGTTGAAAAGAAACTTGACTCTGGCATGGATATTTTCAGTAAGAAATGGTAAGTAAACAGCAAAAATCGAAAAGGACAAAGATAAACCCTTTGGAGCAAGATGTAGATTCCAAAAAAGGAAAACCAAGATTAACAATGAGAGAAGGGCAGGGTGAGAAGCAGCTCAGTCACACAGGGCAAATGACTGGAGCCAGGGTGAGAAATCCCAGCCAAATGAGATGCATTCTTAGCTGGAGGAATAAGGGCCAGAGTTCAAAAACTGTCTGATTTGAGCCAGCACCATTTATAAAACGTCTCTTGTCACCTTGGCCTGGGAGATTTCAGCTCATGTCTGAAAGTAATTTGAGCTACAGGGTCTCACTAAGTTGCTTAGTGCCTGGCTAAATTACTGAAACTGACCTTGAACTTGAGATCCTCCTGCCTCAGCCTTCCCCAGCCACTGGGATTACAGGTGTGGGCCACTGCACTGGCATCTTACTGAATTTTATGGTAGCTGCAGCTGCCTATTGTTCCTGTCTTTGGAAGGGCCAGCTAGTGATGCAGGCACCACCTCATTGTGCAGGGCCCATCTGGAGACACTTGAAAGTGAAAGGGGAATCTGCTAGAAATAGGTTGGTAGATAGAGTTATATCATAGACGTCTGGTCTATTTGAAGAAAACCTGGATACGTATTCAGCTGGCTGTGCCTGCATGTTCTGCAGGACTTGTGACTAGTTGCCCTTCATATCTCACCTCAACAATGACAGCACTGTTGGCCATGTTCCTGACTAGAACCTTTCTAAAAGATACTCTTTAACCATAGATTTTTGTCAAAATACCAAAGGATCTGTTGATTTCACCTCTCCTATTTATAAAACAGGAACAGAGCAGAAACCTGTCCGTAACTGATCACGATAGCACCTGTGAAGTGCCTCCCCACCCCTCTCCCTCTCTAGCGGGGCCTCAGAGTCATTGAGGGCTCACTGTTTTCAAGCCCTTTCTGTGACAGGGACTGTTGTTATTCTCATTTGCCAGAAGTGGGTTTGGGGTGCTCAGGGCTGGGCTGCCAGACATGCCAAAGCACTAGTGTGTGGATATGGGGAGCCCGACTTCAGCCATAGTACCCCTCCAGGCAAGAGGGCTACCGTGGCCGTTTGTAATGACTGGTCAGGACCTTCTCCTGATCAGCCACATTTATTTCCATTTCCTTTTATTTCTGCAACTTCTTGAGGTTTGATCATGTCAGGGGAGCCCTACAAACCGGTCAGTTCTCTCTGTTTTACAGTTTGAAATGCCTGTTGTTTTATTATCATCACATTCGCCACAGTGTGCATTGGTTTTTGCATGATCATTTGTTCATTCTGCTGCTAGATCACCAGATTTCTGAGGGCAGGAACTCTGTGTGTGCATGTGCCTGCCTGTGTGTCTAATTTTATAGTCCCAGGACCTGGCACATAGTAGGGGTTTAATGAACATAGGAGATGTTCTGTAAATGACTGATGACTAAATTGGTCCTCAGTGTGTCGAAGGTGACACTGCTTCCGGTTAGTCTCAGTCTGACAACAGATTGCTCCCAGAACAGGTGTACACGGACCCCTAATGATATTCACTGTCATTCTAGTTTGTTGTTTTTTTCTGTTTCAGATGGTTATTAGACCCAAGCAAATGAAGAAAATACAGGAGATAGGTAGCTGTCATTGAAATGATGAATTTTGTTAACTCTTTTGGCAAATCTACATTTTGCTTCTTGCTGCCTCTGAATCCTCTCTTTTGCTGTGATGATGTTTGGTGGACTTACCTTCTGAGTTGAGCGTTTCCTTGGAGACTCTTTGGTTATTGTTCAGAAACCTCTCTTATAAGTTGCCTTTTTGTTGGCTAGTGTCTCTTGTTTCAGCAAAGAGAATTAAAAATTGCCTTCTTACCATCAAATGCTCCCTGTCCAAGATTTTTCTGTTGGGCTGTCAAGTACCTCTGAGGATAGACAAGCAGATTGAGGCTGTAGGATATGAGGGGAGGAAGCTTTGCTACTAAAAGTGACAGAAACTCCCCTTTAACAAAGGGAATAGAGGAATAAATAACATGGGCATCTAATTGACTTGGAATGAAAGGAAGTATTTAGTAGTGTAAGTTAGAATGTGTAAAGGCACACATAAAAGGTAACATCTTTCCTCCTAATAAGATAAACAAATTTGGTCTATGGTTGTGGTTCAGTGATAGAGCACTTGCCTAGCATGCGTGAGACACTGGGTTCGATCCTCAGCACTGCATATAAATAAATAAAGGTTCATTGACAACTAAAAAAAAAAAAAAAAAATATATATATATATATATATATATATATATATAGACAAATTTTACTGAAAAGAGTTCCCCAAAAGTGGTTGTGCAATTTGTTTTACTCCCTGTAAACTTCTGGTAGGAAGACAGGGTGATGAGCCTTTCCTCAGCCAGTAGGTGGTGGTATTTGTGTCCACTTGTAAGTGGTGGAGCCATTTTTCTGGTGGGAAGAAATTCCTGTCTTATGCGATTGGCAGAGCATCTCGAAATACCCTTCCTTCCCAGTTTCTGTATATGGAAACATTACCATGTCTCAGGGCTCACTCTGAACCTTCCTGATGCCTTTCAGAGTTAATCCCTGCTTGTTCTATGCTCCCAAAGAGCATTCACACATATTTCTTTTGACCTTCGAGTTCTGTGGCTCACATGTCCAATGGTCTCACCAGAAGATTATAAGCTCATCGAAGAGCTGGTGCTAATTTCTTTAACTGCTTCTGCAGTATCTTGCACAGAGTAGAAAATCAAAGCTTGTTAAGTAAACAAGTGTGAGAGCAGAATGGGGTGTTTCATGTCTGGGGTGCCTGGGATTGCCCAGAAGCTAAGAAAACTCAACCTGGGTAGTATGGTAAGAAGCCATTGGGCCAGGCGTGGTGGCACACGCTTGTAATCCCAGCAGCTTGGGAGGCTGAGGCAGGAGGATCACGGGTTTTCAAAGCCAGCCTCAGCAACTTAGTGAGTTTCTAAACAACTTAGTGAGACCCTGTCTCTAAAGAAAATATAAAAATGGCTGGTGATGTGGCTCAGGGGTTAAGCACCTCTGAGTTCAAACCCTGGTATACTAAAAAAATAAATAACTAATAAAAAGAAGCCATTGCAGGGCTCCCAGGAGGGCAGAAGGTGGTGTGTAAAGCATGGCAGGGCTGCTTTGGCATTTCCTCCCTGCTCCCTCCTGTCTTTTGGGCAACTCATTCCATTTTCCTCAGTGGGGGCTCATGAGGGGACTTTTTCTTCTTTGATTTCATCTGCTAGTCTTTTAGATGTACCCAGAGCTCTGTTTAACTGGCATTTTAATAGTCACACCATCTGTCAAATTAAAAATAACAACATTAAGTTTCCTAGAGAGGTAAGTGAACTCTTTAAGAGTGATTGAAGTCTAGTTGGAAGAAGGCAGGGGGAGGCAGAGTACCAGACTCTCTGATTAGGCAGTCAAGGTCAGACACCTAAGCCTGTAACACTAAAAAGATTATTTGACAGTGAACACTTTTAGTTCCTTCCCATTCCTTCTAATACATCCTCCTCGAAAAAAAGGTGTAAACCCCGCCCCACCCCATGAGTTGCTGAACTCGAATGTCAACACATAAGCCAGGAATGGAATCATTACTGGAAGAAGCATATTTACACATCTGTTGTGTCAACAGAATTACAGATACTGTTAGAAGGTGTGGAAAGTTAACAAAGAGTGGCGCTTGGTTTGAACAGACGCCAGTTACTGACGAGGTGTTGGAAGGGCCCCGGTGTCAGACCATGAAGAAAGGGAAGGCCTGGTGTCCCTCAGAGCTGTTAGTGAATGGCTCTGACTGGCAGGTTTCTGCTGGTTGGCACGTTAAGAATTCTGGAGCATCCTGAAGCTCCCCAGGGTATCACTCACACTTCTGAGATCCAGCTGAGTCTGAATGCAAAGGATGGCAGTCAGAAAGACAAGGGGAGAAATCCTCCACACAGGCTCTTCCCTGGGTGAGCAGCTGTTTCTGCTAAACAAGTAGCATGCAGCTGGATTTTGTTCTTTTACCATCCAACTAGCAGGGCCAATATAGTGATGGTTACTCTTAATCTTTATTGCCTGAGAAATAACACGATTTTTGATACATGCAAACAAACACTAGTGTTCATTTTTCTTTTTTAATAGAATTAAATTACCATGCTGCATTTTTATTCTTTAAAAGATCAGGGCTCCTCCCATAGTACTTTTCACACTTAAAACAATTCGTTCCTTAATTTCATCTGGTATTCTGTTCGTTTTCAGAATTTTAATGGTCTCATAAAGACTGTGAACTTTTCTAAATTTGTTTTAGTGGAATCCAAATAAGGTCCATACATTGCAATTAACTCCCTTCAAACTCTTTTAATTTCTAATTTCTCCCTCCCTTTCTCCCACCAACACTGCAAAGTTTTTGTTGAGGAAACCAGGTCATTTTTTCCTGTAGAATTTTCTAGAGTTTGAATTTTGCTGATTGCTTCACCATGTTACGCTGCCTTCATAACTGTTAACATTTTTGTAGACATAACAAACATACCTCAGAGTGAGGAAAACTTCCCTAGCCAGAGTGAGAAAGATCTTTTAATCAGAACAGCCTCAGACAAGTATGAACACGCCACAGCCATTTCTGCTTGAGAACACTGTCAGAGAATGTGGAAGTTCTCTGCTGCCACTTCTGCTGTCTGTGTGAGCAAGTGGTCAACGTACAAATGACTGTGGCGTAGTGTGTCACTCAGGATGCACATCTATGAGGAACAATTAGATTCTCTTCCAAAAGTTCCACAAATCAACTCCTATAACTTTGTGCAACTGAAGCAACTGTAATTAAAAGAGACATATTTTTGGTTTTGGGTTTAGTTTGGGAGGGTGGGACTCTTGTGTAAGATTCTTAGTTACAAAGGGCCACTCTGTGTGCTTGGGAACTTTACTGGAGCATAAACGAAGACAGAAGCTTTGATGGTTTAATTAAAATTGAATATGAGAGACCAAAAAACAAATAACATGCACTTCACCCGTAATAAAAACTATAATAAGCTCTAAAAAAGCCTGGTTAAAAGTTCATGAATAGCTCTTTCACTGTCTAGTGAAAATAGATTGATTACTTAAGGACTGAAATTTATTACATAAAATGAGTTTCTAGACATCTCAGTTTCTGATTAAAGACTCAAATCCAGATACCTTCAGGAAATATAATAAATTCAAGGAGAAGAGAAGTTTGCAATGCCGATAGAGAAGTTTTCACCATCACAACTTTATATCCCATTTCTGCTTGTAAAATACAGCATGTCCCTGTCACATAATAAACCTGGGAGTTAATTTTTACTTACACAAATCTTATATTATGCACTGTTTATAAATCATTGCTCAGTCTGTTGCTATAATCATAACATTAAAAGTAAATTCTTAAAAAAATAAATTCTTATGATATAAACTACACCCAATTTTAATTTGGAAAGAGGGTAGCATGTACTAATGCAGGACTTATTTTTATAAGGAGCAAACTTATGTAGGAGATCGCTCTGGCTGTGGTGAGGAAAATATCACTTCATAAAGCACTTGCTGTGCACTAAAAGATGTAAATTGTGACTTACCTACCTTCCTTGTAAGCTGACATAAAGGATCCCCTTGATCCTTTTGGTTCAGTCCCAAACCTGGCACAGTATTTACAGGGCTCCCTTAGTAAGACCTACTAAACCATCATCAAAATTCTTGTGACCGAGAATATTTATTTGTAGGATTGAGATTTTAATGTCTGGTTTAGAACCACAAGTACCATGTAATTGAAATCTAGTCTACAGGTACTTGCTTGGTCCCATGCTCCCTTGCACAGCTTCAAAATGGGTAGATGAGTTTTGGGGGTTTTATAAGGTGCCGAGTCCACATCTTGCTTCTATTGCTGTGGAAGCATTGTTACTATCACGAGGGACAGAAGCTCTAACATACATTCCTTTTAGTGAAAAGAAAAGAAACGGGGGCCACAACGTACCATATCGAAGGTAGTGCTGCTGTTTCCCTGTTTCCCGTGCCTGCAGGATGAAGGCAGGCTTGTTCCCACAGCCCTGGGTGAGTGTTCTTCTCTCCTGGCCACTGGAACCCCCACTCTGTGTCTCGTAGTTACCAGCTAGAGTGAAAGATCTGGGTATTCTTCCTTCCATTTCATTATTTCCTGGTCCTTTCCTTCTTGCCCTGAAAACATCCCTCTTTTATTTCCAAGATAGACCTTTTCCCTCTGCCATTGATCCCAGCCTATCTCATCTGAGAATGCAGAAATCATCTACATTAACTACCCCCATCCCCTTAAAATCCTTCTGATGTTAGAGGATACTCTTCCAAAACTAGAAACCTTCAGGTTTTTTTGTGCCATTTTTGTCTGATCTCTTGATTTCCTCACATGTAACCCCCCCCCACCCCCCCAGAGACCTTAGGACATGTTAATCCTCTTCCTTTGCTAGACTTTGGAGAATGACCTGTGCTCATCACCTGCATTTCCCCATCTTATTCAGCACCTTGTTTTGCTGTGCCAGCTTTTGTCCTTACGGTGTTTTCGCTTCTTTATAACCTTTATGGCAGACTGGAAATTATCCCTTATCTACCTCATTACCTGCCTCAAAATACTGGAACTTGTGAATGCTGCCTTATTTGGAAAAAGAGTCCTTGCAGATGTGATCAGATTAAGAATCTTGAGATGAGATAGTCCTGCATTATCTGGTGAGCTCTTGACGCCATCACAAGTGTCCACATAAGGGAGGCAGAGGGCAACTTGACACTGTGGCCACACACACCACCAGCTATGGGAATGCTGAAGCCAGTCGGATCTGGCGGGTAAGGAACTGATTGTCCCTGAAGCCTCTGGAGGGAGATGGCCTTGACCTGCCGACACTTTTATTTCACTTCTGGCCTTCAGAATGGAGAATAAATTTCTGTTGTTTTAAGGCATCAAGTTTTTGGTAATTTGTTACAATGGCCACAGGAAACTCTTAACATTCTGGGCAAAATTAGTAAAAAAAAGTAACCGGAACCTAGATCAAGAAACAAAACCTTACTGCCCCTGCAGAGGCCCCTGTGAGCCCCCTTTGAGCCCCCTTTGAGCCTCTCTCTCTCCTGCCCGCAGTACCTACTCTTGGTGTCTGGAGCCTTTCTGTCAGCAACATGTTTGTGGGATTATTCCATGTTGTCACATGTGGGTATAGATTTTTCAGTCTCATTGTTCGATAGTGTCCATTGTCTTTATAGAGCACCGTCCCCCATTTTTTCCCTACTGTTGATGGTGACAAGTAGTGCTACTATGAACATTCATGACAAGCCTTTAGATGAACATACTGTGTGTTTCTGTTGGGCGTATGAGGAGGAGGGGAATTCCTGAGTCCTAGAAGCCTTTTCATTTCTCTCTGTGCTCTAATTTAACAGTCTCATTTACACCCACTGCTTCAATTATCGCCCATCACTGTGGCTCTTTAATCTTTTTATCTGACTCTGATCTTTTTGCTGAGATTCAAAATGACAGCTATCAGTTATGTATTCACACACACACACACACAGACACACACACACACACACATGTGCATGCTCAATCTTTGGTGTGTCCCAGTCCAAACTCATGTTCCTACACGCCACCCCCTGCCGCCATCCCTCTAGAAGTGTCTTCTTTTGTGTCTCTTACTGTGTCCCTGGAAATCATCACTGTTATCATCCAGGTTCAGAGCAGAATCATCTTTCATCCTTTTTTTGCCTGCCTTCCTCTAATTCCCAAAGTCTACTGATTCCCCCCATGTTCTCTTTATGTTATTTAGGGGCACACTTTCTCCTGGATGACTTCTACGTGATCCCATAGTCTGCAGACTGCTTAAAGTATCATCCAGTTAGTCTCTTCTCAAAGCAGAGCTTTGATCCTGTCACTCTTTTTAAACTCTTAGACATAGCTAGATCCATCCATTGATGATAGAATCATGTCAGATTCTTTATATTGGCTTTCTATTAATGCTTCCGCACATTTGACTTCAGCATCATTTCTGTGAGAAATCACTTATACAGATAGATCTTCATCAGGGGGTATTGAGTTATATATTAACATTGTTTTCATGAACATTTTGATGATAAATTGCTCAAAGGGCCTTCTAGAAGTGTTTCTTATAATCATTCAGTTTGATTACATTCATGGAGTTTGCTGTGCCTAGCACACATTTGTAATCCTTGCAACAGTTTTGTGCTGTCATTATTATTACTGATCAATTTATTATTATTATTATTACCAACTTATAGTTGAAGAAATCAAAGCTCAGAAACTTTAAGGTCATCCATCCAGAAACTTAATTAGAATTCAGACACTGGAAGTCTGAAAACAGGTTATCTGTCATTTGCATGTTCTGCGGTCCTCTGGAGATGGGATGGTTTCCTGTCCTGGTGTTCATGTTTGTGCGGTGCTTTTCTGAGGCTGCACCTCCTCCTAAGCTGTGGTTTAAGGTCCTGATAATCTGGGCTGGGCACCACCCACATGCCCTCCTGTTCTCTGAAGCTGGAGCTTCATGAGCTGAGCTTCTGCAGCTAGTGCTGGGCCAGGGAACTTCAGTTCTAACACCCTTCTTGGTTTTGCTCCCTCCTTCTGTCCCGGTTCCTCTCCTCCTCCCTCTTCTTCTATCTCTTTCGTCTTTTCTCTCTTCCAGACTTCTCGCCTTTCCTCTCTTCCTTCTCCTTTTGTAGGTGCAGAGACTCTCAAGCCTTTTTAGAACCAAACTCTGGAAGTGCAAAATGTCCCTTTGATCACTTCCTACCAGGGCTCCCTCTTCAGGTAAACAACAATGAAAAACCACTTCTGTCTAAGAATATTATCAACTAGGCAAACCAGGACTGGGTTGGGGAGATTATATATACCTTTGCTTTAGCAATATAAGAATGATTCATGTTTGAATCACTGTGCATTCATTTATTAGAGTTTTATAATGAGGAAATTGTGGGATGAAATCTACTGTTGACAGAAATATGTATCAGTATACATGATGGGGTTCACCAAAGAACACCCAAGAAACTAAAGTGAGGCCGAGGAAGCTGAGTAGTAATTTCTAGCAGAAATTGCCAAGTCATGACCAATTCAAGACAGTGATAATAGATTATTCTTCTGTTCTTCTTGAAAATTTCAGCAACCCTAGTTGTGCAACAGGAGTTCTGCATTTTCTCAGCTGCAGACTTTAGTACTTGCCAGACTTTAGAAAATGGACTGTGTCTTCAGAACACTCTTCAGGTATACTCTTTGGTCATAGGTAACATTTCAGTAGTTTTCATATCATAGTTTAGTTGTAAATTGCATTTAGTCATTCATAAAATAGAAAAACCAGTGGAATGCAGGTTTTATTTCCTTTAAGAATCAAAGAAGGAATGAGAATTTGGGGGTTATCTGCTCTTTAGGGGACAATAATTGGAAATTATTGCGTTAGTTTCCTGCTGTGGCCTTCTGTTTTTCTCTTTGACCAAGCCCAGGCTGTCCCTTCCTTGGCTTCTTCTGCATCTCTGAGGTGTCTTTAATGGATGGGGGCTGCTGTTTTTCGTTGGCTCTTGATGGTGCCCCACTCTCTGACTCCACAGCCAGCTATTCCCCCATCCGCACAGGTGTCCTTTATCCATCCAGAAAGCCCTGGCCTTGCCAGCCTCTGAGTGTCACCCTGAATGTTCTTCCACTGCGCCCCGTATCCCTACCTGCCAGTGCCTGTCTGACCTGCAAGAGAAGGCAAAAACCTCATTTCCTAACGTTTTCCTTTTACCTTGCACAATAGATAACAAAGCCTTGCATTACAATAGGTATACAGGATATTTGTTAAATTAAATTGGCATTGAATTGATAAGTAACAAAAGATGAATGTCTTCCTTCACTCTGCTGTTCACAAGCAGCAGCAGCTCACGTGAGATTTTAACTCATGGACACTGTATTATGAAGCAAAAATTCAATTAGAAAAATCTCAGACCAGGAACCCTGCTGTTCAGTCACTAAAATGCAGTTGGGTTCAACTGTTCTATGTGATTGCCTGAAACTTTGTTATGCTTTAATAAACCTCTGGTAAACCTAATTTTATGCTCCATTTAACATTAACCCAGTTGAGACAAGAAAGCCAAGTACACCTGAAGTAAAAACGTTGGAGAGTTCTGCATCTCTCTCTTTACTTTAAATGACCGGCTTAGTCTTAGGTTATTAAGTATAGCAGTTTTATTCAGTTTTGTTGCCACAAAAGCTCAACTGGCCATTGATTAAGTGCATTTGCTCATGAAATGTATGACAGGAGAAGTGTGCTCTGGCCCCCAGCTCTGTGTCTACCTCTTGTTTGTATTCTGAGTTTGTGAACTTCTACTTCCTATAGGTGCAGTAAGAGTAGACCTCAGCGCCAGCTTTGAATCCTGGTGCCTCTGCTTTCTCGCTGATCTTCGGCAGATACTTTCTCTGTTTCAGTGTCCATCTCTTTAAACTAATATTTTCTTTAGTTGGTAATGAAATAGTACATTTTCAAAAGTGCTGTTACTGGAAGTCTCACTTAGCTGGTGTAACAAAACGAAAGCAAACAAAAACCATAAAATGCAGATATATTGGAAAGGGCAGGGGGATAAAACCTCTTTTATTTGTAGATGACAACTGTCCATGTAGAAAATCCCAAAGAATATGCTAAAAAAGTCAATATTAAAAAAATCAATTATATTTTTATATGATAGCATGGAACAATTGGGATTTGAAATTTTATACAGGGTGCCATCTATAATAGTACCAAAAATTTGAAACATTTAGATAAAACTTTAACAAAGTATGTGTAAGATCTGATGTAGAATTATAAATTACTGATTAATCAGTTCCAAATAAATTAATATGCCATATTTATGGATTGAAAGACTCAATATTGCCAAGATGTTAGTTTTCGCCAAAATGATCTATAAATTCAACACAACCCCAATCAAAATCCCAGGAGAATATTTCTTTTGTAGTTTTCAACTGATAGTTAACAACTACCAACTTATTCTAAAACTTTTACAGGAAAGCAAGGGATACCTGCTATAATTTGGATCTTGGATCCCCCTTGCCCTCTGCCAAAATCCCATGTGTTGAAGGTTTGGTTGCCAGCCTGTGGTGATATTGGGAGGTGGTAGATCCTTTAGAAGGTGGGACCCAGGGTGACGAAGTTAGGAAGTTAGATTGGGGTCATGCCCTTGAAGTAGTTATTGGGGCCCTAGCCCCTCCTCTCTCTCTTTCTCTCTCTTTCTGTCTCTCTTTCTCTGCTTCCTGGCTGCCATGAGGGGAGTAGCAACACCACACAGTTCCCTCCATGATGTGCTGCCTTGCAAAGGCCTAAAGGCAGTGGAACTAAGCGACCATGGACTAAAACCATGAGAAAAAAAATAAACCTTTTCTCCATATGAGTTGATTTATCTCAGGTATTTTGTTAGAGTGATAGAAAACTGACTAACACAACAACTGAAATAGCCAAAAATATTTTGAGAACAGGATAGAGTTGGCAGACTTGACCTATTTGATGTCAGTACCTTTTGTAACACTTTCTTCATCAAAACAGTGTTATGTTGGCAAAAGGTAGACACATAGCTCAATGGAGTAGAACAGAGAATCCAGCAATAAAGCCCCCACCAAATGTAGTCAATTAATATTTGACAAAGATGCAGAGACATTTCAGTGATGAAAGTCTTTACAATTTGAACCTTGACCCATACTTCACACACATACAGAAATCAACTCAGTGGATCATAAATGTAAAATGTAATGTTTTGAAACTTTTAGAATAAAACAAAGGAAAGAACTCTTGTGATCTGTGGTCAAGCAATGACTTTTTGGGTACTACTCCTAAAGTAATATATATAGAGGAACAAATTGAGAAACTGGAGGTAAAGTGTTTGTACTTTTAGAGATAGTTAAGAAAAGAATAAAACAAGTCACAAATGAGGAGAAAGTATTTACAAATCACATAAACTGACAGAGGAATAATATTCAGAAAATGCAAAAACCATGTAGACCTCAACAATAAGAAAAAATTTAACAATTAAAGGGCAAAATCATTGAGCACTGATAAGCAGAAAATATGCACGTAAGAATTGTTCAATTTCATTTGTTATTAGCAAAAACAAATCCATGATGAGCTACCACTACATACCTCTTAGACTGGCTTAAAACAAAAAACTGGCAATATCAAGTGCTGACAAGGATGGTGGACAATGGAAACCTCTCATACATTGCTGGTGGGAATGCAAAATAGTAAAATTACTTAAAGAGTTTGGCATTTTCTTAAGTTAAACATATACTTAGCAGTAGTCCTATTCATAGATATTTACTGAAGACAAATGAAAAGCCTAAGTTTGTATATGACAGTAACTTTTAAAAATTTGCCAACCTGGAGTTAACCCAAATGTGTCCTTCAACCTATGAATGAACATCTATGAATGAATCTCAAATGCATTTTCTCAGATGAAAGAAGCCAAATGTATTTATTGTATGATTCCATTTCTATGGTGTTCTGGAGAAGGCAAAACTATAAAGACAATAAACAGAACAGTGCTTGCCAGGGGTTGGGGCTGGGTCGAAGTATTAATTGCAAAAGGAAAGCATGAGAGAAATTTTTGGAATGAAGGAACTGTTCCCCCTCATGCCTGTGGTAGTAGGTATGCATTTTTCAAAACCCATTAAACTGTATACCAGAAAAAGAGAACATTTTTCTCGAAGACAATTAAATAAATTTAGAAAAGAATTAAAATGTCTTAGCAGAAATCACTCATCTGATATGAAATACAAAAGTCAACCTTTTTCTGAGTTACCCTCCTGTATTATCATATTTTAAAGTTGAGCCAATAAAGACTTTTTAATGT
Source organism: Sciurus carolinensis (assembly GCF_902686445.1). NCBI lineage: Eukaryota > Metazoa > Chordata > Mammalia > Rodentia > Sciuridae > Sciurus > Sciurus carolinensis. Next base: position 28,318,967 of record NC_062219.1, read on the forward strand.
TCTATGTAGCATCGCTGCTTCAGTGTTCAGAGCTAATGATTATACCTTATTTTGCTTGCACCATTTATTTTAAACATCTAGTTTCTCTCTTAATATGAAAACCTTCTGGCAAGGTTTTTATTTTATTTTAGAATCAAATCCTGAGTCACTTCTTTTAGAAAAATCCCCCTCCTCCTTATTACCTTAATTTAGCTGATGTTTTTCTTTGCATCTCTCTTACTTTTCATCAACCACTGTTTATGGTTTCTTTCAGCTCCACTCTACGCTGTCTCTGGGTTTTAAAGCTGTGTGATTGACTGTTGAGTGCTAGCACCTGGGGGAGGCGGAAGCAGCGCGGGGGCAGGAGGCAGATGGCAGTGTGGGTGGGATGCAGTGACTCATTTGTTTCATGGGTTGATTTTTTTTTTTTTTTAATGTAGAAATGTTAAGGACCCCAAAAGAAAAGTCTTTATTTATACTAAAGATTTTTCAAGTCATTTTTAGCTTCGGGGGAAAACAAAAAAACAAGTTGTGAAGCTCCTTTGACCTTCTTCCCCTTTCATAACATCAATAAACTCTCTATGTCTTTTACCTCCATTGCATCAGATTTATTTCTCCTTTATTGAATGCGAATTCTAACTTCATATTCATTAGACAAACCAGATTCTGTATTAAAAGGCTTCTTAAAAGAGTGCATTATTTTTAGAATGAAGACCAATAGAGGAAAGGGAGAGAAGAGGGGAGGGAATAGAGAAATACCAGGGGAAGAAATCTACCAAATTATGCTATGCATGGATATACCACACTGAATCCTGCTCGCTCGTGTTCTCTCTCTCTCTCTCCATCTATTTATCTGTCTATCTACACTTATTCATTTATAATGCATTAATTAATAATAGAAGGGAGATCAGTAGAGTGAACAGATTGGGGGAGAGAGGTAGGATGGAAAAGGGAAGGCACTGGGGAATGAGATTGATCAAATTATGTTATGTACAGGTACAAATATGGCATAATGAATCCCACTCTTAAATATAATTACCATGCACCAAAAAAATAGAAAATCTTTTTCAAAATTTTATAACCAAGTTCATAACATTTAACATGATTTTCTTTATATTTTTATAATAAACTTCATAACTAATTTTTAAAAGTGCATTATTTTTTAGGTTGCTGTACTTTGGCTTTATATTCAGTCACACAGGTCTTGACTGTCCCTTTTATATTTTGGTGGGTTTCAATTTATAAAAGGAATCAATGTTCCTAATAGAAATTGTGGGAAATAATAAGAAAAATGAAGATAAAATAATTCATGAATTATGAATTATCATGAATTATGTTTTATTATACATGTTTTCAGATTTTTTAATTTATGTGACTATATACATAGAATACACAAATTATAATGTGTACATTACATTTTGTTTAAGCTGTGAATTATAATGTACATATTATATTTTAACTGTTTACTTAATGGCTTCAATTTGACCTGTTTCTAAGTATTCTTCTACCTTAAAATTTTTGGTGGTTACATGATTATTGGAAATTATCATTGTGTATTTATATGTGTGTATATAATTATTATATATACACACAAATATACACACACATATATAATCATTTCCTGTTGATGGATATATTGACATTTTCCTTTATTTTATTATAAAAGTGATATTTCAGTGCCCACATCTTTTTTTATTTTTTTACTTTTTTATTTTAATCTTTTTTTTATTATAAACAAATGGGAAAAATGTTGTTTATGTTGTTTCTCTGTTTGTACATGGTGTAAAGGCATACCATTTGTATAATCATAAATTTACATAGGGTAATGTTGTTTGATTCATTCTGTTATTTTTTCCCTTCCCCCCACCCCTCCCACCCCTCTTTTCCCTCTATACAGTCCTTCCTTCCTCCATTCTTGCCCCCTCCCTAACCCTAACTCTAACCCTAACACTTACCTCTCCCACCCCCCATTATGTGTCATCATCCACTTATTAGCGATATCATTCATCCTTTGGTTTTTTGAGATTGGCTTATCTCACTTAGCATGATATTCTCCAGTTTCATCCATTTGCCTGCAAATGCCATAATTTTATCATTCTTCATGACTGAGTAATATTCCATTGTATATATATACCACAGTTTCTTTATCCATTCATCTATTGAAGGACATCTAGGTTGGTTCCACAATCTGGCTATTGTGAATTGAGCAGCTATGAACATTAATGTGGCTGTATCTCTGTAGTATGCTGATTTTAAGTCCTTTGGGTATAGGCCAAGGAGTGGGATAGCTGGGTCAACTGGTGGTTCCATTCCAAGTTTTCTAAGGAATCTCCACACTGCTTTCCAAAGTGGCTGCACTAATTTGCAGCCCCACCAGCAATGTATGAGTGTACCTTTCTCCCCACATCCTCTCCAACACCTGTTGTTGTTTGTATTCTTGATAATCGCCATTCTAATTGGGTTGAGATGGAATCTTAGGGTGGTTTTCATTTGCATTTCTCTTATTACTAGAGAAGTTGAACATTTTTCCATATGTTTGCTGATTGCTTGTAGATCTTCTTCTGTGAAGTGTCTATTCATTTCCTTAGCCCATTTGTCGATTGGATTATTTACATTCTTGGTGTAGAGTTTTTTGAGTTCTTTATAGATTCTGGAGATTCTCTATCTGAAGTATGATTCAGTGCCCACATCTTTAAGAATTTTCTCAGGATAAATTCCAAGAAACAGAATTATGAGGTTGGAGAGTATACGTACTTTTAAGGATGTAAGTCTCCTAAAAGTTTAGACTTCTCCACGACACTTGAGTGCCATTTCTCTGCATTTTCATTAGTTAATTTAGGCTATTTTCATTGGCTCCTTTTAGGCAAAGAAATTGACACTTCATTGTTAGTCTAATGTGCATTTATTTGAAGAGAGATGGAGAATACTTTTTCATGTATTTAGTGACCATTGTAAACTTTTGTGAATCTATCTGCTTATGTCTATAGTCTGTCTGTTGCAAAGTTTTTATTATTGCTTGTTTGTTTTAAATTGACCAGTAAGAGATGATTTATAAAGATACCAACCTTTCATCTGTCAAATATTGCACATATCTTTAACAAACTTGTTATGTTAACATTTTCATTGTAATTATGAATGGGTTCTGTTTTATGATTATATTTTCCAAATTCTTATTGTAGTTGTAAAATAAGTTATTAGTTTTCTAAATAATTTTGTATCTTAACACTTTACTAAATAGTGCTGTTATTTCTAATCGTTATTCAGTTTCATTTTGTTGTTTGTTTTGTTTTGACTTGCCTTTGGTTGACAACATAACATTTGCAAGTAATAATTATGTATTTCATTTTCTAGACTTATACTTTTACTTCCTAAAAATCTAACTATATTGACTGACATTTCTTGGTTTTAATCTACCTATAAAAGTTTGCACTTTGGAAACATATCCTGTTCTTCATGCATGCTAAGCTTATGCTCTTTCCCTGCCTATTTTGTGACTCTTTTTGATGGAGAAAAAAATGGATTTTGCATTTTAATTAATGAGTTGGACCATCTATGGAGATGCTCATGAATCTTAAAAACTGCGCCATCCTTGCATTCCCAAAATCAATTTTATACTCAAAACCTAGGCTTCTTACAGCATAATACTTGGTACATTTGTTAGTTTTTCTTTCATATTTTGTATATTTCCATAAATGAGTTTGAGAGTAATCTGAATTTCATTTTGTGATATTATTGTCAAAATGTGGGATAAGATTTCTATTAACTTGATATTGGTCATGTTTGACCTTTGGAAAAATTTGTAGCTGTGATTTTATTTCTTTTCTTAGTTACAGTTTTCTATACCTTGACTCTTATTTTACTTCTTCATTATTCTTACCAAATACTTAGTAGATATAAACTATTTAATTCTTTTTTTTAAATTCATTTTTATTGTAAACAAATGGGATACATCTTGTTTCTCTGTTTGTACATGAAATAGAGGCATTCCATTTGTGTAATCCTCCATTCTTGCCCCCCTCCCACCTCCCATTATGTGTCATCATCTGCTTATCAGCGAGATCATTCATCCTTTGGTTTTTTTGATACTGCCTTATCTCACTTAGCATGATATTCTCCAACTGCATCCATTTGCCTGCAAATGCCATAATTGTATTATTCTTTATGGCTGAGTAATATTCCGTTGTATATATATACCACAGTTTCTTTATCCATTGAAGGGCATCTAGGTTGGTTCCACAGTCTGGCTATTGTGAATTGAGCAGCTATGAACATTGTTGTGACTGTATCTCTGTAGTATGCTGATTTTAAGTCCTTTGGGTATAGGCCAAGGAGTGGGATAGCTGGGTCAAATGGTGGTTCCATTCCAAGTTTTCTAAGGAATCTCCACACTGCTTTCCAGGGTGGCTGCACTAATTTGCAGCCCCACCAACAATGTATGAGTGTACCTTTTTCCCCACATCCTCTCCAACACCTATTGTTGCTAGTATTCTTGATAATCGTGATTCTAATTGGGGTGAGATGGAATCTTAGGGTAGTTTTGATTTGCATTTCTCTTATTACTAAAGATGTTGAACATTTTTTTCATATATCTGTCGATTGTTTGTAGATCTTCTTCGGTGAATAAACTATTTAATTCTAAAACCTAATTCTAGATTAACTAATAAATTTACCTTTTTTTTTTTTAACTCATTTTGCATTTATTACTATGATTCTAGGAATCTGCTTTTTAAAGTTTTTTTTTAATTGTGTAACCATAGTTACCTTTTTTAATGTTGTGTTAACTCTTGCTTCCCATCATTGCAGGCTCTCCTTAGTTTGCAGTAATTACATGATTTCCTTCTTGCTTAAAAAAAACAACTCAGGTTTGTTGAACTTTATAAAGCCACTTCTGATAGAACCGCAAATTCAAAATTCAGTGTTAAATGAAGAGGGAAAATCCCTGGCATTTCCTCATTTCCTTTTCTGAGTGCGAAGTTATTGAAACCCAAATGTGCTTACTGGGCATGATTCAGGTGACATCTTTTGGGGACCTTGTTTTCTGCCTGCAGATATTGCTGTGGTGGAGATGAGCGATGCCTTCCGGCAGCCGTCCTTGTTCTACCACCTCGGGGTGCGAGAAAGCTTCAGCATGGCCAACAACATCATCCTCTACTGTGACACCAACTCGGACTCTCTGCAGTCCCTGAAGGTACCGCCCTTGGTTGCTGGATATGTTTCCTTTCAGCCCCATCCCAAACATTTTTCAGTAACTTATGTTTGTGAAAAAATGTTTTTGCCAGTGTGATAATTAGGTACCAAATGCTAATTGTGAAGTTTATCTAGAATTCATCGTAGTTGTTTCATGATACCCAAGAAGGATAAACATCATGTTTAGTTCTGAGTTTCAGGTGGAGCTACATCCAGGAGACTGTTGATGGGCAGTCACTGGTACACACCTTGGAGAAAGAAAAGGAGATCCTGTAAGATCTATCAGGTCTTATCCCTGACTTTTTGGGGCTTCATTGTGCCCATCTGGCTTTAGCTAAAATACCCTTCCTACCTGAAAGTGCTGAGTAGAAATACTCAAACATTGCTATCCTTGCTTACTAGGTGTCCTTTCAGTTAAGATGGGAGGAGGGAAGTAAAGCTTTCTATTTTGTTTACAAAACAACCTTCCCTGCTGGTATTCTCTTCATTAATAGGCACTTGCCTAAAGGATTGGGGAATAAAAACTTACTGTGTTTTGTCTACAAAATCTAACCTATCCCAGTATAATTTTCTGCATTAATAGGAACATACCTGATAGAAAGGCATTTCCTCCCTCCAGCAAGGTTGCCAAACATGCTTTTACAAGGCCAACCGATTTTACACTGGGTGATTCTTTGAAAAGCGTCTCACAGTTCAGTGAAACTCATGCTGAGCCTGATGTCATCCATTTCCTTGTGAAATTTCATGTGAACTTTTCTCATCTCTGTCTTTTGGTTCCCAAATAAGAGCCAACCTTGGGATGTGAAGCCCTGAAGTTGAGAACATACTTTTAAAATCAGCGGCTTAGCAATTGTTATATGAAGGTCTCTAATCTCAAATCTTTGCACAATATATATTTAAAAATATTTTTTAGTTGCAAATGGGCACAATTCCTTTATTTTTATGTGATGTTGAGGATTGAACCCAGTGCCTCACATGTGCTAGGCAAGCACTCTACTACTGAGCTACAACCCCAGCCCCAGAAATATATTTTAAAGTAGCATTTTGCTTTTATCTGAGTATCTAGAGCATGTGTGGCTTTCTCTAAAAATCCTGCAGTTTCACTGAGCAAATACATTTGCTACATGCTAGGCATTATGCTGGGGATTGAGAGGCATATCTCTTTCTGGAATACTGGAATTGAGGAATTTCTTCCTATTCAGTCTAAATCTACCTTTTCATCTGGTTATAGTAAGGAAGGTCTGGGACCAGGTCAACCTCGCTCCCTAGCCTGTTCCCCTTAACCACCAAGTTTTATTGTCCCTTGCATTTATCCCTCTGTATCCATGGGTTCTGTACTTTTAACCAATCATGGATAGAAAGTGTATTTATTTAAATTACATCTGTACTGAATGTGTACAGACTTTCTCCCATGTCTTATTCCATAAACAATGCATGGTAACAACTATTTGCATAGCATTTATATTGTATTAGTTTTGATAAGTAATCTAGAGTTGATTGAAAGTGTATGGGAGGATGCACGTAGGTTATATGCAGATATTATGCCATTTATATAAGTGACTTGAGCATCTACAGATTTTCGTATCCTCAGGATGTCCTGGAACCCGTCCCCTGTGGATAACAAGGGAGGACTGTATTTCTATTTAAAACACATTCCTGTTAAGTGTGTTCATTTAGAAAAATGCATCAACTATACCTCCTCAGTTGTCCCATTCAGAGTGTATCTTTTCTCTTAACCCTTCCATTAACTGAAACATTTGCCATTTTCTTATTTAGAATGTTTCTAGCCAGGTAGCCTCTGATGTCTGGGATGGAAAAATATTTTTTCTGCAAGTCTAGCAATTTTCTTTGAGTCTAAAAAAGTCCTGTGCTACTGCAAAAAGTTGGGGTTTGTCTGTATGTGTTTGCTTTTATCATTTCTGTTGCATTTGACTCTAGGTAGAACTCTGTTATCCCACCATTTACAAACAGAAAGGAGAACTAGTGAAATAAGAACAGAGACATTTGAAATAATATCTGCAAAGTGAGGCAGATACGACAAAGTGAAGCATCTCTTTTCATAGAGGCAGAGGCAGAATTAGAATGCTATTGTTGTCATGTGTCTAGCTTCACTTAGGTTGATTCTTTGGACTTCAAAGAAAGTACAGCTGTGCCAATTTTATTTTCATCAGCTTTTTGTTGAAGACAGCAGATTCTCTTTGAATTCTCAGGAAGAAATCATAGAAAGAAGTCTTTTTTAAAAGTTTAAGCTACTTGAAAAATAGTTGATGGGAATTATAAAAGTGCTTAAAATCTATGTCTGAATTGTCATTTGAAAGAATATTTAGAATCTAATCATATATAAGATTTCTAGCTGTTTTTTAAGCTGCAAGTCCTTTTGTTGTATTAAGAATGAAATATCTTATTTTTATCCCAAGGAAAGATCATAATTGCACTTTGAGAGAGGGAAGTCAATTCTTTTTTCCTTAATATTATAACTACACACTTTATCACAGTTTTCTTTAATTAAATCATGAGAGCTGGTTATTTGTCCTATTAATGTTTATTGAGAAAGACTCTATGCTAAGATTTAACATTTGCTCGAAAACAAGAAATGCTAGTAACAACTCTTTTCTGATTTATTCCATGCATTTAAAAATGATCGGGGGGCTGGGGAGATAACTCAGTCGGTAGAGTGCTTGCCTTGCAAGCACAAGGCCCTGGGTTCGATCCCCAGCACCCAAAAAAAAAAAAATGATTGGACTTCCACTTGGCATCTCTCAGTAAATGGGAGAGCGGGTCTGGACTCTCCTGGCCATTGAGCTGTGGTGTAGATACGTGAAATACATCTAAGGTCAGAAAGGACTTGGGGGAGTGAGTGGCTGCTGGGTAGAGGGAGGAATTTGTTTTAATGAACCACAAAGGGGCTGAGGGAACTTCCCTTCCATCCTCCAAAAGTTCCATAATTGGGCCTGCTGAAAAAAGTGACAATAGACAGACTAATAGGTGAAAATTCATACAAATTTATTAATGTACTAGCACATAGGAGTCACACAGAGTGTTAAAATTCAAAGAAGTTCAAAGTGTAAGCATCATCTTGCTGGGAGAGAGGGAAGTGGAGGATGTAGACAATTTTAGATTTAGAGTAAATGATTTTTAGGGGACATGGATGGACCAAAGAGCAGACAGTAGCCTGGGCCTACTGGAGGTCAGAAGTACTTTGGTTCTGATCCTGCCTTTTTGTTCAAAGTGCTCGGTGTGGCAAAGGGCCACACTTTGGAGTATCATTTTCTTGAGTCCCAGCAACTCTTTCTTCTATCACCAGAAATTTCTTCATAACAAGAGTTCATAGCTCCAGTTCTTGTGATCCTTCCTTCCAGCTTTAGCTTCTTCTCTTGATTCTGGGTTACCCTGCCTCACTTTAAACAATGCTGCTTATGGAACAAAGCAAGACCAAACAATGGAATACCACTGCACACCCCTAGATAGTCAGCAGCTAGAAGCTCTTATAAACAGATGGCAAGGCTGTGAAGAGCGGGAAACATGCACACTGCTGGGGAAAGAGTGAATCACTACTTTTTGTTTTGTTTGTTTGGTACTGAGGATCAAACACAGAGGTGCTCCACCACTGAGCCGCACCCCCCGCCTTTTTTTATTGTTTTGGGACACAGTCTTGCTACCTTGCATAGGCCCCTGCTAAGCTGCTGAGGCTGGCCTTGAACTGGTGATTCTCCTGCCTCAGCCTTCTGAGCCACTGTGCCCAACTCACTACTAACTTTCGAAGAGCAATTTGGCAGTGTCTGATACTGTCAAGGGAACCTATCATCAAGTCTAAGCAAATTTGAACCTAGATGTGTACTTTAAAAAAAATAGTGACTCATGTAAGGAGATATAACAAAGAATGTTTATGCAACATTTTAATAACCCTTCTCCCCAAAGGAGATGGTAAATATCTATTAGGAGAATGAATGGATACTTTGGTAGAAGTCCAACACAGGGGCAGATACATTTGTAATCCCAGCTATTTCAGGAGTCTGAGGCAGGAGGATTATAAGTTTGATGCAAGACTTGGCAATTTAGCAAAACCCAGTTTCAAAGTAAAAAAGGGGCTGGGGTTGTAGCTCAATGGTAGAGGGCCCCTATGTTCCATTTCTGGTACCACAAAAATAAAATAAATCAAAAAACTTTTTGGTACAGTTCATTTAATGGAATATTATATACCACTTAAGCTAAATCAACTAGAGGTCTATATATCAAAGTCATTGTATCTCCAAAAAATAATTTTGAAAAGAACTTAAAATCAACATGCTGTAGTGACACACCCACATCAATGTTTATAGCAGTTCAGTTCATAATAGCTAAGCTATGGAACCAACTTAGGTGCCCTTCAACAGATGAATGGATAAAGAAAATGTGGTATATGTACAATGGAATATTAACCATAAAAAGGAATGACATTATGACTTTTGCTGGTAAATGGATGAATCTGGAGACTGTCATGTTAAGTGAAATAAGCCAATCATAAAACCAAAGCCCGAATATTCTCTCTGATATGAGGTTTATTCTCTCTGATATGAAAATGCTAACACACAACAAGTGTGTTTTGGCACAGAAATAGAAGTTCAGTGGATTAGACAAAGAGGAATTTTGAGAGGGAAGGGGATGGGAATAGGAAAGACAGTGGAAAGAATTGGACATAAGTTTCCTATGTTCATATATGAATACATGACCTTTGGTTTCAAAGGTCAGGTACAACTACAAGAATGGGATCATAATGAGAATAAGTTATATTCCGTGTATATCTAATATGTCAAAATACACTCTATCATGTATATCTAAAAATAACAAATAAAAAAAGCAAAAACATTAAACTTCTTAAAAAATAATCATGTTATGGGGAAGAACAAATCACCTATGTATAGTATCATACCAGCTACAGACAAGACAATGGTATTATACACATTTATGGTATAAAGGGATGGAAGTTTTTATAGGAATCATACATTCAGAGTATTTACCTCTTTGGGGTATAGGAGTGGATAGAGTTGGAAGACAGGAGTCTTCAACTATAACTGTATGCAATATGCCTTTTTTCTTTTTTCCTTTTTTTTTTTTCAATATTGGATTTAAACCCAAGACCTCACACATGCTAGATAAGGACTCTATCACTAAGCCACATCCCCAGCCCTTTCTTTTTTGTTTCGAGACAGTTTCTCTAAATTACCCAGGCTGGTCTTGAACTTGTCTTCCTCCTTCCTCAGCTTCCTGAGTGCTGACTTTACAGGCAGGTACCACTGTCTCTGGCTGTAATGTAATGTTTCTAAATCTAGGTGGTAGATATGTAGTTGCTTGCTAATTTTTATATTTTGTATATACTTAAAATATTTAATAATTAGTCTTTAAAAAAAGGTTGCTATATTCTTCTGTTTTCTGTATCCATCAAGAAAACTTTACATACATTTTGGACATTTGAACCTCAAAAGATTTTTGGTTTCTTTTTTCCTTATGTTCTGGCTATAGTTAGAAAGCCTAAGATGTATTGGGATCTTTCTCTCTGCACTTTAATCAGCTTTGTTCCCATTTTATCCATTGCATAAGAAATGATTCTCTGGAGATTGATATGCACATCAGCTAGTGGTGACTCAGCTTTTTGTGTTGAAATGTAAGGATTATGTTAGATTATTCCATATTCAAGAAATTTAGTTGTATTTTTCTCTTAAGCCATTGCCTGAAAAGTTACTTCACAGATGGGACTTTCCTCAATAGACTATTTTCTAAAGCAGTCTATGGACTGCTTACTCCTTCATTTATCTCACTGGCTATATTCCATACATATGTAGTGCCCTGTACTCTTGCTCTGCCTTAATGCATGTGTTATTTTCTAGATTGGAATCTGACTAGCATTTCACTACTAGATGACTAGAATCTTCCAGACACAAACCAAAATTTGTAACACTCTCCCTAAATTACCAACTTCAAAAAATCAGTGACTTTTTAAACAATATGGCAGTTCTTCAAAACATTAAAAAGAGATTTACCATATGATCCAGCAATTCCACTTCTTGATATACATTTCTGAGAGAATTCAAAGCAGGATCCGAAAGAGATATTTATGTGCCCATGTTCATTAGTGACACTATTTACAATACCCAGAAGGTGGGAGCAACTCAGGTGTCCATCAACAGATGAATGGGTGAACAAAATGGGTGTATACATACATGAAATATTACTCAATGGAGATGAAGAGGCTGACACATGCTACAACATGGATGAATCATGAGAACTGCCATAGTTGCTTCTTCAACCACTTCCATAGTATACAAACCCATGATTTCATATCTGCAGATACAGAGGACCCCCATCTCTGTTAGCGCTTTTATAGGTAAAATGGGACAGTTCTTCTGGTACTCATTCATGTCCACTTGAAGCAAATGGTTGTTGTTTTGAGAAGAGTGATGTTGTCCATGATGTAAATTTTGATATTTATACTAGTTTGAAGTATATCAGTGAGGCTATCAAGGTAGTTTTTGTTATACATACTTCAAATTTAAATTGAATTCTTCCCAATATTTGGCACATCTACTCAGATTTCAGAGTGTCCTTAAACCCATAAAAACGTATTTCTCTCTTTCTGATCTTAGACCACTGCTTTCTTTTCCTGAAGTTTTACCTCCCTTCCTAAGGTAAATAACTAAGATTTGAATTTCAGTTCTAATGTAAGTAGTACATGACATTAATTTTCAAAGGTTTATGACTCTTTTAACAGTGGATTTTTGCAGGATTGTTTTCAGCACCTCAGATAGTACCATGTTAGTCAGTGGTACAAAGTACACAGTTGGTGAATGTTAAAGAAAAATAAAAGTCGTTTGAAAAATGACTGTAAAGTACTTTAACAATTTGTGAACAAGAATCCTTGGCCTTGTCCGTTTTCACTGGACGCCTCCAGACATCCTGAGTCTTGCTTATTTTATTACCAGGTTTGATTTAGAATCAGCAGTTAGCACTCTGTCCTCTCCCAGGTTCAACACTGCATCCCATACATTCCTTGCTATTTCATAGGGAGCTTCTGTTGTCGAGAGAGGACACAGTTCTGTCCCTCTATTTTATGTAGTTTAGAAATGGTCACACTTTTATCTGAACTGTAATCATTCCATCTTGAATGGGGGAAGAAAGAGGAGATCTGGAGCAGGTAAACTATACATATGGTGCTGCTTTATGGAGATTTTCTCTAGAAATCTTGCATTCACCAACTGGATGAATGATTTATTTAGCAGGTGTTGACTTCCCTGTTGAAGAATCCCTGAGGGGGTGAAATGGGCTTGAGATTCGAGAGTGCAGTCTTCTTTAATGTCAGTTAGCAATATTCCCTCCCTAAGGCATTATCTACAGACTGAAGAAAATCCTGCTCTTGCTTTCCTTCCTAATTCTCTTTAACCTCCTGCTTCCACCCACCCTCCCACCATTTCTAGCTTCTTATTACCATTTTGTCAAAAGGAGAGGAAAATCTGTACTATGCAGGGAATAAAAGATGCCACTGAATCACTGGGTTGACCCCAGCTGTAGTCTTCCTGTGTGGATTGTCAGCAGAGGACAGTGAGTCTGAATTCCTTAAAGAGCAGCCAGGAGCACCTCTGCACACACCAGAAGTGGGCCAAAGCTTGCTGAATTCTTTTCCTTTTTGTTCTTTATCTGTGGTAGTTGATCTTTATGTCATTCCAACCCATCGTCCTCTTTGGGTCCTTTTAGAATGCATCCTTGAAATTATCACTAAACTTTTATGTCAAGTGTGATTTACTATGTATAAAATTATACCTGTAACTCTTTAACAATACATTTAAAAAAGGAGAAAAGACATGGGCTTGAATAGTATGGTTCAATTAGGTGTTGTCAGCTGGTGACAATGATGTTAATTATAACAATAGCAACACATTATAAAGGGAAGTTTGTGTTAAGAAGCTATGTTAAATACTGTATGTATAAAATGTCACTCATCAGCACCCAGTTCAAAGACATGTCTACTTACAGTACCGTTCTCCCACCGAGAGAGATTTATTTAGATATGAACAAAATTAATAGGGAAGGAGAAAAAGAGAGTCTACAATGTCTTTGGGGATGACTTTCCAGCTTTGGTATAATTTAAATCTGATTTTTTTTTTTTTTTTTAGCACAGGTTGTTTTAATTGACAGTTGCTCATATTTAAGAGGAAGATGTGTTCTTATCCCAGATCATGAACAACACGAGTGTACAGTTCTCTAGATTTGGTGATGTAGGAATTGTGTAGAAGTTCTTTGCTTAGGTAAAATTGATACCTTATATTATATATAGCTTTAAAGTACTTAAATGTGGTGGCAAATGCCTGTAATTTCAGCAGCTTGGGAGGCCGAGGCAAAAGGATCACAAGTTCAAAGCCAGCCTCAGCAACTTAGCCAGGCCCTAAGCAACTTAGTGAGACCCTGTCTCTAAATAAAATATAAAAAGGGCTGGGGATGTGTCTCAGTGGTTAAGCACCCCTGTTTTCAATCCCTGGTACCAAAAAAAAAGTACTTTAAATTTTGCCTAAACTTATTTCATTCAGTTTTAATATACACTCCAATGAGACAGACATGTTAGGTACTCATTGTATTGAACAAACAGAAAGCAATTTCTTTGCAGATGAGAATTCAGTCTGGGGAGATAACAGTGACTTGTTAGGGGCCTTCACAGCTGATAAATGTCAGGGCAGGGATAAGCCCCATATTCTTTGATTTCCCATATTGTACAATGAATAAAATTAGGCTCTTTCTTTCCTTCCTAATTATCTTTCACCTCCTACTCCCACCGACCCTCCCACCATTTCTAGCCTCTTACTACCATTTTGCCAAAAGGAGAGGAAAACCTGTACTACACACTGACTGAAGATCATTAGGTACCTTCCTTCTAAGTCTGTGCTCCGATTTCCTATGTCCTGTGAAAGGATGATTTTTCTTGGTTTTTGGTAGATTGTTTTTGCTTGTTTTTCATTGAACTTTCTTTCACGCATACCATGTCAACACACACGCGTTTCTACCTTTCAAGACTAACTCTGTGCCATGCTTGTGTTCCATGTGTTGGCTTGTTCTTCCTGAGCCTCCTCAGCTTTATTTCAGCAGTGTGCAGAAAGGGGAACAGGGTGCCTTACCCCAGAGAGGCCAGGGGTGTTCACAGGAGCCCGTGGTTAGCTTTGAAGCTTTGAAATTAGGTGAGAGGGTGGAGCTGGGGAGCACAGGAAATAGCTCTCTTTTTCCCAACTTTAATGGAAAACTTGCCAAGTTCCACTGGGACAGAAAGAAGGACCAGAAGGGAAGACCCAGAAGGTCACCAGCTGGGCCACGTTCTTTCCCTGAGCGAGCATTCCCAGCCACCTACTTTCCTTCCTGCCAGGAAGCTGAGGTCCTGGGTTGCCAGGCCTGCTTCTCCTTCCCCGGTCCACCTTGGCAGCCTCACACCAGCTCCTTCCACGTCCTTCTCTGCTGCAATTACCTATATTTTAGGCACAAGAAACTGCAATATTGGATATACTCCCTTTATTTACCTCTTAAATGACCTCTTCAAAGTTATATTGTCTCAATTGGGCACAATGGTACATGCCTATAATCCCAGTCACTCAGGGGGATAATGCAGGAGAATAGCAAATTTGAGGTTGACCTTAGCAACTTAGTGAGGCCCTGAGCAACTTAGTGAGATCCTGTCTCGAAATAAAAAATAAAAAGGACTGGAAATGTAGCTCAGTGGTAGAGCACCCTTCGGTTCAGTCCCTAGTGCTGAAAAAAAAAAAAAATTGTTCCAAATAGCTATCAGAAGTTGTCTTTTCTCTTTGGCCTTGTTTCTTTGGTTATCAAAGGGTACCAGAAAATTGAAAAATAAAATTGGGATGTTTCTGGTACAGCCATGTACTCACCAAAAGGCCCCTATGACTTCAGAGAAATATAGTGTCATAGTGGGGTATTGTACCTTGAGAATGTTTCATTTGCAAGGAACTGGAGTTTATGTTGATTTTATCTTTTTTTACTTATAGCCGCTTTAGATGAGAAGTTTTCTAGGTCTGATGTGAAATCTATCAGTTACATCCCAACTTTGTTTCATTCCCCCTTTCTCCCCACTGTTGTGGGTTTAGTACAAGTTCAGTATTCCCTGTTCCACCTCAGTACTTTGGAGATACCTTTTGAGGTCTTGTTTGCCATTTATTTGGACAGAGTTAAAATGCACAAACAGTAGCTTTTCTTTAAAGTTGGTGCCTCATTTAAGGTATTATGAACCTTAAGTCCTGTCTCCTTGAGAGAATGGTTTGTATTCAGTTAGTTTCCAAAAGACCTAAGTTAACAGAAATCAGTAGCGTGCTCTAGGGATGATTTTAATATAGTATAATGTGACACAGCGTATGCATGATCTGAAATGAGAGCAAAAGAGAAAGGAAGAGGGGTGTTACTCCAACAAGTACTTCCTCCTGCAGACAGCAAGATGGCTCTAGGCCAGCGGCAGCTCCAGTGGTTTTCCACGGAGCCTTTGGCTCACTCAGTCCTCGCCACTGTTTCCCTCCCTGCCACTTCCATTTCTGTGCTTGATGCACCAAAAGAGGGACAAGCAGGGGAGCAAGAAGGTGACTCTCCTTCCAGTGCCTCAAAGAAAACATGACTTTTTACTTTGAGCCAAAAGCGAATGAATAGAGTTGGAAGAGACCAACAGGCCCCCAGTCCAACTCTTGTCCATGTGTTACGTTAGAAGTGAAATGACGCATGGCTGGCTGGGAGAAGGACCACAGCTTTCATGTCTACCCTAATTCATAGTGGAATTTGCATGTGTACTTGATAATTCATTAATTTATTCATGCTCTTGTTGAGTAGCTACTGTATGTCATGGTATCTGATAGGCAATCAGTGCAGATATAAGTGTGAATAAAATACATGGTCCTAGCATGCAAGGAGCTCATGATACAGTGTGGGAGAATCATACAAGCAAAAAGTGTAGCCTGGCCTAGGAGGTGCTGCCCGAGGTCTGTGTGAGGGTTAATGATGGCAGAATTAAAGGCCTAGTCTCAGTGCTCTTGCAAAGATAGGTGTCACTGAACACTGTCACAGCCAGTGTCAGAGAGATGAGGTTTCTTATACTTGGCATAGAGGATGTTCTGTGGTAAGAAGATGCATGGAAGAGCATTCCCCATTACTGAGAGGGAAGAGAGAAGGCTTTTGCAGTCTAAGAGCAGTATCTTCAAGGGGGTGGTCTGCTGCTTTGGAGAAAGGCGCAATTGATCAAGTTTGGGAAAATCTGCATGTTGTATTTCTGGCCTTGTGATTAACCAACATCTTTCTGTTTATTTCTTCTTGAACCATTGTGGGGGTGGGGAGAGAAAGAGAAAGAAAGAAGCAGACATGGATCACCTGTGGAAAAGCTACTTTGAACCTCCTCAATGTCACTTTTCCATCCTTCTGGGCACTGCCATGTAACATAGGCACATAGTATAGAAACTATACTGCTTTTTCCACTTACCAGTGTATCTTAGAACTCTTTCTATGTCAGTACAAAAAGGATTTCCTCATTCTTTATTGACTGAAGTGTGAGCCATTATTTGGAGGTACCATAGGGTATTCAGCCATTGTCAAGGTGATGGCCATTTATGTTGTTCCCAGCCTTTACTATTACAGCGTCCCAATATGTGCCTATATTCATATGTACATACCACTTACCTTAAAAAGCACTTTGACTGCTAAGTGCTTGCAGAACACAGTAGTTCGTTTTAGCCCTCAAAGCCTTTTTCAGTAAGTCCCCAAATAACTGTGTCATCTTGTTAACTGTATGTGTCAAGGTGAACTTTCTGCTTTAGCTCAATGACTATATTCAAGATCTTTTCCAAATACCTCTTTAATTCTCTCTTCTGTACATCCTAAAGTGAGCTGTCTTCTTCAACTCCTAGGGATAAAATTATTGTTCCCCAGTGGGCCTTTGCTTTCCCTAGATCTCCAGCCTGTCTTCCCACCTGCTGGTTTTGTCTTGGAGTTGCCCCCAACTCAGCTGGAGCTCTGCCTCTGCTGGTCCTCCTGGACCTCCTCAGTCTGTAATAACATCTTTGTGAGAAACTAGCCCTTGCTGTCTTTATCACTCTTGCTTTTTAGCTTGAGATATCTTTTAGTATTTTATGTACATCTTTATGACTCTCAACACTACCCAGTGCAGTTTCTTTCTCTATCAGTTTTACTTTCACATCTGCTGTTCTTGAATGTTTAAAAATCTTATGTGCCGCTCTAAGCCAAAGCCCTCATTGGTTCTCCTTTGCCCGCTGTGATTCGGCATCCTGATCCTGGGATGAAAGAACATGGTGGGTCAGCTGGATCCTGGATCTCTACTCTTCCTTTGTCAGACCTGGCCCTTCTCCTTAGCCAGATGGACTCACCCTTGAGCTCCACAGATGCCTGTGTTTCCTGTTTCCATGACAACATACGTGCCATCATTTCCAATAGATTGTCCCATTTTCTCTTTTCTGAATAATGATTTCCCAAGCTCAGCGAAATCTGTATAGCATGGGCATCTCTAGATTATCTCCCCTGGGTCTCTAGGTATTTCAGTGTCTAGGAATAACAATAATGATTGAACCCAGGGGCGCGCTACCACTGAGCTTTTTGTCTTTTTGTTTTTTATTTTGAGGTAGGCTCTCCCTAAGTTACCCAGGCTGACCTCAAACCCTTCATCCTCCTTCCTCAAGTCACTGGAATTACAGGTGCACACAACTGTGCCTAGTTGAAAAAATGATTCTTAGATTATGCAGTTGGGGATTAACATGATTGTGCTGTTTTCCTTACACCATAGATAATACTTTTGTGTTCTCCTGCTTCCTGCTTCAGACTATAAACTTCTCAGATACAGAAACTTAATATACACACTCTGGAATTTCTAATTGCTAATGTAATTGCTAATACAAATGTTCCCACAGAGTAGTTTAATAAAGGTCATTGATGTAATTGATTTTTGTATTAACTTCTGCTCTGCTTTTTTCTGTCTTTCTTATTTTTCAGGAAATCATTTGCCAGAAGAATACCGTGAGTATTTTGCTTAATCTTCCAGAAATGTTATTTTCTTTCCCATCAACTAATCTCTACTGTTTTAAAAAAATCTTCACAAATTATTAATTCCTGTATGTTATTGCTTTTTGAGTTTAAATATGGTTATTTTATCTAAATAAGACATTGTGGTGAAAATGTATTTATCATAGTGAGAGATAACACTATTATCTTACTTTTTCTATATATAATTATGTTTTGGGGGAAAAAATCCATAGTGTAGTCAATGTTATGGAATTATGAGTAGCAATAAAACAACATATATGCTCAAAAGAGACACCCATTTGTATATGTCTATATATAATACATGGGTGGATATACATGTATAGATTATACATGATAATTATGTATGTGTATATATGTGTATGTGTATGTACATATATATACTATATTTTATATATATATGTGTATGTGTTATATATATATATATATATATATATATATATATATAAAAATATATATATAAACCTGTCATTGATCTTCTGTTTAGAGAAATTGGTTTAAGTTCCTAAGTAGTGTACCTACTTAGTTACCTACTTAGTTACCTCAGTGTAGCCTTTGGGTCTCATTACAGAATTCCAGTCTCCCACATGGAATTAAACAAACATGAAAAAGTGAAACAAATAAAATTTAAAAAACACTTCATGAAGAAAAATTATAATATTACAGTAGAAACAACATATTAGGCCAAGGGTTGTATATTTCATCTTAAAAAATAAATGACAATTTAGAAATCTTCAAGAGCGTACCTCTGCAATTTAGAGTGAAAATTATATATGACATAAAGATGGCACATGATTCCATTTGAGATGACGATATTAACAGTAGTTTCCACAGATCAGAAATTTTAAATCTTATGCTTAAGATTTCACTAGGTGGAAAAAAAACCAAAAGATTTCACCAGGTGGGAGGCTCATTATAAGATGGATAATGCTGCTGTTAAAACCTCTTATCCTTCAGCCCTCAGCAGGAAATGAGCACTTATTGCTCCATGCTTTAATTCAGTGTAACAACTTTTATTCAGCAAGTACTAATTTAAGGTGAACTGTGTGCCAGGCTTCAGGCATGGTAGGGAGGGGACTGACCATAGAGGTTGAGTGGAAATAACCATGTTCATACCTGTTCCGTGATCCAGTAAGTGAGACGTGCCAGTGTCTGGTTGGAGGGAAAAGGGCAGCAAACAAATTAGAAAATTAATGTAAGGTGATGTGTTAAAGAGTGGGTGACCATTATATCTGGGTCCTTCAGGGAAGGTGGCATTCCCTAAGCCCTGAAGGACAGGAATGATCCAGTCCTACCTGACCCAGTTTGTGCACATGGAGAAGCAGGTTGATGAGTGGATTGAATATCATATCATAAACAAGCTGCCCATTGACTTGAGAAAGCTGCTGTGTTCCAGCTGTTTGTACACATGCATTTCAGTATGATTGACTGCTGAGAAGTTGTTTTCTTTTCCAGAAGCTGAACTCTTTCCATGCACATTTATGTTCATATTTATGTAGTTGTTAAAAGCTGAAAAAAAAAAACAGCATTATTTTTTAACGGTGAAGATAATTTTTTAGATTAAGTCTAGATTTTAAACTGTGGGATTTGATATTCATGAAAAAAAAGCATGAGAGATCAGTGTTGTTATTTTATGACAGTGCCTTAGTATTTTGGAATTGAAGGAAATGTGTTCTTCTTCTTGGAAAAAGCAGATTTAAATATTTTGGATCAAACATAGTGGCATGTGCCAGTCATCCCAGCTACTCGGGAGGCAGAGGCAGGAGGATCACAAGTTCAAGGCCACCCTGGGCAAAATAGTGAGATCTTATCTTAAAAAAAAAAAAAAGAAAAGAAAAAAGAAAAAAATTTTTTTTTTAGAATTAGGGCCTTATTCACAGAAGGCAGTTGTTGCACTTGAGGTGTGATTATTTTTATTTACTTTGAATTATCATCCATTTCAAACAACCGTTCAGTGGCATTTGACAAATGGAAATTGCTGTAGTAACATTTCTGTTATGTGTGAGCCAATTTGGGAAATACATGGTCCCACATTATTAGTTTTCAACATCTTGAAAAAGTGCCTTTCTCAGCAGCTACCTTTTAACCGGTGTCACGCAACTTATCCTTGCACTGTTCCCCACTGCACACTGGGAACTGGGCTGTCTTTTACCTCAGGCCCAGCCATACCCATGTGCCTCCTACAGCTTTTCACCTTTCCCTTTTTTTCTGACATTGACAATGGAACATTGAAAAAAAAATATATTGTCTCAGGAGCATAGAGAAGAAACTGAAAATTGTGCAGCAAGGTCAGGACCTTGGGAAAGCCTTTGGCCTGCATGGGTATTTTCAACAGGGATGCTGAAGCCCTGCAGCACAGGGTTTGTGTTAAGATCTGCTTTTCTCTGCTGTTTGTATGACTCTCATTTTTCTCTCTTTACCCCTCCACTGCCCAACACCACACCCAGACATGTTGTCTTTGTCTTCCAGCATTAGTTTTACTCAGAAGCATTATTCTCAGTGCCCCATATTTTACCAGTTATGTATATTTCATGTCTTGTACCCAAGTACACATGGCGTTAAGGCTTCTGAGGATACACAGCTTTATCTAGCAGCAAAAGAATGCTATTCTAAAACTCTGATAGCACTCTTCTGGCTTATTGACTTTTCATCGATTTGTTCTCATTTTGATCTTAGAAGATTCAAAAGCATTATTTTTTTCAATTTTGAGTTACAATGTGTATCTCAGTTAAGAATATTAGATTCTATTCCTCCTTTATAAGTTAGGCATGGATTAAGCTCTAGAATCTTTCAAAAACAACCTGCTTGGTGGCCTCACTTTTCTATTTAGGCAGCGACTTGGGTGAAAGGATTAAATCCGGTGCATGTTCTTTGGGACCTTGGTAACATTTTAGAAGCAGGACATGTTCATTTTTCCTCTTTTTGATTAGTCTTCCAATCATTGATGCGTAAAGGAGGACTTGGGAAGGGAAGAATTTAATATATTTGATTTAAAAATGAAACCTCAGCTTGTTGAAGTTCTTCATATATATTAGTAGTTGGACTTATCTCTGCCTCATTACCGACATACATGTTCCTCAAAGCGTTATATGTTCATAAATAGTTAAGTTTGGTTGAACGGGCATTTGACATTGCTCTTCTCTTGGCTATGATCAGACCCTTTGCCCACACAGGGTTCCTTTAGAAGGTGATAGAAAATTGGTGAGAGGTAGTGTGTGTGACCCCCTAATGGTAATGACATGCCATGCAGAGAAAAAGTCCTTGGGCTGGAGTCCAAAACAGATCACAGACCAGCCACTTGAACTAAGTTTACATGTCTCCACACTTATGAAATGGAAGCAATAGCATCTTCTCCAGTGGGTTGTGGTGACCCTGAGAAAATACATACCTGGGCATAAATATCTGCTTATATGTTAGGGTGAAGGGCAAGGAAGTGCTGTTTTGCCTTCCTGGGCTGATATGGCTGGCAGCAGGTTCTCTGGACGCCTTGTGCTCTTATAATGGTCATAATAGGATTTTCCACTGTATTAGCTCTTTGTTGCTGTGACAAATACCTGCGAAAAACAACTTAGAAGAAGAAAGATTTATTTTGCTCAAGGTTTTAGAGGTTTTCATTCAGGGTCAGCCATCTCCATTGCCTAGGACCTGAGGCGAGGCCAGAACATCATGGTGGAAAGCATCAAGGAGGGAAGCTGCTCAGCTCGTGGCACTAAGAAGCAGGGAGAGAGGAAGGGGGCAGGGATAAGACGTGCTCTTCGAGGGCATGTCCTCAGTGACCTGCGTCTAGCCATGCCCCACTCCCAGTAGTCCATTCAGCCATCAGTGGATTAATCCAATCGCTCTGATCCAGTCACTTCTCCAAAGCCCCACCTCTGTACCTTGCTGCCTTGGGGACTGTCTTCAACACATGAGCCTTTGGAGGATATTCCAGATCCGTACTGTAACTGCCACGTGTCCCATTCTATCCTCAGCTCTTTGCTTTTGTCTTTATATGTGTTTTTTTTTCTTATTATTATTTTTAGAGGTTTCTCCTGTTTCCTTCAATTCAGTCACATCAAATCATTCTCAGGTTTGTGTTTTGGCTTGAAATTCCTTTACAGTCCCATCGCATATTTCCAACTTGCCTTTTGGACATTTTCACATTAAACCCCATCCTCCCAGTGCCTTAAGTTCTATCCTCTCTAAAGTGAACCTTTCACCTTGTCCCACTGCAAATCCAATCTCAACCTTTTGATATCCTTGTAGTTTAACCGGCAGTCAGATTCTGTCTGTGATTTATTTCCTGATATACAGCAAGTTCCTCAAAGGGCAGAGTTCATAAATAAGTCAGAATGGCCTTGCTTTCTGAATTCTTGCTTCCTGTTCGTGTTGCCACTCTTTTTTGGTAGCCCCATTTAGAGTTGCTCTTGGCTCCTTCCCTCTCCGTATGTATAGCCAGTTACTGGATCCAGTTGATTCTTCATGGTTTGAGCACGTGGGCCTGTTTTCCATCACCGCTGCTGCCCATCTGGTCGTGCTGCATTGCTTCCTGCCTAATTTCCTTAAATTTAGTTGTTCTTTCTCTCACTCCATCCTGCTATCTGCCCTTACTGTCAAAATGCACAACTCTGGTTTTTTTTTTTTTTTTTCCTACTTTGTATCCTTCGATGATTCTCTGTTGCCCCAGAACAGGTTTCAGTCCTTAGCTTTGCCTTCAGTTCCCTTTCCTGAGCCTTGAGCTCCAGTCAGATTTGCCACCCAGTCCTCAGTGCCATCCAATCCAATCCCCTTTGCTTCTTCCCAGCAATGCTTCCATTGGCACGAATATATCCTCTCTTGGCACCATCTGGGAACTGGTAGAAGGACAGCCAGCTCAGGTCGCAGTGAGTCGGGGTAGAGTGGCACCGGCTGATGCCAGATAGAGGCAGAATCTGCAGGAGCCAGGCCCTCGTGGACTACAGTGCAGCGCCTCATCTTCATCCAAGGGCATCTGATGGGGCCCCATGCATCCGAGGGAAGCCATCTTTTGTAGGGTGTTGAAGATCACCCTGATGGCTTGGTAAAGAAGAGATGGGGTCAAGAGTAGAAGCCAGGTGATGAGTTAAAACCAATCACAGACTCAGGCCAGGTATACTGGCGGCTGGACTTTCAGTGCTGGCGGAGAAGAGGGAGGCATATTGACAAATACCAGATCCATTTTGGAGGCAAAATAGATAGGACTTTGCCAGGGCACTGGAGGGGAAGGAAAGGAAGCATCCAGGATAACTTGCAGTTCTGTTTTAGTGACTGAGAGCAGCACGGGGGGACACCTGTGTCCTGGCCTTGTTCTCTGCACTGCCTATCACAGGGGACCTCTTAGTCTTTTCCTGTATTGATGCTGTATCTCCGACCAAATTTTAAGTTCCCTGAAGGCTGCAGGTTGTGCTTTAAGCTACTGTTTTTCCTAAGCATATGTCACAGTGCCTTGATCATGCAAGTCGGTGAATAAATATTTAATGATCAATAGGAACTCTTTTATACTTTTTTGGTATCATCTCTAAGCCCTAATTGTATTGGACTAAGCAATTAAAGAAATTGGGAAATTTCCATTTTCATAGGTCATGAATAAGAAATGAAGTTTTCCTATTTCACATTTAAAATTATTTAAAATGAGTCACTGATGTAGGACTTGGATTTGCATCCATGTGGTGTCCCCAGGCAAGCTCCCCAGTGCCCGCTGCTTCCTCTCTCCACAGATGTGTACTGGGAACTACACCTTTGTCCCTTACATGGTCACTCCGCATAACAAGGTCTACTGCTGTGACAGCAGCTTCATGAAGGGCTTGACGGAGCTCATGCAGCCCAACTTCGAGCTGCTTTTGGGACCCATCTGTTTACCTCTTGTGGATCGTTTCATTCAGCTTTTGAAGGTGGCACAAGCAAGTTCCAGGTAATGTTTAATACTGCCATGTGGTGATGATCATGCATTTATTTGAGCATCTTGTCAGATGTTCCTTAGGTGTCAGCTAAGAACCAAGGAAAAAAATGCACAGTACTGTCTAAATGTATAAACGAGATGCCACGTAGTTCTCATGTTGTATTACTTCACTTTACAGAACAACTTCACACCACCACCAAAAAAAAGGTCTATTAACTGCTTTATAGTAATGCTAAAAAGTGTGTGTAAATCAAGTACAGAAACATCAAAATAAATGTCCAGGGACTTTTAATGTAAGGGTCAGATCTCTGCAAAAATTGCTGAGAACATATTTCAGTTAATAATAATCATTTATGTTAACGAACGAAAGAAAAGTAAAGATTATTTTATGTTCAAATCATAGGCATATGTAATTTATTTAGGGCAATTTCTGCTCAAAACAGTAACTTGAAAAAGTTTTGACATTTTAAGTGGTACACTGCAAGAAAATTCATTAACATGGAATATTTTTATCTTCAACTCTTTCTGAAACAAGGAAGGGTATTAAATACAGGAACTCCCAAACTCCTTACTAGTAATGCCAAATGAGAAGTTCCTCCTATACATCTTAGTAAATTGAAAACCACTCATGTGAAAATGTCATTCATTTCCTTATAAAGTTATTAGTTTTCCCTGAAATCCTTTCTAGTATTAACTCTATTAACTTTTTGAAATGTTTTGGTCTTTTTTTTTTCATCAGCCAGTATATCCGGGAATCTATACTCAATGATATCAGGAAAGCTCGGAATTTGTACACTGGTAAAGAATTGGCAGCTGAATTGGCAAGAATTCGGCAGCGAGTAGATAATATTGAAGTCTTGACAGCAGATATTGTCATTAATTTGTTACTTTCCTACAGAGATATCCAGGTGAGAAAATGCTTAAAGTAAAACCTTTGCCATGTAGCATGTTGGAGAGGAGTAAGAGACTGTTATCATGATATTTCAGTGAGTTAATTTCATGTTGCTGCTTCTAACGTTTTATTGACCTCCTTCCTATCCTGTGATTTTATGATGAATGAAAAAGACTCATATGTATTAATCAGTAACTGTGAAATACTTACATAGTCAAGATTCAACTTTTCTTCCAAAAGAACAAAAAGAAAATTCTGCTCATGTAGCTAGCCTGGGATGGTCTGTTCTACTCTGTTAGCTTTAGACATTGCTGTCAGTCAATAAACGAGAGTTTTGTTTGGCAAATAGCAGGAATTCTTAGTGCTTTGTAGGCATATCTTTTACTTCTTCAAATTGTGTTGTTTGAAACTGATAGTACTTGTTCTAACTAGCCAGAAGCTAGAAATATGCAATTGGTTAATTATGTAAATAACTTAAATATGGGTAAAGCGTACTAACATGATTGGCATGTCTTTGAATTTTTAAAATATGATAAATTGAATCAAATCCTGAGTTGAGGATTTCCTGTTCGTTTTTTTATAGTAAAATTTAAGTGACTTCTGGTTTTTTATTCCCATATCCAGCCTTACATATCTGTGTAAAGCTTCACATGAGCTCACATAACGGTGGCACTTAGGAGCCTATGACTAGAACAGCTTAACTCATGCGAAATGGAACCATTTGGTTGCTTACACCAGAGGTTTAGTCAGTTGCTCCATGCCCTTGAAATTTTCATTTCCCTGGTGGAACACTGCATACAAGGAATGTGATTCTGGAGAAGTGAATCCCCATGTTTAGATAGCACAGCATCATCCTACTGGGTGTTTCTTGTTTATTTTGTTTCTTTGGATTTTGTCAAACATGGTAACTATTTCTAATGTTTTTATCCAGAAAACTCAAACTTCTTTGAAGAAAAACAATAGTTTCTTCTAGGTTCTTCAGAGTTCTCTATGAATTCTGATTTCTCATTTCATGTCCTCAAGTTCAGATCTGGTTGACATAAAGCATTTGGTTGTTAGAACTTTGTCCTGATGGTTTAATTCTATGCTTTTCTCCTCTTATTTGAAAGGACTATGATTCCATTGTGAAGCTGGTAGAGACTTTAGAAAAACTGCCAACCTTTGATTTGGCCTCTCATCACCATGTGAAATTTCATTATGCGTTTGCACTGAACAGGTAAGAAGAAAAAGTTCCTTTCCATACTACACTCTCATATTGTTTAACTTGCAGTTCCTTTACAGCATACTTGTGGCATTGCAACAGCACTATTAGAATGTGTAATAGTAATATATCTACCTGTACCACATAAAATACAGGAAGCATGCATTTTGATTTCTTTATGGTTATTGGCAGTAGAGGTTCCCCCACTATCTGTATATTTAAATTCATACAATTCTTTTTAACTCTTGGACAAAGTTTATATTTGCTGTTTATACTTTTTAAGAATGTATAAAGTTACATAAATATGACACTTAAGTGTTGTACTCTATTGTTTGGCGAATAATGATAGGAAAAGCAATTATGTGCATGTTTAATCCAGATAGAATTTTTTTTTTTTTTTTTAACAAATATCCTCTGTGGTGCTTGAATCCAGGGATGTGGAACCTGTAGATATGTAGGATGGACTTTAGACTTAACACCAGATAGTTATTCACACAAATATCAACTAAAGCAGAGTAAGAATTGTTATGTTTAAGCAAACATATTCCTAATTAGGGAATATTTTTACCAGAACTGCTCTGAATATACCTAATTATAATCAAAACTCTGTTGGTCACATTTGAGATTAGGATTAGACTGACATCATCACCTCCAGCCCTGCCTGTGCCTTGTCTGCATCGTGGCTCATCTCAGTGCCACGTGCTGCTTAGAGCTATCATGGAGGGCCCTTTGTGCTCCAGGGATGTATGGGGATGAAGCCCTGAGCTGTCCAAAACTGTTAATTGTATTGCTGCTTTCTTCCATGGTGAGAGAGCTGACTACATACGTGTGTAATTACCACAAAGGGAGAGAACAATGAGAAAAAAGGGAGGGGGTGTCACCTGAATGGAGCACTTGCTATATGTCATGTAAACCCTGACTGTCCTTGTTTCAGAAGAGGAACCTGCAGGTTGAAGAGGTTGGGTAGTTGTCCCTGAGGCTCACAGTGTGCATGCCATTAAGCTGAGGCTCAAAGCCACATCATCCTGGTGCTGGCTATGTGCCCATTATCACTGGCTCTGCTGCTTCTCTCTAGAAGAAAAAGTCAGCATCCTGCTCAGCCTGTGACTGTGTCTTTCCTTCTTTATCCACCCAAACTGTAGACCTCGCTAACTTCATCAATAAATGTGTAACAAAAGTCTGTTTTATCTTCCCATTTATTAACATCATCTTTAGATTTGACAGACATAGAAGAGACCTCCAGAGATTACCTGTTCCAGTTAGTTTTCAAATAAATCCCTTTTTGAAAGGTAGACTGGAAGGTTGTATTATGAAATGAAAAATGAAAATCCCTAAGTGCCTCTTGTAATTTTACTTTATGTGTGTTTACTTTATGTATGTATATTTCCTAAAATAGCATATAATGAAATGATGAGCAGACAACTTAAGATGTTTCATTCAAAGAGTATAAGGGAATTTCATGGATTGGAAGTAATAGTTGAGAGTAGATATGGTAACTTCTTTTGCTTTTGGTGTTGGGTATCCCACCCAGGGCTATCTGCTTGCTATACAGGCACTCTGTCACCAAGCTACATCCCCAGCCATAACATTTTTTTTTTTGGTGGTGCCAGGGATTGAACCCAGGCTTGTGAGGAAAGCACTCTACCAACTGATCTATATCCCAGGCACATTTTTAAAATAATAGCTTTATTGAAATATAATTCATACCATATAACTAGATGGATAAATTTATCCACTTAAAGTATATAACTCAGTGTTTTTTTAAAAAATGTATTTACAGAGAGTGAGTGTGTGACCATCAATGTAATACATTTTAGAACATTTTCATCACCCCAAAAAGATTCCCCTGTCCATTAACAGTCATCCCCACCAATCCTCTAACACTTGGCAACCACTAATCTACTTTGTGTCTATATGGATTTGCCTATTTTAGACACTCCATATAAATGGAATCACATAGTATGTAGTCTTTTGATAACTGAATTTGTCACTTAGTGTACTATTTTGAAGATCTAAGAAATGAAAACTCTCAGAGAATATTTTCCAGTTTTGTGAATTATCTACATAAATTGTTAAAAAACAAACAAACAACAAAAAAAACCCTATATAACAGAGACTCCTAAGACAGTCTGTCAGTTGTTCACCCAAAGAAATCAGGCAGCTCCTGGGTTAGAGTTGGTTTTTTGTATTGTCTGTGAGTTAGTTTGCTTAGTGTTTTATAGCAAAAGCCATTGAAATGTAAGGTCAAGGGTTTGTCCCTATTTAGAATAATAGACTGCCCCATTCACGGTCACAGATTACATTCCAAATCTCATTCCACCAATTCGAACCTGCATATAGGCTACAGGGAAGTTGGAAGGACTAAGGATGGGTAGTACAAATCCATCACCTAGTCAGAAGAGCAACCAGAAGAGAAGCTGGCTCCACCCTCTAGACATACAATAGGATAAGAAAGGCCTAGAACAGAAGTCTACAGAGGACTCTCAAAATCTTTTGTTGTTTTTATCCTGTCAGACTTCACTAATGTGAATCAATCAATATATTCAGTAGCATTTTAAAAAGATAATCGACCTACATTGCTTTTGTGATCTATATTGAAACAACAATGTTCTCTACCTTAGGAGAAATCTTCCTGGCGATAGAGCAAAAGCTCTTAATATTATGATTCCCATGGTGCAAAGTGAAGGGCAAGTTGCTTCAGATATGTATTGCCTAGTTGGTCGAATCTACAAAGATATGTTTTTGGACTCTAATTTCACTGACACTGAAAGTAGAGATCATGGAGCTTCTTGGTAAGTATCTAGGGTATAAGTAAACTACTTACTTGATAAGACTGTGGCATACAAAATTGTGTGTAAATGAGAGTGTTAACCTATTATTATTAACAGATGTGTATTCAATTTTATGACTTTAGTATACAATTTGATAACATTCATTTATCATGGCAGAGTAAATTGGGATAAATTGGTTGAAAAGGTAAATTAAGAATGTAATTTAAAAAAGACATTCAAATTATAATATAAAAATCTTTTTTGGGAGAAATTTATAAAAAGATATTAAAGAAGTCCTAAAGGAATGGAAAAATATACCAAATTGTGGATAAGAAGTCTTGATATTTCAAAGATGTTAATTCTCCCTGCTAGTCCTTTTCATGTGATTTGACAAACTGATTCCAAAATTTATTTAAAAGAATAAAAGACCAAGAATAGGCAAAGCAGTGTTGGAGAAAGCAAGATGAAGGATTTGTTCTATGAGGCAACAAGACTCATCATAAAGCTGTAATAATTAACAAATCACAGTATGGCTAAAGGTGCGAACAAATAAAACACTGGAACTGATATATATATAAAATCTGTTTATTGTCTATGTCTATATATCTGAATTCCTATTTTAAATCCTGTACAAAAATGGAATTGAGTGAATTAAAGACCAAAATATGAAAAAAGTAATTTAGAAAAAATATTTTTAGAATAAAATATACAAACTATTTTGGTGACTTCGGAGAATTTTTAAAAATAAGACTTAAAAATACCATAAACCATAGAACAAAAGACTGGGAAGAATGGATGAGTTGAAATGTGCTTCTGCTCCTTAAGCTACTGGCTTTTGGAATGAGCAGGGTAGGTTTGATTACATCGATCTTCCTGCCAATGTCAGTTGTAATTGTAGAAGAACACTAAAAAAAGTTGGAATGCAACGAAGAGTGACTAAAAGGAATCAGAAACAGGAATGGATTTGATCCTTGAATGAAGGACAGCACCTGGGGAAAAATCCACTTTTAAATGTCCTGGACTGCAGGACATGGGGCAGATAGAACTCAAGCTGGAAATGAAATCATAGTCTTCGTGGCTTGAGGAGTCTGCATGAGGCTGCCAGAGTGCCTGGACCACCCTAATCGAAGATGCCACAGAGGGAGGAGCCCCCTTCAATTCTTTTTTTTTTCCAAATTTCCTTTAACTTTATTTTTAAAAAATTTTTTGAATTATTTTTATTTAGCTTTTAATTTTTTACAGACTGCATATCGATTCATTGTACACAAATGGGGTACAACTTTTCATTTCTATGGTTGTACACAATGTATATTCACGCCATTCATGTAATCATACATATATATAGGGTAATACTGTCTGTTTCATTCTACTATTTTTCCATCCCTACTCCCTCCCATCCCTTTTTCCTCTATACCATCCAAAGTTCCTTCATTCTTCTCTTCCCCCCGCCACTCCCTATTGTTATATATTGTCATGCACTTATCAGAGAAAACATTCAGCATTTGGTTTTTTGGGCTTGGCCTATTTCACTTAGCATGATATTTTCCAACTTCATCCATTTACCAGCACATGCCATAATTTTATTCTTCTTTATGGCTGAGTAATATTCCATTTGTATATATACCACAGTTTCTTTATCCATTCGTCAATTGAAGGGCTTCTAGGTTGGTTCCACAATCTAGCTATTGTGAATTGAGCCGCTGTGAACATTGATGTGGCGGTGTCACTGTAGTATGCTGATTTTAAGTCATTTGGGTATAAACCAAGGAGTGGGATAGCTGGGTCAAATGGTGGGTCCATTCCAGGCTTTCTGAGGAATCTCCATACTGCTTTCCAGAGTGCCCCTTCAATTCTTGGTCCACCCCTGGAGTATGCTTCTCAGGAGTTTCGTGCAGAGGAGCTCCAGGGGCAGAGAGCAGCTGGTACGCTGTAAAGATGAGTAGAGACTTCAGCACTATCACTCCTATCGCAGGGAAGAGAGAGTTGGGAGTCTGAACCTACCAAGTTATTTGGGATTTGAACTTTCTATTGAATCTCTAAAAGGGACAATCCTTAGGAACAAACACTATATCCTGGGATGAAGGGATTGCCCCCAGATTAAGAGTAAGATCAAAACAGAACTATCCTAATAAAACCTGAAACCAAGCTTCAACCACCAATTATTTATTTCCCCATTATATCCAAGCTCAGGAATCACAAATGTCCAAATGTATTATACAAATATATTTTTAAAACATAAAAAGATGCTTTTTTTGTAAAACAATGATAAATCATTTTACACGATTTAAATTATCCAAAATTTATAAATCTGAGAATAACAGTTGGGAAGAATGTTAGAGAAATCCCCTGTTGGTTGGGGTATAAATTTTTATAATCACTAAAAGATTTTGGCATTATTGAGGAAAATGAACAATTTATCTACCCTAGACCCAGCAGATTTATATACCCCTAGAGCAACTCTAGAAGTTTCTTTACATAAACTTTTTAACAAAAAATATTTTTTAAAAAAAGTTGATGAAAATAAACAATTGGCCGGACACATAGAGTATAATTTCTTTTATAAAATGTAAGAACAGTCATACAGATATAAGTATAGATGCTTGGATGTGCATCATAAACTCAGAACTCACTATAATGGTTCCCAGTGGGGATGGAGGAGTACAAAGAGATCTTGGAGGGATGCTTGTGTAGCTTTAAGTATATTTAAAACATTTTTTTTGTGGGTGGTACTAGGGATCAAACCCAGGGCACTCTACCACTGAGCTACATTCCCAATCCTTTTTTTTTTTTTTTTAAAGTTTTTGAGACAGGGTCTTGCAAAGTTGTCTAGGCTGGTTTCCAACTTGGAATCCTCCTGAACCAGCCTCCCAAGTAGCTGGGATTATAGGCATGAGCCACTATGCCCATTTATATAACATTTTATTTCTTAAGCCGAATGGTAGCTATGTTAGGGTGTGGTTTGTATTGTTCTTTGCCATTTCCTAGTATTCCTGAAATATTCCCTGGTTTAAAACACACACACACACACACACACACATTCCATACATATGTATAAGGAATGCATATATCCTCATTGATGTGATAAACATTTTTTAAGCCATGAAGCTGAAATCTTTTAAATTTCATGTCATTTCACCAGTTTAGAGGGATACTGAAGTCGGATAATGGGTTATAACCAGGGGGGAAAACGGTACAGTGGATTCCTAGATTCTACATAGGAAGCTTTGGTTTGGACTTTTGAATTTGTTCTATAACATTTGTACAACAATGCAACTAGTTTTATAGTTTCTCCTAAACAATTGTTTTTCCTGCAGTTACCACAGAAGAATGTAACTGTGCAGTATTTTTGTGACCATGGCCTTAATACTTAAGATAAGCTCTTGATGGTAGGAGAACTAGAATCTGATATTTGGGGAGCACTAAGCCCAGTGTAAATGCGTAGACATGGGGGTAGTAATCAAATGCATTGATAATCCTAAAGGGAGCCTGTTTTCATGGTCTGTGAATTCAAAGGATATGTTCTAAGAAGTTAGTGTGCATCATCCACAGGAATAAAATAGACGTATTTCCTTGTTTGAAAGCAAAACAGTTTAGACAACCAAGGCACATTTTCAAGGTTGTGTAGAGTTCAGTTAAGGGGCAGAAGCAGTTTTTTCTGGTTTTGTTTTGTTTTAACTTTTCTGGTTCCTTTTTCATGCTGCCTATTTAGGCTAGGAATATCAACTCTCTCTCGCTAAAGAACTTTCTGGTCAAGGTCTTCAGGTCAAATGGAAGCTTGTCCAGATTTTTATGATTTCATTTTAAGCTCCCTCATTAATTTTCTGGTAAGAACAGGGAGGGCTGTTAGAGTTCAAAGACTTGTAGTGGGAGAGGACTTAGGATTTGACCTTGTGTCTATCACTTTCTGATTTTTTTAGTAATTAAGAATAGCGCTTTTACTATAGAAAACTATCCATACTCTACCATTATAACCACTATAGTCATTTTATCCATTAGTCCTCAAAGACACTAAGGAGGATTCCCCACTCACACCTCAATTTTAAAATGGATGCTTTTTGGAGCGGGTGGTGTGTAGTTCCAGCTACTCAAGAGACTGAGACAGAAGGATTGCTTGAACCTAGGAGTTCAGGACCAGCTTAGGCAACATACCAAGACCCTATCTCAAAACAAACAAGCAAAAATGGTGATTTCTCATATCCTCACGCTCATAGATGTGTTTTCAGCGCTTACTGGTTTGATCCATTTCCCACAGTTGTGCAGACACACACTCATTTGTGTTGGCAGTGTCTCTAACTTCCCTTTTGGTGAGAGCTGAGAAGGAAAGCTGACCTGTCATGGTACTCACAAGGGAGGACAACTCTGAGGCTATCAGGCATCTGGCCAGTTGTACCCAGGATTGCACCTGCCCTGAGTCCTGGGTCCCAGGGGAATGTTTCCACTGAACTTCTTTGGGTCATAATGTTCTGAGTTTTCAACTTGTTCAGTGCAGGTGCTAAGATAAGGAGTGGGGTATCACAGCAGGTAGTTAGACCCTTGGTTTTCTTTTCATACACTGGGTCATTTTCTGTTGGCTTGAATAAAGAGCGATCCACAGACTGTGGCAAGTTAAGGATAAAAGCTTCATCTCAATAGAAAAAGAACCCCAAGCAGTTGTGAAGATAATGGCTCCTCAAGCCCTTTCTTGTAATTCCCTCTTTAATATGGTTAATACACTAAATCTTCCTACCCCATAATAGAGGGGGAGACTTCTACACCCTTCTGAGCATAGTATCTGATTCAGGAACTGGGCCTGGTGCCTCTTTATTGCCAGGAAAATCCTCTAAGGCACAAATGTTTTCTGAGAGCTTTACTTGGTGATTTAGAGGATGCAAATAGAAAAAAAAAAAAAAAGTTTTCTGGTTTAGATTTTTTAAAGTTTGCTGAATTATGATATATTGTTAGAACAAACTGGTTGTTGAATCTTATCCCACACACAGAGTGAGTGGTTGGAATGAATACTTCCTGCTGATTTAAGCGTTAACAAAAGAGTATTTCTCTAATATTTGATGTTTTTATGGTTATTTCTTACTTTTGTTCATTGGAGCCCTCAAATTTGACTGAAATAATGAAACATTATTATATTATATTTATTGTATGTTATATATATTTTATATTTTTATCATATGTTATTATATAATTGGTCATATGTATCATAACCGATTCCTTAGCCTTGGGGAATTGGTTGCAGGATCCCCTATGGATTCCTTAATGGTCAGATGCTCATGTCCCTTGCATAAAATAGCATAGCATTTGCATATAACCTATGAAATCCTCTCATATACTTTAAATCATCTCTAGAGTACTTATCATACCTGATACAGTATAAATGCTATGTAAATAGTTGTTACACTGTATTTTTTTTTTTTTAACAATAATGACATGAAAAAATATGTGGACATGTTCAATGCAGTTCTTTTTCCTACAATACTTTCAATGTGGGTTGAAGCCTCAGATGTAGAATCTGTGGATATGAAAGCAGATTCTGTATCTCTATTTAAATACTTAAATATTTAAATTCCTACAATTAATCCAAGTTAAGATATAAAAAATGCCTTTTTTCACTTTCAGGTCATTCAACCGTGGTTTACATTTAGTTTATTAAAAGTTGTGCCTTTTTATCCTAACTGTTCAATCTAGTTTTAAATAAGAGGGATGACAGCCATGTGCCCAGGCTGGCTAGAGGCCTTTGGAGCTGAGGTAGGAGAAACAGCAAGATGTGGGGAAGCCCAGAGGACAGCCAGCCAGCTTCCACAGGCTGTGATGGGACCCAGAAGCCTTGACCTACATCCGAAAAACAGAAGGCCACACACTTTCTCAAGTGACAGACTTTAAAGCAGGAGATGATCCATAGAAATATTACAGACATCACCAGGCCTTAGAGGCTGTGGAGGTTCTAATTTATTTAATTTAATCTAAAAGGAAATCATCATGAAAAGGTTTTGCTGAACTCATATGCAGTATGACTGACTTAGCACATTTTATTATATGCAGAATTTATTCATGCAGGTAGAAATAGTCAAGCCCTTGAAACTCAGAGGTTTGTCTGTGTGTCATTAACTACCGAGGCTTACAAGAACCTTGTAAAGTAGGCAAAGCTGATGTTTTTTTTCTTTTCCACTTTACAACTGAGGAAGTAGAAATTCGAAGAAATTAAGTGAATTCTTGATGCTCTGTGATTAAT
Source organism: Sciurus carolinensis (assembly GCF_902686445.1). Lineage (NCBI taxonomy): Eukaryota > Metazoa > Chordata > Mammalia > Rodentia > Sciuridae > Sciurus > Sciurus carolinensis. Next base: position 28,354,163 of record NC_062219.1, read on the forward strand.
AAAATCCCAGTTCTAACTTCTTCAGTTCTGGTGGTGTTTTTACTACAGTGTAGGCTGTCTTCCCTGGAGTTTTCAGGAACAGCCATTTCCAGAAGTGTCCATACAGTTTTGTTGAAGAGGCGTGGGACTATTGAGAGATTTTCATGTGATAAATGTTGCCTCGATTCTAGGAAAGAGTGTCCTCTTAGGCAAGTTAGCTAACCATTGGGAAATCCAGTCTTCTTATTTAAAAAAAAAACAAATGTTACCTACCTAGATGAGATCGAACGCTCTTGGCATCCTACAAGTACCAGAACAGCTTACTTCAATGAGTTTAAACAGTAAAAACCGATGTATCTCCTAAAGCATGAAGTCTAGAAGCAGGACTGGCTCCAGAACCTCTTAAGTCACGGGCATGAAAACATTAGCTCACCTTTCCCTCACTATTGCCGTGGTGGCTCTGCCTTCGAGGCGACTTTCTTAGGATTGCCAGGTGTCTGTGGCCATTCCAGGATAATCTAGGTTAGCTATGCCAATGTGGAGGAAAAAGGAGGCTGTCTTTTCCTGTATCTTTATTTTAGGACTGAGAAAAACATTCTCATAAGAACGATCCCAGACATTCCTTCATAGATCTAGTATTTCTACATCAGCCCCATACTGCACAGATCACCAGCAAGGAGCAGGGCACTAATCTCTTTGGGAGGACTCTGTAGTGAGGATTAAATAAAGACACGTATGTTAAAATTCTGGAATTAAGTAGGCAGTTAGTGTTATATCCTTAGTGTATAATATACTAAAAAATCTTATATTTCCTTACATATTGTTACATTTATCCTTTCCTGACATGAACATTGTTTATATCAAATTTCCCTTTTCCTAAAATATTCCTTAGAGTACTCTTTGTCTTCTTTCTGGATCTGGTTAAGTGTTTTAGCCAACAAGGGAAAATGTATAGCGTGTATGTAACTTTCACACAGGCCTTGTTGGAGGTCGTAGGTCACGTGGGATTAGTGGTGCCTGCTTAAAATCACTTTAGCTTCTGGAGAAGATGATGTTCTCATTCATAAGGGGAGATTATCATTTGCAGAACTTTGAAAGGAAATTAGGTACCTGTAATGTATTAGTATAATCATGTCTCTCCCTCAGTAATGCTGAAAAAGATCCATGTTTAGAAAGTTAAAAGCAATCCAGTAGCATAAATATGTTCATTTTTCCATAGTAACTTGAGAAAGATCTGAGAGCCTCGCCTTATCAACTAATTTTCTTTGACGTCAGTGATAGTGCTATTCAAACAGTAATGTGTGCCTAATAAAGGTTCAGTTTTTACATTATTAATGGTGTTGGCTTTACTTTGGGCGAGTTATGTAACAAACCAGTTGACATACAAACAAAGACGAATGTCTATTTTCCATTTGCTAGATTAGCTCTCTTTTTTCTTTGCCTTGGCTTTAAGATAGCTTTTGTCGGCATTGTCTCCATTTCCACCACCACCTTCCTACCCTCAAGCTTGATCTCACCATCATTCCATTGACATGATTTTTGTTTGGTTCTTTACTGTGTGTATCAGATGAGTTTCCAGGTTTGGGTTGATTTTTTATTTTTAGAACACAAATCCTGAAGAGTTCTTTGTAGCTCAGAAAGATGCCCAGCTTGCTGGTGTTCAGATACGTCTTGATGTCGTTGGTTCCTAAGGATGACCTGGAACTTTGGTAAAATGCAGTGTTCCCCCAGTTGCTTTGTAAACAAGTGACTTGGGACAGAGGTCTCAAGCTTCCATCATGATTAATACCACCTTCAGCAGATGACAGATTGGGTGAAGACATGTTATAATCCAGGAGTCAAAATGGAGGCAACAGAGAAACCAGTGAGTCAGGGACATGTCTAGGGGCAAATTATTCCCGAAAAGTTTATCCCAAAATATCAGAGCAATACTCTAGATTGAGAGAGTTTAGGTTCTCTATTTTTACTTGTAGATATCGCATGGCCAAGTCCAAGTATGATAATATGTGGCCTGTCACCATGGAGGTTTCCAAATTGTGGTCACTGAATATTGAGCACCTAAGGAGAGCAACCAGGGCTTGCTCTGTGCAGTTATGTTTCCCAGGAAATGAGTGAAAAAACAGATGTTTGCCAGGTATTATGCTGAAAAGGAAGAAGAATATGCTAGAAGAGGAGGAATTTCACTCAGAAACACACAGTGATCGTCGCCAAATCTGGCTGAACATAAGAATGACTAGGGGGTTTTTCAACAATTGGAAATTCTTTGCCCATGAAGATTCTGCTTTAGTGGGTCTGTTTTGTTGAATAGATTAATCATTATTGATGAATATGACTGTTCTTCTTTTGTTAAGTGGTACATTTCCCCCACATTTTCCTGTTACCTCCTCCCTTTCTTCAGCTCAAAGAGTGTTTCTTTTCTTTTCTTTTTTTTTTTTTTCTCCCCTGTGAGAAGCTGGGGATTCGAACCGGGGTCCTTGCGCATGCTAGGCGAGCACTCTCCAACACAAGCTATTTCTTCAGCTCTCCTCCCTTTCTCCTCAGTCTTGCGTATCTTCAAAGATGAGTTCTGAACCCTCAGCCCCCTCCCCCCCAGCTTTCCAAGTGTGTCTCTTCCCATCTTTCCAACCTTCTGAATATGGCTTTGCATTTTAATTTGAAGAAGTTCATGGCAGTTATTGGAAGGATAAGTGTAGACTGGTCATCAATGTATGAAAACTTCACCTAAGGGGTTTTAAATAAGGACAAGTTGAAATCCTGAACTTTTCGTTTTTGTTATTATTTGTCAAAGGTGGAAAGAGATGAGAATATTTTGACCTGGGCCCAACGTAAAAGTCACTTTTCTACACTGATGTTGAGAATATAAATTGTCAAGATCTTTCTGGAAAGCAATTTGGCATTATGCATCAAGAGCTTTGGAATAATTCATGTTCTTTGATCCGGGTGTGTCATTTGGAAACTATCCTAAAGAAATAACTGAGATGGGAACAAAGATATGTTTGTAACATTCACTACAGTACATTTTATGGTAACCAAAAATTAGAAGCAACCTAAATGTTTAACAGAAGGGAAATTGTTAAACAAAGGGTAACATCTCCATAAGATGGAATATAATTCATTCAAAATTGTAGGGCTTTTTTTGTTGTTGTTGTTTTGATGGTGGTGGTAAAAATATACCTAACTTAAAATTTACCATCCTAACCCTTTTAAGTGTGTGGATTACAAACATTAGGTATGTTTATATTCTTACACAGCTATCACCAGTATTTACCCATAGAAGTCTTTTCATCTTGCAAAGCTGAGGCTCTGTGCCTGTTAAACAGCTTCCATTCTTTCCCTCCCTCATCCCTGGCCATTACCATTCTACCTTCTGTCTCTGTGAGTTTGACTCCCACAGGTACCTCTTTAAGTGATGCTTGTTTTGTGGTGGCCTTATTTCACTTAGCATAGTATTTTGAAGGTTTATCTTTGATGTAGTGTGTCAGCATTTCCTTCCTTTTTATGGCTGAATAATATTTTATCATATGCACATACTGTATTTTGTTTATCCATTCATCCATCTGTGGAAATGTGGTTTGTGCCCAAATTTTGATACTGTTAAGTGCCACTGGTATGAATATTAGTTACTCAGACTGATCTTAAACTTGTGACCTCCTGCCTCAGTCTCCCAAATAACAGGCATATTTTAGCTGTACAGATATTTCTTTGAGAGCCTGCTTCCAGTTATTTGGGACATATACCCAAAAGAAATTTAAAAGGCATTGAAAAATGTTTCATAGTAACATATATCGTCATACCATGTCAAATTAAAGAACACTGTAAAATGACCATGATTATAATTTTTAGGAAAAAATGATGTGCACAGTAAAAGGAATGAAAGAAGAATTTGGGGCTCTTACTGTCTTCCTGAATTTTCTATTATTAGAAGGAATGTACATAAATATAAATTTGGATAAGTATGTGTAGATAGATTGTCCTCCTTTCTCCAGATTAGGTCAGCAAGGTGATTTGGCACTCATTTTCTGCACATGCTGTCCTGCTTTGCCTCTGAGTTATTTTATGAGTGATAATTTCCCAGTTATCCCTAGAGATGTGAAACCATGAAATTCTAATTTAATTACTTGTGTCTCACTGAAAGAATCACAGCTGCTATATCACAAATGAGCAAAAATGACAGCTAAATAGAAAGAACTTGAGTTTAGTATCTTTCTTATTGAAAAGTAGATGATCTTTGTTAGAAAGAATCAATTCAAGAATATTTCTTTCATGCTGATTTTCGTTGATCATCTTAGCACAGATGCAAAAAAGTGAACAAAGTCTTTATTCTGAACACTTCTTTCCTCATTCTTCAAGGACTGACTGCTTTTAAAGCTTAACAATTAGGTGTGAAACAGTGCAATGATACAGTAGCTCTTGAATAAGAATTTGTTACCTTGAAATCTTTATTCATTTAAAATATAATTATTACATTTGAATGTAATACTTCTTACATTCAAATGTAATAAGGAATTGAAGAGTGCAAATTATTTACTCCCTTTCAACAAATGTTTTGTACAGAAGTAGAAAAAAATCAGGAGGGAAGTGAGCATGGTGGCACATGCCTATAATTCTAGTATCCTGGAGGCTGAGCTAAGGCAGGCGAATCACAAGGTCAAAGCCAGCCTCAGCAATTTAAGACCCTAAGCAATTTAGTGAGACCTGGTCTTAAAAAAATGGCTGGAGATGTGGTTCACTGGTTAAGTGCCCCTGGGTTCAATTCTTCAGTATCAAAAACAAAACAAAACAAAACAAAAAAAACAGGAGTGGAATTAACTTCAACTATTATTCAAATATAGCTAGAATTCTCTTAAAATGTGAATATCTGGTTCTTTTCCTAAGATTTGTTTCCTTAATGAAATTTTCTCTAATTTAGCATTATTTGTGTCTAATCATTTTATTTCTCTGTATTTATAGTTTTACACTATTAACTATTGCTTATTAATTTCCTTATGTACAAACTTATATATTGTTTGTATTCATTTATCTTCTTGCTAGTTATATTATAAAATGTTTTCCCTGACACTGGGGATTGAACCCAGGGGTGCTTTACCACTAAGCTATACTCCAGGTAATTTATTTTTTTATATTTTGAAATTGCTTCTAAGTTACTCAGACTGGTCTTAAACTTGTGATCCTCCTGCCTCAGTCTCCCAAATAGCTGGAATTATAGGCATGTTTTAGTCAGTTTTTTTTTTTTTTTTTTTTTTTTTTTTTTTTTTTTGCTGCTGTGAGTGAAAAATCTGACTAGAACAATTTGGGGAAGAAAAGTTTATTAGAGGGCTCAGTGTTTCAGAGGTCTTAGTCCATAGACAACCAAGGTCAGGATTTAGACCTCTAGGGAAAGTGAGTGATTATTTGTATCTTGTATGACTTGCTGTATTTGTCACTTGTTTCAGACTGGTTCTTGGGAGGAAGTGGATGATTTTTTCTTCATTCCACAGGTTTATTATATCACCTTCAGAATGTTATACACCTCAGTGACTCAGGTACTGGAGGCTCTTTGGTCAGCAGGACAGACTTAGTCCCTGTTCTTAAGGAACTTGCATTCTGCTGGGAGAGAGAAATGATAAAAAGAATCATTTCGAATTGTTAGAAATTCTGAAACCAATATGGAACTCTTCAGAATTTCCATTTTCTTGTGTTGTGCTAATATGTGATTTTCAAGAATATTTTTTATTTCACCTAAGTTGTCATATTTATTGGCATAAACTTGTTCTGAGTGGCCTTTTACTTTATTGTTATTAGAGTCTGTGTTGATGTTCCCCTTTTTGTTGCTGGTAGCATAGCAATACTTTTCATTTTCCTCTCTCCCCTTCTCATTTTGTGATGAGCTCTCTGTGTAGGAGTTTATTAGTTTTATTAAACTTCACAAAGAACTGGCAGGCACAGTGTTATACACCTGTAATTCCAGTTACTGGGGGGGCTGAGGCAGGAGAATTGCAAGTTGGAGGCCAACCTTGGTAACTTGGCAAGACCCTGTCTCAAAATAAAAAATAAAAATAAAAAGGATTGGAATGTAGCTCAGTGGTAGAGTATCCTGAGTTCATTCCCCAGTAACGAGGCAGGGGTGGTGGTGTTGGGGGAGAACTTTGAAAAGGACCAAATTTTGCACTAGTGATAATTTCTCTTAAAATTGCGTGTCCCCTTTGCTTTTTCATTGATTGCTTATCCTCCTCTGAGGATAACATTGTTCTTTTCCTAGGTGGAAGTTTGTAGCTTGGATTTCAACCTTTTTTCCTTTTATAATACATGTACTTGAGGATAACACTTGTTCTGCATCCCAGAAATTTTGTTTATACTGAACTTCCAGTATTGTTCAGTTCAAATACCTCCTAATTTTCAGTGTGATTTCTTCTTGGACCCTCCTAAGTGGGTTACCCTATACCCTAATATTATTTATCTTTATTGTTCTCTAGTTTAATTCTATTATGACAGAGCTCACACTTTACCTTATTTCCATCCTTTGAAATTTGTGCTTTATGACCCAGAAGAGGGTTTGCAGTTGGGTGTAGTATTCCAAATAAGCCAGTTAATTTTTTTTTTTTTTTTTTTTTTTTGGTACTGGGGATTGAACTCAGGGCCTTGTGCTTGTGAGGCAAGCACTCTACCAGCTGAGCTATCTCCCTAGCCCTAAGCCAGTTAATTAATTTGGTTCATCATAATGTCCTGCCTCACCTTGAGCCCTGAGGAATGAAGCCTGCTGCCTATGGACTGAGACTTCTGAAACTGAGAGCCACCAAATTAACTTTTCCTCCTTTACAGTTGTTCTGGTTGTGTCCTTTAGTCATGGCAGTGAAAAAGGTGACTAAAACATCCTCATTGATATTTGTCTGCTTGTTTGATCATCATAGAGTATTTAAATTCTCTAGCTGTTTTTTTAGTTGTCAATTTTTGCTTTATTTGTTTTGAAATAACGCTAATAAGTATTTTGGGCTATTATATTTTCTTGTTATATTAATATTTTATCATTATGAAATATACCTTTATCTTTCATAATAATTCTCATCCTATTGTTGTGTTTGATATTAATATGTAATCACATCTTCATACAGCATTTCACTTTAAATCTGCTTGTGTCCTTATATGTAAAAGTATCTCTTTCATATGCATATAGTCTTATTTTTTGCTTTTCTTTCTTTTTCTCTTACTCTTAAATCTGATTTGAAAAATCTTTTTTTTGTTTTTGGTGGGCTTAGGTCATTTATATTTAATGTAGTAAATGATAGTTGTGGTTGTAACTCTTGTCTAGCATTTATTTCTCACTTGGTATTATTTGTCTCATATGTTTTTTGTTCCTTTTGTTCCCCCTTCTTGCCTTATTTTCTGTTAATTTAGCATTACACTTTATCCTCTCAGCTCTTTAATATTATTTTTTATATTATTCCTCTAGTAACTCCCTAGAGATTACATTATGCACCCTTAAATTTGTACTTTACATTTCCTGAATAAGGAAACATTAAAACAGTTTAAATAATCAATAGATTTTAAATACTGTACTTAATATATTTCGTATCTGTAGCATGTTTACTTTTTTCAGTGTTCTTTCTGCAATCTCCAACTGGAATCACTTTCCTTCAGTCTGAAATACTTTCTCTATTTTTTAATAGTGAGGATCTGCTGGCAGCTGATTCTCCTAGTATTTGCCTGTCTGTAATCACCTATCTTATGCCCTTAGTTTCTTTTATTCCACTAAAGATGTCATTTCATTGCTTTCTTGAGTTCATAGTTTGTAGTGCCAAGTCAACTAATAACTTTATTGCTCCTTAAAAGATCTTTTTTCTCTGGTCAGTTCTAAGTTTTTTCTCTTAAGCCAGGTGTGGTGGTATCCTGTCTTCCCAGCTACTCAGCAGGTGGAGTGGAGGATGACTTGAGGACACAAGTTCCAGACCAGCCTGGGCCACATAGTGAGACTCCACGTCTCAAAAAAAAAAAAAAAAAAAAAAAAATCCTCTTTTGTGTTTTATGTATCAGCATTTAGAATGTGCATGTTTTATCTTATTCTGCTTGAGTTTTATTGAACTTGAATCTGTGGGTTGATGTTTTTATCAGTTTTGGAATATTTTATCCATCTCTTCAAATACTTCTTGTGTTACAGATTCTCTTTCTTCTGGGGATACAAGCATTCATATGTTAGACTACTTAACTAGGTCCCATATGTCTCCTAGGCGCTTTTGTGGGTTATTTCTCTTAATTCTACCTCTGCTTTAGTTTTAATATTTCTATTAATGTTTTTTAATTTACCCAAAATATCTTCTGTTCAGTCTGCTTTTAAACCTATACAATAAATTTTATTTTCAGGTGTTATTTTAGTCAACTTTCTTGATGCTGTGACTAAAAGACCTGATAAGAACAATTTTAGAGGAGGAAAAGTTTATTTGGGGGCTCATGGTTTCAGAGGTCTTGGACCATAGACAGCCCCGGGCTCCATTCCTTGGGGCTCCAGGTGAGGCAGAACATCATGGTGGAAGAGTATGGTGGAGGGAAGCAGGTCAAGATCTCACACCAGGAAGCAGAGACAGCTCTGGTCATCAAGGACAAAATATGTGTATACACCAAAGGCACGCTCCCAGTGACCCAGCTCTTCTGGCCACACCCTAAGCTGCCTTCAGGTTGCCACTCAGTTAATCCCTGTCAGGGGATTAACACACTGATTGGGTTAAGGCTCACATAACAATCATTTCTCCTCTAACCCTTCTAGCATTGTTTCACACAGGAGCTTTTGGGGGATACCTCAAAAATTGTGTATTATCCAAACCTAACAAGTATTATGTATTTAGTTCTCGATTATTTGATTCTTTTAAATTTTTTAAAAAATTTTTGACATTTCCAACTTCATTTAAGTTGCTTATCTTTTCATTCATTTTGTTTATCTCTTTCTCCATTTTCTCTACCATATTTCTTTTTTGGGGGCGGTTGCTGCAGGATTGAACCCAGCAATGCTTTACCACTGAGCTACATCCCCAGCCCTTTTTATTTTGAGACAGGGTGTTGCTAAGTTGCTGAGGCTCACCTCGAACTTGCCATCTTCTTGCCTTAGCCTCCCAAGGGACTAAGATTATAGGTGTATGCCACCACACCCCACTTTCCTTACTATATGTCTAATCATTATTTTAAAGCCCCTTGTCTCCAGACTCCAACATCTAAATTATCAGTGGGTCAGCTCTTCCTGTCTGTATGGCTCTTTGCATATCTCATAATTCTTTTTTGTGTATCAGACATTTTGTATTTCAGAATTATTGAGATGAAGATGATTTTATTTTCTCTCGCAGAGGTTGTCCTTTCCTCTGATAACCAGATAGACTAAGAAGCAGTTTACCTCAACCTACGCAGTTTGGTTTGGGTCTGGGTTTCAATTTTAGTTGACTTAGTCTATCTCTGTTTTGTACCTATTTCTTGGCTGTGACCCTCTTTGACTTTTGGTTGAGAGCCTAACAGGTCTCTGATCTCTCAAATACCGTGGGGGATTTCATGACTGCCCTTTGGAATTTGGGGTTTTGCTCCTTATTCTCACATATCACTTAGCTCCAAAATTTGGTGAACTTCCTAAAGGGGAGACCTTTGAAGTGTGTTTTCCAGTCTCCTTTGCCGATTGCCGGACATGGGGAGGTTTCATTGCCCTCCCAGCCCGACTCCACCACCAGCCTCTCTTCAACCCAGCGTTCAACGTCTGTCTCCTGGAGAGAACTGGAACCACAGGGCAGAGGCTCCTTCAGTTAAAAATCCCTGCGTTTTTCCAGGAAATCCATTAGTCTCTCATTTTCCTGAGAGAGGTTCAACTAGGCAGAGTCACTCTTGTGAAGTCCAGTCTTGTGGTCAGAAGCAGCGAGCGCCTGGCCGGCAGCAGCTCCACTCCTCTCCGAAGGGCGCTTCCCTCTCTGGAGTTGTATTTAGGTGGTTTTGTTGTCGTTGCTTCCTTAGATCTTCAAAGTCTGTAAAGATATGCTTTCGATGTGACCCAGTTGCTCTGGCAGGACTGATGGCTTCCGTAGAAGCCAGTGCTGCCTCCTACTAGGAAAGGCAAGTCCCCCTCCACATTGACTCTTCTTCTGTAGAACAGAAGTCGCAGCTTTCCAGCTTTAGAATGTACTCTATCCCATATCACACTGTACGTTATTCTTGGAAATTTAGAGTCATTTTCATCTTGTAACAAATACCCCTGGAATTAAATTTCTGTTTATGTAGTTAATTTTTTTTTTTTTTTGATACAAATTGGTAAATATATAATTGCTGTGCCCACAGATCTACATAGTTCTTTTTTCAACGGGGTCTTTTTAGTTACACATACCATTAGGATTCATGTTGACATAATCACAAAGCATGGTACACGGTTTGCTCTAACTCAGTCCCCAGTACGTCCCCTTTTCCTCCCCTCCTCCCTCCCACTGTTTCCTTCCTTCTACCATCCTGATCTTTCTGCCATTCACTTTTTTTATTTTTTATTTTTTTTAATAGTCAGTGGTCAGTGTCTTGTGAATATACATGATCGATTCATCCGGGTACATTCCCGTATGTACATAGGAAAGTTAGGTCACACTCGATCTGCTGTTCCTCCTTATCCCCTCCCTTCTCCCTACCCCTCAGTTCCCTTCATCTAGTCCACCCATCTTTCTTCTTTTGATGGACCCCCCTCCCCACACACATATCTTTTCCCTTTCTACCTTTTTCTTTGTCTCTGTTTCTTTTTTCCCCCACTTATTTTGGACTAGTTTTTATAAATTAGAGAAAACATTCGACTTTTGGCTGAGTCTGGCTTATTTCATTTCACATGATGGTCTCCATTTCCCTCCATTTACCCATAAAGCTGTTCTTCTTTATGACTCCTTTGTGTATATTTATCTCATTTCCTCTATCAAACAAGGGAACAAATGACTTCCAACCCCAACACTTCAACCCTTGACTCTTTTGACCCCACAGTGGAGGAAATATCAGATAAAGAATTTAGAGAGTTCATAGTTGAAATTTTAGGTTTTGCTATTGGCAAATATCTGTTAAGAAATACTGTACTTAACTATCACAGTTTCTGAGAACTCCCACTTTTCCTTTGTGGTGTATTATTGATGTATGATGAGATTTTACTTCTTAGGTAATAAGCCCACATGCTATTTTAATCTCTGGAAAACCCAGGAAATGTTAAGACTTTCCCCCCAGTATTCAGGTTGCTGTCATGAAATATTGTGTATCTTCATATGAATGAGAGAAAGAATGTAAGTTCTGTCTTCTCCTAAACCTATTTTCGTTGGAACTCAACCTCTGAACAGAGACCAAGTTAAGACTAAATGAATCAAAGATTTTTAAGTCATATCTCTCTTTGATATGACTTTGAATGTCTGCAGTCTGGCACATACTTTTTCCATTTTAAAGTGGAAACATCTATACTTCTAAAAAGATAAAAGAACTTTTTAATCACCTATAGTGATGCAGATGGAAAATTTTTTTTCATATTGCACAGGTACAAAACTATCAGAGCCAACTAGTTAAGATGAATATTTGTTTGACTTTTGTTTCCATTTAGAGATGTTTGTTCGACTTAACCCATTAAGTCCCAAGTTTTCAATTCTCTAAGCATAATAAATAATTAGTATTATTTCAGAGTTACCATAAGTGGTATATTTGTTGCTCAATTTAAGTTTTTATACGTGCTCCACATCTGGGACAGTGGCATGAAGATTAAGACCCTTAAAAGAGTTCTGTATCCTCAATATTCAGAAAAAAGCATTTCATCTTTTTGTTTGATGTTTAACTTATTTTAAAGTATGGAAAATGTTAAGTGTATAAAAAAAGTCAATAGTATTGTACATAGTATTTTGCTTGTCACTTTTGCTATTTGTGTCTTTCATTTACACAGGTATACTTTGAGTAGAAATCATCTGTATGTTGGAATTGTATTTTTTCTTATGTAATCTTTTTTTTTAATTATTTTTACCTGTTGATGGACCTTTATTTTATTCACTGATTTATATGCAGTGCTAAGAATCGAACCCAGTGCCTCACACATGCTAGGCAAGTGCTCTACCACTGAGCCACAACCCCAGTCTACATAATCTTTTTTTTGTCTTCAAATGGTCACTTATTAGACATTTAATCTTTATATTTTTTTCACTGTAATTTTTTTTTTAAGTAAAGATTTCATTTTTCACGTGTTTGTCTCTTGTGGATTCTAGTAGTCACTAGGGTGTTTATTTTTATTTTCTTCTCTGTGTGCCCAAGTGAAATAATATTGAATATCATTGCCTATTTAATGATTTCTGTGTGAACAGATCTAGGAAGTGTTACCTTAAAAATACAGTGCCTATTCACACACTGAAGTCCTTTTCAGATGCTGAAGTGTTTTCAAAGGTTGATATTCAGTTTCATGCATATTCAGAAAAGGGTTCTCATACTCTTCGAGCCTCAATTAGTATGCAGAGGCACAATCTCTGATTTTCTTAATTTCTTCCTGTAATTGACATTTTTGTTATTTCTGTATCACTCTTGTCCTTTCAGTACATTCTCCAGATGATCCGCTTCCATGCTGTGTCTTCTTAAAGCGTATTTAGGGGTTTCATTTTTCACCTTATGCTTTGTACATTCATGCATTCCTAGTCAACCATCGAGAGGATTTTTTTTTAAAAGCTTGGGGTCACTAGGTTGGGGGTACATGAATGCAGCAGAAATGAGGACAAGGATATGCAGTTACTGAAGCATTAAATCCTAATAGCACACTGGATTCTGGGGTGAAGGCCAGTGGATTATTTTGGAGTTATGCAAACAGAAGTCATTGCACACCCAGGGTTTCATGATTGAGAAAGTAAACTTGTACATTTGGTCTTTTTTTTCTTTTTCTTTTTAGGTTCAAAAAGGCATTTGAATCTGAACCAACACTACAGTCAGGAATTAATTATGCCGTCCTCCTCCTAGCAGCTGGGCACCAGTTTGAATCTTCCTTTGAGCTTCGGAAAGTTGGTAATTACGGCTTGATATTTTACATGGAAATCAAGAAACTAGGCCTAAACTTGGTACAAGGAAACCGAATCATTAGTAGATAAATCCTTTTGCTATCTCATCTGACTTCCTGGGGGAAAAACATTTATTGTATCTCTTTGCTCCAAATTTCATACTATGGTATAGAATTCTGATATTAGAATGTAATTCAGGTTTTAGTTTATTTTACCTGTTTCTAAAAGCCCATGGTTAATATTTATTTTTCTAGCTTAAACTAATATTGATGATATTAGTTGGGAGGCTCTGCATTCAGCCACCAACTCCCAAATAAGGTAAGTGTTTTTGGAACGTCAGTTTCCTATTTAAGATTGTGTTTTCCTGGAACTTTTTAGAATAAAAATGAAAATCGTACCTGTATTTCCTTTTCCTGTTTCCCCAACTCACTGATCCCTATGGCTTCATGGATGTTGGTGGTGGAACCTCCGGAGTTCTTGGAACAGGTCAGGTGGATGGCAGTGTTGGCAGTTACTGGTCTTAGAGACCATCTCTGAATTGTATCCGCGATGGAATGTGCATTCGTCTCTTTTATCTGTCGACAGCATCCCATCTGCTGACCTGTTTTTGGAATCTAAAAAAATTAGAGTGTTTTGCTGGGCATGATAGTACATGCTTGTAGTCCCAGCAACTGGGGAGGCTGAGACAGGAGATCACAAGTTCAAAGCCAGCTTCAGCATCTTAGCGAGGCCCTAAGCAACTCAGCGAGATCCTCTCTCAAAATAAAAAAAAAATGAGAAAAAAACAAACCAAAACAACACACCAGGCTAGGGATGTGGCTCAGTGGTTAGGCACCTGGGTTCAATCCCTAGTTGAAAAATAAAAACAACAACAACAAAAATATTAGGACGACTTTATAGATAAATTTTGAGTCATTTTTCTTGGTTGTGAATTTGACTTTTTTTTTTAAGGTTGAATGCCATCTGTAGTAATCAGATTTTGTTCTCTTGAGTGTCTGTCCTCTTTCCATAATAACTCTTACAGACTTAGAAATCTTTGGCTTTATTTTTCAGAAGGGAAAAAAACACATTGATCTTAATAAAGCCATGCATTGTAGAAGAAATTTTTCCTTTAAGGTTTTAAACTGGAGAATGTTTTAATTTTCTTTGAAGAAAAATGAATCCTGGGTTTTTAAATATTATTCGGAAAGGATTTGTAAGCTATCCATATGTAATGTTCTGGAAAATTTTTGCAGGAAAATAAAGTTTGAGTAGAGTCTTAATTATTTTTTTAAGTCTTAATCTAAAAAAATAAAAAAAATTATTTACCACAGCTAGACTGCAGTGGTATTAAAGGCATAAATCTCTTTTTAAATAATTTTTTTTGATTGGTGAATGAAATCAGAGAAAATATATTACAACTTTTGCTTTTCAGAAATTAGAGTAAAATGCTGCATCTAAGATTTATTTTAGATCTCTAGCCAAAAATCCTTTTGTGTCAGTTGTTTAAACATAATTTTTATTGCTCTGCTCTTGAACTCAAAGTGCAGTTTGGTCAAAAACTCTAAATTCTTATAGGATTTGATATTGATTTACATATGTAGGTAAAAAGCAGTAGTACTTGCTTTAAAAATATATATTCTCAGTCTCATTTTGAGTTGAGTATAGATTAAGACAGTTGGCAATCCAAGGTTTGAGGAAATGTAATATAGCCTTGCAAAGTAGACATAAACTCATAATACATATTGAATAAGCATTTGAAAATATGTAAAGTTGGATTTAAAATTTTGGAAGTGGTACAACATACACAGACTTAAGATATGACCATATGATGAATTTTTAACTGCTATAAGAATTTAGTAAGAACCTAGTTTTACAATACTGTGATATACACTATAAATGGTGTATGCTCTTCAGTAATGAAAAAAGTAGCTCAATAGCTTAGTTCTATTCAATCAAAAATTATGCTAATTAAAATAGGTCAACTAAAGTTAATTTTTATATATTAAGATTAAATGGATTTTCAAGGAGGTTGGTTAAATAAGCTAGTGGGATAATATTATAATGATATTTAATAACATAATCAAAATAAAACAAATGACATATTTAGTATATTTTAAAGATACACAGTTGCATATTTTCTTTAAACACTCTAATCAAATTTTTTTCAGTAATTTATGTCTTTTTCTATTCCTCCTGTTGGTCACTCCAGACATACAAATTAGTCTGAATTATCTGGGTGTGGTGGTATATACTTGTAATCGCAGTAACTAAGGAGTCTGAGGCAGAGGGATCACAAGTTCAAAGCCAGCTTGAGCAACTTAGGTAGACCCCGTCTCAAAATAAAAAATAAAAAAGACCTGGGAATGTAGCTCAGTGGTAGAGCCCCCTGGGTTCAATCCCCAGTGCCAGCAAACAAACAAATTAGTTTGAATTACTGAGAAATTAATCAGATTTTCCTTCTGAAATCCCTTCTTTAGCTGCTTTTTGAAATTTTGATTTATTTCCAAAGGGAAAACTATTAAAATTTAAAATCTCATAAGATGAACAGTAAATCTGAAGCTTTCTAAACATATTAAGTTTAAAGTCTCAAATGTAAGAAATTATTTTTGACTGTTAAGATATGTTCCCTAATGTCTCTTTTGGTTCATTTTCTGTTATTATAACAAAATACTTGAGGTGGATATTTTATAAAGAAATGATGTCTGTTTGGCTCACAGTTTGAGAGGCTGTAAGTTCAAGATCTGGTGGTGCCAATGATTTGGCTTCTGTCAAAGGACCCCTTGGCTACAGTCACTTCATGGTAGATGTCATTATGGTAGGAGCACCTGTGAGAGGGAGGGATCACATGAAAGCAAGAGAGACAGGAAGCCAGAGAGTGATTCTGGGATCAGGCTCATTCTGATTTAGCAACTCATTCTCATGAGATTTAGCGAATGTCTTAGGATCATTACCTTGATCTTTTCTGAGGACAGCGAGGAGGGCATCTCCAATGACTTACTCCCTCCCACTAGGCTCCATCTCTTAAAGATTCCAGCACCTCCTCACACCACTGCACTGCAGACTAAGCTTCCAGCAGTCGTACCTTTGGAAGACACACTCAAACTGTGTCTGGACCGTAGCAGACTCTTAATTCTAGTTGTGTTTGCTTAAGGTTATGACTAATTGCCTCTGGATCTGTCTTACTCTTTCATCCATGAATGTTTAGACTATTGAGAACTAGGATTTAAAAGTGCAGAACCACATCTTACATTTGCTTTCTATTTTTGGCTTTATAAGCCTTAAAAATTAATATTCAAACTTTAGCTAAGTAAAAGATGATTTTCTCTCATCTTCTGTGGATTTTTTCAACTATGAGACATTTTATGGGAGAGTCAGAATTATAGGTTTGGGTCCCCAGCAGCAACGATGATGTGGTAAAAGAACACTGTTTAGAATTGAGACAAACCACCATTTGAATCTCATTTTCAGTGAGCATTAAAAAATTATTGAATATAAATTTATATCACCAAATATAAAAATGAGTCTGTAAGATAACCAAGAAAAAATAATCAAAACAAAGCACAAAGCTATCACCAACCACAAAGCAATTTGTTTTTCATCTGTGGAGGGGGTCACCTTCTCAAAAAACTGGACATTGTAGGGAAAGAATTAAGTACTTTCCCTTCCTTTTTAGGAAGTACCGTAGCTTATGCACTCAAAGCCATACATCTCTTCTTATCCTGCGTAGCAAATGTATTCTTCAGGAGACTAAAAAAAAAAAAAAAAAAAAAAATGCTAGTTAATGAATTTGAAAGAGAGATTACTGATAGAGTAATGTCATAATAATCGATTCTGGCAAGGATCATCAATTAGAACTAGAAACACTGAGAGTGTTTATTTAAAAAGACATTTACTGATACTGAAGATAACTCAGAGATTGCTTGTTAGTCACAAAGGAACAACTGTGTCAGTACAATGGAGGAATTAAGCTTGATAGTGACCCAAACTCATAGACTCATAGCACTATTTGAAATGATTATTTTTATTTATGGGGTGGCCAGATGTGGGTGCCTCCTGATTTGATGAGCTACGCAGAATCTCTTGTGAAATGTTCTCTCTCTCTCTCTCTCTCTCTCTGTCTCTCTCTGTCTGCACTGGAGATTGAACTCATGGGCACTTAACCACTGAGCCATATCCCCAGCCCTTTTAAAAACTTTTTTATTTAGAGACAGTGTCTCTTTGAGTTGCTTTGGGACATGCTAAGTTGCTGAGGCTGGCTTTGAACTTGTGATCCTCCTGTATCAACCTCCTGAGCCACTGGGATGTGTGAAATATTCTCAACAAAAATATCTAACTGGAATCTTAAGATCTAAAATTCACTTAGTAGGAATCACAAGATCCAAAGAAGTTAAACACACCATGAAGTGCCATCAGACAGATCTAGAATATGAGAATATTCTATAGGACAGTACCCCTGCTATTTTCAAAAAGTCAATGTTATGAAAAAAAAATCAAATGCAGTTAAATGATCTTTTATTGGATTGTGGTTTAGAAAAAAACTGTAGGAGGCATTTGGGGAGCAATTAGGGAATTTGTCAGGACTAAGTAATAGATACTATTAGGGAATTACTATTTTTATTAGAGGCAGTAATTGAATAAGATATAGGAGCAGTTGTTAGGTATCTTGTAATATTTACAAATGAATTGTCATAATGTCTGCAACTTAATTTGTGATGGTTAAGCAAAAATACTCATGAAGATGAAGCAATAGCAAATGTGAACAATTGAAAATATGATCATTCATTATAATACGTATATATATATATATTTGGTTTTCTTTTTGAATTCCTCGATAATGAACCCAGGGCCTTAAGCGTGCTAAGCAAGTGCTCTACCATTGATATACATTCTCAGTCCCTCATTGTAGCATATGTTCTACTTTAATGCATGTTTAAAGTTCTTTGTAATGGAAAGTTAAAATGAAAATAATCTAGTCATTCTTTTTATGAGGTGAGTTGTGTGACCCTTAGGTAAGTTGCAAAACTCTCTGGGCTTTGTTTTCCTCATTGTAAAAGGGAGAGATGCTCTATCTCGTTGTGTTGTGTGGACTGGGAGAATTAACATTTTCAATGTGAACAACAAGCTGCATTTTCTGCCTTTCTCCATTAAAATGGCCTTGAATCTACAACTATACAGTGATGAAACTATGATAAAATCTAAACTATTGGAAAATCCTCCATACTCAGAAGTTAAGAGATCCTAAGGAGAACATTGTGAAAATTTAAGTTGTATAAACAGACAACTGAATTAAAGAAATGGTGAAGTGGTGATTAAAATAGCAACGACATACCTTTCATTGCTTATAAATATAGTAAAAGTATTTTTATATAGAGAAAAATATTCAGCTGGTAAAGACTTGATAAAAAGGCATAATTGAAATCCACAATAGTGCTTTATTAATTTGGCCATATGGATCAGGAGCCTTAAAAACATTGTATCCTCGAACCAAGTATCATACTACTTCTGAAACAGTTCCTATGGAAATAATCCTCAATGTAGAACAGACTGAGTGTGGTTAAGATAGTATTGTCAGATGCCTTTGTGACAGTATAAATTGGTGTAGCATTTTCTAAGGGTGATTTGACAGAATGTATCAACAATCAAATTGAGCATCTTTTCTGTCCCAAGTTCATATTTAGTACTTTATGGTAAGGAAATAATTGAATAAGTACACAGGCTATGTGTATAAGAATGCTTGCCATAATAAAAATGACCATCTAGTCAGGTATTGTGGCACCTACCTATAATCCCAGGGGCTAGAGAGGCTGAGGCAGGATGCTCACAAGTTCAAAGCCAGCCTCAGCATTTTAGTGAGGCCCTGAGCAACTCAGTGAGACCCATCTCTAAATAAAATATTAAAAAGGACTGTGGATATAACTCAGTGGTTAAGTGCCCCTGGGGTTAATCGCTAGTACCAAAAAAAAAAAGAAGTCATCTATCCGTATTTGGGTAAATAAATTGTGACACATTCATTTGCTGATGTACCATATCAAAAGTAATGTTTTGTCCAAATGCTGAATGGCTTAGTGTCATGATCATGTGACAGATTTATGCCAAGGCCAAAGTTGAATATCACCATCATAGAATGAGTTTCTGGGGTACAAGAAACAAATCTGAAATTTTAGTTTTAAACTATTATAATTTTACTATCGAACATTTTCTTAGTCCCTATTTAAAAGTTTGACATCATGGTTTTCTGCTACCGGGGCCCTGGGTCTATTGTCGTGTATAGTACAATCAAAAGTTGCTCATTTTCAGCTGAGTTTGGTAGAAAAACATGTTTTTAGTGTCTCATTTTTCCTCTCCTACTTTCTTCTTCATCTTAATGCAATTTCCAAATGAACTTTTTCCCTGAATACTAAAGGTTTACATACAATTATGTAATTAAAAAGTAACTTGAAAAAATTTGAAGATTATTGTACTAGTGAACTTTTTGTTGCTGCGATCAAAATACCTGACAAGAACAACATAGAGGACGAATGATTTAGTTTGGCTCATAGTTTCAAAGGATTCATAGCATGCCCACAGAGAGGTCCCACCTCCCAGTAATCCATTCAGCCATCGATGGGTTAATCCCCTGATGAGGTCAGAGTCCTCATGATCCATCCCTTCTCACAAACCCCACCTCTGAACCTTGCTGCCTTGGGGACCATGCTTTCAACATGAGTCTGGGGATATTCCAGACCAAAACCCTAATAGTTATTTTGTCTTAAGTATGATTTTTCTAAAAGGCAAAATTATGACTCAGGAAATATAAAATAGACACATGTGAAAAATTACATTTAACCCTGTGTTGTAGTCAACTTTGTGTTGTTGTGACCAAAAGACCCGACAAAAGCAACTTAGAGGAAAAAAAAAGTTTATTTTTGGCTTACAATTTCAGAAGTTTAATCCATGGTCAGCCAATTCTATAGGGCTGGGCCCACTGTGAGGCAGCATATCTTGGTAGAAGAGCCTAGTGGAGGAAAGCTGCTCAGGTCATGGCAGGATCAGGATGCTTCACTGTCTGGGGACAAATTACATAAACCCCAAAGTCATACCCATGATTACCTACTCCTTCCAGTCACACCCTGCCTGTCTACAGTTAGCATCCAGTTAACCCATCAAAGGGATTAATCCACTCTTTATGTTATAGCTCCTCTAATCTAATCATTTCACCTCCAAACATGACCCATAATACCCAGTATGTGGAAACCAATAAGAGTAGATATCCAATTCAAAGAGCATTTAAAAAATTAAGGTATTCATAAATGACCAACAAATATATGCAAAAAAATGTTCAACATCATTAGCAATTAGGGAAATGTAAATCAAAACCATTCTGAGATTTCATCTCACACATCAGAATGGTAGTCAAGAATACAAATAATAATAAATGCTAGAGAGGATGTAGAGGAAAAGGAACACTTTTACCTTGTTGGTGGGATTGAAGATAAGTACATCCACTATGGAAATCAGTATGGCGGTTCCTCAAAAGACTAGGCATGGAACCACCATGTGACATAGCTATAACACTCCTCAATATCTATCCTGAAGAATTAAACTCATTTTACTACAGTGATACATGCATACCCTTGTTTATAATAGCACAAATAACAACAGCCAAACTATGGGACCAACCTAGGATTCCATCAATGGATGAATGGAATCCTGTGGTGCATACACACAGAGTTTTATTCATCCTTAAAGAAAAATGAAATTATGTCATTTGCAGGAAAATGGTTAAAACTAAAGCTCATATGTTAAGAGAAATAAGCCAAACACAGAAGGTCAAGGGTCATATGTTTTATATGTGGAAACTTGAGAGGAAAAAGTAAAAGATAGGTGTGGGTGGCTGTCATGAAAATGAAAAAGGAGATCAGTATAGGAAAAGGAACCAGAGGTGTGAGGTGGGGAGGGAAGGGAAGTGCTGGGGAATGATATTGGCCAAATTATATTGTTATATTGTGTATTGTGTGGATGTATGAATATATAACAATAAATTCCATCATTATGTCCAAATGTAATGCACATTTGTAAAATTATAAAAAATTGTAAAAATGTAAAAAATTGGCAAAAAAAGAAGTTAATGTTTTCATAAGCAATTCAACAAAGAAATGTTAGGATAAAATTTCTGAGTTTGGTTTTTCTTTTTTTAAAGCTGGTTTCTGTCCAACAGGTCATAAATCTTAGGGTTTATCTTTTCCACTAGACAGAAATTATTTGCATCTGAACTGGACAAAAATCTACAAATTAACAAATAAAGTTCTTTAAGTCTGGGACCTTTAATAAGCAGTAAGTAGTAACGTGAAGTAGCTGTACTTTGCCTAGACTGTTCATGAGTGGTCTGTGCCCCCATATGAGATTGAAATGACATGCCCTACTTTTTTGCCCTATTCCCAAATCTTAGGTAATTTTTTTTTTTATCTTTCATGTGTTGTATGTTAGTGGCATTGAACAAATCTAAAAGGACATATTCTTTTTGAGCAATCAAATGCTTATGAAATGCATGTGCGTGAGTAGAGATGAAATGCAAAGAAATTGAGAAGAGCTAAAGCAATATTTAAAAAGAACAAAGTTGGAAGACTTTGATTTCCCGAGTTCAAGCCATGATAGAAATTGACAGTAACAGAACAATTATCTGTCAGTCTCTAATTTTGTATGTGTGTAATTATTGTTTTTATATATAAATCATTAATTATTGTGACATTATTTAAACTTTATATTTGTGCTTCAACTGATAAAGTTTCAGTCTATAAATCCTAACGAAACTTCCCTTTCAAATTACTTATGAATCCATGATATAATAAGAAAAGGTAGGATGTTATCCAGCAATGACTTTAGTATTATTGCCTTCTAATTTGTGCATATGTGGATGTACATAAAGTGGTCATGGAAGTTATCTTTGGGTTTTCAAATTAAAGGATAATTTTCACCTTCTTCCAGGTAACTTATCTGGTTCATCAGACATTTTCTTGAATCATCTTAATAATCAGAAACTTAAAACTGCTCGTGTCTTACAAGAGGTTGAAAGCTTCATTTTGCTTTGCAATGAAAAGTTGGCTGTGCCCATCTGTGGTGTGTGTTTGTAACATTCTGCTTCTTGCTCATCTCCTAGGGGTGAAGCTAAGTAGCCTTCTTGGCAAAAAGGGGAACTTGGAAAAACTGCAGAGTTATTGGGAAGTAGGATTTTTCCTGGGGGCCAGTGTCCTGGCAAATGACCACCTGCGGGTCATTCAAGCATCTGAAAAGCTTTTCAAACTGAAGACACCAGCATGGTAATAATAAATGCTTATGTGTTTATACAAGTATTTTTAATAAGCAGTTTCATATTGTTGTTAATATATTAAAACTGACAGCTAGATTATGATTTTTAGAATAAAATACAGAATCTAGAGGGAACGTTGGTGTTCAAAGAGAAAGTGTGTTGAACATAAGTTCTGACGACTACGAATGGGCAATGTGAAGTCACATAGCTTTTCCTACACACTAACCAACCCATTGGATCAGGTCGGCTAGTGTCACCCACATGAACCATGCAGAGATCACACGTTTTAGACCTGCAAATGTGGCACATATTCAGGGCCTGAGGCCATGTGTCAATCTCAGCCTCTTTGGCCTCTGTTCCAAACTTGCATGCCCTTTGTTTTCTTTATGATCTGATCTGTTTTGGAATTCTCGTTCTTGGTTTTTATTTCTTTTTACTTAGAGTTCGATGGGCACATTTGAGTGTTTCCTACGTATGTGTGTTTTTCTAATTTCAAATTTTTGTTCTTGGTTTTAAACCCAGTCTTATCTTTATCTGTATGGCATTGAGAAGATGAAAACAAAATTCCATCTGCATTTAGGACCATTTTCAAAAAGAATTCTAATTTTATTATGCATCATATGTCATTGACTGTTAACTGTAAGACTTTAAAAGATTAACAACAATATATAGAGAGGCTCTTTCTAGAGCTACTCAGAGCATAGGCACTGACTGAGCACATCAGAGGAGCCATTTGAAAAATGACCACCATGTTGAGGCCCTCATGGCTCTCTACAGGACTTACTCACCTCCAGGTCTCCTCCTTTAGCCAGTCTTCCCCAACCTCACTCCCACACTTTGCAAGCCCGACCCTTCCCCTCCATGGAAATCCTTCAATCAATAGAGTTTAATGGTTCCTCAAAACCTGAGTGATAAAATCCATCTCTTGGCTTGGCAAACAGGCAAACAGGGTTTTCCCTTAGCCATCCCGACCTCAGCTCTTGTTACACTCTCTTCATAGAAAACATGCCAAAGTGCAATTTTAAGTGTTTGTGTCTTAGCACCTGCCTGAGGTGCCTCTTGCAGCCCTCTTATCTATCCCGGACACTCATAAATCACATCTGCTCATAAAGCAGACACGGACCTAAACCCTACCTCATATCCAAGTTCCTGCTTTCTTTTTCCTATCATTCTTTAGTTATGCTTCATTGATATTGCTTGTATGTTTCCCTTTAGCTGGATGGCTATTTAGTGAGGTCTCCACTAGTATTTATTCACGGTGTTATAATATCTTTTTGCGTTTGGCTTCACTGCACAGTATGCAACCTGAGAACAGGGACAGAACTGACAGTGTCATGTCCTCAGTAAGCATTTAGCAAATGATATGAAATACATGAACCAGTGAACGCGTGCATTGCAGTCAGCCAAATTTGCTGTTCCTATTCTGTGACTATCCAGGTGGCAGAGAAGGAGACTGAAGCACAGGTACAAAGAGCTTTGGCTGTAGAGGGGCTTCTGATAACAAGAAAACAGACACCATTTTATGTAATAGTAATAATAGCCACAAAACAATGCCTCAAGTTTCCATTAACTTAATTTTTATGGAACGTTAACTTCTATGCTTGTAGTCTACAAAGTGCCTACATAGCCATTATCTTGTATATTTATCTTGCTTCTTATTTTTCCTAACCTTTTCCTTTGAGGCAGCATCTATCTTATTAGATTTGAGAATATTTGTACAATATAGAAACTCAATTGCTTTGAAGCAAAATAATCTGTTTTGAGGGGGTCTGTTTTGGAAATCTTCAAAGAAGCAGATTTAAAATAAGTGCATTCACCTTTGTCCTTGAATAGAATATAGGTATTTAAAAATTTGTGATTTAAGTAGATGTGTGACGCCAGTTCAATTTACTTAAGCCCTCTAAGCCTCAATTTTCCTATCTCTGAAACAGGGATAAAAGCCTATGTTATTGACCTTTTTGTGCATGTGAAACTACATGATATGAAACAAAGAATAATATTTGATGAATCTGAATGCATAATTATTAATGCCATATGTATTATATTTACAGAGTAAAACCAGGATACATGGAAACAGGTGATTCTAAACTTATCAGTGATATGATTTATATCTTTTAATTCTCAGGTACCTCAAGTCTATTGTAGAGACTATTTTGATATATAAGCATTTTGTGAAGCTGACCACGGAGCAGCCTGTAGCCAAGCAGGAACTTGTGGACTTCTGGATGGATTTCCTGGTTGAGGCCACAAAAACAGATGTGACTGTAGTTAGGTTTCCAGTGAGTACCCTTTAAATCCAAGTTTTATTCTGTGTGGTTTCTTTTTTTTTTTTGAAGAGCATCTTGCATTGTGATTGTAATAGTAATGGTATACTGATTTTCATGGCCTAAGACTGTCACCTGGCTCACATATGTATTTTCTGCAACCTGGTTTGCTTTACCTTACTTTTAAAAATAACTTCTCCAAATTAGAGAAATGAGATGCATTTGTGTTTTTTCATAGAATTTGGGTGGTTCCTTATGGTAAGTGTAAAGTGTGCTTGCAAAGCAGTGAATAGATGGCCTCTTAGCTTAACAAGGGAAGGCAGCTTCAGCTCAGATGGGTAGATGCTATTATTAAATAGTCCAGTTTTGTTGGATATTGTCTTCAGCTTTATCCTCATTAATGTGGTGAAAATGATCAGGTTCAACTGTCTTGTTATTACATCTCTACCACTTTTTACCCAGGTGGGTCAGGATTACTCATGTGTCAGAGAAACCCATGTAGTAGCCCAAGTCACTGTTTACAATGCTTTGACCAAGAGAAGTGATGACTTCTGTTGCATCTACAACTCATTTGGACTGATCTGTAGCTGACTTTGTATACAAATGTGTGTATTATACATTTATGTATATGTATGTATAAATATATATTTTATGCACACATACACACAAACACACACATACGTTTTTAGATGTATTGCTCATCTTTTCAGCTGGTGCCATTCCTACTCTGATAGTTTGCAGAATACCATCCAGAGCAATTTGGATTTGGCATGCATTTCAGGAATTACTGCAACTCATTGTGTGTGTAAATTTCTTCCCATGTGAAAGTGATGGCATAAATCTCCAGGTTTGAGTTCTTTTATCTCAATCTTCCATACTCAGAGGTGGTAACAGTTCTCAATTCTTCCTGTAGAAACCTTGAATTTGTTGATAGGATCATCTGCTTCATTTAATTAAATCCATTGCTGGCATTAACATTCTTTACTCTGTCTTCCACAGAGAGCCTTGAGCTCAACAGGGTCCTTCATTGAAAAGGCTTTTAGACTAAAACACTTCAGTTCATTTTCCAGTCTAGATAATGTGCAGCCGAGGAAAATCCTTATCTTAGGGTGAACTGGCAGCTTGCCTTTCACTGGTGCTGAGTGGCAAGAAAAAGGGTGGTGAAAGAAGACAGCACACAACTCAGCCTTTAATCGACTGTTGACTTGATCATCTAGAAAACTGGCCATGAAAGGAAACCATTCATATTAGCTGTTGCCAGCTAATTTAGTTCAGTATGAATTAGTCTGTTGTAATGTAAATAAGTGAATATTATAAAAACAATTAGTAAAACACAGAAAATATTAAGTGAGAAGTCAGGAGATTGTAAGCATAAATTCTGAGTTAGAGAGGCTTTCTTAAGTAAGAAAGGACCAAAAAGCCCCAAAAGAAAATATTTACCAATTTAATTTTATTAAAAAATAGAGGGACTGGGGATGTAGCTCTGTGGTAGAGCACTTGCCTAACTTGAGTGAGGCTCTGGTTTCAATCCCCACCAATGCCAAAAAATTAAAAATTAAAAAAGGATTATTTTGTTCAGTAGAAAATCCATAAACAAAACAAATAAAAAGCTAGATAATGAGGAGAAAATAGGGACTGGGGGGATAGCTCAGTCCATAGAGTGCTTGGCTTGTAAGCACAAGGCCCTGGGTTCGATCCCTAGCACCACCCCCCCCCCCCAAAAAAAAAAAGAGAGAAAATATGTAATAGAAAATCTGTAAAATAGTCAGAAAATTTGCCTGGTATGCCAAACAAAACAAAACAAAAACTACAAATGGTAAGAAAAAAAGAATAATGGACAAATCATATGAAAATATAATTAACCTTATTGGGTAGTCAAATAAATAAAAATTAAAATGAGACCCTTTTTTGCCTGTTGAACTCAAATAATTAAAAATTGCAAAAGTGTGGGTCATGAGCATTTTTTAGAGGTGGCTGGTGGGCATAAGGAATTGATAAGTGCTTTGGGAAATCTCGTGTGGAGGGGATGATTGCGTCATGTAAGGGACCACGGGGACTTCAACTTTTTCTGCAGAATTTCATTTCTTTGAGAAAAGTTTTGAAGCAAATATGGTAGTACATTAATATTTGGTTACCTGTGGGGTGGGAGGTACAAAGGTGTTCTTCATATTTTCTTGTACTCACTTATGACATACCATTTTTTTTTTCCGGCAATTTATTTCCTTCTTGGAACTTAGGGGTTTATTTAGGGGCTATCTTTTAGTGAAAAGACTCTGAAATGCAGTGTTTTCTACTCATTTCTACTACATCAGAATTCATAACTTGAGTTTTCAAATTTGCTTTCCTGTGGTTGGCTATGATACAGAGTGTGCAAAATTGTACAGTTTTCTAGCTCTCCTGAAGCTGAGCTTTCTCTTTCTTTCTTTCTTTCTTTCTTTCTTTCTTTCTTTCTTTCTTTTTTTATGAAATAAGCAGAATTTATTGCCAAGGTCTTCAAAGATGATTACAAACACCAAGTATCCTTCTAAAAGTATCCCAGATTAAATCAAAGGCACATCATCAAAGTAAAACACTTATGACATGAAGAATTCTTTTAGGTCCTAATATTTTCATTTACTTTGTTTTTAACCATTTCCAGTGTTTTTAAACATTTTTTTAAGACATGAAATAATATAATATCTTTTAAAAAGTGCAACTACAACTATAAAGTAAAGGAACTTAAAAAGAGATCCAATCTGCTTCATGCAGAAGATGGGGCAAACTCATATGCATCATAACATGAATATTTCCAAACAAGTTGCTGAGCTTTCTTATAGTTCATGTTTTGTGAATTCCATAGAATGTAAGTCTCCCAGGAAGTTCCAGATTTAATAGAAATTGTGGGAGGATTAACCACTGCCAAGATATTGTTTAAAAAATAATGAAAGCATGGAGGATTAAAAAAAATCTCAATATAGATGATAATACAATAGAAAAATAGAACCAATATTTGGGTAGTCGACTGTAACTGCATCTGGAATTTGCCATCTGTGTTCACTGCATGGAGAAAGGGGCCTTCTCAACGTGTGGTTTTGTATCAGCCCTGTTTTCTGAGTAGCATCCTCTGTGGCTCAAATCTGAAGACTGCAGTCGTCTTAATTAGGAGGATAATTTTATCCTTCTTTTGAAGGGGTTCTGACTAAAAACCAGAATGGCCTAGGTGAGAAAATATTTACCTGTGACTATTTCTTATTTATCTCATTAACATATCCATTCTCATTCCTCTAAGAAATAACCGTGACCCTGGGTATAAGAAAGTGACAGGTTATTCGGGAAATGATTTGAATGGTTCGATCCTTTGTTATTATTTGGATTCTGTTTGATTTATTCCTTTTCCTTAGCTAACTTTGTAGTATATTTTCTTCCTTCTCACATGGAAAAGTTTGGAGACTTCAAACCTAATGTCAGATGAGAGGAGGAAGAGGAGTGTCATCTTTGGAAGACTACTAGAATTTAGACGTAGAACCCTACTTAATGCTGTTCTCTGTAGTTTATAGGCCTTTCTTTTTTCCTGCTGCAGAGATGTATTGTGAAGTTAGCAGTTAATTATAATGTTGACCCATTTAGAAGACAAACTGAAAGCAAGTCTTAAGCGAGTCACGTCTAGCTCTATGGCTGTGTCAAATGGCCTCCTTTTCCGTGTCTTTCCTCAGCTGTTTTGTGACCCCTGTAACATACGCTACACATTCCTTACACTCTTTCATCTCAAGGGCAGATCAAGGGCTCAACAAACGTTAGTGATAAATGTCACCGTGCTTTTATCCCCTGTGCCAAGTTAGGAACACATAGTTCAGAGTTTATCTATTAGGAATATTTGAGATGATAATAAAGACATAATTTAGCCATAAAGGGACTGTGCTTCTCTATGGTTAAATAATGTGCTCACAGAATTAGGAAATAACACATATTCTGATTTGCTAGGAGAGAGACTTGGCTGATGTTTTGGGAAACCCACTTTTTATTCTCTACTATTTGTTGTAATTTAATAAACACTTGGATCCTCAGATGTGAAAATACCATTTATGCAGTGTTTAGATTGAAAGTTGATTTTCAGTATTAATCAATGGCTCCCTTAATGCAAGTGACTAGAATTAGGACCTGACTCAACTAGCAAGTGAGTATGTTCCTGAGTCAGTTTGTCCTGCTGTCGGGTACTCTGGGTTTATTTGCGGTGTGGCATGTCTTATTTTCACAGCAAGGGCCTGACCAAGAATATGAGCTCTGAAAATTTTTTATACTCAGAGAGTAAAGAAAATTTTGTTTTTTTTAGGGCCCTTTCTCTACTTCTTTGTACGTTAACTTACATAAATGTACAATAGTGATAAATTTAGAGTAAAATGAGTACATGGGGTTGACAGTATGTGTCCAAGGACCAGTTTTCTGGCCCAGATTTTGTGCCTTCTTGCTCAGGCTGCCTTTTATGTTTTAATGTATTGTGAGTCTGTAATTTTTTGTGATGAAGCCCTAGATAAGCTTTCTCTTCCACTTTCATTTGGTAAACTTGCTTGATTCAAGATTAGTTCTAAAAGTAATTTTCTTGTGTTTTAAGCAGTGGAATACAAAGAGCTAATCCCAGTTTCTCTGTAGTGAAATATTGACTTTTTTTCAAAACACTGAAGTCTGCAGTAGGCTTTAAAGCATCTGTATGAATAGATAATAATTATAGCAACTCTGAAGTCAGGGCATATATGGTATTTTAATGTTATTCTTTCCTAATGTGAGAATTAGTAATAATAATAACTTCATGCAGACCTCAGGATACAAATTCTCAACTTGCTTATCACCTATCCTTCATACATCTCCAAAACAGGAGCAAATTTTATTTGTCTTTTTCTTTCACAAGGCTAAATATATCATTATTGGAGATACCAATTTTATCTTGAAGGAAGTACAAAAATATTTTTATTACTTTATGCAGTTATGTCTGTTTTGGGGGTTTATATATAAAACTTTCAACAATAACCAAAATTATTTCTGGATCCTTTTATGCAGACATGAAAAACCTTACTACTACCTCTTTATGATAAAACGTGACAGCAGAAAACCTAAAATAAGTATGGGACATTCTATGTATGGAATTTTTCTGTGCACAGAATTGCTTTTCCATGTTTCTGCCTTTCTTTGACACATTGGTATTTATAGCTTTATGTATTGCACGACAAAATATAAGCTTTTAAAAATACATCATTAGTAGATTGAACTAATGTATGGATTTTGAAATTTTATTTCCAAGTTCATTAGCAGTAAGAGGTGATATATTATTGACTTTATGGGAATTGTATAATGTCATACAATGCTGAGAGGACTCAGGACTCATCAGAAGTTAAATGGGTTTCTCCAGCCGGGATCCACAGCCTCAGCCCATGATCTCCCACGCTGGTGCTGGGTGGTTGTAGCAGCTGCAAGAGGTTTAAATCTTCAGTCACTGACATGAGTTCCCTTGCTTTATCTTCTCAAGGTATTAATATTAGAACCAACCAAAATCTATCAGCCTTCATACTTGTCTATCAACAATGAAGTGGAGGAAAAGACGATATCTATTTGGCACGTGCTTCCTGATGACAAGGTAAGTTATGCAGTTATGAAGATAAGAGCATTAGTCATGAGAGACTTTACTTCCTTCTAGTATTTGCCTATTCCAGCAATTGCCTGTGTTGGTTAAGAAGAAATAGCTTGCCTCTATTTGTTTTGGCATAAATACATTTTGTATTATATAGTTGGTTAATTTTGGGTTATGAATTTTGCTCAGTTAATAAAATATAATTGAACTATATGGATTTTTATTATAGATTGTCAAACTGGACTATTTCTCTGATTTTTAAATTCATGCTATAAATTAAATTATGTATCAAAGAACTAATACTTCAAATAGGTGTTGTAAATGGTGCATATCTTAAGTCTGGGAAAACTGT
This sequence comes from Sciurus carolinensis, assembly GCF_902686445.1. Classification (NCBI taxonomy): domain Eukaryota; kingdom Metazoa; phylum Chordata; class Mammalia; order Rodentia; family Sciuridae; genus Sciurus; species Sciurus carolinensis. The sequence continues at coordinate 28,384,596 of NC_062219.1, forward strand.
CAGAATAATACCACTTCTAGTCTTACATTGGTATCATTATAGTTATCATTACATCTAGCTGTTTGGTTATCTAAGTAACTGCCAAGTCTCTGGTTAGCCACTGCCTCAATGCGTGTGCCAGATGAGATGGACTGTGTTATACTTGTTATCAGAAGAACCTTGAGCAAAAAAAAAAAAAAAAAAGAAGAATCTTAAGCATTTTCATTTCTGCTCTTAGTAGTCACGTGGACAACCCTTTTTGCTACTTGATTTCATCAGTTTTGATGCATGTACAAATCATACTACTATTTTTAAAAAAATAGAATCCTTTCAGGACCTAGCCAGTCCACAGGATAAACCATAGGTATGAGAAGTCTTGGGAGAAAGTACTTCATTTGATAGTATTTTTTTGGTAATTGTTTTCCAGAATACCCTTATAATTTTCTTGAAACATTATTCATTCACATAGTCACTCACCAGATGTTTATTGAGCACTTATTCTGTGCCAGCTACTACTAGGCACTATGTTAAATGATAGGGAATCATCTGTGTACAAAATAAGTAAACTTCCTGCCCTCCTGATACCTCACTTCTACTTAGGGCAGCAGTAAAGCAATCAGTAAAACACAGAGATGTATTTAATGGTGAGAAGGGGAAAATAAAGCAGAATGTGGAATCAGGAGGTCTGTCTGGGAGTATGGGGTTATAATTTTTTAAAAAATATTTTTAATTAGTTGTTGATGGATCTTTATTTTATTTACTTATGTATATGTGGTGCTGAGAATCGAACCCAGTGCTTCACACGTGCTAGGCAAGTGCTCTACCGCTGAGCTAGGACCCCAGCCCCACAATTTTTTAAATGTAGTTTTTGAGCCATTGGACATAAAAGCCTGATTTGAACATTTGAACAGTAGTAACAACCACAATAATAAAATAACTGCTTTGTACATGTTAGGACTAAACCCTCTTTTTTGAAACCCTGAAGTTTAATCCCGCTTTACTCTCTAAACACGGGAATAATCATTTGAGAGGTTGTTTTTCCTCCATTTGGGCACAAACCCTGCATGTGGCACCCTGGCCTTCATGAACTCTATTGTATTGGAATCTTTTATACTCAGAGTGAAACTTGGGCACATACATTTTTCTGAAGATCTCTGTGTGATTCTGATGTGCAGCCATGGTTGAGAACAATTTTAATAGGAGACGCAGACATATTAAATTACTCAATTGTAATTCTGACTAAGCTGGCTCCAAGGGACGGTGTTTTTCAAAGTGTGGTTCCCTGGAACGTCAGCAGTTGAGTCATACACAGAGCTGATTGATGATGCAAATTCCTGGTCTTCATGTCACAACCTACTGGAGAAAGTCTTAGAACTCACATATATAAGCCACCACCTTAGGATATTCAACAGGAACATCAACACAACTTATCTATAATCTAGCGAGAAGAATGTCCCATGCTCTGAGCTGTCCACCTCAGCTGGGACAGACCCTTCCCACGTGTCAGTCATGGCCAGGCTTGTGACCTTTACCAGAGCAGCAAGAAGTCACCTGTCACAGTGCTGTAGTTTTTAGAAAAAGTGCTGTTCTGTGTTTCAAATTAACAGAAACTGAACAGTACCCGGAAAGCATTTTTATGTGTATTTTAAGTTGTCATGTTTGGATAAAGTTGGTCATGTTAAGTTTTGTAACTCAGTATTTTAGCACACATGCTAAATGTTGATATCATAGCCATGGAGGAAACCATCCATTTTCAACACCAAATCTGCCTAATAGCATGGAGAAATACATAGTGACATATTTCAGCATTGTGGGCTTTTTCGGATCCAGTATGTGAAACATTGTCCTCTTTAGCACCTCAACAAGACTATTCTGCACCAGCTCCACCAGAATTTTAGAGACACTCCACTAATAGGTTGAGATAAGGATCTTCACCCAAAAAAGCCCCAAATCACAGATTTCAATATTGCCACTGAAAGCAGAGTTGCAAATTTGGCTTTTTTTATCATCAAGAGTGCCAATAACATAGATAAACACTTGAAGTCAGGCATGGTGGTGCATGCCTGTAATCCTAGAGATATGGAAAACTGAGGCAGGAGGATTGCAGGTTGGAATCCAACTTCCGCAACTTAGTAAGGCCCTAAGCAACTGAGTGGGAATCTGTCTCAAAATAAAAATTAAAAGGAGCTGCGGATGTAGCTCAGTGATAAAGCACCCCTGGCTTCAATCCCCCAGTACCAGAAACAAACTAACAACAACAACAAAAATTTGCAAAAAGTCACTTACAATACTTACTCATAGCAGACAACTTCCTTGACAGATGTTTATGACAGACTTTTAGCTAAGACATGAGTCCCCCATTACTATATATACACTTTCTTGATGAAGTGACAGCAGTTGACCCAGCAACTCTACGGGTGTTTCTAATGTGTAAGGTAAAAAGACCCCACCTGGAGCATCATGCTGTTCCTGAGGGAAGCAGTGCTGAGATACCAATAACATTAGGGCCTCATGTCTGTAAGCAGTTTTTGACTTCTTGGGCCTTGTAACTGTGCGGGTTTCTGTGTAAGACTGTGGGCTCTTGGTCTAGGAAGTTCAGTGAGAATGAAGAACAGTGAGGCATAGCCTCCTGAGACAAGGCTTCATAAAGGAACCTGGACTTGACTGTGGATTGCTGAAAAGGTAAAGGCACGAGGGAAGACAACCCAGCTTAGGAGAAGGGAGAATTCCAAGAAAGGCACCCTACTGAAAGTGAGCATGGGAACTTAGGGCTGGGAGGAGACTACCTGGCCGTAAGAGGAAGGTGTCCAGGGTGCTGGGCAATAGAGTGAGTAGGCAGGGTAATAGAAAACAGCCAAGCACTGCACGAGCTAGGAATGTAGACATGTGCTGGTAGGAAACTGCACCATGAAGCTCAGAATCTGAGAGCTGGCATGAAGGCAGAAGGGCGCAGAGTTAAGAGCACAGGTGTGAAGACTGACGTCATCTCTTGCTTGCTCTGTGACCTGGGCAGTCCACTTAAACTCCTCATGCTGTACTTCCTGTATTGTAAAAGGAGAATAACAGTACCTCACTGGATTGGTGTGAAGACGGGGTGAGGTAATTATTGTAAATCATTGAGCACAGGGCTAAATGGCGTGGAACAAATGCTCAGTAATGGTTGCTCTTATAGCGGTAAGATTTATTGGAACTTCACAGTAGAGTTCAGAAATCTTGGCTTCTAAGAGTATCACAGGAAGACTGTTAGAGGAACTGACTAGAAACAAGGCAGGTAGAACACTTAGACTGGAATGATGTGATTGTGACCACAGACAGGTCATTTGGAAAGAAAAGTGTATGACTCAATCACTCATTTAGGAAGAGGAATTAAGAGAGGAAAATGCATGAAGTAACTCAGACTTGGATCCCACTGATGGTACTGGCAGGGTGGTTAGAAGAAAAACCCGAGTTGTAGAAGCATCATTGGGAATTTCATGTTGGACTGTTTAATTGGGACTGATGGCATGACTCCAGGTAGAATCATCTGGAGATAGAATCGAGAATAATCAATGTAACTATATACACACCATTAAGATCGCTTTCAAGTGTGATGTTTTATTCACATTGTTTTAAAATATACGCAGGCATGTTCTGACACGCTCAAGTTTAGTAATCTCCCAGTTGAAACTACAAAAACTAAGGCTAGTTACAAGACCTGACATTATGGATGAAGAACAAGACTGAGAGAGATTGTCAAAATTTTGCTTGATTGGAAAGAGCGAGGTTATCCAAGGACACTTGGAAATGGAATGGGGCTAAAGAAATTAGTGATTAGCAAGGCCCAGAGAATGAGTGGAGAGCCAGAAAAATTTGGAAGACAGGGGGAAAAAGGCTAGAAATTAAGCCAGAGATTTTTGGAAAGTGAGTACTATTTCTAATTCGTTGTTACTGTTTTGTCCTTCCTGGAGCTTCTTCATTCATTAAAGTGAGCCTTCTGTTGATGCCCTTATACTTTGCAACAATTATAAAGATGATCTTTAAAATTGTGTTAATAAATAAATATATTAGGATATAAACCCGTATATTAAGAGGGGTTATAGATTTAGGCTGCGAATTATTCAGTTTCTATTTTCACCATTTTAAAAATGGTTTTTATTAGTGTCTTATAGTTATACATAATACTGAGCTTCATTTTGACATAATTATATGTGCATGGAATATATTTGGCTTCATTTTAGTCTCTAGTACTTTCTCTTTCCCTCTCTTCCCTCTCCCATTCCCTTCCTGTACTCTACTTGTCTTCCTCCTATTTATTTATTGTTTTTTAAATTGGTGCTTTATAGATATGTATATATAAAAGTGGACTTCACTGTGGTATGTTCACATATGTATACACAGCATAATATGGTCAATTTCATTGTGCAAATTTCCCCTTTTCCCATCCCTCCCTCCACCCTCTCAATCTTTTTCCTCTACTCCACTGATTTCTATTTTCATGGGCTCACCATCTTTTTCCCCCTCATTTTACTTGAGCTTCCACACATGAGAGAAAGTGGTATCATTCTAATTTTAGTTTATGAGCTGCCAAAGCAAGTATCTGTTTTCACCATTTTTGATCAAGAAGAAACATAGTTCTATTATTTCTATTCCTATAACCTTCAGTTCTAAAAATTCTCCTTGTTCATAAATTTAAATTTTTGTGAATCCCTCTTCATTTTGATTTCATGTTGATTTCTTTGCAAACCCTTGGTCTGTCCATAATGTATTTATTACTCCTGTCATTTCTCTATTTTTTTTATGTAGAAGTGGTCAAATTGGAAGGAAGATAAGCAATAAAAGTAAGAAAAATGTATTACCATCCTAGTTTAAAACAAATGTAAAACTGTAATTAAATAACAGATTAAGCTACCAGCTTAATAGATCTTATATTAAACAGGAAATGGATTGTTTTTGACATAGAATGTCTTAAATTTTTTTTATAAAAGCAGAATAGAAAATGTTGCTTTTCATTTATCATATTCATTTCTTCATACCGTCTCTCAATATTTTCACTCTAAAATGGGGAATGAACAGTTTCATGGATTAACATATCCTTTGAAATGAAATTTTTCAAAACTTTAAGCCCATTATATACCAATGTTCCAGGAACATTCAGGGGCAAAATTAATTGAATACATTTTTTTTTTTTTTTTTACCAGTTCTCCCATAGATGCTTTCTTCTTAAAATCAGTCAGTACTTGAAGAAAGTCTACGTGGGTACCATGAAAGAAAAACCTAGATCGAGGGATGAGAAGTTATTTGCAAGATATTTTAGATGGTAGATTGGACTCTTTTGACCCATTGGTGACTTTTTGAGTACAGGTAGTAGAGAGCAGGTAGCAGGGGCCCAGTGGAGGAAAAAAGCTGACCCTCCTACCCTCTAACTCCAGCCAGCGGCTGCTCAGGAAATGTTTGAAGGGCGCATCCATGTTATGATGAGCGTAGGCATGCTTACAACCACAAAACCCCCAACTAAAACAGCTTCAATAATAAGGAAATGCTGTTTTATCTTATAGGAAATTCCGAGGTGGGGTCATTCTGAGGGGGATGTAAGGTTCAGAATTCTGAGTTGGTTTCTCTACTTTTGTCTGTCTTCTCATGATCTTAAATAGCTCCAAGCAGCACCTCACAGACAGAGTCCTAGGGAGAAGGGACTGGCCCTCCTTCACATCAAAAGTTGTATCAGTCACCAGTAAGGGAAATGGGCTCACTATGGCTGATTTAGTCTATTCCCTTTCACTGTCCCACCTGAACAAACTTTTTTTTTTTTTTTTCCAGTACTGGGGATTGAACCCAGGGCCTTGTGCTTGCAAGGCAAGCACTCTACCAACCCAGCTATATCCCCAACCCCAAACTTTATTTTTTTTGTTATAGAGGAGAAGGAGGAAATGGCTATTGCCTAGAGAACCAGTAGTGCCTGCCGCAGTGTGATTTCTGCCACCCTAACCCTGTATTAACTTCCAGCTCTTGTTCTCGGGGCATGGGATCTGAGGTTAATCAGTTCCTAGAAAATGGTGCTTTTGCTGATTGAATAAGTTTGAGCCTTGTTGAGGCTTGCAGGGGCTAATTATTGTTGCAACTCTGCTTCTGGCCCTGTATTTTTTTTTTTTTTTTTAATTTTTATTTGTGGATGGACACAATACCTTTATTTTGTTTATTTAGTTTTTTCATATGGTGCTGGGGATTGAATCCAGTGCCTCACCCATGCTAGGCGAGCACTCTACCACTCAGCCACCACCCCAGGCCTGGCCCTGCATTTTTAAACCCAGATTCCCAGAGAATCTCACAGGTTGGCTTTGTAGCTCACCAGCACCTCTGTGTGGTGAGTCCCTCTAGCAGGGTAGGTGGGAAGGGAGGCGTGTTAATCATTCCGAGTCCAGCCCTGGACTTGATACCACTGAAATGGACTGTTTCCCTGGTAGCGCTGGCAGTCTTTCAGGAACCTAGTATCCTGGAAGTGTTCTCCTTTCCTATAAAACCAGCCCAGTCAACCTGGGAAATCTCTCCCTGGATGCTCCTAGAGCAGAGCTGACAGAAGATTGATTTACTGGCATTGTCTGTCAGTGTTTGCTGGTTCCTGTGTTGGATGGCTGATTTGCGCATTGCCCAACCAGCTCTGCCCTCATCCCCCCCTCCTTATCCTGAACATGGCCTTGGAAAGCAGCTCAGTTGCAGGCTCTGAGGATCAGGACACGTTATGTGCAAGTAGTCTACCCATAACAGCTTCAGCTCCTGGATCACACAGAGATTTACAAGTTCACTTGAGGTCAGCAGGATTCAGAAGCAACTTTCCGAATTACCAGTCAGGCTGCAAGGCTGCTATTTTAGTTTGCCTCCCTTTGAGCTTTGGTTAAGAGAGCCACGTTCCATGAGCACCGTTCTGTGGTGTCTTCCCTTCCTGGACTTCATGCACAATAAAATCTGCTCTAAGCTAATTCAGGTCACATCCCTTTGACCTGACTGATGTGCACTGAAATTAGTACTTTAGTAAATCTGTATCAGTCTTTAGAGAATTGTTTTTTTTTTTTTTTTTTTTTTTTTTTTTTTTTTTTTTTATTTTAAGTTCCAATAGCCATAGAAAAGAGCTAGGGGCTGTGGATAGAAATTATGACTTATTCAAGTTGCTTTGGCCAAGAAGAGTTCTGGGCCACCTGACAACCCCAAGACTTCATTAACCCTTTTCACAAACCCAAACAAGACCTCATCCTCCAGGCAATGGGTGGGTAGGAGCTTGTTTTCCTAATTGTTTTACATCAGTGTGAATTTCAGTATGAATTTATTACTATTTAACACTTTCTAAATATAGACCCATATCAACTGCTTTATTTCTGTAAAAATACTTATGATATCAATTTTATTTTGCTTTCAGACATTTTTTATAAAGAATATGATTCATCTTGGAATTTCTTTAAGGATACATGAATTTGATAATAATTGTAATAGCTTTAGTAGTAAATTTAGGAAATAAATTCTCACTTTTTTTGGGTCTGGACTCAGTGAATCACTCATCATGATATTCAAGTTTTTTATGTTCAAACTTTATTAGTGTATTGAATTTTGCATAAATTTGGTCATAACCCAGTATAGTTATAATGACGAATGTCCATGTGCACACATGGCTCTACTAATATCTGAAGAAATAGACCCATCGGTTTAGTTAGAAATTTTACCTAAAGATAATTCAGAAGTAATTATCTTTAAAACCTTGCAGATATTATATTCAAATTAATGTTTTTCTTTTTCAGAAAAAAAAATATTGCTGGACTATACTCATTGAATTACCTTGATCCCTTGGTTTTTTGTACTTGAAAAATTAATGTACAACCGTACATTAAAAAATCAGTCTTTGGAATTTAATGAGATTAATTCTCCCAGGCTCTTTTGGAAGCTATTTTATTGAAGTATAGGAGTTATTAAGTAAACATCACCCTTGTGACTTAGGCATGAATTGCAGCATCCATATGATGCTTTGTTCATGAAGAATTGAGCACCAGGAAAAATGACTCTGTATATTATTAAAAATAATCAAACAAAATTATTTTTGTTACAGTATTTTCAATTTGGATGACTCAGTATTTTTGGTTGTTGTTTTCCTGTGTTCTAGAAAGGCATACACGAGTGGAATTTTAGTGCATCCTCTGTCAGGGGAGTGAGGTAAGTTTCCTTGGTACTTTTTATTTACTTAAAAGATACTTTTTTTCTGGAATAATTGTAGCCTGGTTAGGATTCTTATTATGATTTTGAAGTCCAAAGCATTTCAGGAATCCTACTATTGATGGGAATGCCCAACCTTCTTAAATCTCACAGTCTCCACTGTGAAAGGATTTCCAACAAGATGTTCACTGTTAGGGAAATTGACTCTTGAGCTGCTATAAACATTGATGTAGCTGCATCACTGTAGTATGCAGTCAGCCATAAAGAAGAATAAAATTATGGCATTTGCAGGTAAATGGATGGAATTGGAGAATATCATGCTAAGTGAAATAAGCCAATCCCAAAAAACCAAAGACTGAATGATTTCACTGATAAGTGGATGATGATACATAACAGGGGGAGGGAGGGAGGCAAGAATAGAGGATGGATGGATTGTATAGGGTAAAATGAGGGATGGGGAGGGAGTAGGGACAAGGAAAATAATAGAATGAGACAAACATCATTACCCTATGTACATTTATGATGTACAAATGATGTGACTCTACTTCATGTACAACTAGAGAAACAATAGTTATATGGGGTATAACAAATGGGTTTGTACAATGAATCAAAATAAAAAAAAAATAACCAGGAAAAAAAATAAGAAATTGACTCTTGAGTTTGTTGCCTGCTTAAAATGTGGTGACTTTGGGGTAAATGTGAATTGTGTACCAGAATCAAGATGTAGATAAAAGGGAGCTATGTAGAGGTCTTCTTTAGCGGGTTGAGTTTTTGGTTTATGTTGTAGGATGTTTTTCTGTCCTTTTGGTATACCAGGATCTAATCCCCCCTTGCATAGATCCAGAGCACACAGTCCATCTACCAGCCTGTATCCTGTGTGTAACATTAATTACATGGGATTGTAGGGTATCTGTTTTTTAAAACTCTTCCTAAGGTCACTGTTGATGCAGTTACAGTGATAAATTTCAGTTCAGCTCTAATGTAGCTGCCATAGTATGACCGTCATAATGCCAAAGGCTCAGAAAATGCCATTTCTTGGGAGTTTGAAAAAAGTTTTTTTTTCAAATCGAGAGTCACAGGTTACATGTCTAAATACTCATTAGCTATATTCTCATACTAAACCAATTCTTAAAAATTCCAAAACAAATTTAATTGTGTTTACTACTGTTTATCCCCATATAATAGAAGTGGAAGACAACAGATTTCTGCAGGCCAGTTATGCAACATCCTGTTGCTTTTGGAACAATAGAAATTGACTTTGTTAGAGCATGAACTGGTAGAGCAGTCTGAGTCACTGATAATTTTCGTTTGCCTGGTAGAACTACCTGTTACCTCATGAATGATCTGAACAGAAATGAGTATGATTATGGACTGACTCATTATAGTCTTTCTAATCAATTCCTTCTCAAATTAAGCTTTCCTTTCTTAATATTTAATTTTAAACCCAGTCATTAGTAAGGCACTCATTATTTATTGCTGTGTTTTTAAGCAGTCCATCTGGTATAGTAACTGTAAATTCCACTTTATCAGATCTGTTTTCCAATCAATTAATTTTCTTTAATTAGGTATGGCAGTTTTACGATTGTGATTTATAATTTGTGCATAGCATGCCTCCATCTGGCTATTGCTGGCTCATATGCTGGGACACTTGAATTCTATTCTGCAGCTTCAGAGAGAACTAACTTTTCCTGGCCTCCTCCTCTGTAAAGAAGAGATGACAAACTGTGGAACAAAGTCCAACTAGGTCAGCAGTTTGTCTTGCATCACCCCAGAACTTGCCCAGATCAAGTCAATGGGCATTGAAAACTAGCTGTGTGCCAAATGTCGAATCCTGTTCTGCAGAGGACACAAAAATGCCTGAGGCATTAACTCCTCTCTTGAGTTCACAGTCTAGCAGGGAGGGGAGCAAACAGTTCACAACTGTTGGCAATGATGAGCAGTGATAGAAGCACACTCAGAACAGAAGTGCAAACCCTTCTGTTCAGGGTAGTAGTAGGTCAAGGAGAAGGGGTATGTTCTCAACTGGACCTTAAATGATGATTAAGGTTTCATTTTAAAGCAAAAAAAAAAAAAAAAAAAAACCCAAAAAATTATGTGCATTCAAAATTGAAGAAATAGTAGATGAAAAGGCATAACATTAGGCTCATTGCTTGTTTTTATAAAGTTTATTGGAACACAGCTGCATTCATTCATTTGTTATCAAAGTCTGCTTCCATGCTCCAATAGCAGAATTGAGTGGTCTGGCCTGCAAAAACATGCTACTTAGCTATCTGCCCATTACGGAAAATGTTTGCCAACTCCTGGCATAAAACGGTAGTCCACACCAAGTGCTGTTCTGCATTTCTTCACTTCTCTAAAATCTCTGAAGCTAAGGAGGTGCTTTGCTGCCTCTGCAAAGTGCCTTCTTAGCTCTGGAAGCATTTCATTGTTCTACAGAATTACCAAGGTCAGCCAACCAGTTGGTGTTTGTACTTTTCCTCCCAGCACACGGATTATTGCTACATTGAACACACCGCCTTTGCATGCTAAATGGAAGGGACATGTAGTTTATTCAGGCTTATCATACCCCAGAGCAGCCCTACTCTGCAGAGATGAGTCAGAGGACAATTCTTAGAATAGTAAATAATTTTTGTATTATGGTACGACAAGTATCATTTTGTAGGATGCTGTTTATGACTTTTGGTTATAAACAACATTGTTATCATAATTGGGATTGGATATAAAAAGTATTTAGTTTTCATTACAGTTCCATGAAAGTATTGCTGTTTCCCTGAATAATGTTATTTTGTTGTTGTTTCAGCATTTCTAAATTTGAAGAACGATGCTGTTTTCTTTATGTGCTTCACAATTCTGATGATTTCCAAATCTATTTCTGTACAGAACTTCATTGTAAAAAGTACGTATTTATCATTATGTGTGAAAAAGGCTGTTTGAACTTGATCATTATTTCAAGTAATGATTGAACATGTAGCTCTTGTAGAGAATTCATGACTGCATAGTTATATAAATACTTTATTTGGGCTAATATTTTATAATTATATGGTATGGTATGCAGTTAGAAAAATTAAATAATTTTTTTCTTTAATAAATCAAGTTTTTCTTAGTCGTAATTTATTTTCCCACAGATAAAAAATTTTTTAAAAAAATTACTGGTACTTTATAATTACACATAATACTGGGATTCATTGTGACACATCTGTACATGCACATAACATAATTTGTTCAATTTTATTCACTAGTACCTCCCCTTTCCGTCTCTGGTCTCCCTCCTCTACTGGTCTTCCTCCATAGATAAAACACTGACCAAGACTTACTGGTTAATTGTTAAAAACTGTGTCTCATTTTTAAAGTGCTCACTTATTACATGTAATTACCAAATTTTTTGTTCTTACATTCTTTTGAATAATATCACTGTTGTCTTTAACAGTGTTTTTTAACCCTAGCTCATGTTAGAATTACTGGGCGAGCAATGAAAAAGTACCTGGCCCAACCCCAGAGTAATTATATTGGATTTTCTGATGGAGATACAACTTGGTATAAGAGCCTATGATTTGATCTACACCAATAAAAAAGATGATTCAAGGGCTGGGGATATAACTCAGTTGGTAGAGTGCTTGCCTCGCATGCACAAGTCCCTGGGTTCAATTCCCAGCACCACAAAAAAAAAAAAAATAAATAAATAAATAAATAAAATAAATAAATAAAAAAATAAAATTCAAAAAGCCATGAATTGCCTTGTATGTTTGTGTTCACCCACCTTGGTGTGTTTCTTTTGAGCTGGTTAAATACTTCATGTTCCTTTAGAACACAGTGACTGACTATGGAGAAATAGAGACGTGAATGACAATTTAGAAGACAAAATGTAGGTGAGAGCCCAATTTGGACTTACATTGTATTGGAGAAGATTGGAAACAAGAATTCCTATGTAGGGTCTTATTTTCTGCTTACACTTAAATTCTCAAGGCTGTTGATTTGTTTCTATGGTAATAATAGCTAAGATTTCTGGAGTGCTTACCCCAGACCTAATATCTATTTTAGTCTTCAGTAAAACTCTGATAGGTAGGATTAATATCTTCATTGAGAAGATTAAAGTAAATAGGATCTTGGAGAGTTTAACCTAACATCATATCACTAAAAAGTATAAAATTGGAGATTTGAACCAGGCACATGTGACTCTAGAATATAAGCTTCTAGAACTCAAACTGGACTTCCATCTCACTTTGTTATATTCTGCTTAGAGGTGTTCATATTGAAATTTCTGCATTAGTGTCTGCTGCATGTTTTTACCTCTGATCTTAACATTTGTCTTTAAAGCCAAATTTTTTCCTTACGTTTGTTCATTTTCTTGCTTTTGTGTCTAACTCATCATGATATTTAATCTTCATCAGAGCATGCTGTTTTTCCAGTCAATTTTGGGATTTTTTTCTTATCATTGGCCAAAAAACATGTTAGAGGAAAAGGAAAAGTGATGAAGTAAGCACCATATGTGAACTCCATCAACAGGCTTCAAACTCCAGTATAGATTTTGATCACTGGCATGTTCTCTGTGACCAGAACAATTCTTGATCAAAGTAAATACTCAGTGAATATTTGTTGAATGGATGGACAAATGAATGGATGAACAGATGCATGGATGAATGGATGAATGAATGGGTGGATGGATGGCTCAGAGGATGGATAAATTGAAGTACAGAAATAGGTTTGAGTTGTGTTAGGTAAACTTTTTGTAACACCATAACCTGCTCTGCCCTTGGGCTAGCCTTGCATGATCTGTCTGAGAGGTCATAGCCCTTGATTGTAGTGCTTCCCTAACTTGATGTGTGTAAACCATTGTCATCTGCTGTGAAAGGACTACACTTGGCACAGTAGACAAATTTATTTCTCATTCTGGTTATATTGCTTGGCTTTAAAATACTCTCCAGAAATAAAACTTTACAACAGTTCTGAAAGAAAAATGTTGGTCATCAAAAGAGAGATGGTCTGTCATCAATATATTTATAAGCTAGTCTTTCCTAGTTCACATCAGTATTTCATACACTGTATTTACAAGACCCTGCTCAAGCAGAAGATTTATAAACTGAGGTCAAATGTTACAGTAGCCAAATAGTCACTTCCAAATTTAGAGATACTAAATCTTCTGGGATATTCAAAATAGAGGGGATTTTCTTGTGGTTTTAAATAATAATATTAGCAGCAGCTAAAATAACACACGCTTATTTATTTATTTATTTTTTTGATACTGCAGATTAAACTCAGGGACATAACCACTGAGTTACATCCCCAGCTCTTTTTATTTTTTATTTTGAGACAGGATCTTGCTAAGTTGCTTAGTGTTTCACTAAGTTGTTGCGTCTGACTTTGAATTGGTAATCCTCCTGCCTCAGCCTCCTAAGCCACTGGGATTACAGGCACTAGCTAATATTTTATGTTAACAATGCTAAAGCTAAACAGTTTATGAGTATTACCCTAAATCATCTTCACAGCAACCTAAGAAATAGGTACTTGTATATTCACTGTTTTATAATTAAGGATTCAGAGAGGTGCATGTGTTTTTCTAAGATCACAGAGATACCAGTAATCTTCTTCTGATATCTAAGTCCGCATTCTTGACATTTCTATGAATCTGTCTCACCTCATTGTTGTTCTTCTATTATGTATTACATTATTATTGTTTGAATTTTAGGTATTCAGACATTTCTAGAAAATCCTATTGGCATGTTTTCTTTTTGAAAAATTCTGCTTTTTTTTAAACTTATTTCATAGAGACTCTAAACTCTAAATTTTGGTTCCAAAGACACTTTGGGACATATCTGCTTATATACCAATTTGACCTCAAATTTTTCAGTTTTATGATTATATGAAAGCATACACATCCAGTAGAAACCATACTTTGAATTTTGACCCTTTCCTGGGCTACCGATATGCCATATAGTAGTCTTGTGAAGCTGGGCAGCAGCTGTGAGCTCCTGGTCAGCCCCAGTCACCAGGATGACCAAATGGTGCTGTGCTGTGCACTGTGTTACCAGCATATTTTGGAAACAGGTATTCAATAAATTACATGAGATATTAAATATTGTTATAAAGTAGGCTTTGTGTTAGGTGATGTGCAACTGTTGGCTAACCTAAGTGCCCTGAGCATATGGAAGGTAGGCTGGGCTAAGTGAGGATGTTTGGCAGGTTAGGTATATTAAATGCATTTTGGACTTAAGGTTGGGTTTTTCAGGATGTCACCCTTCATACGTGAAGAAGCAGGTGCATTTATTATTATATGGATGTGTTACGGATGCCAACTTTCTCTGTAGGTTCTTTGAAATGGTGAACACCATTACCGAAGAGAAGGGGCGAAGCGTGGAAGAAGGAGACTGTGAAAGTGACTCTCTGGAGGTAATGACTTTGGTTTTGGTGCTCGTTTGGCAAAGTTTCTCTGTGTCTGATTTTTTAAAACAAACTCTTTAAAGCCTTATTGAGGGAGAGGATGGGAGTTTGCCTGTGTTTGGGAGCATTGGTAAGAGATGGAAGGACTCAGCCAGAGTTTAAATTTTCCTTTAATGTTAAAAGCAACATCTGGAATTTCTTTGGTTACAAAAGGGCTAAAAAGTAAACCCTGGCAAGCTCTCCCTCAGCAGTACTGAGGCTTGAGGATTGTACTTACCTAGAGTAAGTGACTGTGCTTGTCCAAGAGGGTGTCAGTGCCCTCAATGCCTGGACCACAGCGCCCACACACATTTCCATTCTCCTCTGAGATACGTGCAGTTCAAACGCACAAAACTCAGTGAAGATTCTGGGTGATAGAACCCTTTGTGGCCCCGATTAGTGCATTGTACTGAGAACCCGAAGCCTTGGAGGTGAATGGAATAAAGGGAAGAGGTAAAAGCAGTCACCCCAACTGTTGTTCCTTTCAACCAGAATTCTTGGTTTATGCCTTATGGATGCAGCACATTGCTGGTAACTATTTTTAATTTGTGTCCATTTTCACTGCCCTGTCTGCTGTGTGAAGGAGAACCTTCCAATTTTGCAAGGAGTGACACTCTAGGGTTCGGAGAATACTGACCCCCAACACACCAGCATCTTCAGTGTCTGAAGGATGACTCTAGACCACCATTCTCTCCCAGGTCCTCCCCAGTGTTTGTCTTGGGGCAGAACTCTGAATTTAAGTGTCTTCGTGTATTTGGGCTACTATAACAAAATGCTGGAAACTACTATAAATGCTCATAACAGTAAAAATTTATTTCTCACTGTTGTAGAGGCTGGGAAGTCCAAAATCAAGGCACCAGCAGATTCAGTGTTGGGTGAGGGTCTGTTTCCCATAGATGCAGCCTTATTACCATGTCCTCTCATGGTAAAGGAGATGAGGTGGCTTTCTGTGGTCTCTTTTACAAGGCCACAAATGATAACTCTGCCCTTATGACCTAATCACCTCACCAAAGACCCCCACCTCCTAAAACCATCACTTTGGGATTAGGATTTTAACATGGCTATTTTGGAAGGACACAGTCAGTCCATAGCACCAAGGAATACTGAAAATTATATTTCTAATGTTAACGTGAAATTGAAGAAACCATATATAGATCACCATCCGATTGGTAAACTTACTAGGTCACTTTGATAATGTAACCCATACACTGAATTTTTGTAATATTGAATCAGTAGGGTAATCATTGAGGGAAAATTTAAATGTAATAACCAATTTCTAAATCAAGGTATAATAACCACACTAGACAACATTTATTTGCACGATTGATCAGATCAATAGTTTGGGAACCACATTCTAGGAACTAAAGTATGAATTGCCTTAGAATTTGTGGTGAATTTGACTAGCTGATTTTTCCAAGCTTCAATCTCCTGTGTGTAAAGAGGAAGGAAGATTACTTTTGACAGAATTGTCAAAAGGGTTTGGGAAGCAAGATCCTCTGATATATATGCACACACACACACACACACACACACACACACACACACACATGTATACACACATACATATACATACACACACATACACACATATATATATACATATACATACACATACATACTCATAGTATATGCTTTATAAGAGACCCTTCCTGATTGATAGCAAGCACTATGACCCAACTAAATAAGGAGGGAAATGCTAAGATTTCTTCCCAGGAATATCTAGATTACCTCATGTTATTTACCAGTTTATATAATATTGTTCTGATTTATCAAAGTGCTCCTAACTTTCCCTTCTCCAGTACATTATATATATATATATATATTTTTTTTTTTTAGTTTAGGTGACACAATACCTTTTTTTTTTAATTTTATGTGGTGCTGAGGATCAAACCCAGGGCCTCATGCATGCCAGGCAAGTGCTGTACCACTGAGCCTCAACTCCAGCCCTGGATATTATTATTTTAATGTAGGACAATATGCATTCTCTCCTTGTATCTCATTAGAATAATGTAAAATCTCTGACACAGAATGATTTCTCCCACAGTATTCTCAATGGGCTTTATAGACTGTGGTAAGAATCCAGGCACCCTTGTGGTTTAGTTGGCCATTATGTCACAGCTGGTGATACTCCTGCTATTTCTTCCATTCATATTCTGTTAGCATAACATTGCTGAACAGTTACAGAGATGCTCTGGGCAGGAAGATGGTGAAATCCCCTTGGGACTTCCTGTCAGTGTCCTTTCAGAACCATAGCTATGAGTGATGAAGCCTTAACTTACATTTTTGCATAAGCTGTGATAATTATCTATTATATTTCTTAGATATTTTAAACATTTTCCATTTATCATTATGCTCAATAGTTGATTTAAATGAATTCCTTCATTTTATTACCACCAACCAAACTCAAACTTCAGCCTGTGAATGATATACCAAAAATAGTTCCTGTCCTTCCCATTCTTTTTATGAAAAACAAGAAAAGTTATTTTATATGTCATCTTTATGCCATGAGTGAGCTTTGTATGCAGAATAATTATTTTCTGATCTTTACCTCAATCAGAGATAGAATTTATCTTGTTTCAATACACGTACCAATTATTCTCGAAGCCTTTGAGCCCCTTGGCCCAAAACAAAATAAGAATAGTAGAAGGATAGACAATACAGAAGTGCTCTTTACTATTTCTCTCTTCACTTAGGGTGAATCAGCATTTAGCAAACATTAGCCATTAATGTGATTCTATAAATTACAAATTGGAAACTAATTCCTAGATTTCGTGGCATTTAAAAAACTTCTTAGAAGCCCGAGTTAGCTAGGCCCAGCTTTTCTTTCTTTGAAGTTTCTTCGCAACAGTGCAATTGCCAGTGGATTTAGCCTCCTGTGGTCCTGACCTTCCTCCAGCAGGTCCCATCTGGCTGTCCTGAGATCTCCAGGCCGAGGGCAGGAGTTCTGCTTCTCAGATTGGCAGTAGTCAGTTTTGTACAAAGTTTTGCTGGGCTGAGCAGATTTCATTCCTTAGAGTTGAACAAGACCTTTAAGGTCCCTTTCAGCTTTGCTATTTAAAATAATTTTTCAAGATTAGTACAAACCATACAAGGTCGTTTCAAAGATAGCTAAAAACCACTTCTCCAAGAAGGACTTTTCTGTTTTTATTCAGAGACAGTTCTTTGATTCAAGGCCTCGTATTTTGACTCAAGGCTATATGTTGTAGAAGTATTGTGAACCCATATTTCAAATAATTTAATATGTTAGTGAATCTATATTGGAGTCATTGAGCAGTTGATTACAGCTGACCTCTAGGGTGTGGGCACTTACTAGCTGTGGTCCCTGTTGTGGTTCCTGCTTTCCATGCATTGATGAAGAGCCAGGGCATCTACCCACCACCCCAGCCAGAGATCTTGGAGCACCCTCTGCCTCTTAGCCCTCGTGCCCAGTTTTTCCTCCAGCCCCTTCATGCCACCCCATCACTTCCCTGGTCCCAGGTCTTTACCTCTCATGTGGCCTGACTCCGTCATCTTCAGAGCTCTCTCATGCAGATTAATCCTGGGGTTTCCCAAATTTACAACCTTTCTTACTGCTCTTTGTAGAGGAGTTTCTGCACCATATAAAGTTCTTAAATCTCTGGCTGAGACTTACCCTTCCCTCGCCACAGAGAGTCCCAACTGTGTTAAACTCTCCTCTCCACTTCCTGCCTCAGAGCTTGTCAATCAGACCCCCAAATCCACAAGTCCCTCTCATGGGCTGCTGTTCTGCCCCTCTTGGTGACCATACCCTTACTTTTTGAAATCCAACTTTTTCTCTTGAAATCAGTTTTCAACCCCACTTCCCACTTTTCTCTGTCCGTATGGCATTTTTGCCAGCTCCTCTCCCCAGCCCTACCTACTGTATCATAATTTGTAGCCTGTCCTGTGTGACATCCCAACACAGGACCGTGTTTCTTTTTTAATCACATAGCCGTACATGGTGCCTGGAGTCCAAACAGAGTTCAGTTAGAAGACTGAAGAGTTCGAAGTCAGTCAGTGACACAATCAAGTTGTTCAATGCCTAAAACTGGGAAGAAAGGGACATGGATTGGAGGGGGTGGTGTAGATCTGGGAGACTAGCTCCAAGGTTGTTTAATCAATGTTCAGTCAGCAAAAGAATAAGTATCATAATCAAGCTTAATGCCAAAACATAGCTATTACTGACATCTTCTTATCTCTTTATTTCCATGAAAAGAAAATTAGATGCAAATTACTGTGGGACTTGGATGCTTAATACAAAATACTTTGTTTCTGCCTTTTACCTTCTCCCAAACACATACCCATTCATTAATATTGTCTCTCTACCCCCTTCCCTCTCTTCCTTTCCCCCTTCCTCCTTTCTCTGTCCCTTTTTCTCATGAGCATTTGTACATCACTTTTTTTTTTTTTTAAATCAAATTTGTGTGTGATTGACACAAACCCGAGGTACTCAGAGCAGTGTGTTCTGTGACCATGGAGAGAACGTTGGCCGATTATGTGGTGGAGTGGGGATCAAGTAGGATGAAAGGGACGTGTTCCTTTGACTCAGACATTTGCAGGTTGATGAAAAGACCTCACCATTTCCTTTTCTGATGATTTGCCTCACAAACATTAGCAAACAGCAAATTTTGGGTTAGAATTCATTTTAAATCGATTTGGAATCTCCAAGTAGCAAATGGGCTTATTTTTCTTTAACATCCTATTTCTATTTTTGTACAGATTTAAAAGTGAACACCCACAGTTACCTCACTGAGAAAATACAACACTTAAAGTGTTGTATGATATGAGTATCAATTTGCTATTCATTCATTCTCTTGGGTAGAGAAAAATTCCCCTTTTCCTGTGCCAACCTATGTTCTGTAGTTGGGTGGCTTACAGATTAATCAACAAAAGGCAAGTTAACAGGGGAAGAGACAAAGTTTATTCATTTAGTCAAGGGAAATGACTAAAAGAAACTTAACATGAAAAAGTGGGTCATCTTAGTAAGAAGGGGGTTTAGGACTTCAAGGGAAAACAGGGCAGGACAATAATCAGAACAAGTGAAAAGTACAGAAAGTTTTGATAGTTTCATTTCTATAATTTCTCAATGTCAGTGGTCCATCTCCCTTTTAAATGTAAAGTTCTGGGGAGGGGATTTATGGCAACCCTATTTTTAGGAGGTTTTGATTAAATCAGAAAAAAAAAAAGGATTTAGGACAGTTTGTGTTTGTTTGTTTTTGTTTCGCTTTCCTGTGACTGCTATTGAGATGTTTTCAGTCTAAGATAATCTTAGTCCACATTGGTGGATGCAGGTGGATTCCATTAATTAACTCAACATTTATTGCATCACTGTGGGTAGTGGGCATTACCCTAGATGCTGGGAATTCGGCACAGAACAAAATGGAGAAAAATCTCCACCCTCAGCTCACATCCTAATGAGAGACAAACAATAAACATAAACAAGTGAAATATTTAATATGTTAGTGGTCAGTATTAAGGAGAAAAGTAAAGCAGAGGATTCAGGAAGTTGCAGTACAGCAGGGATGTGTGCAATATTAGACAGGGAGGCTCATTAAGAAGGCGATCTTTTATACCCACAAGAGCAAAGGCAATCTGAACCCTAAAGAACAATAGCAGTGACATTATAGTTGCCGTGATGGAATTAGCAGTGTAACCCTCTGAAAGCCAAGACCTTTTTCTGATGTTTCAAAAGGGTAACTGCAGCTTGCTTTGAAATTTGTACTGTTTTTATCATTAATAAAGTTGTGACTTCAAAAAAGAAAAAAGACAGTGATCTGTTGGTCCAGGGATGTAGCTCCGTGGTAGTGTCTGCCTACCATGCATGGAGGTCTTGAGTTTGGTCCCCAGCACTGCAAGAAAGAAAAAAAAAAACAAAAATCAGTAATATAGGTATTTGTTCTTTGCTGTAGTTGGCATTTATTTATGTTTTAGGTATTTACATATTAAGGAGGTAATAGAGACTGAAAATTAACAAAATAGCCATTTGGGTCCTTAAGGTGATTATTACTCACCTAATATATAGTTAAGTCCCCAAGGGAAGTGCCTGGGTTTTAAAGGTGGGTCTTTCACTATAGGTCCCTTGGCAGTACAAGCACTGAATGAATCACCCCCTTGTTGTATGGCCTTGTCAGTATTGTATTCCTAAGCCAATTCTCTTCACAGCACCAGTTTAGATTGTTCTGTGTCAGCAATAATAAAAGAGATGATTCTAGAAGTATTCCCATCATTACTTTGAAATGCAATTGTGTCTCCCTTAGCAACAACCTGATTTGCTAACCTATTGCCATAGAAATAGATTGTAAAATATATAAGCATGGTCATAGCACCCTTTATTTTTTTAAAAACCTTCCTTTTCCCCTCCATATTTGTCATTTGACAGACCCTGTCTTCCCTGGTGCTTGACCATAGCTGTGCTTTAGATTTTCTGGCCATCACATAGGTAAACTTCTATCTTCATAGCCCACTCCAATCTCCTGTCTATTTTAGCTTCCTTTAAAGATATTTTTTTCAATTTCTTTCTCTTGTAAGAATAGAAAGAGGAGATAAAAAAAAAGAAGAAGAAAGAAAGAAGAAAGCAGTGATAATCCATTGGGATGGTTTTATTTAAATCACACTGGTCTTTTTTTTTTTTTTTTTTTTTTTTCTTTTTCTTTTTTTTTCCATTCCAGGGATTGAACCCAGGGGCACTCAACCACTGAGCCACATCCCCAGCCCTTTTTGTATTTTATTTAGAGACAGGGTCTCACTAAGTTGCTTAGGGCCTTGCTAAGTTGCTGAGTCTGGTTTTGAACTCAGTGATCCTCCTGCCTCAGCCTCCCAAGCTGTGGGATTACAGGCATGAGCCACCATGCCTGGCTCTACATTGGCCTTATTTAATATCCTTTTGATTTTGCTTATGACCGCTTTCTTATACAGGAACCAACTTCTGTACCTAATACATAATCTTTTCTAAAAAAAACTATAGTCTTTGGATTCTTTAGATTCCTGCGGGAAACTGAAACTTGAGCATCCCCATCAAGGTTTATGTATTCTTTACTGTTCTACATAAATATCCCTCTTGGCAAAACTACTTTCAATCAAAAATAAACTTCATACTTTCTTTAAATGTTTTATTTTGGCATCTGGTTGAAAAAAAAAAAGTTCTCAGCACATTTTCTATAACCTGATTAATTAACTAAGCAAATTATTACTGAGCATCTACTGCAAGCTACATATTGTTAAGATGAGGGATAGAGCAATTAAAGATGAAGTTCTCAGAGAGCTCAGAGGCCAGGAGGAGATATAGACAAGGGGCAAGAGAAGGTGGAGTGGCAGATGCCTGATCATGGCAAGTAGAGGGCCTTGGAAGCCCAGCTGATCACAGCCCAGCTCTGCTCTGGGGGGCCAGATGGATATGTCGTTCCAGGAAGCTTCCTGGAGCTTGGTGTTGAAGCCTAGTGTGGAATTACGTAGGAATAGCAGCTGGATAAGGCCCAGTCTGGGGAACCTCCTGAGCACTCCATAGAGGGAAGAGGTTGATGAGAGGGAAGACTGAACGCAGAGGCAGCCATCAGATCCTGAAGGTCACTTATACTCTGCCAAGGAGGTGGGATTTTATCTCCAAAGCAGCAAGGAGCCAATAAAGCAGAGGCAGTGTTACTGACGTGGAAGACTTACTTTGGAACTTTAGACATTGCAAAGTTCACTGTCACCTAAATGGAGAAATCACTGTGGAATGTAGCAAGAAGAGAGGAGGGGACCCAGAGGCCCTTAAGGGATGTAGCTGGTGAATTAGTACAGAAGAAAAGCCTGATCCAGGGCAGGAGCGCTGAGGATAAGAGATGCAACATGAATTTGTGAGACTTTAAGAAGGCAGTGGCCAATCAGTTTGATGTAGGGAGCAAGGGAAGGTAAAGAATGGAGTCTGAGAGGGCAGAAGTTACCAGATATGGCTTGAAAAAGCAAGTGGATGTTCAGTGGATATTGACAATATACTGGAATGTCTTCAGCATACTGGCATTTGGGTAATTGAATTAATATTCAATTTATAAGCCCTTATGCAGTAATAGGGTTCCCCTACAGCATTGGTAGTGAAAAGAACACAAGATCTTGAATCTTAGGATCTGGTCTTAAACCATAATTTCAACATTTTCACTGAAAAAGATGTTTCTGATCTTTTGTAAATTGGGAGTAATCGAGACTTTTCTTTACTATGACACAGGCTTATGACAGTCAAATATAGATTATTAAAAGTTGAGGATTTTTTTCTTTTATAAAATTGCACTAATATAAGGTAATGGTGATTCTAGGTTCAGAGTTTAGGATTCTGTTCCTTTGAAAGAGCACGTCAGCAAAAACTGCACTTCTTTGTTGATGGCCCCTGCTGGGAGCCTTCTAGGGTGCAGAGCAGTGCAGAGTACAGGACCACAGGATTTGGGGGTGGAGACTTGGGCTCCTTTGGGTGACATGGTTTGAACTGTTCTTACTACCTCTTTTCAGGAGCCCAGTTTTCTCTCTAGTTTGGGCACATTGCTGCTTATTCCCTTCCCCTGCAAACCTCCCTGGTCATCTGCTCTGAACAGGACCATCTCCAGCCTTAACATTAGGTAGTCAGCACAGTAGCAGTCTCTAAGATACCCCTTGGCACCTTGCAATGGATGCTTAGTGTTGCCATGGAGGAAGTAGACGTCTCCTTCCTGAGCCAGAGACTGGTCCATGATGGGGAGTCAGGTAATGTGTCCCTTTTTAGCTCTGCCTCCTTTTATAATCTGTCTTTGGTATTTTGTAGGTTCCCTGTATCATATCTGAGTGTGAATTTATTTTTAATCTTTCCTATTTAGGGCTCAGTTCCTGAAAGTTATATTTGATTCTGTCTCAGATCTCTCTGATCTGTTTTAGAATATCTTACCCTTTCTCATTTTAAAAATTTCTTATTTTATATCTTTATGTTAGATAAATATTGTACAGTTTCCAATTTATGAAGTTTTGAGGATCGATATTTGTCACATCTTTTCACAGATGGTGAATTGTATCCTTATATATTTAAAATGTTTGGATTATGAGCTCAATTTCAGTGGTGTGCAATTGGTGAGCATTCTGAATGTCTAGTATGAAGGCAGTCTCTCCCTTTAAATTGCTTTTGCTGTTTCTCCCAGCCACTCTAGGGATGACCAAGGCTCAAGAGCAATTATGAAACTTATAAGTAGTATAAATTTGAGGATCAACTGTGTTAGAAAGTATTCAGGGCAGACTTGGTTTTGCTCATCCAGAGCTTAGTCTGAGATCAAAATTTTTTTTTTTTATCCTAGTGTAGTGGATTCAAATTTCTAATCTATTCTCGCTAATTTTAGTCCTTTAAGGGCCTGGTCTTGTGCGTTCCAGCTCTTTGCCTGATATAGACACTGTTCTACATTTCCTATCACCTCATGGGCATGAAGACCCAAGTCCTTGGTGAGAGGTCAGCAAACCATGGCTTAAGAGTCACATCCAGCCCAGTGACTTACCTTGGTAAATACAGTTAGTTATTCATTGGAACACAAACATGCCCATTTGTGTATATACCTACTGGGCGTTTTTCACTCTACAATGGCAGAATTGAGTTGCTACAAAGATCATTTAGCCCTAAAGCTGAAACTATTCACTGACCCTTTAGAGAAAGTATTTGGAAATTCCTGCTCTAGATAATAAAATAAAAAACCATGCCTTTGTCCTCTCCGACCCCTCCTGAGCTGCAGGAGCCTCGGTTCCTTTGATTACTCTTTAGGAATCCTGTCCCTCTTCATTTCTAGTTCTGGCAGTCGCTTTTACATTTTTAGAAGACTAGAAAGGCATTTAATTTTGTTTTTTCTGGGTGGTGTCAGCAGGAAGGTTCTTGGGTTCCTACTCTACCATATTGCCAAAACCAGAGTCTCCCTTCTCCTCTCTTTGGGTAGTAATAAATTGTTCTCTTTATATTTTCTTGACTTGACCTTTTAACTTGTTTAAGTATTTTTTTTAAATGGAATTCTACAAGGTCATGAAAATTTTCTTTTCAATATCTTCATTATTTGACATGTAATGCTTTTTAAAATCATTCCCTTTAATTGTTTTGTAATTCTCATGATCATTTACTTTTTTTTTTAATTTTTATTTTTTGGCGGTACTGGGGATTGAACCCAGAGCTTTGTGCTTGCAAGGCAAGTACTCTACCAACTGAGCTAGATCCTCAGCCCTGACCATTTACTTTTAAACTCATTAATTACCTTGAAGTAAAGTGTACATTTTGGCTATTTTACATTAATATCCTTTTTTCAGAGTATGGTGTTTAGGATATCTGTTCTTTAGAATTTGTTGAAAATTTCTTTGTGGCCTAATATATAACCAATTATGTTTTTCAAATATGCAAATCTCTTTCTGTGTAAGTTATATCAAGCTTGTTAATTATGTCATTAAGGTTCCTATTTTAAGTTTGTCTTCTAGATGTATCTGTTCTTAAAAGGCTTGTTAAAAACCTATTGTTTTTTATATTTGTTTATTTTTCTTTGTAAGTTTTCAGCTCTGCTTTATATTTTTTCAGGACGGTGTTTTTTGTTTTTGTTTTTTTGCGGTGCTGGGGATCAAACCCAGGGCCTTGTGCTTGCAAGGCAAGCACTCTACCAACTGAGCTATCTCCCCAGCCCCAGGACGGTGTTTTTAATGAACATAAAAATCCATGACCATTGTCCTCTTCATGGATTACTTATCAGTATTAATGCTTATTTGTTGGCTTATAAGTGTTAGAAATCAGTTTCTTTTTTTTTTTTATTTTATTGTAAACAAATGGGATACATGTTGTTTCTCTGTTTGTACATGGCGTAAAGGCATACCATTTGTGTAATCATAAATTTACATAGGGCAGTGATGTTTGATTCATTCTGTTATTTTTTCCCTTCCCCCCCACCCCTCCCACCCCTCTTTTCCCTCTATACAGTCCTTCCTTCCTCCATTCCTGCCCCCCTCCCTAAACCTAACTCTAACCCTAACACTAACCCCTCCCACCCCCCATTATGTGTCATCATCCACTTATTAGCGATATCATTCGTCCTTTGTTTTTTTGAGATTGGCTTATCTCACTTAGCATGATATTCTCCAATTTCATCCATTTGCCTGCAAATGACATAATTTTATCATTCTTTATGGCTGAGTAATACTCCATTGTATATATATATATATACCACAGTTTCTTTATTCATTCATCAATTGAAGGACATCTAGGTTGGTTCCACAATCTGGCTATTGTGAACTGAGCAGCTATGAACATTGATGTGGCTGTATCTCTGTAGTATGCTGATTTTAAGTCCTTTGGGTATAGGCCAAGGAGTGGGATAGCTGGGTCAACTGGTGGTTCCATTCCAAGTTTTTTAAGGAGTTTCCACACTGCTTTCCAGAGTGGCTGCACTAATTTGCAGCCCCACGAGCAATGTATGAGTGTACCTTTCTCCCCACATCCTCGCCAACACCTGTTGTTGCTTGTATTCTTGATAATCGCCATTCTAATTGGGGTGAGATGGAATCTTAGGGTGGTTTTGATTTGCATTTCTCTTATTACTAGAAATGTTGAACATTTTTCCATATGTTTGTTGATTGCTTGTAGATCTTCTTCTGTGAAGTGTCTATTCATTTTCTTAGCCCATTTGTCGATTGGATTATTTGCATTCTTGGTGTAGAGTTTTTTGAGTTCTTTATAGATTCTGGAGATTAGTGCTCTATCTGAAGTATGATTGGCAAAGATTTTCTCCCACTCTGTAGGCTCTTTTTTGGATTGCTGATAGTTTCCTTTGCTGAGAGAAAGCTTTTTAGTTTGAATCTATCCCAGTTATTGATTCTTGCTTTTATTTCTTGTGCTATGGGAGTCCTGTTAAGGAAGTCTGGTCCTAAGATGACATGTTCAAGCTCTGGACCTACTTTTTCTTCTATAAGATGCACTGTCTCTGGTCTGATTCCGAGGTCCTTAATCCATTTTGAGTTTAGTTTTGCGCATGGTGAGAGATATGAGTTTAGTTTCATTCTGTTGCATATGGATTTCCAATTCTCCCAGCACCATTTGTTGAAGAGGCTATCTTTTCTCCATTGCATATTTTTGGCCCCTTTGTCAAGTATGAGAAAATTGTATTTATTTGGGTTTGTGTCCGTGTCCTCTATTCTGTACCATTGATCCACCTTTCTATTTTGGTACCAATACCATGCCGTTTTTGTTACTATTGCTTTGTAGTAGAGTTGAAGATCTGGTATTGCGATACCCCCTGCTTCACTCTTTCTACTGAGGATTGCTTTAGCTATTCTGGGTTTTTTATTCTTCCAGATGAATTTCATAATTGCTTGCTCTATTTCTGTAAGGTACATCATTGGGATTTTAATTGGAATTGCATTGAATCTGTATAGCACTTTTGGTAGTATGGCCATTTTGACAATATTAATTCTTCCTATCCAAGAACATGGGAGATCTTTCCATCTTCTAAGGTTTTCTTGAATTTCTTTCTTTAGTGTTCTGTAGTTCTCACTGTAGAGGTCTTTCACCTCTTTTGTGAGATTGATTCCCAAGTACTTTATTTTTTTCGATGCTATTGTGAATGGGGTAGTTTTCCTAATTTCTCTTTCTGAAGATTCATCACTTATGTATAAAAATGCCTTAGATTTATGTGCATTGATCTTATATCCTGCTACTTTACTGAATTCACTTATGAGATCTAAAAGTTTTCTGGTGGAATTTCCTGGTTCCTCTAAGTATACAATCATATCATCAGCAAATAGGGATAGTTTGAGTTCTTCTTTTCCTATTCGTATCCCTTTAATTTCTTTGGTCTGTCTAATTGCTCTGGCTAGAGTTTCAAGGACGATATTGAAAAGAAGTGGTGAAAGAGGGCATCCCTGCTTTGTTCCAGTTTTAAGGGGGAATGCTTTCAGTTTTTCACCATTTAGAATGATATTAGCCATGGGCTTAGCATAGATGGCCTTTACAATGTTAAGGAATGTTCCCACTATCCCTAGTTTTTCTAGTGTTTTGAGCATGAAGGGGTGCTGTATTTTATCAAATGCTTTCTCTGCATCTATTGAAATAATCATGTGATTCTTGACTTTAAGTCTATTGATATGATGTATTACATTTATTGATTTCCTGATGTTGAACCAACCTTGCATCCCTGGGATGAAACCCACTTGATCATGGTGCACTATCTTTTTAATATGTTTTTGTATGCGATTTGCTAAAATTTTGTTGAGAATGTTTGCGTCGATGTTCATTAAGGATATTGGTCTGAAATTTTCTTTCCTCGATGTGTCTCTGTCTGGTTTAGGTATCAGGGTGATATTGGCTTCATAGAATGAGTTTGGGAGGGTTCCCTCCTCTTCTATTTTATGGAATACTTTGAGAAGTATTGGAATGAGCTCTTCTTTAAAGGTTTTGTAGAACTCGGCTGAAAACCCATCTGGTCCTGGACTTTTCTTCGTTGGTAGGCTTTTGATGACTTCATCTAAGAAATCAGTTTCTTTTTAATGGCCAACTCAGACCCTTCTCTGAGTCAAAGCTGCCTGTGGGCTGCCAGTTTTATACTCCAGCAAATTGCTGACAGTAGCAGAAGCTTGTTCTTCTGACTGCTACTGCTGGGTTGTTGTTTTTCACAGAATTTCTCCAGGCATGTGGCCTGACCATTTCATGGTCCTAAATACTGTAGTTCAGAGTATGTGGAGCATTGCAGAGTACAGGACCACAGGATTTGGGTGTGGAGCCATGGGCTCCTAGTTCAGTCTAATATGGAGAACATGCCTTTCTGGATGATGCCCCCAGGTCAGAGGTGGTCCCTATGAAATGTTCTCTGTGCCTCTTTTCCTTTGATCCAGTTTTCCATATTTGTCTGAGATGCTTGTCACTTTGAGGTTCAAGAATATAGGTATTTCCTTTTTATATCAGAGATTAAATTTTCCCTCTATTTTTTTTTTTTTTTTTTTTTTTTTTTTTTTTTGCGGTGCTGGGGATTGAACCCAGGGTGTTGTGCATGCAAGGCAGGCACTCTACCAACTGAGCTATATCCCCAGACCTCCCTCTATTTTTAATTTTTAAAATATTTTTGGGTCTTAAGAAACTGGGGGTGAAATAAAGCAATCCTTATTTTATCATCATCTACTACTAAGACTGCAAAATTTTCTCCTTACCCAAACCCTTTTAGTGATTTTATTCTCCTGGCAGATGAAATGTTATAATAGTACCAAAAACTGAATAACAAGAAGTTTAATTAGATATGATACTGATAGATGTGACGCCAATTGTATACATCTCCTGGATCAATGAAAAACAGGATCAAATGGGTAAAGAATCCAAGTAAGCTTTTGGAGAAGCACTTTTATACATTTAGCTATGTTTCCCACTGTATTCATAACATGTACACTGTCACAAACCTGAACCTGCTATCTGCTTTATGCTGTTTTTGGTTCTTGAAGCTGCTGCTTCATCTTATCATTTCACTTGTTAAGACTATCTGATAAAAGGAAACATGTTCTTGGAAAAAAAAAATCAGTGTTTCAAATGTCAAATTCAGCTAAGGTTTCAATCTTCTCTTCCCCTTTTTTCTTTTGTAGTATGACTACGAATATGATGAAAATGGAGACCGAGTCGTCTTAGGTAAAGGCACTTACGGGATAGTCTACGCAGGTCGAGACCTGAGCAACCAAGTCAGAATTGCTATTAAGGAAATCCCAGAGAGAGACAGCAGGTATAGTACTTGTGGCTAATAAAAGCCATTTTCAAGAGTACTTCAATTTGTTCATAGCATTTTAGAAAGTACTTGCTGATATTCTGATTATTGAAACTGAAAACTCCATTATGTTAATTAACTCAGTCTCAGCTTTATCTACTGCACTGTTCAGTAAGTCAAGTGCAAAACTCTGGTGGGGGAAAATAAAGCTCTTGTGGGGAAGGACACAACTTTTAAAGCCTGGAAAAGAGAATGGCCCTGTGTGTTATGTTGGGTAAATGTGGTTTGTTACTTGGGTAGATGGAGAATAAGCATGTAAAGCAGTTTCCAGTGCAGCATGTCAGGAGCCTGGAAATTGCCATTCCATCCTAACAAGTGGAAGGCTGAACAAAGCTGGTAAATCAACAGCTCTGAGGATTCATGGGTGAAGGGCGTGAGGTTGCCCCCATCTAGATAGACAGGTGGATATAGAAAGCCACCAGTCTCCAGAGCAGAGATCCATGTTTGGGAACCAGTTCTGGAACAGAGAAACCTGAACTCCAGTTGACACATGGGTAGAGGCCCCACGAGAACAAGTCTAAGTGTCAGGAACTCCAGGGGGACCCAGTCACGCTTTTGTAAGTCTTACCTTTTGAAGTTCTTCCACATTCTCAAAGTAAATATTGGAGAAAAATCCTGTTGTGCTTCTGGCCGGGAGAGAGGAAAAGAAGCCCTTTTAAAATACACCAGAGCACTTTATTCTTCTTAATAAGATCTGCCCTCAGGATAAACTGTTTTACCAGAGCCTTACCAAACTTGGGGACAGGAAATACCAAAAGCTAGCCTATTGTAGCCATCTTGTTCCACCTAAGGAGGGGTAAGAGATGACATACATATGAAGTTCGCAGGATACAAGCTCACTAAAAGACTGAGTCTTAATCATAGGATTATAGAATTCTTCCCCTCCCCAACCCCTTGTCACATTACTAAAGCCGGTTATTGCTATTATGTTACTCAGTACATCATGTCCACCTTTCAACAAAAAAATTATAAGGTGTACTAAAAGGCAAAAGAACACAGTTTGAAAAAAACTTCACAAGTATCAGATATGGCAGGCCCGCTGGAGTCAGCAGACTTGGAATTTAAAACAACTAAGATGAATACACTAAGGGTTCTAGTGGCAAAAGTAGAGAGCATGCAAGAATCGATGGTGATGTAAGCTCAGAAAAGGAAATTCTTAAACAGAATGAAAAGGAAATGCTAGAGGTAAAAAACACTGTAACAAGTGAAGAATTCCATGGCTTCATTAATAGACTGGACACAGTTGAGGAAAGAGCCTCTGAGCTTGAAGATGTGTATAGAGACACTTGCAGTAAAGCAAAGAAAAAAAAAGACAAAAAGGGGGGCAGGGTACGGGATCTAAGAATTGTGGAACAACTCCAAAAGATATAACCTGCGCTTAGTGGGACTACCAGAAGAAAAAGTGTGTGGTTTGAGCCACACACAGTAGGAACTTGTAGAAAATGGGATCGTTTTCAGCGGGGGGGAAAAGCCATTCAGGGAATGGAAAGCTCTGGTAAGAGTATTTTCTGTCGCTCGCTGCTCTGGTGCTCGACCTACGGTTTGTTTCTGCACCTAGTCATCCTCTCCTCTCTCAGCCTCATGATTTCTGAGGCTTCATGCCTTCTCTTAGGTTTCTCTTCTGTCCGACTGTGTGCCTACTCTCAATGGTGGATATGACCCACGTGTTTGTGTATTCAGTCTTCGAAGTGGGTTATTTATGAGTATTGTCCTTATTTATCCAGTCTATGTCATGGGCTTACTTTGTCCTCCCTCAGTCCACTCTTCTGTGGCCATGGTGATAAGTGTATATGATCAGCCTTCCTCAGAAAGGATACTCGCCCTAGCTCTGTGGGTCATCTGTCTACCCAATATCTCCTCTTGTATGTCTGCAGACATCTTGAGGTTGACATGGCCAAAGGTGAACCATGGAATTTTACCCCCATTATTACTCTCCCTGGATCATTCTCTGTGTCTGTTAACAGTACCCCAGCTGGCCAGCTGTTCCAGCGAAACAGGGTACATTTGTATTCCTGTTTCTCCCACGCTCCCCATCCACCCATCATTAGGCTGTACTCTCTGTTATCTCAACTTCTGTACCGTATCCTGAATCTTGCTGCCTTGCTGTTCTTTGCCATCTCCATGACTACGGCGCTAGTCTAAGTCAACTCTAACTCTCACTTGAACTCCTTACTAACTCTCTGTTTTTATTCTTTCCTTTGCCCTTAGTCCGTTGTCCTTCTTCAGGGTAAACAGAGGTCTTTCTGAAGTTAAAATCACATCATTGGTGAGAATGATGTGTCCCTGTAGGCAGAGGATGAGCATGTGGCAGGGGAGGGGGTTATGTAGGAAATCTCTGAACCTTGAGCACAGTTTTGCTGTGAGCCTAAAACTGCTATAAAAAATACAATCTATTAAAACACACACACACACATACACACCATGTCACTATGCCTAAAACCTTTCAGTGGATTCTTATTGCTGTGAGCCTGAAGCCCTGAACTGTTAGGTTGAACCACAAGGGAGGGGCAGCCACCTCCTTTGGAGCCTCTTCTCTGCTGGTGTCTCTGTCTACTGGTCACACCAAGATCAAATGAGATCTTGACAGGATTGCCTTACTGTCATTATTTAGGCCTCAATGCAGATCCCAAACCCTCAGAGAGGCCTTCTCTAATGCCCCACACTGAAGAAGACATCCTGCCAATGCAGGCACTGTCCCAGGTCCTAGCAGTTCATCCTTAGTGCTTGACCTTCTCAGTGGCCATTCTGCCTCCAGCCTCTGTATCTGCAATTCTAGAAGAAAAGGAAAACAAAGCTCTCTGGAAATGTCCAGCATGCTTCTACCTCTATTTCATTGACCCAAAGTGCCTGTTCCTCCCTACCAGCTTCCTAGTCAGCCATTTGTTTCCCAAATGGTCTAGGAAGAGGGAAGAACAGATAATAAGTGGGCAAACAGCTGCTGCTACATACCACATGTATAGTTCAACTCTCCTTATGCATATTTTTATAATACTATTCTAGGGTTTCTTGGTTGATTCACAAGGCATGCTTATGAATTCTTATGAAACAGTGATAGAAATTATTCACTAAATACCTAGAGTGATATATATGAAGTTGCCATATTAAAACTTTTGTTCACTATATCTAGAGGTTCTTAAGTAATATATACATATAATAGCTTTGAAATAATATGTAATTTAAAGGACTCATCACTGACAAATTGTTGAACTATATGTTAGCCACATCCCCTACTTTTCTTCCTCCAGAAGGATTTAAGTATGCACTAGAAAAAAAAAACAGTTTTGTTTTTTTTTTTTTTTTGGATACCAAGGATTGAACCTAGGGGTGCTTAACCACTGGGCCATATCCCCAGCCTTTTTCTCTTAGTTTTGAGACAGGATCTTGCTAAGTTGTGGAGGCTAACCTCGAACTTTTGATCCTACTGCTTCAGCCTTCCAAGATGCTGCGATTATAGGCATGTGCCAACCCGCCTGGTAGAAAAAAATCACTCTTAAAATCACCTTGTAGCTTAAGTTTACTCAAATGCCACTTTATATGTACAAAACACACCAGCACCAACAAAATGCTCTCTGTCCTGCCCCATGACATGCAGTTGGTAAAAGTGGGTTGTTCAAAAACACCTGGGTGCCAATCCCTTACCTTGAACAAATGATCCAGGACATCTAGTTCACCATGTAAAGAGATTAGAGAACCCTGTAATACTGTTAGTGTGAAGATAGAGCAAACAAGTGCTTCTGTCATTGTGCCCTGGAGAGTGTGGATAGCATCACAATGGATAATTGCTGAGGTAGTATGAGGGATGTAAATAATATATGATTAAACTACCACCTACAAAGAAGGATTGTGGCAACAACAGCAGTTTCTTCTGGTGGCTGGGGTGTGGCTCATTGGTCGAGCACATGCTTAGCATGCCTGAGTCCCTGGGTTTGATCCCCAGTACCACACAAACAAACCCCAAATCCCAGTTCCCCCTGAGTTTCCTTCACATTCTAAAAACACTTCATTAGTGAATTGTGGTTGTGAGAGGTGGTGCATTTAAGTACACACTCATAATCTATCCTTAGCTAGTTGTTAATCTTATATTGTCTTTCCCGTTAACACTCAACATACCTCTCCTATCAGTGTTCACCCAGCTATATACCAGGATCAACTGGGGAGCTTTTAAAACAGTGGATGTGCAAGTGCCACCTCCAGAAATTCTAGGTCGTCCTGGACATTGATGCTCTTTGCATTCAGGAGAGATAGATGCCTAGTCAATGTTGAAAACCACTTGTCCAGACAGTTTTCAGTGGAAATTTGACCTAGAGGGTGTGGTCTTGAGAAACCTATGGGTGAATATATTTTTCAAAACTAAATATATATATATATATATATATATGTATATATGTATGTATTCTATTATCTATACCATTTTTTTCTGTTGTTATAACTGATTGAAAAGAAAATGTGATCATCTTATAATTCCCATACTCAAGCATTATTTATTGACCTGCAAATATTGTCACTTCATCCTTACTTAGTGTTTCTCACTTGATGAAAATTACTGGGTATTCATAATGGCTTTCCATATTGGAAAAGGGTACTTATCCTTAGCTTGGTTGGACTCGTACTGTAAATTTTGACCTATCCTCGCTTTAAATAATGAGGTGGGGATATTTGCTTTTCCCAGATCTTAAATGTAAGCTTTCATGAATTATGAACTATTGTCAAAGTGTTTTTTGCTCTCACGGAAGAGGTAACTTGTGAATGTCTTCATTGTTGAGAGTCATTACCTAAGTGTCTTATTGGTAATACTATATATTGATATTTCTTGTTAACTTATTCAAATTATCAAAATGTTGTTACTGTCTCTAATACACTGGTAAAGGAATCACTTTAATAACTGCCCTTTTTAGTTCTGAGAGCAGTTCTAAAAAAATGAATAATGTATCTAAAACACAAAGTGTTTTTTGTTGTTGTTATTGGCTACTTAGTAATAGTATACAAAACATTATAAAAATTTATTTGAATAAATGAATATGGGTTTCATCAATTGCTAATTGCTTTAGCTTCAGTGCTTACCCGAAAAGCTTCTTGAAAGTAGTTTTATTCAATATCAACCAATTGTAGTGTTTGTTATCAGCATTCAAAAATAATCCATTCTGCTTTTATGAGTTTGTCATTGTGATACCAGCATTTCCTATGTATGACTAGGGCAAGTATGAGCATCAGGCATGCATTTAAGACGTTTTAGTGGTTAGTGCCTTTCACACCTGTGCTCCATTATTGAGTGTGTATGTATGTATATGCATGGGTATGTGTGTGTAAGGGAATAGCTTTTAGTCTCTATTTATCATTGCCGATGCCCTATCATTTAGCTTATTAGATAAAATTCATAGAAGGCCATTGATTTGGTCTTAGCTCCTACACTAGGTCCCAGCAGACCAATCCAAAATGGAGTCATTTATGCCCAGGTTTCATGTCACAAAACTAAACCTAAGCTATTTATTTGTAAGATCTGACCTCAGAAATCAAGAGAGAGTTGGTAGATAAATTTCCAAACAGACCAATTTTTCAAAAAACCAGAATGTTCATGGTAATTAACTGAAGGAGCTCAGTCAACCTGGGCCAGCATAAGAAAATTCCCTCTGCTTTAACCTGATGTTAATCAGTTGCTTTTTGTACTGTGCTATTTCCATGCTCCTTCTTAAGCTGTCAAAAAAGACAGCTATATCCCCAGCCTCCACCTTCCCCTTAACCCAACCATAGCTGCAGCCCCACAGAATTGACCTTATGAGAAATAAGTGCTTACCATGGTTGTTTTGATTTTACGTACAGTCATATGTTTAGTTGAGATTTTCAATTTATATTGCTTCAGTCTTCTGACATGCCCAGTAAAGTTCCTGTGTATTTGGACTGGATACTGCCTAGTTCTCAAATCACTGATAAAAGTCAATTAAATCTTTAAAATTCAATTTGTTGAAAATTCTTTCTTTGACAAGCTACATAGTAATTACCTTAGAGCTATGTTGAACACAAGATTGTTGTCTATAAACTTTGTAGTACTTCAAGTAATCATGAAAAGTGTTGCTCTGTTTCAGAAGTATAAAATACTTTCATAATTTGATAGAGCAACATACACCAATCACATGATTTTGAACTTTGGTTTGAAGTTGATCTTTCAGTGTGGAGGCTTATATTTGGAATTAGGTAAAAATCATGGTAAATAGGTTTGGTAGACACAGTAAGGTGAAGATTTTGAAGATATGGGTTCAGAGACTTGGAATCAAGATGGTTTTATGTTTTCTGCTGAAGAATTGGTGGACTTTTCAGGAACTTTTAGAATGAACCTTAAAGCTATTTGGAATTTCTGTCTTCCTGGGAAAGAGTCTCTTGGAATAGTAAAGTAGGCGAATTAGGCCAGTGGAATTGACAGGTCATGTTGGTTTAGACAGTGAGCTGTGTAGGTGATTTCTGTCCTCCTAGGTTCAAATCTTAAGTCTGTCACTAACTTTGTGGTCTTGGTCAAGTTAATCATTCTCTGTGAATTAATATTCTTATTTCTAAAATGGGCATCTTAATAGTCCTACCTTATTGATTGTGAGAAATGAGTTATTATATACAGGGAGCTTAGAACAGAGACTGACACCTTCCCCTTTTTATTTATTTATTTATTTATTTATTTATTTATTTATTTATTTATTTATTTATTTTTTGCAGTGCTGTGGATTGAACCCAGGGCCTTGTGCTTATGAGGCAAGCACTCTACCAACTGAGTTATATCCCCAGCTCCCACCTTCCCCTTAACCCAACCATAGCTGCAGCCCCACAGAATTGACCTTATGAGAAATAAGTACTTACCATGGTTGTTTTGATTTTACGTAGTCATATGTTTAGTTGAAATTTTCAATTTATATTGCTTCAGTTTATAACTAGAACCTGGCTGCATAATAGCTCATTGCCATTTGTGTGTCTTTCAGATACTCTCAGCCCCTGCATGAAGAAATAGCCTTGCATAAGCATTTGAAGCACAAAAATATTGTCCAGTATCTGGGCTCTTTCAGTGAGAATGGCTTTATTAAAATCTTCATGGAGCAGGTCCCAGGAGGTAAGAGTTGCTTTTCTTTCTTTCAAAAATATAAATTTCCAAGGCCTGGGAGAGGAGTAAAAGTCAATGAGATTTACTAGAGTACAGGTTTTAATTTATCTCCACCAAAAGCAAACTTAGGTATGTGACATTACCATGATATTTGTTTAGAGACAGTAAATAAATATTAGAATCATTTTAGTATCCATCATCATGAGTTGGATTAAAGTTAGCAATTGATTGGGCTTTTATTTAGGCTGTATTGATAGTGACCATCTTCAGAGTAGGGATATTTTTGTATTCATGTTTGAGCCCAGTTCCTGGGCCTCTGGGAGATCCAATGAATGTTGGCTTATGTTGACTTAAATCAGTGTCACATTATTAATATGCTTCAAAGAGCTCACTTGGATGACCTTATCTACTCTTTTCCTTTACAGGAAGTCTTTCTGCTCTCCTTCGTTCCAAATGGGGCCCATTAAAAGACAATGAGCAAACAATTGGCTTTTATACAAAGCAGATACTGGAAGGATTAAAATACCTCCATGACAATCAGATAGTTCACCGGGATATAAAGGTAGGAGACACCAGGATTCATTTTCATGAGTTCCTTGCTGGCTAATGGTTTTATTTGCCAAAGTCTCACTGTATTATGAATATTAATTAGTAACAGTGACTATTAAGTCAGTCTTGGAAACAGTAGAAATAAAAGATTTCACACTTCTCTTAATCAGTTATTTACACGCATGTGTTCTTTTGCATAAGGAACAGACTCCTTAGCCATGCTCACCCACTAGGCTGTGTTCTCACTGTGTGTGTGATGTTTTGTAGGAACTCTGTGGGGTGGGGTACACAGTATAAAGTCAGATAGGACATGCGCCCATTCTTAAGTTGCTAATAGCGATTGTCCCTGCCCATAATCGCTACTTATAAATATGTATTGAATCAGTGGATGAATGGTTAGAGGAAAAAAATTAATTAAAATCCTCTTTCTTACATATTCATGCACCGAACTACAGTTACAACTTATAGATTCTCTAAAATAACTAACAAATAGTAACTTTGGGGGCTGGGGAGATAGCTCAGTCGGTAGAGTGCTTGCCTTGCAAGCACGAGGCCCTGGGTTTGATCCTCAGTACCGCCAAAAAAAAAAAAAAAAAAAAAAAAAAAAAAAAAAAGTAACTTTGGATTTTCTTTAAAAAAGAATAAAAAAAATTTTTTTGAGTGGGGAGAATTTTCTTTACTCTCATTTTGTGTGACACCTCCCTCTTTTCCTCTTTATCCCTCCTACCTTTTCTTCCTTCCTCCCCTCTATCCTTTACTACATCTCAAGTGCAATGTTGAATAAAAGTTGTGAGAGTGGACATCATGGTTTTCTTAATCTTAGTGGGAAAGAATTCAGTATTTCATCATTAAGGGTAATGTAGATTTGGGTTTTTTTCTTGTTACTTTTCTTTTTAAAATTTTTTTATTTGTTCTAAGTAGTTATACTTGACAACAGAATGCATTTTGATTCATTGTACACAAATGGAGCACAACTCTTCATTTCTCTGGTCATACATGATGTAGAGTCCATATCATTCTTGCAATCTTACTGTTGTGGAAACGACAAGACAGCACTTGAAAAGGAGGAGAAACCAAACTTTATTTTACACTGGTGGACCCAGAGGAGATTAGCTCTCAAAAATTCTGAGCTCCTCTGACTAATTTTTCATACCATTTATAGGCTGTCTAGTGTCATACATTTTCTAGTCTAAAACAGTACATAATTGGACACAAGGTTTCAAAAAACAACATGATTATGTTTAAGGGTCTTCGAGTGAGAACTGTTTACAAAAGCAGACTGTGATAAAGGAAGCTGGCTTACAAGATCTTCTTTATCTTTAGCCTTGAGCCCCAGCTTCACAGGGGCATTTACACTTCAAAGCGATGTGGTTAGGTTGTGGGGAAAGTCCTTTACATTCTAAAAGGAAGGAGTAAATGGTACTAATTAGTTCTCTTGAAGCCCAGCTGGCGGGAACAAGGAGAGGGGAACTCTCACTCTCGGGGTACCGTCCTCAGTTTACCCACTACAATACCAGTACTTAGGTTAATAATGTCAATCTCATTCCACCATCTATCCCACCCCCTGCCCTCTTCCCTCCCCTCACTTGCCTCTGCCAAATCCAAAGTTCTTCCATTCATCCCCCACCCCCCACCCCCCATTTCGGATTGGCATCTACATATCAGAGGAAACATTTAGCCTGTGGTGTTTGGGGATTGGCTTATTTCCCTTAGCATAATATTCTCCAACTCCATCCATTTATCTGCAAATGCCATTATTTTATTTTCCTTTAAGGCTGAGTAATATTCCATTGTGTATATATGCCACAGTTCTTAAGGTTTGACTCTCAAAAGTAAGTTAATATCAGTACCCTAAAAGCAACTCGAATGCTCACTTATCTGTGATGTCCCTAAATATTCCAGGGAAAGAAATAGAACAACATAGAAAAGAAAGTGACTGGGGAGCTATGAAATTCATGTTTTATCTTACTGTGTTGTGTGCAAACTGTAGTGAGCTTTTGCCTGGGTTCATGTTCAACCTATGACCTGAGTAGCAGATTAAGCAGAAAATGATGTCCAGAATTTTCTCTTGAGATAAACTATTAACGAAGGGCAAAGAATGAGCATCCTTGTTAGTTCTAAGTACTCCTTTTTAAAAAAATGAATTTAAAAAGTTAACAACAAACAATTGAAGAAAGATAACATTGAAATCCTCTTTCCCCAGGGTGACAATGTATTGATTAACACCTATAGTGGTGTTCTCAAGATCTCTGACTTCGGAACATCAAAGAGGCTTGCTGGCATAAACCCATGTACTGAAACTTTTACTGGTATGTTTTTATGATAATGATACAGATCTTATATAATTAAAGAAATAATTGCTGAGTTTGAGCGTAAGGTGTGAGATAATCTGAGTTAGTGTTCTCACGCACATTAACCTTGGTGTCCTTTGATGCTCACAGAAAATGGTTACACCGGGTTTGGTCTGTCCCTCTTGGTTTTTGTGTGTTTATATGACTTGCTCACTCTCCTGCTTAATGCCACTGAAGATTATTTTTAATTCTGTTGTTATTTGTTCTTCTTTTCCTGTCACTGCATCTCTCCTGGTTGACCTACAGCCACTCTAACTCTGGCAAAATTACTTTTTTAAAAAACATTTTTTCTAGTCCAACCTCTCTGTGATTCTTACTCATACCCAAATCTCTTGCCATCTGGGTTCTGAATTCCCTCTTCCCTTCCCTGCTTTCTTCCTGGGATCTATTCCTCTACTCCACAATATAAATAACCGTTAAGATTTCAATTCAGAAAGAGGAAGTGACTCACCCTTTCAGAAGAAGGGTGAGGAGAGAGCTTTCCTGAAAAATTAGGCAATACAGCAGTTGAGCTGCTGCTAGTGCAAAGTCCTGGAAGGGTGGAGACAAAGTGACTTGGAGAAGGGCAGAGGTGACCGAGGGGAAAGTGGAGCTCAAGAGATGAATGACAGGGAGACAGGAAGGGCACCTGGGACTTCAGACCTGGTCTCTGCTCCAAGCTCTTATCATTTCATGATCCTGCTTCTCAGGAAGCATGAAGTCCTTGTTATTATTGTTGGCGGGTAGTGGGGAAGAAACCGAGCAAAAGGAAAAAGGTCATGACTAACCTGTGGTCTAATGCAAAGCAACATGGCCACACACCCCTGTTTCTGAATCCCATGAGGGAGGCAGAAGTGCCTCCATTTTGTAGGTGAGGAGTCCACTGGGAGTCAAGGGACACTGTGGCAGGGTCAGGACAACTCCTATGTGCTGGAACTGGGGTTTGCAACCTGCCCTCTGCTCTTTGTGCTCACCTGTTTCAACTTCCTCTCCACCTTGCTGGTGTCCTGTCAGCCTGGGAGGCAGAAAGGAGAGAGAGGAATTCCTTCAGTTTTTCCCTCAGGACATTCCTCATCAACCTGTCTAGCCAGGCCCTACCCTCAAGGCAGTGGGTCTTGTAGGCACAGAATTATGCATAGTTAGAATGCATTTTTTTCAATAAAATACATTCCAACCTATTAGCAGCTTTCAGTGTCTTTACATTTCTTTCCTCCTTCTCAACTTGGCAAAAGACATTTTAGATGCTGCCAAGACTCTAACTTCTGAGAGGAAAATCCCTACTTCCACATACTTTTTTGGGCAGGATGTTAATGTAATATCATCTGCTAATCTTGAAAACATTTTTTTTTTTTAAATTCCCTGAGGAGCTGTAAGAAAGCAGTCCTCACAGGGCCCTGTGCTTGTATGTCTCCCACTGTCCTCATGACTAAGCAGCTTACATCTCTCCCCAGCTCTGATGTGAGGGCCCTGGCATGTGGACCTTGATCCCTCAACACCCAAGGCTGCAAAGCCCTAACTTGGAGTCCCAGGTCACCTCTAATGAATGTAGTATAATGACTATGATTTGTTTCACCTCTTGGTGATTTTAGTGAGGGAAAAGGTAGCATAAACCATCGTTTATGGAGTACTTACTGTATACCTGGCTCCGTGCCAAGTGCTTTACACACATTGACATTCATACACCAAACCCTAATCATTAGCTATCATTATCCCAGTTTATGGTGAGAAAAGGTTCAAAGAGGTTAATAACTTGCCCAAGGTCACAAAACTAGTTAGTTCATAAAGCTGAGGTTTAAACGAGACTTAACATGCCAAACGGAATTACTTATCTTCTCCCCAAACCTGTTCTACCCACGCTCTTCCCTGTCTCAGTTGATGGCCACCCCACACCTGGAGTTATCCCCTGCTGGTTTCTCACACTCACCCAGTACTTCCACAGACTCCTGACTGTTCTCCTTCCACTTTCGCCCCCTACTGCCTGTTCTCAGTATAGCACCCAGAGTGATCCTGTCAAAAATTACAGCTTGCCCTCAGTGGCTTTCTGTTTCCTTCCAGAATAAACAAGTATCCAAGTCCGCCCAGTGGTGAACAAGACTCTGACCTGTTTGGGAGCCCATTCCCTCTCAGACCTCACTCCTAGTCTTCTCCTCCTGTTTACTCTCCTCCAGAAGCACATGCCTCCTGCCTTCCCTTCATGACTCCAGGCTGGGTCCTGCTGCAGGGCCTTTGCACAAGCTTCTCCTGCCAGTAACTCTCTTCTTGCAGCTACTTGCATGACTTTATCTTCTTCAAGCCTTGACTCAGATGTCACCTGCATACACCGTATTTAAAATGGTAGTCTTCCTGGACACTGCTCAACC
Organism: Sciurus carolinensis; assembly: GCF_902686445.1. Classification (NCBI taxonomy): domain Eukaryota; kingdom Metazoa; phylum Chordata; class Mammalia; order Rodentia; family Sciuridae; genus Sciurus; species Sciurus carolinensis. The sequence continues at coordinate 28,426,219 of NC_062219.1, forward strand.
CCTATACTGTTTTCGTTATTGTTTGTTTGTTTTAGTCATAGCATATCATATTTCTACTATGCTATATAATTTATTTATTATACCAGCAGTATATTATCTATTATCTATCTTGTATTGCAAAAATGTAAGTTCTGTAAGTCCAGGAATTTCTTTTACTGCACTGTTAAAATATTAGTTTTTTTTTGTTTGTTTTGTTTTTTGTTTTTTGGTAGTAGGGATTAAGCCTATGGGTCTTAGGCAGTGAGCTACATCCCCAGCATTTATTTATTTATTTATTTATTTATTTTTTATTTTGAAACAGGGTGACAGGGTCTCACTCAGTTGCCCAGGCTGACCTTGAGCTTGCTATCCTCCTGCCTTCGCCTCCCAGCTTGCTGGGATTAGAGGCAAGTGCCCTGCACCTGGCCCTCCACTGTGGTACTCCAAGTGCCTAGAGCAGGGCCTGACTGGTGTTGGGTCCTTAGCATAGATCTACTGGATGAATGAATGAACACACTGTGACATCAAAGATTGTGCTGTTGACCATTAAGCTGACCTCCCAAGATAGTTGCAGCATCAAAGAAATTCTAAAATTGATATCTAACAGTATTTTTTTTTTTTTAAATTTGGAGTGTAGGTAGGTGAAGTTGGAGTTGACACTCTGACTTGTTTTCCTTAGCTTGATGTTTGCATTTGCTTGTATTTTTAGAGTCTAGTTCTGTAAGTCTCTTTGTATTAAAACATTGGGTCTAGGGGTATAGCACAGGGGTCGAGCTCTTGCTTAGCATTCATGTTGCCCTGGTTCAATCCCCAGCACTCCTCCAAAAAAATATGTGTCATATGTTTGTGGAGTAAATAGAGAAACAAATCTGAATATTAATTAATTAATTACAGTTTTCCTGTAAATCACATATGAAGTATTCATTGAAGATGTCATCTGTATTTGTCAAAATGTCCATTTGATTATGAATCAGAAATACTGAAGTAGGTCTTTGGCAAACACCTTGGGATTTGCAGTAATTGGGCATGGATGGGTTCCTGGTTTTTTTGTCACTTGTTCAATGAGGGAGAGAAGACCCAACTGGTAGATAGAGCTATTTTTTTTTTCATATTTTTTGGTGCATTATGGTTGTGCACAGTGGTGATTTGTTGTTATGTATTTGTACAAGCACACAGTATAACAATATAGTTTGGTCAATATCATTCCTCAGTATTTCCCCTTTCTGTCCTGTCCTCCTTCCCCCTGGTCCCTTTCCTCTATGCTACTGATCAGATAGAGCTCTTTTAACTAATAGCTGATTGATAAACATATTGTATGAATTATTGTTAGCATTACTTGAATTGTCCCAATCTTTAAGATTTACTGTATTTTTTGATTAGTTGTAATTGCCACTCAGGTATTCGTGATAATAATTTCTCTTCACCAATTCTGTCATAGACCTAGAAACAACAAAAGGGAGTATAGGTTTCAACACAGATTTTCTAAAAGCCCTTTTGACTTTATTTAAACTATAAAAATTTGTCACTTGGGAAAAAACTATTAATGAAGAGAAATCGTAACAGTTTTATACTAAGGGAGAGCATGGCTGCCTTCTTCTTGGCAAGGAGAAAGGCTTTCCTCTGGTAATTTTGCCAGTTTAAGCCGAGTGTACATATGTAGAGTTGTATGTGAACATGAATTTGAGCTCCTGTTATGTGGAGAATAAACCTCACAAGGTAATAATACTTGAAAAAAAAAGACACTTATTTTTATGAACAACAGTCAGTTTTTAGTCTTAGTGGACTTCATGGAATCAATTTGGAGGAATTTTACATCACAGTTTTCCTGTAAATCACATATGAAGTATTCATTGAAGGTGTCATCTGTATTTATCAAAATGTCCGTTTGATGATGAATCAGAAATACTGAAGTAGGTCTTTGGCAAACACCTTGGGATTTGCAGTAATTGGGCATGGATGGGTTCCTGTTTGCTGATTATGTTATTCATGTGAGTGTATCACAGATGGGGGATAGGGCGACTGTATTAGCTTTCTGTCACTGTGACAAAATACCTGAGAACAACACCTTAAAGGAGGAAGGATTTATTTTGGCTCACAGTTTTGGAAGTTTCAGTCCGTGGTTGATTGGTTCCATCACTTTGGACCTGTGCTGAGATAGGACGTCAGGAATAGAGCAACAGCTGCTCACCTCAGGGTGGCAGGGAAGCAGTGAGAGAAGAGGAGCCAGGGTCCAATGTCCTCTTCAAGGGTGCCCCCCTGATGACCTAACTTCCTTCCAGTAGGCCCCACTTCTTAAAGGTTCCACCACCTCCCAGTAATACCATCCGCTGGGGATGAAGCCTTTAACCATAACAGTGACATTACGTTCCTGTTCATACTCCTGACCCAGCCCCATTCTAGGCGTAGTAAAGTCCAAGTCTTGCCTGCCATTTGGGTCACTGAGTTCATTGTACTTGAGTGTTTCCCTGGGAGGTACCAGGCCGGGCTAGAGCCAGGGGCTCCCAGCTCCTCAATTAGTACTCTTCCCCTTCATACAGCCCTCTTATTCTGATTTCATGCAGCCTTTTATCTCTCTCTTTTTCATTTTGTTCTTACTGGTGCTATGTGGGGGTTTTTCTCTGCTAATGGCTCATGACATTTTATTGATTTGTTGAATCTGTTTTTTCATGAATGTCAGATGCACAGCAGGAGTCAGGTGTATTTGATTTACAGAATAGAGTGTATCAGAAGTTATTTGCATTGTTTTTCACCATGATTTTCAAAATCTTAAGGCTGCCATGTTTAAGAAACAAGAATGACTTCCTTTTTCCTTTTTTTTTTTTTTTTAATTTTAAAAAAAGTTGAAGCCAGACATAGTGGCATACCCCTATAGTCCCAGAGACTCAGGAGACTAAAACAGGAGAATCTCAAATTTGAGGTCTAACTAAGCATCTTTGTGAAACTCTCAGCAACTAAGTGAGACCCTGTCTCAAAATGAAAAATAAAAAGGGATGGGTACAGCTCATTGATAGAGCACCCCTGGGTTCAATTCCCAGTAATAAAAAAAAAGAAAGAAGAAATTAGCACATGAAAACTTATATATATTTATGGCGTACCACAGGATGTTTTGATACCCATATACTTCCTATAGTGTTCAAATCAGGGTAAGCATGTTTATCTCCTCAAACATTTATCATTTCTTTATGGTGAAAGCATTTGAAATTCCCTCTTGTAGTTTTTTTTTCTTTTTCTTTCTTTCTTTTTTTAAAAATGTTATCATTCTCTGTAGCTGCCTCCTATGCAGAACTTCTTTCTCCTATCTAACTAGGTCTTCCTACTTGTTACCAACCTTTCCCTGTTCCTTTCCTACTTGTTACCAACCTTTCCCTGTTCCTCTCTTCTCACTTTTTTCTCTGGTAACCACTGTTCTGCCTCTAGAGGTCAACCTTTGTAGATTGCACGTATGAGTGAGATCATGTGGGATTTGTCTCTCTATACCTGACTTATTTAACAAAAGGACTTCCAGAATGAAAACAGAGCTAAGCATTCAGTTCAGGAACTGAGAAATATAGATCTAAGGAACTGGATGAATGACTAGATTTTTTCCAGGAAAAGATTAGAAGTATACATCATAGCAGTCTTCATGTATTTGAAGAACTGAACACAGAAAATGTATTGATGTATTCTCTGTCATTTTCAAAAGACTCATGGTTAGAAGTCTCTGAGCGAGTCCAAGGGAACGATGCCTTGGTTACACTCCCCCATCTAAGGAGTGAGAATGGTCATCATCATGACCAAATGATGGTATTGAACTATTTCTGTGTCACTGATAAAATCCATTATAGAAATTGCTATTTCTACTTTTCTAAATAGCAGAAGAAACTGGAACTCAAAGATGAGCTATTAGGACCGGAATCGTGTTTTTAAAGTTGTCTTACTTGGAAAAATTGAAGCTGTCATTAGATATCTGTTTTCTTTTTTTAAAGTAGAAATGTGTTTGGTGTGCTTTCAGGTACCCTTCAGTATATGGCACCAGAAATAATCGATAAAGGACCACGAGGCTATGGAAAAGCAGCAGACATTTGGTCTTTGGGCTGCACAATCATTGAAATGGCCACAGGAAAACCACCGTTTTATGAACTAGGAGAGCCACAAGCAGCCATGTTCAAGGTCACATTTCATATTACCTTAAAGGGATCAAGCTTCTCATAGCTACTGGATGGCCTTTGTGCTCTATGTGTGTATATCATATTTTGCTTGGGAAAGGAGTCTAAGTAAGCAGGAGATGAGAGCACATTCAAGTCTGAGAAGATCCCTTCTCCCCAGAGACAGGCCTCCGCCTTTCCCATGGCATCTCTCTGTAGTGGTTTTCTCAGCTCCAAAGTGAGAGTCAGTAGAACTTCCTTTGACCACCTTCCGGCAGCACAGCAGAAATCACACCACTGTGTGGAAAGTGAGTTAGGCTGTTTGGGAGACTGTCTGAATATTTTCCGTGGAAGAAGATATAGGAACATTTTTTCCCAATTAAGTATTCAATCAAATCAATATCTTCCTTTATTTCTCTACCATAATAGTTTGGAAGTTCATTTTTTAAAAGGGCATAATTACCATTTTAAATCAGTCAGTCTTATTCTTCAAAATCAGTTGGCTAGCCTGGTAATTGACTGATAAGTAATTCTTTGGGGCACGGGAAGCAGCCCCAGTTCCCAAAGTAGGAGGCACTGATGGAAAGAGACCCGAGAGAGCCATGGCCACAGGCCTGGGATCTGAGGACTAGGTGTGGCAGAAACCTGAGTCCCTTGTAGCCTACCCTTGCCAGAGGCTAGGCAAGTGGGAAATTCAAAATGGAAAAGTGTTCTTCTCTAATGCAGAGGACGTCTGAGGATCACTGTTACCCTCTGCCTGCCCCTGGCTGCGTTTCTGGCCCTTGTTCATTTGCATTTGGCTTCCCATGAGGGGCCATGGTGTACACAGCTCCCGTGTTTGTGCCAAGTGTGGCTTTACATTTGAAGGCAGTGCAGTGGGATGCTGCTGATGTACAAATGAGGACTGTGACCCAGTCTGAAAGAGTCAGACAGGCACTAAGAACAGCCTTTCTTGACAGGAAGGAAGACTTTTTATTCTTGTCCCATCTTCAGGGCCTCCCTCTGAAGTGCTGCTTCATTACCCGTTAGTGCAGTGATCATTGGGAAACATGCCTTTGTCTCAGTTGGGCCCGCCTTGTCTGTGCATGGGAGGTGACGCCGTCTTAAAACGAAGTGATCACATGGACTCTGACACTGACAGTGTTCAGAGCCAAGCTTTAGCCTGGATCAGGATACTTGAGACGTGGGGCAAATTACCTAATCTCCTTGTACATCAGTTTACTCACCTACAAAATGGGAATAAACATAGTACCAAACAGGAGTGAGGTATATATGAGTTAATATATGCAAAACTCTAAGAATAGCTTCTGACACATAGTAAATGCTATGTAAGTAATTATAGATTATTATTTATATAAAAATAAATTTATGTAAGCTTTATAATACCAAAAATATGTCCTTGGAAGATTTTCTCTGTACTAATACATGAAAAGATCATTAAAATCTTTTTGTGTATGTGGGTACCAGGGCTTAAACCCAGGAGCACTCTACCACTGAGCTACACCGCCACCCCTTTTTATTTATTTTTTTGAGATAGGTCTCATTGAGTTGCCCAGGCTGGCCCTGAACTGGTGATCCTCTTGTCTTAGCCACCCGAGTTGCTGGGATGACAGGCATGCGCCACTGAGCTCAGCCCCAAATTTTTTAGAATAGCAGCTATGAGAAGTGAATTCTAATTGTGATAAAAATTACTATTTGTTTATTTCAAAGTAGCTTTAAATATCTCTTAGTGGAGGTTATTTGAGAGAGGGGAAATATTTACAAATTATATAATAGGGAAAAGAACATGGACTATATCCCAAGCAAAGCAAGGTTCAAATCCCAGGTCTGTCTTTCCATAATCAAGTAACCTCAGCCCATCTAAGCCTTATTTTCCTCACTTATTTTAAGAGGTATATTATTTAATCCACTGGATTATTAGGAGGATTCAAGGAGATTCATAAAGGGAAAACCTAAGCACAAGACCTGGCATATAGCTATTGTGAGCAAACCAGTCGTTTGAATTAAAAAAACTTTTTAAAGCTGGGCACAGTGGCACATGCCTGTAATCCTAGCTACTCAGGCTGAGGCAGGAGGATCATGAGTTCAAATCCAGCCTCAGCAAAAGCAAGGTGCTAAGCAACTCAGTGATACCCCGTTTCTAAATAAAATATAAAATAGGGCTGGGGATGTGGCTCAGTGTCAGCTGCCCCTGAGTTCAATAACTGGTACTCCACCTCCCTCCAAAAAAATTTTTTTTGAATGACAAGGTACTAAAGTGCTCTAAAGTTTTAGTACTTCATAGTGGTGCCTTCTATCTTCTCCATGTGTGTTCAGAAGCTCTCTGTAAGCTCTCTGTAACCTACAGAAAGTGCATCGACAGACTTGGAGCTTGTAATATGATAAGGGGACAAGTGATAGGCCCCTGAACTCAGGTGATAAGATGCTCACTCAGAAGATACATTGTGCTTTTTCTGTCCATGCCTTAGGTTGGGATGTTTAAAGTCCACCCTGAGATTCCAGAGTCCATGTCTGCAGAGGCTAAAGCTTTCATATTGAAATGTTTTGAACCAGACCCAGACAAGAGAGCCTGTGCTAATGAACTGCTTGTTGATGAATTCTTAAAAGTTTCCAGCAAAAAGAAAAAGACACAACCCAAGTTTTCAGGTATGTAGTTGCATTGAAGAGGATCTGGGTCAGAGTTTCTACATACTAAGCTTTTTAAGATGGAAGAATTTTACAGAAATAAAATTGTCTGTTTACATATTGCTAGAAATTGTTATAAACTATGTTCTCAGGCATATGTTTCCAATATCAGGGAGCCATGTCTCCATCTATTTTACAAATGCTGAGGCCTCAAACACCAGTGATCTTCCAGCACACAGTAGGTGGTTTAGTATATCAACATTTTATTTATTTATATATTTTTTTAAGACAAGGTTTTGTTAAGTTGCTTTGGGCCTCACTAAGTTGCTGAGGCTGGCCTTGAGTTTGTGATCCTCCTGCCTCAGCCTCCTGAGTCACTGGGATTACAGGTATGCACCACTGCATCCAGCTAGCATTTATAAGTATTCTAGCCTTGAGTTCCTAAGGTTAAAGTCTACAAGAGGTGAAATGTAGCCTTCTAGAACTGAAACCCCAGTTTACACTAATGAACTATTGGGCTATTAGAGAGCTGTTGAACTTCCAAGCCATCGAGGTAATACATTCTTTTAACATTAGTAAAAAATACATGCTACCCCTAAGAACCTATCTTTCTGAATAATTAAATTACCTCCCCCAGAAAATGAAGAAAAGAAGATTGACAGCTAAAAATAAAACAGCAGTATAAAAATCAATTGTCTTTTTGCAATAATTTCCATAACTCATTTCAGTAAGAAAACAAGTAGAGGATCCATTTATTCATGGAATTTCTAATATTTGTATTGGATGAATGGGCAGATTGAATGTTCGGGAAAGACATCGATCCTATTTCAAGATGCTTTTTGTTGATATCTCATTTTAACAAGGCCAACATGTGCTTATGCTGCTGTTTGCTTTTCTTTCCACAGCACTTTCAGCTGGATCAAATGGTGAGTTTGTTTGCCCATTGAGCAGAGGGCTGTCATTTCTCGTCCCTCCATAAGTAGCCACAACTGTACTCCTTGCTTACATGGGGTGTGGGGCATGGGCTTCTGAGTACTAAGGAGGTGTGCTGCTGTAAGCCTGCCTGGGCTTATTGCTTCAGAAACCTGTTCCCTTTCTCTTTCATAAGGGAGGCCTAAATTGTTGTTCCCTAAATACAAGATGGTGACTGTGTTTTTGAAGTCTTCAATTTGAGTGAAGTCCATGTTTTCTTATGTAGGAGCCTGTCGGCCACCTAATGGCTTTCTTGTGAGAAATTTCAGTGCCAGATACCTTCCTCTTTTGCCTTTGGGGTGGTAATACATTCTGTTTTAGTGGGTCAGGGTGTTTTTTTTTTTTTTGGTTTTCTCAAGTTGGCTTTTGCATATCATAACCAGGAAGGTAGATTTGCTCTAGAAAGAGCATTTCAAAGAATTATAAAGAGAGGAACATGTTTGGGATTCTTCTGTGTTGGATGAGCAGGGGTCTTAAGATCCATTGTGCATAGGTTCTGTGGGCCAAGTGAGGGAGGTTTTAGCAGGTGCTTTGGATACTTCAAAGCCAGTACCCAGAGTAGAGAGAGACTCCTTAGTTGGGGGTCCCTGAGCAGTCTTTCCTGTTTTCCTTCTGGATTCTGAGAGTCAGGGTGGAGGGACCTCTGAGAAGAGACATTCCCCACACACTTGGTTTCTGCATGAGCCTCAAGGCCCCTGGGAGACAGTCACCCCACTTTCCCAGGGTACCCTGCAGGGCCGCCAGCCTTCTGCACCATCTGCCTTTGGTGTTGTCAGAAGTCAGTTCTGATCCCACTGAGCCACTTTCTAGGTGTATGACACACAGCAGGGTACTTGTCTTGGCTGTCATTCTGAGCTGGTAGCAATGTCTACTTCACAGAGTTGGTTCTGAAAATAAAATAAGATAATATCCTAGGAGAGCTTTGGAGCCGTGCCCAGAAACTCCCTCCATGGTTGTTTTATTCCTTCCATATGTCAAGGTTTTCATTCACAGGAAACGGATTCCTGTGGCACATAATCGGAATGGCAGCTCCTGTGAACTCAGCTACGCACGCCCAGGGAGCTGGCCGCTCTGCCCAGGGGCTTCTCAGCGAGCTTGTGCTTGGAGTGAGTGTGGGGTGGAAGGTACACATCTGCTGAGTGCTAGCCAGTGGTTCCTGCGTGCCTCTCGCCATCTGTGCTCAGGGCAGTTCAACAGCCACCTGGACTCTGCACTGACCTTACAGCCTGGCCCTGCTTTACGTGCTACAGGATCTCTCTTCAGTCAGAATTAAGGGGATGGGTGTCAGCGCTGAGTTCCCTTTTTGACTAGGTGGCCTTGAACGTGCCCTACCCTGTGTCACCTCATCTGCCCAGTGGGTTTGGTTAGATCTCTGGCTCATGGGGTTGTTGGGAGGATTAAATGAGACGTGTGTCACATGCGTCGCCCAACAAGCACTTCGCCAGGTGGTTGTCGTATCTCATATTGTTGTTCTCCTTTTCTTGGTCTGGTCTGTGCTCAGTGGCCTGTTGAGAATTGTGGACCCAGCATGAAGGTCCCCCTGCCCTTTCCCAGGGGCCCTCTGGATTCTCCCCAGTCAGAACTTCCTTCAGCCTCATGAATTCCTTTTAACCCTCTTCCCCCACTGACCACCCTTCCTTGGTCTGACCCCCTTACCTGAGACAGGGACTTGGAACTAGAAAAAATGGGCAGCCCCCAGCTCCCCACGTAATTAGCTTATTCAGACTCAGCTGAAGGAGCATCATTAGAGGGGCTATGGGGCTCGTGAGCATGTCCCTCCTCCTCAGAAAGGCAAGACACACGTGCTAATTAGGAGTGAAGTTCCATTTGACTGTTCTCCGGTGTTACTGAGCATCTTCAGGCTTCCTGTTAATTACAACCTATGACCATGATCTTACCTTCCTCTCCTTCCAGATGAATATAAGTGACAGGTCTCTTCCTTCTCCAGGCATCTTGTAAAGATTATGTACCTGTTTCAGTGTGTAGAGCAGACTGCCTCCGTGCCTCTGGACCTCTGCCTTCAGTAACTACACTTGTTTCCTTTCGGAAAGGGGCAGGAGTTGGGAGGTAGTGTTGGTGAGGCCCTCCTTCCCCTTCAGGTTAACCATATTGGACAGAGAAGCCACTGATAGATCATTCTGCTAGCTGTGTGGAGGATGGTTTATTTAGTAACATCTGTTCATAACACTTTTATATCCCTCCCTATACTTTGTGCTAGGAATGTAGCAGTGACTCACACAGGCCCAGATCCTGTCTGCATGGATCACTTAGGGTGTAGGTTAAAAAGTTAAGATGATTGACCCTTTGCAGAATCTGGAATTGGAACCTGGAATTCTGTACTTTCATCAAATCCAGATAACTTAAAGTCACTAAAATGTGAGAACCATATTTCAGTGTTTGGGCCAACTGGAGGTGGAGGTAGGCTGACCAGGGAAGAGACTGTGTTGGGGCAGGGCTTTGTCCCTGATTGTTCTTGGAAGGAAGAACCATGCGGGTCCCTTTGCTTAAGAAAAGCTTTTAGGCTCAGAGGCTACCTTCATAGCAACGAAACAGTTCCCACTTTCTCAGAGCAAGAACGTATGCAGTTCCTTAAGGTTAGAGTCATCTCCCCCCCAGTCAGGAGCTCACAGCACTGAGGTTTGTAGACTGCCCACCCCCCAACCCACCCCTGGCCTCTTGATAAAGCCATCTCTTGGGGAATCTTGGACTCACACTCCTTCCCATCGACCCCTAACATGGAGCAATAAGAATCACCCTTCAGAGACACACCTGTGCATGACCTATCCTCAGAGAGGTCCACCCAGCCTCTTACAGATCGTTCACAGCCAGCCCCATAGCAGAGGCCTTCTTAGCAGTTGGCAAGACATTGGCAGTAAGCCCGCCGGTGACTGGAAATCCTGTCAGGTGCCATTCATGCAGTCTGAGAACCCAGTCACACCCATGGACTGATGTCTTGGGATTCGTGACTGTGCTATTCAGGACCTGTCTCTTGCTTCTCTAGAAATAGGTATTGAGCTTATTTTCATTGACAGTGACAGCTACCACAGAATGCCCTGTGGTTTTCTATAAACCTCAAAATCTCTAGAACATGAGAAGCTAGGAAGCCCTGCAGTGGCTTTGATCTTATTTCCACCACAAACTTACAAAACTACTGCCCAAAGACCCCTTTCCACTCCTTGCAATAGAGAAAGCATTCATCTTCCTCTAAAGGCCAAACTCCCTGGTGAGTCCTGGATCCTACACCTGCTTCCTCTCAGCTTCTGCCTTTCCAGATAAGTTCCATATCCAACATGTTCTGTCCTGAACTCATCTTCCCCTGACACCCCTTTGGCTAACGCCCCAAATTTGTTTACTCCCCATCACAGCTTCACGTCTTGAAGTACTATCTTCTCATGTGCTCCACTTTGTTCCTGACAGTCTAGAGTTTTCCCTTCCACACGATCGCTGAACCTGCTCTAATCAAGTTTGCCAGTGAGATCTCCATAGTCAAATCCAGCAAGTACTTTTCTCCATTTGGTCCTCAGTTTCTGGCCCAGGTGACTGTCCTCTCCTGCTTTAGCCCTCTCCTATGTGGGCTTCCTCAACACCTGATGTCCTCCATTCCCATGGCTGTTCTTGTCATTTTCCTTTTCTGCCTCTGCTTCCTCCCTTTTTCCTCTAAATGTTGGTGTTCTGAAGCACCAGGTGCTCTTCCCATCTTTCCCTAAATTTTATCATCCTTTGCTTCAAATGTCATCTAGAGTGTAGGCTATGAAGTTCATTTCTCTAGACCAGTTTTCCTCTGAGTCCCAGACTCATACCTAGTTGCCTTCTTTGTTCCTCCAGCTGACCTGTCAAATGACACCCTTCCCAAAGAAAAGAATTTCCCCTTTAACCTGTATTCCCTTTCATGGTGGTATATGAATAGTACATGTCTCCTTTCATTATCTTAAGCCGGAAACCTTGGGGTCATTTTTTGATTTCTCATTTTTACACCCTTCACTCCAATCCACTAGCAAGTCCTGTTGGCTTCCCAACAGGTAGTCTGTCATCAGGGACTCTGCGTTGGATGAGTCAATGCATGGGCCACACAGAGAAGGGGAGTCAGTCTGGAAACAGTTCAGGCAGAGGAGGAATCAGGGCTGTACACACAGGGCATGCAGAACACCCGGAAGTCCCTTTATTTCCTAGATGAGCCATAATGACCCGTGCTGAGTTTCAACCTTAGCATACACAGTTTTTCCTCATTGGGTCTCCTTTTAGGCAATCAGTATCCATAGCAACCTTAAAATTCAGTTATGACCCAGGCCTTCTTATTACTGGGCAATCAAACCACACACTGAAAGGAAAAAGGCAGGGTAATTTAAGGCTTCACTCCCTCTCTTCTTTAGCTACACACACTTACAAAAAACATCGTAGGAGCCCTGCACCCCAAATCTAGTAGTATTCTAGACAGAATTCTATCTAGAAGAAGCATTGCTTTTATTTTTGAAATGTAAATGATGCTTGCCTGCCTTTCTGATTGTCATGTGCATTGTAAAGAGGATCGCCCATTGTGGGCCGCTGCAGAAACCCCCCTGGTACCAGTGAGCCCCCTGGAGGAAAGGGATTCCTTAGGAAAGAGATTGGCTGTTCCACTCAGCCGAGAGACTGGTGGGAGCATCCTTCAGCTATCTTTTTCCATTGGCAACGTTGAGCGCAGGGCCCTGACAACTCAGAGCCACGGAAATCTCGTTTCCAGGCAATTCTTTTGTCCATTCTGTAATCTGTTTCCCCGGATGCAATTGGTGTTGTCTCTGGAGTGAAACAGAGCACACCACGGACTTAGACCACCTCCAGAAATGTCCTCTCACAAGCAGGCTCCCCAACCAACTTTTCCTCTACAACTCTACCGCTCATTAACAGCGAGAGGCCACCTGTCTGCTTTCAGCTGTAGCAGCACTGGCTAAAATATGGCCCATGAAATATTAGGCCCATGAGCTACTCCAGAAAAAAGAAATTCCACAAGCAAGTGAATTTTGGAAGTTGCTACCTGTTGGACACTTGGCCTGCCGTGTGTCTTCAGTGTACTCATTTGAGCTTCTCTCTAAAATTAAATAAGATACTGTGGTATTTAATTGATAAATTTGACATTTCTTGGCTTCCTCTTGCTTCCTGCCTTCTCCTGTGTTCAGTTTCAGAACATTTAAATAACAACAGATAGGTCAATTAGTTCATCCTTGGGAGACTTTCCAGTTCTGACCAGTAAGATTGTTTATCCCTGAGATCAACTATCCCTAGAAGTTTCTCCTCCCCATAGGTGAAACCAAAGCTGTACTACTATGACACCTGCTTCCTTTACCTGGCCTACATGTGGGATAGGCCAATGGAACAGGCCTAATGGCATCTATAATATAACCAGTGGGCAGGATGTGCCCTACCTCAAGATTGTATCACTTGTGATGCTCCTGGATATGGTTAGATCCTTTCCAAGACTGATTTTTTTTTGGAAGAGCTTCCCAGTGTCAGGGATAATATGTTTTCAGAGACATGTTCCTTCCTGCTATGTAATGGGATTTTTTTTTTTTTCTTCTTTGGGAAGATGAAATAACCAAATGCATTATTAGGTAAATCAAGTTCTTAGTAAAGTGGTGTTGCTACCTATTGAATATTTGCTTGTGAAAAAAATATTAATAGCATCTTTCTGATTATAAAAATATTAATTATTGCTGAAATTTGAAAAAATAAAATCAGTTATTTTCACATCTTCTAGAAATAACTATCATTAATATTTTGACACATTTTACATATTTTCTTGTGTTATATATACAACAAATAATACAGCATATATGGAGCCTAAAAATAGTTGAAGAAAGAGAAGGAAATGGAGGGGAAGAGGGAAAGGAGAATAAGGAAGGAAGGGAAGAAAGGAAGAAAGAAAGGAGAGGAAGGAAGGGAGGGAGACCCAGTGGGGAGGGAGGAGAAGAAAGAGGGAAGGAATGTAGGTACGTGAAGGCTGATCTAGCTTCCAGACATTTGTAAATCAGAGATGAGGGATGAATGATCATAAGTGTGTCCATTTGTCTGATCAAAGTACTAACAGCCCCCACCCCTCCTGGCTGATGGTCGCTGGTTTCTAGTCACAGTGTACAGTCAGAAGTCCACTCCTGACTAACCACCTCCTGTCTCTGAAACTTGGCGAATTTTTGACTCCACCGAGCTTAAGGAGAATTGAGTAAAAAGGGGTTTCCAGGCAACAGTGGATTTTTTTGCTTCTATAAATTTATACCTGTTTTCTTTAGTATAAGACTTTAGTAGCATCCGGATATTAAAGATGTTTCCTGCAAAAATTAGTTTTTTAAATCAGTGTTTGATTAACTTTGGACAGCTCCTATTATGCTACATTATTCCCCACCCCAGTAAAGGAGAAGCCCATGTTTGTTACAGAATCATGGTATGCAAGAACCTGAAAAGGTTAAAAGATCTAGTCCCTTGGTCTCCAAAATCCTTTTAGCAAAGAATACTTTGCAATTTGTATCCCCACACAGAATTGTGACATGTGACAGTCAGAACATATTTGTTTTAGGTGGATCAGCATTGGAACTTCTAGAGTGGACCCAGAGTCTCCCAGTCTTATGCTTTTTAAGGCAGTCTCAAGAGGCTAAGGTGAACCTTTGAACCTCTGACTTAAAATTTATTTTTTTGAAAGAAAAATATCCATTTTATTTCTGTTATATATTTTTGAACCATTTAGTACCAAGAATAATGCAGAATTACCAAAATCATTTTTAAATCACATTTTCACATTTTACTGACCATTCTTTCTGCCAAATCTCCTTCCTAGGACAGGCAAGCAGTCATTCTTGCAGAAAGTCATGGCGATGACTGATGGCTTAACAGACCAGGTTCTCGTTTCATGTGAATTTGAAGAACGTTATGAATCCAGTTAAAAAGTTTGAGGGAGAGTTGCTTCATGAGGCCAGATATAACAGCACCTTAGGAAATCCTCTTTTCAAAACACTTTTTATTGTGCTGTTTTCTATTTTGGTTACTGCCCTGGTCTCAGAGTTTCAGTCCATGGTCAGCTGACTCCATTGCTGTGGGCCTGGGATGAAGCGGAACATTGTGTGGAAGGGTGTGGCTGAGGAAGGCAGCTCAGGACAGCACAGCCAGGAGACAGCAAGGCTTAACATTTTATGAATCTGGTCCTGTATTTATAGATGCGAAAACTAAGCACCCCTGGATTCAATCCCCTGTACCACACACAAAAAAAAAAAAAAAAAAAAAATCTGAGATCTGTGAACAAAAATAAGAAGTCATCCATAAAAATGAGATCAGAACCCAGTTCCTGCCAAGGCTGGTCCTCCTCCACTGTTTCACCCCCTTGACATGTTCCTTTTCAGAACTGGGAGGCCCTTTTTTGGCTGATGCCCTGCCGGGGTCATACTGAGCAGGGGGAGGTCATCCTCACACAGCTAGCCCCCTTTGTAGCACAGGTATGCTGCTCTCTGCAGTGAGATCTATGGCAAAGGATCCGGTCTTTCGATGGGTGTGCTAGGATATGTAAATTTCTGAAAGCATTAGCTGCCTTTGTTCCCTCTTGTCACCAGCAGAGTATCTCAGGAGCATATCCTTGCCAGTGCCTGTCCTGGTAGAAGACACCAGCAGCAGCAGTGAGTACGGCTCCGTGTCCCCTGACACCGAGCTGAAGGTGGACCCCTTCTCCTTCAAAACCAGAGCCAAGTCCTGTGGAGAAAAAGATGTGAAAGGAATACGGACACTCTTTTTGGGGTAAAGACCTGACTTACTTTGGGTAAAAATGAATGATATTGTGAGATATGTCACTTTATGGAGGACGCTGTGATTTATGCTGCCTCAATTATTCCAGAATTCCAGATGAAAATTTTGAAGATCACAGTGCCCCGCCTTCCCCTGAAGAAAAAGATTCTGGGTTCTTTATGCTGAGGAAGGACAGTGAAAGGCGGGCCACCCTTCACAGGATCCTGACAGAAGACCAGGACAAAGTTGTGAGGAATTTAATGGAATCTTTAGCTCAGGTAAAATCTCTCCCAGGTACATCATTTCCCAAAGTGTGTGTGCTTTTGTGTGTTATTTTATTTTATTTTATTTTGTGAGATAAGATCTCACTTATGTTACCCAGGCTGGCTGCAGCTCTTGATTCAAGCCAGCCCCTGCCTCAACCTCCTGTGAGGCTGGAACTACAGGCACCTGCTATTAAGTCAGTCCCACCCAGAGTTTACATATTTTTAACTGTCCTAATCACTTGGAGCCATAACAGGTGACAGTTCATGGAGATATGAAACTATCTCCTTAAATTAAACCAACCTACCCCAGAGGAAACAAAGGAACAAATTCCTAATGTAGAAACTGTATTTTTGAACACAAATTATTTTTAAGTCAGAGGCAAATTTTTCATGTTGGTGAGGTTCCACCTAGTCCCTAGGGACTCTTTTACCCTTCATTCAGTTGTTCATTCATTTACTCAATAAACAAGACTTGAGCCTTGTCAAGTGCTACCTGTGTTACATTAGTACAAGGCTACCTGTCAGTCACTCCTCAGAGCATTTGTGAGCACCAGCAAGTACCACAGAACCTGTGTGCTCACGAGGCCACTGCATTCAATGGAGGGTGATGGGCAACAATAAATAAGTAATATGTTAGAAGGCCAGATGTGCTATAAAAAAGCAAAGTCTTGTCAGTGAAACTGTAATTCCCTGATATATTTGTTTTCTAGGGTTGCCATAACAAAATACCACAGACTAGGTGGCTTATACCACAGAAATGTTATTTAGTTAGGTCAAGATCAAGTGTTGGCAGGTTTGATCTTTTTTTGTACCCTCTTCCCTTGGTTGTGGATGGCCACCTTCTCATTGTGTCTTC
This sequence comes from Sciurus carolinensis, assembly GCF_902686445.1. Lineage (NCBI taxonomy): Eukaryota > Metazoa > Chordata > Mammalia > Rodentia > Sciuridae > Sciurus > Sciurus carolinensis. The sequence goes on from NC_062219.1 coordinate 28,442,778, forward strand.
AGAGGCTCTTTTCTCTCTGTGTGTGCACCTGTCTCTTCTGCTTCTTATGAGGACACCTGTCCAGTTGGGCTAGGGCTGTATCCATGACCTCACTTAACCTTAATTATCTTGTTAAAGGCCTTGTTTCCAAATACATTGGGGGTAGGGCTTCAACATATGAATTGGGGGGACACAATTCAGTCTGTAATACCTGGGAAAATATGTTCCCTATGATTGTGCTTATAGACTTGGTGAAGTGTCCCCTCCCCAAATCTGCACCAGGGGAAACGGGTTTTTCCCGCGGTTCTAAGCCACTGGGTGTAGAAGCTCAGTCCCCTTGTGGATACAAGCCTTCCACTGACATGCTTGGCTCTGACATCACACCTGTCATCCTCTGTTCTGTGGGTGTCAAGGACTCCACCTGCTTCCATACCACCTGTCTACATGACCACACCTGTCCTGTGTGATCACTATGGACTGCATGCAGCTTCTTCCCTCCATCTTGGGAAAACAGCTGCAGACACAGCTGAAGGGATCAGGCCACATTGTTAAAGTCTCAGTTCACAGTTTATCTCATCTTTCACTGAGATGGAAATGGAGCAAGGCTGTCTCTTTTTTGGCTCTTACTGTATGGCCCCAGTTGTCTTCATCCTGAGGACTCACTAGGCTGCCCTGCTGTCTCTTGAGCCTGAACATTTTATCCCTTTAGGAATTTCCTAAGATTCACCTCTTTTCCTATGATCCCCAAGAAGGAGCCAAAAGTTCATATGTGTGGGTTTCTGGGTTCAGGGAGAACTGAACTGAGCACCACCTACACTTTCTGTGATATGCTCACTTCATCCTAATGGGAAGCTATCTCCAGGAGTTACTCTGAGACCCAACAAGAAGGCACTCTGTGATTACAGGTAGCCAAGACTCTGAACTGGGGGTCAAACAGGTGCTGAAGATGCTGATTGGCCTACTATGATCTTTCAAGGACTGAATAGGATGGGTCAGGATAAGAAAAGGAACCAAGTTTAGATAGAAAGAGCAGCTGGACAGCACTTGGAATCCATTCATTCATTTAACACATTCTTACTGAGCATCTACTAAACGCCAGGCAGTGTTCCATGTGCTGGGGATACTACAGTGAACACACAAACAAACTGCATCTGGCTGAAGTTGACATTCTGGTAGAGAAAGAAAAACAATTAAAAACAATGAGTAACCATATATTAAACATAAAGTAATAATAGCAAGCATTTTCTCTGAGCCAGGTATTACTCTTAGTATTTCATGAGTATTTACTCATTTAATCCTCAGGACAATAGTACTAAAGTAATCTCTCTGTTAGCATCGTCATTTTATGGATGAGAAAACTGAGGCACAGAGGACTTGAGTAACTTGCCAAGGTCATGCAGCCCTAAGCAGTGGAGTCAGGGTTGGATGCAGGCAGTCTGACCGCAGGGTATCTGATCTTAACCACCACACTGCTCTTCCTGTCTGCCATGCCAGATGGAGATGGGTGCTGAGAGGAAGGGACCAGTGTAGGGGGAGAGGGACAGGACAGGAAATCACTGTCAGTCACTGAGGAGTGCAGGCTTCTCCAGTGTCACCTAGTTTGTTTTTAGGTCAGAAACATGCAGAGCCCAGGGATTGCCTAAATCTTGGACTCATCACCAAATGTATGTTTTTCCAGCACAGAAAATGTCATTTGTTTGGGGCTTTTTCTCTGTATCCTGTTGGACTGTGGCTCCATCAGGGCAGAGAATGTCTTGGCCATCACTCTATCCCAGCCGCCAGCTCAAAACTGGCCAAAGAAGTCATTTCTGAGACTGCTGAAATTCTGAATTTTGGGAGGTGGAGATGGTGCTAGAGATTGAGCCCAGGGGACACCGCATGCTAATCACGTGCTATACCACTGGTTTAGCTACACCCCTAACCTGAAATTCTTAAAGTTTTGAAGTTGGTTAATCATAGTCAATGGTTTGGTGCCTTCTAGTGTTTAAAGCACTCTTGAATGTTCTCTATAAAAGGAAACTTGAAAGCAGCCTCAAGAGGACATGCCTTGGTGCCAGAAACTGCTTGTCGGAATCACATGCCTATCCAGAATGGTCAGGTGATAATGAGGGTCCTGATTCTGCTGTGAAGGACACTGTGCATGCCTTCCTGTGACACTGCCTGGTGCTTCAGTGGTAGAGCAGGTCTTGACTCAGGTTTATGGCTGGCTGTTCCAGCTAATTGGGGCAGTGGTATATAATGGCTGGGACCTTGGACCCAGCCTGGACTTGCCTCTGTTTGAGGCTGGATTCATCATTTCAAGGCTCTGTGATTTGGGCCACTTATTTACCCTCTCAAAACCTGAGCCTCCACCTCCCTAACACAAGGAATCTACCCGTGAGGTCACTATCAAGAGTCTCTGAGATTATGGGTGATTTAGGGGAATAACAGAAAACATTGAACAAATGATCAGAGCTGTTAATTATAGTTATGATCAATTTTGATTTTTTTCTATAATCAGAAAGAATTTTTTCAGAGCATTAAGTATTTGTAGACATATCTTTATATCCCAGGCAGGCTTTATATTTCAGTCTACCCTACAAAGTGTATATTGGTCCACTCCTTCAAGTATTAAACTATGAAAAGCCTTTTTATCTGTACCACCTTTTGGAAATCTACTCACAGTTAGTAAGGAAGTTTAAAGGATAAAAGGCAGAGAGGATCTTTGCAGAAAACTCTAGGGCTGGCACACTGTCACCTACTGCCTTAGGATAGGAAGTCAGCCTCCCTGAACCTAAGATGCTCCTTAATGAGGGCATGATCACGAGTAAACATGGGAAGACTAGAGTTGGAACAGAAATAACGATGATGTAAGAGGATAAAGTAGCCTGGACAGAAAGTATTTCCCAGAGTAGAGAATGTTTCTCTGTGGGACCATTACATACATATCCAAACACCAGAAACATGTTTTCTGTTGTGAAAACAGGGCTAATGTCAAATATAAATGTTTGCTATTTAGACTGCTGGCAAATGTGTAAGTGGTTTTTCACTAAGATAAGCTTCCAGTTTCTGAATAACTCGCATTTTCCTGCTTAAACATATTTTCTTGGTGTTATTATTTTGCCTGTGAATTTTTTAAAAAACAAAATAAGACAAAATTGATAATTGTTCCTAGCCTGACTTAAAAATATCCCCTTGATGACAGCTCTTAAGCTTTTCAATATAATTTTTTTTCTCATTAAAACATAAACATGAAACAGAGCTCCCAAGTGAAAATATAAATATATTGAGAGAAAGAACTTGATGGTGCATTTCTCTTCATTTTAATAGATTCCTAGGGATTGTAATTTTCACAGCCCAGTTGAGGAATTTAATGATGCAGTAAGAAAATGTACAATATGAGATAGAAATGAACATAATAAAAATCCTGTTCTTTCTTAAAGTTAAATAAGGATAAATACTGTATTTGCTTTACATAAGCAATGTGGGTGCTTTGCTCAAAGTAAAAAAAAAAATTCAATTTGAGAGAGGGGTTTTGTATAAATATTATATTATATTTTTAATATACAAAAAAATCTATTGGCCCATTCTTCTAACTGAATGCTTCATTGATGGGTAAGGAATGGTTTCAAGAAGGGAGTATCAGATTGGCCCCCAGCAGTTGTGGGCAGTTGACTTGCTTTAGGCCAGTTGAAGTACCAGGAGCATGTGGTAGTGGACACACATAGTAACAAGAGTCTTGGACTCTCAAGGAATTCCAACCACAGTCCCTGGCTGAACCTTATAGAGACTGAAACTAGAGTATGATACCAAGGGACTTCAAGGTCCCAGAGTTTGCACATCTTTTCTCTGCCTGGGCTGCTGTTGGCCCTCTTGGTGTGCATTTCTGCTTCTGTCTGCTTCTCTTCTTCCACCTCGTTATCATTCCCAATATCATTACTTTCTCTTCCTTTCTTATAATTGGATGCTTTCATGACCCTATTTTATGACCTCTCTGTGGGCTGATTTTAAGATCCTATGGCCCATTGCCTGAATCTCCCTTAAGGTCTCAATTATAATTTCTGAGAACAGTACTCTCATTGCCTCAGCCTGCTTCTATGTGGGTAAAGCTTTGTGTATCTGACTGTATCCTGGCTACTGATTAGTGTGTGGGGTAAGTGCCGTTTTCCCCAAAGTCTGATTGCTTCTTGATGGAAGAAGCAGTGGTGGTAGTGGTGGCTAAGAGGGACCATGGAGTTCAAACGGTGGTCTTTTGCTTTAACAGGTGACACTTTGGAGCCTATTTCTTCTCAGAAAGGATTGTAGAAATGGTTTGTCTGTGACTGATATGTGTAGCACAGCATGACTGAGAGATTTTTTTGTTCACAGGGGGCCGAAGAACCTAAACTAAAATGGGAACACATTACAACCCTGGTCACGAGCCTCAGAGAGTTTGTGAGGTCCACTGACAGAAAAATCATAGCCACCACACTGTCAAAGCTGAAGTTAGAGCTGGATTTTGACAGCCATGGCATCAGCCAAGTGCAGGTGGTCCTCTTTGGATTCCAAGATGCAGTAAGTATAATTTTTTGCCAATGATTGCCCACAAACTCTGCTAACATTAGTTCTAAAAATAGGATAAAATACAGGTTTTTAGTATTTTTTTTCCCAATAATTTCAATGAACTCTGTTTTCTTTGGATGAGCAATAGGAGATATTTGCCTTTCTGCATGTCTATAAATATGGGATTTGTTTTTTTGTGTGCTGGTATCTCTCAAAGATAGACATACATAAAACTAAATCACCATGGAAAACAGCAAAACTTGGAAACGTCTACTCTGACTGGACTTTCTTCTTATGAAATCATGTAGTGGGTCACTATTTATTTTGGCGACTTATAGCAACGTAGCACACTGTAGTCATGCACTTTGTAATGCAATACAAGAATTGCCATCTAGTGGCCACTGAGAGCAATTTAACAGTACACATAGGAATAGTCACGGAATAAAATCAGTCATTTTTTCCTCCCGGTTTTTCTCTGGTTTCTATACAGAACATTTTGAATATGCTTATTTCATAAATATCCACTGTGTCCTGGCCAGAAACATAATTCAGAGTATAGATCATGATTTAGTCAGTTTTTCTTACTGTTGTGACTAAAGGACCTGACCAGAAAAACTGTAAAGGAGGAAAATTTTTTTTTAGGGCTCACGGTTCATAGAAGCTCTTAGTTCATAGAAGGCCAGCTCCATTCCTCGGGGCTTGAGCTCAGGTTGAAAATCATGTTGGGAAAAGTGTAGCAGGGGGAAGCAGAGAGAGAGAGACTCCACTTGCTAGATACAAATATATCAAATATATACCCCAAAGCCATGCCCCCAATACCCCACCTACCACGTCAGGTACCACTCAGTTAATCCCTGTTAGGGGATTAATTCACTGATTGGGTTAAGACTCTCACAACCCGATCATTTCTCCTCTGAACTTTCTTGCGTTGTCTCACACATGAGCTTTTAGAGGATACCTCACATCTAAACCATAACAGACCATCACTGAGTAAAAATTAATCCACATGCTCTAGTGAGAGATTGCTGATTATTCTAAAATTGAGTTGCTGCACAACATAAACTAGAAGCCAGTTTCTGGAAGCCTGATTCAAAACTCTCTAATTCTTGGGTAACCCTTATCTGTGGAACTTTGTATCCAAATCATCATAAGCCACTTCCAGAAGACCCTTACAAGGTGTGGGAGACAGAAATAAGAGAGTTCTTCATGATACCTGTAGTATAAATATGGAAGCAGGTTGTACAATATTATTTCAATTCCAGAAATTAATTCACTCCAATGTGTTTGTTGCTCCTATGTAGAAGGTGCCTTGACAGTTGCATTCGGAACATCAAATCATTTAAAATCAAATGATGATCTATCAGTGGCCACTAGTGTTCCCTGAAACACTGTATAAGTCAGTAGGTCCTTGTGCTGCATGGGTTGCAGGAACGAGTCGCAGAAAATGAAAACTGCTGGCAAAGGCTACCACTAATACTAAATGCTGAAGTCATGCTTACACTGCAACCAGGGAAACACCGCCATCTGTAAATAGAGTGAAATCACTTAGCTAATTTGCACTTGCCCACATATTTGGCTTCTAGCCTAGGGATTGGAAAACCAAATTGGCTGTAGAATTCAGACTGAGAATTCTTCAGTTGTAATCCTGGGCCTCAGGCCCAGGTGAGACCCAGATACATACATACTCACCCCCACTTTTCCTAACTCACGGTTTAGGATGAGTCCAAAGAATGAACCCTGTGAGAAGCAGGTCATGTTTATAAAGCAGCCCTCTTCTACCATGTCTATGAATCCTAAGGGAAATATTCTGGGTTAGTGTATTAGTCACTGTAAAAACTAAATCAACTTATAAGAATGAATGTTAATTTTGACTCAGTTTCAGAGTTTTCAGTCCATGGTACCTTGTCCCTGATGCTTCGGGCCTGTGACAGCATAACACATCATGGTAGGGGTACACGATGGAGGAAGCCTATCTATCTTACGGCACCCAGGAAGCAGAGAGAGGAAGGTGGTGGGGTCCCCAAATCCCCTTCAAGGGCACACCCCCATTGACCTAACCTCCTTCCACTATGTCCCACTTACTAAAGGTTTTACCACCTCCCAATAGCACCACAGGCTGACACCAAGCCTTTAACATATGGTCCTTTGGGGGACACGCCAGACTCAAACCATAGCCATTAGTGTTATTCCAGTGAGTCAAATAAGCAAGTAAAGTCGTTTAATGGAGGTACCAGGACAAACTCAGTCTGAAAGGATATCCTGGAATAAGTAGGATCCTGGCAATGGTTCATTTGCTTGGGAGCAGCAACTATGAGGAAGTTCTCAAACTGACTTCCTTGTCACTGGGGGATTCTGATGAAGATGGACCAAGGGCAGCTGGCAGTGTAACTCTTGGCATGAGTGTTGCACTCAGGTACCATCTCCCAGTTTCAGCCGACGTCTCTAACCAGAGCCTGTTGGGGAAATAGCCTCTTTCCTTAGAGGCCTTTGTCAACCAGCAAATAGTAGACTTAATCCAAACTTGAATTGAGCCTAATACTTAGGATAAAAGGTTGTTTTTAAAAAGGTAATGCACATGGTATATACGTATAGTGGGATATTATTGTGCTGCCTTTAAAAGGAAGGCAATTCTGATACACTGCTGCTACATGGATGTACCTAGAGGAAGCAATGCCAAGCGAAATGAGCTAGTCCCAAAAGGCCAAATACTATGATCCTCTTGTAGGAGGTACCTCCAATATCAGACTCTTAGAGACAGAAAGAAGAATGGTGGTTTGCAGGAACTACTAGGGGGTTGGGAACTTACTGTTTAATGGGTTTAGGGTCCAGTTTTGCAAGTTGAGAAGAGTTCTGTGGGTGGATGGTGGTGATGGTAGCATAACACCGTAAAAGTACTTAATGTATTGATGGTACACCTAAAACCAGTTATAATGGTAAATCTTATATGTATTTTATTACAGTTTTTTAAAAGGAAACAGAAAGGTAACACAAATATTTATTTCAGTGTCTATTTAAATGTGTACAGCATTATCAGTCACGACAAAAAGATTTTCGTACAACGAAGATTTTTTTATGTGAATTGGCTTTCTGGAATAGTCTAGCAGATTATTCTCCTTGTTTATGTTTATAGAGGCATAAACAACAATGGAGAGGAAACAAGGTCTGCACTGTAACAAACCTATAAGTAGCACATAAAGGCTAATTTCCCCCTTTGGTGACTTGTTTTTCCAAATCACCAGAGTATGGGGAAGCGCTTGACTATGTTAAACAGCCATTCTAAGATTTAAGGATGACATTTATTTTGTTTACTACCCAAAGGCTCTTTCTTCCTCCTTTACCCACTCTACCACCCATTCTGCAGCTATATATTCTAAGTCCCAAAGAAGCAACATTTGCATTTGGCCAGTCTTTCTTCCATTTAAATAAACTTATTTGTTGACATGGGGCTTAATCAACTTTAATTTGAAGTGGCAGTTTTTAATTTGTTTTCTAATAGCATGAAGAAATTTGTAATTCAAAGTGAAGAAAACTTTTAGTTGTTTTTGTAGGTAGAACTTCATCCAAGTCTTTGGATCTGCCGGACTATTTGCAGTTAAATATTAGAGAAGACTGACTGTCCCACTCATTTTCCAGGTCAATAAAGTTCTTCGGAATCATAACATCAAGCCACACTGGATGTTCGCCTTAGATAGCATCATCCGTAAAGCCGTACAGACAGCAATTACTACGCTGGTTCCAGGTCAGAAGTGTTTAATTACCCTGTGAATGTTGACTGCTTGGGTATTTTAGACTACCATTTATCTATCGTTTCTGATATATCCTTGGTGCTTTTAAAACCATGGTTACCTTTTTTAGAAAAATGTCATTTCACAAAGTCACCAAATAACTTTTATCCAGTGCATGCAATCTGAGCAGTGTTGTGCCAAGGAGAGAGTTGAGTGAGGAAGGTTTGCTCCCTTGTCTTTAAAGACATGCTTAGATATTGGGGGAGAAAAGAAAGAAAGAAAGAGAGAAAGAAAAATATAAGGTAACCCACATAAATAAGCATTTCAATGTATCTGTGCCCACACACACTCCAATGCCATCTTTGATCAGTGTTTCCCACTTTCCCAGTGCTTGAACAATGCAAAGAACGCTAAGCAATGCAAAGAGACTGAGGCAGGAACCATGGCAGGTTCAAAGCCAGCCTCAGCAACTTAGGGAGGCCCTAAGCAACTGTCTCAAAATAATAAAAAGGCCTGGGAATGTAGCTCAATTGTTGAGCACCCTGCGTTCAATCTCTAGTACCGAAAAAAAAAATGATAACTCTCAGACCCTCATGTCAGACTAAGTGAGTTAGAGTCTGCTGACTCAGGAATTGGACTTTTTTAAAAATATTTTTTTAGTTATTGATGGAGCTTAATTTTATTTATTTATTTATATGTGGTGCTGAGAATTGAACCCAGTGCCTCACACTTGCTAGGCAAGTGCTCTGCCACTGAGCCACAACCTCAGCCCCAAGGAATTGGACTTTTAAAAAGATTTTATTCTTTTAGAGCAGTTTTAAGTTCACAGCAAAATTGAGAGGAAGGTATAGAGATTTCCCACATATGACCTGTTCCCACACGTGCATTGGTTCCCCCAAAATAAACCTTCCCCACCAGAATAGCACATTTATTATAATTGATGCATCTTTATTATCACCCAGAGTTCATAGTTTGCATTAGGGTTCACCCTTAGTGGTGTATATCCTAAGAGTTTGGTCAAATGTCTTATGACATGTATCCATTATATAGAATATTTCCATAGCCCTAAAATTCCTCTGTGCTCCACCTACAGGAATCTGATTTTATTACAGCTTTCAGGTCTTTTTTTTTTTTTACATACAAATTTTTAAAATTAGTGCATTATTGTTATACATAATAGTTGGGTTCGTTTTGACAAAATCATACATGCATGGAATTTAATTTACTCCCTTTCAGTCCCCATTGACCCCTCTTTTCCTCTCCTCCTCCCTCTGCCTATTCTTTCCCTACTCTATTGGTTTTCCTTTTATTTATTTCTTTTTAATGGGTGCTTTAAAGACACAAAGGTGAAATTCACTGTGGTATATGTATACATGCACATACTGTATTTTGCCAAATTCATTCCACACCACCCCCCCTTTCCCATCCTTCCTTCCTCATTCTCCTTTTCCACTGATCTTCCCTGTATCTTTATGATATCAGACCCCTCCTCCTCTTTTCCCCCTTACATTGTACTAACTTCCACATAGGAGAGAAGTATGCAAAAGTGCAAACCCCAGGACAGGAGGGATGCTGGGCAAAGGTCCTTTTTAGGGAGAGGGGACATTTGGCCCTTGATTTCCAGAGTTTGGCTTATTTTGCTTAGCATAGTGTTCTACAACTTCATCCATTTACAAAAAATGCCATAATTTCATTCTTTGTGACTGAGTAAAACTCCATTTTATAAAGGTACCACTTTTTCTTAATCCATTTATCTATCAGTGGGCACTTGGGTCTAGTTCCATAACTTGGCTTTTGCAAATTGTGCTGCTATAAGCATTGGTCTCAGGTCATTTTGATGGACAGCCAAATGGAAATCACTGTCTAGACATAGGCCCAGCTATTTTGCCAGTGAGATTCAAAATGGGTAGCTCTGATGTAATGAAACTATGGAGTGAGTGAGGGGTGAGTTGACACTCTATGGAAAACCTCCAAAGTGTTTTGATAGTCTGTCCATTAGTAAAAAGCATTAACTAAATCTCTTCTACCCTATTTTTGTATGGTGGGAGTGTGGATAGAAAAGTAAATAGATGGATTTCTAGATATATAAATCTATTTACAGATGACATCTATACCTATATATGAAACGTTTTATTATCCTAATTTGTGCCTATATTATAAAGTATTCTAAAGTAGAAATTTAAAAGGATAAGATCAGTATGAAATACTTTAAAATTCGAAGTACTTATACCAAGTTTTTAAGTCCATGCCAACCCTCCAAGTTGTAGAATTCCTTCTTTTCTCAGACTACCTTGTTTGACTTGAGAGTGAAGACGCCAACAAGGCTTGTTATGGTTTGAATGTGAGGTGTCCCCCGAAGGCTCACATGTGAGACAATACAAGAAGGTTCAGAGAAGAAATGATTGGGTTGTAAGTGTCTTAACCCAATCAGTGCTTTAATCCTCCAATTGGGATTAACTAAGTGGTAACTGAAGTGGTAGGGTATGGCTGGAGGAGGTGGGAACTGGGCGTGGCTTTGGGTGTATATTTATTTATTTATTTATTTATTTTTTATTATTGTACACAAATGGGATACATGTTGTTTCTCTATTTGTACAAGGCGTAAAGGCATACCATTTGTGTAATCATAAATTTACATAGGGTAATGTTTGATTCATTCTGATTTTTTTTCACTTCCCCCACCCCTCCCACCCCTCTTTTCCCTCTATACAGTCCTTCCTTCCTCCATTCTTGCCCCCCTCCCTAAACCTAACTCTAATCCTAACACTAACTCTTCCCACACCCCATTATGTGTCCTCATCCACTTATTAGCGATATCATTCTTCCTGTGGTTTTTTGAGATTGGCTTATCTCACTTAGCATGATATTCTTCAGTTTCATCCATTTGCCTGCAAATGCCATAATTTTATCATTCTTTATGGCAGAGTAATATTCCATTGTATATATATACCACAGTTTCTTTATCCATTCATCAATTGAAGGGCATCTAGGTTGGTTCCACAATCTGGCTATTGTGAACTGAGCAGCTATGAACATTGATGTGGCTGTATCTCTGTAATATGCTGATTTTAAATCCTTTGGGTAAAGGCCAAGGAGTGGGATAGCTGGGTCAAATGGTGGTTCCATGGAATCTGGAGAGTGGAGTCTCTGCTTCCCTCTACCACGCTCTTCTGCCATGATGTTCAGCCTCTGCTCAAGCCCTGAGGAATGGAGCTGGCCTTGTATGGACTGAGACCTCTGAAACCATGAGCCCTCAAATAAACCTTTCCTCCTCTATAATTATGCTGGTCAGATCATTTAGTCACAGCAGTGAATAATTGACTAAAACAAGGCTCAGTCTTTATATTAAACATTAGTAAAGAGTGATAACATTAGTAATATTAGAAAGACACATAAGTAGAAGTTCTAATAACCCCAAACCTGTCCCTTCTCCCTAGAACAGACCTTCACCCCGCGTGTTGCCTGTCCTGGGGCTTGTGCTTTTGCATACCTCAGAGCTCTGCTCTTTTGTTTATTTTTGGTACTGGGGATTGAACCCAAGGGCACTTCACCACTGAGCTACATCCCCATCCCTTTTTTAATTTTAAGTGACCGACTGGCTTCAAAATTGTGATTCTCCTGCCTTCGCCTTCTGGGTTGCTGGGATTATAGGCATATACCACCGTCCCTGGCTTCAGGTCTCATTTCAGAAGGCACTTCCTCAGAGCATCCTGACCTGCAGCCAAATCTAAAGTGGGCTCTCTTGGTCATTCCTTCTCCTTGAAAATGGTTTTCTCCCAGTGTGACACTTACTGCCACCTGAAAGTACTTTTTGTTTGTAGTTTATATGACTGTTACCCTCACTAGAGGGTAATCACGTCTGTTTTATGTTATTTTGTGGCTATCATAGTATCCAGCGTGGTGCCTGGAAAATAGTAGGTCCCCTGATAAATATTTGATTGAAACAATAAGTAAGTTTGACCTGCTTATAACAAATTAGGGTGGAAAGTATACATAACTTAGAAAAAAATTTTAGAGAGGCTTTGAAACATATGCTTATCATTTAGAGGTGTACAACTAAGAAATTCATGCTTGAGGAAGTCAACAATACTTACATTTAGATGATTTGTCGTTCAGATAAGCCTGGGCCTGGGAAATGTACTAGAGAGGGGTGTGTCTTGAAAGACACCAGGGGAAAGGGAATAGGTGTAGATCACTGAGAGGGGTGGGTGTAGGCCCTGAGTTAAGCTTTAAGAATGCCCAAAAGAGCAAAAGAGAGAGGGACTATATTTTGGAATATTCGAGTAGCACATGAATGATTTTGTAATTAAAAACAAAAACAAAAAACTTACTTTTAGTGCTGTTTGCTGATTTCCTAAATGCTGTGTGGTATCCGGGAATAGAAAAAGAATATGGGTGGAAAACTGGTAGAATCAGAGCAAGGCCTGCAGCTTAGTGAAGGCACTGTACCAAGGTTAATTTCTTGGTTTTGAGGAATATACCATAGTTATGTCAGATGGGTGAGGGAGGGCCAGAGGTTGCATACCAGGATTTTTTGTGTTTTCTTTGCAGTATTTCTGTAAATATAAAATTATTCCAAAATGAAACACTTAAAAAGCAAAAGGAACTGGCAATCACACTGTGGGATGTGCCTGCTAAAGAAAGTTGTCTTTCCAACATGAAATTGGTTTTCTCGAGGCCACTAAGAGTTTCTGATTTTGATTGGAGATTCTGTTTGACAGCATTTTTTTTTTAAAGTGGAAATTTTAGTGGAGAATTACATGGAAAAGGTACATTTTGTATTTCTCTCAGGGTAGGGCAAACCAATATACATTATTTACATCACTATGAAAATGGTGGAATATGTGGACAAGACAAAGTGATTTCTGTCATATGACAGTTCCATCAGTTTTCCAAATGGCCCTAAGGATCTCGTTTCACAGTTTTAAGTGCAAAGAAGATACAAATTATAAAATCAGTGTCTTCAGCAGGGTGTACTGCTGTATACCTTTCATCCCGGCATCTTGGGAGGCTGAGGCAGGAGGATGGAAAGTTCAAAGCCAACCTCAGCAATTTACCGAGGCCCTAAGCAACTTAGTGAGACCCTGTCTCAAAATGAAAAATAAAAAGAACTGGGGACGTGCTCAGTGGTTAGGCACCCCTGGGTTTAATCCCTGGTACCAAGAAAAGAAAGAAAGAAAAAAGAAAAAGTGACTGTTTTCACATTCCCCTAATAAAAATTCCTTTTAGAGGATAAAATACTATAGTGAGCCTATTAAATTTCAAGACAAACTGAAGAAAGCAATAGATTTAAAAGCCTGCTGTCATTAGTGCACATATTTCCTTGATCTGTGCACTTAGGGGACCTATATCTTGGAGAAGTGGTTGATTCCAGGCTTGGGACAGGAGAAAAAAAAAATGAGCCCAGGACATCATATGGTGCCAAAAAGTAAGAGAATGTCCAAAAAGGATGGGGACTAATTGAAAGGACACTGCAGCTAACTTGAAGGAGTTGGCTCCAATTAGTCTAATCTGGAACAATTTGAACAATAAAATAAAATAATGATAGAATTGAGTTGTAGCTCACATAACAAAATAAATATCCATGAGTCCAGATTGATATATAAATAATTGAATTAATAAATATACAATAGACAAGAATCAGCTCCTTGTAATAGTAGAAATTCACTTGACAAATGTAGAGTGAAGGAAAGAAATAGAAAAATCACCATTGGACAAACACCACAGTAATAATTGTTGCAGGCAAAGACCATCCATAGCTGCTAACATTAGTAGGCAAAAGAGTGATGAGAAACAGGATATTGCAATGGTTTCAAAGTCCCTCTACTGACTTCAAAAGGTAAACAGTAATTTTACAGTGCAGGACCCCTCAGACACCCCCTCAAGCAAATGATGCTGCTGAGCATCACTAGTGGTAAGACACGTTGCATCACATACCCCTCATCTGATGCCCTGAGAAGGCACAACAGCTTGTCTGTGTTTCTTGGCCAAAATGCATGATCTGAACCCAATCATGACAAGATACCAGGTGATCCTAAAATAAAAGACATCTGACCAGCTCTCCTCTAAAGTGTGAAGGTTGTGAGAGATAAAAGAGTCCTAGTCACAGGTTGGAAGAGGCTAAGGAGACATGACAACCAATTGCTTGAGGGATTCTCTGCCAGAAAAAGGACATCTGTAGGAAAATTGGTAAGGTAAGGTCTGTAGATTAGTTTCTCGTTTTAGTGTTAATTTCCTTGTTCTGATATGTTGTAATAAGACATAAAGGTTAGAGCAAAATGCTAAAGGGTATAAACTCTATACTATTTTGCAACTTTTCTGTTTTTCTAAAATTATTTCAAAATAAAAAAGTTTTTAAAAAAGCATTTAGTCTTCTTGCTTCTAAAAGAGCACATGGAACAGAGAGCACAGCCCATGTCCCTTAGGAGTTTTTTTCTCAGATTATTTTCTCACTTGTCATCAAGAATTCGCCTTTAGAGCCAGGCATGGTGGTACATACCTGTACTCAGGAGACTGAGGCAGGAAGTTTGCAAGTTTGAGGACAGCTTGGACAACTTAATGAGACCCTGTCTCAAAAAAAAAAAAAAAAAAAAAATATATATATATATATATGTATGTGTAAATATAAATATAAATGTAAATGTATTAATAGGGCCAGGGAGATATCGCTCAGTCATAGAGTGTTCCTGCTGTCAATCCCTAGTAGCAAAAAGAAAGCCTTTAGATTATTGGCAACATTAAATATCTGTCATTACTTCTCAAGTACAGTCTGAGTATGGATGACAGAGAAATGGTGAGTATAGGGACCAGGAGGGTCATGCTGTGGTAGAGAGAAGTGATAACGCAGGCATGCTCCCTGTATCAGTGATCATCCTTAAAGGCTGCTCAGAGCATTTGACATTACTACCAGTTGATAGACTGAATCAGGCCCGTGTCCCAGGAACACATTAATATACAATGAGTGCATTGGGTGTGGTACTCATCGAGGAGCTTGATGTGGCTATGGAAAGCTGCACTCACAAGTATTGTGCTTCTGCTTGGTATCAAAACATCTGTGTTGAAGAAGGTTGGACTGGATATTTCCTTTGGGCAGTTAAACATTTGGGGGAGGGAGGTACCATATTGTTTCTTCCCTTCATGCTGTTTTGGAAACATGTATCGGCTCCACTTTCCCATACATGGACTTAAGTGCCATCCACTCGTTACACCCTGGGAGTCCCAGTCTTGCTCCTGGCACATGCTCTCTCCTTACACAGTCCTCTCCGATTGGTCCCTAAGCAAGGTTTTCCCTCCTCCAGAACCCTTCATAGGCCCTTCAGCTTCCTTGACTCTGTCCTTGAGTAAACCATCCTGGATTTAGTCACTGCCCTTGGCACTTTTAATACATGCATGTACTAGTCAAGGTTCTTCAAAGAAACAAAACAGTAGGGCATACAGATACAGGCAGGGTCAGGGGAGGAAGAGGATTTATGGGAATTGGCTCATGTGATCATGGAAGCCGAGAGGCCCCGTGATTTGTTGTCTGGAAACTGGAGAACAAGGAAAGTCGGGATATAGTTTACTCTGAGTCCAGAGACCTGAAAACCAGTGGAGCTGTTGGTGGAACTCCCTGTCAGAGGCTGGAGCCCTGGGACCCGGGAGCACTGATGCCTGAGAGCAGGAGAGCAGATGCTCCAGGTCAGGAAAGGAGAATCCGCCTTCCTCTCCTTTGTTGTCTATGCAGGCTTCTCTTCAATGCACTGTGAATCTCACTTGGAACTCGGTCTGTGCCTGAGATCCTGTGAGATATGGTTAGCTGTATTAAATTGTCCTTGTAATTCCATGTTATCTTTGTACATGCTCCTAGGACTCCCCCGGACATTTGTCTTAGGTCTCCTTCAGTGTTACTTCTTTGAGGACAAGGACCAGATGCTCTGCTTCACAGGCATATTTTACAGTATCTACACTAATGATATGTACTCACCCCCAAGACATTGCATTGGCTTGTCATTTTCTACTTTTCAAATTATTTGAGAGAATTTTTAAAATCATTTGTACATATGTAAAATGATAATTTAAATGGTGTGGAGTTAGGGGATATTTAATATAAATAAACATCACAAAATTTACCTCCTAAAAAGTGAGATTATAATCAACAGAGCTGTAAAACTTTTGAACAATTGAAAAAAAATTCAGTTTAGAAACTATGAAGGAAACAAGAATAATTTTAGAAAATGTTCAAAGTCCTAATCTTCTAACTCAGTCTGGAATTGTACTATCTTAAATTTTTGAAGAAATATAATCCTAGTAGGATAGCTCTCTCAGGCTATCAAGTTTTTGTTTTGTTTTGTTTTGTTCTTGTTTTTGTTTTTTTAGAGGAGATTTAATTTTGGGGGTCTGGTAAAAATCTGTTAACATTCCTCACAATGTTGAGTTCAGTAATACTGCACAGTCAATGGGAAGAGTGTTATTTTGATGAGACGAAAGCTCCAAACTCCATTCTTAAGAAGTTACACCTCATCTTTTTTGGGACTGTTGGTGTCTAGGTGTTTTCCCTGTGAATTTTTTTCCATAACAAATGCCTAGTATATGCTAGGCCCTAATATGTCTAGCTCTTGTATTAGGTTCTTGGTTTACAAAACTAAAATACCTGTTTTGAGTTAACTTCTGCTATATAGATAAATTAGGAAATGGAATAAAGGACACAAAGATTAGAAATGGGATTTGGGGAAAAGAGGAGACAAAGTAGAAAGCACAATAGAGGTAAAGTTTGGTGAGTCTAAGAGCTAAGGGATAAGGATATGGAGAAACTAGTAATATTGTGCACTGGAAATCAGGGGGTATATGGGCGCTCCTGTGGAAAACAGTATGCAAGTTCTGGAAAAGATTTAAAATAGAATTGCCATGTGGTCCAGCAATGCTTTTTCTGGGTAAATATTCAAAAGAACTGAAAACAAGATCTTGGAGAGTTACTGTAGCATACCCATGTTCCCAGCAGCACTGTTTATAACAGCCAAAAGGTGGAAGCAGCCCAGGGGTCTATCAGCAAAGGAATAGAGAAACAAAAAGTGGTAAATAAATTCAGTGGAATATTATTGAGCCTTAAAAAGGGAAGTCATTCTGACACATGTTGCAATATGGATAAATGCTGAAGACATGGGATGTGAAATAAGACAGTCATGAAAAGACAATACTGTGTGATTCCACTCCTAGGAGGCACCGAGGGTAGTCAAATTTGTAGAAACAGAAGATAGAATGGTAATTTCCAGAGGCTGGGGGGAGGAGAAAATAGAGAGTTATTGTTTGGGTTTTGAGTTTCTATTATGCAAAATGAGAACATTCTAGGGACAGGTTGCCTGACTATGTGAATATACTTAATACTACTGAACTGTGTACTTAGGAATGGTCGAGATAGTGAATTTTGTTATTTAATTTTATTTATTTATTTATTTATTTTCGGTACTGGGGATTGAACTCAGAAGTGCTTAGCCATTTAGCCACATCTCCAGTCCCTTATTTTTTGTTTTGAGACAGGGTCTTACTAAGTTGCTTAAGGGCCCTGCTGAGGCTGCCTTTGAACTTGTGATCTTCCTGCCTCAGCTTCCCAAACTGCTGGGATTATAGACGTGCACCACTGTGCCTGGCTTATGGTATACATTTTTAAAATGACAGTAAAGCACTTCTTTTTTAGTTTAGTCAAAGAGATAAACCTGACCCTGGGAACATACTAGTTTTTGTTTTGAGCAAAAGCTGATGAGTTAGATAACTGGATTTGCAGTTCCTGCCCAACTGGCATATCCAGGACCTTCTGGATATAACAAGATTGGGGCCAGAAGGGTAAACCTTGTCATTACACATTACAAGTACTTAACTTTTATAGAGTAGAATGAGTCAGTAAAAATCCATGGAGAGTGAGTAGAAATGTGAAGGGTAGAATCCCAGGTTTGGCTTATCTGGGAACAGCTGTAAACAAAACGTCTATGAGAAGAAAAGTGGCGGCCAAAGATTTAAAGGGCAAGCACTACACACAGGTCAAATCAGTGAAGACGGAACAGTTACCTAGAGGGCCTGACTGCTGGCCTTCAGCGACCCTGCTGTCACAGCCAGCTTGGAGTGGTGGGATGCACTCCCCTCCTCCACATGTTATTATTATTATTATTATTATTATTATTATTATTTACCATTTTTTTCTCTTCCCACATTTCTTATTGGTGTATTATAGGTGTACATAATGATTAGCTGTTACATATTCATACATGCACACAAAATTTCAATGCATTTAGGCCAATATCATTCCCGAGCACTTCCTCCCTCCCTCCCCTCACTTGCCCCTTGGTCCCTTTCCTATACTGGTCTCCCTCTGATTTTCATGAGATCCCTGCCTCCCCACCTTCCTTTTTCCTTTTTCTTCTCTAGCTTCCACATATGACAGAAAACATGAACCCTTTATTTTGCTTAACATAATGATCTCTAGTTTCACCCATTTTCCTACAAATGATATCATTTCTTTCTTTATGACTGAATGAGACTCCATTGTGCATATATACCACAATTTCTTTATCTGTCTATCCCGTGATGGACACCTAGGCTGGTTCCATAGTTTGACTATTGTGGATTGTGCTACTATAAACATGGGTATGCATGTGTCACTGTAGTGTGATGACTGATTCTTCAGGATAAATACCGAGGAGTGGTATAGCTGGGTCACCTGGTGGTTCCATGCCTAGTCTTTTGAGGAACTTTCATAATGATTTCCCTAGTGTTGGTACTAATTTGCAATTCTATGAGCAGTGTAAAAGTGTTCCTTTTCTTCCACATCCTCTCCAGCATTCATTGTTTGTATTCCTGAGGACTGCCATTCTGACTAGTATGAGATGAAATCTCAGTGTAGTTTTGATTTATATTCCCCTAATTGCTAATGATGTTGAATATTTTTCCATATATTTTTTGGCCATTTGTACTTCATTTGAGAAGTGTCTGCTTAAATCATTTGCCAATTTATTAGTTAGATTATTTGGGAGGTTTTTGGTGTTAAATGTTCTGTGATCTTTATATATTCTAGATATTACTTCTCATCAGAAGAAAAGATAGCAAAGTTTTTCTCCCATTCTGTAGGTTCTCTCTTCATATTCTTGTTTCCTTTGCTATGCAGAAGCTTTATAATTTGATGCCATCCCATTTATTAATTCTGGGCATTATTTCCTTTGCTTTAGGGATCATATTGAGAAAGTCTTTGCCTGTGCCTATATGCTGGAGTGTTGACCCTACAATTTTTCTGGGAGTTGCATAGTTTCTGGTCTAATTCCTAGGTGTTTGATCCATTTGAGTTGATTTTTGTGCAGGGTGAGAGATAAGGGTCCAGTTTCATTATTTTACATATGGATGAATATTGAATTTTCCCAACACCATTTGTTAAAAAAGCTGTCTTTTCTCCCTATGTTTTTGGCACCTTTATCAAGTATCACATGACTGTAAATGTTCACAAAGGTTTTTAACCTGTGGTTCATGGACTCTTGGGACAGGCTTTAGGAAGTCTATACAAAGCTAAGAAATCTAGGCAAAATGTGGTATGGATGTATTTTTCTTTGGGGAGAGTTTCTGTCTTTTAATCAGGTTCTTGGTGGTTTCTGTGATCCAGTAAAAAGTTCCATGTCCCAGAGAATATGGTTTCAAAATCCAGCATTTCTGCCATCTAGATTTCACTTAAATTATTCCTTTTAATGGACCATTTGGAGGAACTAGTCCCAATTTATATTATCTTTTCTATGAGAAGGTATCACCCAAGTTCTAAAGTGGCAGGCAGATAAGCTCATGTTGTACAGCATATTTAAGCTAGAGATTTGTACCATTTGCACTTGAACTTCTAGCAGTTAGTCAACAGGTTAGAGTAGGACACGCAGTAAAATCAACCCAGTTGTCAGAGATAAATCTGGGACACAGATGTAGGCATATGTGTGGTATCTTTATCATCGGCCTTTCATCCCCTTGCATTTTAAATGCTACAGGAAAAAAATATTCTTGGTACTTAGCTTTTATCTCTATGATCTCTGTATATTTCACTTTCCTTATTTCTAAGCAAGTTAATAGTTGCTGGATATTGCGAGGTGTGGTAGCACACACCTGTAATCCCAGCTACTCAGGAGACCGAGGCAGGAGGATCACAAGTTCAAGGTCAATCTGGGCAATAAACGGATACCATGTCTTTAAAAAAAAAAAAAAAAAAAAAAGTTGCCAGGTATTATGTAATATAAAAATTAATTTCACTTGTATAAGTATTTTAAAAATTTTCTTAGTAGGTTTTTATGTCATTAACTTTCTTTCAGATTTTAACCTTTTCCCCATGTCTTATCTATAATGCAAACATTTTTCTTGTTTGAATTAGATCATTCTGAGTTCCTGCAGCCTGTGAATCTGACATATTCACTGGCAGAACAAATCTGAATTAACACACAGAAATCCTTACTTTCGGAAGAACAGCTTGGAATTCATGTCTTATAGAGGAAGATTGATATTCATATCTTAAGATGGGATGGCAATCAGTCATGTTTTATTAACACTGTTGTTGATATTATGCCAAACAGAACTGAGGCCACATTTTAGCCTTGCTTCTGAGAGTGATACTGCTGATCCAGAAGACCTGGATGTAGAAGATGACCACGAGGAACCGCCTGCAAATCAAACTGTCCGAAGGGCCCAGGCCGTCATTGAAGACGCTGTGGCCACCTCAGGGGTGAGCACACTCAGCTCCACTGTGTCCCATGATTCCCAAAGTGCTCACCGATCACTGAATGTGCAGCTTGGAAGAATGAAGATAGAAACTAACAGGTAGGTCCCATGGAAGCCGAGTGTGTTTTTGGTCTACTTTAAAAGCCTGATCCACGGGATGTATAAAATATGATTCCTTTACCTCATTCATGTAAACTTGATTCAGTGCTTTTCTTTATAAAAGTCGTCTCTTTTGCCAGATACTGCTTTCTGCCCCTACTATTTCAAGCCTTCTTTAGCACCTTTTTTTTTTTTTTGGTTTACTTATTTTTGATAGTGCTAGGGGTCAAATCCAGAGGCTCATGCATACAGGGCAAGTCCTAACACTGCTACACTCAGCCAGGCACCATTCCTTCAGTTGGTACTTTATCTCCAAGTGCACTGAAAATTTCAGAGCAACTGAGTTGCAACCTCCTAGACTGTCTTGGGACCCAAAGACTCAGGGCAGCATGTTCCTTCCCATAGATAGCTGAAAGATACAACAGAGCCCGCATCTTTGAAAGCCCACGATTCGGAATATCGAGTTCTTTTAGGAAAAGATTTCTGCTTCAGGGGACAAAACAAACTTTGCACTTTAGAACATTGAAAAGATGATAGATGACCACATTTATGATTCCATTTAATTTTTTAATATGCTGTGACATACCCGGACTGTAATTTGTCTTTGAGAATTTGGTAGCATAGAACCCACCCAATCAGGTTTTTAAGTGAACAGTAAATACTTCTGTTCTTCACAGATATTGGTATAGTTCAAGGTCTGAATCTTTATGATTTATAGCTTCCTGTGCTGGCTAATGTTGAAACGTGGGAAACTGACTTTATGGTTCTGGGTTAGCAATGAAAAAAATTTTTTTTCAGTAAATCAGGAAAAGTTGTTCGAATATTTAGAAACCTGAGTTAAAAATTCAAGTTGTTCACAGGGAGATAAAAAAATCTTTTTAGTCATAAGTTCTGGATTTTTTGTTAAATATTTTTAATTTGGAGACGGGGTCCTGCTGAGTTGCTGAGGCTGGTCTTGAACTTGAGATCCTCCTGCCTTAGCCTCCCAAGTAGCTGGCAATAGTAAGTGGCAGGTATTTGCCACTGTGCCCAGTGAGTTTTTTTAAAGTAAAACTTGGATTCCAAACTTAGTACAAAATTCATCCAACATTCAGAAACACAAATTTTGGTTGCATGATTTAGTAAATCCATACATACTTATCTTGATTTGCATAGACACTTTTTTTTGGTTCTGGGGATTGAACCCAGAGGCACTTAACCACTGAGTCACAGCCCCAGTCCTTTTAAAAATTTTATTTAGAGACAGGGCCTCGTTGAGTTGCTTAGGTCCTCACTAAGTTGCTGAGGTTGGCTTCGAACTTGAAATCCTCCTGCCTCAGCCTCCCAAGCTGCTGGGATTACAGGTGTACACTGCCTCTCCCGGTGAAAATTTTTTTTTTTTTTTTAATATTTTTAGTTGTAGATGGACACAAACCTTTATTTTGTTGTCTTATATGTGGTGCTGAGGATCGAACCCAGTGCCTCACACGTGCTAGGCAAGTACTCTACCACTGAACCACAAACCCAGCCCAGACTCTTCTTTTTAATAAAGGGAAATTGATTCTGTCACTGCATATCCCAAACCGATGCTCAGAAACCCAGCTCTTTACCTGCCATATGTACAACTTAATGGAAAAGAACTTGGATCTTTCCTGAGACTTCATCAAAATCTTGGTGTCCCTCACTCCCTTTCTCAAGTATTAGTCCAGTTTTAATACCCCCTCCATTATAATAGATGCTAACTTTAGACATTTCTCTAGTTTACTGTCACCAGTCCTGAGTGGAGTTGTTTTTGGACCCCTGCTGTGATCTCTGGAGGAGGAGAGTTCCCATGTTACTGCTTTGGTCCAGCCCTCCCTACTCCTGGCTTCTGGTCAGAATTATACAGATAGTAAAGCTACTTTGTTTACCAAAGAGCGGGTAGATCTGCTTCTCTGGCTCTGAGGCCTCCCTTCTACACACCCTGGCCATGTCAACAGGACCTGCCTCCCTGGGTACAGCTGGACACACACTCCTTCCCTTCTCTCACCGGCCCATTTGGTTGACCTCTTGCTCGTCAACTGGCACTGCCTTCTGCCCGTCATGCTTGTGCCATCAGCTGCCCCAGGGGCTGCTCTTCTCCAGCTGCTTTATTCACATCTTCCCATTTCTTTTCTGAGGCTTTCTTGGCCCCAGCTGAAGTCCTGCTTCTCAAGTCTGTCCCTCCCTGTTAAAAGACTAGGATTTGTCACATTCCCTTTTTAGATTCAAGACCAGCCTCAGCAACTGTGAGTAAATCTCAAAATGAAAAATAAAAGTGGCTGGGGATGGAGCACTCCTGGGTTCAGTCCCTACTACCACACACAAAAAAAGGTGGTCATATGGATAATATCAGGATCGATGAAAAACAATAATCACTTTTCTACATTTTTGTAACGGCCCACACATTTGTGTGTTTTCTCTATAGTTACTGTTGAATCTGTGAAAACTGTAGAATCATTGGCCTCCTTTTTCTTTTTTCAATACTCTCTTCCACAGTCCCTCTATTGCCCTCAGAAAGTGAGATGAGCTACAGCATTTGCTTCATGCTTGATTTGAAGAAAGGATGGTTTAGTACAATCATAGCAACTGAAACCTGGGACTGGTTGTGTGTGTGCTGGTCCTTTTAATTTTCATTTGAATATATACTTTAAATATAAATGTATATATATTGTGAAATGAAGGTAGAGGATGTGTGGTTGGGTGGTAGCTCTCGTTTTAAAAATCTTCAGCTTATAATATTTAGGATGATCAGCTGGGCGTGATGGTGCACACCTATAATTCCAGTGACCAAGGAAGCTGAAGTAGGAAGATGGCAAGTTTAAAGCCAGCTTCAGCAACTTAGCAAAAGCCCTGTCTCACAATAAAAAATAAAAAGGGCTGGGGATATGGCTCAGTGGTTAAGCACCTCTGAGTTTAATCCCCAGTACCAAAAAAAAAAAAAAAAAAAAAAAAAAAATTAGGATGACCACTAATAAAGGTTGGTCAGACTTATCCAACTCTTCATTATTAGAACATCAATAATTCTAAATGGAAAAAAAATGTACATTTTATTTCTATTTAAGAATATGCTTCTAGAAAATGTTCTATAAATTCATACACAAGTAAATAGAGGAACCTTATTAAACCCCAATTCAGGAGGAGCTGCCTGGTTATCAGATTTCTCCATTGTACAATTCTGTCAACTCACCTGAGTTAAAAAATTGACCTCATGGAAGATCCTTGCCACACTTTTCTTGAACACAGAGGCAGATGATTACCTTCATTACGAAGTATTTCCCTGCTAACCAAACACAAAGTAAGACTAAAACTGATGGATTGAATATATACTTAAGATAAATAATTTTAAGAACTGGATTTGGAAAGAGAATTTTAAGAGGACAAATAAGGTAGCCTGTTGATGCTGTGATTCCACTGCTAAGTTCTGACTTTTAAAGATTAAAAAGAAATGTAGCCTAGGCAAACATAAAATCAGATTCTAGAAAATGTCCTTGTGTTTGAGAAAACAGTAAGAATATGCCATTACTATTCCACACACAGAGATTAGCAAGGTAGACAAAATTATGTACCAGACCAAAAAACTGCCAGCTTAAAAAGTCGTTCAGAGCATGCTGTCCATTGTTTGAATATCATTTGTGTTGGAGTACATAGTCTCCCTCATGCCTTCTGCTTCATTCTCTTGCTTTCTGTTTAGGCTGCTTAAGCCACCCACTGGTTCAGCATGTTTACTGTGCAGGTGTCTTTATTTACATGTCCTCCTCAACCCACCTTCTCTACTTCTCATTGTGCTTTATTATTGACCCACTTTGTAATCTACTTTACTATAATCCTTCTTCATCTTTATGTCCTGTGGGAATGGGGTGGGGCTTGGGAGACAGGGCAGGAGCCCCTGCCCAGGGCTCTTTTCTAGAGCCCGAGGCTGCATGAGGGCACAGGACAACCCCTATTAGAGACCAGACACTTTACCTATGCTGTCCCATTCAGTGCTCACAGTAATCCTTTCTGCAAGTTTTCCTTCTTAGCTTTACAAGTGAGAAAACTAAAGTCCAGAGGCATTAGGTAATTTGTCTAAGATTAACACAGGAAATTCAAGGCTGAACTGGGACACAAGCCCAGGCCTATTGCAGAAACAAACTTTTGGATGGAATATGGTCCTGAGTTAAATCTATCAATAGTCAGAAAATGAAACAAGGATAACTTATTAAGAGCTAAAAGCATATGCAATAATTTATATTAATGATCTTACTAATAATTATGTACATTAAACTATTATACTTCTGAGTCCAAGTTATACAAACATATTTTTCTAAGAAAAAGAGAAATAGATCATCTCTTTTCATAACTTGGAATGTTTTCTCCAAGAAAGAGTGTTGGACATGGTGAGTAGGTATCTTGTTGATTCTCTGTTGCACAGAGAACCTCCCATGGTAAGAACTGCTATGAATATTGTTTCTCCTTGGTCGTTGGAGGCTGCATCAGATGTCAACCAGGAGCTGAATGTACCAGGAACACAGCTGTCCTTTTACCCACTTTGCCAACACTACCCCACCTCCCGGAAGTGAGAAGAATAGGAGCAGCAACAATCATTAACATTTATTGAGCATTTGTCATGCGCCAGATAGTCTGGGCAACCTCATCTAGAAATAATCCTCAAATTTTCATTGCTTAAGAAAAGTGATTACCTTTTTGTTTTTCATTGATTATGATATTATTCATGTTTACCAACTTGGATCGAACACAGGAGTGCTCTACCACTGAGCTCCACTCTCAGCCCCTATCCCCTCTTTTGAGACAGGGTCTCACTAAGTTGCTGAGGCTGGCCTTCAACTTGCAATCTTTCTGCCTCAGCCTCTGGAGTCACTGGGGTTACAGGCATGCACCGCCATGCCCAGTTTAACAACTTTTTTTGATGAGGGGTCATACATGTAAAGTATCAGTCCATTAACACCCCATGTTTATATTTTTGACACTTAATGTCATAATAAGAAGCAGAAGAACCATATCTCTGAAGATTGTAGAAGATCATCTGGGAGGATGTTTTTGAATTCTTGCCTAGAAGTTCAGTCTTCCAGAACTTTGCTGCTGGATTGCGGAGAGGAGGCTGGGGCCCTGCAGTCAGTATTGCCTAGGAGCCGTTGAGACATGCAGTCTCTGATCTCACCCCAGAGTTAGTGTGTCAGAATCTTTATTTCCATAAGATCTTAGGGGACGTCTGTGCTGCTTGTAGCTTGAGAAGCTATTGTCCAGAATATCACTCTTTCAGCTCCAGCTTTATGGTCCCCTGATCCAATGTGATTTTCTTCTGCAGATTACTGGAAGAATTGGTTCGGAAAGAGAAAGAATTACAAGCACTCCTTCATCGAGCAATTGAAGAAAAAGATCAAGAAATCAAACACCTGAAGCTTAAGTCCCAACCAATAGGTGAATAGCAGAAAATTTAGAAGTAATACTGTTCAACCAGACTGCCAGGAAAAGCTGATAAGGCCGACAGGCAGCTTTATTGCAAGGATTAGTCAGCATCTGTCCCTTCTACCACAATGGCAAGTGGTATTTGCTGTAGAAAAAAAAGCCAATTCTTAACTGTAACAAACTTTTTCTGTGATGCTAGGGATGGAACCCAGGGCCTTGTGCATGCTAAGCAAGCCTTCTACCACTGAACTCCATCCCAGCCATGGAAATTAACATTTCTTATAAGTGTAGTAAAAATGGATGATTCATAGTTACCTTTTCTAAGATTATATATTATTGAGGTAAATAGGACTTTCCACATTGTTGGTCTTTATTTCCTTTTAAAGATTTCACAATGAGATTATAGAATAAAATAACACTATTTTGTTTTGCATTTATATTCAGTGTATTCTAACTTTTTCCCCCCCTTAAAATTTGCAGGGGCTTAAATAGAACAAGGAACAATAATAAAAATAGGTTAAATAGGTTTTAACTTTGAAGAAATCTACTCTAGGAGAAAGTGATGGTGAAAGATAAACTTTAGGAAATCTTATTTAGCCAATTTAAAAGAAAATAGAATTTATAGTTATTGGTTCAAAGATCTGGTTCTTCCATATTATTATAAATAGTGAAAAAATAAATTATAATTATACAGATCTCTGCTAATTGCTTTCATCTTTGTTGCTTGAAAAACACAAAACCTAATTTGGGCGCACAAAGTTTATTCTAAAAAACTATGAAATTGATGTGGAAGTACCTTTCATTATTGCCTCTGACTCTCCACTTACTAGTATACTAACTGTTCTTCTGTTTTATTATTGTTTATACTGCCAGATTCAGTGATTTCCATTAATTATTCTCTTGATAGAGTGAAATCTTTTAAAGTAGCCATAAATTTCTGGGTACCTCGAGGGGTTCAGAGGACCTCTGGTAGGGGAAGCTAAGACTTTTCCTTCCCAAATCTGGTTCTAGATATTCCTGGGTTGGCTGTGTGTCACCTGAACTCTCCTGGCACAACCACTGAAGATTCTGAGCTTACTGTCTGGCTGAGAGAAAATGGAGCTGATGAGGACACCATAAGTCGGGTAAAGAACACCACCTGTCAAAGGTTGAGGGCCTGCTACCTGCCTGGCATATTCTAGGCACAGGGGATATACTGAGCAGCAGATCAGATCCAGCTGGAAGATAATTCCACAGATTAAAAAAATAATTATTCACTGGTAATTCTATGAAGGAAAAGTTTTGGAATGAGGGGGAGGTTGGGGAAGTTTCTCCTGGGAGGTGATAGATGAACCCAAAAAAATGTGGCAAATAAACTAGGCCACCTGTAGGTATGTTTTTTTTTTTTTTTTTTGGTGTATACAAATGGGAAGATCTTTTTGGGGGTGGGAGTACAGGATATACAAAGATAAGAAGGCAGGTAAAAGCATTCCTGGCCACAGCCATTAGGTACTTTATAAAGTTTTTGAATTGAAAATAAGGAAGGGGTAGTGGGAGGTCAAGAAAAAACTGAAAGAGAAAAGTTGTTCTCTGGCTAATTTGTTAGATTTTTAGTTCTCTTTCAACCTTAGAGTTCTTGGGCAGTGGATATTTAATGCTACTTATTAAAATGGATCTACTTAGTGAATGTCAGAAACTTTTTCTGTACAAACCATATTATATCTATAGTAACCTAATTCCTCTTTGATTATTGTAGACTTCTATGGTGAGCCTGAATATAGACATTTGTAGTTTAAAGTTATATACATGTGTACACACATATACACACATTAAGAGGCAATCTTATTTTTACTTGATAGAAAGGATCTCTTTTTTAAAAAATATTTTTATTAGTTGTTGATGAACCTTATTTATATGTATGCGGTGCTGATAATCGAATGTGGTGCTGATAATCGAACCCAGTGCCTCACACATGCTAGGCAAGCGCTCTACCACTGAGCCACAATCCCAGCCCTGGAAAGGACTTCTTAATGTTATATTGATTTAAGTTTTATATTTAAGTTTTTCAAAAACCAAAAGATGTCTTCTCCCTTGATAATCTGTCGGACCTCTAAATAAAATTTGGGGTCTCTTTAGAAATCTTTATCACAAGTTGCTGCTAACTAAACTGAAACCACACTCTTGCCGGTGGAAAATAATGCATCCAGTCAGGTTCTCCAAAATATGTATCCCTCTAACTTACACTCAAATCACAATTGAGGGATAGTAATTAATGATCCACTAAATCACTGCCCCTTTTATTTGATTTAAAATCGAAAGCTTCAGCTTAAATCTAGCACTGTGGATTTTGCAGTGAATCACTTTCAATAGCTGTGAAAAAGTAAGTTCAGAGACTAAGCATAAGCAATGACTGTCTCAGAACACTTTTTCCCCACTTGAGTGGGGAGCTTCACAGCACCAAGCCTCTTCAGTACAAACATTGGCTTATGAACAGCAGATGGAACTGCAAGTGAGCCTTTTTTGTTCATAGAAGCCCATTCAGAACTTCTATGTCACTTGTAGTCCATGTGTTTGGAACTCATATGGATGCAATTCTTTGTAATTTTTTTGTAGTGAGGAGGCCTTTTTTTGTTTCCAGAAGGTGATGTTTTTAGTGGATTTTCTTTTACATTCATTTTTAATCATCGCCAGTGTTTGTGTTATGGACAGTTTATTTGTTAAAGGTACATAAGATACTAACTTCTGTGTATGCTCCACTTTCTCTGCAGTTTCTGGCTGAGGATTATACACTTGTGGACGTCCTCTACTATGTTACTCGTGATGATTTAAAATGCCTGAGACTAAGGTACCACTTTTCTTTCTAATTTGTGACAGTGGAATGAGCTCTGAGCTGACATCAAGAGGGTTCCTGTGGCTGGGGAGATACCTCAGTCGGGAGAGTGCTTGCCTTGCATGCACAAGGCCCTGGATTCGATCCCCAGCACTGCAAAAAAAAAAAAAGAGGGTTCCTGCCCTCCTGGTCTCTAGCAAGCTCTGCAACCACAGGCACAACTCTCTGGTTTTCAGCCACTCTGGGTAAACTTAACTGGGCCAGGCTGTTTTAAGTACCAGTATTTTTGTATAAGGGAAAATCAACTAGAAGAATTTTTCTTGACTAGAACAGACTAAGACCATGCAGCTATGATAATGCTGATGTAAACACATGCTTTAATTTCGTTCATGATTGTCTCAGACTTTTTAGAAACACTAGGATGAGGGGATGATTTGCCATTCAAAAACCTGGAACCATCCGAGACAATGTCTTTTCATAGTTTTCTCTACCAGACCAGTCATATCCATTACTACTAGACCCACCTCTACAAAAGACATTTCAAATATGCTGAAATAGAAAATGATGGTTGAAGGCCTGGCAGTTTGTGGGAGTGGAAAGGAAAGGAATGGAGGGATAATGAGAAAATATAGACAAAAAGATACATAATGACGGATAAAGACCTGAGAATCTTCACATTCTGATCAAAGCAACTGAACACTAAGAAGTCACTTCTATATTTCAAGGGCAGTGTTTCAAGTGAAATGTTCTCTTCACCATGTTCTTGTGTCTTTACGCAGGGGAGGCATGCTGTGCACACTGTGGAAGGCGATCATTGACTTTCGAGACAAACACACTTGACTGCCATGCAATTTAATCTTCGGTGGAGAGTCTGAAAATTAATACAGAACTGATCTTCTTGGGGGAGGGAGAATCGAAGGGGGAGAAAGAAGCTGCACTTTAAATCCAGTGTTTGTTTACTTATGTTAAAAAAAAATAGAGAAGACACACTATGAAGTTTCCTAACTGCTTCTATTTCTACAATCCTTAAGGACTCTTCATAAGGACTCTCAAAATAATCCTAATTAGAATTCTAATGTTGAGGGTTATTTTAGACTAAACATTTTTATGGAGATATTTTTAACTCAGCAGCTATTGCACTTCAGCCAAATGTTTATTTCACACGAAACAGATACATAACATTTCATGTGATTGTGTACCACTGGAACAAAACCAAAATGTGACCACAACTTTTTAGGATTGTGTGTTTATAATATGCTCTAAGAATTGAAGTAGAAATGCATAATTTCAGTTGTTGTATAAAGTTTGTTTTTTAAGTGTGCAGAATCTGAGAGCAATGGTTTTTACTATCTGTATTAATTGTAATATTGCCTATATTTTGTAACTTAACGTTTCTGGCCTGTAGCGTGTTTGTCTGTTTGTACTACTGAATGTACCAGTTGCATATGCCTGGATCATAGTAATGTTAGCTTGTTCTAAAGCTATCCATTGTGTTAACCCATTGTGTTGTATTTACTCTAAAAAGTAAAAAGACTCCCAACATACTGTTTTGATAAATTTCAAAGATTTCTTATTGTGTGCTGACAAACTAAATGATGGTGTTAAATTTCTAACATTAACATTAGGTAGAATCTGTCTTCTCTACAAGCAATCGAAGGACAACTGATATCCAAACGGTTTTCAGGGGGGTAACAGAGGGATGAAAAAGAGGAAAGGAAAAAGGAAAAGTCAGTATGTTTTTCTCAAAGCCCCAAGTTATCTCGAATGACAATTATGTATCTTAAGGGGTCTACACAGAGCATCCCAATAAGACTGCGTTTTCATATTTGGGGAATTTCTTTTTTTTTTACTTTGAGCTTTTTTCTTTTTTTTCCTGCAGTGCTGAGAATTGAACCCAGGGCCTCCCATGTGTGGTGGGTAAGCATTCTACAACTGAGTGATACTCCCCATCCCCTTATATATTATATTTTTATGAGGCTGATCTTGTTAATAGGATGAAGTCTGAAATTCCTAGATATGTGAATGAAATAAATTTCTTACGTACACAGGAATCTGATTATTACACAGGAGAGAAGTAACAGAGTTGTTTGTGTATCACAACTTGACCCCTGTGTC
The DNA here is from genome assembly GCF_902686445.1 of Sciurus carolinensis. Taxonomy (NCBI): domain Eukaryota; kingdom Metazoa; phylum Chordata; class Mammalia; order Rodentia; family Sciuridae; genus Sciurus; species Sciurus carolinensis. The sequence continues at coordinate 28,474,137 of NC_062219.1, forward strand.
TTTTTTTTTTTTTTTTTTTTTTTTTTTGTGATGCTGGGGATTGAACCCAGAGCCTTGTGCAGTGCACACTACCAACTGAGCTATATCCCTACCCCCCTACATGTCTTTGAGAACAGGAGTCATCTTTATGTGAAAATTGAGATATAATATTTCTTATATTGCATTAGAACATACAAAACATTCTCACAAATATTTTCTCATTGGACATTTGGAACAATAACATAGCTGCATCTTTTATTTACATCCTAATTTGGAGGGTAGATAGCTGCCTCTTGCATCTTGTTTGGGAATTTCAAAGGAAGTAAAGTGTAAATTCAATGATGTTTTTTGGACTCACACGGAAATGAAGGGTACTCTCACTAATTCCAATGCTCAAGTATTTCTCTTTGTATGTATATAGGATCAAGCTACCCATTTTCAACAGACTCCTCAACTGTAAAGTCTTTCTTTGGGACTTTCCTCCCATCCTTTCTCTGTGGGCACATGTCCCTCTATGCTCTCTATGCCTTCAAATATTCCTAAGCCAGCATCATTAGGCTTTTGACAACATTTTGTGTCTTGGGCACAAAAGAAGGTAGTTCCATTATGAATTGATGTTCAGCAAAAGTCTGCACTGTAAAGGCCTTTACATCAATCTAGGCCAAAGATTCTCAGTCTAGCTTCCTGTTAAAATGACATGGATGTTGATTAAAGGTAGTGATGCTCATGCCTAACACATGCAAGGCCTTGGATTCCCAGCACCACCCGCCTCACCAAAAGATACTGTTGCCACCACTTCAGAAAGACTGTTTTGCTGTTTTTTTTTTTTTTGGGGGGGGGGTGGTCTGGGATGGGGCACAGATAAAGCTCCATGAGTGCTTTAACACAATTCAGTTCCAATAATGAAATTCTGGGTGACACCTGAAGAGGGAAATGGAAAGCCCCTTCTACAGAGGTAACAATAAGATGGTTACATTCATCGGTTGTTATAGTATGGATATTACAAACATAAGCCTGGGAAAAAACTATCACTCAGCTTGTGACCCCAGGCAAATTAATTAGCCTCCCTGTGTCTCAGTTTCCTCATCTATGAAATGGGAGTAGCATCCCTTCCTCATACAGTTGTTGTAAGATTCAAATAAGAGCTGGGTGCCGGAGCAAAAACTGTAATCCCAGTGACTCGGGAAGCTAAAGCAGGAGGATATCAAGTTTGAGGCCAGCCTCAGAAATTTAGAGAGAACTTCAGCAACTTAGTGAGACTCTGTCTCAAGTAAAAAAACAAAGGACTGGGGATGTAGCTCAGTGGTAAAGTTTCCCTGGGTTCAATCCCTAGTAACGTACCCCCCCTCCAAAAAAAAAAAAAAAAAAGGCAATCGAGGTGCCTAGCACAACACTTGGCACATGTAGTAAGGACTAGGGTGCTGCTTGCTATTGGGATGGCTTGTCATCATTTGAAAGCATTGTATTAAATACTTACTGGTAGTACATAACTGTGGTGCATGAACAAGACACAATTCTTGCCCCTCAAGGCCACTGTCAGGTGGAATTAAGACACATCAGAAACAACAGTGAAGTACTGCAGTTTCACCCAACTGCAAAAAGGGATCCAGAAAAACTTTCCAGAGAAGTGAAATGAGCTTGGAAAGATGGTTTGGAACAGAACAGCTTGCAGGGGGAGGGGTTGGTGGAAGTAGTGTAAGAGAAACAAAAGAAATTTGCTGGGAGAAGCAGATCTAATGTTTCCTTTTAATTACATTTAGGTCTTTTCCTCCAAATTCTGTCATTGTATACTTTGTTTCATTCATTCCTAAGCCACCACATAAAGGAGTTTGGCAATGAGGAATTATCATTTACCCATTTGAATGCCTACTATGTGTGAGGCACTGTATCAGCACAAAAGATATACACACGCTGCCAGCCAGGTTCAGGAGGCAGGCAGTGTACATGGTGTCAGCAAGGACATTTGTAACCTGTCGACAAATAAAATAATGGATGGTTCCAGATTTTATGGAAACCCTGTAGAAAAAGAGAAGACAAAGTCCCTGCTACCAAAAACGTACATCAGGTTGAAGATACAAAATTTGCATTAAGTCCTACCCAGTCTTAAGTTAAGGGTTGGATAAGTGGCAAGCCCAGCAACCCCTGGTGAGGGTCAGAGGACAGGGCTACTGGGAGCCAGAGCAGGGGGAATGGACTTCATGGAGGATGGAGAACTTAACCTGGGCCTTGCAGGGAAGGCATTATTAAATAAGTTGGGACCAGGGAATCACTGGGGGTTAGGGTTAAGATTTGAAAGATGTTGTGGAGAAAATGTACAACTTGGTTGGTTGGAACTGTGAGGAATAGAGGTAAAATGTAGAAGATGGGGTACAGGAAAGCTCAGGGACTGCCGAGGGAGTGGGAGTGGGAAGTGGGATAAATATTTTATTATGTAAAAATAGGGAATCTCTTATTAAAGGGCTTTGACCCTAAAGGGAAGGGAATATATAAAGTGGTTGTGTCTTATGAGATTCATCTGGTGAATTTGTGTTAAGGTGAGTTAGGGGAACTAAAATGGACTCAGATATGAATGAGGGTCGGACAGGAGTCAGGTTAGTAGAAGTGAGAGGGGGCAATGAGTAAACTGTTAAGATTTGGGGACTTTGGTGATGACAAGGGAAGGATAGACGTAGAATAAGAATTGTGCAGAGACCACTGGAGAATGAATTGGAGGATGTTAGAACTGAGGTCAAGGATATATATTCTGGATTTGGGAGTTGCCTAGATGGAGTTAATAGTATATGAGGGCTGAGAGGAGACAGGTTGTGGCTGAAAATTTTTAGGGAAGGTGAAGGTCTCAGGAGGGATAAGGAGGGCGGGAACTCTGATAAGCCAACAGAGGAGACTAAAGAATTGGTCATAGGATTGAGACTAGGCCAGTGGGCAACTAAGAGGAAGATGATGTAGCATTAGGTCTGCAGAAAGTTCAGGGGAATGATGGATTGAAAAAGCAATAAGGGTAATAAAACTACCCTAATTTTGTTATGTGTAATTGTTTATAAAAACAATGCCAAGAGTTTATGCTTTCATTACTTTTGACGAACAAATATAACAATAGATTTGGGAGGATTGGAAGTCAAAGGAAGAAATTTTCAGAATCAAAGAGGACTGAATGTGTTCCCTAGGGTAGGGTGGGGCCCCTGGTGGAGAAACATTTAGGGAGTAGGGAGATGAGGGACAAGATTTCAAAGAAGGCAGGAGGTAAGCAGATGTAGATGCTGTTGGGAGGTCTAGCTCCTTCCACGGAAAGGGGAACTGTGAAGATTTGTAGATTTTGAAATGGATATGTAGCTCGAAACAGATGGCTTCCAAGTTCCAAGTAAGGTACAACTAACTTGAAGTACAATGTAATGGTGTTTGACATTTAACAGATGTCATCTATTCTCTGCAGTCATTAAAAGCCTACCCTGCTGCAGACATTGCATGAGGTTTAGAACACAGTCTGCCCAGGGTCCAAATACAGGATTTAGGTGTGTCCCTTATTGCATTTATTTTTGTTTAGCTTGGGGCAGACTGAAACATAAGTTATCAAAAACAAAAAAAATGGAAGAATGGCCAAGTAAACACCAAAACAAAATAAAATCAACATCAATAAGTTGACTTATCAATTATTTGTTGGTTTACTCAGTTGGTAATCAGAAGGTTGAAAACAAATTGCCTTCCTTTTCCAGGAATCTGCCAAATAGTTCAAGTCTAAATTCAAATAAAAGATCTTTCTAACATTTAAAGAAGTGTCTTTAAAAACAAAAGTGTCTCAAAATCTGATGATTTAATATGTAGTAAAAATTCGTTGGGGCTCAAGCTGAGTTCTAAAACTACCTCCACTCATCTACTGCTTTATTTCTATTGACTAGAAATCCGTTTGGACTGATTTGAATATGATTTGCAAAATAATAAGTTTGCCTTTTCCTTTGTAGAAATGGGACTATAGGAAAATCTGTAACCATAGACCATAGCAGAAGTGTCCCTTAGTCAAAACTACATATTCAGCCAGAAAACCTGTGAATCAAAGAGGCTCAAAAAGGCGGATTTTACAGGTCAAGATTGTGAAAACTGTCACCCTAGCAGGAAATTCAACATTGTTGTCAGATGTTCTTGGGTGTCTAATACATTCTGCTGTGGTCCCTTTAAAACCTCTAAAAGGGTTTTAAGCTTTTGAGAACTTGATGATTATGCGAAGGGTGTGGGAGCATATTTCTATGTAACCAGGCGGAACAGGTTGCTGCTCAATTTTTGTTCCTTGTGTTTCCATTTATGTAGGATCCCCCCCCCCAAAGTATTTTGTTGCTTATCATATATTTGCCGATTAGGGCAGAAATGAGTTCTTCCTCGGCTAATAATCTGATTTTTTAAAATTAAAAAACTGTTGCCCATTGCTTTTTTCTTGGTCTTCCTGACTAAGCCAGCAGTCACAAGGTAGTTCACTAATCGGAAACCAAAGATAAGAAAAGCCCCATTAGTTGGCACAAGTTACACTACCTTGTGTGCCTTGGAGCTCATCAGATGCCAAGACCTGGTGAAAAATAGGGTCGCCAGCAGTGGCTTCCCAAACCGCGGATCCGGAGCGGATCCCAGCGTGGAATCCAGCCCTGTACTTCGGTTCTCATTCTTTGGAGGCTGTCACCATGAACTCCAGTCCCTGCGAGGCCGAAAGTGACCTGGCAGCCTCAAAGTTCAGAGGGGAAGAGGGCGTCCCCAAGCCCTCGCCGCACCTGGGCCGATCCTCGGTCGCTTCCTCGCCCAGGTCTAGGTAGCGCGGTCCACCCTCGCCCCCGCCCCCTCAGACCTCCAGTAGCCCGCAGCGGGTGGGCAGCGGCGCCCGGAAGCTGCGGCGAGGGTGCGTGGCTCCGCGGGCGGTTCTTCCAGCGCAGACGCGGCCCGGCCGCTCCGAGCGGCTGCCGCGCAGCACCTGTCCGCGAGGGGGCGCGCCGGGCCCAGGCCGTCGCCGCGGCCCGCGCTCGCCGCCTCCGCGCTCCGCCCGCCGCTCGGCGCTCACCTGTCTGGGCCGCTGGCCGGGAGGCGGGAGCGGGCGGGAGCAGAGCCGAGGAAGAGGGCGGAGCGGCTCTCCGGGCGCGTCATCGGAGCACCATGGCGGAGCTGGGAGCTGGCGGCGACGGCCACAGGGGCGGCGACGACGCTGCGCAGGGCGAAACAGGTGACTGCGTGGCGGGGACGGCCGGGGGGCGGCGAGCGGGGGCGCGGGGCTGGTGCGGGGCGCCGGTGGCACCCCAGCCCGCGCGGCCGCGGCCCGGAACGGCCGGCCGGCCGAGCGCGCCGCCCCTCGCCCGCGGCCGCCGGCCCGGACGCCCCACTCGACTTGCCCACAACAGGTGGAAGCCCGCCGGGCCGCGGGCGGGGAGCGGACGCGGGAACGCCGCCCGCTGTCTCTCCGACGGGGACGTGGATCCCCCAGACCCACGAGGGCGCGGGGAGTCCTCGGCCAGGTGCGGCGGGCCGGAGGACCTGCGCCTGGGCGCGCCGGCCGTCTCGGCCCCCGGCGGGGCCGCAGTGCTAGAGCGCGCGGAGAGCGGCCGCCGCCGCCCTGAGACCGCAGTTCCCCCTGCGCCGGGGAAGACCCGGGCGAGATGCGGGACCGTGGGCTCCCAGGGGGCGGGCAGGACCGGCTCCGAGATAAGTCCACTTGGAAGGGTCCCAGAGTTCCTGCTTTTAGTCGGTGCTTGGAGCCAAAGTAAGAGCGTTGGCTCGGCCGCTGCGGATTTGGTCCGCGGCCTCGGTGTTGAGGATCTCCCTCCCCAGCAGCCACCACCGACTCACGCAGGGACAGGGCCACGTACCCCCGGGACAAGCAGCAGATCTGCCCACCAACTCTTCATAATGTGAAGCCGGTTTTCCCCCCTTCTGTGGTGTGTGTGTTCTTTTTCTTTCCTCTTGAAACACTACCTTGGAAAAGCCTACCCTCCCGCCTAACCCTTTTCTTCTCTTCCAGGCAAGTTCGTTGTTTCTGTACCTTCCCACACTTGGGGTTGATGAGTTAGCTTTCCTAAAAAGAAATTCAAACTGTACTCTCCCAGTTGCACGCTACTTCCATAAACTTGCAATCGGAAACAATCATTGTCTAAATGTGAGAATCACGCCTGCCCCCAAAGACGTATTGATTTAGATAGTATACTTATGTTAACGTGACAGATCACGAAAGCTTAAACCATTTGCAAAGTATGTATCTTCCATTGCTAGGAAGAGGTTGGGCACCTAAAGTCTAATTATTTACACCTTCAGCCAAGATACCTGAGGTTAAGACTGACAAGGTGGCTTGAACTTGTTTACTTTTAAGTCTTGCTACTTCCTGTAGGGTGGTTGATCTTGTCTTAATGTTTTTGAAAGATCGGTAGATATTTATTTTGATTTGGGTGGGGAAGAGATGCCTGTGTAATTACTTTGTTAACTTGATGAACTGGGCTCTGAAACTGGGCTCCCCCAAGCGAGGGCAGCAGAGAAGCCACATGCTCTGTTGTGAGTACCTGACAGGTTACTGCTACCAGAGCAAAATTGTTCTAGTGACTTGATACGGCTCGATTTATGCTAAAAATAAACCTTCTAGGATCTGCGTTGGAACTTGTTAAGACCTAAGTAAACTACAAACTAATATATTCAGTGCCTGAGCATGTTGAGGAATGAATTGACCATGTTTCTAATAAATATACTAATCAACCATGTGCCAGTGAAATATATTTTCTTTGAGTGAAATTGTTAGTTGCCATCTCCATTATAGAAAACAATTCTTCCACACCTTTGCCTAGAAATTTCAGTTTCCAAGGGACACTTTTTACATATATTTTTTAATATGGCCTTTTGGATAATTGTACTTTATAATTTAACAAAAAACATATTCCTGGCCCCAAAGTTTTCCTTATTTTTCTTTTTTTTCCCTAAACCTGGGTTACTATTAATGTTTTTAGTGCTGAGAAGTATCTGTGTTAACTGGTGCCAAAGAAAGAAAGAAGCTATAGAAGTACTTTTTGAATCTAGTTAACAATGTTCTCAGAGAGCAGGTGAGGTTTGCTTGAATTTTAACTTAAGTTTTTCCGCGTATATAAAATACATGACATATATATGTGTGTGTGTGTGTGTGTGTGTGTGTGTGTGTGTGTTTTCCTGTACTGGGGATTTAATCCAGGATGTTTTACCATTGTGCTACATCCACAGTGCTTTTTATTTTTGTTTTGAGACAGGGTCTCACTAAGTGGCTAAGGCTGGCCTTGAACTTATATCTTCCTGTCTTGGCCTCCCAAGTGACTGATGTGTGCTATTGTGATCAGCCCTGTGACCTATATCTGAATATGGAATGTTCGTACTAACAATTTACATTCTATACATCCAAGTGCTGCATTTTATACACACACACACACACACATAAAAGTATATACATATACTTTTTTTTAACGATCACTTTTTTTTATTTTGAAGGAATGTCTGGGAGACCCCTTATCACATCAGGAGGTGAAAATTGCCACCTCAAATGGTAACATTTCTTGAAGGATTCATTTTCTTTTTAGGTTGCATTATTTTGAAGTAGAGTCTACACTTACATGACTTTTAATATTTGTGTCCCTGTATGAGACTGTAATCTAATCTTAGGACACTTTAGAATCTTGAGCTATTACAGAAATAGTGTCTGTAATGTGTTCAGAAGTATATGTGTGTGAATATGCATATGGGTATGTATATCAAAGGTAGATTGAAAATTGGTTGTGTACTGCCTATTTAAAGGTATTATATAAATCCAAGATTTAAAAAACATGTTTCATATATTTGTCTTCTACTTAATGGTAATGATAACATTCCTTCTGATGAAAACTTATCTTTCTTGAGGATGAAAGGTTCTTTAAGTGTATTGTAATATTTTTCTTGTCAGTAACCAAAGTTAAGCAAGAATTGAAATAAAATTGCCTTGAAAACAAGTTTATTTTATTTTATTTCACCACTAGAGGATGTCAAGTCCTTTTCCAAGCTATTAGGTTGAGTTGTCAATGAGATGGGTGATCACAAAACTGTCTAGACTTTGTATATTTAATTTATACTTAAGTTTAAGAACTTAGAAAGTGATTTTGCAGAGCTGACTTCCCAATTTGATAACCTCTTAAAAAAATGCTGAATTAAAAGAAAACTTAAAGCTGCTTTTGTTTAATTCATGATACCATCCTTTGATGTACACTAGAATTAGTTAATGCCTGTCATCAGTGAATTCTGTTAATACTCTTTTGGGAGAAATGACTTAGAACCTAGAATTGGGCTTAATTCTCCTTAGCAAAACTGTGTGGTGGAAAAATATGCTTCCTTTGTGATCTTTGTTGTATCCCTTTGCTGAATTTTTCTAAATTAAAAAGTAATCTTTAAGGTCTCACTTAGCTCTAAGGGTCTACATTAAATATCTGCAAATAAAAATGATAAGATAGGGGCTCAGACTGCAAGTTGTAGTAAGCTCAACCCTTTTGAAATGCAGAACCTAAAAGCTGAGATACTTCGTTCAGGTGGCTGGATAGCCTTTTTGCCATCCTACCCTTACTGACTTTACCTCTTGCTAAGTAGGAGGAAGTATTAATAGTAGATTAGACAGTCATGCTTGGTAGCATGCATTTATGTGCTATCATTAGTTAGGCATGTGTGTGAAACCCTAATTTACATTGGCATGTTCTCTGAAAAAAATCTGACATCTTTGTGACTTGATACCCAAAATATAATCATTTGAGGAGTTAGTTTTTAAAAACTCAAGTTTCATTATGTTGATGTAAGAATTGAAAATATTGAGGCTTAGAATAATTTGACCAAGAAATGTATACCTTCTATGTGTCAGGCAGGATGGTGGCTAGAAGATGGATGGTCCTTGAATTTAGCAAAGAAGACAAAGTCCACAAACAAGTAATTGCAGGCTATGCAGAAGTTAGTGAAGGATGAATCACATCTGGTGCTCATCAGGAAACATCTTTGGGGGATGGCACCTTAACTTAAATAATGGGCAAATGATATATAAAGTTTGGTGGAGGAAAGGGAGAAAAATAAAAGTTCAGATGTTAGTTATATTGACAAATGTGTGAGTCTCAAAGTCTCAGAACATCAATTAGGAATGATGGCACATGGAAGCCAAATTGTAGAACTAAAGGCCAAGCTGAGGTTGACATATTATTCTAAGGTCAGGGGATACTGTTAATCCTTGAGAATAACATGTCTTTCAAAATCCTGATAAAGCATTCTGGCAAAAGAGCTCAGCTGTGCTTTTAACAAGAACAGAGTCCCTCCATCTGGGGAAGTCCTCTTCCATTGATTTCTGCTGCTTTGGGAAGGGTGCGTGTGGGTTGGTGAGCACACATGAGGAACATCTGTCCAGGAGACAGATGAGCTAGATCTTCTTTGGACATCAGGGAAGTTCTAGGTCTTCTACTTATTTGGTCCTCCTTAAGAGTGTGGTTTAGATTAGAGGATGAACTGAAGAGAAGACTCAGTGACTACAGCCCAACTTTGAGGTTACTACAGAAGTCCAGTGAGGCACGTGCTAAAGGATTGCAGGTTAAAAGGTAACATGAGTTTATGCTCCAAGCTGGGGTTGGGCTATTGATTTAAACTTGGTATTAACTTATTAATGAGGAGGACCTGGTTTTGGAGGGAGAAATTAAAAAAAAAAAAAAAACAAGAAAAGAAAAGAAAACCACTTTAGACATGAAAATTGTGGTACAAGAGTGACCTGTAGGTGGAACTGTCTGAGACCAAAGGAGAAAATAGAGGTCGGGACTCTGGGATTTCTTCCATGAGGGAGTAAGTGAGGAGAGCTCGGGAAAAAACTGCTAAGGGATAAGAAACAGTAAAGGGTAGGTCAGTAAAGATGAATGGAGAGGTGTGAGCAATGCTGTACCTGCCCAGAGAGGGACAAAGAGGTGAAGGGTTCAAAGACTGAAGAAAAGTTCTAAGAGCTGCTGGTATGTTTATAAGTAGTCACTGACCACCCCCAAAAGAGGAATTTTAGTTGTTGTAATAGTTCAGGGTGCACCAAATTATAAGTGAGTGGGGAAGACTATAAACAGATTATAAATGGCAGGAAAGTAAAGAGTCCAATTTGATAGACCTTTCTATAGTTTGCTGGTGAAAGGAAAAAATTAAAAATCCTTGACCAGGTGGGAGGCTTTTCCAAAACTCAAATTTGCATGTAGAAAGTTGCTTTATTAGTGCACAGTTGTTAGAGTTTTGTTGACTCTGTAATATAACCACTACTATAACCCCGAAGCCTCTCTGGAACGCCCTCCTGCCTCACCTTTGCAGTAAGGCATTACTTCCCCTAACACCTGGCAGCCACTAAGCTGTTTGCCTCTTTTCTACTCTTGTTTTTTCAGAATGTCATAAAAGTGGAACCTATGCTTTGTTATCTTTTGAGTCTGGATTTTTTTTTTTTTTTTTTTTTTCCCATTTAACCTAATGCTTTTGAGATTCAAACATGCTACTGGGTGTATCCAGGGTTCCCTGTTTCTCTTTTGATGAGTAGTTCACCACTGTATGGAGGTACCACAGTTTATCCCACCCGTTGAAGAGCAGTGAATTACTCCTAGGTTTTGTTGTTATGAGTAGTACTGCTGTAAATATTCATTTTTTTTTTGTACGAACTTAATTTTCTTTTATGTAAGGTAAATACATAGGCATGGGATGTAACTGTACAATAAGAAATTTCCAAACTTCCAGAGTGGCTGTACAATTTTACATTTCTTTAAGCAGTGTATGTAAGTTCGAGTTGCACCAAATCCTCGCCAACACATGAGTATGGTTTTGCTTTTCACTTTAGCCATTCCACCAAGTTTTTTCAGTAAAGCAGTGTAATTACCTCAAAGTGAAATAGTGCCTGTTTGGCACTGAACAACCCTCACTTGAATTGGGAAAACCTGGAGGTAGTGTTGTCCTAGATCTCAGGTATAATGTGGAGTTTTTATTTATATTTTGTGGTGCTGGGGACAGAATCCAGGACCTCGCCGAGGCTACACAAGCACGTCTACCACTGAGCTACATCCCAGCCCTGGAGTCTTTCCTTGGCTGTACTGGCTTCTTTATTCTCCCTGACTCTTTCTCCTCATGCTATTTACTTCCCATGGAGTCTGTGTTCTGCAGTGGATTCTGGACAGGAGTGCCGTCCTGAAGCACGTCTGTGCCCGTTCCCCTTTCCTCATTAATGTGTCAGCCTTCCGATCCCTGGAGACATGGCTCTCCTGGATTTGGAAATAACTGCTTTTTGTTGTTGGAAAGCTGGAAATAAATATTTTATGTTCTTGATCATTCCTTGTAGCACAAGGTATATTGTCAAACTGAAGTTCTCAGTTTAGAGTGCTTCATAAAAGTCTTGGTAGTCTGTAGTTGGACCCTTCACTCCTGATCATGGATTGGGCTCTGTGTACTGAATGTGTACGGTATTTAAGCTCATTTTCTCCAATTTTAGAGTTTGTCGTATTTTCCAGTGGTAGTGCTTTCTACCTCTTCACTCAGTTCTTGCGATGAATGCTTTTAGTTATAATTGTTTACACATTTAAGTGGCATTTGGATTTTTCTCTGTTTATTAAATGTTGTTCTCATTAATATGTGAGAAAGAATCAGTTGAAAAAGAATCTGTAAGCTGGGCATGGTGGCGCATGCCTATAATCCCTGTGACCTGGGAGGCTGATGTAGGAGGATCACAAATTCAAAGCCAGCCTCAGCAATTGAGGAAGGCCCTAGCTAACTTAGCAAGACCCTGTCTCAAAATAAAAAGGGCTGGTGACGTGACTCAGTGTGTTAAGAACCCATGGGTTTAATTCCATGGGTTCTTAACAAAACAAAACAAGAAAACCAGCTATAAAATTTTCTTACTGGGACCCTACCACTTTGAATTTTGGTTTGGAGAGTAATATATTTTTAACAGAAGTTAACTGCATAAGAGAAGTACGTTGGTGGTTTCTCCTCCTTGACAACTCCTTCAGAAATAATTGAAAGCATTGTGAGAAAACACCAAGGAGGTTGAACAGATGGGTGAGGAACAAAAACAAACTTGGGGAAGTGCATTTGCCACCTGTGAACTGCACTTTGCAAGAGTTGTTTGTAAATTCTCTATATTCAAGTTTAAAGTGTTGAGATTTGGTATCTTAAAACCTATTTTTTTTTTTTTTTTAAGTTTTTATTATTTTGTGAATACTTCCTTCCTGGAGTCGATTTCTGGTAAGGAGAAGCATCCTTGGCTGTGGTGTAGCCTCCAGAGTATTAATGTACCTCTTGACACTCTTTTGAATATAGAAAAGAACTGTACTCCAGGATAAGTCTAAATTTCAAGGTGCAATTCTAGGGAGATGCCCTTCCTTTAGTGTCCCCACACTGACACCTGGTCTGTTGGGTGGCAGGAACAGGCATAATTGGCTCTACAGTGTACTCTTGTGGCAGAAAGCTTGGCTGTTTCCCAAGACTTCAGTGAAGCTCCTGAGCCAAGTCTTCTGTGTGGCAGACGCAGAAAACAGGACCTGGTTGCCTGCCTCCTGCCTCCAGCTGCATTGGTTTTTATTCGTGGTAGGTGCTCTAAATTAGCACAGTGACACCCTTAACCACAGTCCTGGTGGGTTCATTTAAATATAGCTCACTCCTTGGGCTTAAGGTTAATGTTGTTACAACAGCTATTGAGCTCATGTGTTGTAGCATTGTTCTCACTCTTGATCATTGGTTCTTAGTCTTGGCAGCAAGTTAAAAATCACCTGGGAGCCTTTTAAATCTCACAAACGCCCAAGCGTGCTCTAGGCAATTATCTGAGAATCTTGAGGGTAGGAGCCAGGTGGCAGTGGGTTTAAAACTCCCCGGGTAGTTCCTGTGTGCAGTCAGTGTTCAGTTTCAATCCATATACTATTTTGTGGTCTTCCATTTGGCCATCTTGGTGGGTTTGACTGGTGCCAAGTATACTTGATTATGGAAATCACATGGAAAACCGTAACAACTATTGTCCTGCGTCTAAGTGAGTTTACTCAATTTTATTTTGCTGCAAAACTTTTTTGAAGAAACTACAGGTATGAATACAGGTTTAAATCCACTTAGTAGCCAAATATACACATACTCATGCATATTTATGCACTTCATATATGAATATGGGCAGTTAGACGAAATAATTAGAAAAGCGACTTCTTTTCTACTTTGCTTAGGAGCTCACTGTCTTTCCCTTCTTTCCCCTCAAAACAAGGAAAGATTAATTTGGGGTAGATAATATTTTGCAGAAAACTATATGCTTTTTTAGAGATTTCCCTGATGACCCGTGATGTCCATGGTCCCTGGTTCTGGAGTTCAGCCCTTGTTTCATCTGTAAATAGTTGACATCATATGACCTCGATGCCAGCTAACATCCTGTCCTTTCTACTGTGTGACTAAGTACTAGTACCCTTTAGGCTGATCTTTCCTTTTCCATCTGGTTTCTTGTGAGATGCTGCTGTCCCCGGGCTCAGTGGGTAATCTTGCTCTTTTCACTCTGTGTTTTTGTTGTTGTTTTTCTCAGCAGGATTATTCATACAGCTTCAAATAATCAACTCCAGTGAGTGTTGACTCCACACACAGAAATGTCTACTTTTTTGTCACTTTTGAGTTGCATTTTTGTCTGCGTGCAAGCTTTGGTGGTGCCATTGTTGTGATTGAAGCTTTCTCAGGGAGGGCTAACATTCGGCAGCACTGATATCCTGTTCATATTCCCTCCTTTTAGCTGGTGTGTGCATCATCTTAAAATTCAGGACAAAAGTTAAAAGGGCAGTATGGGTGTTAGATGGGACTGACACCAGAAGGAGAGTATCTGTAACTTCTTACGATGATGCCGAAACTGAGTATGGGGGAAGCCGTAAGGTCTCCTGCTCCAAACTAAGACTACTCAATGAGGAATAATACTAATTACCCTTTTGCCCACGAATGCTAGGGCCTGGCTGCCTGGGTTCCAGTCTCCACTCTGCCCCTTACTGCTTGTGGTCATCTTGGGCATTCCACTTAACCATTCTCTACTTCATATCTTCCTTTTTAAAATGAGGTTAGCGAGAATAGTCTCTGAGGGATTAAATGAGCTAATATTTAGAAAATACTTAGAATAGTCCCTGACACAGTGTAAGCACAAAGTGTTTGTTATGATTATCAAGGATTGGTACTGCAGCATGGCAAATACAGGCATACCCTGGCATGCCGTGTTTCTCCCTTAAGCAAATTTTTATTTGTAATGGTAAGCTCTCCATAATGAAGGCTTCAGAATGTAATGCTGATTCAGACCTAATTGTAGCTGTGTGATCTCACTGTCACGGGCTGGGTGCAGGTATAAAATGTGTCATCAAAGCACGCAGGATGGTGCTCTTCACCTATCAACATGTTGCACAAAATGCTTCAGTAGGAAGATCGCTGCACACAGGTCTGCGAGATGCCTAAATTGTGTTCAGTCATTGAATTAAGCATTCATACCAACCCTTCCTGGCTTATTTTCATTTCATTTTTATGGGATACAAAATTTTATTTCTCTACCATAGTTCTAAATTCTAAGTTCCTTCATAAAATAATACTGCTGCAGAAGTTATTTTGCCGTAAAGACAGCCTTCCATTCCCTTTAAACTGTGAAACTGGCCTTCCCAGGTCCAAAATACATTTTAACTTAAAAGTCACATTGAATGTTTCTCTGTAAGGAAAACAGGAAGCATGTACAATTTGCCTTCCGCAAGCCTTTCCTGAGACACGGGGGGCAATTTGGGTTTCTTCAAAGTACTTATATGAAATGGAAAATACCAGTGAGCAGTCTCATTTATTAAAGCTTACTAATTTTTGAAGAAACAAATCACGCAAGCCAATCCTGGGTGTAGCATATGGGCATGTGTGTGAGAAAGACATTTCTCCCTAAGGTGTTGTCTTCAACTTATAATTTAGGCCTCATGTATTCTTAAAATTTAATAACTTAGTAACTCGAAAATGTATCACTTCTTCAGATGAGATCTGGATTTAGACTCTTAGGAATAATGCCTTCAGATTGTCTTTATGTGCACACTAGTCACTGTGGTAATTGACTAAACAAATATGCTTTGTGCCGCTCTTGAAATATTAAAATTTCTATCATTCTTCAGTGAAAATTAACTAATTATTGCAAATAAATTGATAGCTTGTTATGTGCTGACACCCTTAATACTAAGAATAAATATGGAGACTTCTTTTGTAGCAGTGGCGCTTCCCACCTCATGACCTCTTTGTGAAGATGCTTGCTTTGTGAACATACGTAAAGATGTATTTAAGTGCTGTGTGACTGTATAAGCCACAAACACTATTAGGAACAGAAGTAGAAGAGATGGCTCTACCATTGACAGAAAGCATTAAAACAAATTAAGAGGGAGGTGGAGCTATTTTTAGTCTAGGAGACATATGAGATTCAAATGACTTTGGCCAGCAAAACCCTGTAATCTTATAATCCAGAGAAGCCTCACAAGGGAGAACACTAGTTTAGCATTTCAGATTCAACCCATGAAAGACCAGCTGTGCCTCAAATCAGATTTGAGAATGTTGTTTCAATGTATTTACAAATTGATCAGGTCCAACATTTATGGGCTACTGGAGAAGAGTGTGGGGAAAGAGAATGGATGGTCCCAAACTGTGTGACTTGTGCAACATAAATTCTAGACCTTTGATGTGATTAGAGCCATGTGTAGGCCTTGCAGGATTCCTTAGGGGCAACCACAACAGACAGACTTCAAAAAGGTTTTGGAAGAGAGAAGGGATATGTACAAATATCAGAAGGAAGGAGCAAAAGGCTATTGTAAATACTGAAAGCATTTTAGAAATAGAACTCAGAGTGGAGTTCAGATGCCTGTGAACTGTGAAGTAGGTAAAGAGGACTTTTCACTTTATAAAATATGTTGTTGTTTTCTCTTATAGATATACCTACATGGAGACACGTTCATGGAATGGTTTGCAGTGATGCAATTATTTTGTAAAGCAAACAGCTTTTGATTATATAGACCTTTTTGTTTGTAAACTAGGCCCTTTTCCAGTGAGCTGAATGAAGTCTGTCTCTGGGTGCTAAAGGGATGGGAATCATCTTGTTTCAGGGTCTTGGGGGCAAGTGTCTTCCTCCCTCCCTGCCTGTGTAGAAATGGGTCCAGGTAGTACTATGGCCAACAAAAATGTAAGGGAAAAGAGATTTTTAGTATAATTTTCATTTCCTTCACTGCAGTATTGCATAGGTGTGGAACAACTTTTTTAAACACATTGAAGATTTTAGTGCATTTAATAGTGGGGATGTATATCATTTTGCCTTATGATAAAAGGTGTAATTGTCTGTTTAGGGTGTTTTAGGAAGTTTGCCAAAAGGCTCCTCTATCATTTATAATCCTTACTTACCTATCTAAAGATCACATGGATCATAATATACCAATAAAAAATTATGAGACAGTAAAGTGAAATTCACATGGAATTTACTTGGATCATAGATGTGAAAGCTGAAGGAGTTTTAGAGATTTAGGTGCTCCTCGGTGCTTATCAACCTGTTCATTTTTTTTTTTTTTGAAATGTTATTTCTTATATAGAACCTCCTAACATCTTTTTTTCTGTATTTTTTATTGGTGCATTATAATTGTAGATAATGGTGGCGTTTGTTACATATTCATGTGTACACACGACATAACGATATAATTTGACTAATATTATTCCCCAGTATTTTCCCTTTCCCTTCCCTGGTCCCTTTCCTCTGTTCTGCTGATATCCCTTTGATTTTCAGAATATCTTCCCCACCTTTCTCTTCCTTTTTCCTCTTTAGCTTCCACATACGAGAGAAAACACGACCCTTGACCTTCTGAGTTTGGCTTATTTTGCTTAATATAATGTTTTCAAGTTCATCCATTTTCCTGCAAATGACATAATTTGTTCTTTATGGCTGAATAGAACTCCATTGTGCATGTAATACCACAATTTCTTTATCCATTTATCCAATAATGGACACCTAGGCTGGTTCCATAGTTTGGCTTTTGTGAATTTTGCTGCTATAATCATGGGTATGCATATTTTGTCAGAGTATGATGACTTTAATTCTTCAGGATAAATACCAAGGAGTCGTATAGGTGGGTCATATGGTGGTTCCATGCCTAGTCTTTTGAGGAATCCCCGTACTGATTTCCTTAATGATTGTGCTAATTTACAATCCCACCAGCAGTGTAAAAGTGTTTTTTTCTCCACATCCTCTTCAGCATTTATTATTATTTGCTTTTCTGACTGATGTGTAGTTTTGATTTACATTTCCCTAATTGCTAATGATGTTGGACATTTTTTACATTTTTGTATTTGTTGGTCATTTGTTTCTTCTTTTGAGAAGTTTATTTGTGCATTTATTAATTGGTTTATTTGAGGTTTTTTTTTTTTTTTTTTTTTTTTTTTCGCGGTGCTGGGAATTGAACCCAGGACCCTGTGCTCATGAGGCAAGCACTCTACCAACTGAGCCATATCCCCAGCCCCTTGAGTATTTTTTTTGTGTGTTCTTTATATATTTTGCATATTCCTCTGTCAGAACAAACAGCAAAGATTTTCTCCCATTCTGAAGGTTTTCTTTTCACATCCTTAATTGTTTCCTTTGCTGTACAAAAGTTTTTAAATTTTATGCCATTGCCATCCCATGTATTAACTCTTGGCATTTATTTCCTTAGCTTTAGTAGTCCTATTGAGAAAGTAATTTCCTATGCCTCTCTGTTGGAGTGTTGACCCTATGTTTTCTTCTAGGAATTGCATAGTTTCTGGTCAAATTCCTAGATTTTGATTTTTTTTTTTTTTTTTTTTTTTGGTACCTAGGATTGAACTCATGAGCACTCGGTCACTGAGCCACATCCCCAGCCCTGTTTTATATTTTATTTAGAGACAGAGTCTCACTGAACTGCTTAGAGCCTTGCTTTTCCTGAGACTGACTTTGAACCTGTGATCTGCCTGCCTCAGCCCCCTAAGCTGCTGGAATTACAGGTGTTCACCAACACGCCCTGTTCTTTGATCCATTTTGAGTTGATTTTTTTGCAGGGTGATAAGGGTGTAGTGCATTCTTTTACATATGGATAACCAGTTTTCCCACCATTATTTTTTTTTTAATGAAAAAGTCTTTAATATGTTTTTGTCACCTTTGTCAAATGAATGTATCTGTGTGGATTAGTGTTTATCTTCTATTCTGGACCATTGGTCTATGTATATGTTTTATGCCAGTGCCATGCAGTTTTTGTTATTATAGCTCTGTAGTATAATTTGAAGTCAGCTCTCATGATGCCTGCAGCCTTGCTTTTTTTTGGCTTAGAATTGCTTTGACTATTCTGGGTCTTTTATTCTTCCAAGTGGATTTTCAAACTGTTTTTTTCTAGTAGAACCTTTTAAAATATTGATGACTTTAGGTCAGTCAAGAGAAGATGTATTTATCAAAAACAAAACAAAACAAAAAACCCTTACTGGGTTGTTAGTTATACGAATTTCTTGGAAAATAATGCTTCATATCTATCTTTTTAAAAAGGCAATTATTGATATATTAGGAGCCTTTCTTTGTTTTGCAGTTAAAATTTTTAAAAAGTTTCTAGACTTGCTATTGTATCTTATCTGTATAATTAACTCACACCTTTTGGTGTTCTGGTAGGTTGCTGAGAATTACAGTTGTTGACAATTCTCAGTGTGGTTTTCACTAAATGAAAATGGACCAAACTTCAAATGCACCTGCCATGATTATATAATTGGGCATTCTTCTAGGTTGATTTCAGAGCTGGGCTGGAAAATTGTGATATCTTTTTCTTTTGTCAGAATTGGTTCCAGTCAACAAGTAAGCCAACACACACACACACACACACACACACACACACACACACACACAGTTTAATACCAAAAACCTTCCTCTTTATCTTCTCATGAAAAACATATTCAACATTCTCTCCATCCCCAAAATTATATACTTCTCTAATTGATTCAGTTGGGTTACTTTATAACAACAGAGTAGGTTATATATATATATATATATATATATATATATATATATATATATTTTAAATCTTTCTGTACTTTCTATATTGTCTAACATTGAGATAACCAAATTACTGAGTTCCTATAGTGATAAAAAGAATTTACATAATAACACTTTTAAGCTTACTAGTCTTGCATTTTCAATGGAAGATCATTAGTGAAAATAAAGGGGTGTTTAACAGACCTGAGATGTTCTGACCCCAGTTTATGAACATTATTTTAAGAGCATTATAGTACTGGAAAATTATCTAAATAGTATCAGTCCTACTCAGTGATGATTATGATGATTGACAAGTAAATCTTTGGCTTTTGAATGGCATGTTTTCACTCTCAGTGTGTTGACCTGAATGTGGGATGTAATGAACATTTACAATCAGTTGATTTTAAGTTAAGGAGATTCCCCTGGGTAATGTGGGTGAGCCTGATCCCCTCAGTTGCAGGCCTTAGGAGCAAAACCTGAAATTTCTAGGGAATGGAATCCTGCAACATAGAAGCCCTGCCTGAGTTTGCAAACTGCTCACCCCTGCCCTTACAGATTTCAGGCTTGCCTACCACCACAGCTGCAGCCATCGTGATTCCTTAAACCTCTGTATACATACATAATATTTGTAATCTTATCAATATTCTCAATAGAAGATTATTAGTGAAAGTAAAAGGGAATTAAATATGTCTGGTCCAAGATGTCCTGACTCCAGTTGTATGAACATTATTCTAAGAACATTACAGTATTGGAAAACTGAGTAAATAGTAAGACTGATGAGTAGTAAGTAGTGTGTGTGTTTATATTTTGAAACAAAAATACTATTCTGTTTCTCTGAAGAAACCTGACTGATGCACTGACCCTCAAAAAATCAGCATCCCCCTAGACTTGTGCAAATTATTTTTATTATTTCTTTGGAGAGAAATCTGATTTTTAAGGTAAAAATAGCATATTAAATCTGCTTCAATTAAAAGAATCATAACAGTTGTCTGTTTTAATTTTAGGGAGTTTTAGGAGCAAGAATTGGGAGAGTGATAAAGTAGCAAAGACCAGAATTAAGAAAAAATCTCAACACTTTCGATTGAATGTTGAATACATTGTTCTTGACCTGTCCAAGTCTTCCGTCCGAAGACTTATGGCTGTCACTGTCCTTAAAATGCCCATAATCTGAATTGGTTTGCTGTTGTGTAGTATTGCCCTCCATTCCTAAACGTTTAGATCTCCTCTCTCAAATCACATAGCCACAATGATCCATCCACAGTAAACTGTCACATTGAAGGAAACACATGGCTCCTTTCTTCAGGTGGGGGGGTGCTGTCTGCCAGGGACACACTGTGGTAGTGTGGGCCACTCCTAACTAGAACACAGTGAATGTCCATCCCATTTTTATTTAAGGGCAAAACCTCCGGAGTCATCAATGAAATGAGTAAAACAATACAACTCCAGAGTTGCCCACAAAATGAAGCCATGTGAGGTTCACGTTTTTTCACGTGTAGGCGCAGGGGGCTGGAGATGTAGCTCAGAGGTGGAGTGCTTACCAGCATACGTGAGGCCCTGGTTCAGTCTCCAGCATCTTCAAAAATTCTTAATGTGGGTGCGAAATTCAGTGACGAGGGGCAGTGCTTGTCTGGTTTTCATCGCTCTGCCTGTTACTAAACGGTTCCCGTAACTCAGATTCCCATTTCCATCAAGTCAGAATCACAGGATCAGAAGAGGCTCAAGAGATCTGAAAAGCCAGCTGTGCCCAGAGCACTAATCCCCACCTCCACGTCCCAGATCAGCATCTGTGCACAGCTGTCTGCAGTGATGAAAAGCATAGCTCATTACATTCTGGTGACTTCCAGCCACTGGATCTAGTTCTATCTTCCAGAACTGCATTAAAAGTAGAAATTCTTCCATGTGTTAACCTTTTAATTCGGTTGTCTTAATTACTCAGAGGAAATGCATCTTTTCAAATGATCGTCCTCTGCTGTAGCCTAGAATATTTATGATAAGACCTAGGTTTCTCCCTCCTGAATGTGTTGTCATTTCTCATCCCATTTGAATTAGCTTGTTCAGAACCACGTGGTCTAAGGAGCAGGAAGTCGTCTTCTGTGCTGGGTGTCTGCTGCCACCCCCAGGGTACTGCACGAATTTTAACTGCCTCTCATGAGATGAGGTGCAGTGGGCGTATTGTCCAAGTGCCCCCTTCCTTCTTTCTGCTGTAGCTCGTAGGTCTTTGTTTTGTACTTGTGCAATGGAACTTTTTTTTTTTTAATGTAAAGAGATGTTCATATGTATCCTCGATGAATTTATTCAGATGGGGCCCATTATTTAGGTATTTTGAGTTCATTTTGAACATAATTCTGTCCATCTCAGCTTTGTTTTATCTGCAGAGGTAACGCCCTTGTATAAATATTTAATAAAATCATTAACCATCTTCTCTTGACTTTGCCTTCTTCTCCAGCTTTCATCCAGACCATTGCTGGAAGTTGTTAGCCACATTCAATCCTCCGAAAAATGTGTCCCGTTATGAGAGGGTGCCTGTTAACAATCAAATGACTGTTTCTTGTTGCTGTTTTTGCCATCTGTCCCACAACCATCACCTGCCTGTAATCCTTTTTTCCCACTTGGGACAAAGTAGTTATGAAACTAGTTTCTCTCCCTCTTTTTTCTTTCTTTCTTTCTTTTTTTTTTTTTTAAGATGAGGGCTACTGGGGTTGAACCCAGGGGTGCTCTACCACTAAGTTACATTCCTAGCCCTTTTTATTTTTTGAGACAGGGTCTCACTAGATTGCTGAGGCTGGCCTCAAACTTGTGATCCTCCTGACTCAACCTTTGAAGTCTCTGGGATTATAGGCATGTACCACCACACTCAGCCTGGTTTCTGTATCTCAGGTATTCCTTCTGTCTTCTAGTCTATCCTGGCCTGTTGGGATCAACACCTTTCAATGGCTCCCTCTTGCCTTTGTTTGGTGGAAGAACATTATTTAGTTTTCCTGCTGCCTTTTCTCTGATGTTGTCTCCCAAAGCACCTTCTCTGACATCCTTGATATGATTTAACTATCCTAAAGCAAGACAAGGAACCACTGTTTATTTTCTTTCTAATGTTGTAGCTCAACAATAAAACTAAATTAAGTACTTATCTTGATCACAAACCATTGACCAATCAGGTAATTTTAAAAAACACAGTGTGGCATCTGTGTGAATCATCTCTTGAGACCAGTATTGATTTCTTTGCCTCATTTGGAACTATAAAATTGAATTTCTAGCCTAAAAGGGATCAGTATTAGAGGAGAGGGTCTTATATGCACATTTTAAATTTTTGTTAAGGAATCCAGAAGTTCATGTAATATAAGTAAAATATTTTCAATGAGAATAATAATGAACAAGAGGACTGAGGAGCATTCCGATATGTGCTGCTGGCTAAAGCTTAATGTGGTATTTTGTAATAATCACAACTTACCTCATGATAATGTTTAGGAAAGGGTTTAAAGAAAGCTTAGAATTCACACCTTACAATTCAGAATTTGTTTATGGTAGAGCAGACATGGGAAAATGCAGTCTGTTGACACTGTGAAGTACTTAATATGCAGTGAAGATTTATAGAAATGTGATAAAAGACTCTGCAGGGACCTCATACTGGGCCGATAGCTTTGCCACTACTGCTATAGTATTTACTATTTTTCTTAAATGCCTGTTAACAAAAGGTGATCAAATAAAGA
Source organism: Sciurus carolinensis (assembly GCF_902686445.1). Lineage (NCBI taxonomy): Eukaryota > Metazoa > Chordata > Mammalia > Rodentia > Sciuridae > Sciurus > Sciurus carolinensis. The sequence continues at coordinate 28,496,811 of NC_062219.1, forward strand.
AGATCAAAGCAAACCTGCCTTTCAGCATTTCTTTGTGCCTCTTGGAAGTTATGCTAATACTGCAAGGTGGCAGAGTGTTGTGCCTTTATCACCACAGAAGCCATCAGAGAGAGCCATTGCTGTAGCAGACCCTGAGCGAACCCTTTAACTTCAAGAACCAGCTGGGGCACTATATTCTTCTGGAGTGGTTTGATTCTATGTCAGTCTGTGCTGGCTTTGTCATTTTCAAGCCACAGGAGGTTTTTAAGTTCCATTAACATGTGGTTTCCTAAAATTCCTGTTAGAAATAAATTGCAGTTTACCTTGGGGAGATGCATCAAATATTTAGAAGATGACTAGAGTCCAGTACTGGAGAATTAGCTTCCTCCTGTAATGTAGAAATGTAGAAAAGAATTTTGACTTTTCTGGATGCTACTGGAAAGTAAATTAATTTATACATATCTAGAACTTGTAATTTACCAGTGACAACTACTCAATCCAATAGTAATTATGTCTGTTTTCAACTACAATCCTTGAATAGTTCAAATCAAGTGCACTCCCCTTTCACTGTGTTTTTATAAAGCTCACTAGGTGATTTTTTTCTTTCTACATTTTTTAATTGGTACATTATAGTTGTACATAAGGATGGGATTTGTTGTTACATATTCATACATGCACACAATATAACAATATGATTTGGCTAATATCACTCCTTCACACTTAGCCCCTTGCTCTCCTTCGCCCTCCCTCAGAGCCCTTTCTTCTACTGATCTCCCTTTGATTTTCATTAGATTTCCACCCACTCCCCACCTTTCTTCTCCTTTTTCCTTTATAGCTTCCATATATGAGAGAAAACACATGACCCTTGACCTGAGTTTGGTATATTTCGCTCAACATAACGGTCTCAAGTTCCATCCATTTTCCTGCAAATGACATAATTTCACTTTTCTTTATGGTTGAATAAAACTCCATTGTGTGTATATACCACCTTTTCTTTATACATTCATCCACTGATGGACTCGTATAGACTGGTTCCGTATTTTGGCTATTGTGAATCGTGCTGCTATAATCACGGGCTTGCATGTATCACTGTAGTAAGATGACTAATTCTTTAGGATAGATATCGAGGAGTGGTACAGCTGGGTCATATGGTGGTTCCATGCCTCTCACTAGATTTTTAGAAAGAAAAATTTTAGGTATGTGTCTCACTGATTAGGCAGATTTCTTGGATTCACTTGTAAGCTATGCTGTTTTAGAATTTTATGGTCGTAACATAAAAGCTTAGGAAGCATAAATGTGAACAGAAGCCCAACCATGTGTGCATATGCATGTGCCTGCACGTGTTTAGTCTTTTATATAACATTGCAACAGTTAGGCTCAAGTCCTGAACTTGCTTCTCCTAAATATCGGCAAGTCTGACCCTGTTTTGTCTTCACTTACCTCACAGGTTGGAGCTGGACCAGAAGAGCCAGCCAATCAGCCAGGGTAGGAAGACAGAGAGTCATAAATTCATTATGGACTGAGAGGGTGGAGACAGCAGTTAGTTAGTTGTTCAAAGGCCTACTGACCTGTCTTATTCATAGTAGCTAAGTGGTACCATTTTTATCTTTGAATGTTAGTATGTTTTATGATTATTTTGTGAGCATTTTTTCCCTCATTATGAAGCTAGTCTGATTATAAAATCCAACCTTTTGCACCAGGCAGAGTCTCATTTCTCTCAAATTTATATAAAATCTTCATTAATTTATCATTTATTATTTTGACAATTCAAACAGGACAATTGCAAAACCTTACTGCCTATTGGAGGTCTACATGCCCATTTCCCCATTGGGACTGAATCAAGATTGTGTATCTGCAGGTGACATGCAAACACAATTATGCCAGATCTAATTGAAAATGTTTCAGTGCTGGGGAAGGGTCAGGATTCAGAGTAGTAATCATTTTACTTTGGGAGAAATTCATATTCAAGATCTCAGCATCTCCCTTTCAATATTTGCTGTGATTTGAATCAAAGTATAAAAGGAAATGGGAGTTGGTAGAGATGGTAGCCCTGTGCACCCGCAGGGCTCAAGCCTCACAGTATTCTTGGAATTGTATAAGAGCAAACTCCTATATTCATTAACAGTTGGGTTTGAACATTTAGGGAGCTAATCTCAAAGGTATTTATGTCTTAAATGAAGAGAAAAATGTGCACTTCATGAGTAGGAAAAAGAAACCATTATTATTTGATGCCAGACTGTGACTGGTCACAGCTGTGGCTGTGATATATCCAGGTGTTGGAGTCAGGATTCACAAGGCTGCAGGACAGAAGCATCTTGAGTTGACTACAAGTAGCCCTAGTTGTCATCCTGACCTGGTGACCTACCCAGTTGACTTTAACCTTTCTGAGCCAGGTTTCCCACCTATCATATGATAACTCCTCTCAGACCTGTTGTGACTAACAGGTAACATTTCCAGTGCACCTAGCTGGCATCTGATGAGCATGTCCTGGTGGATGGGCTGCTGCTGTGTTCTTTATCTTGGCCTCACACTGTCTGGTGGGTTGGTGGTGACTTCTGGCCTCTTTTCATCAGACTTTGATTTCCCTCAGTAAATAGTTTTTTTTTGTTGTTGTTTTTAGTATAGGGAATTGAATCCAGGGACACTTCACCACCGAGCCACATCCCCAGCCCTTTTAATTTTTGACTGGCCTTGAACTTGGGATCCTCCTGTCTTAGCCTCCCAAGTCACTGGGATTGCAGGTGTGCACTACTATGTCTGGCTCTCCAGTAAATGGTTTTAAGAAGAATTTGTAGTCTTATAAAGAAAATAAGAAACAACTATGTTGGTGATTTTCACACTTTGATTCAAATCGCATTTCTCCTTGAACAACTGGAGATGTAGCTCACTGGTGGAGTGCTTACCTACCACGCACAGGGCCCTGGGTTCCATCCTCAGAACCACCAAAAAAAAAAAAAAAAAAAGAAAAGAAAAGTTCTCCTTGAGCCCTCTAAGGCTCATAGAAAAGGTGCAGCATTAATTAGCTTTGTGGAAGGGACAGACTAATTTTTGGTCTTTTGCATTCTTTTGTGTTCTGTGATCTTGCTACCTTTGTCCCAGTAGGTGCCTTGCCTGCAGCACAGAGGTCTCCTTGCTGAAACATGTCATCTTATGTGGATAGATTATACTCTAGGTAGCTTTTGCTTTGGCATTGTGCATGTCCCATAAAATACTGGAAACCATCTAGGCCCACCTTTTGAAGGCAATGGGACTTATATCTTCTGCAGTAGTCATTTTATCCAGGAATGATGTCACAGGCCTGTTATCCCAGCTGCTCAGGAGACAGACAGGAGGATTCCAAGTATAACCTAGTGAGGTTCTGTCTCAAAATAAATTTAAAAAGGGACCGGGGATGTAGCTCAGAACCAGAACCCTTCTGGGTTCAGTTCTTGGTTATTCCTCCTCCCCTATAACATCCCCCAACCTGAACGAACACACACACACAAAGTCATTTGCAAGCCCTGGGCCTCATTCCTAATAGGCAAGTGCTCCACCACTGAGCTAAGACCCCCATTCCTTCTCACTTTGCTTTTTTTTTTCTCTTTTTCTTTTTTCTGGTACTGGAGATTGAACCAGGGATGCTTTACCACTGAGCTACATTCACAGTCCTTTTTATTTTTATTGTTTTTTGAGACAGTTGCTAAGGCTTGCCTTGAACTTATGATCCTCCTGTCTCAGCCTCCCCTGTCACTGAAGTTACAGGCATGTGCCACCACTCACTTTGCTTTTTTAAAGTCACTCTTAGGAAGAGCTTTAATTTTCTTCCTATGATGCCTCATAGATTGTCATCTCATTTTTATGTTCTGAAGATGGAAGGAAGGATTCCTTATTCCTTTAGCATTTCTTTTTTAAATATTTTTGTTAAGCTTCACTAGAGGTAGTCTCTGTTAGATGTTAGAACAGCTCTAGAGTTATTTGGAAGCTGTTAGTGTTGTTTGGATGACAATACTTCTAAATGAAATTTGTCATTTGCTTGAGACATAGACTCCATTTCTTCTATTGATAGGTAGAGGTAGTTTCAGCTATGCTTACCTTGTGTGTGGAGGTTGGTGTTTTTTTTTTTTTTTTTTTTTTTTTTTTCCTGTTGTAAGTACTGACCTGATTGAAAGAAAAATAAAGTGGATGTGAGAATATTTTTATTTCACAAATATGTGTATGATATTGTCATATATTATACTTATGTTTGTTGATCATCTGATTAAATAGGAAATAAGAAATAATCTCTAATTTAGGAAAATTTTGCCAAATACAGAAAATTATAGGCTTACCTTAAACTTACAATGTGTATCTACTGTTTATAAATAAGATCTTGAATATTCCAGGTATGCATCCTCCTTTTCCTTCCATCTCCACAGAAGTTGGAGTGGGATCTTGTATTTTAATACATAAGCCAAATATTTGTCTTAAAGGAGCAGTACTGGACTAGGAAGAAGGTAGTTCAAATTTATAATTACAGACTTGCTGTCAGCTAGCATTTGACCTGGGCAAGAAATTTCACTTCATGGGTCTCTGCCTCCTTGCTTGTAAAATAATACTAATTCATTTGCTTTCTCAGACCCATTCAGCTATGAAACTCCATTCTGTTTTCTTACAAAGATCTATTGCACAGATTAACATGATTTTAAGTAAATTTTTGTATCTGAAATCTCCTGCATTTCTCCATGGATCTAAACATAAATTAACTTAGTTGACTCCCCCAGCCTTTGGAGGGAAGGTTTCTGAAGATCTATTTTTTTTTTTTTTTTTCCAGCATGGATTTACTAAACGTTTAGTACATCCCCAACACTGGGCTGGGCAACATGAGTAGATAAAAACTTAGACGTATAGCTTCTATAGAAGAACATATAGAAAAGCATAGAGGTGTTAATGGTTGACCTGGAAATACCTTGGCAATAATTACAAAGCAACAATTGGACCAGTTATAAGAATCTTATAAAATAGAATAGCAGTTGATATTTATTAAGCACTTGTTACTGCTGGCACTCCACCTATTTAATACTCACTCCTGATACCATAAGGTAAATGTTACCACCCCAGTTTTACAAAGAAAACGGAGTCACAAAGAGGAGTGAAATGAATTCTCCAGAGTTACTGTTCCCTGCAGAAGATTCGGAGAGGATGTTTAATTTTAGAATCTCTGGGGTGGTCCTTAGATACAGGAGTTCAAGTACTGAGAACCAGTAGGAGAGGAGGTCGGGGTGGGAAGATTTCTTTCTACTTTATGGGCAGACTCAATTTTAAGGCAACAACAAAAACATTTTTTTTTTTTCAATTTGGCAATTGACATTTATTGTAAATTGACTTTTGGTAATGTTATTTATTATAAATTTGTTTTACATACGGCATAAATTTTAAACAGCTTAGAAATGGAGAGTCTTAAAGTGAGAAAGCTTATTTCAAAAGAAAGCAGTAATTACATGATTGTGTGCTTTGGAACAAACAGTCCAAAAGAGCTGAAATTGGGTCAAGTGTTGAGAATGGTTCAGCGCTCTAGGAGTGCCTGCCAGGGCGGTGGGATTGCGGGAGTGTGCCGGGAGTCCTAGAGGTGGCTTTCCCCCCTTTGGTGATTCCCTTTCCTTGTCGGTCCTTGCAGCTTGGCTTGCAGTTGGAGTGCTCTGCCCTGTGGTTTCCAGCACTGCACTCTATTTTGCAGGAATAGGCACACTTCTCCCTCAGCTGTCTTCACGGACGGTCTCGGGAACTTGGCTCTGGTGGTCCTTGTGACAGGTGCTGCCAGACCTGCGTTTATATATATATGGGTTCCAGGGTGTTAGGAAAGTGAGCCAGCAGCCCGGGCGCCATGGTGCCTTCCTGCATCCAGGGACGTGTATACACCATATGATAGACCACCTGGCCCAGAACAGAAGAAAAAGCCGTCCTGCCTCAGGCCCCACTCTCCTTTCTGAGGAGTCCCGCTGCTGCTTGTGCAAGCAGAACACTTTCTCCTCCCATCCTGCTGCTCAGCTCAGCCGCTGAGAGGAAGAGGGAGCTGCCCAGCGGCCTCCCACTGGAACCCTCTGCTGGTGAGTTCCTAGGACCTCACATCCCTCAGGCAGCCAGAGATGCGGCCGCTCCTGGCCCTCCTTGATTAGGGTATGTCAGGGTTGTCAGGGCAACTGCTTGCGGCAGTCAGTGTGTCATCTTTCCCTTCTCTGCTGTGTGCTGGATATTTCACTGTGCAGTAGCAGGAAGAAGATTGGGAAAGTGCCGCAGCAGGAAGAAGCTGGGATCTGATTGAACAGGTTGGGCAGTGGAGGGAGGCATCTGAGCCTGCATGTCTTGGTCAGGGCTTTTCTGGAAAGGGTGTGTGTGTGCATGCATTTGTGAGTGTGTGTATTCACCAGTGTGTGTGCCTGTGGGGGGAGTAAGTGGGAGGGGGCTGCTGCTAGGTGAGGGGGAACTGCGGGGCCTCAGTTGCCAAGGGGCTGGTAGTATCTGTCAGCTGTTTGCACACTGTTTACCCAGAGGGGATCTATTACAAGTGCTCAAATGAACCGGCAGCTTAGGAACTAGTAGTTTCCTGGGAGCTGAAATTACATAAGCATATATTTTTAATATAATAATTAAAAAACAAGTAGCAGCGGTATGCCTGGATCAGCTACAGCTCTCCGACAAGAGAGACTGAAGAAGACCAATGCAAGGCCAATTCCCCTTGGTTTATTCACCATTAATGAGGAAGATGAACAGCAAAAGAATGGAAATTCCAGAAGACCGAAAGGTATGCATTAGCCCTGCCCTTTGGTCGGAACTGGATCCAACCTTGTTTCCACACTGCTTATAGCACGTTTTACAAACTGTACTCATAGTGTCTGCTCTGGGGAGCACTTGTGACCTCCTAGCACAGCTTGCTGCTGCTAATTACACACCCCAAGGGCTGTGTATGCATGACTTGGAAACAGATTTTTGCAGATTTGGTAGATTTAAGTTCAGCTACCTTTTGACCAGAGCTGCTTTCTTGACCTAAACGTCTTTAATTTTTATGCATCCACTTAAACAATGGTCTCTGTCCTCATCAGGAACAGGTAATATGAGTCAAGGTTTAAATGAATTTCCCCACATTCTTTAGATGCATTAGGCAATTTGTTTAATGAAGCTTCTCCTTAATAAGAGATGGGTTAAAGTGACATGAGGGCGGCCTTTCTGTGACCAGGGGGTGTAGATGTTGTGGGGTTTTCTGTCCTGAAATACTGGATGAAAGGAAGGGAAGCAAACATCAGGGTGACTGTAGAGGGCAAAGCTGGGGAGTAGGGCGCGGACAGTGAGGTTTTATGACTTTTAATAATAACTCAGCTGCTGAGCAGTTGAACAGTGTGGTGGAAATATGCTGGGTACAGAAAACAGAGGTCTGAGTCTTGTGTTGTTTTCTTCTAATGGCGAAATATAGCTTCAGCTGGCCAGGCTTCTGAGTCCTGGGTACTGCATCATCTAAGCATTGTCTCATGGCCACTCTCCCAGGGCTATAATTATCAGTCAGAGATGCAACCTCGTGCATTTTTGAAGAAGGGCTTTAAGGTTTACATTTTAAGTTTTCAGCATCCTAGTTCTTTTTCCCCCCAAATACGGAAGCTGTTCTCTTAAGCAGATGGGGTACCGGTTTTGTTGTTTTCATGTGATAATTAAATTTTTAGCTTGCATTCAAATTATCCTGTCACTGACATATCAAATTTTCCTGAGTGTGGAACAGAGAGCTAGCATGGCACGTACAAATATTTAACAACAAATCTATTATCTATAGTTGGAATATATCAATTTAAAATGGACAGAAAAATTATTAGAAATGAAAGCTAGCATGGCAAAGTGGCAGCAGATATTTAAGTAATGCGAAGATGAGTATTTAAATAGAATCCACTGTCTGAAGACTGCTGGTTTTCTTTTTCCTGGTTCTTGAATGAATCAGTTTGCTTTTATTAGATATAATTGAAATTGTCTACTCTAAATCCCAAGTGCATTTTTACTTCAATTTTTAGACTTACATAGGAATGTTTTAATAAGTAGGTTTTTACTGCTGTAGTTGATATTTTTTTTTATATACTATCAGTTATGACTTCCATCTGAGGACCAGATGATCTCAGACAACTAAGGAGGCTATGAAGGGAAGGTGACTTATGTGTTTCTATTATTTGCCTCTGAATTAGATTGTTGAGCCAGTGTGTTGCCCTTGATGAAAACTCAATACTTTGTTACTGGAAAATCATTCAGCTTCTGAGGAGTTGGTAACTTTACAAATAAATGTGGATTTGTTGAATTGTTCCCATGGGGTATTTTTGGAAACATTCTTGATTTGTGGCTCTTACTTTGGGTGGGCTGTAATTTAGGATAGCCATTCATTTTGTCCTTAATAAGGAGTTTCTGATCCCCTACCGTATTTCCCTTTGTAGCCCTGTCCATATCAAAAAACAAAAAAGAAACACAGAACTAAAATCAACAACAAAAAAGATGGGGAGGGGGAATCCTGTGCTAATAAGGATGTCCAGACTTTCTGTATATCCCCAAATGTTTCTAATTTATGACCCACTCAACAATAGGCAGATAAACAGCCCTGGGTAGCTCTCATTATGCCTGATGAATAAAACCATTTTGGCTTTGATTCTGAATTTCTCATTAGGCCTATCTGGGCAATAGGAATGTTCACTTTATAGTCCAACCCTGTAAAAAATAGAAAAATGATGGGAATGTTCTGTATCTGCACTGTCCAATATGACAGCCATTTGCCACATGGGCTATGGAGCACTTGAAATGTGGCTAATGTAACTGAGAAAGAATGTTAAATAGTTAATTTAAATTAAAATAGTCACTTGTGACTGCCTTATTGTACAACACAGTTTCAGTGAATAGAGCTGTGACCTTCTGGATTTGCATCTTCTCTGCTTTTTCATTCTTACTGCTTCCTGATGCCAGACATGGTCAGGTTTTGAGGTGAATGTGGTTTTTAAGAAGGGCATTGTGAAGCCAACAGCCTCTTCACTGCAAGGTAGCATTGTAACCTGGAATAATAGACCCTTTCATTTTTCCTCTACCACTTAGGTATTATTGCATTATTCTGATTATTATTCCTTACCCATCACTACCTGCCTATACCATCTTTTGCAACTTTTAAAGAGCTCCTATTTTCTAAATTATAATTTCCAAAGTATCAAGACATACAGTTTATTTTATGTGTGACTATTAAGATAAACTTTATTTTCTGCTCTCCATGGCCTAATCAGCCAACCATGTCTAAACTTAATGTCCAGATCTGATTTGAATGCTTAGTATCCTTTTTCTATCATTGTCAGTAAGTAATAAAGAGACTTACTATCCAGAATCAGTAAGCTGAATGCTTCTGTCAAGGATTACCTGGGGTTGGTGATTAGTGCCATCTTTCCAGGTGCACTTATTGTTGAGTAAACATCATCATAAACTAGGAAGAAATAAATATGGTGGTTACCATCTGGACTTCCAAATGGCAGCCTTCAAGTTATCTGCGGGGGTGAGTTTGCTAGCTGATAGACAACTACAGTTCTTGAAAGAAGGCTGAGGATGTAGCTCAGTAGTAGAGCACTTACTTGTCTAGTGTGTGGGAGGTCTTGGGTTCAATCCTGGATACCACAGAAAGTATATAGAGAAAGGAAACTCTTGAGTTGTTACTGACCCATGTGATCAATTGGAATATAAATGTTTTACATGCCTTAGTATTATTAACAGGAAACATTTAAATAACAATCCAGAGCCAACTGGGCTTAGCTGTTGCTCTTACTCCCAGCCTTGAGCCTCAGTGTAATGCTGACCTCAGGCCTGCTTGGGTGAGATTGTTTAGGTACTGCAGTAACCATATGCCGTTGTGTGGATTTCAGTGCAAACCTGCCTTATGAATTTTGCTGAGCACAGTGTGATTATTAAGCAATACTGTATTTTCTTCCTGACCAATACTTATTAGATGCTCACTCTTTAGCAAATTATTCTGTTGGGCATTGTGCAAGTGCTGAGATGCAAAGATAATTGACATGGATTTTGCTCTCAGAAGTATTAAATGTCTAGTGGAGGAAGAAAAGTATGCACAAATAATGCAAGAGTGTAGATTGAAATGAGGGGAAGAGGGAAGAGAGCATGGGAACAGAAGAAATGTCAATTATGTGCAAACTATGAAGCTATTAGCCTCCAGTTTTCAAACTGGAGCAGAAGAATTAAGTGATCTGGGCCCCTGTCCTGTCCTATGCCATCCCAGACATTGGGCTGAGGTTGGAAGCTTACACAGGAACATAGGATGATGAGTGGAGAAGCTACCCTATTTCACTGCATAATCATAGAAGATTTTATGTCACTTTTTTTTTTTTTTTGCAAAAAGTGGGGTGCAACCATTATATATGAAGCTTTTTTAAAGAAAACTGTAATGATATTACTTACGTATCATTTATTACTAAGCTGTCATTGGTGCAAGATAAGGATGCATGGAATATTCATGAATATACATTAAAATTGAATACTCCAAATGAACACACATCATTTCTTCATCACAGTTTAGCTGACATTTTTCCAGTCCAAGAAAAAAGTTAAAACAGTTGTCGATTTGTTCATTAGAGCCAAAATGTGACACTTGAGACAATTTATTATAGTGTTGCAAAGTATGAACTTATAAAATTTACTCTTCTGTGTCCAAAGCTTCTGCACCACTGTTGCTGGTTTCATCATTGGGCATGCCATCCTCAGCGCCACCATGTAAGATGCGTTTACTGTTAATACTGCAGCGCTCCAAACAAACCATGCAGGTTGGTTTTTGGAGGTGTACTGACAGAGTGTGGGGGACGGGAATTGTAGACATAGGACTCCAGGTATGTAAGGAGACAAATGTGCATCCATGTGCCACTGGTGAATACATCACTCTCTGTTTACCTTTTAAGCGATCTGAGGAATAGAATTATACCACGTGATGATTACATACATTACATACCATGTGATGATTATATACAGGGTATAAAGCAGTTTTTTGATTGAGAAAGGTGTGATGATTGTGCATTGAAATGGGGTACTTTAAATGTAGTTATGGAAACTAGACGTTCCTAGAGGTGGTTACTTCTGTCAGCTTCATGTCCAGGAGAGAGGGTGAGAGTTACAGCAATACATTTTCCAGCCTGACCCCATGGCTCACTTTGTGAACCATTTAAAGCAGTCATTTCATTTTTTTTTCCTGTTTTGTTTTTTTATATGAAATCTGGTTGATGGCTAACTCTAATATGAAATTTACTTGTGATATTTGACTCTAAATTACTTGATTTTACATAAATTGTCATTACCCTCAAAGATAGCAGACTGATCCCTCACTGGACAGATTCTCTTCCTGCTCTCAGTTCTTTCCAGTCATCCTCCCTGGCATGCCCCTGAGACCTTTCTGATGTGCAGATCTGCCCACATTGCCTGCTTCCAGAAACTTCTCAGTGGTATTGCCTCACCTGAAGCACAGGTCTCTGTTGAGAGTCCTTGAGCCATATTTGGTCTATAGGTATGTTTATTTGCCCCCTGCAGTTGTTGTTGTTTTTAAGAACCAACGTTTAGAAATGGAGAGCTGCTTTCATAACAATTTGAATTTAAACTTCCCTTAAATTGGAAACCTTACCTATACCTACCCATGTGTCTTCATGGCAGCAATCAGCTAGAGCTAAGCAGCCCCTACCACTGCAGAAGGGTCATGCCTGTTCCAGCAATCCTGTACTAGAACACGTGTTACCCAACCTGTCTCAGTTATCTACATTACCATAGTCATTTGCCCCTGTAATCCCTGACCTAACGAGTAATCCCGTAACCCCAACCCAAAAAATAAATTGGAGCTGCTTAGTGTGGACATAGACTACCCATGGTCTGGTCCCTTCTCCCTTTCCATCCTCTTTCTTGCTACTCTAAACCCTGTGCTCTAGTAGTACCAAAAAATGCTTGCTTCCCTGCTTCTTCCTGACTCCTCCTTGTGGTCTTCCCTCCACCATCTTTATCCATGTAGACGGATTTAGAATTGGATGTCCTCTCCTCCAGACTTCCATGGGCCTTGCCACTAGTACACTTGCCCTTGCTCCTAGTCTCCCTTCCTAGAACAGAAGGATGGCCTCTCACTGTGCCCTTAGCACCCTTAGTCCAGTACTTAATTTGCATCCTGACACTCATCTTTGTGATGGGATTGTCTGCACACGAGGCTAACCCTTCTCCAGAGTGTAAACTCTGTAAGGGCCAGGGCTGTTCCTCCTCAGAGCCCGTACAGGGCAGCATACATTAGTAAAGGAAGGTAAATCTAACGTTTAAAAATAAGTTTCATAGGCTCTAGAGGTCTAACAAATTCTAGGAAATGTTGATAGTTTTAGCTTGTTGTTCCAAGGTAGCTACTTTAAAAGAGCCAGATCTGTGTCTAGGTGTGCCTCCCAATACTCTCTGCCCGACTGCATTCGTCTAATAGTGTGTCTGAGCTCTGGCTCCGTTTTATTGTTTTCTATCATCATTATTCTTTGTGGAAAAATGAAAGTGTATATGTACAAGGTGGTAGTAATTGGTTACTTTGTTAATATCAAGGTTAATAATGCTCTCTGTCTCTTCTGTTAGCTATTCACAGATTAAATTGTAATGAAATACACTTTATCCTTGAAATCTGGACACAATATTTCCAAGAAACTGTGCTTCACTCCCACCTCGTGTTATCAGACTGTGTGTTTATGGAGCCTGCAGCCACTATTTTTCTTTTGGCTTATCCGCTCTAAAGGTAGAATTTCTGGCAGTTTTGAGTTCTTGCGGTGACAGGCTGTCTGATGTTCACCTTGTATTCCTGTTGGGTGGGAATGATCCGGCACCTCTAATGTCTGCTTGTAAGTCAGATGTCTGTCTTCAAAGAGGATTTTGTACAGGAAATGTGACTGCCACTCGAGACTCATTCCACATGATTCCCTGCTTCTTTCCTCTTATTCTGTGGGGCATTCTCCGTTGCCTGTTCCCAGTGTCCTTGTGTGTGCCATTTTAGGAATAAACAAAAATTAGCAGTAAAATTTAACAGCCAGTGAAGCAGAAATATATTTTAGGAGAAGAACAGCATCAAAGATCCCTGTTAGGAGGGGAAAATCTTGATGTCAAATTGTTTGGCATAGCTTTTATTTGTAAAGGGGCCCTAATATAATATTTTGCTCAAAACACCTATGTGAAAATAAAAATAGGGGATATCAGGAACAGTGATCACAACATCTGATGCTTGACTTATGGCCATTGGATTCTCTGTAAATATTTGTTGAGAGAATGAATACAGCCATCTCTACACATTCTGTGTTACAGAAATAGATGTTAACCATACCTGGGCTGTGGGTGTAGCTCAGTGCTAGAGTGCTTGCCTAGCATGCAGAAGGCCCTGGATTCAAGCCCAGCACTGCAATAACAACAAAAGAAAAGAGGAGCAGAGAAAAGAAATGACCATATATATAACTATACAAGAGGAACATGGTTTAACTTTTATATAACTAAAATTTGTACATAGCAAGGTACTATATAAAATGGAATTTTCTTGCTAAATAAAATTAAACTGCTTTTTCAAATTGCCTTGTTTTAAGAGCTAAACTTAATGGAACTTAAAGAACTGACTATTCTAATCATAGGAACCAAACAATTAAATATTGCCTTTAGATTCTCCTAAGCGGTAATACTTAGATATTATTTACTGGAAAGTTATGGTCTGAGTTTGAATTGAGTATCCATTTCCATTAATATCAGTGTATCTCCAGGAGCAACTTTACTTTGTTAGCAGAAGTGTTTTTGGTGACTTGCAGACTTCTTGACCTGCTGAAACTAATACCTTAACCACAGTAGAGGTGATTTTTATTGAGAGGTTCATCTTCTCAGATTTAGATATGTAGAAAGAACCCAGTTTATCTTGGGCCTTGTAGTTGTTAAAATGTTATCTATTTGCCAACTTCGAAGGCATTTCATAACCCTGTTATACTCTAGAACCAGATGCAGAAGCCAAAGTGTGTCACAGATGATCATCAGACAGTGTGTTTGAAGTATTTACTAGAGCCCCATTCCTTATTTGTGCTGACTATAAAATACAAGTCCTGTTTTTCAGGCTGTCTTCCCAGCAATGGTTCGTTAGTGAGAAAATAGTTTCTTTCCAGATTTATAATGTAGAGTGTAGATGGAAATGGAGTTTAGGAGTGTAGACCAAGAAAGATTATTTTCACCATCTTGATCTTGAATATATATGATTTTTGAGACTAGATTGATCTTAGAGATGTAGACCTAGTTCAGTTGTGACAAGATATTAAAATAACAGGATTCAGCAGCAGAACCTGCCATCTGAAAGCTATTACTGGAAACAAGAGTATGGAGGCTAGTGCCACCTCTGTAAACCTAATAGGATTACTGTCAAGGTCAGGCCTCAGGGGCATTTTCAAGTGATGGCTTGGGGTGAGTTGAGATCTTTGTCAGCCCCTTTCAAAACTTTCCCAATCCGTGTAGCATAAAATCTAAGTTAAAAACGCATCTTCAAAAGAAGTTTCCCCCCTCCAAACAGTTGCCTCTGATTCCCTATTTAGAACTTTGGAAATTCAAGAACTCCTCTATCAGGAATATATCAGTTTATAGGGTGGGGAAACAGGATACTAGGAAACAATTCAACCTGGTTGACTAGTAGTGAGTGGCCGGTCGTAAGTCCAAGTTAGCCATGATTATTTAAAGTTTAGATGGGTTCTTTGTGAATGACTGTGTGGTGCGATAGGAGAACAGGCTCTTCCCACTGGATGGGAAGTGGGCTTATTTAACCTTTCCAAGCCTGTTTCTCATCTGAAGTGAAACAAATAAAATCATGCTCACAGGTGGTGGTGAGGACTGCAGAAAATATATAAGCATTTAGTGCACACTCTAAAAAACAGCTGGAGCTCATTAAATGATAGTATAATTATGGCAATTTGTAACTAAATGTCCCATATTTTGTTTCCTTCTGTTGGGGGCATGGCCTGGCAGCGTGACCACCAAGCTTGTCTGTTCCAGCTCCTTCAATAGTCTATTACAGAGCTGTTCCCCTCAGTCTAATTTGCCTACCTTAATTTACTTGTGAATGAAAATTTGTAGGAGGGCTGCCTCTTTTCTGAATCTTCTTTAGTCATTCCGCTGTGCTAGGCATGTGTGACTGGACCCTTGTTCTTCATTTGTTCATGTGGATCAAAGGTACTAGATGTTAGGCAGGTTACTCATGCAATACCCTGTAATTTCGTTGTGTTTAATGAAGGAAATAAATTTCCATTGTGTCAGATCACCTCACTTGTTATTTCACATATGATTAAGGGAGTGTACCTTTTTTTTTTTCTTTGGGTTTAATGGAAAACTTCTGATCTGCCTTTGGGAATAATAGCAGTAATCCTCTGCCATCTTGAAATCCAGTTCAAAAGGAATTTTTTTAGCTTAAAATTTGCAGCCCTCCTCCACTACTCTTTGTGTGGTGTGTGTGTAAAATGGACAATGGAAATATCTTTAGGCCTTTGGGCAGGTTTTTACCAGTGATTTCAATTATGGATGCTTGTTCTCATTATGGTTGGTGGCTTTTATTTTAGTACTTCTCATTTCTCGGTGGTAGACTTGTTTCTTCCATTCTTTGCCAACACACGGTGGCAAAAGCCCCAAATTTGATGTAATGTGCTGCCGGATACCAACGTGCCAGTTGGTATCCTGATGTACTTGGCACCATCCTGATCGCTGAGCTTTTCCTCTGCCTGGTGTGGATCTCTGCTGCTGCTGCTGTTGCTCCTCCTACTTGCTGTGCCTGATCAACTCCTACTTGGCCTTCAGTTTGAACATCATTTTCGTAAGGATGTCCCCAGGCCAGATCCCAGATTCTGGCTCTTGTAAAATTGTGGACTAATCTTGCTCCAGCCAAATTGTAGATTAGGTGCATGTTTGCTGGGTGGCGATGAATGGTCTCTCAACTAGACCAAGCTTCCAGGGGGCAGTGAATGTGACTGTCAGATTCACACTGTGCCCCCAGAGCCTAATGCAGAGACTAGTTTATAATTGAGCATCCCTAAATATTGTCTGCATGAACACGCATCACAGCACAGATAAAAAGTTGATGGAGTACGTGTAACAAGTGTTCACGTTTATAATTAATGGTCTTAGAAACTTTAGTCTTCAGTTATCCAGTTGAAAGATTCTCTTCTCTCATTGAACTGTTGTGTAGAACTTGAAAGAAATGTTTCTAGGCTGTGACTCCAGACCTCCTGGCCACAGGTGCTATTCAGGTGCAGAAGCCTAAGTCTGATTTGTTCTCAGGATGGTAGGTTAGAGGCATTTACAGGCCCTGTTGCCCAGAGAGGACAAGGTAGTTCAGCCAGGGGAGGCTGCCTGTCCAGGCCTTTGAACTTTCCAGGGCCTAGAACTTTGTTCTGATTCTGGCAAAGGCCTGGAGACAGCAGATCAATCATCACTTTGCCCAGTGATATGATGGTGACTCTTACATTAAAGATCTTTGCCCACAGACCTTCGTTCAGGGATGACTTATTAGTTTTCAGCTAGGACATTATGGCCTGGGGGTAGGGAGTCTGCAGTGACGTACTCAGATCAAATTCCAGTGCTGGACTGTTCCAGAAGCATTGTCTACCTTCATCTTTCCTTGGACTGTTGGAGTTCATTATGAATGTTCATTTTGAGTTTGTGGTATATACTTGTGATGATCATTTTTGAAGTATTGTTAGCATGTATTTTCCTTTTGGGTAATTGAAATTCTTGACTATCATGATCGTAAAACTTAAAGTTGTAAGCTGGGGGAAATTACATAAGAAATTCCTGGTGGTTTAAATTCCCCTAGAGCTCTTTGACCAAGAGTGTCTCTCACATTCCACCTGCCCCTCTGTGGTTTAGGAAATGTCTTGGAAAGGGACCTGTAGCTGCTGCTAATTTGGCAAAACCCAGTGTGTACCAGTCACATTCCTTCTGGTCCCCACCCATTCCAGTGCATCTCATTAAGCCATCCTCGGAAATTTCCTCTTATGCTTCTCTTTTATAATCCCATGTCTACATCAGCTTTTTTTTTTTTTTTTTAAAGACCCAGTAAAACAGGTTCTTTGTGGGTAGATCTTTCAGTCAGCAGTGTAAAGAGGCCCAGCGGCAACTGAGATGTTAGGACTCAAAATCTCAGCACTCTGCTTTTCACCCTGAGGATTCTTTCTATGAATTGATTGCCTCGGATTCTTCTGTGACACTGTGGTATTAAATCTGTTTCTTGATGGGTACGTGGTGTTGCTCGTTATCCTACAGCTTCCCCTATAGGGATATTAGTTTACAATACCATGACAGTAGCATGGACTATGAAGGGAACTCCAAACTGTCTGCTTATATGAACACTTCCAGTCATCAGTCAACCTTACACATTTTCTCATAATCCAAGTGATTTCAAAATCATCTTCACGGCCTCAGGTTTCAGTGTCCTGTGTGTCTCTTTTGAAGCTGTGTGGCCTTCACTTCAACTTCATTTAGTCTGTGAGCAGTGTAGGTCGGTGTCAAGACTTGTTTCCACTCCACCTGCAATCATGGACTTAGAAATTCCCATAGGCACCCACAGACTGCCGCTCAGCAGGTCTCCCCATGCCAGGCACATGCTAGAGATGTCCACATACGTGAGCTGATGCTCCTTCTAGCACCGAGGCCTCATGCCCTCAGACCCCTCGTCCTCTGCACAACCGCTCTGAGTTCCGGGTCCGGCTCAGCTCACTCTTTTCTCAAGTCGAGCTCATGGGGATGATATCAGCACTGACCCTTGTGATGCTGGACCTTCCTTGAGGATCCCCGCACAGCCTCCCATTTCTCTTTCTTCTTCTTCTTCTTTTTTTTTTTTTTTTTTTTGGTATTAGGGATTCAACCCAGGGGTGCTTAACCACGGAGCCATAACCCCAACCCTTTTTTATTTTTTTATTTATTTTTTTTTATTTTGAGATAGTCTCAATAAGTTGCTTAGGGCCTCGCTAGATTGCTGAGGCTGGCTATGAACTTTTGATCTGCCCACCTCACCCTCCTGAGCTGCTGGGATTACAGGCGTGCTCCACTGTGCCCGGCTCCCATTTCTTCTTCAGGGCTGCTGATTCCTCCCGTGAGGGTCCTAAAACCCAGCTGCATGGGGTCTGTGCCACTTCTTCATCTCTCACCCTCAGGGACTCCACACCACTGCTGGCCAGTTGTTTTAGTCAGATCCCTGGGTGGGACGCGCCCCTCGTCTCATTCACTCTGCCTCACTCTTGGCATCCTACATTTTCTGCCACTATTTGCCCTCTTGAGAAGAGGGAGAAAGCAAGCAGGAAGACAGAATCTGTATTATTCTCCTTAATAGGAAAGAGAAAAATGAAGAACTTCTGTTTTGATATAATTTTGAAGGAGGGTATAATATTTGAAAGAACTTTTGGTGCTGATGTTGGATTTAAATCCTAAGTGTTAAAGGATTAATACAGTTAATGCGGCTAGGGACATATGATTTCTTTTTCTTTTTCCTTTTTTTTCACCCCCTTTTGGTGAAGCGTTATCGATAAGAGAAGCTGATGAATGCTGCAGGCACCATCTGAAGATTTCCTGGTCACCCGTGTATCACTGCAACTGCAGAGCAAGTTAATATGATTACTGATCTATATCTTTTTACTTCAAGGGAATAAGGTTAAAGAACAAGATTGTTCTGTTGCCAGTGATGTGTTTAGGAAGCAGTGCTTTAAGTCAGGAGTTCAGGGTTTCTTGAAATCCTTTCCTCTGACAGTGTGTCAAAATCATGACCCAGGAAACCCACTAAGTTATTCCTAGGAGCCTAGATTTGATTCTCTCACATTAGCTAAAGTTTCATGATTCTAGACATTATGAAATTTCCTGGCTGAATAGGTAACTGTTTGTTTTCCTTTGGCATGTTTTATCTTTGAAATTTACTGTGCTGTTTAGTTTGAAAGTTAAAGCAAAAAATAAAAACTTCTGGATTTGTATTGATGGTCCATGCTGCATTTGTCAGTAGATGGTCCATGCTGCACTTGTCAGTAGCACTGAGCATATTCTGTTCCCTCCCATGGGGAACAGAGACTCTGAGCTGCTTAGACTCAGAAGGTGACTGTAGAAGGATAGTCGTCCTCGTGTAAAACCACAGTGGGTGTTCAGTACACTGCCCAGGACAATTAGGGTGGTAGGTGCGTTGGTGTCAAAATCCAGGATGCTTGATCTCTAGTAAGTTAGCAGGTTAAGAAAATAAATTTCCTTGTCCTGATTCTAAGAGCAACTCGTGAGAACAGTGGTGCTTCAGGACTCCTGATGATGTGACAGGGCTGTGATAATGTACTCACTAGTGGACAGCAAGCTTTCTGACGGAGGTAGAATGCATATGTCAGGTCTTCAGGTCCCAGGAGTATCTCTGAAATTTAAAATTGTGGTACGTCAAAGTACATGAGTCAAGGCTGCTGACATCCCAGCAGTGTCATGTGCTCCTGTAGGCGGTGCAGTGTAGGAATTTAACCTGAGCGCCACAGCCAGTTTTGCCACCTGCTAACTACATGCTTCAGGCAAGGTACTTAATATTTCTGGGCCTCACTTGCTTCACCCATAAACCAGGGAGAATTGTGACGCCTGTGTCATAGGTTGTCAGGGATTAAGTGGGATAATGTGCTAAAAGTACTTGTCACTGTGCCCTAATAATAAGCCAGCCTGTAAATGGTGGTTAATGTTATTTGGAAAGTTTTCTTAGTTTGATAGCTTTTTATCTTACTATTTTTAAGAGACCAGCATTTCTTCAGACTTCTTAATTTTGGGAGAGTTGAAAAAGTGAAGTCTGTATCTGGGCTGTGAGAAAACCTAAATTATGTCTACAGACATAATTATTCCTTCTCTTCTGCCTTCTGAAACTTTTGCTTGGCCTCCAGGGGTCCAGGACATAATTCTGTGATGCAAAGACTGTTAATGAGATGTTCTTCAAGACCTTCCATTTAGATTGACCCTGAATTGTGTTGTAACTCCAAGCATTATCTCCCCTACCCTTTCCTTTTTTTATTTATTTTTTCCTGCAGGAGGGGGCTACTTTTCTCTTAGCCTTCGCAGACACCCCTTCTCTTCTGAGATCCTTCTTGTATCTCCATGAAGGAAACTTCTCCAATAAATGAAAGCCAGTTGGCCAGCCTAAGTAAGGCTGAATAAGTTCCAGTATTTTCCTGGGTCTGCACCCAGTACGGGGGCTAGGAAGGGCAGACACCTGCTGGTAAAGGACATTTTGTGGACTCTAGAAATTTTCCAAAGTTTATAAATATTAAAACATTCTGTATTCCCCACAGTTGTGGATTCAGACTTCTGGAAAATAATATCCATGTCCTTTTCCCTTACATTTCCCTTTACCTCCCTTCTAGTGATACTCTAATGTGGTTCTTGAAGCATTATTCCACTTAGTGAACTCTTACCATGGATACCTAATATCATGCGCAGTAACGATTATGCATATTCTTAAGAGATTAACTTGTTGTAAGTGTTCTTTGATTACCACAGAAATATTTTATATATTTAATTCTCTCAATTTGATATTGAATTATATACATGTAAAATACATGCATATGTGTGATTTAGTGGCAAGAAGTGTTGAATTGACATTCTGTTTAAAAAAAAAAAGCAGGAAAACAAAATTGGTGATTTGCTGTAAGAATTTTTCTTTTCTTTCTTTTTTCTTTTTCTTTTTTTTTTATCCTGGGGATTAAATACAGGGGGCACTGAACCACATCACCGGCCTTCTTTTTGAGACAGGATCTTACTAAATTGCTGAGGCTGTCCTGAAACTTGCAATCCTCCTGCCTTAGGCTCCCAAGTCACTGGGATTACAGGTGTACTCCACCATGCCCATCTAGAATCTTCTTTAATATAATATTAAATAGGACAAGAAAATTATTGTTTCCTTATTGATTTATGAAAAACAGATTTCTCAAGGCTTAAATGTACTATTAAATGCTTTTCACCAGTTACATTGATTTTGTTACATCAGCATGTTTATAAAGTTTTCTGAAGGGAGAAAATAATACCAACATACAGTTCATAGGCAGCATTCTAATTCTAAAATGGAAAAGATACTGTGGTTATATGGACCACATTTTAAATTATTTTTTCTGCTTGCCAGTTATAAATCCTATGTGTGAATTATTAAATTTTATTTTTTAAAAGTTAAGGATTATATTTCTTTTGGTTTTTTAATAATTTGAAAATAATCTCAGATGCCTAGTATAATTATCACAAATATTTTCATTGGAACTCATCATCCTTGACAGTTACTTTTATAATGGCATTGTAAGCCTAACTGCTTTTACGTGGGGCACACAAAAATGAGGAAACTAAAGAGTGTTTGAAATTAAAATGCATAATTGAGTTCTTATGACTCAGGAAAGTACTTTATGACTTGATGACTCAGTTGATTTTCACCTCATACATTTTTGTAAAATTATGTAACTTTCTCAATTCACTGGGTATCCCTTACCCAAAACTCTTGAAACCAGTAGTGTTTCAGATTTTGGGAGATTTTAGATGTTGGAATCTTTGCATGAACATCCAAAATCAGAAATTCTCCCAAATCTAAAACTTTTGAATGCTGGGCATTTCAGAGCATTTTGGGTTTTGGGCTTTTGAATTGGGATGCTCAATGTGTATCTTATCATTTATTTTGGCCTTAAAAAAGAGTTTTATAATTTTAAAATATTGAGAATCATTAAGAAAAACATAAAAAGAAGAAAGCTAAAATAATAAATACCTATATATTCATGGTCTAGTCCATGTTTAAACATATATTTAAACATTTTTAATTAAAAGGTATATTTGTTGGAGATACATGACGGCTAATGTCATTCCCTATATATCCTTCCCCAGGTCTCCTCTTCTTCCATTCCTCTCTGCCTTTCCTCACTCCCCATCCCAGGGAGAGGATATTTATCTTTCTAGTCCACTTCTGTACTTTTAATACATGTGTGTATCTATAAATTTCATTATTTATGTTTAAATTGATATCAATTGTCATTTTAACGTATGGCTGCAACTTTATACTGCCCCCATGCCCCGTACTCAAGTTTTAAAAAACCCACACAAAGCAGTAAATACACGCAGTTTAGCAGTCTCCTAGAATTCTGTAGAATGACTGCTCTGGCTCGTTCACTATTCCGCAGTTGAGGAATGGGGACGTGGATTACAATTTTGTTCAGTTTTTGCCTTGTTGCTGCTACAAACCTTGGTGCCATAACCTTTCATAGACTTTTCCTTGGGCATATGCACAAGAGTCTCTGTATTCCTGGAAGTGAGTGCTCTGTGCATTTTCATGTGCCAAATTGCTTTCTGAAACAGTTTTATCAGCATACTCCCATCTGCAGTGTGAGTGTCCACATTTCCTCCTGTCCTCACTTAGCCACTTTGATTTTTGTGAATTGGTTTTAATGAACAAAATTAGACATTGACGAGTGTAGGTTTTTTGTTCTTGCTGGTTTTTTTTTAAAATTTTAAATTTGTTCTAATTAGTTGTACATGACAGTAGAATGCATTTATGCATTTTGATAGATCATACATAGAATGTAATCTCTTATTTTTCTGGTTATATGTTGTTGTTGTTTTTAATATTGGAAAAAAACCGTGCTGGTTAGGTGTTTTTCCCCTTAGAGGAAGTCAAGACCAGCCTCTGCATCAGTGATCCGCTTTCAGACTGCTCCTGTCAGGTTCTCCTGGTCACTGAGGGAGGAGGCAGCTGGTACCAGCACCCGTCAACCAACAGGGGAGGCCTTTTTCATCTGGGCCCTGCAGAGCTGGGTTTCATATGCCTGTCAGGACAGTGAGTCTCTTGGTGGAGCTGGGTCTTTTGTTTTCTTGTCTCTTGCTTCTTCCTTTTGCTCCTCAGCGTCACCACTACTAGGTGAGCAGAGAACCAAGTTTCCTTCAGGATGAAGGATTGAAGTAGAGGGGAGGAGAAAGGCAGGGTTTGGAGATTTCTGGGGAGAGCATGTGTGGAAATCATTGCTTAAAATCAGATTTGGTAATTATTTGTGGGTTTCCATTATTCACGTAATCCTTGGGCATGATTAGCATTTGTAAAGTATAAACTCTGCAAATGCATAGCATTAACATGAATAATTAAAAGGTAGGGAGTTAGCGGATATGGGACTGGGTTTTCTTTTATCATTGTGGAGACTATTTTAGTTACAGGAGGAAGCTTAGACTTGTAGAGTGCTGGTCTGCAAACCTCAGTGATGATCTGAACTCAGCCATGTGTATGTATGATTGCCTCATTTACTGGAAAAAGAAAGTTGCTTTGCTGGGAAAAAAGAAATCAGTGTTGTGAGTTTTCTGTATCAATTATAAGGGTACAATCTGAATTCCTTGGGGAACTCCACTTAGCATAATCACAACAAACTAAGAATAATTACTGAGTTTATGATTTAAAATTACCTTGGTTCTTGCTCTAACCCATTGATTCAGGGTCCATCAGTTCCTTTAAAGTATTAATACTCAAATTTGGGGCACTTTCCAGAGTGTCTGACAAGTTTACAAATCCTCTGCGCATGTGCCCCCATCTCCCCGTAAAGCATCTTTCTGTTGGCCTTCTGCCTGTGCTGCTCCCCCACTTAAGCTGTGAAGTTGTGTTTCACAAATAGGGATTTCATAGGTCACTCCTGGAGGATGCTAAAGGGTATGCCAACAAAGCAGCTTTTCTAATTCAGATCAGTTTGGGAAATGCTTTTCTTTTTTCTTTTTGCACTGGGGATGGAACCCAGAGGCACTCTACCACTGGGCTGTTTCTCCAGCCCTCTGTATCTTTTTCTTTGGAACAGTTTTGCTAAATTTCTGAGACTGTCCTCAAACTTGCAATCCTCTTGTCTTAACCTCCTTATTAGCTGGGATTATACCTAATAATACTAGCTGGGAAATACATTTGTTTACAATAGGACTTGTAAGGGCAGCTGGAAAATACACTTCCTTATGATAGGACTTGTAAGGGCAGTTAATATGCTCTTATAAATCACCAGAAATGGAATTTAATATACTTATTTGACCAGGAAATAATTTTGGGGTGTACATGTGCATGCCACACATACAGAAAATTCTGCTGTGTGCAGATATGTTTATGTACATGCATTTCTTTAGGAAATTATTCATTTGAGGCTGCATGGTAATAAAGCTGTGAGCTGGTTTGTTGCAAATGGATGAATTAGGCTTAAAAGTTTTTGAGTTCTGGGTGTGCTGGCACAAGCCTATAATCCTAGCTACTTGGGAGACTGAAGCAGGAGGATCGTGAATTTGAGACTAGCCTCAGGAACTTAGTCCCTGTCTTGAAAGATAAAAGAACTGGGGATGTCCCTGTGAGTGGAGTATAGCTCAGGGTAAAAAGCACCCTGGGTTCAATCTATAGTATACCCTCACCAAAAAAAGTGGGTGCTGGTAGATTCTTTGGCTAGCTCTGGCATTTTGAATTTCTCTTAAAGTTAAAACTGGACCCTGCTGCATAGCAGAAGTCTCTAAATCTAACCTGGCTGCTGAAGAAAAATGTACAAGAAGGCAACTCAGCACTTTCTGGTTTATTGTGGAATCTGGAGGCAGACAGTGCTTCACTGAATGCCAGACTGGTTCATGAAGCCATGACTTCTTCTGACCCTCTTAGGTCACAGATGGAATTTTTTCTTGTTCTGCAGCCTCATATCCATATTGTGGTAGAGATGGGAAACCTGAAGTGCTGCTTCTGGAACTTTATTTGAGAGCTGTCTGTGGGCAGGTTGTCCCAGGTCTGCTTGCTTGATTCTGGAAGGATGAGAGCAGTGAGAGTTGAGGCATATGAGTGCAATCTGAATTCCTTGCAGGAGAGCTTGATTTTTGCATAATCACAACAAACATAATCATGAATGGAGAATTTTCCACATGAGAGCCCTAAGAGGCACGTTTCCATATGTTCTCATGTAATTCTCACAATGCTTTCTTAAGATATCTAGCTCCATTTTACACAACAGGACTCTGAAGCTCCAATATGGAGTACCCAGCCCAAATTAGCAGAGGGTAGAAGTGGGGCAGCACCCAGACCTCGTGTTGTCTTCATGCCACCTGCTTGTCCTACTGGCTATTGTGGAATATAAGGACTGGAAAGGAAGTGAGCTAATTCACAGTCTCACAGGTGGCAGTGAGGAAACTGGACTCACAAGGTTAGTTACCCAAGCCTCAGAGTGCTCTGAGAGAGCCTGGCACATAGTGTTATGGCTTGGATATTAGGGGTCCCCCAAAAGTTCACATGTGAGACAATACCAGGAAGTTTAGAGAAGAAATGATTGAGTTATGAAAGCTTTAACATAATCAGTGCATTAATCCCCTGATAGGGATTAGCTGGGTGGCAACTGAAGGCAGGTAGGAGGTGGGTCATTCATTGAGTGCATATATTTTGTCCCTGTGAGTGGAGTAGTTGCTCGCTTTCTGCTTCCTTGTGTGATGTCCTGAGCTGCTTTCTTCTGCCATGCCCTTCCACCATCACGTTCTGCCCAGAATAATGGATGGAAAAAATGAGTAAACTTCTTTTCAAATATGACTAAGTTGACAGTGCCGACCATATAGCCCATCTGGTACGGTGCCTGCCTCTCATGCTGGAGATGCGGGTTCGAGTCCCCAGCACTCTGGGTTTGTGGAAACAAACAAATATGACTAAGTTGAGACTCGGGTTAAGTAGCTTGCCCAGGACCACTCAGCCAGGAAGTGCTGGAGTTTGAACTAGTGGTCTGTCCATATTCTTAAACGTTCTTGGTGTTTTGCAACTTTGGTCCTGTTGAATAGAGTTCTGTTTGCTTATTTTCTTCCCTTTGAATCTTTGTGTCTTTGACCTACGTTTCTTGCACTGCCTCTGCTGGGCTCTAAGCTAACAGTATCCTGGTCATTTTGGAAAAGATAATTATTACAGAACCCATCTGCTATGGATTGGATGTGGTTTGTCCCCCAAAGATTTATGTGCTGGAAGCTTGGTCCGCAGGTAGCAGTATTGAGGTGGTGAAACCTTTAAGGGGTCGGGCCCAGTGCAAGGCGGTGAGGTCATAAGGCAGCACCTCGGAAGGGACTAATGTTGATCTTGAGTGGAAGAGTTTCCATGAAGGCAAGTCATTATACAAAGGGTGAGTGTGGCCCTTTCCAGGTCTCTTGTTTCCTTGCTTATATTTGTACCCTTTCTGCACATGCCTGGATCTCTTTGTGCTTTTCTGCCTTGTTGAATCACAGCCAGGGGGTCCCCACCAGAATGCCAATGCCATAGTGCTTAGACCCTCCAGCCACCAGAAAAAAGGGTTTCTCTTAAAGTACCAAACCTCAAGCATTTTCTTATAGTACCTGCATCTGTATAATATACTATGTCTTCAGACTGGCAGATTGACTTTAGGTTAAATAAAAAGAGCAGAATTTGTCTTTGGAGCATTCTTTAAGTTTTTGAATGTCTTGTCTTTTGAGCACCAACCCATTTTTAGCCACCTGCTAGACCTGTGCATCCTGAAAACTCCATTCAATGTAAGCGAATCTCTTTGCTGCCACTACCATCCCTCCTTTAAAACAAAAACAGAGCTCCGAAAGGCAGGCTTATCTTCTGTGCAGGACAGAATGAAGTCAAGGTTATCTTCCCCATTCCTACTGACAACAGTCCTTGGAGGTAGGGTCCCAGGAACAGGGAAGCAAGTTCTTTTCCAGACAGGAAGGAAGAGCACAAGTCCACAGTAGACCTTACTACTTTTTTCCCCCCTTTTTTTCTGCAATGCTGGGGTGGAACCCAAGGACTCACACATTCTAGGTAGGTGCTCTAGCATTGAACTACACCCCAGCCCTCACTACTTTTCTTTCTGTCAGATGTAGTGGCAACCTTTGCTTCTGCTTCAAAACTTTGTCATAAAAGCTGCAGAGTCTGTTTATTAAATTTAGAAAATTTGTGACTGTAAGGAAATCTCAGTGATACATTAGAGATGGGCAAGCTACAACCTGCAGCCATATCTGGCCTTAGCCTGTTTTTGTA
Source organism: Sciurus carolinensis (assembly GCF_902686445.1). Classification (NCBI taxonomy): domain Eukaryota; kingdom Metazoa; phylum Chordata; class Mammalia; order Rodentia; family Sciuridae; genus Sciurus; species Sciurus carolinensis. Next base: position 28,523,797 of record NC_062219.1, read on the forward strand.
TTATCCAAGGGCTAAGAATAGCTTTTGACATGTGTCTCTATGTTGGTGTGGCAAAATATGCATAATAGAATTTAAGTCACTCTTATATGTACAGTTCAGCAGCATGCAGACATAAGTGGCTTTTTACATTTTTAAAGCAGTTGTAAAATCAAAACATAGCAAAAAATGTCATGTTCTCATGTGACCCAAAAGCCTAAAATAATTACTGTCTGACCCTTCTTAGCCAACACTTGTGGACCTTTGCTGTAGGTCATTCTTTGTACATGGAGATAGCTGAGAGTAATTAGCAAGGACACCATCTTTGGAATTGGAGCTCTGGGCTCCCTTCTGGCTCTGTTGCTATCGTCAACTCTGTGACTTCAGGCAAGTTATGTAACCTCTGAACCTTGCTTCCCTCAAACCCTGTGAAGTGCTGATAATAATAGTACTTGACTGAGAGCTGTCACATGGTTAAACAAGAGAACATGTGTGAAGCCACGTGTTCGGATGTGTAAACCATGAATGGGGTTCATTGGCACGTGTGAATGGCATGTCCAGAGAAGGTGGACCTTATTTCTCCTTGGAGGTGAGGGATTCTGGAGCGTTAGGGTTGCTGATCCAAAGAGGAGGCCAGGGCTAAGACAATCTCAGAGAAATGGAGCTACCGTCCTGATGACTTACTGTATTTCCAGGTCAAATTGGGATCTTTTCTATTTGGGGGACTGTCAGTTATGAATACTTGTAAATTCCCCTTTACTTCAGCTAGCTTTGTGGGGTTTGTTCACACACCAGATGTATTCTGTGCTGGTTTCCAGGGCTGATGTAATAATGTATCACACAGATTTCTTTGTTCACAGTTCTGGAGGCTGGAAGTCCTACATGAGCATGTTGGCAGAGCTAGTTTCTTCTGGGCCTCTTTCCTTGACTTGAGGATAGCTGTGTCCTCTCTGTCTTTGTATGGTCTTCAACCCATGCGTCTGTGTCTTAATCTCCTTCTCTTATGAGGACACCAGTTGTGCTGATTTAGAGCCCATGAATCCTCCTTTTACCTTGATTACTTCTTTAAAGGACCTACTTTCAAACATAGTCACATTCTGAGGTGCTGGGAGATCGGACTTCAACATATGAATTTTCCATGACATGTTCTAGTGGATTTTTCTACACAGTGTCCTCTGTGTAGTAACTCCTCCTGCAAGGAGAATTAGAGAAAATTGATTTAGGCCAGCTGGAATCCTCTCCTGGGCTGGATGAGAAAGTCCCGCGTAGCAAGGGAGAGTTTGAGTGACTGTTGGCCACCACAAGCCCTTAGCACAAGTCCTCATCCCAGTTAAGTGGTCCTTTTCTATTAGTTTGTTAGCTGCTTTCAAAACCTAGATGTATAAGCTATTTTAAGGAGATATGTTTGGGCTTTGCATTGTAAGTTTCCTGAGTAATAAGCACTATGTTTGTAAGAGTTTTTTTCCTTAATTTATTACATTATTTTTTATTAAGTTTACTTTTAGAATTGCAAATCCTGGTAGACTCCCATATGTCATTCATCTGAGCCTCCAGGGGGTATAACATTTGATCCAGCTCAGAGGGTTATTTACCATACTTGGGAGTCTGTCCCTTCTTATTGTACTGGCTCCATACATTCAAGCCAGCATTTCATGTCCAAGGGGAGGGGCAAAGGTACTGAAAAAAACTAGACCAGGCCCAAAGGCAGTGCATGTTCTCATCCTAATGGTGGCATTCAGATTCTGCTAAACCTGACCGTATCTGTTAACTATTGCTGCATAACAAACCACTCCAAAACTGAGGGCTTGAAGCAGTGCAGTTTATTGTTTGAGTGACTGTAGATTGCAGTGGTGGCTCTTAGCTGGTTTTGCCTGGACTCACCTATCAGGCTTCATTCAGCTAGAGGTCTTAGGGGTAGGGACCTATAGTGGCCTTGCTCCCTTGCCTTATAGGTTTGGTGGCTGTCAGTAGGCATGTCTGGGCGAGACATACTCGTTGATCTCGGAAGCCTTCCAGGAGAGCAAACACAGAAGCTTCAAGGCTTCTTCATGCTTGGCTTTGGAAGCTGCACAAGGTTCCTTCCATGTGCTCAAAGCTCAGATTCAAGGACAGAGAAAGAGCTCCCTGGTATGAGGAGTGGCAGAGTCCGCACAGGAGAGCTATGACTGAGACTATCTTGTCACCACTGCTGCTGTTGACTCGCCCCATATGTATCGCTGTGGTTCTAATTTGTGTGGGACACATTGGGAAGGCACTTCTGGCTTGTGAGCACACTACCTTTTTTCTCAGAATATACTTGAGTGAGCTTCTTTGTACTTATACTTTAAAACATGCACTAAATGGCAGGTTTGTCTTTTGCACTTTGCTCCTGAGAGGAGGTAATTCAGAAAGTCCATCCTATACCTTTCAGCCAACTTAGCCTCTTGTCAGTTGGGCTAGTAAGTAAATGACAGAAGAAATTCACATTTCTTGGGAGTTGAAAAATACATCTTTCTTAACTGATTAATATGTTACCTTTGATTTCCAGATGATTTCTAGCATCTCTTAAATCTTTTTATTTGGATGCATTAATAATATTGCATTAATAAATGCAATAAATGGAGATCTGGGATCAAAATAGAAGTTAAAGTAGCAAATTCATGTATTCAGATGCAGTGTACACATGTGCATAGTGTATATACAAACAGCCCTGTATTTCATGAGCCATGTATATGTGTGTATACACACACATACACACATATGTAGGCATATTTATGTGTATCACTATACACATACACACATTTATCTATTTTTTCCCTCCTTTATATATACACTGCCCTATAGGTGCATCCACCCAAGCCAAGGGTGACCAGTGCTCACACAATCTTGCATCTCCTTCACCATTGGTTCCCTTTTAACTTAGGCCTGGGGCTCACCCTTCTACCTCTGATCGCCAAACATTCTCAATCTATTTCCTTTGCACAGACAAGCATGCTCATAGTTACAGGGGCACGTGAGCACCCTGAGAGTGACAGTCTTCTGGCTTTCATCTCATTCTATAACCAATGCCTGTACTGTCCTGACTGAAGTCAGTGGGAAAGCAAAGCACATAAATTCTGTAACATAAATTCTGTTTCTCCTTTCCATCTTCCTCACTATCCCTGTATCAGGCAGGCTCCAGAATTCCCAGTATCCTCAATTGCATCTACTACCCTGTGTATGGGTCTTCTGATCACCATGCTGATGATATTCACCACAGTTCTTAGGTATTCCTATAAGAAGCAGGTGGATTTGGACTGGTGGTGTGGCTCAGTGGTAGAAAGCTTGCCTGTTCCATGCATGAGACCCTGGGTTCAATCCAGGTTAAAAAAAGATTTAAAAAATAAATATAGGTTTCTTTTCTTATGATAAAGTATCTGAAGAGGAATTCCCTAAAACTATTGGAGTCCAAAAGATTCATGCATCTGTGAAATTCTATAGTAAGTATGTGAAATTTATGTATGTGTCTCTATGTGCATTTTATGGGGAGGTGTGTGGCTTTTGTACTCTCCAGAGAACACGTGACCATGGAACATGGCATGGTGGCACATGCCTGTAATTCCAGCTACATAGAAGGCTGAACCAGCCTGGGCAACATAGTTCAAGATCCTGTCTCAAAGTAAAAAATAAAGGGCTGGGGATATAGTCCAGTGGTAGAGCACCCCTGGGTTCAGTCCCCAGTACTGCTGGAAAAAAAAAAAAAAGTGACCATGGAAAAGGATAAAATTCTTCCCCCATAGGATCTCAATGAGAAAAAAAGGGGGTGGGGGGCAAAAAGATACAGAAGTAAATAGCATTACGACCTGTTTTACTGCATCAGCTGTAAGGGTGTTCTTCCCTTCAGATACTCAGTACAGGGCACAAGGGTTGGGAAGTGTGAGGAGGAAGAGGAGAAAATTCTGTTTGGAAGAAACCAGCAGTACTGGCAGAGAGTGAATCACGCCAATCCCCAAGAGAAGTGAACAGTGGGAAACATTTAGTGAGCCCCTCCCCTGTGCCAGAATCTGGGCCACATGTCATGGTTTTTTATCGAATCCTTTCCAGCATTTATTGATAACAGGAAACACTCTAGCTTTGGACCTAGTGAGATACAGTTCAGCCCACATTTGTATTTTGGATCATCTCAATTCTGTGATGTCCAGTGAATTTTAGAACTTCTGAAATCCAGTTTAATGGTAGAATGAGGTTAAGAGAATTACTCAATTTGTGTGAAGATTAGGGGTTATTTGTGGAAATCGTTGGCTCTTAGCAAATGGTAGCTAATATTTCAGAGATGGTAAGTGACACTTGGGGCTTGATGGAAAGACCACAAGGGGTCCTGGCCCTGAGGTGGGCTCCCAGGAATACTTAGCTCTGAAGCTTAGCCCTCATGGCTTCATAGTTCGTCCCTTCCAAGAACAGGGCCTCCCTTTCTTACCCCCAGGCCTGACAGCCGTCACTGTTGCTGAGCCGGGGAAAGCGCTGACGTCCTGCAGCATAGGAGGACGTTCCTTGCAGCTCTGGTCGAAGCTCTGAGCAGACAAGGCACTGAAGACAGTGCTCAGCTTAGACCAGTTTGTTAGGTGAGGGTCACATGGGCTCTCTTGGTTCACCTGGGGGCTGCAGTAACACTGTTGTTTCCGTGGGAGAAATATTCAGACAGTCTGAGTTGAATGCTCTATTCATGTCGGCGGCCATATGAAAATCACTAATCTTTTTTGGTAAAAGGAAAATGAGACTCAGAGAATCATGATATTGACATTTTCCTATTGAACATTGGTTCCCTGTAGGTTCCCCGCCTCCCCACTCTGTACTGGGGACAAAATCCAGGGCTTTGCATGTGCTAGGCAAGTTTTCTATTACAGAGCTACCCACCACCTAGCCCTTTTTAGCTCAGCTGCCTGGGCTGGCCTCAAACTTGTGATCCTCCTGCCTCAGCCTCCCAAGTAGGTGGAATTATAAGTGTGTGCTACCATGCCTGGCTACTCTGTGGAGTTTTGATAGCAAACTTGTCCTACCCATCCGTGTACTAGCTGTATGAATGTAAGAATGAAATACGCATGAGAGAATGCTTACTTGTCTGTCATCTGTGACCACTTATGCTTTTCTTCCAACCATAGGTAGTTAGGAACTAGTACTGTTGGGTTAACACTGTCCCACCCTGCCAGGGCCTGAGTCATGAGACCCGACATGGTTTTTCTTCCCCTGAGGGGAAAATAGTCAACTTTCTTACAAGTCATTAGTTTGCCTTTGCCCAGTCCCTGGGTTGGGGAGAGGTGGACACAGTGTGTTCAAATGACAAAAGAAGTCTGTCAGTAATATGTCATTTGGTGATATAAGGTATGCTTTTTATAATTTGTAGCATAAGGAACACTTAACCTGTTGTAATTTATTGAATATTTTTCTCAGACTGAAACATTCCTTACAGATTTGGCCTCCTTCAGTCTTTTTTTTTAAAGCATTCTTTTTTTTTTAACCTTTATTTGTTTATTTATTTTTATGTGGGGTTGAGAATTGAACCCAGTGCCTCACACGTGCTAGGCAAGTGCTCTACCACTGAGCCACAACGCCAGCCTCCAGCCTTTATTTTTTGAGAAAAAATTAGTAACTGATTTCAGCTTTCTTGTCAATATTTTCTTTTCAAGTATTTAGTTCTCCTTTGTTTTGATCTTTGTTTTGATCTTTTTAAATAAAAGGCAAGGGGGAAATTTAAGACTTGTGATTCCTAATGACAACTATCATGTAAACTTGAACGAGTCATTTTTTCCTGAGAAATGTAAAAATTTTGTAGATGTCTCTAGATTATATCCAAATACCTATCCTTTCCCACACTGGGAGCATGTGGGCCTATCTAAACCCCAGTAGAAAAATACTGTCCAAGGAAAAGGTTAATCTACCCATCAAGACTACATTAAAAACAAAACCACGCTGTGTGTGTGTATTCGCTCACATACATCACGAGGATAAACATATGCCTTTAAACTCTGGGTCCCGAGTGCAGTAGTGCAAGGCGTGGGTGGCCACAACCAAACTGAGATGTTCTGCACACAGTCGACTGGGTGTGCCCTTTTTTCTGAGAAGATTTAGAGCTCTTTGGTAGTCAAGAAACCACTTCTTTGAGTAAGTTAGATGGTGATATCCTTCTTCTCTCCCTGGAAGTACTTGACCTTAAAACTTTTCAGGGTCTTAGAGGCTCAAGAAGCATAGAAGGAGTGGCCCTGAGTAGAAAGTCAACAACAATGATAGATATTAAGAGGGGAGGACGGGTCTTCCCTGGGCCATTGGCTTTTGTGTTTTGAGAAGGTCTGTGCTACTTTATGTGGCGTTTCATGAGGACGTCAGCTTTATAAGATGAGATGCTTTCTCTCCTTTCTCTGTTCTTACATGTGTGGCGGCCTTCCATCTGGATACAGGGCCAGTCCTGCTCATGTTATTGGATCCAGAGACTTTCAAGGAGATATTGTGTCAATCGATTTGATGCATGGGACTTGGGGTGGTATGAAGGTGTCCATGTTCTCGAGTTCTGTTTCATGGGTCCGCGCTTAGGGAGATGTCTTATCTCATGACCATTCTTTTCTTACTGTTGCTATCACTTCCATCTAAACATGGCTCAGTAATGGAGGAATCCTGTGTATTAGTCGTAGCCTCAGTGTTCAATAAGATTTCTAAAGAGAGGACAGTGATTATGTAAGGATTTCTTTAAAATTGTGGCCATATGTAATATATAAATGATACACACTATATACATATACAGCTTACCCTCTTAAACATTTTTAAGTGTATGATTGGTTTAGTTGCATTAAGTTCATTTACACTGTTATGCAACCGTAGAATTAGGAATGGATTTTCTGAGCAAATATTTCTATAACTTAATGAGAGATTTCTTCCCAGAAAACCATAAATCTTTTCCCAAGGATAATATAAGTAAAATGTATGTAACTAAGATAACTTGAGCACATCAGTTCATTTTTTTGCAATGAATAAAAGCCTCAGTATTACAACTGCCACCAAATCTGTTACTAAATCTGTCAGGATTCTAGTTTAGCTGTTGCATATCTCACCCTGTGACTACAGCCTTTGTGATGGTAGAGCCTCGTATTTCCTATTCTGTTTCCGAAGTCACAGTCTATCCTAGAGGCCACAAGACTGAAGGCACCCGCCTCAGCTGCCTTGGTTCTACAAACTCAGTTCACTGAATATTGATTTCCTGTTACTATACTATACTAAACTATACTAGCCCCGGTTGTCATCAGTTTTGGATCTCAATCGCTGAGAAAGAGATGTGGCTTTATATCTTACAAATAAGAGTGGTAAGGTATTCAGAACTCTGTATGTATTTTAACTACTTATAACCTGAGAGCTAGGTAGGTTGTACCACCCCCGTTCTGGAGATGTGTAATCCGAAGCTCAAAGGTTTAATAATAGCCTCACAGTCGCACAGCTGGGTTTCAACTTGCGTGCCTCACTATAGAATGCTGTAGGATGACAGACAGAATCCAAGGCTGTCCTTAGACTTCTGGGGAGGTAAAACCATAGATGGGAACGATGGGGACAAGCATGCTTCTGCAGGAAAGCCTCCCTCTCACATTTCAGACTCTGAAGAGTAATTGAATCCCAATGAGAATGATATGATGTTCTCAGCAGGGTGTTTACTGTTTCATGGGAATTATTTGCAAAACTTTATTGCTTTATTGAGATAATTATTGTAGGACTGTGATTTTTTTTAAAGGGGATTTTTTTTTAAGGGTGAGGGTTTTATGATAGAAGGTCTCTTAACTTCCCATAGTCAAATGTTCATTTTAGAAAAGTTGAAGACAGAGACTACATTAAAGTTGCTTTTTAGTACTATTCAATATAGCAGCTTTAAGCTTTGTTCGATTTTATTCAAAAGGCTTTTTTCAACCTTTTTTTAAAAATAGAATTTGGTTCTAGAACATAAAACAATCCATGGACTTTACATAAAATTACATAAATGTATGCACATTATTTTCTGTCCAATGTTTGTTTCTTCTAGGTAGATGAAAGTTAAGTAACTTGATAGTGCTAGAAAAGGTTCTGACATAGCCACTGGCTTTGCTCCTACCTGAGACTATATTGAATGAATATATCCTTTACCATTTCTTTATCTCTTTGACTCTCATGAAAATTTCTTTGTGTCATCTAGCAAGGTTAAGATACATAAGTTTATATTTATTTTTGTCTTTTAAATTTTATTTTTAAACTATAATTTCAAAATGAGTTAAATTCATTATTCACCTTGTGATTTTTTTTTCCAACTCTACTAATGTAGCTGAATAATTAGAATGAAACCTCCATTTTTTTTTTTTCTTTTCAAATGAAAAACACTCAGACCAGGGAAATGTAAATGCCTTTTCCCAAATTCCAAAAGAAAAACAGTGGAGCTATGATTTTTATACGTATTTTTACATCTTATGCCCTTTTGTAACAAATGGCACTTATTTGAGAGAAGCTTTCCCTTTGTTCATTGGTTAGAAGATCAAACGGGGCAGTGTGTGATTCCAGGAGTCAAAGACGAGACCTGGGATTAGCTCAGTGGTGGATCATGAGGCCCTGGGTTCCGTCCCCAGCACCACCACCACCAAAAACAGGACGAATGTAAGCTTCAGTTTCAAGAATGCTTAGTTGGGCTGGGGAGATAGCTCAGTTGGGAGAGTGCTTGCCTTGTAAGCACAAGGCCCTGGGTTAGATCCCCAGCACTGCAAAAAAAAAAAAACAAAAAACTTAGTAATGCTGTGTAAAGGCACGAGGTACAGTGCCTGGCATAGAGATGCTGTTTATATTACTGGATCTAAAGACTTTGCTGGAAGTGATTGTACATTTACTGCTGTAGTATATATATTCCACGGCATCATGCTATTTTTTAAACTTGTCCTAACCATCTCATATTGGAATATAAGCTCCTGAATAAGGACACAGGACAGAAAAGATGTCTACACTTTCAATTTCTCTAGCAACTTAGTTGAATTTTTGGAATACAGATTATTGATTATATAAAAACTCTGAATGAGTATTTGTTATGTAGAAAGAACATATTTATAGTATAATCTGTTATGTTCCCTTTAATGCCCATCTTCCAGATCAGAATCTGAAGCCAGACAGAGCCAGCCAATCATGTGGAGAAGGTTACGGGAGTATCATTTTAATGTATTTGCTTTGAGGTATATTTCCATATTTCAATCTAGGATTTCCATTCAGTCAAGATGACCCATGAAATAAATGTTGTACCCATATTATAAAAATGATTTTGGAAAGGAAGTAGGGAGAAGGGGGAGAGATTAAAGCTCTACTTTTACTGTCTGTTTTATTCTTTGGCTTTGTTCCTTCCTTGCTGACGATGTTAACCTTGTGCACAGAGCACAGCTTGCTGACTGGGTTGTTTCCTCCTCCTGTGCTGTGTGTGAGTAATGGCTGCCACTGTCTAAGTTATTGTCATGATAAACTGGGTGAAGCCATTTAATAGACTGTGTTCAGGCACCACAGGGTGAGAAATCTAGGTCACTAGTCATAAACAGCTTTGTCCCAGGAACAAGAGGCTTGCTGGTTGTCATGTCTTTGCACAAACAGCTCATCCTGGCACTTGAAATCACTGGCATAAATTGGGTCAGGTATTATTTTGGACTATATGAAATGACCCTATTTAACTATTTTCTGACGCCAGTTTCATGTGTTCATCTTAACACAAAGCACAATGAAGGAAATCTGTTTTGGACTCTTATGGTATAATTTTAAAGCTTTTTAAATTTAACAATGCTACCCGTTAAAAACAAGCTCAATAGTCTGTGAGTTTGTATAGTTATCACCTTTCACTTTCAGAAACATCATTATTAAAGGCAAAATGACATAGATGGGTAGAGCTGGGTGCAAGGACTTCAGAACATGCTACAAAGTCCTCAGTGCAGTAATGCCATAGTAGCATAGTCTTGGCGGCATAAATCATGATCTGAGAAAGGAGCGGTTGTGGAGAAAAGGCAAAGGGGATGCCTACCAGATAAGACAGCTGCTCCAGAGGGGAATAGGAGGAGGGTCTTCAGGCAAAGGCCTGGAAGGCAGGTTTCTAGAAGGCTAGGGTGGGGCCCCAGGCCCAGGGAAGCAGCAGTGATGGAATATGCCTTTACATATTCCAAGTAGCACAAGTACGCATCTAGGCGGAGCATGAGCATGAGGGACGCATACGTGATTCTGCTTCCATCCAAAAGGATGAATCCAGGTTCGCATCCTGAAAGATGCTAAGGTCTAAAATAAGGTGCCTAAGGGATTGTGCATTTGCTCTGCTGTTGGGTTAAAACAAATAGCTGAAACAAATGCCCCATGCCATAGTTGATAACATTGAGTTGACATCAACTCTTATTAAGGGTGAAAAAAGAATAAAGGTTCTCATGAGAACCTTTTGGTGGTTTGGAGAACTCTTGAGGAAGGAGGGTACTAAACGTCTAGAACTGGGTGACAGGGCATGAGAGTAATGTGAAAGCTCCACAAGCCACTCTCTATGTTTTTTTTTTGGAGCTGGCTGAGTTGGCCCTTCACAATGTACAGAGGTTATGTTTGATTAACAAGGTCAGACTGTGTCCTACACCATGTAGCGTACTGTGTCATTAAAAGAAGATGCAGGTGGAGCATCCTTAACCCGAAAACTCAAAATGATCCACCATCTGAAACTGTTGAGCATCAACACGATGCCACAGGTGGCCTGGTGGGATAGAGCACAGTTGAAACACAGGCGCGCTGGAAGTATTAGGTAGAGCTCCCTCCAGGCAGCGTGTGTAAAGGTGGTAGGAAACATATGTGAATTGAGTGCCCAGATTGAGACCCATCACGAAAGTATATCACGTATGTGTAGATGCTCCAAAATTAAAAAAAAAAAATCCATCACACGAAACACTTCTGGTCCCAAGACTTCAGATAAGAGATGCTTGACGGATACAAGAATAAGGTAGCTTTTCCTTGGATCTCCTACTCACATAATTAAATTACATTATTAGAATTTCATCTAGCTCCTTAAAATCTCCCAGATAACTTTCGAGTGGGTTGTTCAAGAATCTTACAATGATTTTTCTATTCCTGGCCTTTAGGTGGCTTGGGCCACTTCTGTTTTGAAAGCAGAACCTAATAAATACAGGATTAATAGTTACAGCATGTGACTGTTAAAGGCTTAATGGCTAGTGTATTTTTCTTTGTGATTTTTCTATGTAGATATAGAAGGGTTTTTATTGTTTGCCTGCTGAACAAGGCGAAAGATCTTGTGCCGGGTTATGAGGGGAAAATACGTTGGAAGTGGGCTTGTGTGTCTGTGCTGGCCGTCTCCAAGTCAGAAGCGTCTTGTGAATCTCTGAGCACAATTGATGCTTCCCCAACTTTGTTGTCATGAGCTTGCTGCTCTCATTTTTATAAAGGGCTTTGGTGTTGTCTTGGCAACTGTGATAGGGTTTTCACAACTATAATATGGGAAATTTAAAGTCTTCAAGTTAGACAACTGGCAGAGGGAACCATATTATATTTGGTTTTAGTCGAGGATCTCATTTTGTTTTAAGTCATGTAATTTTGAAACAAATGTGAAATTCCTAATTTTTGTTAAATATTGCCATTTTTTAATTTTTATTTGTTTTGGGGGGGTGCCAGGGATTGAACTCTGGGGCACTCGACTATTGAGCCACCTCCCCAGCCCTTTTTTGTGTTTTATTTAGAGATAGGGTCTCAACAAGTTGCTTAGCACCTCGCTTTTGCTGAGGCTGGCTTTGAACTTGCGCTCCTCCTGCCTCAGCTTCCAGAGCTGGGATTACAGGCATGCACCACCGTGCTTGGCAAATATTGCCATTTATTTAACCAGAGATCAGTTTTTCTTTCTCTTCAGATCCATAGTTTGCTGTCTTATATTCTTGGAGTCTTCTGTAGTGTGTTTAATATTTCACATCTTCAGGTGAATTCTTCCTTTCCGGTGCCCACAACTACTCATCCCTTATCCTCATAGACTTAAAACCGTACTGCGTTCTAGAGTTCTGCTGGAACGCCTCCCTGCTGCTGATCTGCTGTGCGTTTCCACTGTGTTGGCAAGTTTAAGTTGGTCTCCCTAAAACATTTGTATCCATCCACATGGAAGACAGGAGATTGTCATGAGGATCTGTCTGACTGACCATCCAGATCCTCAGTATGAGAATATTGTGATGACATAGGAATTCTCTAGAGTATACAGTAGCCAGTTTAGTAAACAATATGAAGAGGTAAAATAAGGTTATAATCTCAGACAAGAATGGAAAAGGAAGGAATCATTAATATTGGGATTAAAGGGACAGATTAAATCAGGTAGTCTCTGGATAAAGAAAATGTGTGTGTGTGTGTGTGTATATATATATATACACACACACATATATATACACATACACACATATACACACACACAATGGAATATTACTCAGCCATAAAAAAGAATGGAGTTACGGCATTTGCTGGTAAATGAATGGAACTGGAGAATATTATGCTAAGTAAAATAAGGCAATCCCAAAACACTAAAGGCCGACTGTTTTCTCCAATATAGTGATACAAATTTCACAATATAGGCAGTGTATGTAAGGGAAGAATAGAAGTACTTTGGATTAGAAAAAGGGGAATGAAGGGAAGGAGGGTTAATGGGAACAGGAAAGATGGAATGAATCGAACTTTACTATCCTATGTGCATGTATGATTACACAATCAATGTAATTCTACATCATGTGCAACTAAAAGAATGAGAGGTTATGCTCCATATATGTATGTCAAAATATATTCTATCATGTATAACTAATTAGAAAGAAACCAAATCGAATATAGTAAATCAGGTGTTCTCTAAGGTATTAGAACTTAAACATACCTTTTTCTAGTTGAAGATTCATGAGTTGCTTTTCAGGTTATAAGTGAATTTATGCAACTCCTTACTTGTCATTACAACAAACATTGGTTTTCACTTCCCATGCCCCTAGGTGGTGGGATGAATTCTTAAATTTTATTTAACGAGAAAGGAGCTGGGCACAGTGATACATGCCTGCATCCCCAGGTACTTGGGGAGCTTAGGCAGGAAGATTGCAAGTTTGAGGCTAATCTCAGCAATTTAATGAGACCTTGTTTCAAAATAAAAATAAAGGGTTGTGGGTATAGCTCAGTGGTACAGCATTCTTGGGTCCAATCTTCAGTACAATATATACACACAAAAAGTCTGTCCTTGGAAGATAGAGACAAAGCCTTAATTTGAAACTACTACAGTCTATCTGTTCCAATTAAAATTAGAAATTGGAAAAACACTGCAAAAAAGAGAGGTGGTGAAGGTAAGCGTGGTCTGTGGGGATCCAAGCAGATCATGCATAAACTTTAAATCCCTTACCTACATTTTGTAGGTTTCCCGTGATACATATTTCTCATACTTGAACTCACTACAAGCAGAGTCAACGAATGTTTGTTGCTTCACTGGAAGAGATTTATTTTATAGTTTAGTAATAAAAGTGAAATTTTGTGTTGATCCTTTTTTTCCTTGGAGTCCATCATCTTCACAAAATAAATGTTGAAACACGTTGTTTGCTTCTGCTGCATTTGCTGATACCAAAAAAAAAAAAAAAGAGAGAGAGAGAGAGAAAGAAAGATGTCTCTGTTAAAAGACTGCCAAAATAGTGTCAACACCTCCTTCAAGCTATAAAGTGAACAAAAATGTGTGAGCAGTTAATACTTAGCATATGTTTTTTCCCAAAACTGGAAAAACTTGTACTAGAATGTTATCTAGAAGCTACTCAAAACTTTCAAAAAGCGATTTCGAGAACCAAATCCCAGCAACAGAAATTTGCCTTTTGTATCCTCTGAGAATTGGCTGGGTGTGAGCGGGATGTGAGCATGACACAGGCTCGCCTTCCTGAGAGCTGCTGAGGAGGCCTTTTCCTGGAAGGAGTGCAGCTTACCAGACGCTCCCAGCTCTGCACAGCCCAGGAGGTGAGTGTCCTCGGGCACCATCCGCCTTCAGGCACCTTTGCTGCCGTCACCTACAACTGGAGTGTAGAAGGCTGGGAACAGAAGTAGTCTCCAGGCATCTCTCATTTCTTACTACCTAAATATTGTTAGATGTAATATGTATTTTCCTAACAGGAAAACAAATTATCAATTTGCTTTCACTGAAAATGATTAAAATTTGGTTTAAAATCGTCGATGATCCCACCATCTTTGTCTAGCTACATTGGCACGTTAGTATATGTATCATTCTGTCTTTTACAAATTCTGTGTGTGTTTGCACAGTTAGCATATCATCACTTCTGTAGCCTTAGAACCCATTTTCTTTCCACTTAGTAGCATGTTTGAAACATTCTTCTGAAATAGAAAGGTATCCTATTCTCTGAAATTTTTGCTAAGCTCATGGGCAAAGAAATGGTGGTTTATTGTTTTAATTCTCATTTCTTTGATTACTGGAATGGTAAACATTTTTATATGCTTGTTAGCAGGTTCCTTTTTTGGAGGAATTACATGTTTATTTTTTGGGGGGAGTGTTGCTGGAGGTGGACCCCAGGACCCCAAGCATTCTAGGCAGGAGCTCTGACACTGAACTACAGCCCCAGCCCCTTTTCCTGACATTTTATATTGTGGTGATTATTTTTTTTTTCCCTTTTATAAATAAAGAATACTTCCCTTTTCCTGATCACATGTGTAATAAATACCTTTTATCACTAGCTATTTAATATTGTGATGGAATTTTGTTGTTGTTTATTTACATTGTTATTTGCATTGATTTGGGAATGACATTCAGTGGTAAGAGCCACACTAAAATGATTTCAAATACCCAAGTGACCTATAAACTGTAGACTCTTAAGACCTGGTGAACCCTAAAGCCTGGACCTCGGGCATCACCACCGCCTGGCAACCAGGGCAGGATTAAGCCAGCTCGGATGCCTCTGCATGCTGAGTCTAACTAGGTCAGTCTGCAGTGGCTCTCCCAGGCCGTGGAGCTATTTTTGTCAATGTCTTTTCTGTTTGTGAAAATTAGAATTGAGGAAAGCTACAGATGCTTCCCATATGGCTGCTATTAGTAAAATTATATACAGAGGATTTAATTTGAGAAAAGAGTAGATGTGCTCAATTTATTTAGGGACTCGAAAACTGTGGAGGAGAGGTCCAGCTATCACAGCAGGAGCTTCCTGCCTCTAGGAACGTCAGTGCCTGGCAGCCTTCTGACCTGTCATGGGGATTGACAAGATGGGGACACCTTCATTTTTGGTGTTCATGGTTATGCCTGTCCTACAGTATTGTACCTGATGAGGACTGAAACCATCTTTCTGCCTTCATTCCCTATTCCACGCCGCTTCTTTTCAAATGGATATCTCAGATTTTTGATGGTGATTTTCCATTGGGTTTAATGAACTGGACAGATAACTGCTCTAGTTTTCCTCCGTCCAGGATTCAGAGAGCATTTGCAGTCCGTTGCACTCGTTATTACCAGGGTTTGTTTACATACAGCAGTGAGCAGGCTGTGATGGTTTATCACTCTAATTGGTCCATTAGATGTACTTGACATTTCACAAGGTTCTAGGAAGAGGGGGGGAAATTTCATCCACATCAGACTTGTGGAGCCTACTAATGGAGTTTAACATCTATTTTTGCCATCTGTGAAAATGCATTATGGATTTATATTTAAGGCATTAAAAAAAAAAACCTAAGTGGAATTGATCGTTGTCATCAAATTTAGCTACCTTCTGCTAAGGCAATCCAGTGACCCTCTAGATTTGATTTCCCCTAAATTTCCAGTCAATATGCTGCTTATCGTGGTACATTTGACTCACACAGAGAATGCACTGCTACATTGTGTTCATTTTATGGGAAATAATCCTGTTGAAACCATATCGTATGTCTTTTAAAGAGAATCCTGTGGTAACGTAACATATAAACATGCTGTAATGACATTTGCAAATTGTGTCCCAACTACTCCCAGATTAGAATATACTGAAGGAAAGAAAGTTTGGGAAACCTGACCAAATCATGTTTGGGAGACTCTTATTAAATTGCTTGTTTTAAGGATTCTTCAAGGTCTGGGGATGTAGCTCGGGGGTAGAGTACTTGCCTAACATGCATAATGTCTTGGGTGTGATACCCAGCACCACAAAAATGAATAAGAAGATTCCTCAAAACATATAATTATTTGTGTTGTAATTCCCAAAAGAGGAAATGGTTCATACCATTTTCCAAATGCATTCAATATCACAGCCCCACTTTTTGGGAAGCTTGACTCAGTACGCTCTCCATAAATCCTTTTGAATAATCAATTGAAAATGTCATAATTATGATTCACAGTTCAAGAGTCACTGAACATGTTTAGATTTAGTTTGCAATCTTTATAGATATATAAATATCTCTAATGAACCACATGTACACAAAACAACCTAATGAGGAAAATGCCTTCTTAGTGTTTTTGTGCTTAAGATATTGATAAAGAAAGCTGAGGAAGTCAACCTGTTGTCTTAGTGTTCAATAATTTAGGTGGCAAAGAAAGCATTATATAGATACATGCTGGAATGACCGTTTTGGGGAAGAGGAGGAAAAGGAGACAGAGATGAGAGGTGTTTTTTTGTTTTTTAACAAATGGCACTAACATGAATAGTGCTAGGGTCCAACTGAAGTAGCTTCTATTGATAATTCAAGATTATTATATTTTACTCTTTGGCAAGAGACCATTTATTTTACTCTAGGGGAGAAGTATAAAGTATATTCTTTAGGGTTTTGTGTGAGAGCAATGCCAGCTTTGAACCTGACTAGAGCTGCTCAAGTGAGGTCCGCCCTGGAGAGGCCTGCTGGCCCTCCTGGAGGTGGACCTTTCAGGGCTTATTTTGAGACAAGAGTCTCAAAAGTTCTTGATGCTTGGTGTGGGGACGCTGGTGCCTGAGATCCCCTAGCTCCACTCCCACCGCTCCACACTGTGAGGATCTCACTGTCCTTTGCCCGACGGCCAGCGAGTTTCGCCCTCACATTGTTCTTTGCTTCATTTTAATATTTATTTTTGGCCAGTTTAAAATTAGACAGCTGATTAATTGCTTATTTTCATCTGGGCCAATCAAACTGATTTCCTTTCTGAAAAAGCAAAGATTAAAAAATATCTAAAGGAGGGCCACTAGGTGAAGGCATAGGTTTTCTTATTTCCTCTGAGGTTCCTAGAAAGGTGGTGGTAATTGGGATGAAGAGGGAGCAGATAAGCAGCTTGTTTTCCTCTTCCACCTCTTTGGAGAAAATGTTCTAGTCTATTTTTAGAAAAAAAAAATTATTTTACAGTAATTTTTTTCCATTTTAATTAGCCTGTGAATGTAAGTCCACAGTTGCATTTTTTTTTTAAAGAATCAGTGATAAATAAGGACTACACTTATTTTTTTGCTCAATCCTTGGTTTAAATCCTTTTAAAAATAGTACACATAAGGCTGGGGTTGTAGCTTAGCAGTAGAGCGCTTGCCTAGCATGTGTGAGACTGGGTTCAATCCTCAGCTCCACATAAAAATTAATAAAATAAAGGTATTGTGTCCATCTACTAGTAAAACAAATTGTACACATAATGTCAAACCCCACAGAAAAGCTGAAATGTTGCAAGAATGGCTCACAAAAGCTGTGTACCTTTCAGATTCCTCAAATATTAACATATCGAATTAAGAAAGTACCCCAATACAATTCTCTAATTTACAGACTTTACTCAGATTTCACCATTTGCCCAGTGGTCTCTTTTATAGCAAAAGAAAATCCAAGGTTGTGCACCGTTATCACGTCTGTAGTCTTCAGCTCTTCCTCCAAGTCTGTCTGTGTAGTTCATGATACTGTCATTTTAAAGTCTTGGCCAGTTACCCTATAGGGTGTCCCTCGGTTGGATTTGTTTTTTTCTGATGATGAGGTTCAGGTTTTATGCTTCTCAGGAATGCCACTAGAGTGGCACTTGGTCTTCCATGTGTCGTATCAGGAGGCCACATGTATACTTTCGCAAGTATGATGGCAGTGACCTCCATCCCTTGACATTCTCTACTGTCAAATAACTAATTTTTGCTTTGTAATGCATAAGTATCTTGTAGGAAGATATTTTAAAACTATTTAAATATTCCATTCTTATGTATTCACCCACTAGGTTTAGCATCACTGAATCCTTTAGTATTGTGCTGGTTGCCAAATAGTCACCTTCTAATTCATCACACTTCTACATTTATAGTTGGCTTTCTACCACGAGGAAGAGCTTTCCTTTCTCTTATTTGTTTACATCAGCATAGACTTATGAATATTTATTTTGTGGGTCTTACTTCTTTTTGCTAATTGTGATTCTCAGATTCAGTCAGTTTCAAGTTGTCAGCTCTGTCATTTTGACATGTACCCATCATTCTTCAGCTTACTCCTTACTCCTTACTGTCTGGAGTAAGCTTTTCCAGGCATGTACTTCCCTTGAAATCAGTCTTTACTCTGGGAGATCAGTTTCCTGTTAGTGGAGGTTGATATTTTAAAACTCAAGTCTGGGTGCTTTATGCCAGGAGCATCTTTGCCTCCAGCTCAGATGCAGTTAAGAAATAGGTGCTGGAGGGAGAGAAAACACAATGTATCCTGAAAATGTGTATGTGTACGCCCAGTGTTTTCTTTTTTAAATGTAACTGATTGCTTTTCCATACAGGGAAATCCTGGAGTAAGTGGAGTAAGAATCATAGATCAGGAATTAAAAAATTTTGGTTTCTCTCTTCTGTTTTATTTTTTTGCACTGGTAACCAAATCCAGGGTCTCTCGCGTGGTAGGTAAATGCTATACCACTGAGCTATATTGTCAGCCCTTTTAATTTTGAGACAGGGTGTAGCTTAGTAGCCAAGCTGCCCAGGCTGGCCTTGAACTTGCAGTCCTCCTGCCTCAACCTCCCAAGTAGCTGGGATCACAGGTGTGTACCAGCATGCCCTGCTTCATCTGTTCGTTATTTACAAGAACTTGACTGAATCTCTTGTGTTCTGTGCTTCAGGTTTTTCCTTGTTGAAACTCAGAAAATAAATGAAGGTGATTTTAATGAAATTGGTCTCACCACTCTGCACTTGCTCCTTCTCCATCCACCCCGACCTCCAATCAGTCTACACTGTGGGCGGGTTGACTTTTTTTTTTTTAATTATAGGTCAGATCCTGGCCTTCCTACTTAAATAAAACTTTTCAGTTCCAAATATTTTGTCAGAGGTTTTGGTATAAAATCCTTATCCTGAACTACTGTTGCTGGCATTTCTTCTTAATATTCGTTGTTCGCTCTGGCTCAGGGTCTTTGCTCTTCTAATCCCTGTCTCAAGCAGTATTTTCCTTGGTTTCTGGGATGACTGCCTCCTCCCCCACCTGCACTGCCACTTCCTGGGAGAGGCCTTTGCTGACCACCTGCCCCAATAGTGTTGCAGAGTTTTCTTCATAACCTTGATCATGTATGGCCTACCTGTATTGCTGGCTGTAAGAGTCTCAAAGGGCAGTTCCTGGTACACAACAGGAATTTGGTAAATACCAATCAGGGTGCAGCAAAAGATCTCTCTTTGACAAAATATATTAAAAGTCTTTTTAAATGTTCCTATCCAAAGATTTAGCAATTCCTCTTACAGAGTTTATCCTTCAGACATTGGTTTATTCCATTCAACAGGCAGCCTTGTTTATAACATTGATAAATTAGAAACAACCTCAAGTTTAGATACCTCCTACAGAAATTAAGGTGTTTCCTATAATTCAGTATTAAGCAGCCATAAGTAAAGGCATTTTAGAAACATACTTGTTACATAGATGTCTAGGATCAAGATTCCAAAATGCTTCTTATGTGAAAATCCGGAAAAGACACACACACACACACACACTTTGAAAAAAATCTACAAGAGCAGATACTGGGCTGGAGTGGTAGTTACATGCCTGTAATCAGGACTCGTGAGACTGAGGCTGGAGGCTCATAAGTTTGAGACCAGCCTCAGCAATTTAGGCTCTGTCTCAAAAAGGGCCGGGGATGTTCCTCAGGGGTAAAGTGCCCCTGGGTTCAGTCCCCAGTACTGCAAAACAAAAAGGTCAGGTAGTAAAATATTTAGAGCAGTTACATCTGAATTTTGAGATTGCAGCACAAATGTTTTGTGCTTATTCAGATTTTCTGTTTTGTGCTTATTCAGATTTTCTATTTTCTGCACTTAATATGTATTACTTGTCTAGTTTATAATCTTTTGGAGTAACTACTCGAATACCACTGGAAATTGACCTATATAGTGGAAAGTAAGCTGTTGGAATTTAGAACGGTTCTTGGGCTTAGTTATACACAGCCTCGGGCTAGACAGCTGAGTCTGATAATCCCCTCTGTATGCTAGGGAAGGCTAACCAACATGGTGCTGACTTTATAGAAAGAGGACAAGAAACAGATTCTTCTGCTCAAGAGAATTAAGATAGACTTCATGAAGATACCTTGGCTCTTAAAGTATTTGAAAGGTTTAGCAGATGATTGGAAAACATTTCCAATAGGAGGAATAGTGGCAGTGAAGAAGGAAAGAGGGGCTAGGGGTGTTGCTCGGTGGTAAAGCGCCTACCCAGTGTGTGTGTGTGTGTGTGTGTGTGTGTGTGTGTGTGTGTGGCCCTGGATGACATCCTCAGCACCACACACACACAAATTGTGAACCTTGTTAAAGAAAGAGCAGATACATCCATTTTATCAAAACAGAGGGGAGTGGGTAGAAAGAATTCTCCTGGACGACACAGGAGCACATCCCAGGGCCTTTATTTAGCAGGCACCTGGGAGGCATGTTTTGGGCAGGGGAGTAGTGAGCTACTGCAGCTGCTTTTTTAGGGTGACAAATCCGACAGGTTATGGAATTGAAGACCAAAGGCTGGCAATGTTGAAAACAGTTTCTAGACTGAAGCTGGAAACAAACTAGGGATGCTGGTGTTTGCCCACGTGTCAAGTAGGCTGCATGTCAATTAGGTTATAAGATGAGGATTCATACTTTGGGGTGTATTTGACTTGATGATTTTACTTCCCTCTGTTCCCCAGCTTCATTGTGGCATTATTAGCTGCTACATCTAAGAACAGTATGGTAGTGTCTAGAGCTAGTGATAAGAAAGAGAATGTCCACAGGCAGGATGTATAAAACAGGAGGCATCTTTTTTTTTTTTTTTTTTTAACTTTTGGTCAAAGAGGTAAGATGTTTTGTATAAGTTTCTTACACATTTAGGAAAAAAAATATATTTTGGTTCGTTGCAATTACCTCAGTATATCAACCCCAAATTCTGAAGGCAAATGCCTAAAAAGTCACATTGATTTGGTTGGAGGAAATTAGCAAATGTCCCTTTTGAAACTAGGTCAATTCCTTACTTTAATTTCTGATCTAACACAAGACTCCAGCTGTCAGGCTCTCGTATTAATCCTCTATCGGTAAAATCCCCTTTAAAATACATTGTAATTAACTTGCAGGAATTGACAGTAAAGGGTAGAGCATTCAGATAATATTTGGTTATAAGCATCTCATGTGGAATTGGCTATTTAAACCTTTTAGAAATCATTAAAAATACTTGGAGAGATAGTATTTCAGTAGAAATTCTTTCCATTGTGAGCCCCCGCCCCTCCAGTACTGGGGATGAAACTCAGGGGTGCTCTACCACTGAGCTACATGCCCAGATGTGCCCCCGCCAGGCCCTTTAAATTAATTTTGGGATGGGGACTTGCTAAGTTGCACTGGCTGGCCTCGAACTTTTCATCCTCCTGCCTCAGCCAGTGTATGGTACTGCACTGAGCCTGAAATTGACTCTAGAATTTCTAGCAGTTTCAGCCTCAAAAATTCAGACTATGCAACTTGATTTTGCTGGAATATTCAGTAGGAACTTTTGATTTCAACATAAGCATTTTTAGAAACTTTAGTGGGGGGGAAGAACTTCAGTGTAATTATCCTTAAACCAGTGTGAGTCTCAAAAGTGCCGCAGGAAAGCTGTTTAAAGCTGATAGCATGCCTGCCTCTTATTCATTTGGTTATGTATTAGTTTTAGCCACTGCTATGAAGTTCAAACATGAAGAAAATTTGTTTTCTACAATTTGAGGTCCCCATGAAAGAGTCCTGGGTTATGTACATGTGGATTTTGTAAAACAGCCCAAGTAGTTAGACTTCTTACCCTAAAGAAAACAGGAATATGTAGAGTCCTGGCGATCAAACCCAGGGGCTCACATGTGCAAGGCAAGCACTCTACCACTGATCTACATCCCCACCCTTGCTGCTTTTTTATTTTATTTAGGGTTTTGTTGAGTTGCCCAGAATGACCTTGAACTTGTGACCCTCCTGCCTCAGTCTGCAGGAGTAGCTGAGATTGCAGATGTGTTCTACTCTACCTAGTTGTAGATTCATTTTGAACTGAATTGAGTTTTTCCTAAATACTCAGCATTACAGTTTTTGTCACTGTCCAAGGTACTATAAAACTGGGACTAAAGAGGTAGCAGCTTCCTTTTCTGTCATCTTAAGAACTATGTCCTTTGGGGACCTGTCTAAAGTCAAAGAGAATAAGATAACTATTGAGAAGGAAAGTAAAATTGATTGCTGGATTACACTAAATGTGGAAAACAAATGCCCTCTTTGAGCTAAGTACTACTTACCTTTGTGTGTGTGTTTGTTGGAGACAGGTGCTGGGGCTTGAACCCCGAAGCATTCTACCTCTGCACTCCAGCCTCAACTCTTTTTAAAATATTTTATTTTGAGATAGGGTCTCTCTGAGTTGCCCAGATAGGCTTCCAACTTGGAATCCTTTGTCTCAGCTTCCTGGGATCACAGGTGTGAGCCACCGAGCCTGGCTACTTTTGGAACCCAAAGGAAATGGTAGGTTGAGAATTCAGATTAAGGAGAGGATCAAGAGAAGGTGATACGTTGCAGAATTCTTAGAGGTGCATGTGATTTGAAGCAGTTCAAATAAGACCGCAGTGATCAAAACCAATTTGCAACAGCTAATCAGTGCATGAATGAGGTCTTTTAATTAGGAATACTAGATCTGTGTGCTTTTAGCTTTTAATTTTTTTCAGAAAAATTGTATAAGCTGCTCTTTAAAATGAATTTCTGCTTTTACTTTTTAATAACTATAAATAAAACATAAGTTAAATCTGTTTCTTAGCATTTGCTTCCTACAATAATGATACACAAGCTTCTAGCATTTTATTAGGTAAATACTAAGTTCTGTCAAATGCCAAGAGTTTAATCTGCATCATTTTGATAATTTTGAGGATCAAATCTAGTTTTTACAATATTCCTTATATAA
The DNA here is from genome assembly GCF_902686445.1 of Sciurus carolinensis. Lineage (NCBI taxonomy): Eukaryota > Metazoa > Chordata > Mammalia > Rodentia > Sciuridae > Sciurus > Sciurus carolinensis. The sequence goes on from NC_062219.1 coordinate 28,547,011, forward strand.
AATACTTGAAGTCTACAAGAAAAAAACATTAATTTCTTACAAATATTGAGAATACACTGTAAATGCAGTATCTTTTTCATTTATCTTCCAGAACAATTAGATCTTTATTATATTCCTGATTACACATGCACACCCTCTTACCCCTCCCATTCCTGATGTTTTCTAAGGAATACAGAAGAATGCAGGATCACACATTTCTGCAGAATAAAGTTTTGTTAAGAACGAGCTGAGGAAGTAGGGAAATTGAGGCATGCTTGTTATGGGGTACAAAGCTTTGAGTCAACAGATGAATAACTTCTCGGGACCCAACATACAGCAAGATGATCATAGTTAATATTGTGTTGTATGCTTGAGTCTGCTAAGACCTTAATTGTTCTCACTACATACACACACAATAGCTATGTAAGGTGATGGAAGTGTTAATTAACTTGATTGTGGTAATCATCTCCCAGTGGATACATAGAGCAAATCATTATGTTGTACCTTAAATATATATAATTTTTATTTGTCAATTATATGTTACTAAAGTTGGCGTGAAAACAAGCAGAAGTACTACTAGGTATCTATTTCATAATCTCATAGAGTTCTTGCCGCAACCTAAAACTTGTTTTATAGAAACCCATTTGTTAGTAGCCATAAGCTAAGAGGGAAAAACAGGAAAAAGAACAAGGTGACAAATCACAGATTTGATGAGAGAGTGAAGACCAAAGCACACGAACTGCTTCCACATTGTACCGTGTCAAGACACCATTTTCTTCCGTTGAGGATAACAGCACAGAATCAGACTGAAAGGGAGCTGAGGGATCTTGATCTGGTTTTGTTTTTATTGTTGGTACTGGGAATCAAATCCAGGGCCTCACACTTGATAGGCAAGTGCTCCACCACTGAGCTACATCGCCAGCCCTTTTTGTTCTGAAGCAGTCTCTTGCTAAGTTTCCCAGGCTGGCCTCGAACCTGCACTTCTCTTGCCTCAGCCTCCTGATACCTGGAACTAAGGAAGTGTCAGACTGTGCCTAGCTGAATTGTGGTTTTGACCATGGAGCTGCTGTAACTTGACTCTGGAGACAGCAGGTATTGAGTGGGCAGGAAATAAATGAGCATATGGAATTGAAGCACACTGAGTCCTCCCCAAACTGCCCTAGAGTCAAGTTCCTAATTCACCAACTATGGTCATAGAATATGGTAATATTTTTGTTATGGATTATCATGGGCTATTGACTTTATAAACCAATCTTTTCTCCTTAGTTCATTAGGATTTATGTATATTTTAAAATCTCTTTTCAAAAAGTGATTCCCATTCCTTTAAATTATAAGTTGTCAGTCTGATCTTTACCTATCTGCCACTATCCAACATTGATAAATATACCATTTGCTATATACCAAAAGAAACCAAAAGTGGAGTGATAAGCTGAGGCCTTAGTCTTGAGAAAATAACAAAAATGATGTGTGTAATTACGATTGTGCCTCCTAAAATATTTGCTGTGCAGTGTGTAGTTCAAGCATATTTGATAGTACCTGTTGCTCCATGCACTGGAGCATAGAAATCTTGAGCCACTTGTCATATATAAAACCCTTTATTCTCTTTCCTGTCTTGTTAGCATTCAGCTGTTTTTCTGGATGAATGCACCATCGTTGAGTTAAAAAAAAAGAAAGAAAGAAAACAAAAGTATTGTTCCTAGAGGAAGAGTAGTGCATTGTCTCCACACAATGTCCTCTCCTGTCCTTCCCTGCCTGCCTTCTCTCCTTTTGGTACCAGTCATTTCCCATTCACAGGCCGCAATGGTCCAAATGCTTCCTGGGTGCTAGGGGTGAAATGTTGCCCTCTTACACAGAGGGCAGATGCCGCAGCAGAACATAGCATAGGGATTAAGAGCCTGCCATTTGTAGGCATCCCTGTCCCTTGGTACCACCCACTCCAGGGGAGGGTTTCAGGACCACCCCACCATGGACACCTAAATCCACAGATGTTCAAGGCCTTTATATAAAGTAGATACTTGCATATAACCTACCTTCATCCTCCCACATACTCTAAATCATCTCTAGATTACTTATAATACCTAATACAATGTAAATACTGTATAAATAGTTGTTATACTACATTGTTTAGGGAATAATGATAAGGAAAAAAGTCTGCATATTCAGTGCAGATAAAATCTTTTTTTCTCAAAATATTTTCTTTTTTTTTCTTACTCCCCGTGGTATTCATTTACTCTCCCTCTTATATTTAAAAAAAAAAAAAAAAAAAAAAATTGAGACTGTGGAAAATCCAAATTCTACCAATATGTGAATTTTTTTTTTGTTCTTCTTAGATATACATGACAGTAGATATACATGACAGTAGAGTATATTTTGACATATACATACATGGAATACAACTTATTCTAATTAGGATCCCATTCTTGTGGTTGTACTTAATATGGAGTTATGCTGGTCATATATTCATATATGAACATAGGAAAGTTATGTCCAGTTCATTCTACTGTCTTTCCTGTTCCCATTCCCCTCCCTTCCCTTCATTCCCCTTTGACTAATCCAATGACCTTCTTCCCCAGATATTTTCAGTCTGAGTGTGCTAAGTCCGTGGATGGGGAACCTGCAGTTTCAGAAGACTGACAGGACTGGCTTCAACAAGCTCTTCTGTATCTCTGCGTTATCTCATCTGTAGGATTAACATAATAGGGTTATTGTGAAATCAGACCAGTTTGCATGTCTGTAAGCCCTCAGAATAATGTTTAACAAATAGATGATTTCTATTTAAATAGAAATTTTTAAAAATACATAAACTAAGAAGAAATAAAAATTTGTGAGACGGTGTCATACGTAATTAAACTACTATTCACAACAATGAATTACTCAGTCTGAAAAGTCCATAGTACCAGGTTGAGAAGCCCTGCACTAGAGAAATCACTTGAATCCATGCAGGCTACTTTTGACAATGTAAGCAGAGAGATCATTTGAATCCATACAGGGTACTTTCGACAATGTAAGCAACGTGCTGGACTGAACTGGCATTCCACGGGCTCCTGTTGAGTAGTCTGTAGTTTCGAGGGCATAAGAAAGGTTCACTGCCCAGTCCCATGGTGCTTGAGCCTCCTCCATCTTGGAAGTTCTGGTTCTCTGATCTTCACTAGGCCAGCTCCAGCTGTTCAAAGGGGCTCGTCAGAGGGGCTTGAAAGATTTTATTTTCTTATAAAAACTTATATCTTATTTTCTCAATTGGGCCCACCTAAACTCATTAGGTTAATTTGTTTTAATCAGAGTATTCTGGTCCCTATGCCACATATGTTTAAATTCTACAAGGACAGGCCAGGGTAAGAATTTTTATCATGATACTTTTTCCTCAGTCCCCCCTCCATGACTCTACAAAAAACCCTTTTAAAGATAAGCCCAGGGCAAAAACTGTGGTAGAAATAATAGAATTCAAAGTTCACAATGTAACTTACCACTGACTGAAAACAAGTAAATTCTGGGGACCTATATGTAATTCATTTAGAAATAATTCCTAAATCTTTAACATTTGTGTTCATTGGTTCTTCCTCTCCTCCTTGAAGACCTGTAGTTTTTCAGAACTTGATAAAGCAAGTCAGTCTTTGGGCCTTCTGAACAAAGCAATGAAACTTCATGCAGTTGCACAATGGCTCCATGTCTGTCCTCAACAAGGAAAGGAGAGAAAGAACAGAGGTCTCTCTGCCTGACTGATTCTAAATGACCGCCTTTTTCAAATGCTTCTGATGTGGGAACAAAATCAGCCCTAATCTTTGGGGTTTTAAATGTCAATTTTAATTGCATCTGGAAACCAAAAGAAGAGTCTGGAGAAATAGCAAATAATGCATAGATGATTTTGGTAAAAGAATTTTGTTTTTAATGTGCGTTCCATGCACATCCTGTTTGGGGCTCCAGTGGAGTTTGAGTCCTGAGTTTGGACTGATGTTTAGCAACCTTTCTTATCCAGGAAAGGCCTCCCCTGCTGCAGCCCCCACCCACTGGAGCTTTGCTAGCTGTTTTGAGCAGGAGCCATTCCCAGCTTTCGCTTGGTTCAGTGAACAGGGTCACGGCTCAGAACAGCGACTGCAGAGCCAGGTCTCGCCACCCTTTTGCTTTTTTCCCGAGTGCACCTTAAGCTGTGAGAGAGGGGAGAGACTGGCCTGATTAAATAGCCCCGTCACTGTCACTGGTTAGTGGTCTTGGCCTGCCTGAGGGACTCGGAGCAAGAAGAGGGAGACATGCAGACATGTTGCAGCATATTCAAGAAAGAAGGATTTTAGAATGGAAGATGCTAACATGGACTGTAAGTTCTCCAGCTCTAATTGTATTTTGAAAACCGTAATAAGGGTCTGTCGGGCAGTTGTGAAACCAGTTTTGACAATTGTAGCACAACAGGTGAGGTAGAGTAGGAAGTCTTTTAATACAGCCTGTTTAAAAAAAATGTTTTTGATAAAAGAGGAGAGGGAATTTTAATTAAACAAAACGATCTGTTACGTTACATAAATAATGGATTTATACTGGTCTTTATTTCCCAGAGCTGTGTGATAGCTTCTGTGAAAGCTGAAGGTAAATGATCATGCTTCATTTTTCACATTCTACTGTTTTTCTTTCGGCAAAAACAAAAGGAAAACCCTAATAACATCTAAGATCACCTTAAACTGCTGAGAGAGCAAACTACACATGTACAGTTAGGCTACTGTCCAAAGAAAACTTTGGTATGGAATTTATTTGTGATTTATCTGTTCTCAGTATTTGTGGTTCAGATTGGTGGAAGACTGATGTTTGCTTATAAAAGAAAGGCATTTCTCGCGCCTACCTCGTTTTTATTTAGATTTGCTTTTTATCAGAAACATTTGCGTTTTCCACTTGATTTTTCTTAACAGGATGCTTTCAGTTCCATGGCATGTAAAAAGTGGGTTTTACAGAGAAAACTACAACCCTGGAATTTCATGTACTACACTTCAGAGAGTTATTTTTATCACCTTATTTTATTCTCTAGAAGTTTCTATATATAGATGTTTCATGAAGTTCATTTTTTAAGAATAATAAAGATGTTTAATTCACAAAATTCATTATCTATTAAAATATATATCTTCATTTTCATAATTTTGCAATTTTTCTATGACAAAACACCTCTAGAAAAGAAATACAAATTTTATATAGTTGCCAGGATCCAGAAGCCATTAGGACATCGGTTATGATGTGAATACGTGGTTTGTTTTTATTTTAGGATTATAAAATGTAGAGTAAAAGCAGCACATAGAAATATTTTTGGTATGTATCTGAGTTTGTCTTTTATTCTGACACTAGTTGTGACTTTCAGACAAATTACATCTGTGTGTTGATACTGGCATACAGTGGAATAATCTCAGATTTTCAGGGTTGTATATACATAAAAGAAAAGCAAAATGCCTCAGCCAAAATTTGTTCAGTCAACTGGATTTTACATTCTTTTTTCTTTAAATGAGGCTCTTTTATGGAGACATAGGTTTCTATGTAGAGAGTATATTTATAGATAGTATTCAAGTATTAGGATAAGATGTACTTGATGGATAAGCATCAGGGTTTTTTGTCTTTACATGATACAAACGAGACTACTGACATCCAATGAAATACAGGTTATTCTGTAAGGAAGTCAGACATCCAGATGATTTTTCAAAAAATTGGTTAAAAGAGAAGTGGGAATTTTAGTTAAACAAAAAAGTGACTAAAAAGCACTAAATGTTTATAGAATGCTGGATTTTGGTCCTACTTTTCCAATTGCCATCTTTCTCTCTGATGTTGTACAGACCCTGCAGCAGCAGGAAACAGACGCTTCATTTCATGAATTCAGATTTCCTGATAAGGGGAGCCTCCCTCTACCATGCAGTCGTGGGAGCAGAACCCGTTCTCACCACCAAGCTGCACTGAGTTAGAGGCGGCTGGGGACAGCTGCCCTCTAATGATTGGCTGTCCATAGCACTGCCCTTTCCCACTGCTTTGATGGTTCGTCCCCACACCAGCACCAATGCTGGGAGCGGGGGATGTTGTCTGTTTTGTCACTGTTGTATCAGAAGTACCTGGAATGGTACGCTGAATGCCACAGAAAAGCCAGTAGGCACTTAATCAGCTTATCAAATTTATGAACCCATCCCTCGTCTAAAGTAGCACAGAGTAGGAGAAGCCACACCTAAACCTTTTATAAAACCCTCCAAATGGCAAAACCAGTTGCAACTTTATATAAAATCCAGCACCTGCAGGAGAACATACTAATTATTTCTAGCTAACAAACCTCTACTGTTCTTTTCTTACTTTTGGAGGAAGAAAAGGTCAGCAGGAAATGTTAATATCTTATCATACATGACAGTAGTGTTTCAAGAAGAAGAGAAAACCAAAAAGTTTATTTTCTACATGGCAAACAGCTGAATTAAGTGCTCTAGAAAGATAATTGTTCATTAAATGCCAGTTGGTGGGCTGGAGGTGTTGCTCAGTAGTAGAGTGCTTGCCTAGCATGCACAAGGCTCTGGGTTAGCTCTCAGGCCTTAAAAGAACAAGCCAGATTGTGGGCTGATTGACATCCTTTACCTTCCTCCTCCCAAGTCCTTCAGGAGGACTCACAGTGAAGGTCACCTTGGTGGCAAACTCAAGCTCCTTTACCAGGAATTCTATGTTGGCATATGTTTTAGAAACTAAAAATCATTTTAAATTAAGGACTCACAAAATATTAGTCTTTTTCAAATGTAAGTTGAATCTTCACTTTGATCAAGAGACAAAAGATTGAACTTGAAAGTCTGAAGACTCAGCCCTGCGCATGCGCCGCCTGGGTGTGCACGCCTCAGGATGGCCCACAATATGGAACCACTGGCAAAGAAGATCTTTAAAGGAATTTTAGTAGCTGAATTGATGGGTGTTTTTGGAGCCTATTTTTTGTTTAATAAAATGAACACAAGTCAAGACTTCAGGCAAACAATGAACAAGAAATTTCCCTTCATCTTGGAAGTTTACTATAAATCCATCAAACAGGCTGAAATGTATGGAATCAGAAAGCAAGATCAAGAGAAATGGCTGGATAGCAAAAATTAAGAATAAGTCCAGTCATCACGTTCAGCCTCCCATTGGAGCTGTTTGAGACCTTTAAGAGGAGAAGAAAGATGAGCTGAGCCATGTTGCAGACTCTGGGCCACCACAGAACATCCTACTGACTAACGGGAGCGTCAGGTCTGCTTTGGCCTGTGGCTTCCCACCTACTACTGCAAACCCATGTTTGTTTGTTGCTCTTCTATTTTTATTGTCAAAGATTAATGTTTTACAAATAAAAGACTAAGGAAGGAAAAGGAAAAAAAAAAAAAGAAAGTCTGAAGACTCGATTTCCACAGGCAAGCCCATACGCTGTCTGAGCCACAGTCCCCTCTGTGAAATAGCAGCAATCATTCCTGCCACTTATGTATTTGGAAAAGACTGTACCATGGTTGTCAGTAGGTTTTAAAGTCGAACTGATGTGGATTTTATTTACAATTTAGCCATTCACATTGGACAGATTACTTCTTTGAGCCTTAGTTTCCATTTCTGCTCAGTGAGGAGAATATTCCTTAGCATGCAGTCAAGCTGTCAGCAGTAAATTGACCCAAGGGGTTTAAGGCATCTAGTACAATCTCTTACATAGTAGGTTACCAATGGCAGTTGTATTTGTGGTCATTATTCTAATTATTTACCATTGTGTATGTGGATGCCTTTTCAATGATCTGGCCAAACTCTTAAAATATATTAATTATCCACTATTACTCTGAAAATCTGGTGGAAATTTTCTCAACTATTTTCTATAACTTACTTTTCTTTCTTTCTTTTTGGTACTAGGGATTGAACCCAGGGATGCTTAACCACTGAGCCACATCCCCAGCCTATTTGGTATTTTGTGTGGAGACAGGGTCTCACTGAGGTGCTTAGGGCCTTACCAAGTTGCTGAGGCTGGCTTGGAACTCAGATCCTCCTGCCTCACCCTCCGTAGCCTCTCTGGGATTATAGGCCTTCGCCACTTTTCTGAGCCTAATGATGTGTCAATGAGGTGTTCTTCTTTGAAACAAACATCAATAAAATCAAAGTTTTCAGATGCCATCATATACTCATTTAAACCTCCCAAGATCTCAGAATATCACAGGTGAAAGGGAGTTGAACTTACAGAACAGACCACATAGATATTCCTAGGGAAGGAGAACTGGTAGGACAGTATCCAGGGTAGGAGTTAAAATTCTCATTTAGGAAATGGCGTGTCGCTCATGGATCTTCTGTCTAGCCAAAGAGCTTAAAGATTAAAATCTGCTTAATTGTAGAAATGAGATACAGTGAAAGAAAAGGGAGAGATTTGACAGAAGGGTATGAAGACAGTAAAACATATTATCAAACAGCCTGAAGATGTTTTGAGTTCTGAGATTTAGCACTTAAAGTCTAAGGTGAAAATCACATGGTAAAAGCCACCTGTCCTCTTTCGCAGCACTTTGCTGAGTCACTGTTTAGTGAATACTCTCCAACCTGTAGTTTAATACCGAATTGCGAACATTTGTATGCCATCTTGACAATACAACTTTTTTTTATCAAAACCTTCAGGTAACATGAATAAATAAAATCTAATTGAACTACAAACTGACTGATCTTTTAAAACTCAGATTAGGATCTTTAACACATAAGAACAGAGGCATCTTGGGGACACAGCTCAGTGGCAGAGCACTTAGCGTGCACAGGAGACCCTGGGCTTCATCTCTAGCACTTGGGTAAAAGTACAGTCATGAACAATCGGTATATGACTATTTAGCATAAATAGGATCTTTTATACATTTTAAATCCCTAAAATCATTTGTTCACTAAAATCTAAAACCTCTAATACTGATTAGAGAGGATACTGGTATCCTAAAAGAGTGTAAGTAATTCCATAAGAGTTAGATGTATTGATCTATAGCTTCTTCAAAATACAATTCTCGGACTGGGGTTGTAGCTCAGTGGTAGACTACTTGCCTAGCATGTGTGAGGCACTGGTTTCATCCTCGGCACTACATAAAATTATTGTGTCCGTCTACAACTAAAAAACAGTTTTTTTAAATAATTTATAAAAAAAAATATAGATAATTTTCAAGTTGGGCATAGTGGTGTACTCCTAGATTCCCAGCTACTCAGGAGGATTGGAAGAGTCCAAGTTCAAGGCCAGCCTGGGTGACTTCCTGAGATCTTGTCTCAAAATTAAAAATTAAAAAAGAATTTGGGGATATAGGTCAGTGGCAGAGCACTTACCTAGCTTGTATGAGATGAGGCACTGGGTTTCATCCCCAGCATCACATACACACCTAAACACACACACACACACACACACACACACACATTTAGTATAATTTTCAAATACACTTCTTAAAGGTATCAACATTTTTAATTAGAAGTTACTTTCCTCAAGGCCTATTGTATTTTAAAATATAATGCCGTAAAATCATTTCTGCATTATAATCTGTTGGGTAATGTAAATATGTTTTTAGTAAGTATCTTATCAGAGACAGGATAAATTATCATGCCTAAAAAGCAAGTAACATGTTTTGAAGGACCAAGAAGGTTAAAGTTAATATTTAAGCTTTCCACTTACTTGATTTAATATTAACAAGGCAGAGTTTTCATGTCTTTCTGTAACAACACTGACAAAGCACTGAGTCAAAAATTAACATTTTGAGACTGTCAGGGAGTACCACATCTCCCCCTTAGCTTGTAGGAGGCCCTGAATTCAGTCCTCGCACTGTCCTTTCCCCCCACAAAAGACTTCTTCCTTTGAGTATAAATTTTATAGTTTATTTTGCTGATAATTTAAAATATACAATTTAATTATGTAAGCACTTCAATATATTTCAATCATGATCAAGAGAAAAATTAACACAAATGTATCATTGGGAAGTTTTACTTGGATTTAAATTAAGTAAAATCAGCAAGAACTAAGCAAAAGCTATTTACGTATACAAATTGTATCTATATGTGAGAGTTCTCTTGGTGATCAAACATGGAGTTTGGGGGTTTCTTTCATCTTTTTTTTTTTTTTTTTTTTGTCTTAGGGATTGAACTCCAAGCCCTATTTGGTATTTTATTTATAGACAGGGTCTCACTGAGTTGTTTAGTGCCTCGCTTTTGCTGAGGCTGGCTTTGAACTCACAGCCTCCTGAGCTGCTGGGATTACAAGTGTGCACCACTGCGCCTGACCGAGTTTGGGGTTTTCTTAAATATTTTTTATACATTCTTAAGTAGGTTCATAAACATTTATGTATTTTAACTTTTTAAAGATATACAGTGGGTGTTAAAATGAGATTTGGCTCTTGTGCATAGCTCTTAGCTTTTTCAACTTTGATTTTTGGGTTTTATTTATTTTTTATTTGCCACTCTGAGGATTAAATCCAGGGCATTGGACCACTGAGAGATATCTCACAGCCCTTTTCATTTTTTATTTTGAAACGGGATCTCACTAAATTGCCAAGATTGGCTTTAAACTTGCGACCCTCCTGCCTCGACCTTTGGAATTTCTGGGAGGACAGTGTGCACTACTATCAACTTCGTATAGAGTTTCAGGCTTTGTGCATTAAGTCTGCTCTCTGTAACCAGGAGCACCTGAGTTGATTGAAGGTTCCCATAACTTGACTGACAGTTGTATTCCCCTTAGAAAGTTTGCAATGAAAGCAATATGTTCTCATTGGACCTAGAGAAGGGCTATGTTCTTCATGAATCATTAAATTTATTGTGCTGCAGACCTTAAGCAGTTAATTTTTTTTAGATTGAACCAGGGATGTGTAATCATTGAGCCTCATTCTCAGTCCCTTTTTTAAAATTTTTTTAAAAAATTTTTGAGACAGTATTGCTAAATTGCTTAGGGTCTTGCTAAGTTGCTAAGGCTGGCCTCGTCCTCCTGAGTCGCTGAGATTACAGATGTGTGCCACTGCACCTGACATGCTACCTTTTTTTAATCTGTTAGAGTTTGGATCTGGAATGTCTCCCAAAGGCTCGTGTGTCGAAGGCCTAGTCTCCAATGCAGCATCGTTCAGAGGTGGGCTTTTGGATCCTGAAGGCTCTTATCTCATCAATGGATTGATCTCAATGTGCTCATAATTGAGTAGACTATTGGGAGGTAGTGGGAACTGCAGGAGGTGGGTCCTACTTAGAGGAAGCAGGTCGCTGGTGGCATGCCACCAGGTTTGTTACGTCCAGCCCCTTCCTTGTGCTCTTTCTGTTGCCTCTGCTATGACGTGGGCAACCTTGTTCCGCCACAGTATCACTGCCATAATGTTCTGCCTCACTACAGGCCCAGAGTCAGTGAGCCAAATGACCGTGGACTGAAATCTCTGAGATCATGAGCTAAAATAAATCTTTCCTTTTCTAAATTGATGTTCTCAGGTTTTTGTCCCAGCAACAAAATGCTGACTAAGACATCATCCATCCATAAATGTACACTTAAGGTGCATCCACATCTTGGCTATTTTGAGTTACACGCAGTGAATATGGGAGTTCCTATTTTCAGTTCTTTTGAACATATATACCCAGACATATTAGTGCTCAATCTTAACTCTATTTCTAATAGTTCTGTTTTTTAATTTTTCGAGGAGCTTCCCTACTGTTTTCCATAACTGCACCATTTTACATTTGTGCTAACAGTGTTCTTGGTTCCCAGTTTCTCCATATCTTGGCCAATGCTCATCTCTGGTTTTTTTGACAAGTCATCCTGTGGCCATATCTCATGGTAATTTTAATTGTACTTTCCTGATGACTAGTGGTATTGAGCATCTTTTCATATACAGTTGGCCCTTCATATTCGCAGGTTCCACATCTGAGAATTCAGCCAACCTATATCTGAGTTGGGTGTGGTGGCACATGTATGTAATCCCAGTGATTTGGGAGTCTGAGGCAGGAGGATCTCAAGTTCAAGGTCAGCCTGGGCAACTTAGTGAGACTCTGTCTCAAAATAAAGATTGAAGAAGAAAAAAATAAAAAGGTTGGGGATGTAGCTAAGTGGTGGAGCACCCCTGGATTCAATCTCCAGTACCATTAAAAAATATATATATATATTATACTAAACATGTACAGATGTTTTTTTCTTGTCATTATTCCCTAAATAATACAGTGTAACAGTTACTTAAATAGCATTTAAAAAATAACATATTAGGTAATATAAGTCATCTAAAGATGACTTTAAGTATATGGAAGGGTTGCTTAAGTTAGATGCAAAAATTAGGCCATTTTATTTGAAGAATTTGAGCATCTATGGATTTCGGTGGCTAAGGGGGCCCTAGAACCAATTGCTTATAGATCCCAAGGGACTTCTGTACCATGAATGTCATCTCTGTGGAAGGCAGAATTTGTATGCTGTTGTAAGGGCTCTTGGCAGTGACTTTATCCCCATTACAAGTCTGCCTGGGACACCAGTGTGTCCTCAATATTCATTGAAATCTCTGTGGAAGGATCTATGCCTCCACAGGCCTTATGCTCCGCAGGCTCACAGGAAGTGCCACATGGATACTGTCAAGGTTTGCAGCTTGCACCCTCTGGAGTGGTAGGCTGAGTCTCACCTGGGCCCATCTGAACAGCAGCTGGAATGCTGGGACCTACACTTAAGGCACCTCTGGGCAGGGAGCCTTTTCTCTGCCTTGAAGACCATCACAATCTGAGCCTGTGATAGGAGGCAGCCTGGAAGATTTCTTTAAACCCTCGGTGGGCAGGGGGGTGGTCTTTCTTTCATTGTGTGTGTGCTGGGGATGGAACACAGGGCCTCAAGCATGCTGGGCATGTGGTGTACCACTGGGCCAAGTCTGCAGCCCCTCTTCCGTTGTTTTGATGAATGGCACCTGGCTTCCTTCTAGCCTCAAGAGTCTCTTTGGCTTAGCTATGGCCTTGGTATTCTTCCCCAAACAGGCTTTTAACTCATATGGCCAGGCTGGGTTTTCCAAGTGTTTCTGCTCTGCTTTTTCTTTAGTGGTAAATTCTTCTCTAAGTCACTTCTTTGCTGTTGTATCTCCCTCTGTACAGTTAAAAATAGCCAGGAGCAGCCTGAATGCTGTGCTGCACAGCATTTCTCCTGCCAGATATCCTGGTTCGTTGCTCTTGGGTTCTGTCTTTTGTAAGGCCCTAGGGTGTGGTTGTACAGAGAATGTCCTTGATTGTGGTTTCCAATACCTCATTCTTCATTTCCCTGTAGAACCTTATCAAAATAGCCATTATTGTCCATATTCTATCAGTATTCTGATTATAAAGATATAAATAACCTGAGAAGTTCCAGCCTATCCCTGGTCATCTCTTCTGATTCCTCATCAAAATTGCACTTCATGCCCCATATCTTTAAGATCTTTTATTTTTCTTGTGTTTTCTATTCTCCATTTTGTTTGTTTCTGCTCTGATCTTTATATCTTCTCCTAACTTTGAGCTTAGTTTGTTCTTAGTTTTCTGTTTCTTTGAGGTGTAAAATAGGTTGTTTATTTGAAATCTTTTTAATGTAGTTGTTTATCACCATATACTTCTCTCTTACTACTGTTTTTACTGTATTCCATTGATTGTGGCTTTTTTTTTGGTATGGGGGATTGAACCCAGGGGCACTTAACCACTGAACCACATCCCTAACCCTTTTTGTATTTTATTTAGAGACAGGGTCTCACTAAGTTGCTTAGGGTCTTGCTGAGTTGTTGAGGCTGGCTTTGAACTTGTGATCCACCTGCCTCCGTCTCCTGATCCACTGGGATTACAGACTTACACCATATGTATCCTTTATTGTGTTAGGCTTTCCAACTGGGTCTCTGAAATCAGATTGACCAATTTCAGATTAACAAGAAAAAAATCATGTTTATTAACGTGCATTGTACGTTACACAGGAGAGGGACTAGCGTTGGCATGTAGGCCTACAAATTCCCCATGCATAACTAAAGACAGGATCCAGGAATAGCAGGTCTGATAAATAAACATTTTGTGACAAGAACTGAAAGTGTCCCCCAGGTACCAACAACTTTCTTATCTTGGACAAGGCCCCACCTGACTTCTGAGATAGTGATCCACCAGGCCTGGGCCTGAAGGTCACCAACCGTGCAAACCTCAGACCCTTGTTGCATGCGCCCAAGACCATTACTGACCCTTCAGAGATGAACTTTCAGTACTAGTCTGTTGTTTTTCTACCCAGGGTGCCTGCATTAATAATAAATTCCTTTCCTTCCATTGCCACTATTTATTTCTCAGATTGGCCTTTTGGGACAGGTTGCCAGACCTGGTCCATTGGGATTCCCCAGAGCCAGGTCTCTGACCTCCTAGAATTCTGGTTACAGAAGCACCTGGCTAGGGGTAACCTACCTGGGTGGTTAGAACTTGGGCCTTTAAATGCTATTTTAGTCTAAAACAAAGGAGTAGGGGTTTTGGGATGCTGGACCAGGAAAACAGATTATGGAAAGGTGACCAGGGAAAGTCTGGTAAGCCAGGGTTGTTTAATAAGGTTTGATTAGGTGTGCACATTTGAACTGGTTCCTTCCTTGTTAATATGAGTTAAGTCCTCCTCCTCCTCCTCTTAGTGAGTTAGAGTGAATGGATATTTCCTTCATAAATGTAAGTTTCTTTTCCACAAGGAATTGTGCTCTCTTTTTGAGGTTCATTCTTTTTCCGTGAATTCTATCTGGCTTAAAATCGATATGCCAAAGAGGCACATTTTACGGTGGCATATTCTGATCTCCTTCAAACTTATTTATAGTTCTTCAAGAGTTGGTTGTTTAAATTCCACGTATTTATTAGTTTTCCGGTATCTGTTCTGCTCATGATTTTTATTTTAATTCTGTGGTGGTCAGACCAGATGCTTGTTATGATTTCAGTCTCTTAAATTTGTTAAGACTTGTTTTGTCTTCTGTCCTAGAAAATCTTCCATGTGTGCTTGAGAAGAATGCATGTTCTACTGCCATTAGGTTCCATGTTCTATGTTATCTGTTAGGTCCTTTTGGTCTATGGTGTTGCTTAAGTCGTGTTTCCTGTTGATGTTTTTCTTTCTGTGTGGTTTGTCTGTTACTGAAAGTGGGGCATTCAAATCTCCTGTTATTTACTTTTTATTCCTCCCTCAATTCTGTCACCGTTTGCTTTATATATATTTAGGTACTCAGATATTGTACACATATGTATTTATTGCTGTTTTAACTTACTGGTGAATTGGCCTTTTATCATTATTTAATACTCCACTGCTTATAGCTTTCTGATCCTTTTATTTCCAGAATTTCAGTGGCAAGTGCATGTCTAATATTCTGCTTCAGGTTACACTCTAGATGAAGATAAAGGGTCATGTGACCAAGGATCTGTAAAAGGCTAGTTCTAACTATAGATTAATCTTATTCTAATACTCATGATTATGTGCTGTTATCTGTAAGAGGGAGCTTAAATTTAAGTAGATACCTATTGTATTAGTCCATTTTCATTTTGCTATAGCAAAATTCACAAGGCTGGGTACTTAGTAAAAAAGCTTGTTAAGCCCACAGTTTTGAAGGGCCAAAGCACGGCGCTGACATCAGCTCAACTCTGATGACGCCAACTCTGGCTCTGTTACAGGATGGTGCCTGTTGTCCTCTTAGGAGCACCTGCAAGAGAGATCACGAGCTGAGAGGAAGCCAGAGTGAAAGGGGGCCTGGCTTGCTCTCTAATAGCACCTCTGGTGCCATGCTGTCAGGAGAACTGCATCAGGTCCTTCCAAGGGCAGCACCCCAAGTGACCCGTCACCTCCCAGGGCTCCACCTCTTAAAGGTCCCACCATATGTCACATCCCCCACTATGGACCAGGCCTCCATCCCTTGAACCGGTGGAGGAAGAACCCCATCCAAACAATAACATCTGTCCCAAATTTAACATCTCAAATAGTTGCAAATAGTTATTTGAATGAAAAGTAGCCAAAGAAAAGGTCTTTTAAAACAGGTAGATCATACATGGGGAATTGATTTCATGAACATTTAAATTCAAATTAGCAGGCTGGGGGTGTGGCTTAGTAGTAGAGGGTCTGCCTGGCATGCATGTGAGGCTCTGGGTTTTGATCATAGCACCACAAAAAAAAAAAAAAAAAAAAAAATCCAAATTGGCATTTCATGACTGATGGGCTTAATGACTTGAAGAAGGATGGATTCTGTTGGATGGGGAAAGGCTGAGCCCCTGTGGTTTAAAGTTGGAACCAGGTAGACCCTACTGCTGATATTTCCTTATAGCCTCTGGTAATTTTGGAAGAGCCTCAGGGCTTTAAGTGTGACTGACGTGTAAATATGGAAATGAAACATTGAAATGGAAGAGTTCTGTATATATTTTCCAAAGTTTTAAGACTAACAAAAAACTAAAAAGACATTTACTTACTTACACATCTCAGTAATAACTTGAAAAACAAGCCCACATCTCAGGAAAGAAAGACCAGTTTCTCTCAATGAACCCTCTTAAAATTGTGGTCTCTTATTTGTTGATGTAAGTAGTACTGATAAACGGATTTAGCTGAGTACTTGGAGTTATGGTCTTAGAGTGTGAACACTCAGTTGCTTTTTTATTTAAAAAGTTCACATTATTTAACAAATTTAGTCAAAATATTCTGTCTGCTACCTCCATATCAACCTAAAGACAAAAAAATGATTAATTCATCAAAATTTATTGGGAATTCCGATGCCTAAATTAATCATAATTAGACAATTTTTGTTGTCTTTATGGACATCTCTGTATTACAACATGTGTTCTCTGACAAGAAAAACCCTTCACAAATTATTAAATTAATTAGCCTGATTGCTTCTAGAATCTTTAAACACTCTTATTTGAACATTCACTGGATTTTTCAGAAGGCACATTATGACAAATGCAGATCAGGAAATTTAAGAGCTCTCACCTTTAGCTAATTACCACTGCAATAGAATCTTAAGCAATGCATTTGAAAACCCTGAAACAGCTTGGATTTATTATAAATTAATGACCTAGATGTTCATTAATTATTAAGCTTTGTTGAAATATGCTGAATGTTTTACACAGATTTTATAGCCAGTAGCTGTCATCAGAATGTTTCAAAATTATACCCTTGAGAAAAATAGAACCTCTGTGTTCCCAGTTGCTCGTTAGTTAGAAAAACATAACTTTTTCTCTGCCCTTTCTGAGTTCTTAGTTGGAATGGATCCCTATCAGAAAAGCCAGATGACAAGAAATCAAACAGGTTTATTAACATACCCACCTCCTGTACCCCTAGGAGATCCCAGGGAGGACTGAGAGTAGGTTTCTTAAGGGGTGGCTTGAATGTCTTGTCTGCAGAAACAGAAGATGTGGGGAGGTGACAGGAGAGGGAAGCAGGACTGAAGTCCCTTTGTGGATAGGAGGACCTTTCTCCATGGGGTTCTGTTGAGCTGCAGCCATTATTCCCTTCTTGCATTGAGAAGGTCCCCCGTACAAGCAAAGATTTCCTTTTTGGATGTAAGCTTCTCATAAAAGCGTAGCTTCTCTATTTTCAGTTTCTCTAGTATCTACTGTTTCCCAAAATAATCAGTTCAAAATAATCTTTATGCCAAAGAGGCACATTTGGGTGCCATATTCTGGTCTTGTATTTTGGGGTAGCATCTCCAAACACTTCAGCAGCAACCTTCAAAATACAGGATACAGGACAATTGGGCTGGTGGTGCTGGTCAGCGGCAAAGCACTTGCATGACACATCCCAGGCCTTGGAATCAGTCCCTAGGACCAAAAAAAAAAAAAAAAAAAAACAGAGAGGCATGGATGTTATTTAGTATATCCTCTTCCTGGAAAATATAATCACACTTCCAAAAAAGTGTTTGTTTGTTTTTTTTTTTCCCCTCTAAATGATCTCTTAATAGTTTAATATTTAGGGTACTTATTTTATTTTGAAGTAGTACATTCTTAATATTATAATCAGATAAAAGTATTCCATGGAGGGAATTATAATCTTAAAAATATCTATATCTAAGGAGGAAATTATTATCTTAAAAAGAGAATTGAAGGTATCTCCTGGGAAATAAAATGGAATTGTATGTTGTTTTAATTATACCATTTTTCAACTTTTCTTTTGGTGTAAAGGACAAAATACTTAATAGAAGCTACATGGACTTTTAAATAGCGGCATTTATTCAGGTTCTTTTTTGTGTGTTTTCCGGTCTCAGTTTTGAATGCACCTTCATTGTTGGGGTCCTTTGGCCAATGCCCATCCTCCAGGGACGTTGTGGCCTACAGGTTCCACTTGGGTAGGAGTCAGGCCTGCTGTGCCTAGCACATTGCATGAAGGCACTCTGTCAGTGGACAGGTGCACTGATGGATGCGGCAAAGATTTAGTCATTCTAACATTATATGACACTTCTTCAACGGTAATAAAACACTAATAGTTATTCATTTTCTTTTTTGACCAGTGACAGAAAGGGTGGCTGTAGTACTTTCTCCTCTTTTTATTCTGAATTCTGTATCTGTCAAGTGTTGCTGTAATACTGTCCCTGGAAGTAGTCCAAGAGGTCCTGAGGAGGGGACCTTCAACTCTGGACAACAGGACCCTTGACAAATGTCAGAGAAAAGAATTTCTGAATGTGACAGATATTGAAGCAGAAAGATTTCCTCAGGAAAGCAAAGAGTACACATTCCAGGGAGAACGTGGGCCATGCTGAGAGTGGAAGGTTCTTGGGGTCTCAGGCTCTTCTCTCAGAGGAAACCTGTGAGTGGCAGGCATGGGAAGATATGTGGGGATGACCTCAGTCTGGTGATAACAAGGTCTGGTGGTGGTCTGGCAGTTCTCAGGATCCTGAGGTTGACGTCTTCCCCATTATCGGATCAATAAGAATGCTTTATCAGATTTCAAAATCCTTACACAACCATAGCCTTTCAAGAGGCAAGAGTCATGAGAGAAGCATTTTAAAAATCATGTTACCAAGAGGACCTCATTTCCAGCTAAGGTCTGTGTGTAATGCTGTTCCTGCACAGACCCCAGAGTGTGGTTATCTATTCTGGGAGCTGCTTATTCCTTCATAGTCTCAAAATAGTTGCTTATTTCTAACTGCTTAGGCTTGCTTGCTTTTGGGGAGAAGCCAACATTTTAATGTTATTATATTTTAGCAGCACAATGCTTACATTGAAGTGATTACTTAAGAAAAAGTTTGATGTCCTTCAGGATAACTTGCTATTGATGAAAGAGTACTTTTTGAATTTTTTTCTTTCTATTTTGGGTACTGAGGGTTGAACCCAGGGGTAATTTGCCAAGGTACACCCCAGTGACCCCTTTTTTAAAATTTTGAGATGGGTTTTCACTAAATTGCCATGACTGCCCTCAAACTTGAGATGCTCTTGCCTTGGCTTCCTGAGTCGCTGGGATTATAGGTATGTCCCACCACACCCAGCTCTTCAGACTTTCTTGAAGTACCAGTCCTAGGTGGTATTTTCAAAATCATGACAGTTATTTGGCCAATATTGGAAGGCCTTAAATTTTGCCTTAAGTATTACAGTTTGTTGTTTCCTCTTAAAGCATAAATCTTAATTCGAGTAATACTAAACCATTGTTTTTTCTCTGCATCTACTTCATTGGATAAAAGGAAGAGAAGCTGTAAGAAAAGAGTCTTAAATCTTCAATGTTAAATTAAAATACTTATGGTACTCTGTCTTCTAAAAACACAGGATCTCATAAAGGGCAAAGTAATAATGTTTATTAGAAGCATTTGAAAACTAAAAAAGATAAACGAAAGCCGGAAGATAAAACAGTATAGGAAATAAGGTCCTTCCAAAGGTGCATCCTGTGGGTGGATCACAGTCTGTCTTAAAGCTGTTCAAATGTTGCAAACGGGGAACCTTGCCAGATGTCCAGCGTGCTTTGCTGAAAAGAAAAAATTACTCCCACTACTAACAGTGAAAGCAATTTCTGTGTACTGTTCAAATGATGACCTCAGCATCCTCCAGAGGAGACAGCCGCACATTTCATGGGAGTTAGTCTCATGTTTTAGGTAAAACCTTGGTAAAGGTTCTTGGTTTTACACCATGACAGAGGGATCAGGATGGCCCCAAGTCTCACACAGTCCAGCTGCTCTGTTTGGAGGTCAAATACACAACTTAACAGAGGGCTTATTATGTGAGGGGAGAGATGTTTATACCCAGAAAGGTGTGTGTGTGTTTTAAGTACTCTGGTTATGGTACAGATGCTAAAGGTGTTCCTTTTCATCCTTGAGTGTTATTCAGTGTAGAAATGAGTGAGTATTAAAACACCAAAAATGGATTGAAAGCTGGGCGAGATGGTACACGCTTGTAGTCCCAGCTCTCAGGAGACTGAGGCAGGATCATTTGAGACCGGCCTGGGCAACATAGCAAGACTCTGTCACTTAATTTAAAAAAGAAAAAGAAAATGGATTGAGAATTCAATATATATAATACAAATTAACTTTTTGGAGTATGGGTGTCTGATATGCTTAAGCTTGTCAAACTTAACTGAAGGTATTACAGAGATAATGTTTCATCCTGTTGCTCTCTTAGTTTAATTTGGTACAGCAGTAGATTTTAGAATATTTAAAAGGGCTGGGGTCAGGGGTGTAGTTCAGTGCTCAGGTACCAGTCTAGCACATGCAGCCCCTGGTTCAATCACCCGCAAACACCTGCTCCAAAAAAAAAAAAGAAAAGAAAAAATGTCCCGTGTCCAAAGAAATAATCTTTTGTGAGTCCTCCTTGAATGTGGCTTCTGGAAACAGCTTTTGCTAGCTTTTGTATGACAGTGGATTCAGGATCTTGTATACTTGGCAGGTTTCTGGAATGTGTTCCATGTTGTCAATTAATAGTGGAATCACATGCTTTAACCAGCAGTCTGCGTTGTGGTAAAGCTGATCTGATCAGGTGACACTGAGAGACCTAACAGTGATGTGTGTGGGCTTGAACAAGTCTGCACTCCTCACCACTACACAGGAGCATGGCCAAAATTCTTCCTCAAGAATAATTTTAAAATGAGACGTTTGCTGAACTTTAATGCTTGAAATGCCCAAAATTGAAGCTTTATGTAGTATGATTAATAAAATTTTAGCCTTGGAATTAAGAAAAAATTCTTAGTAAAGTGCTTACAGAATGCCAGATGCCTGGAGATTTAGTTCTCCGTTCTGGAAGTATTAGGTAGCAGGGCTGTTGTTTAAATCTGTTATTAGATGGTGCAATTGGGTCCATGATTTTTTTTTTTTTTTTTTTTTTTTTTTTGAGAGTGAATTCTTGCTTTTCTGTTCTATGATGGGCCTGTTTAGAAAAATTGTACCAAATTTTAAGAAATGTGTTAGGGAAATCATTATACTGAAAATTAAGAGATTCATAGAGAGATGACTTCTGTTGACATCTACTCTAGTCAGTTACCCCACAAATTCTGAACAGGCATCCACAGCCTGTGTTGAGCCTGTAAATACCTACCTAAAAGGTCAAAGGACAAATTTTGTTTAAAAAAAAAGTGATTCATATTCTGTTTATTGGTTTTTGGATAGTTTTACTACAAAGTAGTAGGGTATAAAGTAGCAGATAGTGCAGTGGTTCTAAACTCTGGTGTGTGTCAGATTCAACTGTTTAAAAATGAAAATTTCCAGGCCCCACCCTTACAGAGTTACATTTTATAGGTCTAAGGTGGGACATAGGAATCTTCATTTTTAACAAATACTGCAGGTGTTTCTGATGAAGGAAACTCATAGAAGTTTTAGGCTTTCGTATCCTTTTTTGCTTTCATATCCTTAGAGGAAATTTGAAAAACTACATACATTTAATTTAGTATTGTTCAGTCTTAAAAGGGAAGGAATTCTGACATGCTACAACATGGGTGAGTGATAAGCACATTCTGCAAAATGAAATAATTCATCCATAAACAAAGACAGATGCTGTATAAGTCCACTTAGGTGAGATGCTTAGTGCTGTGGCTTGAACATGGGCAGTGCTCTTTAAGGTCCACGTGCTAAAGGCTTGGTCCCTATGGTAGCACCACTGGGAGAAGGTGGAACCTTTATCAGATGGAAACTAGTGGGAGGTCCTTAGGTCGTTGGGGTATGCCCCCGACGGGGACTGTGGGACCCCCAGCTTTTTCCTCTTCTTGCTTTCTAGCTCAAGATGTAAGCAGTTTTGATCTGTCTCCCTCCATGAAACTAAGCCCTCCTGGGATCCTGGACTGGAAATTCTAGAATCATTAGCCAAAATAAACTTCTTCTCTTTCTAAGTTAATGATTTCAGGTATTTTGTTGTAGTAAAGAGAAGCTGACTAACACACTTAGAGTAGTCAAAATCACAGGCATAGTAGGTAGAATGATGGTTGCCAGGGACTTAGGGAGAGGGGAACGGACCATTAGTACGTAATGGGTGTAGACCTTCAATTTTTTCCAAGATGAAGAGTTATGGCAATATAAAGAGATGAAGGTTGTCCAACACTATAAATATATTTAATACTGCTGGACCAAACTCTACACATAACATAGTTTTATCACTTAACCATTTTATGTGTATTGTATCACAATAAATTGAAAAAAAAATTAAAACCATGTACTCCAATGGTACTTTCAATTAAGAAATTGAAATCCAACATTATTTATTTAAAATAGTTTAAATAGTTTCAAAGGGTATAATTTCAGAAAATAGCATGGCGTGTACATGCTGTTAAGTACCTTTCATCAAAACCTTGAGGCTCTAAATTTAAGCCATGTATTTTTGGGGGAAAATGTAAAATCCTAATCAATTCTTACAATTTAAGAATAGAAACAGTTTGACTTTGTTTTTTAATCAGAATACGTGTATTGGTGTGCCCTGTGACAGTGATGCATTGAGATGGGCAAAGCAGGACTGGTCAGTTCTGTACAGCCAGGACCTGCTCTTGCACTTTCTGCCTGCCTCTCAAGGGCTCTACCAGAGGACAGTGCATTCTCTCCTCTTGCTTTGGTGGCACTTCAGAGGTTTTTACACCCCTGGAAAACAAAGCAGGTAACATTCGGGATGTGTAAGAGATGTGCCCTTGTTTTGAAAGGAGGAAAAGGGATGCAAAGTGTAAAAGGTTTTAGGTTCTGAAAAGAATCTGGAAAGGATGGCCGGAAAACCCTCCCTGCTCAGCCTCCCTTAGACAGAAGTTCTTAATTTGAATGCAGAAAATAATTATATCTTTTATCCACTAACTTCCCCCTGCAATTTGAACAATTCCTTTGATTACAGATGTGAGCAGTGAAGCAAGCAGTGGTGGTGTTTGCACCAGTGGATGTCGCATGTTTTTGAATTGCCCTGCAGTTGCTTCACGGATGCCAAAGGGGTTTAAATGATCACAGCTTTGAAATGGTGGCAGTTATTAAACATGCCCCTAAATTTTATCATTTAATGGGTTAATAAAGAAGCATATATATTTCTAGAATATAAACATTTTAATATCTGGACATTTTAAGTACAATTTAAGTATAGTTATATTTTCTTTGAAATGCTCTGTTTTGATTTATGCATTTATATGTATCCTGAGAAGGAATTCAACCTGACTTTCCTGATTGCCAGAGGAGTCCAAAGCACCAAAAAGGTTGACATCCTTTTGTGAAAGCCTTTGGGTGCCCTGTAGGAGCATGTGTACTGTAGTTTGGAAGCTGCTAGTCTTGGGCAAGGCTGATGCCCACTCATTGCTCTTAAGCTAGGAAGTACAAGCTCGGTTTCTTTTTGTTGTTTTCTGATTTTTGTTTTTGCACTAAGCAATGAAAAATCACTTACGCATGTGGGAGATGAATCCTGGTTTAAATTCTGTAAGCTAGTGGTTCTAAATCAGGGATATACATCAGAATCCTCTAGGGAACCAGTTAAAATTACACAGCTAAACCTCATCCCTGGGGATTTCAGATTATCAGGTCCCAGTGGGACCTGGACATCACTGCATTTAAGGCTACATGAGTGATTTTCTTACAGACTTCAAATGAGTTACACTGCTTTAAATAGAAGTGCTTTGACCGATGGTTCTATAAGAACTGTTTTAGGTATTTCTTTTAAAAAAAAAACTTTTTTTTATTAGGAAAATTTATGATAAGAAATTAGGAAGATTATAGTTTGAAACTTACAACCTCTCAAAGTATCTTTTGCCTTGGCAGGAGGTGGACAGTTCTTGACTGTCAGTCCCTGGGGACCATAAAACTTTCTGAAGTTATATGCACAGGTCTTCAGCATAAGGAACTAATGGCTTCCTGACATTTGTAAAGGTAATCATAATCCATAAGTGTGGAAGGAAGGCTAGCCACCTATATGCTGAAACAGTAAAACTTAATGGTAAAATAATAAAAAATGCAAAACCATTAGTCATGCTAAGGAAACAATTATGAAAACTTCATTAATGAGAGAAGTATTGAACTATAGCTATAATTATTTGATTTCATCAGTATCTCCTGCTTTATATCAATTCCTGAAATAAAAGTACTGTTTTAGGTTTTTGCAATAAAGCATAGCACTGTAAGTAGTCTGGATGTGTGTTACTTAGTATTCTGTAACAAAATACCTGAGCTAATCAACTTAAGAGAAAAGGTTTATTTTGGAAAATACTTTAGAAGGTTTCACTCCCTGGTCAATAGGCCCAATTGCTTTGGGATCTATGTTGAGGTAGTTCATCATGGCAGAGGAAACTGCTCACCTCATGGCAACCAGGAAGTGAAAAAACAAGACAAAGGGACCAGAATCCCAGTATACTCTTGAAGGGCATGCCCTCAGTGACCTAAGTTTGTCCTTCTAGGCCCCACCTTACAAAGGTTCTACTACCTCCCACTAACACTACAAGCTGGGTCACAGGGCCTTAACACAAGGGCCTTACTGAGGACATTTATCAAAACTGTTGTAGGATGGCATAAAATTTGGTTTGATGGTAGGGAGTTCAGGAAATACTACCCTAAACAAGCCACTGGTTTACTGTCATGGTTTACTGATGACTTGAACTGAGGGCAGGCACCTGGGGGATAGCTTTCTCTGAACTTCCCTCATCTGCCTGGGGACAGATCTTCCCAAAGGAACTAATTGTCCTGGTAGCCTTTAGAGAGTTTCTTCTACTAGGGAAGATCAGCCCACAGGATTATCACAATGTGGAAGACTAGCAGTCTTTTGATGAGACTCCCAGACAAACTGTCACGGATCATCACCTGTTCTGCTGAGGGACCAGTCATCTTTCCTCAAGATCATTTACTTTCCCTTAAGTTACCTACCCTCTCTGCTCTCCTTGCCTCCTAAGAAAAGGATGTATGAGCATCTAGTCCTTGCAGAACTTAAAAGAAAACTTTTTGTTTTAGTACTGGGACCTCACACATGGTAGGCAAGGGTTCAATCACTGAGCTACATGCCTAACTAACCATTTATTTTATTTTATTTAAAAATTTATTTTTTGTTTAATTTTATTTTTAATTTTTTTATATTATATTTTATTTTATTTTTTTACTTTATGAAAGTCTTACTAAGTTGCCCAGACGGACTTGGGGTCCTCCTGTCTCAGCCTCCCAAATCACTGGGATTACAGGTGTGCACCACACACCTGGCTCTTAAAAAATTTTAATAATCAGGAACAGTAATATACTTCTGCAATCCCAGTGGCATGAGGACAGCCTCAGCAACTTGTCAAGGCCCTGTCTCAATAAAAATTGAAAAGTTATGGGGATGTAGCTCAGTGGTAGAGCATCCCTCTGGCCTCTAAGTTCAATCCCCAGTACCTCCCCACCCCAGGCCAAAAAATATAGGTTTATCTCCATTCTGGGCTTTCCTCCTACATGTGACAATTTTGTGTTCTTGAACCTATGTCCTCTGCTCATCATGATGATTCTTGGGTTTTAATTCTTTATCCTAAAGACTCAAGGTTTTTTTCCACATTTTAAAATTGAGAAGCAATAAATATGTAATATTTGAAATGTATAAATTCTTCTTTGCAACAGTGAGAAAAAATATTCTGTATTTTAACAACAAAAAAAAAGTTATTAGGGGAAAATAAAGATAAAGTGTCATAATCCTTCCATCATAAAGGAGGTTGACAGGTTTTCTAGTTGGGGTGATTGAAGGCCTTTTTCTCCCCCTGTGCCTCACAGGATAGACTCCTTCCTGCCTTTGTTTATGGCACCCTCTCCCTGGAATTCTCCATGGAATCTTGGTCTTACCTCTATCATGATACTTAGCATGCTGCATTAGAATCATCTATTTCTGTGTCCACCCCCTTGGGAGACTTTACCCTCAGTGTTTTCCTGGTCATGTGCGTGGAATGGAGTCTGCCCTGGACATATTTTGCCAAGTGATTACATAGACAGCTGTCCAGCTCATGCTCCTACCTGTTGTACTTTTCTGTGATCATACAAGAGTTCTCTCAAGGGCAACTACAGGCCAGCATGGAGCTTTGGCCTGCACTCACCTGCTCTAGCCGATGGAGCTGAAGTGCCCCACAGAACCAGGCAACCCATCATAATATACTGAGTTTAAACTGAATCAATGCTCGTAGAGGAGCCGGCAGCCCAAGATTGCTGCCCAAGCAGGAGTGAGTGATGAAGCCGACTGCTCAGCTGGCCACACCCCTTCAGTGTCTGTCATTTTTTGATTCTTAAACTTGTAGTTTTGTTATGTTGTCTAAGATTCCTCTATTATTTCCAGCCCTATTCTGTTAAAGGGCGTGTTCATATGTGTGTGTGTGTGTGTGTGTGTGTGTATGTATGTGTGCATGCTAGTGTCTACTCAGTTATTAACATAATGCTGCCTTAATTCTGAACTAGAAAATCACAGTTATTTTATGACAATTCAATGAATTTAGTGGAATGCAAAAAAAAAAAAAAAAAAAAGAGGGTCTGAAAGTGGTTGTATTTCATTGTGAAAGTAGAAAAGGGTTGAGACCCAGGGGATCTTAGGTATCACATATGTATTTTTAAGTATTAATCTATCAATAGTACAGTTGAATATAAAATGAATGTCTCACTGATAAAATACCATTAATATGATTTAAGACTGAGATGCATGATGATACAGTTTTTGAGCGACTTTTCCCTATGGCCTGAATTTTGGCAGAGAAAGTGATGAAAATATTTATTTCATTCTGTTATTGGGTTGCTATGAGTATTGTTTATTATTCTCTCTTCACCTTATGTCTTCTGATTAAGCTAAGGGTGAGGGTGGAGAGAGGTGAGAGAAATGAGAAAAAGAAGAGAAATACAGTTTCCATCCCAAGTGGATTTCTGTAATTTTACTTCCTGAAGGATTTGTTTCTAATTCTGAAGTCTATAGAAACTGAGACCTCAATCTCTCATTAACACTGTGACTTTATTGTGTATTCATTAGATTACAAAATATTGTGAAAGAGCAAAACTGACTGACTTTGTGTATGCTGGTCCACTTGTGGCTGAACCCTCACAAAGCAGTAAGGAAAGTTCTTTCTGGGGCCAGGACCCCTTATCGGAAGCTCATGCCCTCCTGTTGTTTTCTTTCATCAGAAAACCAACAAATAAAAAACACAAACAAAACCCTCTCCTCTCTGAGGCCCCTGGACCACACATGTACATCTCTTAGCCTCCAGGTAGTCCAGCAAGTGACGGTGTCTAACCCCCTTCTCAAGAATAAGCATAGCTTGCTGGGTGCAGTGGTGCATGCAGGTCAGGAGACTGAGGCAGGAGGATCCCAAGTTTGAGGACATCCAGGGCAATTTAGTGAGACCTTGGCTAAAAATAAAAAGTAAAAATGACTGAGGAGGTAGATCAGTGGTACAGTGCCCCTGGTTTCAATTCCTGGTGCCACACACACAAAAAGAATATGCAAGTTGAATGAAAGTCACACAAATTCTGGAGTCAAGCCAACTTAGAAGCCCTTCTGATGACTTTTACTCTCTGCTTCTGTGTTTTCAGTGTCACAGGTAGATGCCAGTTGCCAACCTTGCAAAGGCAAGGTGTCTGTAGAGTTAGATGTAACATGTGAAGCTTCTTGCACGGTGCCTGTTACACTGGATGGGGCTTGATTAGTGGCTCTAAGGCGTAGTTTTGCTATCTTAATATACTTGTAAAGCTTGGATTTTATAATGAGGAGTCTGCTTCTCCTGTTCTACAGTGTTGGTTAAGAGTTTTCCAGTGGTGGTTTGGTGCAGAGGAGTCCTTTGTTAGCTTTGCCTCAGGCAACATTTTTCTTTATTGAGTTAATCTGATATCGTGTAAGAGATTAGACTCTAGTAGACCTTTGAGACGAGGATTGAATGAGCATTCAGAAACAGCACACACTAAATTGTGATTTCTAATTAGAGTTTGAAGCATGGTTTTAGGTACTTAAAAAAATGATTGGTAGTCCAAACTCAAAATACAATGATTTATAATCAACATTTTGAACACTGGATAATATTAAAGTAGCTATTCGAGTTTTTATACTCAGCCTAAACATTTTGTTAAAGTTGTTTCATAAAACCGCCAGAGATAATTTTTTCTAGCAATACGAGAACTGACAAACTTAAGATAGTTTACAATAATATCCAAATCAACAGAAACTAAAGTGTTTTGCCATCTGATACTTCATTGTAGGACCCTCTAAAATAACTGAATTTTGTCTGTATCCCTAAAATTTTAGATAAAGTATCATTCTCATATGCAGTCTTAGCTGAGTGACCTCAGATTGATGCAAGTCAGATCAATATTGGTATTTTTATAATCTGAGCATTGACACTGTTGGTGTGGTTTTAAGTAGCAGTGGGTTTGGGGTCTGCCAGCAGAGATGGTGTTGGCTGTATGCCAGGACAAGAATTGGGCTGCACAGCAAAAGTCAGCTAGCTAAGTTCTTAGGAGCAAATCTACTCAGCTTCTGAGCATCTCTCTGGAGTGGGCCACAGACTCGGGGACTGGGGTAGAGAAGTCCTGTCCACTCAGTGCCGAAGATCTCTCCGGAGTGAGCTGCAGAGCTTACCTAGTGCAGTTGCCTAGGAGTCGAGGGAGGGCAGCCTGGGAAGCCCCACTCTGGAGGGGAGTGGGAACATCTCCTTCAAGACCACTTAGTATGGGTCAGTGAGTGGAGGGAGGAAAGGGGCTGGGAACCATTCTTTGCTGAGACTGACGATAACAGAATGTCTTCTGGGTTATTACACCCTGGGCAGTAATGATTCTCACAACAATATATGACATTGCTAAACATTTTTCTTTGTAGTAGGGTTAGTATTCTACCAGACATGTATGCAAAATTTCAGACACCAAGTCTAGCCCAGTACAGTACACGTGTAGGTGAATGATTAAGAAATCTTCTCTCCTAGAGGGCCATTGCAGAGGACAATGTTCTGATGCTTCCAAGAGAAGCTATATATGGTCAACAAGACCCTGACCCAATCCGGCAGATGGCACCACTGGCAGAGGAAAGCTAAAGGAGCTAAGAGGCTTCACATACTTCCCCAAGGGTGAGCTCTAAGAAATCTCAGCTGACTCTTAATTAAGAGTAGACAGGAAGAAGGTCAGTTGTAACCAACTTGGTCTTAAACACCTAGCAGGAGAGTATAGCCTAAGCACAGTCCCCCATGGACATTTAAAAGGAAAAAGTCTTTTTTTTTTTTTTTTTTAATGTAATTTAAAATGTACACTTATATCAGCCCTATCAAAAGTAAGTAAAGCTGGAGACTCTGGGAGTACCTAATATTAATGATCACAAAGGACTCAAGAATCCCAAGTTTGTCCTGAGTTAATTTGAGCCTGATCTCATAGAAGTACAAATCTTCCTAACCTCCTACATTGGTAAACCTGATAAGTTTTTCACTAATCTGATTACAAGTTACTGTCATCAGGGTTTGCAGAGACTGTCTGAAATACTAATTGCTTTTATGCTAATTTTTTACAAAAAAAGTAATACTTTCCTATTGTTAATTTGTTAATTGTCTCAGCATGATCCCTGCCCTGCGTATGCCTCATCCAGTCACCTTCCATCTGACACTGTGGACCTTTGAACTGCTCTGATGCGGAATGCCCTCAACTGCCCACACCCCACCTGATAGAGAACAAGGACTTGGGCTACTTCCCCCAGTTTGCCCTCTTCAGCAGGAAGCAGCTTGGAGGTGTTGTCACCCATTTTTCCAAGGAAATGGAATGTAGAATTTGACAGTGGGGGAAATGTAATACTGTCCACTTTATGCTTTGACTATAGCCCTTGCTGCTCTGCCACTGTAACTTATTTTTCAAAATGGTCATGTTTCTTTCTCTTCGGCTCTCTCTGCTCCTCCCCATTCTCTCCCCCTCCATAATCTCTCCCCCTCCCTAATCACAGGAGAAGCAGGATTACCTTTCTTCCCCCTTTTAGGCAGATTTATCTGTCCCTGAGCACACACCCACCATAGGAACAAAGTAATCCAGACTTTGGGGATGGAACCAGAAGATCTCAAAAGGATTATCTCCCAAATTAATAAATGAATTACTTATAAATCCAACAAGAGAACACATGTGTGGAATGTAGCCTTTGAATCTCTCTTTAAAAGCCTCTGTTCCTTCTGATGGGCACAATCACAGCCTCTGAGACAGGAGGTCCCTGTGTTTCTTCTATGCCCACAAAGCAATAAGCCTCCTCCTCCCCCTTTTCTGTCCCCTCCCCCTCCCCCTTTCCCTCCCCCTCCTCTTTTGTTTTTGAGAAAAAGGAAAAAGAAATCTGCTCTACTAAGAAAAAAGATGCATAAAATGTCATTTGTATTTATTTCTAACCCTGTGTGCAGTGGAATTATACCTTAATGTCCTAATGCTCAACAGTGAGAGTAGATACTAATGCAGCAAAAAAAAGCTTGTCTAGAACTGGTTATCCAGGGCAAATACCCAGGCAGTCACGTTTGATGTGGTCGCACCAGTTTGACACTCTTAAGGTCAACATTCATGCATTAGTGCAGAGTCTTTTTTCATTGTTAAGATCTTTCTAAATCAATATGGTGACTTATAGAAAGAGAAGGTAGGTTTTCCTTGTGTGAAGCACCAATCGCACTAATGAAATTGGCATTAGTTATACCTGGAATGGCTCCTGTTCTTCAGAGAAGGCTTTAAAGTGCTGTGATGCTTGTCCATAGTATCTTCGTATGATCCTCAAAGTCGTCTTTTAGACATGAAAAATAAGAGCTTTTGTCAGATAGCAGCGGTTCCTATATGTATTTTTTTACCTTTAAAATTTTTTTAAATTATTTATTTTTTAAATTTTTACAGACTGCATTTTGATTCATTGTACACAAATTCATTTTCAGACTGCCAGAAAATCTTGCCTAAAGAAGTAATAATTGGGGGCTGGGGAGATAGCTCAGTTGGTAAAGTGCTTGCCTTGCAAGCACAAGGCCCTGGGTTCGATCCCCAGCACCACAAAAAAAAAAAAAAAAAAAAAAAAAAAAAGAAGTAATAATTGAGAACCTTTTAATATGACTCTAAGACAAGTTATTTTAAAAATCGAAATGGCTAATTATAATTATTTGTCAAGTGAACTTCTTTTCTCAACTAACTCTGAAATATGATCACCCACGACCCTTACCTTATATGTATTTGCTAGACTATAATAGTGGTTTGCTTTTTATTTTTTTGCAGTGCTGGGAATCAAACCCAGGGCCTTGCACAGACTATGAAAACACTCTACTACTGAGCTACATACATCACTGTAGTTTCTCTCTCTCTCTCTCTCTCTCTCTCTCTCTCTCTCTTTTAAAATAGAAATTCCCAATAATAGTGTTCTAGAAGTTTATTTATTAATTAGCTATTTGAAACTGGAATACACATTCATATTATTAAAATATTGCACATGTAGCTGATGACCCATAAAAGCCTACTTAACTATTACATAATAATGTTATCATAGAATCTGTATGAAAAACATGTACAGATTCAATTTTTATTAGACATTGATTCTCATGGTGTAATGATCCACCCCTCAGATTGCTCCTATTTTACTTAAACAGATTCTCTTTCTGAACCCCTTCTCCCTTTCCCCTACCCTCCCCCAACTATAATTTATCTTCTTCCTTAATTTATTTGGAGACCAAACTCAGTATCTAAACCTCTCCCTACCTTATTTATAGAAAGCACACATCCTTTTGAAACATTTCTAAGGTTTTCCACTTCTATAAAACAAGGGAGGTAGGATAACAGAAAAGACTTGTGCAAGTCTTGAGCTCATGCCTCATTTATAAGCTAAAAAGAAGATATTGTCAAAGTCACCCATCCTTTTAACACTCCTAGGAATGTGGCAGGTTTGAGGGGCAAAGACTCAAAGGCGGTCCATTCACATCCCATTAGAAGGCTCAGAAGTTCCCTGGCTAGCTCTCTTTCTGAGGATGAGCCCACTGCGATTTTGAACACTGGACTGGTTGTCCAGGAGCAGGACAGGGCCAGTGCCGTGCTCCCTGGGCCAAGGGAGGAAGGGCAGCTCTTGCCTCCGCCTCCACTCTGTCACTGTTGTCTTCTTTCCTCTTTATGGTAGAAGCTGTCTGGTTTTACTCCTCAATCCCCTCACCCTCCTTCTGGCTTCTACTAAACCAGCTATCAGTCCCAGATTGGATGGTCATGCAGAACGCATTCTGGAAGAATTTAGAAGAAAAGAGTTCGTTTCTTCTAATCACTTTACTTTGGGTCCTTTAACTGGCAGATTTAGAATTTATGCCTGAAACTCTTGCGTGGGCTTGGCTTACCTTAAACAGTCCTACTTACTGGACATAAGCATGTGAGTGGCAGTCTGTGGACCCAGTAGCCACTGGTGCTCCCTTAGGGCTGCCCAGTCTGCCCTGTGGAAAGTCTTCCTTTGCGGCCAGATACTGTTTGCCAAGTTGCAACACCTGCTACGCGGTCAGTTGTCTTTGGGCCTTTGAGGGTTAGCAGAACTTATAAAACCGCTCTCTTTTTTTGGTGTTTGTAAGACTGGGATCCTTTCATTTGGTTTGGTTTGTTACTACATCTAGATGTTCAGTAGGTTCTAAAATGGCGAATTAAAGAGATCAAACAGCTCAAATAAAATGCCACGTCTTGTAGAAAGATGACTTTACTAAAGGAGACCAGAGCACATTTTAAATCTCCCTTTACTTTTCTTTATACGGCTGGAGGATCCTGTTGTGATTTCAATCCCTTTTCCCTGACCCAATAACATTCCCTGTTGTCCCTCCAACCTTAGCAAAGTCCTTGCTTTGTCATATTTCTTTGTACTCCAGGATGATAGTCTTATTTTTTGAATAGATTCAAATATATTTTCGGAACACAAATTACATACCTGTTAAAGCCACTAGCTTTTTGAGTTAATAGAGCATCTGTGCTGCCACCCAGCATCACCAGCCACCTTCACTTTATCTCTGCCGTCTAGTATCGGAGGAGTACTCTGCCGTGCTCTTCTGTCACTTCCTGATTTAACAGCTTCATGAGTCTCACTTTGAAGCTCTCATGGAAGTGCCCAGAAAGTATTCTTCCATCCTTTTTCTTCCCCGCTCCATTTCCTGTGCTGAGAAGGTGCCAGGGAAGCTATCTGATTCCAGCACTCCCCACCCTATCAGAGTTGGCAGAAGTCACGCCCGAGCCAATGCCAGTTTGGCCTGCAAAACTGAGCTTGGAAGAAATGGTAAATGTATCCACACGGAACAAACCTAGCTATTCAGCTTTTAGGAGCGGGTGCTTGGAGGAAGTCCTAAATATTGTGGCTTCTTGCAGGTTCTGGTCTGTTTTTGTTCATTGTTACCCATGTCCCAGAAAAGCAAAGCCTCCCTGGAATTTTCTCTGGAGTCCTCTCCTTGGAAGTGATTGCCTTCTCCAGCAGAGTTCAGACCAGCAGAAGCAGAGAGGCCCAAGATCCAAGAGAGGAATATACCAATTCTGGGGCAAGGGGTCAGGTGCAGGAGTTGATGTAGGAAGGTAAATAATGGTCAGGGCTGTGATCTTACCCATGAGTGAAGAGTTAGTAGAGAAGTTAAAGAGAAGAGGAATTATAGGATATCTGGGTATAATAGCCCCATGTTGGAAATGATGGAATTGTGGCGAAATTAAAGAAGGAACTTGAAAAGTAGACTAAGCAAGATTACCAAATGAGAAATGAAGGGGACAGAGAGAAAATAGTATGATGCTGTATATAAGTAGAACGCTAGTATATATTTGCATACAGAAGTTATTTTTTTTCCAAATCAGGCATTGCACATGATCTCCTCTAATCCTAGCAATTAGTGAGACTGAGACAAGAGGATCACAAGTTTGAGGCCAACCTCGGAAAGTTAGTGAGACCCTACCTCAAAATAAAGAGGGCAGAGCCAGGCATAATCCCAGCTGCTCAGAATGCTGAGGCAGGATGATCACGAGTTCAAAGCCAGCCTCAGCAAAAGTGAAGCACTAAGCAGCTCAGTGAGACCCTGTCTCTAAATAAAATACAAAATAGGGCTGGGGATGTGGCTCAGTGGTTGAGTGCCACCCCTGAGTTCAATCCCTGGTACCATCTCCTGCAAAAAAAAAAAAAAAAAGAGGGTGGGAGGTTTAACTCAGTGATAAGTCATCTATGGATTCAACCCCTAGTACCAAAAAAAAAAAAAAAAAAAAAAAAACAGTTATTCCCCCACCCCAGAAGAGGGGGTGGCTTTTTTTTTTTTTTTTTTTTCCTTGCATGAGGCTACAGGAAACGAAGTCAAATATGGAGCAGACTGGAGTGTAGTAAAAGAAGACAATGTGACAGGGTAGGAATAGCTAGAAAAGAAGTCATGAGAGACTTGAGCTGATCAGTTGGTGGATGGGATTTTGTATATTACTAAATTACAAAATCATTATGCATTTGTAAAAACTAATACAATATGTACCATCAAGAACTAACCCTAGTGTAAACTATGGACTTTCCTTGGTGATGAATCAGTATAAGTTCATCAGTTATAACAAATGGTAGCAGGGAAGGCTGAGGGTATGGGGGCTTGCCAGGTATACATATGTACTTTCAGTGCTTTCTGGCCAACTGGGCTATGAACATAAAACTGCTCTAAGAAAGAAAATAAGATCGTATGCAAATAGCTGAACAGATATAGAGGCTGGTGTTCCAACGAGGGGGAAAAAGAATCGGTCACAAGTGTAGAAATTACTGTGGTATAGTACAGTGTGGTTCACCCATCATGGTAAGCCTTTAAATTAAATGTTCAGCAGCTACCTGGAATGAATTGGTAGTACTTACCACTAATTTCTTCAAGAATTTTTTGAAGGTTTTGTTTTTCCTTCTGTGTATTTTTATTTTAATTTTTTGGCAGTGCTGGGGATTGAACCCAGAACTTTGTCTCTGCTAAGCAAGTACTCCACTGCTGAGCCACATCCCCACGTACTGAATTTTGCAAAATTTACATAAGAAAATTTTTAAAATGTTTTATTATTATTATTTTTTATAGAAGAGGATTTATTCCTGATATTTCACAGCATTTATTTCACTGATTAAACTTAGCCAATTAATGATCTTGCAATCATTTCTTTGCAAAATGATCATCTTAAACTGATTCCACTATTTAGAATTTTGTCTATGAACTGTAAATTTCTACTTTGGTCACTTTATTTTACGCATAAGTATGAAAGTTCATCTATATTATGGTCAGTGGTAATCATTTTGTGAAATACCATCATTATTGCCGGCTATAATCCCAGTGACCCAAAAAGCTAAGGCAGGAGGTTGACAAGTTCAAGGCCAGCCTCAGCAACTTAGTGGGACCCTGTCTCAAAACAAAAATTTTTTCAGAAGTGTGGGAGGGGTAATGTAGCTAAGAAGTAGAATGCTCCTGGATTCAATCCCCAATAATGCAAAACAAAAACAAAAAATGAGACTTTAGCCATTTTAGTTTTTCTTGAAATAAATCATTATCCTGTTGAAGTAAAAACAACTTCTTTCATTTGCTTACTTTAATTAAGAAGCAAAGTATAATTGAGTTTTAGTTATTTTTCCAAGTTACTTTAGTGGTTTCTTCTAATTACACATTGTGTTTAATTGAATTGAGTCTAATTTTATACACTCCCTGCTCAGCTGTTGAAATTTAGATGGGTAACTACAGTCTATGATTAGGAATTCCTAAGGATAACTGGAAAACTTTAATATGTTAGCCTTTCCTCCCCTTTCTGTACTTTGCCCTGAACTTCACTCAGTCGTAAACCTTACTCCTGTTGGGGGGCAGTGATAATTTGTATAGCAGCTAGTGTTGTGACTTGCATGAGTCCTGGGAGAGGAAGCCACCTAATGGAGGAAAAAAAGCTGCCTTTTAATCTGCTTTATGCCAATACAGGGGGAAAATACAGCATTTCTGTTTTCTATTTCTATGGGTGGCCATCTGGCTGAAAGAAGGTTTTCCTTTATTTTTTAGATAAAATCCTTTTTTGGTTGAATTTTAAGTGTGTAGTGTTTATTCCTGTTAGCTAAATGTGTCTGAAGGAGTTTGTAATGTGAATTAAGAAGGTGCTTTTAGTAGTACACAGGCTTGGTAAGTAATTCCCTACGGTTCCCACACAATGTATAGAACGTGTGCTTTTCTGAAATGTGCTTTCCCTCCTGTTCAGCTACATTGGATGTTTCTTGGGCTGTTTAAAAAGCAAGTCATCAAAACAATTTTAATAAATTGCTTCAGCAAAGGTTGAGGCTTACAAACCTCTCCAGCTGAAATGCTTCCTTGTAGATTTTCAGATGCCGTCAGCAGGACTGTGTTGTCCACTTGTTTTTCCCACATAACAATATTCTCTGCATTTGGACAGTGATATTGGGCAGTCCTTTCTGTTTTGTAGTTGTAAATTTAGTCATTTAACTTTGAGTCTTGTACAATGTTAAAACCACTCTAGAATAACATGAAATATTTTCTTTTCTTACTTGGAGTGGATATGCGCCGCCACCCCCTCCTCCCCCTCCCCCCGCTTCTCCCCCTTCTCCCCCTTCTCCCCCTTCTCCCCCTCCTCCTCCTCTCCCTCCCCTCCCTCCCCCTCCTGCCCCTCCCCCTCTTCCTCCTCCTTCCCTTCCCTCCTCTCTCCTCCTCCCTTCCCTTCCTTCCTTCTCCTGTCTTCTTTTTGGTACTGGGGATTGAACCTGGACCTTTCTACTACTGAGCCACATCTTCAGTCCTTTCTGTTTTTATTTTGAGAGAGGGCCTTCCTAAGTTGCCCAGGCTGGCCTGGAACTTTTCCTCCTCCTGCCTCAGCATCCCAAGTTGCAGGCCTACACCGTGGTGCCTGGTAGGTGATAATCTTTTTAAATGCATTGCCAGACTTGTTAGCCTTCAGGGTTCACTTATACAGAATCCACTGAAGCTGAAGCCGTTCACAGCTGGAGGTTCCTTCTATGTGACACTGATCAGTGATTGTGCAGTACCTCATGAGAAAGCCCAAACTCTTGCAATTTGGGAGGCATTGAACTTAACCTGCTTCTCTCATCATATTTTCGACTACATTTCTTCCTAGTCCTGCTGTTCGGACTAGTTCCCGACTTGTCTCTCATATGTTTTCGCCTTGGTAGTTGTGCTCACCCATGCCCCAGCAGAGTTTTCCATGTTCCTCTTCACTTTTCCAGATTCTCTTCATTCGTCAAAGCTTTTACCCAGTGATGCTGCCCATTACTAGGTAAAGTGCCCCCGAAGCACCTTCTCCCCCCTCAGAGTCCCTGTAGCACTATGGGCAGCATTTATTTGGTTATTAAACCACCCTGACTTACTTACTGGTTTTTCAAAAATTGATTTGTGGACTGTTGCTTTTACATTATCTCCTCCATCTCGAAAGTGGGTGCTGTGTCCCAGTGTTCTCAATGCACACAGTACAGCAGCTGGCCCATGGGGGTTCCTGGAAATGTTTGTTGGAAAGTTAGTTCCATCAATAGCAGCAAAGAGACCCACATCAGGGGTTGGCTGGTGGTGTGAGGACAGTTAGTTCAGAGTTTGAAAGAGTTTCAAGCCATAGCAGAGATACACCAGCATATGTTCCCCAGAGGTTACGTTGGACCTATGTTGAGAGAACATATGTATAAACACAGACTTGACAGTGACTGACCCAGAGATAGTACTTTGATGCATGATAGGTGGTAACCATTCAGAGAGAAGAGATATCACCAAGTGAGTCAAAAGTTCCAAAACACAATCTTACCTAGAATTATAGGACAAAGGAACAAAATGTGAAATGAAATAAATTATTCATTTAATACAGGTTGGGCATCCCTAGTCCAAAAATCCGTAATGTTCCTAAATCCTAAACTTTTTAAGCATTGACAAAAAGGTCATAAGTAGAAAATTCCACACCTAATTCATGTGGTGGGTTGTAAAATGCAGGCACACCAAAAATATCAAAATTACTTCAAGGCTAGATGTATAAGTTGTATAATATGAAACAATGAATTTTGTGTTTAGACTTAGGTCCCATCCCTAAATAGTTATGTATATGTACGTGTTCCCAAATCTGAAACTATCCAAAATCTGAAACACGTCTGGCCCCAACTTTTCAGATACTGCTACCCAGCCTGTAGCAGTTTTTCCTGTACCAAATAGATGTGTGCTGAGTAAACATAAGCAGAAGGAAAACTGAGGAAATGCGGGAAATTAAATCCAGGTTTGTCTGGTGCTAACTCCCGTGAGCATTGATTATATCTACACAAGATATTGGGCAGACCTTTCTCTTTTGTAGTTGTAAATATAGTCATTTAATTTTTAGTCTTGTACAATGTTAAAACCATTCTAGAATAACATGAACTATTTTCTTTTCTGACTTGGAGTGGATATGCCGCCGCCTCCTCTTCCTTTTTCTCCTACCATCATCATCTCCTCCTCTTCCTCCTCCTTCATCATCATCATCATAGTTATGAGAAGCTATCACCATAATCTCAGGAATTCCAGTGGCTGAAGCAGGAGAATCACAAATTCTAGGCCAGCCTTGGCAGTTTAGCAAGATCCTGAAATGTGCTCTCTGATGCACTCTTTAAAAAAAAAAAAAAAAAAAAATTTCAAGGCTAGAGATGTGACTTAGTATTAAAGGGCCCCTGGGTTCAATCCCCTACCAAGATAATGATAATGATAAAGATAATAATGACTTTGGGGGGGAGGGTATTAGGGATTAACTCAGGGGCCCTTTACCACTCAGCTGCATCTGCAGTTCTTTTTATTTTGAGACGAGGTCTGCTG
Source organism: Sciurus carolinensis (assembly GCF_902686445.1). Lineage (NCBI taxonomy): Eukaryota > Metazoa > Chordata > Mammalia > Rodentia > Sciuridae > Sciurus > Sciurus carolinensis. The sequence continues at coordinate 28,585,982 of NC_062219.1, forward strand.
CCTGGCTGCCCTCAAACTTGTCATCCTCCTGCATGAGCCACAGAGGTCACTGGGTTTACAGGCATGTGCTACAGTGCCTGATTATGAGACATTTAAACTGAACTCTCAATTGTGTGGAATAATCACAAAACTCATTAGGAGTCATGAAATTACTTTATTATCCTAATATCAATTTCACAAATAACATTTGTGAAAATTTGGATATTTATTCAAATAACATTTGAATAAATAAATACAAGGAGTAAATATATATGAATATATAAATGTAAGGATAGCAGTGTCAGGCCTGCTGTGTTAACATTTTCTATACAAATTGAAACTCTTAGATCAAACATACAAAACTGCTAATATTTAACTATTTTTTTTACTACTAAAAGGTGATTTCATGTGGTTCAACCTCTGATTCTGTGTTCTAGGTTACTCTCCCAAAAGCTGCCTTCACAAAACTGTTAAGTCCACAAAATCCAATTCAACAAGCAACGGAGAAGTGCTCAGGCAGAGCTGGGAATTCAGTAATAAACTTTAGCTACTTCCCAGCCTACATTTCATGTTTTATTAAAAAATTGTAACTGAAGCACACTATCCTCGTGATTGTCAAGTCTACTTGTTGGTAAAACTTAGCTCAGGATGGTCCTAAGCTGTAGGCGTGTCTCAGAGCAAGCATTTTGACTAAAGGAATAGAGTTGGAACAGTGATTTTAAGCAGTTCACAGAGGACTCTTCAATAAGATCACATGTTCAAAAGTAGAAATAAAGCAATGAGAACCCCCAGTACCTTTATGGAAAGATATTATAAGGAATGTAATAAGTTATAGAAGATGTGGAAATAGAGTCACATTTGTGGCATTTACTGGAACTGAGTAGCAGTCTTACTAGATGAAGCTCCCAGTGCCTGCTGCCCTTTTATTTATTTATTTATTTATTTATTTTATTTTATTTTTTTAAAAGTGCATCAGAGAGACAGAGTCCCAGACCGCAAGGGCGCCTGTCTATATCCTTCCTCTTGGCTTTATTCCCACAACCCCAGATGTGGCACTAATGGAATAAAGCTTTCAAGCAAGCAGGAAGATCAATAAAGATTTCATAAGGCTGGCAAAGACTTACTGAACATCATAGTATATGGCTCAGTTAGTTTTCTTTTTTAAAAATGAAAGAAAAGAGATTCAAATAATATTGGAAAGTTGCCCGAGTCATGTAAAGTGGTGTTTTTAAATGGTAAATCTAAAAATGATAAATGCATCTATATGCTAGTCCTATCTGCAGGTTACCTAGGATTTCCACATTTTTTTAAGTTTGGAAATTTGAAAATGAATAAATTCCTGTTTTCACTGTGTTCTTCAGTAGTGAAATATTTTGTACTTTGTTTTTAAAAATTTACTCTGAAGATTTTATTTTCCATTATTATGTTTGAGGGTTTTTCCTTTTTTTTTTTTTTTTTTAAGGCTCATTTTTCACTGTTAATAAAGGACATTGCATCTTAGAAAACAGTCATCTCTCCAGACTGCAGAAAGAGTGATTATTACCCCTTCCTGAGCCAGGGCAAACCCTCAAAACTCATACCTGAGACCCGGGAGGTAAAGCCTTTGCTCCTGGTTACGGTAGCGGAGCTGAAACCAGTGGCTCATCCAGACCTTCATCCCACATTGGTCACTTGCGCCCCAAGACCACTGTCCCCAAGTTACCCTAGGTTTGCTTTCCAACAAAGCTCTAAGGAGATAGAAACCCAGTTTCCTACATGTGTAGGGAATAGGGGAAAAGGCTAAGTTACACCCCATGCTTTATTGGCCTTGCTGCAGGCCAGACTGAGAGCTGCCCTTCTGTGTGTTATCTCATTTCACTTCCACAAGTCAGAAACTGGTTTCCCCTTTTATAGATATGGAAATTAAGACTTACTTTAATGATATGCTGAGGATCCACAGTTCACAAGAGACAAAGCCTTGTTAACTCTAAGACACAGCCAGTGGGCACAGATTGAGTGTGGAATGCCCAGGTCTGTGGAAGAACATGGAAGTTGGAGGAGGAAGAGGCTGTTTGGTCACTCATCAATCAAGAAACTAGGATGCAGGATTTGAACCCATGTCTGCCTGTGTCTTGGGCTTTCTCCATGACCCAGTGTTAACCAAAGAAGTAGTTGAAGAAACACGGACTGTTACAGTGGTGGAGAGAAAGTCTACAAAGGTCTGAAAACTTTAGAAATATGTCCAGCTGAATGTTTAGAAACTAGGACCATGTAGTCTTGAGCTAAACAGCTTGATAATCTTTAAAACTTTTTTGTATTTTACTAAATTTAACCTATCAGTTTTACATGAACGTAGAAAAATTTTCAGATGGATTTTAAATTTGTTTTGTGATGAGTGTGACTCCAAGGGTCTCCTAGATAGAAATGAACTCCTGACCTCCAGATGGTAATGAAGAGTGCGGGTAGACCCCTCATGCACAACTGGAGCTGATACAATGAAAATCAGAGAGAGAAATTTAAGTAACCAAGCCTCCAGCTTAATTAAAATTAATTTTGACATGAATTTCATCATAATAAAGCAAATCACAGCCAAAGGAAAGCTTTTTATTATGGTTTATTCAGAAAAGTGACTCATCCTGAACATGTTTTGGGGTCTTGCTTATGTCTTTCATGGTCCAGTTGTTATATAATATTCAGTTAACATTGATGTTTTTTGTCAGGACTTGGGGAACTAGAGTCAGTCACCAGAGAAAGATGAAATGATGTCTAACTCATCCAGGCATGAAAGGCATGAAGATATTTTAAGTGTATTCTAAATCAATGGTGCCAATTAACTTTTAAGTTTCCTAAGAATAATAAATAGAATTTTCCTAAACAGCTTGGGTAATTAAGGCTTTACTTTCTACTTACTGGTTGTGGTGATAAAACAAAATTATAATCTACTCCCTCCAAATCTCTGTGGCACTCTACCTTCTGTTTAAGTTTTCACTTCTTTATGAATGGTTTTTAAAAGATTAACTTTTAAAATAAGGGGAGATCAGGCTTGGTGGTGCATGCCTGTAATCCCAGTGGCTTGAGAGGCTAAAGCAGGGGGTTCAAGAGTTCAAAGTCAGCCTTAGCAACTCAGTGGGATCCTGTCTCTAAATAAAATGTAAAAAAGAGTTTGGGATGTGGCTCAGTGGTTAAGCACCCCTGGGTTTAATTCCTGGTACTTAAAAAAAAAAAAATTAGGGGAGAATTTGTTCTGTCCTAGTGAGCAACAAGGTTTCCACCATACTGTTTTGGTCTTTTGGCGTGCCTCTGAAGTTGAGACTGAAGGTCAAGACAAACTGGTCTGGGCTTCCAGACTGCTCTATGGTGACTGTTCACCACATGATTTCGGCGACTGGGATGAGAGCACACGTTAAGGAATTTCAGAGCAGTCAGGCCTTCTGCTGCCCCTTCTGGGTCAGTGTCCGTCCACTCATGCTTCGTCTTGTTTGTCCCTCAGCACAAGTGCAAGTGACCCTTTCCCATGTAAATTGCCAGGCAAAATTTCCTCACTTGGCAAAGTCATATTAGAAACCACTGATTGAGGCCTTTTGTGGTTGAAGTTTTGATTTGCTGTCTGCCTGTTCTCTGCTGAATCTTTACATACCCTTCCCTGCAAATAAGGTCAAAAAGTTCAAGCAGATAAAACTTAAACCAATAATCAACTTTGTGGTGAAAGCTGCTGTTTGAAGCAAAGAATTTGTTTGATACTGGTAATTGAAACAGTTTTGTAAGATACTATTTAGTCTGGTTTTCCATGCAGTAAATACTATATGTAATTGAAATATAGCCTAAAAATTCAGTATTTGCCTTGTTTAGAGGGCAAAGAGTGGGTCTCTATAGTTCATCTACAGATTTTTAAAGTATATCTTGGGAACCTTTTTTTTTTTTTCCCCCGTGCTGGGGATTGAACACAGTGCCTTGTGCTTGCAAGGCAAGCACTTTACCAACTGAACTCCAGCCCAGGAACCATTTTTAACATTAGTCTTCCTGAAGCATAATTATTATGATACTCTTTCAACCTCCAAAACTTTTATCCCACTTGGCCCGGTGGCGCACACCTATGATCCCAGCTACTCAGGAGGCTGAGGCAGGAGAATCACAAGTTCAAAGCCAGCCTCAGCAAAAAGTGAGGTGCTAAGCAACTCAGTGAGACCCTGTCTCTAAATAAAATACAAAATAGGGCTGGGGATGTGGCTCAGTGATTGAGTGTCCCTGAGTTTAACCCCTGGTACCAACAACCTCAACAAACCCCAAAATTGGGTGCCTGTTTTCTAGGTAAAATCCAGTGCTGTTAGCTGAGTGAGTAGGTCAGAAATATATAATATGTCAGCTAATAAGGGCTACAGATGAGGAGGAGAGATGAGTGATGGGGGTGCCATTTTTAAATAGATCAAAGGGACTCTAATGTCACAACTGAGCAGAGGTGCAAACAGAGTGAAGGAGACATCTGTGTTGTTATCTGTAGAAAGAGCTAATATGTCTCCGAGGTAGACTGCAAACTCAAGTCTAGCAGAGTAATTAAGAGGAAAAATGATACAAGGTAAAGGTCAAACCGTACAATACCTTTTGGGCCAGGTGAAGACCTTAGATTTTATTCTGGGTAGAATGGGTGGTGTCGGAGAGTTTGGAGCAGAAGAACAACGTGGCATATTTTGATGGCATCATTCATGGCAGGATCAGATAGACCTGTTAAAAGGATATTGCATCTGGGCCAGGTGGTGCATGCCTATAATCTTAGCAACTCAGGAGGCAGAGGCAGAAGGATTGCAAATTCAAGGCCAACCCTAGTAACTTAATGAGACCATCCTTCAAAAAAAATACAAAGGGCTGGGGATGGAGCTCAATGGTAAAGTGACCCTAGATTCAATCCCTAGTACCACCTGCCCTGGCTCCTCAGCCCCCCAAAAGAATACTGTAGACATTTGAGAAGAGATGATCCAAAAGGTGGTGATCAGATGCTTTTTAAGGTAGAGCTTAAAGAATTTACTAATGGATTGAATATATGGAGTGAAGATAAACCAAAGACTACCCCAAAGCTGTGAGCCTGATCATTCGGATGAATGGAGCAGCCTTAGCTGAAGGGGATGCTGCACTTGGAGTAGTTTGTGGAGGCAGGAAAAATCAAGCGCTTGGGTTTTGACATGATTCTGAGGCAGTAGCAAACATCCTTTGAAAGTATATTAAATCATATGATACACCTAGAGACAATTTTACCTGGACTGGGAAGACCCTATACTTCATATAACAAGAAAAATGCCTGTTACTTCTGTCCTGTCTTTTGTTCCTTTCCTGATACATATCTCTTTTTAATAATCTTGTTGAGCTGGTGGTGTAGCTCAGTGGTAGAGGGCTTGCCTAGCATGCTTGAGGTCCTGGGTTCAATCTCCAGCACCACAAATAAATACATAAATAATAATAATCTTTGTTGTACTTTGGAGGCTTTCCCAAAATCCTAGTAAGTTATCACTACTGGTTGGAATTTTTAAATTCCTAATGTATGGACTTTGTACGAACTGAGATCAAAGACCTTAGTGTCCAGTGGTGCTTCTCTGTGGCTGCTTGATGTGTGAACTGGACAGCCAGAATAAGAGCTCTTCATGGACCCCTGAGGGTGCCACTACTGTAGATTGGCCATATGAGCTGAGGCCATTGATTTTTGGACATATCCTCCCCTACTTGAGGGTGGGAGTTGTAAGTGCTTCATCTTTTCATTTCCTGAGTCTAGCCTCGTACCTGATACAAAAGTAAGTGTTGCCTGGGTAAATATTTCTGAATAAATTTTAAGGAACTAAATATATTTATCTCTTTTGTCTCATTTTCTAGCGCCTGATGGCAATAAAGTGCAAGATAAGAAGACTGCTCCCAACCGCCCCTCCTCTACAGTTTCAGGACAGAATAGCAACCACTCAGGAAACAAACCAGGTATGACAGACACATTGCATTTACTTTGGGAAAATATAGGTTATTTCAAAGGCCCTAGAGGCATGCTACTGATAAACTAAATAAAACTAGAATGTAGGAGAGCATGGTTCCAGTCCTGCCACTGAAACACACTCATAGTGATTTGTGTGAGTCGAAGTCTGAGGGCCTCTCACAGCCTTGATTTTCGCTCTTTAAAATGGAGATTCCATTTCATGGCCTGCTTTCCTCTCAGAATCAGTTTGACAGCCATTGAAATGATGTATGTGGATGCATTTATTTACTGCCAAGTAGTGTGTAAGAGGTAATAATGTTACTGTTCTGTTTGAAATGGTAGATACAATACCATTTTTGTTTTGTGTTACAGATTTGCCCAGCATTATTGCATATCTCTTTCGTGACTTAAAACAGAACAAAAAAACCCACTTAAAGAAACTTTCACCCACAGTAAAGCTCACATACAATTGTGTTTTTGTTTTTCTGTTTCCTGTGAAGCTTGCACACCTACATGGTGATTTCATTTTTAATAGCCTGTGATTCATGATCTGTTCTACTTGGTGAAACAAAGAAGCAGTCTGTAAGCAAATACAGTTGAATAGATAGCTCAGTGTATTGCATATTCTTGGTAGGGAGGAACATACAGTATGTCACATACAGATTGTCACAGGAAGGTAAAGCAAACTGAAGACCACTTGAAGTTCTTGGAATCCTATTTTATGCTATATTCAAGGCCCAAGAACAGTAAATAAGAATAAAGGTAGATGTAACTGGGTCTAGTCTCACAGAAAACATTCTCCCTTATACTTAGGGATTTTTTTTTTCCCAATAAGGAAACCATCTTGAACAGAATAGATAAACCAGGCTTGTCTTTTTGTTCGTTTGCTTTTTGGGAGGGCAGCATTGGACCTAGGGGCATTCTACCCCTGAACTATATCCCCAATCCCTTTTCTTTTTTTGAGACAGGATCTTTCTCAATTGCCCAGGCTGGCTTCAGACTCCCAAGTGGATGGAATTACAGGTGTGCACCACCAGACCTAGCTGGCCTGTCATTTGTAAGAAAGACAGTAACACGTGTTGGTGCAAGGGTTGCTTGAGCAACTATTCACAGGAAAGGATGTGCATTTGCAGCAGAGTTCTGATTAGCAGGCTGAGAGACCCCCTTAGTCAGCTTGGCTTCTCATTCATTCACTTATTAGTCCATCTTTTCACCTACCTCCCAGCTGCTACCTCATATTTACTGAGCAGATTCTTTTGTGCCTGGGAGTCTGAGAGGTGTTATATGAACAAATAAAAAGGCCCTGTAGAACTTATTCTGTTAGATTTTATTGCTTATATCCAGGCAAGAATCCTCATAGAAGAAGTTCTTTAGCACAAAAAACTCTATTTAGCAATGAGAATTGAACATAGCTAAATTGTAGCTCTCTGGTTCTCCCCATCCACCATTGCTTCTAACTTTCTGGCATACTTTACTATGTACTCAGTACCTTTATATCCTGCCAACTCATTTATTCATCTAGTGTTGGCATTATGAGTGTACTAGGGTTATTTTGTTAAAAGCCACAATCCCTATCCTCTGACTGACAGTCTGGGGGAGTAAACCAGTACATGTCACTGTAACTTAGTACATGTCACTCTAACACAGACTGCCAATGTGATGAGAGATGTGCACAGAGAGTAGCAAGGACAAAGGGCAGAGTATCTTCTCCAGCCCAGTGGGCTATCTCTTCACAGAGCCTTCTTTTTGGTGGGGTGGGGTACTTAGGGATTGAACCCAGGGGTGCAATACCATTGAATTACAACCCACTCCTCCTCCTCTTCTTCTCCCCACTCCTGAGAGAGAGGATCTCGCCACATGGCTGAGGCTGGCCTCAAACTTGTGATCCTCCTGCCTCAGCCTCTGTAGCTCCTGGGATTACAGACATGCACCTCTGCTCTAGGCTCTTCACAGAGCATTTGATTCACATGGCTCAGGTCAAGTTAAATAAGGAGAGGTTTCCTTCCTGATTGTGTCTGCTGAGCATCCTGTATCTGCTTTCTTGTATATACAAATAAAGATATATAAAAGGCTCTTATTTTAGAAACCACCATGTTATTTTTTTGAGTCCCTGCTAAGAAAGACTGCTTTTGATTTTTATAAACAAAGTTGATATCCAACTTTTCTGTTGAAATATTGTAGTAGAAATAAACCTCATATTAGTTAATGAATATTATTTAAGTAACAAGTTAAAGTTCATCTTTCCAACTTCATCTTAAAGTTCTTTCTTTCTTCAAAATATCATCTTGCTTTCTCCCCAAACAAATAAACTAGTGTGGGGATGCAAGACTTTTAAATTTGTGAATGAAGCACTGTTATGTGATCTCTAATGTGTTAGGAAGGTTCCTGTTTTTAACATGAGACCCTAAAAGTATGATGTCAATTTACTAGAGAGAACAACGTGATTTTAAGTGTGATTATTGGCATTATTTTGTTTCTGTATGGCAACAGTGAGCCTGTAAAGGTAGCCCTCTGCTGGACAGATGGGGACACACAGGTGGCATCACACTCGGTATAATCCACGATCCTCACTGTAACCAGTAAGTCCAGTGACTTGGCCCTGTGTCTCCAGACCCAGAGCCTGTTGATCTCACTCTGCTTGGGTCATTTAGATCTCCCTGTTTCTTGACCACATGAGGCACTTGTGACCTCAGGGTCTTTGCAGGGCTTTTGGTGGAATATTCGCACAGCTGGCTCCCTCACATCCACCAGGTGTTTACATATAAAAATTACCATCACATCAAGACCTTCCGTGGACCTCATCTAAAAATTGAAACATCCTCACCATAATCCCCTTTATTGCTTTGTTGTCTCCTTAGCATTTAACTCAGTCTAACATTCTGTTTCTTTTTCATTCTAGTTATTTTTAAAGTTTATCTTGTTTAATAGATTTTCCCTGAGTAGGATGGTAAACCCCATGAGGGCTGAGGTTTTCATCTTTTTTGTTGGCTGCTATTTTTTCAGTATACAGAGCAGTGAGTGCCTGGAACTTGGTAAACATTTCATGTGTGCTGAATGAATGAGCTGATTTCCCGGGCATTACATGTAAAGCATTATACCAGTGCTCACTGTCTTCGTAATGATATGAGATTGGTTCTGGTTTTGCCCTCATGTTACAGGTAATAATAAAAAAAAAAAAAATCTCATGTCATAGCTTAGGAAGGTGAGTAGCTTGGCCATATTTACACAGCAAGTAATAGAATGGGAACTTGAGTTCCTGTCAACCTGATTCCAGTCACTTCTAACTGGTAAACATCTGCTCAGTATCAACTCAGTTTGGATCCTGTTTGTTATTAAGAAACTATTGAAAGCATAAAAATAATAGAAGTTTCATAGAAACACTAAACACCATTTATATTTTTTTGGTGAAATAGCAAACACCCACAAATTATGACTTTACATTGTTTTTATTTTATATTTTGGTGGTGCTGGGAATCGAACCCAGTACCTCATGCATGCAAAGCAAGTGCTCTACCACTGAGCTGTGCCCCTACTCCTACATAATGCTTTTACATAGAAGGAAAACGCTTTGGAATTCTCAGGATTGTAATAAGTGTATCATTGTAACTATGGACACGTGTACTAAGACATATAATGTTATTTTATTCATCAAATTTATGAGACCAAAGAATATTTCAGGATATATCATTTTAAAAAATCCATTCCTCCTCTCATATTTTTTGTCTCATTTTCAGACCCTCCACCTGTGCTACGGGTTGATGATCGGCAGCGACTGGCCCGGGAACGACGCGAGGAACGGGAAAAGCAGCTAGGTACCCCAGGCCCTCCATCGCCAGCCTCCTGTGGTCATTCAGGGACACTCCTATTGAAATGTGACACTTTCCAGGACAAGGGACACTTGACGCTGGGCAAACGGAGGTCTCAGTAATAACCGTGCTCTCTTGCACACCTTTATGAACTGTGCAGGTGGATTGCGAAGCTGAGTTTAGCGTGTGATACAAACACAGGGCTGTGTTAAGTAACAGGTTTCAGCCCCCGGATTAGGGAGGCTCATTTTCACTTCTTAGTTCACTGTAATCACCATGTTTCAGGGGCCCCAGAGGACGTGCACTCAGGAGAGGGGTGATAGGGTCACTTACATTTTAAAGCTGAGAATAAATGAGGACTGTAAACACATGGTTTTGTTTTCGTGCAACAAATTATGAGACTGTGCACTGTCATTGCATTTAGTGACTTCCATGTTAACGTAACGCTACTGCTGAATTTACAGACAGAAGCATGAGACTTACTACTGAGGTGCCTGGATTTTCTCCTATTACCAGAGGCCCTTGTGAAGGCTTAGTGGCTCTGATATTTGACTGCAGTCTGCCTGGCAAACTGGATCAGGACTAGCTTGCCAGAAAATGGAGACCAGAGCACTGGGGCAGAACAGTCACTCTCTCTAGAATGTTGGGCAAGGAGGCTGGCGCCATCTTCCCTTCACTTTGATGTCCATTTGTATGGTTACTGAAACAGGAGACTTTTATGTACCTTGAAAAGATAAAATGCTAAGTCAGTGTGTCCAGAGTGTGTAGACATGTTCAAACTAAGCCTGGCTTAGGTTGCCAAAATCTTTCCGGAGAATGGCCCATAACTCTTCTGAAGTCCTGCAGCCTGAGAGGTCTTGTTCCCACTAGGGAGACCAACCCCGTGTCCCATCCCTTCATTATTCCCTTTTCAGAACCTAGACTTGTAGAATTGTGTAGACTGGTTTTCAAATCTCTTGGCACTGATTGCATCTGTCCACACAGGCCTGCTCCTCTCCCTTGCTGTAATGGTCAGGTGAGGTCATCTCTTTTGTTGTCAAAGGTTTTTTAGACACAAATTTCAATAAGTTGGTGGAAATGAAGAGGGTCCACTGTTTTTCTGAGCCCAGCGTTTCCTCCCAGGCCTAATGTTCCCTGTCCCTGACAGGTTTCCGGCAGGTAGACAGGCAGCTTCCTGGAGAGCATCCTGACCGTAGCCCTGTGAACTGTGCCCACTGCTGCCCAGTAAGAAAGATTGGTAGGATGAGTGGCCAGAACTGAGAGAGCGGGGTAGAAGGCAGAGCTATGGAAGCCAGAAGCAGCTCCAGAAGAGCTGACGACTGCGCTGGGGTATAGTCGGTTGCACTCTGTCTTCAGATCCACCTCGGCTGGTTCGCACTTTTGTCCCCTCCCATCACCCCTGGTGGGTCAGGTGTCATACTACTGAATACAGCCTCAGAGGCACAGCATGGATTCCTAGAAGGAAAGCATTCCATGGTGTCAGGAGGCTACTCCTTTATGGTGTTCATCCCACTGTGAGTTAGCTTTTACATATTTAACTCAGATCTTTTCATTGTAGTTTCTTTAATATTCGAAACCAAGCATTAGTAGCTTTCTGTGGAAAGCAGGCATATGCTGCTCAAACAAAGATAGTTTCACTTCTCATGCTGTAAAGGTATAAACCTTCCGGCTCTGAGAGTTGGGGTTATAACTCGGTGGTAGAGTACTTGCCTAGCTTAAGGCCCTGGGTTCAATCCTCAGCACCACACACAAAAAAAGGACTTTCAGGTCTGAGTCTGCGAATTCTCCCTAAAAGGTACCTAGCGTTGTATGCTGAGTGGCAAGATTTCTTTAAGCCATAGCACCTTATTTCAATTCATAGCAATAAAACCAAACAGGACATTAATTTATATATTCAGAAACCTGATTGTCCAGATATTGTGATGAGAAGATGGGTAAAGGGAGTCTAGTGAGGCCAGAGAAGCCAACAGCAGGTACAGCGTGTGATCCGTGTGCTGTGAGCAGGTGCCCACAGGGCACTGGGAGCCCACAGAAGCGCTCACCCAGCCTGCCTTGCGTCTGGTCCCATCTGAGCTCCCAAGTGGAAGACAGCAGGGAGTCAACCAGAGGGACAGGTGACCAGGGACTCTTAGAACAGTGTGGAAAAAAGGCAGATGGAAAAAGACATTAACTAAGAAACCCAGTGTGCGCTTCAGATTCTTATATGGGTCAAAGTAACTTTCAGATAATTCTGTGATCCTATTACCACAACTTTTCCCTTTATGTGAGCCACTGTGCGATATGCATACTTCTCGTTCCTAGGCCTGCCACGTTAAGTATCATAGTTTTTTATGAATTCTGACCTCATCTCTTGTTTTGTTACTAGTCATTTTAATATATCAGTTCTAATTTTTATTTTTCTTTCCATTGTTTTCATTTTCATTTTGAATTTTAAAGCAATGCCCTGTATCTACCACTGTAGCTTAGCCTACCTTAACTGCCCAGTCTCCCAAGGCTCCCCTCAGTCTTCATGAATATGGGGATAAACATGTGAAAAGTTTGTATATTTGCGTAAGTCATGAGAAATCCAGCACCTAATCTGAACTGTGCCTTAAGAGTACATGAGAGTGGTTTCTAAATGATCTTCAATACTAAACAGATATCACAAGATACACCTGACTCCTCAGAAACTGAAATTGTGCCTTCCAGAAGCTGTGACAGCACTGAATATTATAAAAAAAAAAAGGAAAAAAGTGCCAGGTGTGGTGGCGTATGCCTATAGTCCCAGCTATTTCTGGAGACTGAGTCAAGAGAATCCCAACTTGGAGGCCAGCCTCAGCAATGTAGCAAGACTCTCAGCAACTTAATGAGGCCCTGGTCTCAAGATGACCTGGGGATATGACTCAATGGTAAAACACCTCTGGGCTCAACCCCCAGTACACACACACACACACACACACACACACACACACAAAAGCTATTGCTGAATAAAAAATATTTGGAGTGTGCTTACTTTGAAAACAAAAACCAGTTGATACTGTCAGCTGTTACTGATCTTTCAAATCAAAACTTTTCAAATAAAAAAAAGGGGGGAGGGGAATATTCCATAAATTATGAGAAGCAGAGTTAAAAATGAATAACCAATGAGACTGATTTTTACTGTTGGATGTAGGTTGAAATTAACATTGAAATCATTAAGGTTTTTGTTTTTTCATTTTGAATTCACATATTTAAAAAAGCAAGGTAGTGGGAGGGAGAGTGAAGGTCTGGTGACCTGTTCCTGGTGGCCCATGGCTCTGTTTGCACACAGGAGGCTCTATTGGTGATTTTCTGGGGGTAGATAGGAGTCATGCTTTAATGCTTTTATGGTAGGATTGAATCGTGTGGTCTGCTCTTTCTACATCATCCTTTAATTTTTCACATAAAATCACACACAGTTCTTCATGTTTGAGACTCTCCTGTCAGTCATTTGGGCTATGTCCTCTGAAAGCTTTATATGTGGTCTCTTCAGTCATTCCATCTGATTCTGTTCAGGCCATTCTTTCAAACTGCCCTGTCTTGACTGCTACATCTCTTTGGCTGTCTCTCTTCTAAACTTTAGTTTTGTTTTTCCTGGGGGTTGTGGGGGTATCATTTGTCTGATTGGTTCAACTCTTCCTTTTTGATGCTGTGGATCCCACATTCCCAGCTACTCATGAGGCGGCAGATGGTTCCCTATTGCCTGAAACTCAATTCCTGTACAACGTAATCATGCATTTATCTCTCACCCTAAAACTGACTTGTCTTGATAATTTCTATATCCCAATCATTTGTACCAATTCTTTTCTGGCCCCAAGAAATTACTTCTTGGCGATTTGGGAATCTGAGGCAGGAGGATTGCAAGTTCAAGGCCAGCCTGGACAACTAAGCAAGACCTTGTCTCAAAAACTTTAAAAATAGATGGGAGCGAATGGGATGCTGGAAATGTAGCTTGGTGGCAGAGTGCTCCTTGGTTTAATCTACAGCACCGCACAAAAAAAGAAAATTATTTCCTTTTTAGCCATTTTTGATACTGCTGCTGCTAGAGGTACTGAGTTCTTTCTGACTGCTAGTCTTAGCTATTGGGACTTTTGTAAAATGAAACATTCTGTCTTTCTTGCCTGGCCAAATACTGTCCACTGACTGTCTCCATTCTGGCTTATTGGGCCACTTGTGACTACCAGTGGTCAGTTTGGACTCAGCCTCATTTTATCACTAGGGCTTCATCTATCTTAGCCCAGTATGTGGGTAGAAGTTGAGATGCTCTATGCCCACATCCTTTAAGTCACAAGCGTAGGTGCCTCTGTCTTCAAAACAAATTTTATATCCATGCTTATCTATTTACTACCTGTGCCATCATTCTAGCCCTGGCCTTAATACATTTGTATCTTAGTCATTGAAACTACCCTGCAGTTCTTCATTCCTCCAGCTCTGGGTCATAAATTAGTGCTGGTCCTTCTCTTCAAAGCCTTCCCAGGAAGTCTTTATCATCTTTCCCCTTTGGAAAATTCTATCAGTTTTTTTACTAAATGCTCTATCTTATGTAACTATCATATTTTTATGCACAGTCTATTTTTATTTTATATTTAAATTTTTATATTTAAATTTTATGCAGCTTCCTGGTTGTGCATGTTTTAAGCTTATAAAGGGTATAACCATAGGCCATGCAGAGTGGTGTACACCTGTAACCCTAGCTACTTAGAGCCTGAAGCAGGAAGATGCATAAATGCTACTCGCTCTGATCCCGGTCAGGATCAAGTTCAGGGCCAGCCTGGGCAACAGGCCCTGTCTCAAAATAAAAATGGGCCGGGTGTGTAGCACAGTGGTAGAGCACATCTGGGTTAAATCCCCAGTGAGAGAGAGGAAGAGAGGAAGAGGGAAGGGGAGGGGAGAAGGAGGGAGAGGGAGGGAGAAAGAAAGAAGGGAGGAAAATAAAAAAGGACTGGAGGATAGCTCAGGGGTATAGTACTGGATTTGATCCTGAGCACCATATTAAAAAAGAAAAAGTCTTGCCATGATTTCTAATTCTTTGTATCCCAATATACAGCACAGTGCTAAGTATAAAGCACATGTAATAAATTTTTGCTGATTTTCCTTACTCTACAGAATTTGATGAAATAATAATGTTTGAGTACTACCTACAGGGAGGCAGTATCCTAAACACTTCACTATGAATTATCACCTTTAGTAGCAAATCACTATAGCAATTGTATTGTGTGTGTGTGTTGAACCCAGGCACACTCCATCACCGAGCCACATCGTCAACCCTTTTTCTTATTTTTTGAGACAGAGTCTTGAGATCCCTCCTGCCTCAGCCTCCTGAGGAGCTGGTATTACAGGCAAGCGCCACCATGCCCAGCTTGTGTTTGTACTTTTTGATGTGTGGGCCTGCCATCGTTGCCAATATAAAGTATTTAAAAGATTGTACTTTATTTTTAAAAATATACTCTGATATTTTAGCTTAAGGAAGTAACAGAGAATCTAGGAAGATGGAGTAGTTGATAGACCCTTTCTCCTTTCTGCCACATTAGCTATTTAAGCGTGTTTTTAGTATACATAGGATCATCAAGATCCACCTGAAAATTCCCCAGCAAACCATGATGCTGCCGAGTAGGGAGAGATCCCTCTGCTTTAGACACAAAGGGCGGATTTTCCGGAGGCTGAGGACTGGAATCGCATCCCATTCACTTAGGAGGAAGGGAGATGTGTAGCTGCCTGTGGATTTTCATTTGACTCAGAACAAGAGGACAAACTCTGAGTTTGAAGTGGATTCTGACATCATTTTTTGAGAAACTTGTATGTCATTGATCTCTGGTTGCCTTCAATTCCATTAGGAGTAATAGATCCTTTAGCTGATTTCCTGCCGGGGATCAGAGTGAGTAGCATTTATGCAGCAGGATGTTCTGTGTTACTAAGCTAGCTGAAGGCATGACTAAGCCCCGCCCCTTCTAAAGTTCCTTTGTGTTCTTTTTAAATTCATCTTCTCCTTCAACTAGTAGTTAACAGGTGGTTACTGTTGAGCCTGGATGCTGGGAATATTACAGTGAAAAAGCTGAATTTCCTAACCTCCTGGAACTTACATTCTAAGCGAGGGAGGACAATAATATGGAATTAACGATTGCTTAACATTTTAGCAGAAATTTATTTCTTATGCATCCTATAACTAATCTATCCTCAAATATCCTTAAAATAGTTCCAGAATATAACCACTGCTCACAACCAGTGCTACTGGCATCATGGTTAGAGTCAGGGCCTACCGTACCATGGCTCTGCCCCATACCTTCCCATGGCTCTCCATCTCCCTCAGGCCAGAGTCCTTACTATCGATGCCCATGCCCACCCCCTCTACCATCCTCTCCCTGGCACTTCTCCTGGCCACACTGGCCACCTTCTGACCCCTCAAATGTCCCAGGCCCATTCCTGACTCTTCCTTCATGCTTCGTGCCTTCCCTGACCATCTTACTCAAATTTGCAGCTCTCTCAAGCCAGGAAGCCCTTTATCTTTCTCCCTGGCGATACCAATACTCAAGTTTGTGTGTATTTTACTTACTGGTTTATTACGTCCAACCTTTCTGGAATATGTGCTCCAAAAAGAGAGGGTTTTGAGCATTCCCCCCACCCATTTCTGTGGACCTAGAAGAGCTTGGCACATGGTGTCCAACAATTGCTGAGTGTTAGATGACTGGTCCATCTAACTTCTAAGAGTGCAGTCAGCTGCAGCAGGGACTGCGTATTAGTTAAGACATTAACAGATGATCCCATAAAGCTGCCTTTATTAATGGTTGAGTCACACAGTATTAAATCCTTATTTTTAACCATTAAATCTTCTTACTCTTCTACTACTCCTGCAAGTTAATACTTCAAGATGATATCTAAGGAATGCATAGCAGACAAATATTCCTCTGTATTTGGGGAAATACAGGAGTTTCCCTTTTCAAAGATGACATGGAGTATATTTGAAGTATTAATTATGTTTAATTTTTGTTTAAGTGCCTTGTTACACTTTTGGCATTCAGTATATATTTAATTATTTTGTCTTTTTCTGAGACTAAAATTTTTTTACCTACTTTTTTTTTAGTGCTGGGGATCAAACTCATGGCCTCAGCAAGCACTCCACAACAGAGCTACATGCCCATTCCTCTGAGACCAAAATCTTCATGTGACTATAGACTTGCATTTCCAACTAGGACTTTTTGGGATTTTCTGGATTCTATAAAATAATGAAAGATAATCACAGAATATATGATTGATTAATACAGTTCTTAAAGAAAATTGAACTTATGAATATTTAATTCATTTATATTGACTTTCATAACCAAGTTCAAAGCTGTATACAAGATCTATCACACTGTAGTGTTTTTGAACGAATAAGATAATGTGAGAAAGATTTTAACCTTTGAACAAACTTCAGTTAAATTATAGTTGCAATGTTTTTTTCTAGGTAATTGTACCAGACTTCTTTTGCCCATCCAGTCACAGTTTTTACACTTTGGGTGTTTTGTTATGTTTTTTTCTCCCTAATCTCAATGGAACTTCAACTCAGGAATGGTGCTATTAATAAATATGGTCAAGATATAAGCCATCATTTCAACCTGGTTTAGAATATTCATCTCAACAATGCTGATAGGCAATTTAGTGTTAATGAGCAAACAATCAGTAGCATTGTAGTCCTGGTTGGGGTTTTAGCTGAGCTGGAATGCAGCTCAGTGCTGGCGTGCTTGTCTGGCATGCACAAGACCCTGGGTTCTATCCCCAGCAGCACACACATACAGAGGAATCGAGTTGTGCCTGAAACTTACCCCGATTTCATATTTCACATTATTTGATTGGGATGGTCATTATTTTGAGAAGGGATATTCCTCTTTAGAGACTGTCAACAAAAATATATGGATATCAAGGAAGCCGTCTTTCTTATCCAAATGTCAAATGGATAAACTGTGGCAGAACCAGGGTCAGTCCTGACATCCAAGCCTCCTAAAGTTGACGCTTACTGAATACGTAAACAAAAGCCCACAAGACCAGCCGGCAGATAGCAGACAGCTCAGGGATCCAAATTCCCCTTCGTGGGAGGAATATGGACATTAGCACATACCAGAGCAGCTGTATCAGGAGTCAGGCTTGGGCCTGGAAAGAATAGCTTGTTGTCCAATGGATTAGGTAAGCAGAAAATGAGGCCATCACATAAGATGAGTCACGTGACTAAGCAGCCATTATTTTTTTTTTTTTTTTTTTTGCTTCCAAATTTACCTTGCCTTTTAGGGTGAGAATAAAAAGATTTTAAAACCTGAAAAGTGAGGGGTATTTTAAGCAGACATTAATAGAGGCCGAGTGATCTTGGAAGATCAGGACCATCACATGTGGATGCCCGACTTCTGGGGTGGAGGAGGAGGTTGGTGGGCAGTTCTCCAGCCCAGGCCCCTTAGCACAATGGCTCATTGTTTGCTTCTTGAATCAGGCAGTCCAGAGTTTGAATTCCAGCTCCACCACTTACTTGTTGTGAGACAGCATTCAGGTTACTTCACCTCTCTGTTTCTCAGACTCTCCTCATGAAATAAGTTTAATAACAGTGTCTGCCTCCTGGAGTGGCTGCGAAGATAAACATGAAGTCACTTGGTGTCAACACGCAGTCAGAACTGACAACATGATGACGGGGATAGAGATAAAGATGGCAGGTCACAGGATTCCCTTGGCACTGACTCAGAAGCGTGGAACTGGGAAGTGTCCTCTTTCAGAACTGAGGAGTGGCAGATGGAGGGATGTTCTTGCCGCCTTGGAAGTGTCTAGTGAGACAGCCAGATGAAGAGAGCCCCACATCCTATGAGGAGTGCGAATGGGTTAGGTTGAGGCTGTAACAGAAGAGTTGCAATGGCAGCCATTGGTCTGTCCAGCAAAACTCTTGAGCAGAAGTTAAACACTCCTTTAAGCCTGGCCCTGAAGATGGGAATGCCTAGAAACTTACATCTCTTTATTTTGCTTCCTTATCTCAAAAGTCATTCAGCCCAGCTATAAAGGAGGCTCTTGGCCTTCCACACATAGAACTGCTGTCCTAGCACTTCAGTCCCATGGAGGCCAGCAAAGTAGGAAGGCCCAGTAAGGCAGGAGACAGTCTTGTGGGTCTCTCAAAAGGTCATCTTTTCTGTTCTCTTTTTTTCTTCTTGTGGGACTGGGGATTGAACTCAAGAGTGCTTTTCCACTGAGCTACATCCCCAGCCCTTTTTACTTTTGAGACAGCCTCACTAAATTGCTGAGGCAGGCCTTGAACTTGTAATCCTCCTGCCTTCCGAGTAGCTGGTGTGTGCTTCCACGCCCAACAAGGTCACATTTCTTACCAGGCAGTTCTTTACTATGTAATATTTCAAATGAGAGCTGAATGGAGAAACAATTTAAAAGACAAATTGAAAAGGCTTTGAATTATCACTGAAGCCCAGTGTAAACCACCTTGCTTGGAAGCCACTGAGTTCTTTAACTCTTCAGTTCATTTATTCAAATGTACTTGAACTGTCCACTTACCTTGACATTGTGAATGTGAGGGAGAGCTCCCCAGTGGTTAAACTTAGAGTGTTACCTTCTGGAATGTCAGGACAGTGGTGGAAACTGAACAGAGCTGGCAGAGCGCTTTGCTCCTCAGAGTAGCTGTTCAGGGGAACTGGTATTTGACCAAGGATTTGAAGGACTGTTGAAGTTTGCCAGGTGAAAGGAGGTATTTTGCACAGAGGTAGCCTGTGTCAAGGTTCAGGGTGATTTTAAAGCCAAAAGGAGTTAGGCAGGGGAACTAACAAGCTTTCCAGGTTTGTTTTTGGGGAAGCCGTCTCTGGGAAGAGTGAATATGATAGATTTGAAGAGGTAAGTTCTAGATATCACAAGCAAGAAGAGCAGGGGCATTTGAAGTTGTGGCAAGAAGCCTGTAGAGGCTGCACTGCATGTGAAAGAGGGTTCTGATATAACAAGATAGGGTCCGTTGTGTTGAGTTAGGGTGGAGCATCCAGGAGGGAGAAACTGAGGAAGACCTTGGGGTTTCTAATTTCATAGACCATTTGATCTGTGAATCTGTTATCAGAACACACATCAGTTCCCAATGTGGGGTAGCGGGGAACGTGCAGATAGTGACTAAGGTTATGTGATGAATCTAACTGAATTGGAGACATGCAGAAATAAATATAGAAGCAGTATTGTGTAGTAACTAAGCGCACAAGCTTTTGGATCAGAGCTGAATTAAAATCCCAACTCTTATTCATTAGACCATGAGATCTTGGGACCATTTTTTAATTCCTTTATTATCTTTTTTCTCATTTGCATTTTGATTCCATCTTGCCTGGTAGTATTATACACACTTATTACATTTTGTTTCGGTTTGTCTAATAGCTGTTTGCCTTCATTTTTATGCTTTATTTGACACCTTGTTTTAAGGTTTTGTTTTTTTCCCCCTTTTCCAGTACTGGGGATCAAATCAGGGCCTCTGTGTACTCCACGAGAGCTCTACCATTGAGCTACCTCCCCAGGTCTCACCTTTGTTTCTTTTAAACAATGTAGCTGGGTGTTTTTTTCTTTAGGCCCAAACAAAAAGTCTCAGTCTTGCTAGGCTTGGTTTTATTCCTTCTAGCTTTTTTTTTTTTTTTTTAAACTTCCCCCCACCATCCAACTGGATTTCTCATTTCTTAGTGAGAAAATATACAACCTTGTTGGGCTAGTGGTGCTCTTCAGTAATCCCAGTATTTTTTTAGATTGAGGCAAGAGGATCACAAGTTCGAAGTGACCTTAGCAACTTAACAAGACCCTGTCTCAGAAAAAGGGGAGAGGGAAGCCAGGGAAGTAGCTTAGTGGTAGAGCATCCCTGGGTTCAATCACAAGTACTACCAAAAATAAAAAGTATATGCAAGAAGAACATACAACCTTAGCATAATCTAACATCTATAGGGAATATTTTAAGTTACTAAAACTCATAGAATAAGGTAATTTTCAATCTTATTAAAATATTGAAATCTTTCATGTGTTCTCCTTCATTTTAAAAGATTGCATCATCTGGACTTAGCAAATCATCCTAGCACTTACCAGCATGCTTGGAAATATCAAGAAAGTGCTGTTTGCAATTTCAACATTGTTAGCCTATTCTCTGTATGACTGTTTACAGACAATTATTCAAAGAAAGTGCTAATAGGATCTCCACTTCCTGGTAGAAAACAGAAGTGGAACAAAAGTTTGTCTAAGGAAATATTCTTCCTTGAAAAGATATTTGGGGAAGAACCAGTTACTGCTGTAATAATGGCTAGTGCTGTTGTCATTTTATAGAACAGCATTAAGAAGTACCTATAATTTTCTGAGTCCAAATGATGATTACAATGATGACAGTTATAGCTCAACTTTACTAAGTGTTTAATAAGTAAAGAACTATTCTCATACTGTAGGTGTAATTAGTATTTTAACCCTCACAAAGAATCTGAGGAGGGTCCTGTTTTTATCCACAATTTACCCTGACAGAATTGATCCTAGGGAGGTTAAATAACTTACCTGTGACCACATACAGGCTGGGGAAGTAGCTCAGTACTAGAATGCTTGCCTAGCATATGTGAGGACCTGGATTCAATCCCCAGCACTGCACAAAATAAAACTCATAACTATTACCATGCGTTCTCTATGGAGGTCATATCAGTTTATATTCCCATCACAAGCATAAAAAAGATTTATACTCTGAGCCAGGCATGGTGACGCATGTCTGTAATCCTATTGACTTGGGATGCTAAGGCAAAAGAATTGCAAATTCAAGGACAACCTTAGCAACTTAGCTAGGCTAGTGCTCTACCATTGAGCTATTTACCCAGCCCAATAACTATCAAAATTTTTAACATATATTCCCCATGACTCAGCAGTTCTACTTGTTTGTGGACAACCCATATATTTACACAGAGATTTGGGATAGTACAATGTGTTTTAATTAGTAAAACACTAAAAACAATTTAGTGACCTCTCAATCAACAGTTAACTGGTTATATAAAATTAGGTGCACAGTGAAACAGTATGTAGCCATTAAAAGATATTGTTAGATTCATGTTTCCATGTGTTGCTATGAAAAGATCTCTAAGAGATGTCAAGTAAAGATAGCAAGAGCAGAAGAGTAGGGACACTGTGGTTCCATAGGTGGGGTACATTTCTCAAAAAGATGGAACGGAATGTAAGAAGGTCTGGGGTGGGAGGGAGATGGTCATTTTACCTTCTCCTATTCTGTAAGCTTTAACAAGATCTTTCACTGCATGTCTACCATTTTAAATGAATTTAAATGTGTAGCATCATTAAAAGCCTGCTGGTAAGGTAATCCCATGAAGAAAAGCCAGAGGGTATTTCGTGCTTGAGTATGTGTGATTGTAGGAAGTGCATTTAGAGGAAGGTCTCAGAAATTACATTTCCTTTCTGTCAACTTTTGAAGGTGTGTTCTCAGTGTCATTTGTTTATTCAGGCATTCAGTAAATATTGCACGGAACACTTACTATGTGTTCTTTCTTGAAAGTAAATTTTTAACTTGAGGTAAATTTATAACTTGAGCCTGGGAATTTCTTTAGAACAATGCTTTTTTTTTTGTGTGTGTGGTGCTGGGGATTGAACCCAGGGCCTTCTGCATGCAAGGCAGGCACTCTACCTACTGAGCCATATCCTCAGCCCCTAGAACAATGGACTTTAAAATTGGGAGGAACTTTGAAGATGGGTTACCTCATCTGAGGCAAGAGAAGGCTGAAATCTAAATGATATATCTGAGGTCTCAACGTGACTCGGCTGGGTGGAAAACCAGGCCTGTCATGTACCAGTCCCAGGTTTCCCCATACACCAACCCAGATGTCAGAAGGACAGGTCACCTCAAAATTGTCTTTGTCCTTCTTTCTGTTAAAGTCACTTCAAATCTTTTTCAGTAGATTTGTGTCCTCAAATGAGGAAAGAGTTAATGCTGTCAGAAATGTGACATGTTTAGTATTAAACATTTAGAGGATGAGGGGTGTCTTCAATATTTAATAGAAAAAAGTTCTGAATTTCTATTTTTTCTCTTAAAAAAGCAACATTTTGATTTATATGTCAAGATTTATGCTCTAAATTTTGTATGGACACTTTTGCCTACAGTTTTTTTTTTTTTTTTTTTCTTCTTTTTTTGTACCAGGGGTTTAACGTGGGGATGCTTTTACCCCTGAGTTCTATCCTCGGTTCTTTTTATTTATTTATTTTGAGACAGGGTCTCACTAAGTTGCTGAGGTTGGTCTCAAACTTATGATCCTCCTGCCTCAGTCTCCCTAGTCACTGGGATTACAGGCATGTGTCACGATGTATGTTCCAGTTGAACAGTGTTTTCGTTTTGTTTGTGGTATCTGGGACGAAACCCAGGGTCCTGAGCAAGCTAGGCAAGTGCTGTGCCACTAAGCTAACCTTCCCAGCCCTTTTTATTTGTTTTTGAGACAGCGTCTTACTGTAATGCTGAGGCTCACCTTGAACTTGTGATCCTCCTGCCTCAGCCTCCCAGGTAGCAGGGATTGCAGGCTTGTGCCACCACACCCTGCTTGAACAGTGTTTTTTGAATTGTACGTTATCATCTGGCTTTGGGTAGGCGTAGGCGTTATCTAACTCTATCATGAGCTCCTCAGACACCAGGTCAGCTTCTACTTGGTGGCACTGCTGACAGTGTGGTAAGTCTGTGAGGCACTTAATACATTCTTTATCATTTAAATATTTTCTCTCACATCCTTTCAATTCTTCCAGAAAACCAATGCTATGTTGAGAGAAATGTAGTCCTAGACTAGAGGATGCTACATTTTTAAAAAAGGGACAGATAGTACTATTAATTTTGAGGGCAGTCTGTCAATATAAAGATTAAACCCAGAGCATGTGGTTTATGCCTTATTGGGTACCAAACTAGAGGGCTGTGTGGGTTCCCACAGGGTAGAATTCAGTGCATCTTCTTTGACCTCCTTGTTAGCACATTAAATTATTCTGAAAACTGAAGGCACTGTAGTATGCTTTTCTTGGGAATCTGAGGAGAGCAAAGGCCAGGCTTGGTCAACACAAGACCACAGAACCCATATTTGTTAAATGTGGGCCACTCAGCCTTATTGTCACGTTTTAAACCTGCCTGTGTTGGATTTCCCTGTTTCTCCCCGTGAAGCCGCACGAGAAATCATCTGGTTAGAAAAAGAAGAGCGAGCCAGACAGCACTATGAAAAGCACTTGGAAGAGCGGAAGAAGAAGCTGGAGGAGCAGCGGCTGAAGGAGGAGCGCAGGAGGGCTGCAGTGGAGGAAAAGCGGAGGCAGAGGCTGGAGGAGGACAAGGTGAGCACCTTTCCAGGAAGGATATGGGAGGCTCCTGTTTGCAAGATGTCGTACTCTTCTGTGGAGCTTTGCAGTCAGGTGCTGGGATGCAGTGGTTTCAGAGTAATCAGTGGGACCTGCAGCCAAGGTGCTAGGGGAGGGTGGGGTGTGGGAAGCAGGTGGAGAATGGGCCGGTTATTATTGCCATGGGAATTTTAAAAGCCCCATTTCTTTGGTCTGCACCTATAGTTTATTAATGTTCAGTTCACCTGTACTAAAGTGTTAAGACAACTCCAAATAATCAGGTTTCAGTACAGCCTAACCATTTATAACCATTTTCATAATAATCACTTGACCCTTAAATCTTATACATCTGTTTTTGCAAAAATGGAAATTGAGACTCAGAATGATCAGTCACATAGATAATACAGCTCACCGAATCATAGACTCAGGATTATGTACATCTTCAGATTCTGAACTCCATTTTTAAAATATGGTACCAGCCAGGCTCAGTGATGGTGCACACCTATAATTCCAGCTACTGGGGAGGCTAAGATAGGAGGATCACAAGTTTGAGGCCAGCCTGGATCACTTAAGGAGAACTTGTCTCAAAAGATTTTTTAAAAGGGCTGGAGATGTAGCCCAGTGGTAAAGTGCCCCTGGATTCAGTTTAGTACAAAAAATTAAAATGAGAACATATGGGACTGGGAATAAAGCTGAGTTGTACAGCACTTGCTCAACATGTTCAAAGTCCTGGGTTTGATCCCTGAAAAAAAAAAAAAAAAAAAAAAGTAGCTTATGTGTTAAATATAAGTTCAAAACCCAGATGCGTGCTGCCAGGCCTATGGGTGTGGAGGACAACATCACACCCAGTAGCAAAGGTATTTGAGTGCCTGCTGTATGCCAAGGGCTTTATGATATTCCTACCTTTAGGTTAGGTATAGACATCAGCAAATAGCTTAGGAGTGGTGGAGTGGAGGTTTAGATAATAGCCCTCTCTCCACTCTGTCTTAAGTTGTAAAAATTTCAAACAGTCTGATTGAATCTAACCACTGGCTCCACTGTTGCATTTCAGGAACGCCATGAAGCAGTTGTACGGCGCACAATGGAAAGGAGCCAGAAGCCAAGGCAGAAGCCTAACAGGTGGTCATGGGGAGGCCCCCTCCATGGGAGTCCTGGCATCCACAGTGCAGGTAAATACATGGAGACCACTTTTAAACACCTCTTTTGTACATACGCTTCTTTTTTCTAAATCTGTTTGCAAAACAAAAAATCCTACTGAAATCATTAAACTGTAATTAAATGATGCTTCCACTCTTTGAGGATAAGAGGGTGATGGAGGTAAGAAGATAAGGTCCTCTCCCTTAACAGGAGCTGTTTTTCTTATGTGTTACAAAATTCCTAAAAGAGAAATCTGTGCAGCGTTACTAAAACTAGCTAGTCTCAACTCTGTTTTAGCTATTCATTTGCATAAGCATTTCCAGGATTATGGAGTAATTTAACCCATTTTATCTTTTTCTCTGGAGGAATCATAGTAATAATGACAGATCAAAATTGACACTGAGTTTGTGCATTCTGACCCTAAAGTGTCCGCCACACTAATTCTTTGATAGAAGGTATGCAGGTGTCTAAGAAAAACTAGAAATAGTAGTAGATGTCTAAGCTCTTTCTTCCTTGACTGAACATGAAATCGTACTGAGCTTTGACTTAGTGAAAGGCTTTATACTTGTACTGTAAATTCAACACACCTTGAATTTTACATAGTATTTTAGTTCTTGTTCATTTGTGTCTTTTTTTTTTTTTTTTTTGCTTTGAAAATCATGTCTTACATTCTGTCCCCAGGTGGTTTTGTTGAGTCATCATTCACGTTTCTCGATTTAGCAGGCCTGGACCACTACTTCACACCTTTGGGTAGTACTAGAAAGTCTGGTACAGACTTCCCTGTGATTGCTGATTGCCTGACTCTGGCTGGCACCGTTGCCCTAGGGCCAGTCCATGGGTGGCTGAGCCATCACTGTGTAGTCATAACGCATGCTTGCTGTCCACCTGCAGAGACCTCATCTGGGATCAGCACAGCATTTCTTAAGTGTGATAATATGACTCAGGTGACTTAAAGGTGTTGAAATAATTACATGTGGCATGTTTGCTCTCTCTTTAAATGATCATTTTGGATAAAAGCTTTTAAAAATGTTTCTTCAGACTGGAGATACAGCTCAGTGGTAGTGGACTTGCCTAGCATGCTCGAAGCCCTGGGTTCAATTCCCAGCACAATCCAAAATTTAGAAAAATTTTTTTTTTAATTTAGCTAAAAAATATTCTGGAACCAAAGTACATCCAGTTTAGCTCCCCATGCCTTCTTTCCATACTGCTGTAACCATTTTTAGTTTTATCTAACTGAATTTTTGTTTGTTTGCTCTCTTCTGTTTCATTCCTAACATTCTGTGTATCTTCTCTAACCCTTTTTTTGTTGTTGCTGTGGGGGGCGGGGCCGATGGGGATACCAAGGATTGAATTCAGGGGCACTTGACCACTGAGCCACGACCCCAGCCCTATTTTGTATTTTATTTAGCGATAGGTTCTCACTGAGTTGCCTAGCGCCTCACTTTTCCTGAGGCTGGCTTTGAACTTGTGATCCTCCTGCCTCAGACTCTGGAGCCACTGGGATTACACTGTCCCATGACAGTGAAGCAAATTCAAAAACATGTCCTTCCCTTGGTTCTTCACCACCCCCTGGTATGTGGTGGAGCACATATCAAATCTGTGACCTTAGAGGTCATTTACATGTGCTGTCTCATTCTAGGGAGAGAGTTTTGCATATATATTCCACGCAGAAAAATTGTCATGGCCTATTTTTCAGAATCTTTTTTTTTTATTAAACTTGGCTTCATGCTTTATATGTGTATGGCAAAAATCCACTGTGTTAATAGATTGTCAAACGTTTTCGAGGAAAAATAAAGCTGCTTAGCCTTAATTCTTCCATACTCAGAAGTTAATATATGACCTTTATTTCTGCTACTCAGAACAAGAGAAACCAGTATTGTATTTGTGAACCATTGGATAAAATCTATTTTTACAAAAGTTGTGAATTAGAGCAAATTGTGCTCTGTTAGAACACAAAAGTTTGTCTAAAAGTAATTGGAATTTGCTGAAGTTCTCAGAGACTAGAGAGTGAACTATGATGTGGAAAGCAACGGCCAAGTCTCACTCACTGTGAATACACTTCACTTTGCGGCCTGAGGCGGGATGCCTGCTCAGTATTTACTGACCAACAAGCAGATCCTAGAGCCTGTCTGCATGGAAATCAGTGTCTTGTACAACTGCTAGTACATCTACTAGCACCAGTCTAAAACTTTTATGCTTTTGAAAATTGATTCATTATAAATCCTTTTGTGAATTTGTTTTCTTCAGTGAGAAAAAAAAATGAATAAAAATCTCATATTTCATATATCAAGTCTCATATATCAAGAAAACACATTCATGGCATAGCTCTGTAATTTTAATGATTTATGGCAGATTTAAATGTTTTACCATTCACAGCAGTTTGGATGGATAGGAAGACCTAGTCTAGCTAATTTTTTCCTTTTACTTTGAAACAGAAGTAAATTTTCTAATACCTTGTGGAGAATCTGCCTGAAGATAGGCTTGCATGTGATGTAATTTTCCTCCAACTGAAGTTCATCATAGGAAGAGTAGCATTAGAAAATGTGTTGCTATCGAATCACCTGGGAGTGACTTTCATTTTCCTTCATGTGCCCTGGGCCTCACTTTTCATCACTCTAATGTTTCCCTAAATGCTGTCATCATTAGGACAGCCCCAGTTATGTGTAAATGTAAGCCACAGAAATAGTGTTTGGTGTCTTTTTTTTTTTTAATAAAATTATTTTGACCATATAAATAAATCCCAGTTGAAAATAGAAATCCATAGCCAGTTGTAGTTGTGTATGCCTGTAATTCCAGCAACTCAGGAGGCTGAGGCAGGAGCATCACAAGTTCCAGGGCAGCCTCAGCAACTTAGCGAGGTCCTATGCAACTTAGTGAGATTCTGTCTCAAAATAAAAAAGGGCTGAGAATATGGCTCAGTGGTAGAGCAACTTTAGGTTCAATTCACATCACCAAAAAAAAAAAAAAAAAAAAAAAAAAAAGATGTTAATTGAAGACGAAGTGCAGATCACAGTACACAATAAATAATAGTCAAAAATGGTTATTCCTTGGGGGAAGTTTTTTGCACAGTGTTTGCTGCTGAGGTTCCTTAAGCCAATGGGAACTAGATTTTGAAGGATCTGCCACAATGAATGTTCTTGCTTTAGTTTTATGTTTAGTTTTAGTTTCTAACAGTAGAAAATAAAACACAGCAAAACTTCTTTAACTTCAGTTATTGTAGGTCAGAATATCCACTTGCCTGCTGGACAAGTTTATAATGAACTTTTTAGACTTTGATTGTAGGTAGTATTATTCAGGGAATATAACTTGTGCTGACAAGCGTGATTACAACTTGGTTCCACTGATCCAGCAGGAATTTAACAGAGCTGATTTTTGTCTTTTATGTGGCTCTTCCCTTTGATGTGAACTTCAAGAATTATTTTTAAATTATTTTCAGGATGAACAATAATACTCATCAGCTTATAAAGAATTCTTATTTTATTTACATCGCTCTTGCTTTTGTTGGGCAAGTTTGTGCACTAAATCTCCATTTGTAGGCCACACTAAACTCATGGGGCACAAGGTTATTTGTAGACCTTTATAAAAGTAAGGCAGTATGGCCATCCTTTCCATACCAAGAGCATTTCTTTGTCTTTCTTGTTCTTAAAACCACTTTTCTGTAATGAGCTGTATGGAATGCCTGGCTCTATAAAGAAAGGCATCAGCAAGTAGACAGAACCTGCTGTGCATTTTTCCCAGTGTTTTTCCCAGCCCATCATTCCTACCTTCGAGAATGATGAAGGCATTCACTTTATTGTCCTCTCTTTGCTTCATGGTCTGTTATTTCCATAGCCCTTTATTGGTTCTCCTTTTGTCTTCATCCACTTGTTATATTACAACAGTATCCTTGAGTTTTAGACTTGTGCACTGAATAATTATTCTGTAAGAAAAAAATGAATTTTATTTCTAGCCTTTAAGTTACCTTTACCATGTCCACTTAGAAAACTGTGCTATTATGAAAGATCTAGAAATACAGCTGAAAAGCATCCAATCCTAGTTTCTCCTTCCATCAGTGAGCTAGAAAATTGCAATCCTGCATGCTGGCTGTCAATTAGCATTATCTCCATTTGTTTTAGATCCAGACAGGCGGTCAGTTTCCACCATGAATCTTTCGAAACATGTTGATCCCGTCATTAGCAAGCGGCTCTCCTCCTCATCTGCAACTTTGCTAAATTCTCCAGATAGAGGTACAGTCAAAAGGAAAACAAAAAAAAAGTGTTATGTTATTTACTTAATGCTTTTTTTTTTTGAATGTTTACAGATGAAAATAAGCATCTGAAGTTGCTTTCCCTACGTTTCTTAAATAGGAAGAAAAAAACTTCAGAGTAAAAAAGCAATAAACGACTGAACAGCATTTTCCTTGCGACAAGAACTTTCTCATTTTAGAACGTGGCTGAATGATTGCATTTAGCAGTGATGAAAGCGGTGCTGCTCTCAACTTTTTAGTAGATGAGTTTACAGCTCCAGAAATCACCCACTTATCCACCAAAATGCAAATGGTCTTTGTTATGAACATTTCTTTCACTTCAATCATATTGTCTATGGCTTTTCATCTGTACCTTGGGAATGCCAGGCTCTGACTTTCCATAGAAAACTTTAAATGATTCGCATTGATAGATTTCATTTTGCTATTTACTTCCCACTTAACCAAGCATGCCTTTCTTGTGTGTGTGATTGGTTTTTTGGTGTCCATTCATTTACTCCTGAGGAATTTGACCTAATGTCAACCAACAATATCATCGTCATTACAGCCTCTTGAGAAGTTCGGTAATCATATAATCCTTCAGTTAACATCTTGGTTTTAAGTTTTATTCATCCTGTGGATTTACAGTACATGAATGTCGAATTATTTATGAAGTAAGTTTTATTTTACATAGCTCATAGAAGGAACAATAAGCTTCTAAGATAAGCTACTTGTTTTACATGGCTAAGATGCTTTTAAATAAAACCAAAGAATTACTGTGCAGTATAAAAGCACATAATTGTTAAAAATGACAAATTGTGGTTACCTCAAATACTTTATAAAGAAACTGGGAAAGTTTCGGTGTTTATAATCTTTAAAAAATGTAATGTGTGCATGTTCTGTATGTGTGTATGTGTATTTGTATGTTTTGTAATATATAAAAGATATGGTGTTATTGTATTGTACAATATTATATGAGTGATGTTATTTTATAACTAATCTCATAAAGTGATAAATGATGGAACAACTTCCTAGTCTTGCCTTCTAACCAAAACCTTTCCCTTTAAAAAACAATTTGCATAAATCAATATTAGACATATAACCAAATTAGGGATCTTTTGTGTTAAAGTTTTAATTAAAATTTCTTAGCTGGGAATGGTGGCACATGCCTGTAATCCTAGTAATTCCAGAAGCTGAGGTAGGAGGTTCACAAGTTTGAAACCAGCCTCAGCAACTTGGAAAGACCCTGTCTCAAAATAAAAAATAAAAAGGACTAAGGAGGTAGCTCAGTGGTAAAAATCCCCTGGGTTCAGTCCCCAGTACTGCAAAAATAAATAAATAAATAAATAAGTAAAAATGTCTTTCACAAACATCTTTTATTTTCAAACTTGTTCCCTTAATGTAATGTAAAATATAACATTGAATGCTGTTTTTATACTTGTCTATTCACCTCTGGAATGGGTCACTTAATGAGATCTTTTAATTTCATACTTTCATGACCTCGGTCTGAGACAAACTATAAAATCAGGATTTTATAGTACTCTTTGTTAAGCCTGACTTAGTGCCAAAATTAGAGTGAGGTTTGAGACCGGCAGTAAACTGAACAGTGAATGTTCTGTCCACATCTCGGTGGAAGGACAATGTCGAATTGTCTTTATCTATTAGATACAAGGTGATATCTTATGGATTGTATATGATAGTATCTAATTGGCTATTCCTAAGGTAATCTCTTAGAAATTATATTACCTGAATCATCCATGCCCAGTTGGATCATCTGAAGCAGTTGGGGTAATATTCTCTCAAGAGTTGAGAGCCTGACTTAATGTCCCACAGGCTAATTACTGCAGAAGAGTGAATAGAAATGAGGTCCCAGCTCCTTACTGTGGAACTGCTATGCTGTGTCTGCAGTTCTCCCCTTCCTGGGTGTCCAACCTGAGGTTACCTCTGTGCTTGCTTTCTTTAGATAGGTTAGAAATGGAGTGAGGACTAGTAGACCCTGTCTCAAAAAGTATAGAGAGCTGGGGATGTAGCTCAGTGGCAAAGTGTTTCTGGGTTCAGTCCCCAGTACAAAGGAAGAAAAATAGACGTGGAGTTAGGACACCAGGGTAAAGGAAAGTTCAATAACCAGTTTATATCTGGGGCCAGGGACCACCCCTTGAATCCTGGTGCAGGACGAGAAAGTTGAACATTACGCTGTGCTAAGAGAACAAGAGGAAGAGCACTGAATTTGAGAGTTTTGCTTCTCTGCCTGCTTATCAAAAAACTGTAAACAAGTTCTTGGCCTGCCTGATCAGAGAAGCCTAGAAGGGGCTCTCTTATGTAGAAAATTTTTTGTTTTGTTTAAGTTAGACAAAACCCACATTTGGACAGTGAGAGGCTTAGGGTCTTTCAGTAAGAATAGAAGCTCTTTTGAATTTGAATTTCTTTAATTTATAAATATTTCTTATCTGGTACCCATTTTTTAAAGTTATGCCTTATCATCTCATTAAAAAGCATGCTTATGGCTGGGCACAGTGGCACAACCTTTGGTCCTAATGACTCAAGATCTTGAGGCAGGAGGATCAAAGTTCAAAAGCAGCCTCAGCAACTCAGTAAGACCCTGTCTCAAAATAAAGAAGGGCTGGGGTATAACTCAGTGGTAGAGCACCCATGGGTTCAATTCTCCAGAAAAAAAAAAAAAAAAAAAAAAATATATATATATATATATATATATATATACACACACACATATATAATTAGTAAATTAGAGACCTTTACAGACAAATATATCAAGAGGGTATATACATCATTACTGGATTGCTTGAACTTCTTAGTCAAATATTAAAATGAGGCTCTGAAGCCATCAAAACTAATTGTCAGCTGAAATGCATCCTAACAGCTCTATGGTTATTAAATATATTGAAACGTTGTCATATCATTTAATAAATAGATATTTATAGATATTTCCCCAAATGTGTTTTCACAGGCCCTCCAAAGCTAGAGGAGACCAGTCAAGGTCTGTGTTTGTGCCCTATAGAGTTTTGAAATACTTTGATTATCTGAATATAGTATTACTTGGATTGATAAGATTACCTGGTTTCAAGGAAACCTGATTATTAAAGGTTTCTATAATTGCTACAATATGTTGATATTTTCCCATTAAAAGCGTGTATTACCTGGAACTGGTCACGGTGGAGCATACCTATAATCCCAGCCACTCAGGAGGCTCAGACAGGAGGATCAGAAGTTCAGGGACAGCCTCAGAAATTTAGCAAGACCCCATGTCAAAAGAAAACATGACTGGGGATGTAGCTTAGTGATAAAGCATCCTTTGGTTCAATCCCAGTACCAAACAAAACAAAACCAAAATAAACCCAAAATCCAGGATATATTACTTTTAAGCTACCCACCTAACCAGTTCAAAAAAGAACAATGGAGAATTTGAACAGAATAAGAATGAAGTTGCCTAGTTTTTGCTTCAAATTAGTCAATACACTTTCCCCCTAGAAAAATCATCAGAAGACACATTGGTGGACCTCAAGCCAAATTCTGCCTCGAGCATGGCTCTCTTTAACCTGAGCAGTGCTTTTTCTTGCTTTAATTTGCTAACATTTAAAATATGAAAGATTTCATAGAACATTTAGATTTCCTCCTCCTAATGAAAAAATTTATATATATC
Organism: Sciurus carolinensis; assembly: GCF_902686445.1. Classification (NCBI taxonomy): domain Eukaryota; kingdom Metazoa; phylum Chordata; class Mammalia; order Rodentia; family Sciuridae; genus Sciurus; species Sciurus carolinensis. The sequence goes on from NC_062219.1 coordinate 28,619,008, forward strand.
AGAATTGGGCAACAAAAAAATTTGCTCTCTTCTGCTTGGCACCCATTACTTGAATGTGGTTGTGCAGATATCCACAATGTTTGTGAGGCCAGACCACTTCTTTGTTATTCCACATGGCCCCTTGCAGCCTTTTTGTGCACCTCCCCTGATCTGGGTGGTTTATTATTGAAATTGTCAACCTCTCATTTTTAAGTCTTTAAATGGGGCCAATACCATAGAGTTCCATGAGAGTCAACATCTCCTCCTTCAGTTTTTTAATCTTAAAATCAGGTCACAGTAGATGGGAAAAACACTGAACTAACTGTCCTTTGTGAGCACCTACTACAAGGCTACCTTACAGAGTTTCTCCTCTGGAAGGCAGCAGGTGTGAGTGTGGTAGATGCTGAAGCCCGATTCTCCTAGCACCATCTTTCATTCAAAGTGTTGAGGTTTGCTTTACACTAAAATTAGAGTGGTCTCATAATGATCTTCATTGGAAGCAAATTCTGTAGTTGATGGCCTAGAGACTCACAGAAATGGAGTAATTGAACTTCTCAATGGAGAAAAGAGAAAAAGACATCTTTTCCATGATACCTCATCTCTGCTGTTCTAAGCTGCAGGCATCCAACAGTTTTTGTAAGAAAAGAAAGCATTCATCTTTCTTCCCTTTTCCATCCATTGAACATATACTTCTGTTGAAGATCTTCAATGAATTCTAATCCCTTTTTCCCCGTTGCTTTATTCTGTGAATATGTTCTAATTTCAGGTTACATCATTCTATTCTGTTGTTACATACACTCTCACTACCCTACTAGTTGATGATAGTACTTGCCCACGGTGCTTTCTGGCCTTAAGGATTGCAGTTTTTTTGACTGATCTTTTTCATTAGTGTCTTAATGCCAGATGATATTTTATTTTACCAAAAAGACTTCTAAACAGAAAATCCGATGAATAATTCATTAATTCTTAAATTCACCAGAGCTTTGATCAAAATAGCTACTCTTTTAAAATCAAATCAGGTAATTAGGGAGTTTACTGGAAGTTGATTCTTCTTCCAAATAGAAGCGAATATTTTAAAGTAACAATACTTAGCAGTATGTGGCTTCTGTTAACTAAAAATGATTTCCTAGAATTTAAGTGCCATTCCAAACCACCTGCTCCAGAGACAAAGGGCACTTACACCCGAGGTTTATGAAACAGAATACTTAGTGATCTTGTCAGGTAACTTTTTCAAGTGCATTCTAAAACAGATTAGAATGTGGTGGTATTTGTAGAAGTTTACACACTTCTTTACTGGTATTTTTGGAAAATACCTTCTATGTTTTCATATGCCATCATTGGAAGCTATAATATATAAGCAAAGTAATTAATTTATAATTAGCATGCATTTCCTAACCATGGCCTCCTAGGCCCTAGTACAATGTGGGGCCATATATTGTTGCATTATCTTAACTTAGTTTTCTTGGTTCTTCAGGCACCCACTACTAATCTTCAAGATTACCCTTATATTGAATTTTGACTTTTCTGTTTCATTTTACCTTGCTTCAACCTTAGCCTTGATCCTCAGCCAAAATTTTTATATTGTTGCCAAGCAGGGACATGAAAAAACCTGGCTTGCTGAGTGGAAAGGTCAGGAGTCCCATGCAGAAATTTGTATGAGTCATTTTTTTTTTTTTTTTTAATTTAACCCCATCCCCCAGTTGCTCAAATAGTGGTTCATGGAGATCTAGCATAGTTTAATGGGAATGTTCTCTATATTTTGTATAAATCTGATCTTCCATTACCTGCCAACGCCTCTGTTGGGATTTATTATTCAAGGTATTTAGGATGCCCCGTGTCTGAGGTGTGTACCGTCAGTCCATTGCCCATTCAGATGTCCATCTGATAGGCCCACCCTGGAATTACTCATAGATGCCAAAACAGATGTAATTGAGTGATATTTCTGTTTTAATCTTCGACTAAAACCTCCTTTAGAGGCTACTGCAAACAGCCTTCGTGGAACAGCTTTGTGGAAGCACTTTTGCGGAGCGGCTGCTCCTCTTGGGCATAGTTTCTGATTTTCTGACTCACGGCCAGCTGTCTGCCCTGGAGAGCCTGGTCTCTCTCAAAGGCCAAGCATATGGAGCTGATAGGTATGATGCGGTTCGCCCCCTTGACTCTGGGAGAATGCTTCTAACATCTTGCTTATGTGGTGACGTTTAGCTCGCCGCCTGCAGCTCAGCCCATGGGAAAGCAGCGTGGTTAACAGACTCCTGACGCCCACACACTCGTTCCTGGCCAGAAGTAAAAGCACAGCAGCCTTGTCTGGAGACACAGGTAAAGCCGTCCAGGTGGAACTCTCCTGGTGAGGTAAAGTCCTCCTTGCAGAGCGTATCTGCGCTGCCACCTCCATTTTTCCTGACGTGTGCTTCCCTCTGCTCTAGTGGAACTGTCTGTTGGTCTTGGTTCATGCCTCTGGCATTGTTTCCTCTTAGTATCCACCTTAGCATCTTATCTGAACACCAGTCACCAGGCGGACAAATGAAGCCCCTCTGATCAGATGGCTTCAGCTAGCTCTGTTCTTGAAGCTGCCAAAAGAAAAATATCCCTTACCTACCATTCTTTCTGCCCCTGTATCTCAGCAGATGATCAGAGATAGATACAATTTAATGTTTAATACCAATATGTGGACTCGGGACTAAAATCAAAGCACAGACCTATTATTTAAGCATAGAGTTTCGTAATGTGGCTGTGGGCTACTGCTTATCCTCCCCGCCAGTCTCTTATATGTAATCTAGGAACAAAACCCTTACAAACTCTAAAGAGTGTGGAGAAGGATAATTAGAGTGTATAGAATATAATTATAGAGTCACATTCATTGAAATTATGTAGAACGTACCTACTACTGGCTATTATATTGTCTACTTTTTGAAATGTAAAACATGCCTGAATAAGCCAATTGGCTCATTCACTTAATGAGAAGTTAGTGTGCAGCTTCATGCAGTTGGTGAGGAAAGTTTATTAGGTTTTTGATGTCACTACGCCCATGGTGAATGGATTTAGATTTTCACAAATCTCTCTGGATATAGTTGGTGAATCTGTGTAACCCATCTTACCCTCATCTTTGGCACTCAGGAAATTGTATACCTCCTTTCAAAAAATACCTTTAAAAATTCTTTATCTCTGCAAGCCTCCTCATGTGTATTAGCCAACTTTACCTCTAACAGTCCTTGGTGGTTTTATGGTGTCTTTCATCTACAGTGCCCAATGAGCTAATAAGCATCAACTCTGCTTCTCATAGCACCCCTGGGAATCAGTCTAGAGAGCAGGCACGGGCATTCCCACCAACTGCCATGGAAAGCAAGTGTAAGGGCGATAAATGTCTTACACCAGAGCACCTAGAAAATGGGTGGACTAGATCTTAACTGTGCTCATCTTCCCTCTTCAGAACCCTGTGATATTTTGTGTCCAGTTGTGCAGTCAACTAGTTGGAGCACAGCATTCTTTTTTTTTTTTTTTTCCTATCAAGTAGTTTTTTCAGAGCTGTAGCCCTACATTTGAGACTTTTCTGGAAGGAAAAGTATAACAGATCTCAAGATACTCTATGCCTATGAATTTCATACTTTAATGCAAGTCATGAAAACTTTTCTTCATACTGAAGAACGTGTCAGGCTGCTTCTGCATCCTGTTTCACGGGATCTCCATAGTTCATGACCATCCACCATGCATCTCCACACTGTATGTAGTGCTATGCCTAAAGACTGTCTCAAAGCTAGAAAATTGTCTTGGCTGTTTCTGTCATCACTAACTTTTACCAATTCTTTCGCTCTTTCTCTAGTCTTCCAACACCATTTCCTCATTTTTCACCCATTTTACTCACCCGCCTGTCCTCCCACCTTGTTCTTCATTGTTACGCTCAGTTGGGGTGCTTTTTGTCTGCAGATTGGCTCTTTACTTTGCTACTTTTTTTTTTTTTTTTTAAGCGTGGAATACCGCATAGCCTCTACTCCAGTTGCCTGTTGTGTTAGTATATTCCCTGGATCGTTGTCACCTTTTGCATTGATATGGCTTATATTTAATGAATCCAACCCTTGATTTTTGCAAAAATTCCTATTTGGAATTATACGTAACTATGTGTAAATATATCTTCCAGTTGTCTTTTCTAAGACACTGTTTCTGTCACTTTTATTGTTCCATGTACTCTCATTGATGATTATTTTCTGCCTTTCCATCTTAGTTTGTCTCTTGACTTCCTCTTATTCCCAGTTGCCTTTGGCAAAAGCATGACCTACATCCATAGCAGGAGTTACACTAGTAGATTAAAACAGCTATTCTTACCCCTAAGGTATTTGTTGATTGCAGACTCTCTGAACAAGCAATAGAGCCATGGAAAATTAAAATCCAGGTCTCTTGCCTCTCCTTTGCAGTCATTACTGTGGGTTGACTTTTCCATGTGTGTTTTGTTTTGTTTTGTTTTGGTCTGTTTGTTTTTTGGTGAATGGAGAAAATTCAAAATTTATGTGACTGTAAAGTGGTTAGAAGATACAGTAGGCCCTCAATGTTAATATTCTGTTATGCAAATTTTCTGTTCTCTGTGCTGCACTCCAATCACCTGAACTGTATTATCATTGCTTGACACCCACTATTTCATATAGAAGAATTTGAATGAGTTAAATTAATGCACACTTATTACCAGTCTCAGCAACTTAATGAGACCCTGTTCAAAAAAGAAAAAAGGGGAAGAGCTGTGGGATGTACCTCGGTGGTAGAACACCCTTGGATTCAACACTCCGCACTGCAAAAAAAAAAATTGTTTCCATACAGTTTCCCCTGTGATCACAAAAAGCAAAATAAGAGGTTCTCCTTCCATCCTTTACAGTAAGTTAAGGTCAGAAGTAAAACTTTATGTCATTTCTCATGTGATATGCACATACTGCTTTAAGAACCAAGGACATGCAAAAGGTTTTAGTTTATCCTGAAGAAATAGAATTCTGTTTTCAGATGATAAGAAAAGAGGTACAGTTTCCAGTCTATTACAATTCAGTGATAACTAGAGGATACTACAAGGCATTAAATAAAAGAATACATTAATAAAGATGTAGTCTAGGGCTATGGATGTAGCTCAGTGGTAGAGTGTTTGATTCCAATATGACCCAGGGGGGCGGGCAGCCTGATCAATTTCTAACTCTAGATTAAATCAAAATAACAAATACTTTTAAACTCTAATTCTAAAATCAAGGTTACACCAAACTGGACATGGTAGCACATGCCTGTAATCCCCGTGACTCAAGTAGCTGAAGCAGGAGTATCATAAATTCCAGGCCAGCCTGGGCCACTTAGACTCTCTCAAAATAAAAATATTAAAAAGGACTGGGATATAGCTCAGTAGTAGAGAGCTCTTGGGTTCACTCTCCAGTACCACACACAGGTACAAATACATATATAGAGAGATAAAGTACCTCAGATTTGTCTTGTGAACTTTTGGGCTTCTATTGTTTTTGTTGTTTTGGGGATTGAACCCAGATTTTTATTTCAAGACAGGGCCTCACTCAATTGCCCAGACTGACCTTTAGCTTTCAATCCTCCTGCCTCAGCCTCCTGGGTAGCTGGGATGACTGGCGTATACCACTGTGATGGATGAACTTTTGAGGGTTTAACTTATTAATACAGTTAGCATTTGGCTGACCTGGCACAGCAGTCTCAGCCAGCATCTCTGTCTGTCTCTTTCTCTCTGTTAGGGGGTTTGAACCTAGGGTCTCATGTGTACTAGGCAAGTGCTCTACCACTGAGCCACCTCCCCAGCCTCATGCCAGTCTTTTATACAGGGTTGCTACAATGGCTAGGTAAAGTAATTTTATCACCTGACCCAAATGCATATATTATCCTGGGTAGTCATGTTTTTGGTGGAAAGCAGGATTTCTGAATGAGATCTGAAAATGGACCTTGGAACTTTAGTTCCCCCACTTTTGATATGTGTGTGATGTTACATAAATTTCTTTAAATCATTGTTGCTCAGAATAACTTGATGAATGACAGTGTTCCTTTGAAGGTGAATGATCAGAAACTATGTAGATTTTCAGAAAACCTTCTATCTTGAGTAAAAATGTAAAAGGTACTCATGATTCAATGTTATTTTTGGCCATCTTAACATATTTATGTTCTTTTCACAATTTTAACTAGTTACAGCCTATCTTCCCATAAGTTCTGCTGCTGCTGCTTATGAAATATTGAATGCCTTGGCTTTTGGAAAAACCCAGAAGCATGCGTTGGTTTGCCTTTACATAGATAATACATTTACAGAAATCTTTTCTGGAAATGATTAGTTATTCCTGTAACAAGTCTTAATACCTGGTAAGACTTGGTCATTTAACATACTTAAAGTTTAGATACCCCCACCCCACCCACTGGCTGTTGAACTTGAGCCATGAAATAGCTGTAGTTTATCTTGCTTGCCTGCTTGCACGCTTCTACTCTTTCTATCTTTTTTTCCCATCGTAAAGCAAATTAGACCAAACTCTGATTATAAGTCAATCATATAAAAATTACCTCATATCACTAATGTAGCATTTTACCAGAACCATTTGTTTACAGGACTGTCAGGTCATGGTTTTCCATAATTGGATTATATCTAGATCTCTAACCGGCATTTAAATAGACACGTAGCTAGCAGCATGGTTCAGATTTTTCACTTGGACGTGCCTTCTTTTTTGGCCCATAATAAACTCACAGGAAGTGCGGAGAGTTGAGTATTGATGGTTCTGGGCACCGTTAGGTAATAACATCTTCTCCCTACTTTTCTCTCTGTCTCTGCTCGGCTCCTTTTCCTGAACCTGCTTTTGGCTTTCTTCACCTGTTCTTCTGGCACTCTTGTGTGTAAAACCAATCACCTGCACCCTAGTTATCCCCATTTGTCCTCGTTCAGCATCTTGCAGCCCCATCATCATGCCCTACAAAGCCGCACACTCTAGAAATCCGGTGGACCGACCAAAACTCTTTGTAACACCACCCGAGGGCTCTGCGCGCAGGAGGACCACTCATGGCACGTTGGTGAGTAGCAGTTGGGAGCAGGCTGGCAAGTCTGGGAGTCAGTGCTTTTTCTGTGCGGAGTGGATACAGCCCTGAGGTGCGGTGCGGGTGTCAGACAGGATGGTCCAGCATTCCACTCATTACGACGAACCTGGCTGGTTGGTACCTCACCCACCTCCCCACGTGGCCACTTCTTTCCCACTTGAAATATTTCTTTCCCTAATATTTCAACTGGAAGATGAAAATGGATCTTTGTTCAAGCGTATGAGTGCCTGACCTATCCTGCTGGGGACTCCATACAAATAAATGAAATGGCCAGGCATGGTGGCACCCACCTACAATTCCAGTAATCCTCAGGGAGTCTGAGGCAGGAGGATCACAAGTTCAAGGCTAGCCTTGGCAACTTAGGGAGACCCTCAGCAACTTAGCAAGACCTTGTCTCCAAAAATAAAAAGGACTGGGGTAAAGCTCCTGGTTCTAACCCTCCAAACCAAAAAGTGAATAAGTGCAATGCCAGAATGTCTTCATTTTTTAAATAGGCAAACCAAATGGCCTTTGCAGGGAAAATGGGCCTTATCCGCTGCCCCTTTAATCCCAGCCACATCCAGAATCCTGCAGGACTCCAAGTGCGGTTCACTGAACATCAAGATGAGGGATTTTTATCCTGCTTAACTAATCCCTGTCAGTGTCCACATCTTTAAATACAGTGAAGAATATTTTGAAGACACTAGTTATTTGCTAAGTAACCAATTCTTGAAAGGCTGTTGGCCTGTATTATAAACTCAGATTTTGCGCGTGAGGAATGTAATTTCTGATTGTTATTACTGGCAAGGTGACTGAGCTCATGTTAATTTTCATCATGCTGTAAACAGCAGTGAGGTGATTTATGTGTCTTCGGGAGTCTTTCCTCATCTTTGTTTTAAACTGTACTTATTTGATACCATTCAAAGATCATTGGTCTGTGGCCTTAAGACACTGTACTTTAGTACACAAGACACTAGACTGTTCTTCAGTGTCACAGACGCTAAGCCACCAGCTCTCATTGCCTCTCCCATGATCATAGTATGGCCCTTGTAATGACTGACTGAAGAATCGTTTTTAAATCTTAACTTCCCAGAGCAGTTCAGATGGATAAAGATGATGGACACTTCAAAGGCTTTTGCTCAGAGGATGATTTGAGGATTGTGAGAGCCTTGAGGGCTTTGCTGGTGGCAATTTTTCTTTCAAGCCCCTTCAGGCATCAGTGTGAATTCATGATGGAGTCAGACCGGAAGCCCTTAGAGCCAGAGGTGAAACTACCTTCGATGTCTGCGGAGTGTTAGTTCATTGGTGCGCAGAGATCCTGGCTGTGGGCAAAAAGCGATAGTGAGGCAACATAGCTTTGGGTGCTTATCAGGCAGGGGAAGAGAGCATTCACCAAAGGAAAAGTATCTGGTTGCAGGCAAAAGCAGAAATGAGCTGTCCCTGAGGGGAGGGGAAAGCCGGCCCTTGGCCACCAGAACGAACAAGGGGGTTCGTCATCGCCTGATCCAGAGCTTTGGCGGGTTTTTCTTTTTAATGCCTTCCTGTGTGTGATGAACCTTCTTTTTACCTCCTTACAACCAAATATTTAGACAAATGCATACGGACAGAAAATGACTGGTGGAGCTGAACTGTGGAATTGGGTGACGACTTCCACCTCGAGCACTCAAAAAGTGGCAGTGACGCTGACAGATTGTAATTTTTACAAAACATTAATTGTGGTTAAAAAAAACCCACTTAACATAATCATTTTTAAGACAGTGTCAAGTGTATTCACAGTCTAGTGCAACTAATTTCCAGAGCTGTTTAAATCCTGTGCGTCAGAACCACTGTGCATATTAAACAAGTACCATTTCCCGTCCTTCCCTGGCCCGACAGCCCCCCTTCTGTTTCCTGTTTCTGTGAATGTGGCTACTGTAGGTACCCCGCAGGAGGAATCATGATGTATTTGAGGTTTTGCAACCGGCTTATTTTACTTAACCTAATGTCCTCAACATTCATCCCTGTAGCAGGTGATGGATTTCCTTCCTTTTTAAGGCTGAATAATATGCCCTCGTATGTATGGTCCACATTTTGTGACCCATTCATCCACTGATGGACATGTGGGTTGATTTCACCTCTTGGCTACTATGAATAGTGCTGCTGTTATCATGGGTGTGCACCTCTCTCTCAGAGTGTTGCATACATACCAGAAGTGGGATCGTTGAATCATTTGATAATCCTGTTTCAGGCTTTTGAGAAACCACCATGCTGTTTCCCACAGCAGCTGCACCGTTTGGCATTCCTGCCGGTAGCACGCAAGGCTTGCAGTTTCTAGGCATCCTTAATAACCTGCTCTTTGTTTTGGTGTGGCAGCTCTCCTCGTGGTGTGAGGTGGTAACTCACTGTGGGTCGATTCGTATCTCTAGTGATCAGAGACATTGCACATCTCTTCATAGGCATGTTGGCTGTTTGTACTTCATATTTTGATAAGTGTTTCTTAGAATCTTTAAACCTTTGTGTGTTGGGGGGTGGGATGCTGGGGATCAAACCCAGGGCCTTGTATGCTAAAGGAGTTCTCTACCACTGAGCTAAATCCCCAACTCTGCCCATCATTCAGATGACTGCTTGTTGAATTTTAGCAATTACTTATCTATTCTGGATATTGACCTCTTACTAGATATGATTTGCAAATATTTTCTTCTATCTCATAGATTGCTTTTTACTATTGTGGCCTTTGATTCATAGAGAATTTTAAGTTTTATGTTTTGTTTGTCTAGTTTTGCATTATTGCCTGTACTTTTGGTATTATCCAGCAAATCAGTGTCATTAGAATGACATGACATTTTCACCTGTGTTTTCTCACAGAAGTTTTATAGTGATGTCTTCCTTTAGGTCTTTAATCCATTTTAAGTTCATGTTTGTGTATTCTGTAAGGGAAGGGTCAGATTTCTTTTTCATGTGAATATCCAATTTCCCAGCACCATTTGTTGAGGAGTGCACTCTCATTGGGAGGTCTTGGGATTTAACCAGGGTTAAACAAGGGTTTATTTCTGGGCTCTCTATTCCGTGGGTCCATATGCCCGCCTTTATAACAGTACCACACTGTTTTGATTATTGTAGCTTTGTAATGTGTTTTTAAATCAGAAAGAGTGAGCTCTCCAATTTTGTTCTTCTTTTTCAAGATTGTTAAGTCTCTCCTATGAGTTGTCCTATCCAGTTGGTATGGACAACTTTGTGTGTGTGTCCCCCTCAGCACTGTGGAAAGTGTTTCAGGCAAGATGATTGTACAGACTGCTGGCCATTATCTCACATCAGGATGAGAATCAGGAGTGCCTTTACATGTGTGACGCCCAGACAGGTGGCTGAATGTAGAGCAATGAAGGAACTAAGAGGGTAAAAAAATAAAAACTACCTGCTTGGATGGGTATCGTCTTGAGTGTGGGGTGGTTTTCTAAACCACTCCTCTCCTGTTCTCCAGTGCCTGGATGATTCAAGGTGATCATTTCTTTTTGGAGAGAAAAATGTACTTGGCTCAGTGGCACTTTGATAAAAAGAAACCTATCTGAGAACTACCCTCTTCTATGTGGGCTCATCCCTGGTCCCTGTTTCATCAAAGCCCAGATGAGGAAGGTCATCCCCAGACTCTCCACGTCACAGACTGCCCTTCCTGGCTCACTTTCCCACTCACTCAGACCTCTCCTTGATCTGAATTCATCCAAATCAAAATATTTTGAGAAAAGGAACAAAAAAGCCTATGCCAGGTACTTAAGCCCAGCTTCCCTTTGGCAGAGCCTTGGGCCTTTCATCATAGCAGCCAACCGTGCCTCAGCCAGGATGGTCCTGTATGGTGGCTGCAGCTTTGGCCACCCAAGGACTGCCCTGCTCTGTGAGGTCCCTCCTCCTGCCCTTTGGGATCTGCGACGGGGCGGAGGGAGGACGGGGGTGCAACTGGAATGTCACCAAGCTAACACACACCTGCGAAGCTCCTGCCTGCCCTGTGCACGTTTTCTATGTAGCTTTCCTGGAAGGCACTACCCCGCCCACTTACAGCCCCGTCATTTAGGATGATGCTAAGGAAGATGGAGAAAGCTATCAGAAGGACATAGAGGGGAATAAAGGAGAGAAGGAAGAACTGATGCTTAAGCCAGGGAGAGAAGGCACACTACCAGCTTTTCTGCCCCTAGACTAGATGGCTTTGTGCCCTTGGCAGTTTGCTTTTCTGACAGCCATTTCACCCAGGTCCCAGGAGCCCCCAGCAAGCCTCCAGGTCCATCCCAGAACATGGCAGAAAGTTTCAGATATTTGGAATGATTCTGCTTTGCAATCTGCATAGGACGGGCGAGGGCGGGGGTGTGGGTCTCGATGAATTGTATAATCTCAGAACACTTCTCTGGGCTTCTCTGACCATTTCAACTAGGGAAACGTGCCGACTGTCTGAGTGAACTGCTCGATGACAGTCAGGGGAGGGCCGATGGTTAGCCCACCCTCAGATTCCAGGTTCCTCCCCCCGATAAAGAATACAAATACTCAGAATTCCTCACCTTGGACCTGACTTTCCTTGGAGAATGAGAGGATATTAGGTGAGGAAGGGCTTTTTCCTGCAACACTAATATAAGAGGGAAAATGAATTAATGTTGGAATGACAGGCAGGTAATTTTTTTTTTTAATGGCTAGGCTGCTGGGTGTGCTGTACATGCCTGTAGTCCTAGCATTTCATGAAAGTGAGGAAGAAGGACCACAAATTCTAGGCTTGGGCAACTGAGTGAGACCCTGTCTCAAAATAAGAATGAAAAAGACCTAGGAATGTAGCTCAGTGGTAGAGCAACCCTGGGTTCAATCCCCAGTATTAAAAAAAAATAAAAATAAATAAAATAAAAAACCTAAGCTATGGTATTCTCTGTGGTGAAAAAAGGAAAAATTTAACCAGAGGTGCTGTAGACTCTGACTTGTGTTTGAGTAGCAGGAGAAGATGTGGCCTGGGGTTCTTGCTGGGGTGACAAATGGGCTGCAGCCAGCATGGAGAAACAGGGTCATCAAAGCAAAAAATGCAATTCCCAATAAACAACCCTTTAATAAAGAACTCCGAACAGAAGGATGTTCCCCTGTAGAACAGGCTGCTCATTTGGAATAAACCACTTTGGGTTCTATGGAGGTTAAGTCATCTTGCTAAAGAAATAAAAAAGAAAAAGATGTGTTTTAACTAACAGTTTAAAAAATAGAAGTGACCTTTATTTTCACATTTGTGGGAGATAAGACATATTATGAGAGATTTTGCTCCAGGTAAGTTTAGATATAAAATCAAAGTGCTTTCTGAAAGTCCAGGCTTTTTTTTTTTTTTTTTTTTTTTTTTAAAGAATATAATCCCAGTCTCACATCCAGACCCACCGTATTAGTGTCTCTCGTACTAATTCAGATATACTGCCCAGATAAACAAAGGCCTTGTGTTAAGGCTGGAGCGGATGTAGGTGACGTGGTTTAGGGATTTCTAAGAAAATGTTAAATCGTTTGTAGCTCCACTCTTGAATATCCTGAAGGTGGTTGTCTGACTCACTGAGAAGTCTAATCATTGGGTTTCTCTGAACTTAGGGCCAGAAAAGAGAGAGAGAAAGAGAAAACATTCCCTTCCATCTTACATCTGGCTTCCGAAGGGCTCTGTCTCCATCCAATCCCAAGGCAAGGTCACCAGCACCCTCCCGACTTTGGTAAGTGAAGCGCTCAAGGCTGGCCGGGAGGTTCTGTGTGGAAGAATGAGTAGCTTCTGTCCCCACAGAACCCATTCTGCTCCCACTGTTTGACTTTGACTTTGAGGACAGTAGTCTTTCTCAAAGCAAAGGAAAAAGGGGCATGAAACACCAGACTTGGTTTCTAAGGGGCTTCATTGCTGCATTCACCACGTGAAAGACGAACCCACAGAGCTAAGCATCTGTGTCCCTGTTCCCTAAATTGTTGCCCTGGGTTCTGGCGAGCCTGTTCTGATGTGCTCCTCTCTGCCCGCTCTTGGCTGCCCAGGCTCCCATCCAAGTCCCTTCCGCATTTGCCCGGCACACCCCGACCCGCGTCCTTGCCTCCTGGCTCGGTCAAAGCTGCTCCCGCCCAGGCCCGGCCCCCATCCCCCGGCAACATCCGCCCTGTCAAGAGAGAAGTCAGAGTGGAACCTGAAAAAAAAGAGCCTGAGAAGGAACCTCAGAGTGCTGCCCCCGAGCCCTCGCTGAAGGGCAGGACACCCTCAGTGAAGGTAGAAGAGACCAGAGCTGAAGAGGGGACGCCTGTCGAGCCAGAAGCCGAGCCTGGTAGGAAGAACCGACGTGGGCGGGGACCTGTGTCGGCGGCTCTCTCCGCCTCCTCCTTTTCTCTGGCATCATTTTATGTGACTTTTTTTTTTCTTACTAGAGATTGTAAATTTTATTTTGAGGCTTATTTTAGAACCTCTTTCTAGTATGATTTCCTTCTCTTTTTAATTTTTTTGCAGGGGGAATGGGGCTTGAAACCCAGGGCTTCTCACAGGCTACGTAAGCACCCTACCGCTAAGCTACGTTCCTAGCCCTGCAAATTTTTGTTTTGTTTTGTTTTTGTTGTTTGTTTTTTGAGATAGGGTTTCACTTTTTTTTTTTTTTTTTTTTGAGGCTAGTCTCAAACCTGTGATCCTCCTGCCTCAGCCTCCCAGTAGTGGGATTACAGGTGCTCACTACCTGCTTATCTCTCCCTTTTCAAGGGAGTATTTTCAAATCATTTATCAGTATGTATTTAAACCAGCACCTCTAGGATTTTCCGAAATGCAGAGTACTAGCCTTACATCAGACTTACTGGATCAGAATATGACGTGGTGGGTCTAAAAGCTCTCATAGATACGAAGCTGTCTATTGACTCCTCTACAGAGTTTGAGGACCACTGGCTTAGACTGTGTGCTTGATAAAGGTCTGAATTTTTTGCCAAAAGACCCAGTGGTTCTCATTTCCGCCTGACTAACCTGTTACTCTTTAGAAATTTGGAATCACCTGGATCTAGGAATTCAATGTTTTGTTGAAAATTGACTTCATGCAAAACATTTCTGCTCATGACAATTCGAAGGTCAAGGATGTGGCAAAGAAAGAATAGATGGTTTAAGGCAGATGACAGTGTTAGAGAGTGAAAGAGTCTAGTGTTCATTTTCATGAAAAGAGGGAGAGACTCAGGGCCGGTGAGCAGCAGGATGGTAAAGATAACTGCAGGAGCAAAAGTAGAAATGTGAATCTGGAAAGGAGGGCCGGGCATGGCCAGGCACGGCCAGGCACGGCCAGGCCTCAGCACGAAGAGCGGTGCAGAATCCATCAGGAGAGTCTGTATGGGCCTCCCTCCTGCACCAGCTTCTTAAGTCATCTTTCTAAATCCAAATAAGGCTGGAGACTTCTGTTCCCGTCTCACATCTTGGCATCAGAACTGCAGTAGAAGCTGGGAGTGTGAGCAACATGCGTGCCCGCCAGCCAAGGCCAGGCTGCTCACACCTCCACCTGGGGATGGCACTGGCTGGACGTGGTCCAAAAGGGGCCTCTTCGTTTGGTGCCATCATCTTCTCAGTCTGAGCCCCGGCCCGTGGCATGGTGCTGCAGTAATGAATAGTCACCAAAGTGTAGGAATTTTTTAAATGAAATTAAGGACAAACAAAAGATCTCATCTCCATTTTGCCAGGGTATAACTTCCCATAGAATCTAACATGAGGTTCTCTACTCAGTACACATTTGATAGGTACTGTTAGCTGATTTAACTGCTGTAACAGTAAGACTTGGTGACAGAGCTTGAGCTCTGAAAGTCTCATTTGCACATGCAGGTTTTTTTTTTTTTTTTTTTTTTTTTGTTATCTGTTGCTTGGTTACAGAGAGAATATAATGAAATCGTGAGAACACACAGTATAAACATTCCCTTTTCTCTGATAATGATGAATTCTAGGCCTGGGGAGGGGGAATGCTAGTTTCTGTTTTGTTCTTTGACTTCTGTTTCCAGTTGGTTTTCTCCTTGTACCTGTTTGTACAGCTGCTCCAGCCACAGCCACAGCCTCGGACCCAACTCCAGCCCCGGCCCCTGCTCCAGCCCTTGCTCTAGCCACAGCCCCAGCCCCGGCCCCAGCCCTGTCAGTCACTGTGACAGCCAGTGCTTCTCCCAAGACTTCCGCAGGCACCACCGACCCAGAGGAGGCCACTAGGCTGCTGGCTGAGAAGAGGCGGCTGGCCCGAGAGCAGAGAGAGAAGGAGGAGAGGGAGCGGCGAGAGAAGGAAGAGGTAGAAAGGTAAAGCAGTAACCCTGGGATCAAGTCCTCCCTCTGAGAGGGAAGAGGTGGTAGTTAAGTGACAAAGGTGAACGTTTCAGAATTACACTTACCTGGTGTTCCTTTGACCACAAAGGTTTTTCGGTCACATTTTCTTAAGAATGATAATACCACATAAACAGAGAAGGTTTCAAGGAAGAAAAAAAAAATATATATATATCTATATATATATACACACATAAATGCATATATGTATATATATTATCTTACCAGTTTTCAGTAATCGTGCACATTTTGAGTGGTTCTTTCGAGGTAGTCTCTGAACAGTCTGGAGATTATATTTGCATACACACACTTACATAATTGTATCACAATAGAGGTGCAGTCTGCTTTTTCACTTAACACACCTCTAATCTCTGGGTTTCCTCTATATCTCTGTAATTATCATTTTAGAGCTGCTTTAGTAAGGGTTCATGTTTTCTTCCAGATTGTAGCTGGGTGAGATGTTTAAATGTTGCATGATTGCCTGCCAGACTGTATGCCAGGGGCATCTTGCTTAATTGGTCACCTTCTGGGTCTAATAAGGCTAATGCCGATGTAATTGTTCTTCCCACAAACAGAACTGAACCCTGAGGCTGGACCTCAGGCCTGGTCCCCAAGCTAGCATCTTAGATGAGCCCTTGATCCCATCAGGGAGCTTCCCTCTTCTGTTCCAATACAGAACATTATGTTTGTTTGTTTTTTTTTAATTTTTAAGTGTTTGGGTAGGGAGAGGAGATTCAAATTTGTTATAAAAGGTCACATAACTTGATTTTTACAAGTCTCAGTCTTTAAAGAGTGTTAAATTGTAAATCCTTTGAAAAAGAAAGCTCTCCCTAAAATATGAGTGGTTACAGTTTGCTTCTGTTTACCACAGGCAGCACAGACGCTGGGAGGGAAGAATGAAGGATGACTTCACATTTTGTCCTGTACCCATGTTGAATGTATCCAGCTGAAGTTTTGGGGGAACTCTTTGAACAAACTGTCCTTCGAATACCCACCCTCGGGGGGGACTTCCCTTCAAGAAATCCCCCTCATGTGTCTTGATTTGTCTTTTCCCAGACAGAAGAAAGAGGAATTGGCTCAAAGGGTGGCTGAAGAGCGAAGTCGCAGAGAGGAAGAGTCCCGCCGTCTGGAGGCCGAGCAGGCCCGGGAGAAGGAAGAGCAGCTGCGCCGGCAAGCGGAGGAGCGCGAGCGCGAGGGGATGGAGCGCGCACAGAAGCAGGTGCGCCCCGGCGGGAGGGGACGCTCCCTGGAGAGCATGGTGGTCACCGTCCTTGTTAGAAATGCCGTGTTCCCAGTGTGTGTTCTGCTTTCTGCATGGTCTCCATCCGCGCCTTGCTATGCGCCCGGGGGTCCCAGGGACGAGGTGCCAGCCGGTGTGTAAGAGGCACACACCCACGTTTGGTTTTCAGAAAGAAGAGGAGGCTCGTGTGCGCGAAGAAGCTGAGAGGGTCCGGCAGGAACGGGAGAAGCATTTCCAGAGAGAGGAGCAGGAGCGCCTGGAGAGAAAGAAGGTAGCAGCCTAGAGGCTGACATCAGGAGGCGCGCTGCTGTCCTCTGCCCCTTCTAAACAGCCCTCAGGGCTAATCGTCTCCTACAAAGACACCACTTCAAAGTTTGAGTTTTCCCCCAGAGCAGTTACTTTCTGCTTCTAGTAGCTTAAGCCAGCCCAACCTCTTTGCTACACCCTCACCTCTTTTATTTTTCGAAGCAGGATGGGCAGAGTTGCCCAGCCTGGCCTGGAGCTTGGAGTCCTCCTACCTCAGCCTCCCTAGTAGTAGCTGGGATTACAGGCGGGTACCACTGCACAGTCCAGCCTTTCTGCACAATTCCAATTAAGACAAAAGCAGCGTGAATTATTTTCCCCAGATGACAAACATGTTTTTATAATCTGTACTTGATTACCGAAGTGCTCTAGACTGGCTTGCTTTCTGCGTCAAATCCTCTTTCTCATTTGTCCTTTCTTGCAGAGACTTGAGGAGATTATGAAAAGAACCAGGAGGACAGAAGCTACAGATAAGGTGTTGAGATGGCTATTTTCTAATTATTCTTGATGGCTCTTTTATTTTTTTTTTTTAACCTTTAATTGTAACTTTAATTCTTAAAAGTCTTTTTTTATTTTGCTTTTTGGTAGAAAACCATTGATCAGAGAAATGGTGACATAGCCAAGGGAGTTCTCACTGGAGGAACAGGTATTTCTATGATTGAGTTCAAATCAGTTGAAGTGTAAAAAAAATTTTTTTGAATTATTTTATTAAATCATAAATGTACAAAAGCTTCTTAACTCTGAACATGCAGTTAAATTTATATTGTTATGTCTTATTAGACCATGCTCCTGGCTAAACAGATCTTCAAAACTTTGAGAAATATCTTTAAAAAAATTTCACATGTAATCTGAAACATAAGTTTAACACTATCAAAGAAGGAAAGCCTCTGTATTCTTACAAAGACCACCAAAAAGAAACAACAATTAAAAAGCTAAGAAATTGTCTCAGTGCCTTTTTTTTTTCCTGGTACTGAGGACTGAACCCTGGGAAACAACGACTGAACTACATCCACAGTCCTTCTCAGTTTTTATTTTGAGATTTTGAGATAGGATCTCATTAAATTGCAGAGGCTGGCCTTGATTTTTCAATCCTGCTTCAGCCTCCTGAGTGGCTGGGATTACAGGTGTGTACCACCACATCTGGTGAAGGCTTTTTTTTTTTGTACTGGAGCACTTAACTACTGAACCACATCCCCAGCCCTCTTAAATATTTTATTTAGAGACAGGGTCTCGCTGAGTTGCTCAGAGCCTCACTTAATTTGCTGAGGCTGGCTTTGAACCTGAGATCCTCCTGCTTCAGCCTTCTGAGCAGCTAGGATCACAGGCATGCACCACTGTACCCAACTCCTGGGGAGTTGAAGGGAGATACTCAGTAGACTTGAGTCTATCTGGTCTTTAGTTTGTACATTTTCCCCTTTTGTAAAAGTCTCTCTGACATTTCCTTTTAAGGTATTTTTCTTTTTTGTTGTTTTTTGTTTTTCCTTCATCGTACTGGGGGTTGGAACCAGGGTCTTGAGCATATTAGGCAAGCCCTCTACCACTGAGCTCCATCCTCAGCAAGGACTTCTGATTTACACATTTTGACGATTTATATTTATGGCAGTTCTCAGAAAAAGGATTTAAATGTTATTTCTTTGAATTCTAACTTCAGAATAGAGGTGAGATTTTAAATTAATTGAAATTTATTTGGAAGTTGATCATGTTCTATAATTTTTGGACTTAGTTGGTTTCTTGGGGATTTTAAACCAGATGCAGAGTAGAGGAAGATGAGCTCAGCCTCAGTTTTAGTGCTGTGATCCAGTTAGCCTTGTGTTGGGTATGTCTTTCACACACTTCCTTGTTTCACTTCCACGTTAGCCTTGTGAGCTAGAGGGATGTTCTCTTAGTCAACAAACATTTTTGGAGCCCTTCTGTGCCAGGACCTGTTGTGGGTGCTGAGATTCAGAGTCAACAAGGTAGGCACAGTCTCTGTTCCAGCAGACACTCAGCTCCAGTGACAAGCCCCACTCAGACCAGCTCAGGCCCAGGTTACCAGCACCCAATTCTGCTTCAGGTGTTTTTCCATGATTGTATAAAAAGCATGGTATTGTATACCAAGCATGGTAGATAGCTTATCGCTCAGTCTTCCTCTTTCCTTATCTACCAAGTCAAAATGGAAAAAGGGACTAGAGGTATTTCAGTTTCTTTTTCTGTTTAACAAATTTTAAGAAAGACTGGAGTACCTCAGAAGGCTGGATTACAGATCAAATGAGATGATGTGTGGAAAGGAACCATTCCCTATAAATGAGGGTTTCCAAATGTAAAATATTACTGGTGTTTGGTTTTAATTCAGGAGAAGCTATTTAGTTTCTGTGTGTCGTGATTTTTCTATAGGGAGGTTTTCATGGTCTCTTATAGGTACTCTACTTGTATTTGGAGAACAGTTCTAGGGGTTGCATATTAACCCCATTGCACTTTAGCATGCTGTCTCCATGCATGTTATAATAGATCCAGGCCGTGAGCAGGCTCAGCAACCAGTGAGCCTTCCTGAGTGATCCTTCTAGTCTGCACATGGCAACATGTGGGTTATTTAGGGGCTGATGCTACAGTCTGCCTGGCCAGGCTCCTTGGTTTTGTTTTCATTTCCCCCCTTCCTGATGCTCCCATCTGGTCCTTCAGTATTCTTTGAACTCAATCCAAGGCTGAACAAAGGCGGGAGGAGAGGTGAAACCTGTCAATGACATACTGTGCTTATCAACACTAACATAAATTGGATTTGAGTTAAAACTGCTAAAAACAGGCTTGAGGATCAAGTATTCCATTTCTCCTTGTCTGATACGTACTTTAGGGCTGAAAGGTGGTGTTAGTGCTACCAAGAGAATTCTAGGATGGGCAGGGAGGGTCACAGACTACCCAGAAGTCTTCTCAGAGGTTCCTGTTATCAGCTTCACAAACCTCAGCATTTTTAAAATTATCAGTCACTTCTCTGCTTCAGACTCCTTGTTCCTCTCACAGTTTACTGAATTTATGGCAGGTTGTGAAATAACTCTTTTGGAATTATTTCAGTTATTCTTTCATGTCAAGCTGAAACCATAAACTGCCACAGATTTCTCTGAAACTCTGACCTGTGTGAATGTGTATAGGACTAAGTAACCCTGTCCCAGATTATCAAGTCAGGCATATAAAGCTGAACTCCAACATTGAGTATTGATGAGGTAGCACAGGTAGGTACAGTACACTGGGACTTGCATGATTCTAAGTGTGACTAGAGCCGAGTTTGTACAGGTGGTACTTATGGTATTTCCATGGTGCTTCGCTCTGTGTCCCTCAGCAAAGATGTTCCTGTCAGCCTCATCAAGTCAGCTTACTGCTATCTTCAGGTGTTGCTGTTTCAGTATCGATTTTTTTGCTCAGAGCCAATTTGGTGCAAGCGAAAGTAATAGTAACGTTTGTGTCAGCCCTTACACTGCATGAAGCACCGTTCTGAGTACTTTGCATGTATTAATACATTTAATTCTCACACCAGCCTGTGAGTTAGTACTATATCCATGAGGAAACTGAGGCACAGAGAGTTCAAGTGATTTACTGAAACTTCCACAGCTGGTAAGTTGCAGGGTCAGGACATAAATCCAAGGAGACTGGCTTCTGGAGTCTGGGTTTGATGTTAGAGTATTAGTAATCATTTATCTCTTTTGCTATCCACAGAGGTATCTGTACTTCCAGGTATGACAAACTCTCCAGGAAATGGAGAACCTGCCACCAGCCCACATGTGGTCACTCTACATCAATCAGAAGTGACCTTGGAGAGGTGAGTTAAACAACTTGGGCCCTTTTCACTATAGTGTATTAAAGCGAAGCACTGCTATTTTTACCCGACCAAAATTTCCTGGGTCTGGTGCAGTTTTAAAGTTTTAACACTAAGATTTATTTTAATTTGGGCTGATTAATTTTTGATTGGGCTTATAATTCTGTACTCTGAGATAGTACAATATCTTCTTTCCTGAGTCTTGATAGTGAGGTTTTAGTGATTATTATAGAAAATTACAGGCAGTAATTTGTTAGTTTTCTTTGTATACAGTTAACCTGATCTGGACCATATTCACATTCTTCAAGTGTCTGACAATTGTGTTTTAGACATATATAATATTCTAATGAGTCACAGGTTAGTTCCATAATAAAAGTAATCTAGAGGCCAGTATTTCTTATGATATTTGTAGCAGAGCTTCTTGTTCATGAACTAAACAGTTACAAGAATCAAGAGAAGGGTTGGATTGAAGAAAAATTATTTTTCTCTTCTCGTTCATTTATACCAATAGCATTATAAGAACAGTTTCAAAATGAAAAATAAAAGTAATCATACCCTGTACCTAAACATCTAGTGAACACTGTGATCCTAATATCCAAGAACAACTTAGAGAAGGAAAAGTTTATTTGAAGTGTCATGGTTTTAAAAGTCTCAGTCCATAGACAGTTTGACTCCATTGCTCTGGGCCCAAGATGAGGCAGCACATATGGTGGAAGGGCTCAGCAGAGGAAAGCTTCATCAGCTCATGGCAGGGTCAGGAAGCAGAAACAAGGGTGGGGGATGAGAGGAGGAAGAGGCCACAGGGAAGATGCTCCTTTCCAGGGCACACCCTCAATGACTTTTCTAGGCACACCCCACCTATCTGCCTAGTTACCACCAAGTCAATCTGTTCAAACCGGGATGAACTGATTACGTTACAGCTCTCATAATCTGATAATCTCACGTCTAAAATTCCTACATTTTAACACAGGAATTTTGGGGGGATACTTCATATCCAAACCATAACATGTAGTCATAGAGAACTAATAAAAATATTTTAAATGATGTTCGAAGCTTTTAGTTCTGACTAAAATTTTTGGAATCTCACTTATTCCATCTACCTGGGAGACTGAGGCAGGAGGAGAGCAAGTTCAAGGGCAACTTCAGCAACATGGTGAAAATCTGTCTCATAATATTTTTTAAAAAGTAAAAATTTTAAAATTTTGGAATCTACTCATTTTATGAATTTTTTTAACTTTTACACATATTTCCATGTTTGTAATAACAGTGTTTGCCACCTATGGAGAACCGAAGGTCCTCAAATTGTCTTCTTAATCTAAAAACATACTACTATAAAATGTTTTACAATATAATCAACAACAATTAAAAAGTCATCTGGCCAGGCCCCTGTTGTCCAGTTACTTGGAAGGCTGAAACAGGAGGATCACTTGAGCATAGGAGTTCCAGGCCAGTCTGGGCAACAGAGTAAGACCCAATCTCAAAAAAATAAATAAATAAAAGTAAAAACTGAGTAAATATTCTCTTTGATTCTGTGAGGACTCAAATTTTTAAACAGTTATATCGAAAATCCTATTAAAGCTGAGCACTTGGCATACACACTTATAATCCTAGCAATTCAGGAGGCTAAGGCAGGAGGATCACAAGTGCAAGGCCAGCCTTAGCAACTTAGTGTTTCAAAATGCTGGGAATGTAGCTCAGTGTAAATTGCCCCCAGGTTCAATCCTCAGTACCAAAATAAATAAGTAAATATGTACCATGTCCATTAATATCCCCTTTCACTCCCAGTTTCAAGTCAACCTTGAAATCACTTGCCAGAGTCACTGGAGACATCTCCTACCTGCACCCCTGAGTGAGACCTCTGGCCCCTGGGACTTCTTTGGCTGTCAGGCTTTGGGCTGCATTTTCTTTTCAAGCCCCAAGTCATTCTCCTTGCCCATCACCTTTGCCCCTTGACAGGCTCACACTAACAGAACTGAAGAGTGTGTGTTGTCAGAATTCTGGTCGGCTTTTAAAGGAATAAAGTCATATATGAGTACATATTTAAAGAGTTTATAGATATAGTCACAAATAAGTTTGTGTAGTATATATTAATTTTATAAAATAAGTTTATAAAATATGTAGATTTTTAACATGTAAAATATGAAATTTATAAGTATGAAATATATAAATGTGAAATATAAATATATGACCTTGAGCAGACAAGTTCTTACTCCAGAGCCAGGTTTGAGATGGTACATTCTTCTCCCATAGAATTTAGAAGGTTTAGTGGATAGGAATCTTGCTACGGAATGAGGGGAGGGGGATACAGAAAAATGTGTAAGTGCAAAGGGAGGGGGCTGGGTGGAATATCAGCTTGAGAACAGAGGAAGTTTAGTTTTTGAGGACCCCCGACTGAGACTGTTCTAGAAGCTAACATCTCTATCTACTTTATCTATCCCGGAAGACACTGTGCTTATTTGTAGCCCTAGGGGGCTTTGTCTTTGACAGAATGTTCCTCTTGTCTTAAACAAGGGTGGTTAGTAATGTTGGTGTTTAATGTTGGTGTTTGTGCACAGTCCTCAAGAGTCTTGCATCCACCCTTCCACCTCCAAAGTGTAACCAAAGGGGGGGAATTCAAAAGCAGGTGCTCTTACCAGGGAGGACACACAGATCTATGATCCCTAACCTCAGTGATATCAGTTTCGATTTACAGTTTCTACTGGGCACAGTGTCCCCTGAACATGTAATTGCTGGTCACTCAAAGCATCTGACACACTTATTCCTCTGACTGCTAACAAGAAAGAATCGGTAGGCATAGGGGTTGATTAGGTCAGCTGGGTCTGGGCCTGGCCGTGGCCATTCTGACTTGATAACCGCCTGCAAGATCACAGATTTAGGAGTGCCAAGGAGGGAGGGCTTCTGAGATACAGCTCTGTTCTTTGACTTTTACCAAAACTTCTACTTAAATTCTCTTTGGTTATAGCACCAAAACTATTTCTCTGGTTACAGAGAGCCCACTTGGTGTTGGAAAAGAACAGGAGGATTGGCGTGGGGACCTAGACATTTAGAATGGCAGGTGTTGGGCACAAGTGCGTACACTTGAGTGTGTGTGAAGGTGTGTACACACACTTGAGTATGCAGTCACATGCAGCAATGCCAAGGCTCCTTTCCCTGCCGCAAAATAGAACATCATATTCTGTGTCTCATTAATTGTTTTTTTTTTACAAACAATATTTTCAGACCCTGCAGTGCCTTGTGTGATGCTTAGGACAGGCATCCTTTTTCCCCCCTAAAAAAAAAAATTTTAATTTAATTATTAGCAAGAACCATACAAAAGTATTCAGATCAGAAATGCTTTAGAATGTGTTCCACAAAGTCATTAGTCCTTACTTAGTAGGAAAAGTGAACTATTCCTCCAATAGACCAATAAAAACAAAAACTCTTTGAAAAGCACTGGAAAAGTTGGATTGACATTAGCTTTATTTTACCATTTGGGGAGGCAGTGAAGAAAGGTGATTGCTGAAAGTTCAAGCAATTGGCATCATTACAACTACAGATAATTTGTTGAGCATTGAACAAATTACAAAGCTTGCACGTGGCATACTGCTGCAGTCAGTACAACGAATGGTAAGATTGGGCTAGCTCTCCTTTGATGCACAGGTATTGTTTTGTTGGAACATAAAGCATAATAACCAACACAGTGGTGCACACCTGTAGTCACAGATGCCTGGGAGACTGAGGCAGGAGGATCACTTAAGCCCAGGAGTTCAAGAGCATCCTGGGTAACATTTCAAGATTCCATCTCCAAAAAAAAAAAACAGCTGGACCTGGTGGCACACACTTATAATTCCATCAGACTGAGAGGTTCATGCAGGAGGATCACAAGTTCGAGGCCAGCCTGGGAAACTTAGAAAGAACTTTTCTCAAAATAAAAGGAGTTGGGGACATAGATCAATGATAGAGTACCCCAGGTTCCATCCCCACTACCATAAAATAAATATATAGGTCAAGAGTTTAGCCTTGGTGTCTCAGCAGTTGCATGACTCTGTGTAGATCATTGATTCACCCTCTTGGCGTTAGGACTCTCATCTTTGAAGTGAAGGTCCTCCTAGGTGCTACTCTGTATGAGCAAGTAAGTGTGAACAGCCTGCGGCAGAAATTGTTGCATACTCAGAACTGATGATGCTGCTGCTGATGGTCTGTTTCTGTTGATGGTGGTCCATTCTAATTGATAAATTGTCCTACTTGATAAATTTTATAACAAAAAGAACAGGATCGCTTGGGTGGTACCAGGGATGAAATCAAGGCCTCATGCTAGGGCAGTGCTCTGCACTAAGCTCAGCCCAGATTTTAGAAAATAATTTAAAATATACATATGTCACCATTCACCCTTTTTGTTAGTAATGATGTGGTCATCAGTCTGGTTTTTTTGATTATAAACCTGTAAGATTATATATTACAAAATAATCTTTGTTATCAATGTGCATTTTCTAATTTTAATACTAACTCTTTTAATTTGGCTCTTCAAATCCCCTAGTACTCCCAATTTGGAAAAACAACCAAACGAAAATGGAGTATCGGTCCAGAATGAAAATTTTGAAGAAATTATAAACTTACCCATTGGATCTAAACCATCCAGATTAGATGTCACCAACAGTGAGAGCCCAGAAATTCCTTTGAATCCGATTTTGGCCTTTGATGAAGAAGGGACACTTGGGCCACTGCCTCAGGTAGATGGTGTTCAGACACAGCAGACTGCAGGTAAGCCTCCCTCCAACTCCCGTCTATAATCATCAGAAATGTGTGATACCCAGGAGGCCATGCAGTGTGACTGTCACCTTCTGCAGTGTGACTCTGGTGAGACTTGTTCTTCAAGGGGAAAGTATAAGACTCAGTGGAAAAGATTGTGCATGGATCATAGAAGTTGAGTTTTGAGTCAGACGGGGCAACTACCAGGGCTCCTCCAATCCTCCCACTCAGTCCGTGGCACCCAGCACGTGTCCATCAGCCTCACGTCACAGGGCGGCTCATTGTCGGCAGCATGCACCATGAGAATGGGCTGCGTGTTCAGACAAGGCTCCTGTCCTGACCGACGGGTCGTGCAGCCTCGTTCTGCCCACTGGAGACAGGTTGGGATGTTTTTCTTTCCTTCTTTCTCAGGTCTTCAGATACTTGAAAACCGCCCTCCTGTTCTCTTGCCATTTTTCTTTTTTGGGTTTGACAACCTGGGTTATACATTATGGTCTCTAAAATGTAATGTGATGGAAAGTTACGGTTTAGGTAATAAGAGCAGTATTCCAAACTAAGATCACGTTGAGCCCAAGGAACATCCACCCCTGTAGTTCCTATTGAAACTGCTTGAAATGCTCTTATACGCTGTTCCTAGTATTCACACTTGACCTGAAGTCTTTGTACCAAAAAAACCCCGATAGCTGGAGAGGGAGAGGGGTCCTGGGGTGGAAAGGATCAAAATATGTTATATGTGTGTACAAATATGCCACAAGAAAAGCTATTATCTTTTGTAATTAATACACACTAATTTATGGGGTTTTTTTCTATTCAGTATCTTTATTTTAAAAAAGAATTTGAAATTTTTTTGTCTATCTTATTTATTTTTTAATTTTTTACAGACTGATTTTGATTCATTGTACACAAATGGGGTACATCATTTTGTTTCCATGGTTGTACATGTTGTAGACTCGACATTCGTGCAATCAATCATACATGTACATAGGGCAGTGATGTCTGTCTCATTTCACCATCTTTCATTACCGCACCCCATTTCCTTCTACACAATCCAAAGTTCCTCCATTCTTCTCTCACTCCCCACACCCCCACCCCCATTATATATCATTTTCCACTTATCAGGGAAAACATTCGGCCTTTTTTGGGGGGATTGGCTTTTTTCACTTAGCATATTCTCCAATTCCATCCATTTATTTGCATATGCCATAATATTATTCTTCTTTATGACTGAATAATATTCCACTGTGTTTATATACCACAGTTTCTTTATCCTTTCATCTGTTGAAGGACACCTAGGTTGGTTCCACAATCTAGCTATTATGAACTGAGCTGCTATAAATATTGATGTGACTGTTACTGTAGTATGCTGATTTTAAGTCCTTTGAGTATAAACCGAGGAGTGGGATAACTGGGTCAAAAGGTGTGTCCATTCCAAGCTTTCTGAGGATTCTCCACACTGCTTTCCAGAGTGGCTGCACCAATTTGCAACTCCACCAGCAATGTAAAAGTGTGCCTGTTTCCCCACATCCATGCCAACATCTATTATTGTTTGTGTTCTTGATAATAGTCATTCTAATTGGAGTAAGACGAAATCTTAGAGTTGTTTTAATCTGCATTTCTCTAATTACTAGAGATGTTGAACACTTTTTTGTATATTTATTAGTTGCCCATATGTCTTCTGCAAAGTGTCTGTCCAGTTCCTTGGCCCATTTATTGATTGGGTTCTTTGTATTTTTGGTGTAAAGTTTTGTAAGTTCTGTATAAATTTTGGAGATAAGTGCTTTATCTGAAGTGCGTGTGGAAAAGATTTTCTCCCACTCTGTAGGCTCTCTCTTCACATTCTTGATTGTATCCTTTGCTGAGAAAAAGCTTTTTAGTTTGAGTCCATCCCATTTATTGATTCTTGCACCATGATCAGGTCGGGTTTATCCCAGGGATGCAAGGTTGGTTCAACATCCAGAAATCAATAAATGTAATTCATCACATCAATAGACTTAAAGTTAAGAATCACATGATTATTTCAATAGATGCTGAGAAAGCATTTGATAAAATACAGCACCCCTTCATGTTTAAAACACTAGAAAAAATAGAAATAGTAGGAACATACCTCAACATTGTAAAGGCTATCTATGCTAAGCCCACAGCCAATATCATTCTTTTTTTTTTTTTTTTTTTTTTTTTAATGGTGCTGGGAATCGAACCCATGGCCTTGTGCTTGCAAGGCAAGCACTTTACCGACTGAGCTATCTCCCCAGCTCCTCAATATCATTCTTAATGGAGAAAAACTGAAAACATTCCCTCTAAAAATGGGAACAAGACAGGGATGCCCTCTTTCACCACTTCTATTCAACATCATCCTTGAAACACTTGCCAGAGCAATTAGACAGACCAGAGAAATTAAAGGGATACAAATAGGAAATGAAGAAATTAAGCTGTCACTATTTGCTGATGACATGATCCTGTATTTAGAAGATCCAAAAAACTCCACTAGAAAACTTCTAGAACTAATAAATGAATTCAGCAATGTAGCAGGATATAAAATCAATATGCATAAATCTAATGCATTTCTATTCATAAGTGATGAATCCTCTGAAAGAGAAATTAGGAAAAAATCACTCCATTCACAATAGCCTCAAAATAAATAAATAAAATACTTGGGAATTAATCTAACAAAAGAGGTAAAAGACCTCTACAATGAAAATTACAGAACATTAAAGAAAGAAATTGAAGAAAAGCTTAGAAGATGGAAAGATCTCCCATGTTCTTGGATAGGCAAAATTAACATTGTCAAAATGGCCATTCTACCAAAGGCACTATACAGATTCAGTGCAATTTCAATTAAAATCCCAATGATATTCTTCATAGAAATAAAGAAAGCAATCATGAACTTCATCTGGAAGAACAAGAGACCTTGAATAGCCAAAACAATCCTGAGTAGTGAAACAGGAGGTATCACAATACCAGACATTAAACTGTACTACAGAGCAATAGTAACAAAAACAGCATGATATTGGCACCAAAGTAGACAGACTGACCAATGGTGCAGAATAGAAGACACAGAGACAAAACTACATAAATACAGTCACCTCATACTAAACAAAGGAGCCAAAAATATACAATAGAGAAAAGATAGCCTGTTCAACAAATGGTGCTGGCAAAACTGGAAACCCATACTCAGTAAATTGAAATTAAACCTGTATCTCTCACCCTGAACAAAACTCAACTCAAAATGGATAAAGGCCTTAGGAATTAGACCAGAGACCCTGCACCAAATAGAAGACAAAGTAGACCCAAATCTTCATCATGTTGGCTTAGGATCAGACTTCCTCAACAAGACTCCCATAGCACAAGAAATCAAAGCAAGATCAATGAATGGGATGGACTCAAACTAAAAAAACTTTTTGTTTTTTTAATTTTGAGACAGGGTCTCATTAAATTGCTGAGGCTTACCTTGAACTTAAAATCCTCCTGCCTTAGCCTTAGCCTTAGTCTCTGGGACTACAGGAGTGCACCACCATATCTGGCAATATGTGCTAATTTAAAAAGAAAAATACAACAATACTTTTACAGGATCGAAAAATAAAGAAAAAAGAGTAACATCAACTATTACTTAGTGGTCACTGCAGCACAACAGCACAATCCCATTGGTATCAGGAATTAGTGGGATGATACCACTCCCTCCCTTTTCAAACCTGTTTGAGTTTTGTTGACTTCTTTTCCCAGACCACTTTCGCATGCTGACCAGCATCTCTCTATAAGGAATAGAACTGGCTAAAAATGCAGATTTTTGTTTGTTGGTTTGTACTGGGGATTGAACCCAGAGGGAAACTAATCATTGAGCCACATTCCCAGCCCTTTTTACTTTTTATTTTGAAACAGGGACTCACTGAATTGTTGAGGGTCTCACTGAATTGCTGAGGCTGGTCTCAAACTTGCAATCCTCCTGCCTCAGTCTCCTGAGTCGTGGGGATTATAGGCATGCACCAGTGTGTCAGCAGAAATGCAGAATATTTTAATGGAGTTAGTATAGATTTATTTGTGGTCAAATTGTGTTGCCTTTTTGACTCCATCAGGGAGTCTGGCATAGGGGCACATGGCTGTAAATCCAGAGTTGCAGGAGGCTGAGGCAGGAGGATCGAGGGTTTGAGGTCTGAGCAACTTAGCTAGACACACTCTCAAAATAGAATAGAAAGAGTTGGTTGAGAATTCAGTAGTAGAGTGCCCCTGGATTCATTCCCCAGTACCAAAAAAAAAAAAAATCCGTCTGGGGACTTGTGACGAAAATCCTTTAACAGGGTGCAAAGGCCAATTTTGAATACCCAAGAAGCTCATCTCCTTTTCTCCTTCAGTGTGCTGACCTTGGGAAAAGACTTCATTGGACTCCACCTTCTAGGTTCTGAGAGGAGGTCCTGAAGTCCCCCCATAGTCTGACTATCAGTTTCTGAAGTTTCTAGGAACAATCTGATCAATGTTATGTTGGTAGAAACAAACCCCGAGCAGGTTCCTCCTTTAACGTGTCACAGATTCATGGGAAAGGACAGAATTTCCACACGTTTTCTGCTTTACTTGTCAGGCCTTAACTCACCTTTTGAGTTACCTGTAAATCCATTCTCACTGTCCTCACCTTTTCATACCTTCTCTGGAAGACACAGTCCAGTGTCCAGGATCTTAGCTAATGAAGAGTTCCTGATTATTTATCATGACTATCAACATTTAGCCTCTAACTTAAGTCTGGAGCCCTAAAGCATCAAGTACTAAGGACATAAGACAAATAAATGTTTAAATCCCTCCTAGAAAATTACAATTGCTATATGCAGTTTAGAAATGTAAATGATGTAGACTAATTTGAATTAAAGAAAAGGATATATTTTTTCCCATTAGTGGTGGAATTCACTTAAATACAAGACCATGATCCTAACACATTGCCTATTCTTACATAAGACAATGCATTTAACTGCATGGTAAAATTTTAGGAATATAAAATATTGCTGTAGTATTCTTTAATATTTTAGATGAATGCTATTAATCTGTTCTTTTTTCTGTCTCTTCATATAGAAGTTATATGAGCATTTCTTCTGAAGAACCAAAGCAGAAATTTAGCAAGAATTTCTACAATTAATGAGATTCCTTTCATGCCACGAAGGAGCATCCGCCTCCTCCAGTTTTCTAAAGATTTCTTGACCATCAGTTTGAAAAGACTTTATTAAAACCAGCTAAAGACAACAGACTGGATAGCTTTTCTAATAATATTCGCCAACAGGAAGAAAGAAATGCTCCTTATCCTTCGGTACTTTAAAATGGCTCTTTCCAGTATATTCCTTCTTATTAGCAAATCAATATTTTTCTGCATTCTCTAAAAGATAAGACCATTTGATTATAAAAGAAATGGACTGATTAGGCATGATTTTTCACATAGATATTTTGGTCTTAAAAGTGTAACATATAAAATTGGCAAAAAAAAAAATGACCTTTTTACAAGGTAATACTTGAAAAATAAGTACCTCTTTGCTCTACAAGTAGAGTGAATAGGAGAGGAGTTTAAATTAAACCTGTGTTTGTTTAGATGTTTCAAAGAGCTCTATTTGTAGAGGCAAATTATAGGCAGATTACCAGGTTCTTGTAAATGCAACTTGTACATGGACATTCTGCAAACCCAGCTGTCATACTCTTCTGACAACTCCTTTTACGAAAGCATCCTAACAAGTTTTAAAATGTGAAAAAAAGCATTATTTTTTCAGAGCAAGAAAATATTTACTTTCCTCTTAAGTAATGTATTTATAAAGTTTTCCAGATAAATCAAATTAGAACAATGTGACAACATTGCAAATTTGCTTTCTCAGATGCACTCCTTCTGATGTCACCGTGAGAGAATGTTACTGATGATTCAGGGCTCTTTCTGAAGTTTGTATGTTGCTGCTGTCCCCAATGATGGGGGGACTTATCTTTGCCTTACCTGATCACAAATTATGTGGGGAAGAGCGGGGGGAATAAAGATTTAATATGTCTTTAAATGAAAAAAATTTGGTTTTGCTCGTTTCAGAGCAATGAAAAAATGATGGAATGTTGACCGTGCGTGACACACAGGACAGGGACCCTCACAGAGGTCCTCGTTCTGCACAGCTTCCGTGAGCTTTTCACTTTTCATTGTTATTGACTTTTGCTGCTGAGCCTAGCTGTACAAACTTGCACTTTTGTTTGCCGATATAAATTCAATGTTATTTTCCCATGTAAAAGACAACTAATAACTAAATGTAGAAGGAGAGGGAACTGCATTTTTTTTCCTTTTTTAATGTGGAGTGTTAAAAATAAATTTATACTACTACAGTGTGTCGATTTTATAGGAAGGATTGGTTAATCTGTTTGAGAGACTGTTTATCTGTTGGATGATTTCTTTTCAATCCAAGCAAATGATCTTTAGCAACAGCTTGTAATTTGTTAAAACATTAATTTGGGAATTTTCCCTGTTCTCAGTTGTCCATGTACACATAGTCACTATATTAAAAAAAAAAAAAAATCTGTTCAACAAACTTGTTTTATTTGTTTATATTGGTCTACCATAAAACACCAGTAAGGTGTTTGACATATTTTTATTATTAGGGTTCTCATGTTATAACCACTTAGGTTACTTTTTTGTTGTTGTTTTTGGTGCTGGGGATCAAACCTAAGGGCTTTGGTTGTATACAGAGGCACAGGCTCTGGGTTTTTTTTTGGTTTTTGTTTGTTTGTTTGTTTTTGTTTTTTCCAGACTGTATTTTGATTCTGGTTTTCAATTTCTCTTAACCTTAATGACATTTTCCCCACTTCCTCTAGGTAGGTATTCAGTAAGTTTACTTACAGTGCAGAGTAGTAGTTCTTTTTTGGCAAAGTAGTTTTCCTTTTTTCATTTATATTCTTAAATTTGTATAATCATTAGCACATTGAATGCCTTCCGAGTAATCAAGTATTAATTAGAACTGATAAATTTTCGAACTATACTTTGTTAAGAGCAGCAATGCTGGAGAATGACTTTGATCTTCACAATGGCTGAATTGCTTGCTGTTCCACACTTGAAAATCTGTGTTCACCTGATGACCTTAAGGAATTCTCCAGTAGGCCATTACATTAAGGGGCATGCTCAAATATGACGATTACCATGGGACAATGATTGAATGGCTTTCAGTTTCCTTTGTAGGACTGTCCAGGTCAGTTAAGTCATTCACCCCTCACTGGTTTGTATGGTAGGTAAACTCCACTATCACAGGAAGGAAGTCTGTTTCCTCTTGCATAAGGCAGCTACCTGAAATGAAAGCTAGTCCAACCAGAATTCCTTCAGATGAATAAAGATTCATCAGCAAGCGGGGTCTCTGGGAAGGTTGGGGAAGTTCCTTCTCTGCCCGTGAGTAATCACTCCAGTGCCTTGACTGAAAGATTTACAGTGAAGAAGCAGCAGTAATATTCTAAAAGCAGAATTAGGCACCCTGGCCAAATGAGGCAGCAGTGAAGCATGAGTCGGGGTGAGAGGAGGGCAGGAGCCAGGAGCGCGCCATACCTGAGGTACTAGCCAGGCATGCGCTTGCAGGATCTGCCCCATTTGTATACCTCATTTCATGCATTTTTGCTTCTAAATATCTATAAATGGACACTGCAGTATAGATTTAGAACCAACTGCCTGGTCATCTGCCTGGGATTTATCAGGTGCTATATCCAATCTACCAGCAGTGCAACATGAAAGTTAAATTACATGTGGACAAATACATCATGGAGTTTGTACTGAAAGTGTTTTTAAAGATTACAAATGAAATTTTAGTAGTCACCAATATATTCATCTATCCTTTGTATTTTTATTGTGAAAATATATATTTGCATAGGTTTTCCTACATGATTTTGTTATTTTCATTTTTTATTCAAAATATAGTTATGCATGTGTATTTTCCCTAACCTGAACCCTAACCCCTAAACCTCCCCTTACCCCTAACACTACAGTAAAATGCAAAAGCCCTTGAATGTATAATCATGTAAACTTATATGAATATGCCTCGGTATTTTGCCAGGTACATGTATATTCACACCTATAATGTCATATACATATATTTTCATATGTGAATCCATGGCGCATTTTTAAACCAAAATGTCACAACAGAGCTACACTAAAACCTATCCACTTGTAAAAACCTTTATATAGGTTTTCCTACATAATTTCATGTATATTTTCATTTTTTTATTCAAAGTTATGCATGTTCATTCCTAACCCTAAACTTAGCTACCCATAGATCTACTCCCACCCATAACACTACATGAAAACCAAAATACCTTACACGTATAATCATGTACATTTCCATAAGTATTCAGATATTTTGACAGGTACATTTACATACCCACTGATAATCTCATAAATATTAATATATTTTCATGTATGAATCTAAGGCCCATTTTTAAAAGTAAAGCAGCACAGGCCTAGAGTGAAAACTATCCATTTGTGGAAACATATACAGTTGTATAGGTTTTCCCACATAATTTCATGTGTGTTTTCATTTTTTATTCAATTGTATAGTTATAGATATTCATACCCTAACCCTAGCCCTACCCCTAACCCTACTCCATGCCTAATACTACATGAAAACCCAAATGCCCTTACAGTTATAATCAGACATTTATATGAATATTTATAGATATTTTGCCAGGTACATTTATACTCACCTGTATTATCCAATATTAAAGTATTATGTATGAATCTATGGCTTTGTTATAAACCAAAATGCCAGAACCTAGCTGGACTGGAACCTATTTTTTTTTTTGAAAAATATACATTTATAGGTTTTTCCTACATAATTTGACATATATTTTTTATTCAAATATACAGTTATACATGTTATTTCCCTAACCCTAATCCTACCCCCAAACCTACTTCCTCCCCTAACATTACATGAAAAGGGTAAAGTCCCTGCATGTTTAGTCATGTACATTTATGTGAATATTCATAGATATTTTGCCTGGTACATGTATATGCTCACCTATAATATCATAGTATATATTCATGTATAAATCCGTGGTCAAGTTTTAAACCAAATTGTCACAACAAAGCTGGAAGGAAACCTATCCACTTACAAAAAAGCATTTATGTAGGTTTTCACATATATTTTTATTTTATTCCTTCCCTAACAATACATCAAAATGTAAAAGCCCCTAATGTATATTTGTACATTTATATGAATATTCATAGATATTTTGCCAGATACATTTATATACTCACCTGTATTATAATATATTTTCATGTATTAATCCATGGCTCAATTTTGAAACTGAAGCATAATGGAGATAGAACAAAACCAATCCACTTATGAAAACATACATTTATACAGATTCACCTAAATAATTTTGCATATATTTTCATTTTTTAGTACAAATATAGTTACACATGTTAGTGCCCTAACCCAAACCCTAGTATTATTCTTAAACTAACCCCTATCCCTAACATTACATCAAAACATAAAAGCACCTACATGTATAGTTATGTACATTTATATGAATATTCACAGACATTTTGCCAAGTACATTATATACTTGCATATCATATATTAATATAATTTCATGAATGAATCCATGGCCCAGTTTCAAACCAAAATGTCAGAACAAAGCTAGAACAAAACCTCTCCCCTGGTGAAAACATAGGTTTTCCTACATAATTTCAAGTATATTTTCATTATCTTAATCAAATATACAGTTATACATGTTCATTCAGAACAAAGCTAGACTAAAGCCTATCCACCTGTGAAAATATATATGTTTATATAGGTTTTCCTACATAATTTCAAGTATATTTTCATTATCTTAATCAAATATACAGTTACACATGTTTGTTCCCTAACCCTACCCCTACCCCTACTTCCATCCCTAACATTACACAAAACATAAAAGCACCTACATATATAATCATGTCAATTTACAGGAATATTCATAGATATTTTGTCAGGTACATTTATACTCACCTATATTATCCAATATTAATGTATTATGTATGAATTCATGTCCTTGTTTTAAACCAAAATGTCAAAACCTAGCTAGACTGAAACCTACTCATTTTTGAAAAAATATACACTTATATAGGTTTTCCTACATAATTTCACGTATTTTTTTATTCAAATATACAGTTATACATGTTCGCTCAGAACAAACCTAGACTAAAATGTCAGAACAAAGCTAGACTAAAACCTATCCACCCGTGAAAACAAAAATAGGTTTTCCTACATGTATATTTTCATTATCTTAATCACTTATAGTTATACACATTCATTCCCTGACCCTAACCCTACCCCTGCACCTACATATATTAATCATGTCACTTTATGTGAATATTCATAGATATTTTGCCAGGTACATTCATATACCCACCTATCATATATATATCATGTATGGATGCATGGCCAAATTTTAAACCAAAATATTAGAACAAAGCTAGACCAAAACCTATCCACTTGAGGAAACATATACATCAATAGAGGTTTTCCTATCTAACTTCACATATATTCATTCATCTGTTGAAGGGCCCCTAGGTTGGGTGCATAGGTAAACTGTCGTGAATTGAGCTGCTATAAACATTGCTGTGGCTGCATTACTGTAGTATGCTGATTTTAAGTCCTTTGGGTATACACCAAGGAGTGTGATAGCTGGATCAAATGGTGGGTCCATTCCAAGTTTTCTAAGGAATCTCCATACTGCTGTACAGAATGGTTACACCAATTTGCAGTCCCACAGCAATGTATGAGTGTGCCTTTTCCCTCACACCCTCACCAGCACTTATTGTTACTTGTATTCTTGATAATTGCCATTCTAACTGGAGTGAGATGAAATCTTAGTTTTGATTTGAATTTTCTCTGCCAGAGGTGTTGAACATTTTTTCATATATTTGTTGATTGATTGTATTTCTTCTTCAGTGAAGTATCTGTTCAGTTCCTTAGCCCATTTATTGATTATTTTATCTTTTTGGTGTTAAATTGTTAAACATTTTGAGTTCTTTATGTATCCTGGAGATTAATGCTCTCTCTGAGGTGCGTGTTGTAAAGATTTTCTCCCATTCTGTGGGCTCTCTTTTCACATTTTTTATTGTTTTCTTTGCTGAGATCTATTATTTGTTATAGTAACTTCGTAGGATAGTTTAATGTCTGGTATCTTGATGCCTCCTGTGTCACTCTTCTTGCCAAGGATTTCTTTGGCTATTCTGGGTCTCTTACTTTTCCAAATGAATTTCATGATTGCCTTTTCTATTTCTATGAAGAATGTCAGTGGGATTTTAATAGGAATTGTATTAAATCTGTATAAAACTTTTGGTAGTATGACCATTTTGACAGTATTAATTCTGCCTATCCAAGAACATGGGAGATCTTTTCATCTTCTAAGGTCTTTTTCAATTTCTTTTTTCAGTGTTCTGTAGTTTTCATTGTAGAGGTCTTTCACCTCTTTTGTTTGATTGATTCCCAAGTATTTTTTTTAAGCTATTGTGAATGGTGTAGTTTTTCTAATTTCTCTTTTAGTGGATTCATCACTGGTATACAGGAACATATTTGTGTTATAGGTATTGATTTTATATCCTACTTTTGAATTCATTTTTTAGTTCTAGAAATTTTCTGGTGGAATATTTTTGGATCTGCTAAATAGAGAATCATGTTGGCAAATAATGAAATCAATTAAATTGAAACAAAAGAAAAGATTCAAAAAACTGACAAAACAAAAAGTTGGTTCTTTGAAAAAATAAACAATTGATAAATCCTTAGCTATTCTACAAAGAGAAGGAGAGAAAACTCAAATTACTAAAATTTGTGATGAAAAAGGAAATATCACAACAGACACTGCTAAAATACAGAAGATAATTAGAAACTTTGAAAATTTATACACAAATAAATAGAAAATCTTGAAGACATTGACAAATTTCTAGAGTCATATGATTTACCAAACTGAATCAGGAGGACATACAGAAATTAAACATCAATTCAAACAAATAATAGAAGACACCATCAAAAGACTACCAACAAAATTCTAGGATGAGTTGGATTTTCATCTGAGTTCTATGAGACCTTCAAAGAAGAATTAACACGAACACTCCTCAAGTTATTCCATGAAATGGAAAAAGAGGGAACCCTTCCAAACTCATTCTATGAAGCTCGTATTACCCTGTTACCAAAAGCAGACAAAGACTCATCAAGGAAAGAAAACTTCAGATCAATATCCCTACTGAACACAAGGCCGTGGATTCGATTCCCAGCACCACAAAAAAAAAAAAAAAATTCTGGCAAATCACATGAAAAAACATATTTAAAAGATAGTGGGGCTGGGGAGATAGCTCAGGGGCTGGGGAGATAGCTCAGTCAGTAGAGTACTTGCCTTGTAAGCACAAAGCCCTGGGTTGGATCGCCAGCACCACCAAAAAAAAAAAAAAAAAAAGATAGTGTACCACAATCAAGTGGGGTTCATTCCAGGGATGTAAGATAGGTTCAACATATGGAAATCAATATATGTAGTTCATCACATCAGTAGACTTAAAGATAAGAACTATATGATCATCTCAATAGATAGAGAAAAAGCATTTGACAAAATACAGCACCCCTCACATTCAAAACACTAGAAAAACTAGGGATAGTAGGAATATACCTCAACAATGCAATAACTATGCTAAACCCAAGGCCAGCATCATTCTAAATGGAGAAAACTTGATAGCATTCCCTCTAAAAACTGGAACAAGGCAGGGATGCCCATTTCCCCCACTTCTATTCGACATAGTCCTAGTAACTCTAGCCAGAGCAATTAGACAGGATAAAGAAAATAAAAGGGTAGGAATAGGAAAAGAATAACTGAAAACATGGCCCAGTTTTCAACCAAAATGTCAGAACAAAGTAGAATGAATCTTACCGAATTGTGAAAAAAAATGCATTTATATAGGTTTTGCAAAATAATCTCACATATATTTTCATTTTTTATTCTAATATAGAGTTATACATGTTTGTTCCCTAACCTTAACCCTAGGTCTACATCTATACCTTCTCCCATTCCCAACACTACACAAAATGTAAAAGCTCCTACATGTATAATCATGCTTATTAAGTGAACATTCATAGGTATTTTGACATATATATCTGTAAAATCATATATTAATATTTATATATAATCATATTAATATATTTTTACCTGTGAATCCAGTTTAAAACCAAAATGTCAACAACAGCTAGATTGAAACCTATTCATTTGTGAAAACATATTTTGATAGTTTTTCTACATAATTTAATGTTTATTTTCATTTTTTACTCAAGTTTATAGTTATACATGTCCATTCCTTAACCCTAACCCTACCCCTACCTGTAAACCTACTCTCATACCTAACAAGACATCAAAACAAAAAAGTTCCTAAATGTATGATCATGGACCTTTATATGACAATTCATAGATAGTTTGCCAGGTACATTT
This sequence comes from Sciurus carolinensis, assembly GCF_902686445.1. Lineage (NCBI taxonomy): Eukaryota > Metazoa > Chordata > Mammalia > Rodentia > Sciuridae > Sciurus > Sciurus carolinensis. Next base: position 28,657,762 of record NC_062219.1, read on the forward strand.
TTATACTCAATTAAAATATCATATTTTAATATATTATCATCCATGGTCCAATTTTCAACCAAAATGTCAGCAAGAGCTGGATCAAACTCTGTGAAAGCATAGACATTTTCATAGGTTTTCCTACATAATTTTATATATATTGTCATTTTAAATTCAAATATACAACTGCAATTTTTGTTGTAACCCTAACCCTCCCCCTACCCCTAAACCTACTCAAATTCCTAACACTACATCAAAATATAAAACCCCATGTGGAAAATCATGTACACTTATGAATATTAATGGCTACTTTGCCAGCTACATTTATATACTCACCTGTATTATCATATGTCAGTGTATTTTCATTTATGAACAAATGACCCCACTTTAAACCAAAATGTCAGCAGGAGTTAGATAGAAACTTATCCATTTGTGAAAACATGTATTATTATAGTTTTTCTACCTAATTTCAGGTATATTTTCACTTTTTTATTCAAATATACAATTATACGAGTAGTTCCCCAACCCTAACACTAGCCCTACCACCAAACCTACTCCCCTACTACATAAAATAATTAAAAGCCCTTACATGTAAAGTCATGTATATTTAAATGAATATTCACAGATATTTTGCCAGGTACATGTATAATTAATCACCCATCATATCACATATTAATATATTTTCATGTATTAATCCATGATTCAGTTTTAAACCAAAATTTCAATGGAAGCTAGATTGAAACCTATCCATTTGGGAAAACATATACATTATTATAGGTTTTCCTACCTAATTTCTTGTATATTTTCATTTTTTATTCAAATATACATGTATAATCATGCACATTTTAATAAATATTCAGAGATATTTTGCCAGGTACATTCATATACTCACATAATATAATATATATTGATATATTTTTGTGCATGAATCCATGGCAGTTTTAAACCAAACAGAACTATCTAGACTGAAACCTAACCACTTGTAAAAACATACACTTTTATATAGATTTTCCTACACAGTTTCATGTATATTTTCATTTCCTTATTTAAATATGTAGTTGCACATGTTCATTTTCTAACCCTAAACTTCGTCCTGTCCCTAAACCCACTCCCATCCTTAACACTATAGTAAACCTAAAGACTCCTACATGTATAATCATGTACATTTACATGAATATTATAATTGCTTTTCCAGGTACATTTATAAACTCACCCAAAATGTCATATACATGCATATATTTTCATGTACTGCTGCTGCATGGACAAGCTTTAAACCAAAATGTCAGAACATACCTAGAACATATCCTATCCCATTGTCAAAACATATATATTCATATAGGTTTTCCTACATAATTTCCTACATAAAACCCCATGTGGAAAATCATGTACACTTATGAATATTAATGGCTACTTTGCCAGCTACATTTATATACTCACCTGTTTCATATAGTTTCATATAGTTTCATTTTCTTATTGAGATGTGCAGTTATACATGTTCATTCCCTAAGCCTAATCCTAGTACTCCTATCCCTAACACTACATCAAAACATTAAAGCCCCTGTTACGATTTGGACATGAGATGTCCCTCAAAAGCTCACGTGTGAGACAATGCAAGAAGATTTGGAGGAGAAATGATTGATTTATAGTCTTAACCTAATTAGTGAATTAATCCCTGATGGAGATAACTGAGTGGTAACTGGAGGCAGGTGGAATGGAGCTGGAGGAAGTGGTTAATTGGGGGCATGGCTATGGGGTACATATGGGATATCTGGAGAATGGAGTCTGTCTCTCTCTGCTTTCTGATTATTATGTGAGCTGCCTTCTTCTGCCACACTCTTCTGCCATGATGTTCTGCCTCACCTCGAGCCCTGAGGAATGAAGCTGGCCGTCTGTGGATTGAGACCTCTGAAACAGTGAGCCCCCAAATTAACTTTTCCTCCTCAACAGTTGTTCTGGTCAGGTCCTCCAGTCACAGCAGTGAAATTGCTGACTAAAACAGCCCCTACATGTATAATCACGTACACATATATGGATATTCATTGATATTTTGCCAGTTACATTCATTTACTCACCTATAATAGCATATATACTAATACATTTTCTTGTATGAATCCCTGGACCATTTTTATCCAGAATTTCAGAACAAAGTTAGACCAATATTTATCAACTTATAAAATCATACATATTTATAGAGGTTTTCCTACATAATTTCACACATTAAAACATTAAAGCAGTTACATGCATAATCATGTACATTTAAAATTTTTTTTTTAAATTATCTTTAAAAAATTTTTACAGACTGCATTTTGATTCATTGTACACAAATGGGGTACATCTTTTCGTTTCTATGGTTATAAATGACGTAGATTCATACCATGTGTACATACATGTACATAGAGCAATTATGTCTGTCTCATTCTACCATTTTTCATACCACCCTCCCTCTCAATTCCTTCTATGTAATCTAAAGTTCCTCCATTCTTCTCTTACCCCCACCCCTCCACCCCTATTATATATCCTCATCCACTTGTCAGGGAAAACATTCAGCCTTTGATTTTTGGGGATTGGCTTATTTCCCTTAGCATGATATTCTCCAACTCCATTCATTTACCTGCAAATGCCATAATATTATTCTCTTTATGGCTGAATGAAATTCCATATATATACCAGTTTCTTTATCCATTCATCTGTTGAAGGGCATCTAGGTTGGTTCTACAATCTAGCTATTGTGAATTGAGCTGCTATGAACATTGATGTGGCTGCATCACTGTAGTATGCTAATTTTAAGTCCTTTGGGTATAAACCGAGGAGTGGGATAACTGGGTCAAAATGTGGCTCCATTCCAAGTTTTCTGAGGATTCTCCACACTGCTTTCCAGAGTGACTGCACCAATTTGCAACTCTACCAGCAATGTAAAAGTGTGCCTTTTTATTGGATAGACAGAATTTATCATGTACATTTAAATGAATATTCAGAGATATTTTTTCAGGTACATTCATATATCACTGGACTATTTATTAATATATTCTCACATATTAATTAATGACCTGTTTTAAACCTATGCATCTACATTGATCAATCAATACCAATATATCAGAATCAGTAAATATACATCCATGATCAATATTGATGAATTGGTATTGGTTATTGACATTGATGAATTGGTATTAAGTATTGACATCAGTGGATCTGAATTGATGGATTGACTTGATGAATTGGTGTTGATGAATCTACATCAGTGAATTGGTATCAGTGGATCCATATAAATGAATTGGAATCAATGGATCCATATTGATGAATCTACATTGAAAAGTTGATATCAAAGAATCTACATCGATGAATCTACATCAAACAATTGGTATCGATGTATTGGTATCAATGGATGATATTGATATATCAGTTTCAGTTCATCGACATTGATGAATCAGTATCAATGGATTGGAATCAAAGGATGGGATCAATGAATCAACATTGATGGATGAACATGGGCATCAATGGATAATATAGATATATTGGTACCAATGGATCATTACTGATGGATTGACATTGATGAATTGATATTGATGGATCTATATTGTTGAATTGGTATCAATGAATCCACATAGATCAATCTGCATTGATGAGTAGATATCAAAATATTTACATCAATGAATCTACATTGATAAAATATCAGTCACGAATCCATATAGATGTATTGGTATCAATGGATGATATTGATGTATTGATTGATGTAGATGGATTTGTGTTGATGGATCCACTTAGATAAAATAGTATTGATGTATCATTACCAATGGATGATATCAATATATTGGTATGGATGGATGAACATTGATGGGTTGGTATCAATGGATTGACATAGATGAATTGATATTAATGAATCTACATTGATGAATCAGTTGATGATCAATGGATCAACATAAATGGATTGATACCAACGGATTTAGTATTCATGAATTCACATTGACAAGTTGGTGTCAATGGATAATGTCAATATATGTGTATCAATGGATGGACATCAATGGATTGGTATCAATTGATCAACATCAATGGATCACTTCAATGAATTGACATCGATGGAGGGGATTGATGGCTCCACATCAATGAATCTACATTGATGAGTTGCTATCAAAGAATCTACATTAATTCTATATTGAATTGGTATCAAAGGATGATATCAATATATTGGTATTGGTGAATTATTTTTGATGCATTCACATAAATGAGTAGGTATGGATGAATCTACATCAATGAATCAATATTGAGTATGAGAATTGGTGAATCTACATCATTGTATTCATACTGATAAATTGACACAAATGTATCTGTATTGATGCATGACATCGATGTATTGGTATTGATGGATGATACTGATGGATCAGTATCATTGAATTGACAATTATGCATCAGTATCAATGGATGCAATTTCACAAATCATTACTGATGGATTGGTATCAATGGATTGACATTGATGAATTGATATTGATGGATTTACATCAGTGGTTCAGTATCAATGGATCCACATCAATGATTGGTATATATATATCAGTAATGATGGGTAATATTGATGGATTAGTATTGTTGGATTGATGATGCATAGGTATTGATGGATCCAATGTCACAAATTGTTATCAATGGATCATTATCAATGGTTCGACATAGATGAATCAGTATCAATGAATTCACATTGATGAGTCAATATAAGAATCTAAATAGATGAATCTACATCAGTGAATCAGTATTGATGAATCTATATCAATGAATCAGTATTCATCCACATTGATGGATCAGTATCAATATATTGGTATCAATGGATTGATATTGATGGATTGGTATCAATGGGTCCATATCAGTGAATCTACATCAATGAATCAGAGTCAATGGATATACATTGATGAATCAACATTGATTATCTCCATCAATTAATTGGATTCAATAGACCTACACTGATGATTTGAACTCAGTGGATCCAAATTGTTGAATCAACATTAATGGATCCATATTGAGAGTCAAAATTGATGAATCTACAGTAATGAATCTACATCAATGAATTGGTATTGATTGATTGATATTGATGGATCAGTATTGATGGACTGACATCAAAGGATCAGTACTGAAGAGTTGGTATCAATGGAAGATATTGATTCATCAGTATTGATGTGTTGACATTGATGTAACAGTATCGATGGATCAGATTCAATGAATCTACTTTCATGAATTAGTATCAATATTGAAATATCTACATTGATGAATGCATATTGATGAATCCACATCAAAGAATTGATATCCATCAGTTGATATTAATAGATCAATATTGATGAATCTACATTGGTGAATACATTGATGAATAGGTATTGATGAATTGACATTGATCTATCGATATCAATGTATCATGTCAATGAATGATATCAAATTTATTTTTATGCATCAATATCAATGAACCTATATCAATGATCTACATCGATATAGAATTGACATTATCTTCATCGATGAATCTATTTGAATGGATTGACATCAATAAATTGACATCAATGGATTGGCATTGATGAATTGGTAATAAATATTAGATAAATTGGTATGGATGAATCTACATAGATGACATCAGTGGATCTATATAGGTGATTTGTCATTGATGGATCCACATTGATGAATTGTCATCGGTGAGTTTATATCAATGAATGAGTACTGGATCCAAGATGGTGGACTAGAGGGTGACTGCATCTCCCATCGCTCCAGAACCCAGGATTCAAGAAGAGGAGGCATTGAGAGACTCGGACTAACATAGAGCCACGGGGTGAGTCTGTCCCACCCGGTGAAGCTCGGCCCGGGCAGCAGGCCCGGACAGGGGCAGCTTCTCTGAGCAGGGCAGGGCAGCTACAGTCTTCCGCAAGCAGCCCCGCTTCCTCCGGCGGCAGGCTCATTCCACAGCCAGCTTCTTGGAGCAGGCCGCCCAGTGAATGCCTTTCCACACAGAGCCAGCTCCAAGCCCCAGACCCAGCGGCGGGCCCTGGTCTGCAGGCGGCTTCTGGGACCAGGGCAGAGGCAGCTAGAGTCTTCCCCAAGCAGCCCTGCTCCCTCTGGCGGCAGGCTTAATCCACAGCCAGCTTCTTGGAGCAGGCCACCCAGTGAGAGCTTTTCCGCACAGAGCCAGCCCCCAACCCTGGACCTAGTAGCAGGCTAGGGGCAGCTTTCTTCGGAAGCTCTGCATTATCAAGTTCCTCCAAGACTTCAGGCTACTATACTACTTCAGGTGATATACTGGAAATCTATAAGGACACTATAAACCAAAGAGGAAATCTGCAATATCTCAGTCCCACTGATATCTGACCAATATGAGAAAACAAGGGAAGAAAATGTCCCAAACAAACCTAGATACTATATCAATAACCCAATGACAGCACAGCAGAAGAAATGTCAGAAAGGGAGTTCAGAATGTACATAATTAAAACAATCAGGGAAGCAAACGAGGAGATGAAAGAGCAAATGCAGGCATTAAATGATTGCACCAATCAACAGTTAAAAGAGCAAATACGGGAAGCAAGAGATCATTTCAATAAAGAGTTAGAGATACTAGAAAGAAAAAAACAAACAGAAATCCTTGAAATGAAGGAAACAATAAGCCAATTAAAAACTCCATAGCATAACCAATAGGGTAGAACACCTGGAAGACAGAACCTCAGACATTGAAGACAAAATATTTAATCTTGAAAACAAAGTTGAACAAACAGAGAAGATGGTAAGAAATCATGAACAGAATCTACAAGAATTATGGGATATCATGAAAAGGCCAAATTTAAGAATTATTGGGATTGAGGAAGGCTTAGAGAAACAAACCAAAGGAATGAACAATCTATTCAATGAAATAATATCAGAAAATTTCCCAAATCTGAAGAACGAAATGGAAAACCAGGTACAAGAGGCTTATAGGACTCCAAATACACAAAATTACAACAGACCCACACCAAGGCACATTATTATGAAAATACCTAACATACAAAATAAAGACAGAATTTTAAAGGCCGCAAGAGAAAAGAATCAAATTACATGCAGGGGGAAACCAATACGGATATCAGCAGATTTTTCAATCCAGACGCAAAAAGCTAGAAGGGCATGGAACAACATTTTTCAAGCCCTGAAAGAAAATGGATGCCAACCAAGAATCTTATACCCAGCAAAACTTACTTTCAGATTTGATGACGAAATAAAATCCTTCCATGATAAACAAAAGCTAAAAGAATTTACAAAAAGAAAGCCGGCATTACAGAACATTCTCAGCAAAATATTCCATGAGGAAGAGATGAAAAACAACGATGCAAATCAGCAATGGGAGAAACTAACCTAAAGGAATAACCAAATAAAGGAGAAACCAAATCATGTCAAAAAACTAAAATGAGTCAAATGACTGGGAGTACAAATCATATCACAATAATAACTCTGAATGTTAATGGCCTGAACTCATCAATCAAAAGACATAGACTGGCAGATTGGATTAAAAAGAAAAATCCAACAATATGCTGCCTGCAAGAGACTCATCTCATAGAAAGAGAGACTAAAGGTGAAAGGATGGGAAAAAAACATACCATGCACACAAACAGCAAAAAAGCTGGAGTATCCATCCTCATTTCAGATAATGTGGACTTCAAGCCAAAAATAGAAGGGATAAAGAAGGACATTACATACTGCTTAAGGGAAGCATAAATCAGCAAGACATAACAATCTTAAATATCTATGCCCCGAACATTGGCTCATCCATGTACATCAAAGAAATCCTTCTCAATTCCAGAAATCAAATAGATCACAACACAATAATACTAGGCGATTTTAACACACCTCTCTCAGCACTGGATAGATCTTCCAAACAAAAATTGAATAAAGAAACCATAGATCTCAATAACACAATCAACAATTTAGACTTAACGTATATATATAGAATATACCATCCAACAAAGAATGAATACACTTTCTTCTCAGCAGCACATGGATCCTTCTCTAAAATAGACCATATTTTGTGCCACAAAGCTACTGTTAGCAAATACAAGTAGATATACTACCTTGTATTCTATCAGATCAAAATGGATTGAAATTAGAAATAAATGACAGAATAAAAAACAGAAATTTCTTCAATACCTGGAGATTAAATAATACGCTATTATATGATGAATGGATAACAGAAGACATCAGGAGGGAAATTTTAAAAATTCTTAGAAGTAAATGAGAACAAAGACACATCATATCAAATCTCTGGGACACTATGAAAGTAGTACTTAGAGGAAGATTCCTTTCATGGGGTGCATTCAAAAAAAGAAGTAAAAATCAACAAATAAACGACTTAACACTACAGCTCAAAGCCCTAGAAAAAGAAGAGCAGACCAACACCAAAAGTAGAAGACAAGAAATAGTTAAAATCAGAGCCGAAATCAACAAAATTGAAACAAAAGAAATAATTGGAAAAATTAACAAAATAAATAATTGGTTCTTTGAAAAAATAAACAAAATTGATAAACCCTTAGCCACACTAACAAAGAGAAAGAGGGAGAAAACTCAAATTACTAAAATTCAGAATGAACAAGGAAATATCACAACAGACACAAGTGAAATACAAAACATAATTAGAAGCTATTTTGAAAATCTATATTTTTTTATTGTAAATAAATGGGATACATGTTGTTTCTCTGTACATGGAGTAAAGGCATACCATTTGTGTAATCACAAATTTACATAGGGTAATGTTGGTTGATTCATTCTGTTATTTTTTCCCTTCCCCCCACCCCTCCCACCCCTCTTTTCCCTCTATACAGTCCTTCCTTCCCCCATTTTTGCCCCTTCCCTAACCCTAACTCTAACCCTAAAACTAACCCCTCCCATGAAAATCTATATTCTAACAAAACAGAAAACCTCGAAGACATCAACAAGTTTCTAGAGACACATGAATTACCTAAACTGAACCAGGAGGACATACACAACTTAAATAAATCAATTTCAAGCAATGAAATAGAAGAGGTCATCAAAAGCCTACCAACAAAGAAAAGTCCAGGACCAGATGGGTTCTTAGCCGAGTTCTACAAAACCTTTAAAGAAGAACTCATTCCAATTCTCCTCAAAGTATTCCATGAAATAGAAGAGGAGGGAACCCTCCCAAACTCATTCTATGAAGCCAATATCACCCTGATACCTAAACCAGACAGAGGTACATCGAGGAAGGAAAATTTCAGACCAATATCCTTAATGAACATCGACACAAAAATTCTCAACAAAATTTTAGCAAATCGCATACAAAAATATATTAAAAAGATAGTGTACCATGATCAAATGGGTTTTATCCCCGGGATGCGAGGTTGGTTCAACATCCAGAAATCAATAAATGTAATACATCATATCAATAGACTTAAAGTTAAGAATCACATGATTATTTCAATAGATGCAGAAAAAGCATTCAATAAAATACAGCATCTCTTCATACTCAAAACACTAGAAAAAAACAGGGATAGTGAGAACATTCCTTAACATTGTAAAGGCCATCTATGCTAAACCCATGGCCAATATCATTCTAAATGGTGAAAAACTGAAAGCATTCCCCCTAAAAACTGGAACAAGGCAGGGATGCCCTCTTTCACCACTTCTATTCAACATAGTACTTGAAACTCTAGCCAGAGCAATTAGACAAACCAAAGAAATTAAAGGGATACGAATAGGAAAAGAAGAACTCAAACTATCCCTGTTGGCTGATGACATGATTATATATTTAGAGGAACCCGGAAATTCCACCAGAAAACTTTTAGAACTCATAAGTGAATTCAGTAAAGTAGCAGGTTACAAGATCAATGCTCATAAATCCAATGCATTTTTATACGTAAGTGATGAATCTTCAGAAAGAGAAGTTAGGAGAACTACCCCATTCACAATAGCCTCGAAAAAAATATAATACTTGGGAATCAATCTCACAAAAGAGGTGAAAGACCTCTACAATGAGAACTACAGAACACTAAAAAAGAAATTCAAGAAAACCTTAGAAGATGGAAAGATCTCCCATGTTCTTGGATAGGCAGAATTAATATTGTCAAAATAGCCATACTACCAAAAGTGCTATACAGATTCAATGCAATTCCAATTAAAATGCCAATGACGTACCTTACAGAAATAGAGCAAGCAATTATGAAATTCATCTGGAAGAATAAGAAACCCAGAATAGCTAAAGCAATCCTTGGCAGAAAGAGTGAAGCAGGGGGTATCGCAATACCAGATCTTCAACTCTATTACAAAGCAATAGTAACAAAAACGGCATGGTATTGGTACTAAAATAGACAGGTAGATCAATGGTACAGAATAGAGGACATGGACACAAACCCAAATAAATACAATTTTCTCATACTAGACAAAGGGGCCAAAAATATGCAATGGAGAAAAGATAGCCTCTTCAACAAATGGTGCTGGGAAAACTGGAAAACCATATGCAAAAGAATGAAATTAAATCCCTATCTCTCACCCTGCACAAAATCAACTCAAAATGGATCAAGGACCTGGGAATCAGACCAGAGACCCTGCATCTTATAGAAGAAAAAGTAGGTCCAAATCTTAGGATGACATGTCAGCTTAGGATCAGACTTCCTTAACAGGACTCCCATAGCACAAGAAATAAAAGCAAGAATCAACAACTGGGATAGATTCAAACTAAAAAGCTTTGTCTCAGCAAAGGAAACTATCAGAAATGTGAAGAGAGAGCCTACAGAGTGGGAGAAAATCTTTGCCACTCATATTTCAGATAGAGCGCTGATTTCCAGAATCTATAAAGAACTCTAAAAACTCTACAGGAAGAATACAAATAATCCAATCAACAAATGGGCTAAGGAAATGAACAGACACTTCACAGAAGATGTACAAGCAATCAACAGATATATGAAAAAATGTTCAACATCTCTAGTAATAAGAGAAATGCAAATCAAGACTACCCTAAGATTCCATCTCCCCCAATTAGAATGGCGATTAATGAGAACACAAGCAACAATAGGTGTTGGCGAGTATTGGGGAAAAAGGTACACTCATACATTGCTGGTGGGATTGTAAATTAGTGCGGCCACTCTGGAAAGCAGATGGAGATTCCTTAGAAAGCTTGGAATGGAACCACCATTTGACCCAGCTATCCCACTCCTTGGCCTATACCCAAAGGACTTAAAATCAGCATACTACAGAGATACAGCCACATCAATGTTCATAGCTGCTCAATTCACAATAGCCAGATTGTGGAACCAACCTAGATGTCCTTCAATTGATGAATGGATAAAGAAACTGTGGCATATATATACAATGGAATATTACTCAGCCATAAAGAATGATAAGATTATGGCATTTGCAGGCAAATGGATGAAATTGGAGAATATCATGCTAAGTGAGATAAGCCAATCTCAAAAAACTAAAGGACGAATGATCTCGCTGATAAGCGGATGATGACATATAATGGCGGGTGGGAGGGGTTAGTGTTAGGGTTAGGGTTAAGTTTAGGGTTAGGGTTAAGGAGGGTGGCAAGAATGGAGGAGGGAAGGACTGTATAGAGGGAAAAGAGGGGTGGGAGGGGTGGGGGGAAGGAAAAGAATAACAGAATGAATCAAACAATATTACCCTATGTAAATTTATGATTACACAAATGGTATGCCTTTACTCCATGTACAAACAGAGAAACAACATGTATCCCATTTGTTTACAATAAAAAAAAATGAATGAGTACCAATTAATCCACATTGACTAATCCATGGAAAAATTTTAAATCCCTGAGATAAGATGGTCCTGTAATTCTGGATGGTTACTTTGATAATGAAGTCCTGGCACTCACAAGTAAATAGTAACTAGGAATTCTAGTCAGTGGGCTGCAAAATAATTCAACTTTTAAATCTAGCACTTTGAATCAGCCGTAGTTACCTGGCATTGTAGTTAGTAGGGTGTATGGATTAGGTACTGTGGGCTGAATATCCTAAACCATATATCATATTTTTTATAGGTCTCACGTCTTGCAAAAATTAGTATTCATCAATGTGATTTTTGTTGTTGTTGTTTTGTTTTTTAAAGTCAGGATCAAAGTATTGTAGGTATTTCATAAAAACACTCAATCCATGTTTTAAGAATTTTATCCAGAGGGGTCTGGATCCCTTAAACATACTTCTCTCTTAAGGGTATATTATTTCTCCTTGTGCAGGATACCTCCTCCTTAAACATTGATCATCCTCCTCATTGTCCTTCTGGCTCATACACACTTACTTTTTAGTAGACCTGCAGCAGAGCAGGCTCGTTTTCTTTTCCTGAATGGCAATTAGAAACTGGAATCAGAGTGCATGTTCTGATTGCAATTTTAAATGGAGTTATTGCTTTTTTTGGATGAGAAATTATCTGAGTATTAATTTACAGGACAATCTCATCCTAGGAGATTAATTGGAAAATATAGTAAGGGCAAAAAGTATGCTTTGATCTTCATTTTCCCAGATTGCATTCAAGGGGTTGGAGCACAGGATGTGGTTGGGCTGACTGGTCACTGTTGTCACTTTCACAATGTCATGAACCTCAAGTGAGTTCCCCACTGTCAATTGTACCCAAGGGCTTCTGCTGGACCTTTTTCTTACAGTAGGAATATTGACTTTCAATGGAGGGAAGCCCTTTCTATCCTTTTCTTTACGTTTCTTTAATGATCCCTTTGTAAGGCATACCAACAAAATACATCTTGACTTTAGTTTTTGTTCTTGCCAGGTATATTTTTCTTATACCTTAAGAAAAATATTAATTAGCTATGAAGAGTTTATGTCAGTTTGACCTTCCACTCATTGAAGCTTTTTCTCTATGTCCAGGATATTCTATGCAATGAAGTTCTCATTGAATATACAGTTGTTTTTTTTTTCCAGATATTTGATACCAGGTATTGAGCCTGGAGATGTTTAAACACTAAGCCACATCCCTATTTCTACTTTATTTTTATTTTTAGTTTTTAGTTTTAAGACAGGGTCTTACTAAGTTGCTTAGGACCTTGCTAAATTGCTGAGGCTGGCCTGAAACTTGTGATCTTTCTGTCTTAACTTAGCAAGTCTCTGGGATTCCATGTGTGATTTGCTACAATCAACCCATACAGAGATGTTAGGGCCCTTTTCTGCAGAAACCACCAGAGCCAAGAAGCAGGTACCTTTACACGTGGGAATCCAGAAGGCTATTTTACCTGCTCAACTCTGTAGGCAGAAAGTAGAGTGCTATTCATTAATGTCTCCTGACAGGCAAAAACTCAGAGGTTCAGGACACACAAGGTGAGGGAGCTTACATTGGTGACCTTGCCTCTCCTCAGCTACCCTGGCCTCTGGTTACAGTCAGGACCTAGAGGGTTTGACCTGATTTCTTAGGCTAGGTAGGTGGCCCCTATTTATCTACATGGGCAAGACCCCTGGTGCTTTTGGTACAGTTGCAATATAGCCTGGGTAGTCCACAGACTTTAGCCTTTTTAGCTAGAACTTAGGTCCCTGCATTTTCTCAATTAATTTTTCATTGCTGCTGCTTTTGTCTAGAGTCCAAGATGTTAGAGTGTTTTCTTTACTCTCACCATCTACTTACAAGTCATACTTACTTCTTTTCTGTTTGCAGTTTTTTATTCTGCACAGTTTAAGTAGACACCACATGCATGTGGTATTTCACATATATACATATTTTAAAATAATAGTAGAATTTATGAGAAAATAAAAATACACAGGACATAAAAAACTCATTTACATATTACATATTTAGATGTGATAAAACTCACCATTACAAAGATAAATATTTTTTTTTATGGTGCTGGGGATTAAACCCAGGTCCTTGTGCATGCAAAGTAGGCACTCTACCAACTAAGATATATCCCCAGCCCCAAAGATAAACATTTTTACCCAAATTAATCTACCATACTTTAAATCAAAATTGGTATGTTCATATAAAATATATCACAGTAAATTTCAAATACATGTGTAACTATAAAGCAGTGATTAATTTAAAAATAAATAAATAAATGAACAACCAGGAGAGAAAGGGGAATGGTGGATGCAGGAAGATAGGAAAAAGGGGAATCACTGGAGAGTGAAGTAGAGCAAATTATGTTCTATGTTTGCATGGCTATCTGAAAATGATCTCCAACATTATGTACAAATATAATGTGTTCTAAAAATTTCAACAAGTTTTATTTCTAATGGAATTAGGAACCAAAGCATAAAGTTCTAAAATTCATCCACAAAGTTAAATTCATGTGAAATTAGCCATGAAATTTTTTGAATTATAAGAGAAAAAAAAGAAAAAAGCTCACACATGTATATTATGAAACTATACTATTAAAATAATGATCAAGGAATCACCACATAAACAAATTCCATAGGTGAATCTATATTTATGTAAAAATTATGTGTAGGTATTTGGGATGGGGGTCCACTGAGGGTGAATGACAGCGATGTCTCCCAGTAAACACAGACATTGGAGACCAGGCTCGGAAGGCACAGATCTAATTTTACTTAGGATTGTACAAGACATAGGTAGGCACATTATGCAATCAGGTTAAGATGCTTGTTAAAACATGACAGAACCAACCTATAGGTAAGCTATACATCATACTAATGTAAACAAACCAAGTATTCCTAAGTGATTCTGTCCAGCAACAAGTCTGGGACAAAGGACAGGGGGAAGGGCAAGCTCCAAGCACCCAGTCTGAGGTGAAGCAGCAGGGTGAGCTCACATCACAGCTTGCTGTGATGCCTGTTGAGTGAGACTTTCCCTCAGCTCGTAGCTCAGCCTCAGTAACTGCAAAGGCCTTTAATCCATGGTGAGTCTTTACCATTTCCAACCATTACACAGTTTCTCTGTGTTTCATTTATTTAAACCATGGTGTCAGCAACTGCTGTCAAATAAGCTTGAGGAATGTTCCCTACAATTATGTTCTTAATTACAATAGAAAAATCTATATAAATTGAACCATAACAAGGCCAATCTCAGCAACTTAGTAGAACCTGTGTCAAAATTAAAAAGTACAAGGGATATAACTCAATTGTAAATCATCCCTGGTCTCTACCTTCAGTACCAAAAAAAAAGGAAAAAAGAAAGTTAGCTAGCTCAGGAAGAAGTGAGGTCCCTGTAGACCGCAGTGCCTCTCCTGGAGAAAATACACACTTAGAGAGGCTATTCTGATGATTGTCTCACCTATCAATCATCACACGATCTGGGAAGACAATGGTCTGCTGGCACATACCTGATAAGTCTTGAGGCAGGGGTTGAAGCTGCCATTAATGGAAGAGGCATATTGCACAGGGTCTGCTCTGCTGATGTGCTCCCCACCTGGTTGGCCAGTGGGCCTGTGGGGGGTACTGCCTGAAGGAGGGCTCAGGCTGCCAACTACAAGACTGGCCAGAGTCTGCATCTGCCAGCTCCTGTTCCCATCATGGCCAGTCCCCAAGGTTCCAACTGGTCTCCTTTTCCAGGCCTCCCTCCAGGCTCAAGATGCCATTGTACACTCACCATTTCCTGTTGCTTGGGAGCCAGGACTGCTCCTTAGGGATCTTCAGCACCTCCACAGCAGAGCAACCTGGGGCTCCTAAGCATGGGAGTGAAACCTAAGCCAACCGAAAGACTGACAGACTTCAAAGAAATGGGCCATAGCAAGATTGCAAAAGACTTCCCCCTCCTCACTGGCTCTGCATGGAATTGGACAATTCTCAACCAGAGCTCCTGTTTGGACAGGATTCAGGCTATGCCATGTAAGTCTGGCCCCTTCTTTCTGAGTGACAGTAGATGATATCCAATACTAGAAGGATCTTGCTTGCAGCTGTTTTTTTTGTTTTGTTTTGTTTTTTTCTTCTGAGGTCTGGGAATTGCACCCCAAAGCATTAGGCTGCAGGTATTTTAAAGCAATATTTTCTCTCAGAAGTGGGATCTAGCCCAACCAGCAGAACATTTGCATTTAACTTTGCATATAAGGTCATTTAAACTTATGGATTATATGTGCCTTATATTATTCATGAATGAAAATAATACAATGACAATTGCTATAAAATTTTATTTAACTTTTCTGCCTTTTGGTCTTGTAAGAAGATAGACTAAACTTTGAACTGGAAGCAACCCCCTAAAGCAACAATGAAAACCACATGTGAAGCACAAGGGTAATATAAATTTCCTATTTTTCATGTTTAAAAATAAAATGAACAGCTAAAATTGATTTTAACAATATAATCCAATATATCCAGACTATTACCTTTATGTGACTAATAAAATATTACTAACCAAGCAAACTTCTCATTGGCAGTTTGGCCTTAGACCTACCTATTGGCCAGGCTGTGGTATGTGTTTCCTTCTGTGGTCAAAGTCCCACAGCTACTAAGCAAATTGGCATCCTGAGAGATGAACTCTGTCTCAATCTAAAACCAAACACCTCCACTAGATGACAAGACTTTTGCAACATTCATTCTCTTTATACTTGGAAAGTGATGATTATTTCAAAAAAATCAGGATTTATGATATATGTATATAAAAAATCCAGAACTACATATTACATATTATAACACAAACACAACCTTTTTATATATCTGAGTCATGTTATGGCTCCCATTACAGGATCCAGGGAATCACAGTTCAGTTTACATCAATGATAAACACCAGCTAGGATTCATCTCAATTCCCCCTTTAAACATTAAAATATAGATTGATATTGAAAATTTGGTAAGTTTAATCAGGGTTTATCAATTATGGAACAATATGATCTAGAGGAATGTAACAAACACCAAGTTCAAACACAGGTGGACATGGGTTATAGAGGTATGTAGCAGAAAATGTCTTCATTCAAGGTGTGGAGTAAAAGTCTAAGAGGGACATATAATTATTGGCAGTACCATGAATCATCAGAGGTTTGGACTCTGGTGTTCAGACAAGGAAGAGGTGATGTACTTGAGCACGTGGATGACAGGAATGGCCATGATGACAAAGTTGTAAGCTTCTGGAAGAAGACTGATGTAGGTGTCAGATAATGTTTAAGCAGAATCTACACAGTAACTTCCAAGATGTTTTGTCAACCGTGGAACCAAAGCACCTATCTACGTCAACACCTTTCATTAAGCCATTATCCAACTATGTCCTCTAAAAACTCCCCATTTTAGTTTTTTGTTCTAATTAGTTATACATGACAGCAGAATGCATTTTGATTCATTGTACACGAATGAAGAACAACTTTTTATTTCTCTGGTTGCACACGATGTAGAGTCACAGCATTCATGCAATGTACCTAGGGTAATGATGTCCATCTCTTTCCACCATCTTTCCCACCCTTTTTCCCCCTCCCCTCCCCGCACTCCCATCTGCCCAATCCAAAGTTTCTTCATTCTTCCCTTCCCCCCACCATTATGGAGCAGCATCCACATACCAGAGAAAACATTTGGCCTTTGGTTTTTGGTGATTGGCTTCTTTCTTTCTTTTATTAATTTTTATTTATTTCATTTTTTATTTTTCTTTACAGACTTCATTTTGATTCATTGTATACAAATGGGGTACAACTTTTTTTTCCTATGGATGTACATGATGTAGATTCACACTATTCATGTAATCATACACAAACATAAGGTAATGATGTCTGTCTCATTCCACCATCTTTCATATGCCTACCCCCTCCCCCACTCATTTCCCTTTATGTAATTCAAAGTTCCTCTATTCTTCTCTTACCCCCCACCCCCTAACCCCCATTATGTATCATCATCCACTTATCAGAGAAAATATTTGGTGTTTATTTTTGGGGATTGGCTTATTTCACTTAGCATGATATTCTCAAACTCCATCCATTTACCTGCAAATGCCATAATTTTTTATTCTCTTTTAAGGCTGAGTAACATTCCATTGTTGCATATATACCACATTTTCTTTATCCATTCATCTATTGAAGGGCAATAGGTTAGTTCCGCAGTTTAGCTATTGTGAATTGAGCTGCTATAAACATGGTTGTGGCTGCGTCACTGTAGTATGCTGATTTTAAGTCCTTTGAGTGTAGACCAAGGAGTAGGGTAGCTGGGTCAAGTAGACAATACCCCATTTTAGACATGAGAAAAAACAGGCTTCTAGATATGAAATGGCTTCTCAGCAGCAAGTGTCAGAACTGAGAACTGCCCACAGACAAACCGTATGAAATTCCTCCTAAGTTTCTGGAAGTGTAGTTTGCTTCTATTACAGGAGCTACCAGTGCGAAGAAATATTATTTCTTCCCTAAAGAAAGAACCTAGATAAGACATCCCAGGAGGTCTCTTTGTATTAAGAGACCATATTCTTTGTCCTTTTATGTTATGGAAAGCCTTCAGATCCCAAGTGATGTCAACCCAAGCTCTTCATAGGAGCAAATGCTTGGAGACTACAAGATGCAAGAAATCACATCACAGGGCCCAGAATCTGAGTATGATTCAGGGGGAAAAAAATCTAAATGGCTCATAATAAACTGAATGGTGACTCAAGCTTGTCAGTTGGGAAATTGGAAAAAAATGACACAATGTGATTTTATTTGCCACCTGGGCAAAAAGAAAAAAAAAATTTTTAAATCCCAACACCCAGGGAATTGTGGTTGCAGAGAAACAGCTACAGTCAGTAATCTGAGTATAACTATTAAAATGTTACATATTCATATTCCTTTGCTCGGTATTCCCTTTCCTGGGAGTCTGTCTTCAGCAGAAGACTAGTTTATTGTGTGGGTTGAATTGTGTCCTCTCCCCAAATCTTATATGTTGTTCTAGATACTCAGTGCCTCGGACTGTGACTCCATTTAAATATAGGGTTCTTAGGGACATTATTAATGTTAATCCAGTTAATTGGGGTGAGATCTAATCCAATTAAGTATTTCTTCTTATAAGAAATGGCAATGAAGACAGAAAAACACAGGAAAAGAACTTGCAAACATACAGATAGAAGAAGGCAATCTACATGCCAAAGAGTGGGCCTCAAAGGAAATCATTCTAGCAAGCACTTTGATATATAGCCTCTAGAATTAGGACCAACAATTTTTGTCCTTAAGCCCCCATTTGTGGCATTGTCTTATGACGGACCCATGATACTGATGTAGCCCACTAGGACACACATACACTCTTCGTGCAGAGTGGCTGAATGAAGCTGCAGTTGAATCACATCACATTCCACCAGCATTGGGCTGAACTGCTACAAGAAATGGCATTTCTTACTGGAATAGTATGAAAGCAGGCAAGGACAGAGCACCTTACCTCGTGGGGCCATGGTGATTTTTTTATGATATGGCACATTTACACAAATATGTAGAAGAGTTTAACCTTGTTTGTGTAACCATCATTCCCTTTTGTAAATACTTTCCTGGTAAGTGTGTTAGTATTTAAGTCTTACAAAAGAACAGAAAGTACAGTGGAGTTAACTGCTACATGGGCTACCTGGGCAGGTATCCAAAACAAAAACAATAGCAACAGTGAAGAAATAGTTATCGCCCGTAAATTGAAAACAATACAAGAATATATTCTCTGTTATTTCTACAATTTTGTGATCTGGAACTTTTCACCTATTAGATTGTAGGAGGAGTAATAGAGTCTAGATTCCTTTGGAAATAGGAATATAAGTCATTCAGAGGTAAAGTGCTAGAACAGAGTTTAGGGATATCCCCCCAAACTTGATGTCTGTCCTGATCCTATTCTGGCCATCTCCTGTGGAAGTCCTTGTGGAGACTCTTCTTACTTCATAATAGAGATATCATTATTGGTTTTGTTGTGCACTTGAACTTTCCCCAATGAGGCAGATTTAATAAATAGCTCCCTGATGATTTTCTTGGAACTCTGCAAAGAGATTGTCTAACATGGGGACAATATTTGACACTGTCTATCCTGGCTGACTCCACACTCTCACTGAAAATTTTTAGTCCCAGGTCAGGTATACAATGAATATGTTTATAGACCTCCATCCAGTGGTGATACCAGATTGCAGAATGAGGTCTTTAAATAAATATCTGATTAGAAAAACTATTATCCAATATTTATGTATCCACCCTGACAGCCATGTCTGGTGGTACAAACATAACAGTTTTACCACAATTTCAACATGGGATAACCGATTCCAGTCATTTACTGTAGGTTCCATGCAATTCCTCCCCCAACCCAACACTCAGAGAAGATGAAGTACAAATGACTTCCCAGATGTGATCACAGATGAGGGCTTGCCTGGACTTTTCTTCTCTGACCCACCACCCCCCCCCCCTTTTTTTTTTTTTTTTTGGTGGTGGTGCTAGGGATTGAACCCAGGGTCTTTTTCATGCTGGGCAAGCACTCTACCAACTGAGCTATATCCCCAGCCCTGACCTGACCTGTTTTCACCCAATAAGTGCCATAAAGACATAAAGGTCTGGTATAAGACTGAGTGAACATCTAGAATTTTTCCCACTGTGGAATTTTGGGGACCACAAACTTGGAAAGGTTGGATATATCAAAAAACCAGTTTGCTCTTTTAAACATCTCCCTTTGCATGAACTGGACAAGAATACGTGTGACTGGTTACCAGAGTTCTAAGTTCTGTTGGTTTCTAATGCCAAGAAATTGATATCACCTCTTCAGTGCATACTTACTTAAACCTCTTCTGCAGTAAGATCACCCCAAGGGGCCCTTTGTGGTGCTGACTTATGATCTCCGTAACTACATGAAATTATTCAAAATAAAATGGCATTACAGCCCCTTGGGAATTAATCAATGCAGCCAAGGATATTGGTTTAAGAAGACAGATTTGGATTCAGAATTTTTATTTTCTTATTATTACTTTTGTAAGAAACCCACGAAAACCACGCCGGACACAGGAAGTCACATGAGGGAGTTTATTAAGCAAACAAAGTGTCTCCCTACAGGATAAGAGAGAAAATGAGAGGAAAAGAGAAAGGGTGCACACTAGAGAGAGTGGAAAAGCAAGGAGGAGAGAGAAAGAAAGTGAATAGGAGAGAGAAAGCAAGAGAAAAGATGGCGGGGAAGCTATCCTTAAGCAGTTGAATTCCACCGGGCTAACAGGCAACCAATAATGGAGAAGGATACTTGCAAACTGACTGATGAACCCATAGCTAGCTAGGATGTTCACAGACTGACAAGTAGTTGGGAGGTGGGGAAATGGCTGCAGCAGAAAGGGCATGGGGAGCAGCTTTCAGACTGACAAGCTAGGTTGTGATATAATGTAAAGGGTGGGGATGCAACTTTGTATTACAACTTTGACCCTAGAGAATTCATTGTATCTTTCAGACTTTCCCAAATTATACAACTGGGATTGTATCAGGAACTTCATCAAGTATATGTGAGAGAAAAGTCATAAAATTTATGTTTTGTTTTCAAGCACAGAAAATGCAGAATCTTGGAAAAGTAAGAAATACAAGAAGGGGTTAGAAGTACCATGTAATAAACTCTAACAGGCCTGAGTTCCAGCAGTATGATCTTGGAAAATCACTTCTCTAGGACTAATTTTTTATTCTGCACTAGCAAGATGCTGTTTGAAACCAAATTAACTTTGAATATGGTTATCCTACAACAATAAACCTTGCAATGTTATCCCATTATATTTAAAATTAGATGGATGTGTCCCATCTCAGCCTGTGTGCTGCACAGTCCATTTAATGGGTCACAGCACTAAGCAGTTTGTGACTCACTTCTCTAGAATATACAATAAAATTGAAAGTATGTTGCTTCTGTATCAGAAAACATAGTTCACTCCAAAATTCCATAGGCTGTGTAGCTTACAAACAACATAAATTTAACAATTCTGGAGCGTGGAAGAGGTCCAACTATCTCCGTTTCTAGAGATTCAAAGTATTCTGAAGAACCTCTAGGGAATTAGAAGTCTTTTTTCCCCATAAAATCAGAGTTAACTGTGTTCACAATGGAGAAGTAAAGCCAAAATTCTTTAGGCATGAAGTCATTGACTTAAAGCACCCCAATAGGTATGGGAAGAAACTGAAGCTCTATCTGCTCGTGTCCTTTTTTACACAAGGGTATGTGGACTAATCTTGGTTTTAGACAGGTAGACTATAAAAATCTATCCCTGTCTTCCCTAGAACCCTAGAAACCTTTTATATCCTCCTGTGCATTTGATTGTCCTCTGGGCATATAAATAGAATAAAGATGCCACTACCCTATGACTGACTACCTCCGACCTATAAATTTTTCCACTACTTATTTCCTTAATGACTTCCATTTCTCTGCTCCAACTTCATGATCTCAACCTGAGAATTCACTGTGTGTGTGTGTGTGTGTGTGTGTGTGTGTGTGTGTGTGTTTATTTTTGTGTGCTCATGTATGGATAAGAAATGGAAAATGGCTCATGTAAAGAGAGACTGGGAAGTGGTTCCCAGGATGATAGGCGATATCATTTCAAATCAAATGTTATGGAAGAGGGAAGATTCCTACTGGACTTTGCACACTTACTGTGGTCTTCACCCATTCATTTCTGCATCTGGGCCTCAGTTTTCTGATATTACAATGAAGAGTTGGGTGTGAACCAACATAAGTGTGTACTTAATAAGGACATGGATTTGGGTTCCATTAATCATGTGGGAGGTGTCAATGTGGGCCAGACTTTCATGTGCACTTTGACAAGTCTTCTTGACTATTAAGTCAATCCCAATGCATTTGCCACATATCATGAATACACCTGCTGTTAATAATAAGAGATGATTTATAAGAAATATGCAGAAAATGAAAAAAATATGGGCAAGTATTTGACTAGACATTTCACAAAAATATACAAAATTGCCCAAGTGTATGTTAAAAAGTGCTCCACATCATTAATAATTGAATTCAAATAAAAACCAGAGTGTAGTGCTGGTAGGTTCTCAGTGGTAAAGCACTTGTCTTATATATGTAAGGCCCTGGGTTTAATCCTCAGTGCCACACCCATTGAAAATAAGAACCACAATGTATTACAAATAAGCAATGTCTTAAAACCACTAGCAAATGTAAGAATGTAGAACAAGTGGAATCTTACCCTGCTATCTATGGAAACTGTTATAACCACCTTTAAAAACTCTTTGGTGGCATCTCTTAGAAATGGACATCAACTCTAGCTGTTGCTAAATGATTCCACCTTAGGCATACGCCCCATGGAAATGCCTACCTATGATCACCTTGTGAAGCAATATTTAGAAAAGCATTATGTGAAAATTGGAAACAATTCAAATATGTATCAATAATGAAATTGTAAATAAAATGGTCTTTATTTTTACATTGGATGCTTCACAGTAATTAAAATAAACTACAGCTGCATTAAAAAGTATTATAAAACTTGTTAATCCTCATTGTGGGTTTCACAGTAACATGTGTTACAAGGTTGCTGTCCAGACATCCTACATCCAAGCCCCACCAGTCACCTGCAGGGTGGTGAGGGCACAGCATGGGATTCTTATCCTGGTTTCCCCCATTTAGTTTTAATCAAAATTTATCTGAATATTTAGGCAATCATAGAAAAACTAGTGATTGCATAACAGTCTCAGATTGTTCCCATAAATATCTCTGTGGTTAGATCGTTATTCAGAAACAGAATTTGATTTTTTTCTAAAGGATCTATAAACAAATTAAATATGACATTTAATTGACCATCTTGTTAATAAAATAATGTTTCTAATTGTATTCTGTTATGAGGAAAATAAATTGATTGAACTTACATGAATAAAAATATACTCCTTAAAATATTTATGAATAATTTTCAAATTTTAGAGGCATCAAGGAGGGATAAAGTAAATTTCCACTTTTATTCAAAAAAAGTATTCCTGATCCTATTAGACCACTTTAATTTGTATAAAATTCTCAAGTCCACTTTGACCATATTAATTCTCCCTATCCCAAAACATGGGAGATCTTTACATCTTCTAAGTTCTTTAATTTCCTTTTTA
Organism: Sciurus carolinensis; assembly: GCF_902686445.1. Taxonomy (NCBI): domain Eukaryota; kingdom Metazoa; phylum Chordata; class Mammalia; order Rodentia; family Sciuridae; genus Sciurus; species Sciurus carolinensis. The sequence goes on from NC_062219.1 coordinate 28,681,604, forward strand.
GTGTTCTGGGTAAGATGAGACTGGGGTAACCTGATCAGACAATGGTAACCAGAGAACAGGCAGGCCAGATGTAAGTTAAAAGTGAAACTTTATTGGGACGGCTCTTGGGCAAGTTTCACCTGACTGAAGGGGGGACTGAGAAGTCACCCGGGGCGAGGGATGGTGTTTTTACAACCCAGGGTGGGGGAGGGGAAGCTTGAGGACTCTGTCCTCCTGGGATTGGCTGGGGTCTTTTATCAGGGCCTGACTGGTTGTTCCTTTGGGCATGCGCAGGCTACATTGTTTCTCTGCGCATGCGCAAGCTGCTTGGTGCCCTGCCCTCTTCCAGTCACCCTGAAGCCCTAACATTCTGGTCTTTTTGATGATATAGGGTGCCAGAGTCCATCTGGCTACTTTCTGCTTATTAGGGGGTGTCATGGGGAAAAGGTTGGGGAAGCAGGGTCGGTGGGGAGGCAGCTCTAGGACTGCAGGAGCATCTGATTGACGGTGACTTGGGCGACTTCACTGATTCAGTTGTAGGCAAACCTGAGGAGACGTGGAGCGATCATTAATAGGAGTCCTACCACTACTATAGGAGTGAGGATGGGGGCTAGCCAGATGGCAAGAGTGGAGTTTAGCCATCCTGGCCAGGGACCATCCAATTGCTGCTGTTTAAATCTTTCATTTAGATGCCTGACGGTTTCGACATTTTTTTTTTCCCACCAGACTGGTTTCATCCATGTAGTAACAACATTCTTAGGAAGGGGCAGTTTCCCCCCTTGTCTGTCATCAGGAAATCTAGTGCTCGAGGGTTCTGTAAGGCAATTTGGGCAACAGAAGTTTTTTGTCTTTGTAATGAGGCCAGGGAGGCAGCAGATGCCTCTACTGCCTCTTGGAGTTGCTGTTCTAGCTTCTCGGTGGCAGTGACTGCATAACCAAGTCCCCCTGCCCCCAACCCAGAAGGCTTGAGTGAGGAGGCTAGGGAGAGTCCAACTAGCAGTAGGAAAATAGTCAATTTTGTCCTAGGAAGGGAGGTTTGAGCAAGCCAGGCCAGTTCAGCTTTACTGTACAGTGTTAGCTGAGGAACCAAAGTAGAGGGAACACAGAAGGTGCAGGGCATATTAGAACTTAAATTTTTCATCAGGGTGCCATTGCACCAGAAGAAGAATCCTGGGGGGGCAAACATCGAGGAAAAGACCTGAATGGTTTGGTTGCAAGGTAAGGAAGCAGAGGAAGTGTAACAGTAAGAAAAGTTCTCCGAAGGGTTATGAAAAAGGGGGACCCCCTCCAAAAGTGGAAAGGGGGGTCTTTTGAGGTATGAAAGAAGTATTGAGGGGAGTATTAATAGGAACAACTATTTAGAGTGTTTGGTCCAAACTTGCACAGAGAAAACAGTCTGAGATGTTGTTGACTCAGGACACGTTGAGAAGCTGAAGGATAGGGCAAACCACGAGAAAGGATTGACTTCAGGATGGGTAGCTATATCGAGTTGGTGTTGGAGTTCCTTCTCTTGTTCCTGTGTGGTTATATGAATCTGAGGGAATACCTGTATGTAAGTTCTCCAGATTCTGATTGAAGCTGAGGGGAGTTTGGCCCACCCCCAAGAATAAAGTTTACCATTGACACCAGAAGCCCATTTTGGATCCCAGGGGTCCTTAATCTTTAATTTTGTTTGTGCTCGATTCTCATAGCAAGGCTCATCTAGGAAGCGTTTTGTACATGAACCATAAGGGCATCCACCATGGGTGTTAGGCCATTGTTCACAGAAGCCCTCAGTTTGGTCCCATAGGAAGCATAGCATAGCTGCACGTGTGTATGTAGTTGGGACTTGGCTAAAGCCTGTGATGTGAAGGGTGACTGTCTGATTGCAGCCAATAGGAGGGCAATCGCCTTGACCCACAAACTGAGAGTGGCTGGCGCCATCCTGCTCCCATGCTTCTTGGATTAGAATTGCCACCTGAAGGTTGAACTAGATACCTGAGAGAGATTAGCAAGTAGTAGTAGAAGTAGAGGGTTGGCGAGAGGTTTTGAGTTTGGCAGGCCCCAGCATGGTGGAAGTCTAGGGCTGGGCTTCTGGGAAGGGTGCTCTTTTAAGGCAGGAGACATGGTACCATGGGGGTTGGCCAAAAGTTTGGTTGCTGGGGGAGTGGCAAGTGTTACCATATGAGGTCCAGTCCAGCGAGGTTACAGCAACTGAGGATGTAATTCTGCAGCAAGACCGCATCACCCAGTTGAAGAGGGGCAGGGACTGATTTGGTTTGTGGTTTGGCTGGAGATGAGGCTGAGGATGGTGCAAGGAGGCAGCGGTCTGCATGTTCCCTCAGGAGCTTGTGCAAGAGTGTGAGATAGGGCAGATAGGACACCCAGAAGGAGGGGTGATGGGAAATTTTTGGTTGGTTAGGAAAGGGCGTCCATAGAGTAACGCAAAGAGGCTGAGGTCCAAGGGGGCTTTAGGGGCTGCTCAGATTTGGGTGAGGGCTAGTGGAAGGAGGTTGGGCCAGGAGAGCTTAAGTTCAATAGCAAGCGTATTCAGATGATCCTTGAGGATGCCATTAGCCCTTTGACCTTACCCAGGGACTGGGGTCGGTAGGGGGATGTGAAGCTTCCAGGTGATGTTCAGGCCTTCAGAGATCAGTTGGACAACCTGAGAGGTAAAGGCTGGACCATTATCAGACTGGATAGACTTGGGGAGTCCAAATCTGGGAATGATCTGCTCCATGAGGATGGAAGCAATGGTGTCTGCAGTTTCCCTGGAGGTGGGAAGGACCCTAATAAGAGAAAAAAGTTCAGCCCTTTGGGAGGAAATGCCTTCTGGAAGACAACTGGCTTTCAGAACTGAGGTGGTGGTGACTACCGTGTAAGTGGCTTTACAGTGACCATCAGGATCCAGCATAGAACTGCCATCTTCAAAAATGGTTAGGTCAGAAACTGATCGTGGACTGCCAATGGAGTACCAGCTGCCTGCTGTTGCCTGGAAGTTCACTGTTACAGTACCTGCAGGTTTGGTTACACGTGGCTGCTGCCATTTTGAGACAACAGCCAGGCCCCATAGGACCCCTGGTCGGACTAACTGAGCCCCGTCTCCAGGATCCCTCAGCTGACCAATCACAAGCCTCTGGGACCCTCACATTCACTGACTGCTCCCTGCCGCCAGGACCCCCAGACCAACTGACTGTGCCCTATCACTGGGACCCCAGACTGACTGATTGCAACCGGCCTCCAGGATCCCACAACCACACCAAACACACCCGACCTCCAGGAACCCTGCCTGACCAACTGCATCCTGCCTTCAGGACCTCCTGCTGACCACGGCCACACCCTGAGCTGCAGCTCCCCATTTGCCAACACATTTCAAAGCCAGAGCGGCCATGTTGGATAATCCTGGAAGCCGTAGCTCTGATCTTTAGATGAGGCAAAACCCATCCTGGGACGCCTGCTGGAGGCTTGAAGCTCATTGTCAGGTACCTCTCATGCATCAGGCTACTGAACTCTGGGAGGTTTCATTACTATATGACTGTTATACTGTAGATTTTCTTTTTTCTCCTTATTGAAAAAATTTAAGTTTTTATTTATTTACTTTTCTTGCTCTCTTTTCCTTTTGTTTACCTATTTCCTCAGAGTCTCTTTCTCCCTTTTTTGCATGCTAACATCCAATTTCTTTTGATTACACTCTCACCCTTTTTATTATCTAGACCTTCTGTATATTCTTTTCTTATCCCATTAACAGCCACATTCTACATCCCTCTGCATCCTCTTTGTCCTCCATTTGAAACGGCAGACCTTATTGCAAATCTGTTTGTTTTACTGAAGATAATATTTGAACTCATTCTGTTTATTATGACAATTTTGTTATTGTCCTCATATGGGCTATTTGGTCTAGGATTGCATAGTGTCTGAATTGGGCACTGCTAATATTGATCTCCCCTTAAAGAAAGGGTTTTGGAAACCTGTAGGGCCACTATAAGCCTATAGGGGGAAATCTGCAACACCCCAGGTCTACACTGCTAGAGGGGAAGGTACATGAACAACATGAAAAAACAAGGGAAGAAAATGATCCAAACAAATCTAGATTCTATAGTAATAGAATCCAATGACAGTATGGTAGAAGAAATGTCAGAAAAGGACTTCAGATTATACATGATTAAGATGATTCATGAAGCAAAGGATGAGATAAGAGAGCAAATGCAGGCAATGAATGATAATACCAATAAGCTGACAGAGCAACTGCAGGAAGCAAAAGATCATTTCATCAAAGAGATAGAGAGTCTCAAAAAAAAAACCAAACGGAAATCCTGAAATGAAGGAAACAATAAACCAAATAAAAAACTCAATGGAAAACATCACCAAAAGACTACACCACTTGGAAGACAGAACCTCAGACAATGAAGACAAAATATTTAATCTTGAAAATAAAGTTGCCCAAACAGAGAAGAAGGTAAGAAATCATGAACAGAATCTCCAAGAACTATGGGACATCATGAAAAGACTAAATTTAAGAATTATTGGGATTGAGGAAGGCACAGAGATACAAACCAAAGGAATGAACAACCTATTCAATGAAATAATATCAGAAAATTTCCCAAACCTGAAGAATGAAATGGAAAATCAAATACAAGAGGCTTACAGAACACCAAATGCACAAAATCACAACAGGTCCACACCAAGTCACATTATAATGAAAATGCCTAACATTCAAAATAAAGATAGGATTTTGAAGGCTGCGAGAGAAAAGCATCAGATTACATATAGGGGGAGACCAATACGGATAGCAGCCAACTTCTCAACCCAGACTCTAAAAGCTATAAGGGCCTGGAACAACATATTTCAAGCTGTGAAAGAACATGGTTGCCAACCAAGAATCCTATACCCAGAAAACTAACCTTCAGATTTGAAGATGAAATAAAATCCTTCCATGATAAAAGTTAAAAGAATTTACAAATAGAAAGCCTGCGATACAGAATGTTCTCAACAATATATTCCATGAGGAGGAAATGAAAAACAGCAATGGAGGTCAGCAAAGGGAGGAACTACCTTAGAGAAAAACCACTCAAAGGAGAAACCAAGCCAACTTAAAAACCAAAAATAAGCCAAATGACTGAGAATACAAATCATATCTCAATAATAACCCTGAACGTTAATGGCCTAAACTCATCAATCAAAAGACAGACTGGCAGAATGGATTCAAAAGAAAGACCCAACAATATGCTGCCTGCAAGAGACTTGTCTCATAGAAAAAGACATCCACAGACTAAAGGTGAAAGGATGGGAAAAAACCTACCACGCACATGGACTCAGTAAAACAGTGGGGGTTTCCATCCTTCTATCAGATAAAGTGGACTTCAAGCCAAAGTTAGAAGGGATAAAGAAGGACATTTCATACTGCTTAAGGAAACCATAAATCAGGAAGACATAACGATAGTACATATTTATGCCCCAAACAATGGTACATCCCTGTACATCAAACAAATCCTTTTCAATTTCAGGAATCATAGACCACAACACAATAATTCTGGGTGACTTTAATGCACCACTGTCACCACTAGATAGATCTTCCGAACAAAAACCAACCAAAGAAACCATAGAACTCAATAACACAATCAGTAACCTAGACTTAATAGACATATATAGAATATTCCATCCATCAACGAGCAGATTCACTTTCTTCTCAACAGCACATGGAACCTTCTCGAAAATAGACCATATGTTATGCCACAAAGCAGCCCTTAGGAAATGCAAAAAAATAGAGATACTGCCTTCTGTTCTGTCAGATCATAATGGACTGAGAATAGAAATAAATGATAAAATAAAAAACAGAAATTACTCCAACACCTGGAGACTAAATAATATGCTATTGAATGAAACATGGATAACAAAAAACATCAGGGAGGAGATAAAAATTTCTAAGAGGTCAATGAGAACGATGATACAACATATCAAAATCTCTGGGACACTATGAAAGCGGTACTAGGAGGAAAATTCATTGCATGGAGCACATTCCAGAAAAGAATGAAAAGTCAACAACTAACTGACCTAACATTACAGCTCAAAGCCCTAGAAAAAGAAGAACAGAGTAACAGCAAAAGTAGTAGAAGACAGGAAATAGTTAAAATCAGAGTTGAAATCAATGAAATTGAAACAAAAGAAACAATTCAAAATATTGACAAAACTAAAAGTTGGTTCTTTGAGAAAGTAAACAAAATAGACAAACCCTTAGCCACACTAACAAAGAGGAGAGAGAAAACTCAAATTACTACAATTTGTGATGAAAAAGGAAATATCACGACAGACACCACTGAGATACAGAACATAATGAGAAGCTACTTTGAAAATCTGCATTCCAAAAAAATAGAAACTACCGAAGACATTGACAAATTTCTAGAGACATATGCTCCTCCCAAACTGAACCAGGAGGACATACACAATTTAAACGGATCAATATCAAGCAATGAAATAGAAGAAGCCATTAAAAACCTACCATCCAAGAAAAGTCGAGGACCAGATGGATTCTCAGCCGAATTCTTCAAGACCTTCAAAGAGGAACTCATTCCAATACTTCTCAAAGTATTCCAGGAAATAGAAAAGGAGGGTACCCTGCCAAACTCATTCTGTGAAGCTAATATCACCCTCATACCCAAACCAGGCAAAGACACATCAAGGAAAGAAAATTTTAGACCAATATCCTTGATGAATATAGATGCAAAGATCCTTAACAAAATATTGGCAATCCGTATCCAAAAACGTAATAAGAAAATCATGCACCACGATCAAGTGGGGTTCATCCCTGGAATGCAAGGATGGTTTAACATCCGTAAATCAATAAACGTAATCCATCATGTCAATAGACTTAAGGATAAGAATCAAATGGTTATTTCCATTGCCACAGAAAAAGCGTTCAACAAAATACAACACCCCTTCATGCTCAAAACACTAGAAAAAATAGGGATAGTAGGAACATACCTGAACATTGTAAAGGCTATTTATGCTAAGCCCATGGCCAACATCATTCTTAATGGAGAAAAACTGAAACCATTCCCTTTAAAAACGGGAACAAGACAGGGATTTCCTCTTTCACCACTTCTATTCAACATTGTCCTTGAAACTCTAGCCACAGCAATTAGGCAGACTAAAGAAATTAAAGGGATATGAATAGGAAAAGAGGAAATCAAGCTGTCACTATTTGCTGATGACATGATTCTATATTTAGAGGATCCAAAAACTTCCTCCAGAAAACTTCTAGACCTCGTCAATGAATTCAGCAAAATAGCAGGCTATAAAATCAACACGCATAAATCTAAAGCATTTTTATACACAAGCAATGAAACATCTGAAAGGGAAATGAGGAAAACAACTCCATTTGCAATAGCCTCAAAAAAATAAAATAAAATACTTGGGAATCAATCTAACCAAAGAGGTAAAAGATCTCTACAATGAGAACTACAAAACATTGAAGAAAGAAATTGAGGAAGACCTTAGAAGATGGAAAGATCTCCCATGTTCTTGGATAGGCAGAATTAATATTGTCAAAATGGCCATACTACCAAAAGTGCTATACAGATTCATTGCAATTCCAATTAAAATCCCAACGATGTACCTTACAGAAGTAGAACAAGCAATCATGAAATTCATCTGGAAGAATAAGAAACCCAGAATTGCTAAAGCAATGCTTTGCAGGAAAAATGAAGCAAGGGGTATTGCAATACCAGAACTTCAACTGTACTACAAAGCAATAGTAACAAAAACGGCATGGTATTGGTACCAAAATAGACAGGTAGATCAATGGTACAGAATAGAGGACATGGACACAAACCCAAATAAATACAATTTTCTCATACTAGACAAAGGTGCCAAAAATATGCAATGGAGAAAAGAAAGCCTCTTCAACAAATGGTGCTAGGAAAACTGGAAATCTGTATGCAACAGAATGAAACTAAACCCCTGTCTCTCACCCTGCACAAAACTCAACTCAAAATGGATCAAGGACCTTGAAATCAGACCAGAGACCCAGCATCTTATAGAAGAAAAAGTAGGTCCAAATCTTCAACTTGTTGGCTTAGGATCAGATTTCCTTAACAGGACTCCCATAGCACAAGAAATAAAAGCAAGAATCAATAACTGGGATAGATTCAAACTAAATAGCTTTCTCTCAGCAAAGGAAATTATCAGCAATGCGAAGAGAGAGCCTACAGAGTGGGAGAAAATCTTTGCCACTCATACTTCAGATAGAGCGCTAATTTCCAGAATCTATAAAGAACTCAAAAAACTCTACACCAAGAATACAAATAACCCAATCAACAAATGGGCTAAGGATATGAACAGATACTTCACAGAAGATCAACAAGCAATCAACAAACATATGAAAAAATGTTCACCAGGTTTAGTAATAAGAGAAATGCAAATCAAAACTACACTAAGATTCCATCTCACCCCAATTAGAATGGCGATTATCAAGAATACAAGCAACAATAGGTGTTGGTGAGGATGTGGGGAAAAAGGTACACTCATACATTGCTGGTGGGGCTGCAAATTAGTGCAACCACTCTGGAAAGCAGTGTGGAGATTCCTCAGAAAGCTTGGAATGGAAACACCATTTGACCCAGCTATCCCACTCCTTGGCCTATACCCAAAGGGCTTAAAATCAGCATACTACAGAGGTACAGCCACATCAATGTTCATAGCTGCTCAATTCACAATAGCCAGATTGTGGAACCAACCTAGGTGTCCTTCAATTGATGAAGGGATAAAGGAACTGTGGTATATATATATACAATGGAATATTACTCAGCTATAAAGAATAATAAAATTATGGCATTTGCAGGCAAATGGATGAAATTGGAGAATATCATGCTAAGTCAGATAAGCCAATCTCAAAAATCCAAAAGACGAATGATCTCACTGATAAGCGGATGATGACACATAATGGGGGCTGGGAGGGGGGCAAGAATTGAGGAAGGAGGGACTGTTTAGAGGGTTAAGAGGGGTGGGAGGGGTGGGGGGAAAGAAAAAATAACAGAATGAATCAAACCCCATTACCCTATGTGAATGTATGATTATGCAAATGGTATGCTGTTACTCCATGTACAAACAGAAACAACAAGTATCCCATTTGTTTACAATAAAAATAAATTAAAAACAAAAATGCAAAGGCACTCTTGTGTTCCTCACCCTGTGCACTTTGCACAATGTGACAAGGCATTTGAAGATGTTTCTGGCATTTTTAAAAATTTGTAAGGTATCTTTGTTTTCGTACATGGTGATACAACAGTCTGCTGCCTTCCTTAGTTGTGGAAAGGGGGGGGGTCAGCTGGCATGAGAAGTGTTTGATTTTTTTTTTTATTTAAGTACAGTAGATTTTAAACTTTGTTTTCAAACAAACTGTAGAACTCTTCCTTGGCAGCAAAGAGTCACTGCATCAATGAAAGTTCAAGAACCTTCTGTACTTAAATACGATGTGCAAACTTTTGTTATTTTTGGTATATTCAGAATGCTGAAATGTTTTTGAAGTTAAATAAACATTTAACTTCAAATGTAAATAAACATTTACATTTAAAAAAAAATGGTTAGGTCGGGTGAGGGGAGTGGGTAATCAGCGAGGTCCATCCAGGATGAACGTAGGGCCTCCAGCACCTGTGGGCAGGAATGGCTAATGGTTGAAGGGGGTGTGGACAGCAGGAGAAGTGTAGAATCAAGTTGCTTGTAAAGGTATCCCACCAGTCTTAGGATGGCCCAGTTAGTTGAGCATAGAGACCAGTGGCAAACCCTGTCTTTCATCTGTAAAGAGATGGAAAGGACATTAGGGTTAGGGAGAGAGACGGGGGGAGAAGATATGAGAGCATCTCTGATCTTGTGAAAAGAGTTAGTCACTAAATTGGGGGAGGCGAGGGGTCCATGATGGATCTCCTTCACTGCCTGGTACAAGGGTTTGGCAAGAAAAGCAAAGCTGGGGACTCAATGCCTGAAGAAGGCAGTCAAACCAAGAAAGGAGAAAATGTAATCTGCTGTTTCAGGTGGTGGTAGGTCCCAGAGAGCTTGGATTCTGTCTGTAGTGAGGCTCTTAGAAGTAGGAGTGAGGAGTGAGGAGTATGTCCAAATATGTAACTGAAGAGGTGGAAAGTGGGTTTTGGTTGGGAAACCCAATAGCCCTGGGATCATAGAAAATTAAGATGTTGGGCAGTGTGAGCCTGGGAGGTCTGAAGGGATGAGCTGCACAAGAGGAGGTCATCTACATATTGCAGAAGAACACTGTCTCCCAAGTCACAAGTGCCCAAATCCTGAGCCAGGGCTTGTCCAAAGAGATGAGGAGTCTCAAAAGCCTTGGGATAAGACTGTCCATGTTAGCTGTTGAGACTTAAAGGATGTAGGATCCTCCCATGTGAAGGCAGAGGTAATAAGAGTCAGGGTGGAGAGGAATTGTAAAGAAAGCATCCTTTCGGTCCAAGATTGTGAAGTGAGAGGTAGAAGGGGGAATGTAAGAAAGGAGAGTGTAAGGCTTAAGAACCACAAGATGGATGGGAATGACCACCTTGTTAATTAGGCAGAGATCGTGGACCAAGCGGTAGGGCCCTGAGGGCTTACATACTGCAAGATGGGGTTATTGCAGGGGGAATCAGTAGGAACAAGGAGTCTCTGGTTAAGCAACCAGTCTATAGTGGGTTTAAGTCCTTCTCTGTGAGCATGGGAAATAGGAAACTGAGGACAAGAAGGAAATTTAGTCTGAGGTTTCAGTTGGACAAGGACTGGCTTGTGGAGGGAAGCTGTGATTGGCTTGGAGATGTCCCAGACTGGGGGGTCGACTAGGTCTGGGGGCAGCAGTAGAGTAGGTGGTGTAGGAATCCTAGAGAGCGTAAGGATCAGAGGTAGGAGGAGGTGTGTAGTAGGGTCCCTGGGTAGAAGTTGTAGGGTAGCCCCTAGGAGTTGGAGAACATCTTTGCAATGAGGGGAACTGGGCAGGAGGGGATGACCAGGAAAGAGTGTGAAAGGGTGTCCCTCTAGGTTATAAGCTAACTTTGCTGTCTTTTTTGGGAAGGAGTGTGTCCCATCGATACCCATAATGGAGACCTGGGAAGGAAACAAAGGTCCCGAGTGGGTGGGCAAGATAGAATAGGTAACCCTCATATCCACAAAAAAAGTTATAGGCTTACCCACTACCTGGAGTGTTACCCTGGGCTCGGCGAGGGTGATGGGGTCCTCGAGTCTGGCCTCCTCCAGTCTTCCATGAATCCCAACAGCTCAAGGGAAGGGACTGCCTGACTGGCCACACCATGGTGTGGAGGCACTGGGGAGGGGCCAAACATTGGGCAGTCGCTCTTCCAGTGTCCTGCTTGTTTGCAGATGGGACACAGCCTGGAGGGCGGCCAAGGGTTCAGGCACAGACAGGCCCAATGACCTTCGCGACTACACTTGAAGCAAGCCCCTGGCGGAAAGGATTGCTGGTCCCCCTTTGAAATTCTCCCTGGAGCTGCAGGGCAGCTACCAAGGCTTGGGATTGGAGTGTCACCTTTTTCTGTAAATGAGCCTGCCTGACCAATTCAGCTTATTCCTCTTGGGCATTATAGACTTTAAAGGCCACTTTTACCAGGTCTCAGATAGGGGGTTGAGGACCCTCCTCAGCTTGTTTGAGCTTTTTTCTGATGTCAGAAACTGATTGAGAAATAAAGTGGATTGTTAGCACTGTCACCCCAGAGGGAGACTTAGGGTCCAGTTAGTATACTTGGTAAGGGCCTTCGTGAGACGATTAAGGGATAAGGCCAGATTTTCATCTGGATACTAGGTAATTTCCTTCAACTTATTAAAGTTAACCACTTTGTTACACACTGCCTGTGTGCCTGCTATAAGGTATTGGATCAGACGGGCACAATGGTGGTGACCCTGTTGGTGTTCTTGGTATTCCTAACCTGGTTTGGTTATTGGGACTGCTGCTGCTCCTGTGGGTAGGGTTATGTCCGTCAGGTGAACTTGGTTGGCATGTTCTTGTGCTGCCTTGTCGCTGCCCGTGGCAACAATTGCACGGGTATTTATCGGAGGTGGACTGGAAATAAACTACTTTTCCTATATTCACTAATTTATAGAGGAAGAGAGACTTTGAGAGAAAGATAGGCTTTGCTTAGAGGAAGAGAAACTTTGCTTATCAGGAAGAGAGACTTTGTTTAGAGGAAGAGAAACTTTGCTTAGAGGAAGAGAAACTTTGAGAGAAAGATAGGCTTTGCTTATAGAGAAAGTTTTAGAGAAAGAGAGGCTTCTATGCTTGTCAGAGATCTATTTCTTCTTAAAGTTCTGTTGCTTCTTCTTAGAGGTGCATCCTGCATCCTGTGAACTAGGTGCTATCTATCTGTGATCTATGACCTACAGGTGTGTTCTCAATTCTCCGCTCTATGATCTGCCTTCTGCTGCTGCCTGCTTCTCTCTGCTAGCTGCTTCTCCTAGCTGCTTCTTCTTACTGCTGCTTCTGCTTACTGCTGCTTTTCTCTGCTAGCTGCTTCTGCTCTCTGCTAGCTGCTTCTGCTTACTGCTGCTTCTCCTTACTGCTGCTTCTTCTCTCTGCTAGCTGCTGCTCCTTGCCTTCTGCCTCCTGCCCACTTATATCCCCTCCAGGAGGCAGAGGGCGGGGCCACGCTAGTTGAGAGCAGGCGAGAAGCCAGTTGCCCTATCACAGCAAAGGTTAAAGCGAGCAGGCACGAGCAGGAGCACTCGGGAACACCTGTGCATGCATTGTGAGCATGGACTTAGTTGAATACGGCCAATGATAAATCACCTGAGTGTGCTTATGTTAATCAACCTCCTCACTGCTAATGTGATCAAAGCAACCTCTGGCTAGCTGCCAGGTGCCATCCCAGTGCCGTCCGCATGGCATAGCCTCCAACCCTGCCTGCTGGATGCAGGTCTGTTCATCAGGGGTGAGAGTGGAGGAAAGAACGACATAAATGTCATGCCAGGTGAAATCATAAGCCTGAGAAAGATATCCAAATTCCTTAATAAATTCTCTCTGCTGAGAGAAAGACCCTCGGTGCTTTTCAACTCTGGGAAAGATCCTGAAATGAGAATGGGGTGTGGACTCCAACAATGCCCTCCAAACGGGCTACCTCCTGGAGAGGACAAAGGAGTGCCATGTTGGATGGTGGACGGACCCGATTAGACTGGGTGTGAGCGCTAACAGGAGAGGAGAGAGATTGGGAGGAGGAGGGATCTTCCTGGGGAGAAGAAGGGGCAGGAGCAGAAGTGGGTGGGCCCGGGAGCAGCTTGGGTGGTGGAGGAGGAGCAAGGGGTGGGGAGGAGAAGGGGAGTGAGTTGTAGCTGTAAGAGGAGAAGAGGAGGAAGTTTGGCCTGAGTAAGGAGGGGGAGGGTGTAATGAGACACGGAAATGATAGGAATTGCTCTAGTTGTGTGTTATGTATTAATAGTAAGCTAGATTTGGTATTTGCCTGAACTTGTAAAACTAAAATAAAGGCACCTGGTGACAAACTTGCTGTGTGGCAGGATGACACTCCTGAACAATGCCGATATGAATCTTTATCTATGATTTGAGTTGGGCTCCTAGTATAGTCGTGTTCTGGTCTTTATCAATGAAGACCAGAGCATGACTGGGCTGAAAATCACCACTTAAACCCCTGGACTTTTGGAGCAAATGTCAGTAGCACCGTGACCAGAGGACTCCATGTCACTCTGTCTCTTGACTGCCCCGGCTGCTGTCCACTCTATCACTGATTGCTGATCAACCATTGTCACCGAGGCCAGATGACTGACCACCTCTCCTGTGGCAATGACTGCCACCCAGGCTCCGGCTTATTGGACACCCAAGGCCAGCCAAAGACATCCAATGAACTGAGAGAGGCTACAACTGAGAAGAATCCCCTCGGTCTTGCTGACTGACTTCTTGGCTAAGAGACGTTGCACTGAGTAAGTCCATGGGGACTGGACTCTAGGTGAACAAGGGAGTGAATCTTCAATGCATTTGTGACTTACTATTATCAGGAATGTTAAGTGTGCATTACATAAATAAAATCCACTTGTTGGAACCAAACTTGGTTCCTCTCTTACTCACTGCTCATGACAGGGGGAGAATGGGTGGGTGTAAAAACACTGCCCCATTGGGGCCACGTGCGACTTCTCTGGCCCCCATTCCGTAGAATTGGCGAACCTTGCCCAAGAGCCACCCCAGTAAAGTTTCTCTTTTTGATTTATACCTGGCCTGCCTGTTCTCTGGTTACCCTCCTCTGATCAGGTTACCCCGGTCTAATCTTACCTTTGGTGCTGAAGCCCGGGAGGGTCCTTGGACCTCCCCCTTCAGGGTTGAGGTCCACCCTCTCTCTTGGATGAAACAGGAGACTCCTGCACAGCTCTTTTTCTCTTCATCCGGGTCCACAGAGGTGGGGTAAGCTCCCTGCGTCTCCTTTGGCCTTCTGGCTGCTCTCTCTGTTATGAAGGTCTGTCCATAAGTTGTGCGGAGCTACAGACCCTGCCCATTCTGTTTGGGCCCCAGTAGACTGTGGAGACATCCCAGCCTCTGGCTAGCCCCTTCTTTTTTCATTCTGGGCCCCCATAGGCCAAGGAGATGTCTGGCCTCGGCTCACCCACTTTCCGTTCCTCGGGTGAACACGATCAGAATTTGAGCCACCTCATTCTGCTCCTGTTCGCTGAAAGGCCATGGGAAACACCGGGTCCTCCCTAGGCCCCAAGACTCCTTTGGGCTGTCTGCACCTTAATTTCACTAAATTAGGACTCACCCAAGACTTACGCCATAAGCAGCTGGTCTTTTACTGGACTGTGGCCTGGTCCCGGTATGTGTTAGACAATGACTCAAAATGGCCACCAGGGGGAACCTTTGGTTTTCAAGTCCTCACTGATTTGGATAGTTACTGTCGCTGAACAGAGAAATGGTCACAGGCGCCTTATGTTCAGGCCTTTTTGGGGTGGGGAGAAGAAGCAGGGGGAGCTGTAGCTATAAGAGGAGAAGAGAGGAAGTTTGGCCTGAGTAAGGAGGGAGAGGGTGTAATGAGACACGGAAATGATAGGAATTGCTGTAGTTGTGTGTTATGTAGTAATAATAAGCTATATTTGGTATTTGCCTGAACACAAGATGCTTGATGCCCTGCCCTCATCCAGCTGCCCTGAACTGCCCTAACATTCTGTAATTTTCATTGTAGAGGTCTTTTTTTGTTAGACTCATTCTCAAAGATTTCTTTCTTTCTTTTTCTTTTTCTTTCTTTCTTTCTTTTTTTTTTTTTTTTTTTTTTTTTGAGGTTATTGTGAATGGGAGAGTTTACCTGGTTCCTCCTGCAGCTGATTCATCGTTGGTGCATAGGAACACAATTGATACATGGGTGTTCATTTTATATCTTGCTACTTTGATGAATTTTTAATGAGTTTTAGAAGTTTCAGAAGTTTTCTGGGTCTTCTAAATATAGAATAATGTCATCATCAAATAGGATTAATTTGAATTCTTCTTTTCCTATTTGTATTCCTTTGGTTTCTTTCTTTTGTCTAATTGCTTTGGCTAGGATCACAAGGACTATGTTGAATAGAAGTGGTGAAAGAGGGCATCCCTGTCTCGTCCCAGTTTTTAGAGAGAATACTTTCAATTTTTCTCCATTGAGAATGATGTTATTTCTTGGGTAGGAAGAATTAATATTATCAAGTTTGTCGTACAACCCAAAGCATTATACAGATTTAATGTAATTCTATTAATATTTTAATATTAATAATATTTTAATGATATTCTTGGGTGATAAGTCTTGGGACAGTTCTAATTTAGTGAAATTAAGGTACAGACAACCCAAAGGATTCTCACTGTGAGGAAGGGGAACAAATTCTGAGCCAGGAGATATGGAGTGGACCCTACGGCCCTTCCCTGCAATAATTCTGCCCACAGTATTCCCTAAGTTTCTGATGGGATTGGAAGGGTTAAAAATTTCTGAGGCCTTTGAGGTCTTTTACTTAGGGCCTTTCCATTTGGAACAAGTCTCACTTTATCCACACTAATCTTTTTTTCTCAAGTTATTTTCTATGATAATATTATACCCTTTTTCTTCATTTCTTCCTTCATTAAGCTATAATGAAGCTTAATGAAGGAAGCTTCATTTTTTTCTAATCTTTGCATTTTCCTTTCTTTTGCTCCATAATATCACTTTAAAAATTTGTTCTAATTAGTTATACATGACAGTAGAATGCATTTTGACACATCATACATAAATGGAGTATAACTTCTTGTTCATCTGGTTGTACTGTTTCAGAGTCACCTAGGTCTTGTAATCATAGAGTTGCATAGGGTAATAATGTCTGATTCATTATATTGTTATTCCTACCCTTATGTCCTGTCCCCTCCATTAATACCCCTCTGTCTAGCCAAAATACCTCTATTTTTCTCCACCCCTTTATTGTGAATTAGCATCTGCATATCAGAGAAGACATTTGGCCTTTGGTTTTTTAGGATTGACTTATTTTGCTTAGCATAACATTCTCCAGTTCCTTCCATTTACCAGCAAATGCCATAATTTAATCCTTCTTTAAGGCTGAGTAATATTCCATTGTTTATGTATACCATAGTTTCTTTATTCACTTATCAGTTGAAGGGTACCTAGGTTGATCCCATAGTGAATTGGTTGATTTCATTGTGAATTGAGCTGCTCTAAACATTGGTGTGGCTGTGTCACTGTAATATGCTGATTTTAAGTCCTTTGTTATAAACCTAGGAGTGGGTGACTGGGTCTAATTGTGGTTCCATTCCAAGTTTTCTGAGGTATCTATGCTTTTCATAGTGGTTGCACCAATTTGCAGTCAAATGCTTTCTCTGCATCTGTTGAGATGGTCATATAATTCTTGTTTTTAAGTCTATTGATATGATGAATTATGTTTATTGATTTCTGTATGTTGAATCAACCTTGCATCCCTGGGATGAGCTCCACTTGATCGTTATGCACTATCTTTTTAATATGTTTTTGTATGTGATTTGCCAGAATTTTGTTGAGAATTTTTGCATCTATGTTCATCAGGGATATTGGTCTGAAGTTTTCTTTCCTTGATGAAGATCACTTTAAATCTGACTAAAAGTCACCAATTGTACCAACTGTGTAGCCTGAATTTTTTTGCTGTTTTGAAAATATCGCCAGATAAATTAGTTTTTATTTTAGGTTTGGTTTTCATAATGTGTTAGGGGATGAGCTTGAAGTACTTAAGTATTTCCTATGCTATAATAAAGACAATATTAGACCAATTTCTTATAAAACACTTCCATCAGAATTTTGATCACAACCATTTATGGAATCAATCTAAGAAATTCAAGATTTCAGTTAATCTTTTCACCTTTTGTGCCTTCATCAGGATAGCCTAAATCTTTCTGCTTATAGCACTCCAAAATTTTTCTTGCCTAAAACCCCATACTCTTCCATCCTGTAACTGTTACCTAATTCCAAAAGATCCTTCATATTTTTAGGTATAGTATGGTAAAGATCTCACCACTCAGAACTGACTTTAGTCTGTTTTTCTTTAGTATAATGAGAAAAATATTCTGTTTTTGCCTTACTGGTACTTAAAAGGACACATACAGATAAAGAGAAAAAAATGAATAGTTAATCTTACAGAATAATGCCACTTAATAAATATTAAAGTTATTTTAAATTATGTACAATAAAGTAGTAAATTAAACAAATTTTCACCTATAGATATCTTTGCCTTCTTTTCCAAATGAACTGTAAGAATGTAGAACAGATCCTTCAAGCAAAGTACCAAATTTTCTGATTATGAAGGCAAAAGCTCACCTTTTCAAGTTCTTCCAAGAACTGAGTTGTGTTGTTACCTGCACATCCATGAGTTTGACTTTAATCCAAGGACTGAGTTTGGCAGGTTGACCCATACCTGTCAATGCAGTGCCTCAGGAGGCTGAGGCTATTTCAAGACCAACCTGAGCAAGTAACAATGTCCTGAGACACTTAGGAAGACCCTGTCTCAATTAATCAATGAAGTTTATAATGTGGCTTAGGGTTTACACACCCTAGCATTTGATCCTTGAAATAAAAAAATAAAATAAAAAATAAAAATAAAGCAAAGTCTAGGCGTGGCCTCCCACGTCACTGTTCTTCTTCATGATTAGAATTTCTGTTCCCAGATACAGTTACCTTGACCCTGTGTGTAAAGTTTATCTTCATCTTTGTAGTACATAAAGTGCTGGTCTTAACAGAGTTTGATAGGATAAGATGGTGCTTGTGTGTCTAGCACTAACATACTGCAAAGTTCTCCCCTGCTCATACCATCTTCTTTGTCCATTTCTTTTCAATATTTAAGAAAACTTTTTATGACATGAACGGGAGGTTACCATGGATTCCATTGATACATACCACAAATTTCTTAAGAAAGGAATACCTTGGTTCAGGGAAAAATTAGTGTGAAGTCAATCTAGTCCCACACAACTGAACTTAAAAGCAAGCTTCAAAGATTAAATGAGTTTGAAAAAATTTAACTCTATCAAGCTGAACATAATCACTTCCAATTTCTCAGCACAAACTCTAGAAGGCAGGATGACTTGGAATGATGTGTTCCAAGCACTGAAAGAAAATAACTGTCAACAAAAATTGATATCTCCCGCAAAGATAAACTTCAAAATCAATACAGAAATAAAAGTCTTCCAAGATAACCAGAAACTAAAAGAATATGTGACTACTAAAGCAGCAATACAGAAGACAGTTAAAGAAGTACTTCATATAGAGGAAGTGAAAAACAAAACCCCAAAGATCACAAATGAACAAATCTCATATGAAGGGTAGATAAGCAAATGACAAACAGAACCAAATAAATCATTAGAAATAAATAAAAATGGTAAGAAGGAATGCATAATAAGACTCTATAATAACATTTAAGATAAATGTCCTCAGTTCTCCAATTAAAAGACACAGACTGGCAGAATGGATTAAAAATCATCCAATCATATGTTGTTTGCAAGAGATGAACATTATATGAAAAGACAGTCACAGACTGAAATTAAGATAATAAAAAATGATATATGATATGAATGGAGACCCCAAAGAATTAGGAGTAGTTACTCTAATATCTGACAAACAGACTTCAAACCAAAAATAATCTGAAGAGACAAAGGTCAATTTATACTGGTAAAGAGAAAAATATAACAAGAAGATATAAAACTTACTAATGTTTATTCCCCAACACTGGGTGCAACTAATTACATAAAAGAGACACTACACAAATAGAAATCTCAGATCAACCCTAGTACAATAACACTGGGAGATTGAAGCACAACTCTCTTATCATTAGACAGGTTATCTTGACATAAACTTAGTAAAGACTCTTTGGACCTAGAAAATATTATAAATCAAATGGACTTAGCAGACATCTATAGAATATTTCCTACAACAAGAGCTGAATATACCTTCTTTTCAGTGGCTCATGGAATATTCTCCAAAATAGAACATATTTTAGGCCACAAAGCAATTCTTAACAAATATAAAAATTGATATAATTCCTTGCATCTTATTAGATCCCAATGGAATGAAATTAGAAATCAATGCAACAAAAATCATACAAAAGCTCTAGAAACCTGTGGAGATTGAAACTTTCTCTTCAGGATTTCTCTTTTTTCCATTGTTCTTCCAATCATTTGAAGCCCTTCTTGTGACCCCTGTCTCCCAGAAGTTTCCCATCAATTTCTTATTCTTGCAAGATGAGGCTTATTCCAAGTTACATAGTCAGTCAAAAACAAACCACAAGAGAGTTTAAACTAACAGTTTAGGGCCACTCTGCCTGAAATTCAGGTGACCTTTATGTTTTCAAATTCATTTTCTTTCTAGCCTAGTCCCAGCTTCACTCTGAGACATTAACAGAGATCACTTGGAGACCTATGAGCACCCAGCTACATGAATTCCATGCCCTGGGCTGCTCTGCCTTCTACACTGACCTGGGTTCCCACCAATAACAAATGCACTATAACTGCAATAATGGTTTCTATGACATACTATACAAACTTGTCCTACAAGGTCCAAATAATGTATGGTATCAGGTCCACAGATATTTTCAGGTAAATTGGAACTGCCTGTATTTATTCCCACACCATAGGCTCATTCAAGGAAGTGGTGTAAAAAATAACTAACTTTTCTCAATGTCCTCTTTCTGCAGCAGGACACTGGACAGGTTGCCTGTTTTGCAGCATACAAGATTCCAGGGGTGTGTTCATTTCATTCAGCTACTCTTGTCTCTTTTTATTTCCATAGTGAAACTTCTTTTTTTTCCATGCCAGGGGTTAAATCCAGGGCTTCTTGACCACTGAGGCACATCCCCAACCTTTTCTTAACATTTTATTTAATAACAGGGTCTTACTGAGTTGCCTAGGGCCTCACTAAGTTGCTGAGGTTTGCTTTGGACTTGAGATCCTCCTGCCTCTGCCTCCTGAGTTACTGCGATTACAGACATGCCCCACCATGCCCATCTGCAGTTTCTCTTTTTGTAATGGTTAATTTGAATTGTCAACTTGATTGGATTAAGAGATGCCCATGATTAAGAGGCTTCCAAGTGTGTTGAGGGCATGTTTAGGAATGATTGGAATGTGGGATAGTGAACTGAAGAGGAGACCCTCCCTAAGCATGGGCAGCATAATCAGTAGGATGGTGACTTGGATGGAATAAAAGTTGGAAGAATAAGGAAGCAGAGGCAGATGCAAGTTTGACTTTTCTTGAATGGGTTCTTGATTGCTGCTTTGATTGTCTGAGGATATCAGACTCTCGCTCCTTCTTCCAAAGCGAATTCTGCAGTGATACTCCGGGTAGTTTCCAGAAACCTTGGTCTTGGATGAGAGTAGCACTGTTGATCCTTCTTGTTCTAGGGTTTCTGCCTCTTGGACTGCACAGCTATTGGTTCTTGAGCCTGCAGATGACCATTGTGGATTATATGTAAGCCCCTTTTTATAATCATACTTCCTGTTGATCTGTTCCTCTAGAGAACACTGACTAATACAGAAAATGATTCCAGGAGTGACTCTGGAGAAACAGAACTGTAAGGATGAATTTCCTTAGTTGATTTTATGGTTCCTGGAATTGGCTATCTAAATTGGCTAGACCTAAAGTTGTTAAAGTCTCTCCTACTGGTACTATGGAGAACACTGATAATCCATGGTGTGAACTGTTTAAAGAGATTCATAAAGTAAATGCATTTTGATGCTCCCAATTAACCACTTTTTAAAAGTAAGCCATTTAGTGACTCTATACATGATGTCTTTGAACAATTTTGGAAAACTAAAAATATGATGATGTTGGCTGGTTTCTTCTGGCTTCACTGGACAAAGTAACGAAGGAGAATGATGAGCTCATAAGTTCAGTTTCTCAGCTGCAGATGTGCATAACTGATCTGAAAGCTGCTGTGTTCTGAAGGAGACTCTTCACTCTTGTTGTCATAGCACTGAGGTTGCTGAAAACCAAACACAA
This sequence comes from Sciurus carolinensis, assembly GCF_902686445.1. NCBI lineage: Eukaryota > Metazoa > Chordata > Mammalia > Rodentia > Sciuridae > Sciurus > Sciurus carolinensis. Next base: position 28,702,996 of record NC_062219.1, read on the forward strand.
ACCCTTATCCTGCAATTGGCTGAATTAAGACAAAAGTATAACTCGCAGCCTCTGAAGTTGTCTGCAGTTAAAGTGAGAGAAACTGCTTGGAAAAGAATGGGATCCTGCAAGATGGGATGGTGATGTATGGGAGGAACCTGAAGGGGCTGGGGAAGTTGAACTTCCATATTATGATGAGTTCATTTTACCAGAAGTTGTTGAGTCCCCTCCCTTAGTCATGACTGAGGTATCCCTACCCCCACCCTCTGTGGCATTGGCTTCTCCACCCTCCCTGGAGGCAGTTAATCCTGCTTTGCTTATGGAAACAGTAAAAACCTGTGATTCCATTGCTCAGCATGAAGATGTTAATAATACTCAGAACCCACCCTCAACACCCACTTTTGCCTCCAGGCCTGTACATAGATCTAAATCTAAGCAGGTCCCTAGAAAAGAGATACAGAGTGTGACCCATGAGGGGGTACACTACTCTCCAAAGGAACTTCTTGAGTTTTTTAATTCATACAAGTAGAGGTCTGGGGAACATGTGTGGGAATGGATTTTAGGGTGTGGGATAATGGTGGAAGGAACATAAACTTAGATAGATCAGGCTAACATGTTGACATTGGTCCATTAAGCAGAGATCCTAGATTTAATGTAAGAGATCACAGTGTTAAAAAAGGTACTAATTGTTTGGCTGGTTGACTGAAGTATGGGTCCAAAGATGGCCTACTATAAATGAACTGAAAAATGCCTGGCATTCCTTAGTTTATTGTTGATGAGGGAATTCAGAGGCTCAGAGAGATTGTAATGCTGGAGTGGATCTGTCATGTATGACATTCTCCTCCATGCTTGGGGGGTGGGGTCCAGAAAATGAGAACTTAACCAAAACTATAAGAAACAAATTTGTGAGGGGAGCATCAGCATCCTTGAAGAGCTCTGTCATTGCTCTCTGAATGCCAGACCTTACTGTGAAAACTGCGGTCAATCAATTGGAAGATTTAAATGCAATGGGAAAGATTGGATCTGGGAGAGGAAGAGGCAAAGTGGCAGCCCTCAATCACCAAAGAAAGGACAGTCATAGTTACCATAATGGACAGCAAAGGGGAAGAAATGGACACAGTGTTCTGACTAGTGTAGATCTCTGGCACTGGTTAATTAATCATGGTGTTTCCAGAAGCCAAATAGATGGGAAACCCACCAAATTCTTATATAAGGAGAAAAATTCCAGGGCAAATATACAAAAGTCTGCCCTAGATCATAAAAGAGCAGAGAATCATGGCCCCTCAACCACTTCCCAGTTTGGAGTCAATTTACTGATCCAGAACACCTTGAATGAAGGGGAGGCCAGGTCCCCTTGAGGAAGGACCCTGGTATAGTATCAAAAATCTTTACTGTTAATCTTTCTCCAATCATTCCCCAAAGGGACCTAAGACCTTTTATTAGGGTAACTGTGCATTGGGGAAAAGACAATGATCAGACTTTCAGGGACTACTAGACACAGGCTCTGAACTGACATTGATTCCAGGAGACTGGAAATGTCATTGTGGTCCTCCAGTAAAAGTAGGAGCTTATGGACGTCAGGTGATCAATGGAGTTGTGGTCAAAGTCTGACAAACAGTGGGGTCCAGTGGGTCCCTGAATGCATCCTGTGGTTATTTCTCCAGTCCTGGAATGTGTAATAGGGATAGATATACCTAGCACTTGGCAAAACTCCCACACTGGCTCCCTAACCTGTGGAGTGAGGGATATTATGGTGGGAAAGGCCAAATGGAAGACTCTGACATTGCCTATACCTGGGAAAATAGTGAATCAAAGCAATACCTCATTCCTGGAGGGATGGCAGAGATCAGTGCCACCATCGAGGACTTAAAGAATGCAGGGATGGTGATTCCCACAACATGCCCATTTAACTCTCCTATTTGGCCATGCAGAAGAGAGATGTCTTGAATAATGACAGTTGAATATCATAAGCTTAATCAGGTGGTGACTCCAATTTCAGCTGCTGTACCAGATGTGGTTACTTTGCTTGAACAGATGAATACATCTACTGGTACCTGGTGTGAGGCTATTGATTTGGCAAATGCTTTTTTCTCCATCCAAGTGCATAAGGACCACCCAAAACAATTTGCTTTCAGCTGGCAATGTCAGCAATATACCTTCACTGTCTCTCCTCAGGGATATGTCACTGTGTCACAGCTTAGTTCATAGAGATCTTGATCATCTTTCTCTCTCACAAGGTATTACACTGGTCCATTATGTTGATTGGACCAACTGAGCAGGAAGTAGCAACAACTTTGAACTTGCTAGTGGAGCATTTGCATAGCAGAGGATGGGAAATAAATTCCACTAAAATTCAGGGGCCTTCAACTTCAGTAAAGTTTCTAGGAGTCCAGTGTTGTGGGGACTTCCAAGATATCCCTTCTAAGGTAAAGGATAAGTTGTTGCATCTTCCCCTTCTACAAATAAGAAAGAACCACAATGTCTGATGGGCCTATATGGATTTTTGAGGCTGCACGGTTCTCACTTTGGTGTGTTACTTTGGCCCGTTTACCAAGTGAGTAGAAAAACTTCTTGTTTTGAGTGGGGTCCAGAACAGTAGAAGGCTCTGCAAGAAGTCCAGGTTACTGTGCAGGCTGTTCTGCCACTAGGGCCATATGACCCAGCATACCCAATGGTACTTGAAATGTCAGTGCCAGATATGGATGCAGTCTGCAGCCTTTGGCAGGCCCCCATACATGAATCCAAGAGGAGGCCATTGGGATTTTGGAGCAAGGTCTTGCCATCATCTTCAGACAACTACTCTCCCTTTGAGAAACCACTCTTGGCCTGCTACTGGGCCTTAGTGGAAACTGAATGCTTGACCATGGGCCATCAGGTTACTATGTGACTGAGCTGCCCATTATGAACTGGTGTTATCTGACCAACCAAGCCATAAAGTTGGATGAGTACAACAGCACTCCATGGTCAACTGGAAGTGGTCCATAAGTGATCAGGCACAGGTAGGACTAAAGGTACACGTAGGTTGCATGAAGAAGTGACCCAAGTGCCCATGGTTTCTACTCTAACTGCAGTACTTTCTGTCCCTCAGCATGAACCTATGTCTTCATGGGGTGTACCTTATGATGAATTAACAAAGGAAGAGAAGACTAGGGCCTGGTTCACAGATGGTTCTGTATGATATGCAGGTACAACCTGGAAGTGAACAGCTACAGCACTGCTGCCCCTTTCTGGAACAACCCTGAAGGACAGTGGTGAAGGGAATATTCACAATGGGCAGAACTTGGGCAGTACATCTGGTTGTGCATCTGGTTGTACATTTTGCCTGGAAGGAAAAATGGCCAGATTTTGTGAATATACATGGACTTATGGGCCATAGCCAATGGTTTGGTTAACTAGTCAGAGAACTGGAAAGAACATCATTAGAAAATTGGTGACAAGAACATTTGGGGAAGAGGCATGTGGATAGACCTTTCTGAATGGGCAAAGGATGTGAAGATATTTGTGTCTGTTGTAAATACCCACCAAAAGGTGACCTCAGCAGAGGAGGACTTTAATAATCATGTAGATAGGATCTATGGATAGCAGTCAGCCTCTTTCCCTAGCCACCCCTGTCATTGCCCAAAGGGCTCATGAACAAAGTGTTCATGGTGGCAGGGATGGCAGTTATGCATGGGCTCAGCAGCATGGACTTCCACTCACAAAGGCTGATTAGGGTATGGCCACTGCTGGGTGCAAAATTTGCCAGCAGCAGAGACTGACACTAAGCCCCCAATATGGCATCATTCCCTGGTGAGATCAGCTAGCAACCTGGTGGCAGGTTGATTATATTGAACCTCTTCTATCATGGAAGGGGCAGCAGTTTGTCCTTTACTGGAATAGACACTTATTCTGGGTATGGATTTTCTTTTTCTGCACGTAGTGCTTCAGCCAAACAACCATTGGTGGACTTACAGAATGCCTTATCCATGGTCATTGTAGTCCACACAACGTTGCTTTGGACCAAGGAACTCAATTCACAGTCAAAGAAATGAGGCAATGTGTTCATGATCACGGAATTCACTTGTCTTACCATGTTCCCCACCATCCTGAAGCAGCTGGTTTGATAGAATGATGGAATGGACTCTTGAAGATGCAGTTTCAGCACCAGAGAGGTGACAATACCTTGCAGGGCTGGGGAAAGGTTTTTCAGAAGGCTATGTATACTCCAAATCAGTGTCCACTATATGGTATTGTTTCTCCTATTGCTAGAATTCATGGGTCCAGGAATCAAGGGGTGGAGCTACCACTCACTATTACCCCATTAACCCACTAGGAAAGTTTTGCTTCCTGTCCCTGCAACTTTATGCTCTGCAGGCCTAGAAATCTTAGTTCCAGAAGGAGCAATGCTTCATCCAGGAGATACAACAATGATTTTATTAAACTGGAAGTTAAGACTTCCCCCTGACCACTTTGGGTTCCTCATGCCTCTGAGTCCACAGGCTATAAAGGGAGTTACTGGGCTGGTGGGGGTGTTGATGCAGATTACCAAGGGGACCTTGGACTGTTACTCACAATGGAGGTAAGAAAGCATACTCCTGGAGTGCAGGAGATCCCTTAGGGCACCTCTTGTTACTACCCTGTCCTGTTTTTAAGGTCAAAGGGAAACTACAACAACCCAATCCAGGCAAGATGACAAATGTCTCAGACCCTCCAGGAATGAAGGTGTGGTCACACCTCCAGATAAAGAGCCAAGACCTGCTGAGGTGCTTGCTGAAGGTAGAGGAATACAGAATGGGTAGTGGAAGAAGGTAGTCATAAATACCAACTATGACCTCATAACCAGTTACAGAAATGAGGATTGTAATTGCCATGGATATATATTTTGTATTCTGTTAAGACTCTCTTTATGCATACTTATAATTGATTTAACATCAATAATGTTTTCTGTGTTTTCTTCTATTCTGTGGAGAGGACTAGTATGTTTTTGGTTGTAGGAAGGATAGTTATATTAGGTGGAATTATGAACTGTTAATGTGTTGATTTGGAGATTAAGTACAATGTAAAGAGTCATGTTTGGATATCAAGTTGACAAGAGGTGGACTTGTAATGGTTAATTTGAATTCTCAACTTGATTGGATTAAGAGATGCCCATGATTAAGGGGCCTCCAGGTGTGTCAATGAGGGCATGTTTAGGAATGATTGGAATGTGGGATAGTGAACTAAGAGGATACCCTCCCTAACCATGGGCAATACTACTCAATAGGATGGTGACTTGGATGGAATAAAAATTGGAAGAATCAGGAAATAGATGCAGATGCAAGCTTGACTCTTCTCGAATGGGTTCTTGGTTGCTGCTTTGATTGTCTTAGGATATCAGACTCTCGCTTCTTCACTCTTCTAAAGTGGACTCTGCCAGTGATTCTCCAGGTAGTTTCCAGAAATCTTGGTCTTGAACGAGGGTAACACTGTTGATGCTTCTTGTTCTGGGCCAGAATTCTGCCTCTTGGACTGCACAGCTCCTGGTTCTTGAGCCTGCAGACGGCCATTGTGGACTACACACTTCAGGTCATGTAAGCCAATCTAATAAATCCCTTTTTTATAATCATACTTCCTGTTGATTCTGTTCCCCTAGAGAACCCTGACTAATACAATTTTTATAATTATAAGTACCTCAGGGCCTGGGGTTGTGGCTCAGTGATAGAACGCTTGCCTAGCATGTGTGAGGCACTGGGTTTGATTCTCAGCACCACATATAAATAAATTCATAAAATAAAGGTCCATCAACAACTAAAAAAATATTTTTAAAAAAGTACCTCAACAATTTATATATTTTTTACCTAGTATTTCTGTGAGTTTCCTAAATCAAACAAAATCACCAGGGTAAATTCTAGTGTTGCAAGGTGATCTGACAGTCTAAAAATTTCCATTTTATTATTTATTTATTTTTATCATTTATTGTTTTTTATCTCTACTAAACACATTAGTTAATCATCATTTAAATATCTGACTTCATTAGAAACCATTTTAACACTTTTTCTCCCTCCTGCCATAAAAATACAGTTAAGTAATTTGCCTTTAATAAAAAACCAGCTGAGAACAAGTGTTCTGGTTTCCTCTCTAATACATTTCTCAGAGAGAGCAGTCTGTAAATCAGTAAGATAGTAGGCTGAAGACTGAAACAATCTTCCACTTAAAAGTGCCAAACTCTAGAATCTGCTCTCTCTATACCTACACCCGTCCTTTCCATATACTAACACGTGTATGACTGAAACCACTGATCTAAAAACTATTAAATAGTGTTGATTTCTATCTGCCCAACTTAAATTGAAAAAAAAATTTCCATTTTAAGACCCCATAGTTCGAGTGAGAGCCTTTCTGACCAGAACAAGCTCCGAGTCCCGGAGCCACTGCAGCGCAACGTACTCCGGCACACAAGCAGCTTCAGGGACCAGGATAGGGCAGCCAGAGACCTCCCCAAGTAGCCTGGACCTCTGCGGTGGGAGGGGCCTTTCAAGGCTAGCTTCTCGGAGCAGACCGCCCAGTGAGAGGTTTTCTACATAGAACCAGCCACAAGTCCCCGAACCAATGGAGAGCTTCGATCCGCAAGCAGCCTCTGGGATCAGGGCAGGGCAGCCAGAGAACTCTTCAGGCAGCTCTGCCCACTCCAGTCGCAGGCTCTCTTCACAGGGCGATCCAAGATGGTGGCCTAGAGGGAGACTGCACCCCCAGTCACTCCAGAACCCAGGAGTTAAGAAGGGGAGGCATTGAGAGACTCGGACTGAAATAGAGCCACAGGTGAGTCTGCCCACTGGGTAAAGCTCGGCTCGGGTGGCAGGCCCAGATAGAGGTGGCTTATCGGAGCCAGGCAGGGCAGCTAGAGTCTTCCCAAGGTAGCCTTCCACACTCCGGCAGTGGGCTCCTCCCACACGGCCAGCTGCACGGTGCAGGCCCACAGTGAGAGCATTTCCGCACAGAACCAGTTCCAAACCGTGGAACCAGTAGGGGGCTAGGGGCAGTTTTCTTCGGATGCGCTGCTTTATCAGATTCCTCCAAGACATCAGGCTACTGAAGGCTGGGAGGTGATACACTGGAAATCTACCGGGACACTATAAGCCAATAGCGGAAAACTGCAATATCTCAGGGTCCCACTGACAACTGACCAATATGAGAAAACAAGGGAAGAAAATGTCCCAAACAAACCTAGATACTACATCAATAAAACCCAATGACAGCACAGCAGAAGAAATGTCAGAAAGGGAGTTCAGAATGTACGTAATTAAAACGATCAGGGAAGCTAATGAGGAGATGAAAGAGCAAATGCAGGCATTGAAGGAGGAGATGAAAGAGCAAATGCAGGCATTAAATGATCGCACCAATCAACAGTTAAAAGACCAAATACGGGAAGCAAGAGATCATTTCAATAAAGAGTTAGAGATACTGAAAAAAAAAACAAACTGAAATACTTGAAATGAAGGAAACAATAAACCAAGTTAAAAACTCCATAGAAAGCATAACCAATAGGATAGAACACCTGGAAGACAGAACCTTAGACATTGAAGATAAATTATTTAATCTTGAAAACAAAGTTGACCAAACAGAGAAGATGGTAAGAAATCATGAACAGAATCTACAAGAATTATGGGATATTATGAAAAGGCCAAATTTAAGAATTATTGGGATTGAGGAAGGCTTAGAGAAACAAACCAAAAGAATGAACAATCTATTCAATGAAATAATAACAGAAAATTTCCCAAATCTGAAGAATGAAATGGAAAACCAAGTACAAGAGGCTTATAGAACTCCAAACATACAAAATTACAACAGACCCACACCAAGGCACATTATTATGAAAATACCTAACATACAAAATAAAGACAGAATTTTAAAGGCCGCGAGAGAAAAGAATCAAATTACATTCAGGGGGAAACCAATAAGAATATCAGCAGATTTTTCAATCCAGACCCTAAAAGCTAGAAGGGCCTGGAACAACATTTACCAAGCCCTGAAAGAAAACGGATGCCAACCAAGAATCTTATACCCAGCAAAACTTATTTTCAGATTTGATGATGAAATAAGATCCTTCCATGAGAAACAAAAGCTAAAGGAATTTACAAAAAGAAAGCCAGCATTACAGAACATTCTCAGCAAAATATTCCATGAGGAAGAGATGAAAAACAACAATGCAAATCAGCAACAGGAGGCGCTAGCCTAAAGGAATAGCCAAATAAAGGAGAAACCAAATCATGTCAAAAACCAATATGAGTCAATTGACTGGGAATACAAATCATATCACAATAATAACCCTGAATGTTAATGGCCTGAACTCATCAATCAAAAGACATAGACTGGCAGATTGGATTAAAAAGAAAAATCCAACAATATGCTGCCTGCAAGAGACTCATCTCATAGAAAGAGACACCCATAGACTAAAGGTGAAAGGATGGGGAAAAACATACCATGCACATGGACCCAGCAAAAAAGCTGGAGTATCCATCCTCATTTCAGATAATGTGGACTTCAAACCAAAACTAGTCAGAAGGGATAAAGAAGGACACTACATGCTGCTTAAGGGAAGCATAAATCAGCAAGACATAACAATCATAAATATCTATGCCCCGAACATTGGCTCATCCACGTACGTCAAACAAATCCTTCTCAATTCCAGAAATCAAATAGACCACAACAAAATAATACTAGGCGATTTTAACACACCTCTCTCACCACTGGATAGATCGTCCAAACAAAAATTGAATAAAGAAACTACAGATCTCAACAACACAATCAACAATTTAGACTTAACGGACATATATAGAATATACCATCCAACAAAGAACGAATACACTTTCTTCTCAGCAGCACATGGATCCTTCTCTAAAATAGACCATATTTTATGCCACAAAGCTACTGTTAGCAAATACAAGAAGATAGAGATACTACCTTGTACTCTATCAGATCATAATGGATTGAAATTAGAAATAAATGACAGAATAAAAAACTGAAACTTCTCCAATACCTGGAGATTAAATAATACACTATTATATGATGAATGGATAACAGAAGACATCAGGAGGGAAATTAAAAAATTCTTAGAAGTAAATGAGAACGAAGACACATCATATCAAAATCTCTGGGACACTATGAAAGCAGTACTTAGAGGAAGATTTATTTCATGCATTCAAAAAAAGAAGTAGAAATCAACAAATAAACGACTTAACACTACAGCTCAAAGCCCTAGAAAAAGAAGAGCAGACCAATACCAAAAGTAGTAGAAGACAGGAAATAGTTAAAATCAGAGCCGAAATCAACAAAATCGAAACAAAAGAAACAATTGGAAAAATTAACAAAATAAATAGTTGGTTCTTTGAAAAAATAAAATTGATAAACCCTTAGCCACACTAACAAAGAGAAAGAGGGAGAAAACTCAAATTACTAAAATTCGGAATGAACAAGGAAACATCACAACAGACATGAGTGAAATACAAAACATAATTAGAAGCTATTTCGAAAATCTATACTCCAACAAAACAGAAAACCTCGAAGACATCAACAAATTTCTAGAGACATATGAATTACCTAAACTGAACGAGGAGGACATACACAACTTAAATAAACCAATTTCAAGCAATGAAATAGAAGAGGTCATCAAAAGCCTACCAACAAAGAAAAGTCCAGGACCAGATGGGTTCTCAGCCGAGTTCTACAAAACCTTTAAAGAAGAGCTCATTCCAATACTCCTCAAAGTATTCCATGAAATAGAAGAGGAGGGAACCCTCCCAAACTCGTTCTATGAAGCCAATATCACCCTGATACCTAAACCAGACAGAGACACATCGAGAAAAGAAAATTTCAGACCAATCTCCTTAATGAACATCGACGCAAAAATTCTCAACAAAATTTTAGCAAATCCCATACAAATATATATTAAAAAGATAGTGCACCACAATCAAGTGGGTTTTATCCCAGGGATGCAAGGTTGGTTCAACATTCGGAAATCAATAAATGTCATTCACCATATCAACAGACTTAAAGTTAAGAATCACATGATTATTTCAATAGATGCAGAAAAAACATTCGATAAAATACAGCATCCCTTCATGCTCAAAACACTAGAAAAAATTGGGGTAGTGGGAACATTCCTTAACATTATAAAGGCAATCTACGCTAAGCCCATGGCTAATATCATTCTAAATGGTGAAAAACTGAAAGCGTTCCCCCTAAAATCTGGAACAAGGCAGGGATGCCCTCTTTCACCACTTCTATTCAACATCGTTCTTGAGACTCTAGCCAGAGCAATTAGACAAACCAAAGAAATTAAAGGGATACGAATAGGAAAAGAAGAACTCAAACTATCCCTGTTCGCTGATGACATGATTATATATTTAGAGGAACCTGGAAATTCCACCAGAAAACTTTTAGAACTCATAAGTGAATTCAGTAAAGTAGCAGGTTACAAGATCAATGCTCATAAATCCAATGCATTTTTATACGTAAGTGATGAATCTTCAGAAAGAGAAATTAGGAAAACTACCCCATTCACAATAGCCTCGAAAAAAATAAAACACTTGGGAATCAATCTCACAAAAGAGGTGAAAGACCTCTACAATGAGAACTACAGAACACTAAAGAAAGAAATTCAAGAAAACCTTAGAAAATGGAAAGATCTCCCATGTTCCTGGATAGGCAGAATTAATATTGTCAAAATGGCTATACTACCTAAAGTGCTATACAGATTCAATGCAATTCCAATTAAAATCCCAATGATGTACCTTGAAGAAATAGAGCAAGCAATTATGAAATTCATCTGGAAGAATAAAAAACCCAGAATAGCTAAAGCAATCCTCAGTAGCAAGAGCGAAGCAGGGGGTATTGCAATACCAGATCTTCAACTCTACTACAAAGCAATAGTAACAAAAACGGCATGGTATTGGTACCAAAATAGACAGGTAGATCAATGGTACAGAATAGAGGACATGGACACAAACCCAAATAAATACAATTTTCTCATACTAGACAAAGGTTCCAAAAATATGCAGTGGAGGAAAGATAGCCTCTTCAACAAATGGTGCTGGGAAAACTGGAAAACCATATGCAATAGAATGAAATTAAACCCCTATCTCTCACCCTACACAAAACTCAACTCAAAATGGATCAAGGACCTCGGAATCAGACCAGAGACCCTGCATCTTATAGAAGAAAAAGTAGGTCCAAATCTTCAACTTGTTGGCTTAGGATCAGACTTCCTTAACAGGACTCCCATAGCACAAGAAATAAAAGCAAGAATCAACAACTGGGATAGATTCAAACTTAAAAGCTTTCTCTCAGCAAAGGAAACTATCAGAAATGTGAAGAGAGAGCCTACAGAGTGGGAGAATATCTTTGCCAACCATACCTCAGATAGAGCGCTAATTTCCAGAATCTATAAAGAACTCAAAAAACTCTACACGAAGAATACAAATAATCCAATCAACAAATGGGCTAAGGAAATGAACAGACACTTCACAGAAGAAGATGTACAAGTAATCAACAGATATATGAAGAAATGTTCAACATCCCTAGTAATAAGGGAAATGCAAATCAAAACTACCCTAAGATTTCATCTCACCCCAATTAGAATGGCGATTATCAAGAATACAAGCAACAATAGGTGTTGGCGAGGATGTGGTGAAAAAGGTACACTCATACATTGCTGGTGGGGTTGCAAATTAGTGCAGCCACTCTGGAAAGCAGTGTGGAGATTCCTCAGAAAGCTTGGAATGGAAACACCATTTGACCCAGCTATCCCACTCCTTGGCCTATACCCAAAGGACTTAAAATCAGCATACTACAGAGATACAGCCACATCAATGTTCATTGCTGCTCAATTCACCATAGCCAGATTGTGGAACCAACCTAGATGCCCTTCAGTTGATGAATGGATAAAGAAACTGTGGCATATTTATACAATGGAATATTACTCCGCAATGAAGAATGATAAAATTATGGCATTTGTAGGCAAATGGACGAAATTGGAGAATATCATGCTAAGTGAGATAAGCCAATCTCAAAAAAACTAAAGGACGAATGATCTCGCTGATAAGCAGATGAGGACATATAATGGGGAGTGGGAGGGGCTAGCATTAGGTTTAGGGTTAGGTTTAGGGTTAGGGATAAGGAGAGCGGTAAGAATGAAGGAAAGAAGGACTGTATAGAGGGAAAAGAGGGGTGGGAGGGGTGAGGGGGAAGGGAAAAAAAAATCATTGCCCTATGTAAACGTATGATTACACAAATGGTATGCCTTGACTCTATGTACAAATAGAGAAACAACATGTATCCCATTTGTATACAATTAAAAAAAATAAATAAATATATTAAAAAAAAAAAAGAAAAAAAAAAAAAGACCCCATAGTTCACTAAGGTTTATCAGGAAGAAGTTTGGAGATGTAGTCTTCCCCTCCCTTCACTCCCCTCTACATAATATAAAGTAACTTGATTCTTCCCTATCCCCCACTTATTGTGCATTAGCATCTGCATATCAGAGAAAACATTTGGCCTTTGGCTTTTTTGGGTTTGGCTTATTTTACTTAGCATGATATTCTCTAATTCTATCCATTTACCTGCAAATGTCATAATTTCATTCTTTTTTAAAGCTGGATAATAATCCATTGTATAAATATACACACCACATTTTCTTTATCCATTCATCTGTTGAAGCGTATCTAGGTTGGTTCCATAGTTTAGCTATTGTGAATTGAGCTGCTATAAACATTGATGCGGCTGTGTCACTGTAGTATGTTGATTTTAAGTCCTTTGGGTATAAACCTAGGCATGGGATAGCTGGGTCAAATGATGGTTCCATTCCAAGTTTTCTGGGTCAAATGGTGGTTCCATTCCAAGTTTTCTGAGGAATCTCCATACTGCTTTCCAGAGTAACTGCACCAATTTGCACTCCCATCAGCAATGCATAAGTGTAGCTTTCTCCCCCACATCCTCACCAACATTCATTGTTGCTTGTATTCTTGTAATTCCCATTCTGATTGGAATGAGATGAAAACTTAGAGTAGTTTTGATTTGCATTTCTCTAATTGTTAGAGATGTTGAACATTTTTTCATACATACAATGGATCAACAAATATATGAAAAAATGTCCAACTTCTCTATCTTCTTTTGTGAAGTGTCTGTTCAGTTCCTTAGCCCATTTATTTATTGGGTTATTTTGTTTTTTGGTGTTAAGTTTTTGAGTTCTTTATATATCCTAGAGATTAATGCTTTATCTAAGGTGCACATGGTAAAGATTTCTCTCAGTAGGCTCTCTTCACATTATTGATTGTTTCCTTTGCTGAGAAGATTTTTAGTTTAAGTCCATCCCATTTATTGATTCTTGATTTAACTTCCTGTGCTTTAGGGGTCTTTTTAAGGAAGTCAGATCCTAGGTGGACATGGTGAAGATTTGGGCCTACTTTTCTTCTTGTAGTCACAGGGTCTCTGTTCTAATGTCTACATCTTTGATCCATGGTGAGTTTAGTTTTGTGCAGGGTGAGAGAGAAGAGTTTAGTTTCATTTGATTACATGTGGCTTTCCAGTTTTCCTAGCAGCACCATTTGTTGAATAGGCTATCATTTCTCCAGTGAATGTTTGTGGCACCTTTGTCTAGTATGAGATACCTGTATTTATGTGGGTTTTTCTCTATGTCTTCTGTACTTTACCATTGGTCTACATGTATGTTTTCATGCCAAAACCTTGCTGCTTTTATTACTATCGCTTTGTAGTATAGTTTGAGGTCTGGTATTTTGATGTCCCCTGCTTCAGTTTTCTTGCTAAGAATTTCTTTGCCTATTCTTGATTTCTTCTTTTTCAAATGAATTTCATGATTGCTTTTCCTAGTTCTATGAACAATGTCATTGGGATTTTAATAGGAATTGTATTCAATTTGTGTAACACTTTTGGCAGTATGACCATTTTGACACCATTAATTTTGCCTATCCAGGAGCATGGGACATCTTTCCATCTTCTAAGGCGTTCTTTAATTTATTTCTTTAGTGTTCTGTAGTTCTCATTGCAGAGGTCTTTCACCTCCTTTGTTAGATTGATTCCCAAGTTTTTTTTTTTTTTGAGGCAATTGTGAATGGGATATTGTTCTTTATTTCTCTTTCAGAGGATTCATCACTTATGAATAAAATGCATTAGATTTATGAGCATTGATGTTATATCCTGCTAATTTACTGAATTCATTTATGAGTTCTAGAAGTTTTCTTGTGGAATTTTTTGGCTCCTCTAAATATGGAATCATGTCATCGGCAAATAGAGATAGTTTGAGTTCTTCTTTTCCTACTTGTATCCCTTTAATTTCTTTGGTCTGTCTATTTGCTCTGGCTATAGTTTCAAGGATGATGTAGAATAGAAGTGGTGAAAGAAGGCATCCCTGCCTTGTTCCAGGTTTTAGAGGAAATGCTTTCAGTTTTTCTCCATTCAGAATGATATTGACCATGGGCTTAGTATAGATAGCCTTTACAATGTTGAGGAATGTTCTTACTATCCCTATTTTTTTTAGGGTTTTGAGCATGAAGGGGTCCTGTATTTTATCAAATGCTTTCTTAGCATCTATTGAAATAATCATGTGATTCTTAATTTTAAGTCTGTTGATGTGGTGAATTACATTTATTGATTTCCAGATGTTGAACCAACCTTGCATCCCTGGGATAAAACCTACTTGATCATGTTGCACTATCTTTTTAATATGTTTTTGTATGCAATTTGCTAAAATTTTGTTAAGAATTTTTGCATCTATGTTCATTAAGGATATTGGTCTGAAGTTTTCTTTATTTGTCTTTGGTTTTGGTATCAGGGTGTTATTAGCTTCATAGAATGAGTTTGGAAGGGTCCCCTCCTCTTCTATTTCATGGAATACTTTGAGGAATATTTGAATGAGCTCTTCTTTGAAGGTCTTATAGAACTTGACTGAGATTCCATCTGGCCCCGAACTTTTCTTTTTTTTTTTCTTTTTTTTGTGATGCTGGGGATTTACCAACTGAGCTATATCCCCAGCCCCCGAACTTTTCTTTGTTGGTAGGCTTTTGATGACTTCTTCTATTTAATTGCTTGAAATTGATCTATTTAAATTGTGTATGTCCTCCTGTTTCAGTTTGGGTAGATCATATATCTCTAGAAACCTGTTGATCTCTTCAAGATTTTCTATTTTGTCGGACTATAGATTTTCAAAATAGCTTTTAATTATGTTTTGTATTTCAATAGTGTCTGTCATGATATTTCCTTTTTCATTCCAAATTTTAGTAATTTGAGTTCTCTCTCTTCTTCTTTTTGTTAGTGTGGCTAAGGGTTTATCAATTTTGTTTATTTTTTCAAAGAACCAACTTTTTATTTTGTCAATTTTTTGAATTGATTTTTTTGTTTCAATTTCATTGATTTCAGCTCTGATTTTAACTATTTCCTGTCTTCTACTACTTTTGGTGTTGATCTGTTCTTCTTTTTCTAGGGCTTTGAACTGTAATATTAGGTCATTTATTTGTGGACTTTTTCTTCTTTTATTGAATGTGCTCCATACAATGAATTTTCCTCTTAGTACTGCTTTCATAGTGTCCCAGAGATTTTGATATGTTGGATCTTTGTTCTCATTTACCTCTAAGAATTTATTTCCCCCCTGATGTCTTCTGTTATCCATGCATCATTCAATAGGGTATTATTTAATCTCCAGGTGTTGGAGTAGTTTCTGTTTTTTATTTTGTCATCGATTTCTAATTTCATTCCATTATAATCGGATAGAATACAAGGTAGTATATCTCTATCTTTTTGTATTTGCTAAGAGTAGCTTTGTGGCTTAACATATGGTCTATTTTAGAGAAGGATCCATGTGCTGCTGAGAAGAAAGTGTATTTGCTCTTCATTGGATGGTATATTCTATATATGTCTGTTAAGTATAAATTATTGATTGTGTTATTGAGATCTATGATTTCTTTGTTCAATTTTTGTTTGGATGATCTGTCCAGTGGTGAGAGAGGTGTGTTAAAGTCACCTAGTATTTTTGTGTTGTGGTCTATTTGGTTCCTGGAATTGAGAAGGATTTGTTTAATGTACATGGATGAGTCATTGTTGGGGCATAAATATTTATGATTGCTATGTCTTGTTGATTTATGCTTCCCTTAAGCAGTATGAAAGGTCCTTCTTTATCCCTTCTAATTTTGGCTTAAAGTCTGCTTTATCTGATATGATGGATACCCCTGCTTTTTTACTGAGTTCATGTGCATGGTATGTTTTTTCCCATCCTTTCACCTTTAGTCTATAGGTGTCTTTTTCTTTTAGACGAGTCTCTTGAAGGCAGCATATTGTTGGATCTTTCTTTTTAATCCAATCTGCCAGTCTATGTCTTTTGTTTGATGAGTTCAGCCATGAACATTCAGGGTTATTATTGATATATGATTTGTATTCCTGGTCATTTTGACTTATTTTTGGTTTTTAACTTGACTTGGTTTCTCCTTTATTTGGCTATTCCTGTAGGGTAGTTCCTCCCTATTCTGACTTACAATGTTGTTTTTCATTTCTTCCTCATGGAATATTTTGCTGAGAATGTTCTGTAGTGCTGGCTTTCTATTTGTAAATTCTTTTAGCTTTTGTTTATCATGGAAGGATTTTATTTCATCATCAAATTTGTAGGTAAGTTTTGCTGGGTGTAAGATTCTTGGTTGGCATCCATTTTCTTTCAGAGCTTGAAAAATGTTGTTCCAGGCCCTTGTAGCTTTTAGGGTCTAGATTGAGAAATCTGTTGATATCTGAATTGGTTTCCTCCTGAATGTAATTTGATTCTTTTCTCTCACAACCTTTAAAATTCTATCTTTATTTTGTATGCTAGGTATTTTCATTATAATGTGCCTTGGTGTGGATCTCTTGTAATTTTGTATATTTGGTGTCCTGTAAGCCTCTTGTATTTGATTTTTCATCTCATTCTTCAGATTTGGGAAATTTTCTGATATTATTTCATTGAATAGATTGTTCATTCCTTTGGTTTTATCTCTGTGCCTTCCTCAATACCCCCCAAAAAGTAGGAATGATAGTACGTATAATAGGAATAATCACAGTATTACTACTAATAAAAAAAATCCACAGTAAAACTATACACTACTGTTCAAATCTCCTAGTCTTCAGTAGCCTGATGTCTGGGAGGAACTTGATAATGCAGTGACCCATGAAAGGTGCCTTCTAGGGATGGTGGCCTCCAGTTGGGGTATAATCCTTGCTAGTGGGCAGAGGTGCCTCCATGTGTTGACAGATGGTCAACCACAGCACAGGTGCTGGACTGTGGGCTGGGGCCTGTGGTCTGGGCCTGGTTTTCTGGGCCAGGACTCCCGGGTGTGGTAGTCTCACACAGCAGTGCTGGTCTGGGCCTGGGTCTCTGGGTCTGCCTCCCTGGTGTGGAATTCTCCTGATTTCACTCTTTATACCATCCTTTACTTTTCAGATCAGATTAACTATGTACATTCTAATTTCCTTCTTTGACATTTCTTCTATTGTGTCGTCAGTGGCTTCTCTTATTGGGGCATCTTGGTGTGTTTGTGGCATTTTGTTCCCTTGTTTTTTCTTGTTGCTTGTGTGTTTTCCCATATAGTTGCATGGATCTGAGGCAATACCGATTTACCCTGTAGACCAATATTGTCACTGAAGATATCCATTATCCCACTCCCAAGAGGGAGACCAACATGAACAGTACCCAGAGAAAACAATATGCAGTCTCAAATCTATCAGCTCCCCTCAAGGCTTCCACCACCCTCTTGCTATAAACAGCAATGATGAGTTCAATCACTGTCCACAATAAAAACAGAAACTTTGCCTAATGAATTTACAATCTCAAATAGTAAACAAAGAAAGAACAGAAACAGTGCAGGAAATGGTGTTCATGAGTGAGAAAGAGAGAAGCCAGAAGCAAATATCCACAGGAAGAGCGGAAGAGGAACCAACAGAAATTGACTGTTAGGTGGAGAGAAGGTAGAAAGGGAATCTAGGAAGTCATACAGGCAAGAGGAAGAATACATATAAAGAGAAAAATATTGAAAATATAAGAATATACATCAGAACTGCAAAACACCATATATATCTCACCGTCTTCAAAAACTGATGCACAAAAACACTCTGCTCCAAATATGGTCGAGGAAGATGACAGAGAAGAAAAAAAAAATAAAAATAAAATAAATCTTGGTGGAAAATTGAACGACTGTCTCTGCCAGTGTCCAAAAACTTCTCTGCCTGTCTCTGACTTCTCACAAGACTTCCTGGCCCAGATAGACCCTGGAAGACCCAGTCAGTATCTCACCAATCTGGGCCTCTGATGTCCTGTGTTCAGCCACGTTGCAATCCCAAGATCTCAATGGCACTGGAATTTGGAGGGAGACCACCAGTAATGAGCAAACCTGAGAGAGAGTAACTAGGTGGTGGTAAACCTTACTCCCAGGAGAAAGACTCCAGGTACAGCCAAACCTATGGGCCCTCCAACCCTGAACCTCCAGGTCCTGGCAAGTGTCCCCTGACAGGGGCAGTTGTGACCCAAGATGGTAGTGGCAGCAAACCCACCAGCACCCCAAACAAACCCCAGGCCCTGGCCAGTTTCCCAAAATGAGTGTGGCCAAGTGCAACCAAACCTGGAGTCTTCCTGGTAGCGGTGGAAGTGTTAACAGCAGAAGTCAGTGGCAGCAGGCAGGGTGTCAGCAGCAGCTGCAGATGTTGGTGGCATTGGCAGTGGGTCAGGGGACTGTGGCAAAAGTGGTGACGGCGTCAGTTGCGGCTACAGCTGCAGCAAAACCCAGAGAGAAGACCTCCAGATGACCTTCAGGGAGCAGCAGCAACTTTGACTGCAACAGTGTTGGCAGTAGCAGCAGCAGCAGTAGCGCCCGGGTGGCCAAGGCAGTGTCAAAGGCTGCAGACCTTCAGCAACTGTGACTGTGTCAACAGCAGTAGCAGCGCCTGCAGAAAAGACCTCTGGACACCTGTGGCAGTGTTGTCAGGGGCAGCTGTGCCTCAAGAGAAAACCTTTGGGTGATGGCAGTGATGCCTGACAGTGGCACTGGAGAAAAGACCTCTGGGCACCTGTGGCAGTGTTGTCAGGGGCAGCTGTGCCCCAAGAGAAAACCTCTGGGTGATGGCCTCAGAAGCAGCCCTGTTATCTCTTCTTAAAGGAATTTTTACCTTTACATTCTTGAGCCTGAGATGGGTGTTGTCTTAGTAATTCCTGAGAAACCCTCAAGCCATATTTTCTATTGTTTCTGGATAAAATACTTAAATTTCTTTAGAGACAAAAGCATTTCTTTAATAGCCCAGTTTCAGTCAAACTTTTCTGGCCAAACTCCAAGTTTTTCAATTTTTTTTTTTTTTTTTTTGTGGTACTGGAGATCGAACTCAGGGCCTTGTGCTTATGAGGCAAGCACTCTACCAGCTGAGCTATCTCCCCAGCCCTCTGAGCTATCTCCCCAGCCCCAAATTTTTCTGTTCTGCTTTCTGCTCCTGATTAACACAGTAAACTTGATGAAAAGGCGCCAGCAATATCCATACCATGATCTAAACGCTGTGCTGCCTTGAAATTACCTCCATCAGATTAATTAGTACATCACCTTTAAATTTAACGTGGCAAAAGTCTCAGCACAGAGGCAAAATGTTGCCAAATTCTTAATCAGAAATAACATGAATGGCTCCTAGTCCAATTTCCAATAGACTCCTCTTCCTCTGATACCTTGTGAGCTCCGTCTTTATTGCTCAGCATATTCTGTTGACATTCTGGTTTTTGGAGCTCCCATGAGAATCACACATTAAGCTCTACTTACAACATTCTGAAAAATTTCCAGCTTGCATCTCTAAATTTTTCAAAATTCTTTTCAACACAGACCATCTCTATAAACTTTTGGACATATGGTCAGGTTCTTCACAGTCACAAACTCATTTTTCATTAAAAATTTCCACTTTAGTCAGTGTTTTCAATGCTGTGACCAAAAGATATGACAGGAACAATGTGGAGGAGGGCACATTTATTTGGGGGTTTATGCTTTCAGGGGTCTCAGTCCATAGATGGCTGAATCAATGGTTTGGGGGTTCCAGGTGAGACAGAATATCATGGTGGAATCCTATGTCAAAGAAAATCATCTCAGACAATTACCACCAATAAAAAGAGAGAGATCTGTTCACCAGAGACAAAATGTAAATGTTAAGGCACACATCCCAATGACCACATCTTCCAGTCACACCCTACCTTCCTATTGTTATCACACAGTTAATTCATATTAGTGAATTAATCCATGATTATGTTAAAGCTCTAATAATCTAATCATTTAACCTCTAAATATTCTTACACAGCTGAAATGTCCTGAGTAGACACTATGACCTAGCGGCTACCATGACTGTTGCAGAAAGCTTGGTTCTTGCCCCTGATGCCAAGCCACTGAACAATCACAATTTTGAGAAAAAGAAAAAAGAAGGTTTATTGCTTTGCTTTCAAAGGAGAAACACAGGGAATTCCTGTCCCAAAGGCTGTGATTCTGCCCATTGGCAGGAACAGAGGACTTTTTAAAAGGCGATTAAAGGCTATATTCCATGTGTTCTCTTTTGGAGTTGTAATCACTTGTTAACTTGGGAGACAGTCATTTCCAAGATTTTCTGGTACTGAAGCAAGAATTAAAGACAGGCAGTCAATGTAGATAGGCAATTGAATCAGATCAAGAAAATGGAGGTCAGTTTGGGTCCAGGAAGTCAAAGACCACCTCTGAGATATTGGAATGTTAACGTCTCCAAAGCCCTTTGATGACTAAGATTACCTGCCTATACTACCAAAATGTTGCAGACAGGAAGTTGTTAATTAATGCCTCCTGGACAGCTACCTGCCTGGATTACTCCATATGGTTCTTCTCCCTGTCCATTTGTGTGGGAAGCCATCCTTATTTAGCAGAATCAGACTAGGCTGAGCCATGGAATGCAGAGGTCTGGCTTCCAGGAAATAACAGCCACAGAAGTCTGTCCCAGATTGCCAGGAAGCATGTGGTGCTGCTTGGGATTGGTTCCCTGTCTCCTTCTGGAATATTCTCCCTAAGAGATTGACTTCCCTAACTCCACCCTATCCTGTCCATCACGGGAGAAGCTCCTTCTGGTCTTGCCCCCTTTATCGGTGTGTCTATAAATAAAAGAGTTGGGCTACTCCATGCTGTTGTTGTTAGAGGCCAGAGCTGGTATGGCCAGACCTGTCAGATTGAAAAATAGCAGAACTCACACCGGTAACCAGCAGTATTAGTACCATCTCCAAAGTTGTATTACTTTGTTCCTATGGTGGATGTGTACTCAAGGACAGTTAACCCTTTTCTCATCCATGCGGGATGTGGCTGAGAAACCCCACACATTTGCATCTCATCTTTTGGCCATCACACTGGCTCTCCTGGCCCTAGTCACATATGAAGGAAGGAGAGAGATAAGGGGGAAGAGGGAAGGAGAACAAAGAAAGTCTAAAATGTATAAAAGGAGCTGGGTGCTCTCACTTCTTGGGATACCAGGACATGAGTTATGGCCCCCTTCTCCCTCCTGGGAGAAGTCTGTGTTACTATTTTTTAAATAAAGCCTGCTTTATATGCTTGCCTCAGCTACTTCTCCATTGTTCAAACTTCAGCATTTGAGGAAGCAGAACTCACACTGGCAAAGAGCCATATTATAATCCTCTATGACTTGAACAGCCTTTATGACCTCTGTAGCCTTATGCCCTCAGTAACTTACATGGAGTTAGTAGCCCCTAAGAACTTCATAGCCTCTATTGACTGAATAACTATTGTGACCTGGGTATTCTCGATGGTCTGTGTAACCTCTATGTCCTAAGTAGCCTGTATGACTTGTGTAGTGTTTCTGTGCTCTGAAGTCTCTTGCCTCTGTACCTTGGTAACCTGACTAGCCTTTATGAAATGAGTAAACTCTATGTCCAGTGTAACTTCTATGACCTGAGTATCCTCTATGACCAGTATAACCTGTAGGACCTGCACAGCCTCTAAGACCCATGTAGATTTTAAGGCCTGAATAGCATAGATGAAATTCCAGGAAGGAAAGAACACTATCTCTCTGGCGTGTGCATGACTTGGCTCAAGGATAGGAATTGGATGTCAATTGAATGTGTGCAGAGCACTTCTTCCAGGTTGGCATCCCATGCCTCCATCTTCCTCAGAGATCTTCTGGGCCAACATTATGGCATTGAAATTACCCTTCCTTGACAGTATTAAGAGGGTATGAATTGTTCACATCTTGGCAGCCAGGAGCCACAGGAATGGTGTTGATCTGCAATAACACTAGGGGAAGCTGGGTGAAACAGGAAATTTATTACTAAAGAAGTAGGAGACCAGTAGGATTAAAGTTGTCAGATATAAGCAACCAGATGTAATTTCAGGCAGAAAGAAGGGGGAAAATATTCCTGGATGGAGATGAACTGATTTTCTCAGGGAATAGCCATAACTTTGTTCCAGAGAGGATTTACGATGTGAAGTACCCAGACTTGTGTCCCAAGCTCCCACAATTCTGAGGGCTCTTCTCTCCCACATTCGAGGCACTGGAAGTTCCCTGGATGGATTGGTAACAGCTGGGGAGCCAATGACCGCACTAAGGGACTTGCCTTTCTGGAACCCTGGTAGAAGAAGGGAAACTAAAAGTTTTCAACGGTTAGGGGACACCCAGAATGCAAAATTGCAAAATGCAGGCAGCTTAGTGTTCATTAATTTAATGTTCAATTTAGTGTTCATCAGGCACAACTTTAGGACATGGAGTTTACTCTTCCCTGGTCAGGCTGAGGAAGAGGTAGACTGGTTATGGCTGGGATGTCAAGTACCAAATGAAGACGCTTGGCCTGAGGGAAGAGCTAGGATAAGCAAAATAGGTGGAAATAAAAGTTTTAATATATAATAGAGGAAATTAATGAAATCAAAGTGCCAGTGGCAAGTATTCTGAGGCATTCCTGTCCAAACAAGGGAACATAAAATTAACAGAAGGTGGAGAACTGTTTATCAAAGGGTGCAAATTTTTTGGCCCCAGGTTAGAGTTGGAATGTTAGGTTCACATGCAGAGTGATACACACAGTGTTGGGTCATGGAATGACAGATTTGGAGGCTTCTTCAAGTCTCCTCTATGACCTGCTTAGTCTCTATGATATGAGTATCTTCTATGACCTGTCAAGCTTCCATGATTAACATAGTCGTTAAATTTTGAGTTGCCTAACTGACCTGAGAATTATCTATGCATCTATGGCATGTGTAACCTCTAGATCTAGAATACTCTCAATGCCTTGAGCAGCCTCTATGACCTGAGGGTCTCAGGGTGTTGTGTATCTTCTATTGCCTCTATAGCCCCTATGACCTTTGTAGAGTCTATAACCAGTACAGCCTCCATGGCTTGATAAGCCTTTAAGATTTGCAAGAACTCTGTGTTCTGAAAAATCTCTATGGCTTGCACATACTTTATGACTTGACTATCCTCTATGCCCAGAGTAGCCCCTACAATCTGCTTAGCATATATGGCCTGAATGGCCCCTATTGTCTGTGTAGCATCTCTGACCTTAGTAGCATCAATGAACTGAGTACATTCTTTGACCAATGTAACTTGATGACTCCATAGTCTCTAGGACCTATCCTCTATGGCCTGAGAAGTCTCTTTGACATACATAAGCTCAAAGACCTGAGTAACCCCTTATCTGATTTCCTTTTTTGACCAGTGTAACTTGGTGACTACATAGTAAGCCTCTTTGACGTACATAAGCTCAAAGGCCTGCGTAACCTCTTATGTAGCCTCTCTTACCTGAGTAATCACTATGGCCTCAGGAGCTTTTATGATCTATGTAGTCTCTCTTACCAGCATAGCCTCTATGAGCTGTGTATCCTTTATACCCACATAACCTAAATAACCTGAGTACACTCTAAGATCTGAGTACCTCTATGGCCTCCATAGCCTCTATTTTCTGAGAAGACTCTATGACTTCAGTAGACTCTTTGAACAAAGTAGCTTCTAGGACTGAAATAATCTATGTCCTCAATAGTGACCATAACCTGTGTAGCCTCTATAACTGATTAGGTTATATGACCTAAGTATCATTTATAGACTGAGATTATGATCTCTGTGCCCTCTATGACCTAATAGCCTCTATGAACTTTGTAGCATATATGGCCAACACAACCACTATGACCTGAATAACTTCTTTAACACTTTGAGTCTTTATGACCTGATTAACCCCTGTGGACTACATATCCTATATGACATGAATAGCCTCTATAAGATGCATAGGCTTTATTACTAGAGTAGACTCTATGACAAGAATAGCTTCTATAACTTAGTAAACTTTAGATCTTTTGTAGCCTCTAGGGTTTGCATAGCCTCTGTGACCAAGTAGCCTCTATGATCTGTTACCTCAGAATACTTTATTTCCTCTAGGACCTACATGTGCTCTTCTGAGTAGTCAAAGTGATCTTAATATTCCCTATGACTTGTGTAGCCTCTGTGGTCCAAGCCACTGATATGACTTGACTAGCCTTTTGACCTGCATAGAATTTATGTCTTTACTAACCTTTACTGCCTGCATACCTTCAATGACCTGAGTAGTCTCTATAAACTGAATAGCCTCTGTGACCTACAAAACCTTTTAATTCTGAGAAGCCTCTATGGCCTGCTCAAAATCTAAAGCCAACATAACCTTTATGACCTAAATGAGTAGACTAAATGATCTGAATAGTTTCTATGACCTGCTGAGACTCTATGGCCTGCCTATTCTCTATGTACTGAGTAGTCTTTAAGACCTCCACAGTCTCTTTTACCAAGGAAGCTTCCATGACCTCCCTATACTAGGGCATGCATAGCCTCTAATTCCTAATTAGGTATTATGGCCAGAGTAGTCTCTATGCCCTGAGTACCATACATGACCTGCATTGCCTGTATGCCCAGTGTATCCTCTATGACCTATGTAGTCTCTGTGACCTGCATAGCCTCTATAGTCTGAGTAGTGTAAATGAACTTTTATAGATATGACTCTATTCCTTTTGTAGCCTCTATGGCCTGAGTAGCCTCAATGACCTGCATAGACTCTTTCCCCTGAGTATCTTCCATGACATGAATAGCCTCTATGATCTTCATAGTCTATATGACCTGCATAACCTCTGTGTAATCAATGATCATAATGTTCTTAGTAACTACTATGACATATGGAGTATCTATGGCCTGAGAAGACTCAATCAATAGCATAGGCTATATGGCCTGTTTAGTCTATATTACCCTCTCTTTGCTGAACAGCTTCTATGGCCTGAGTAGTCTAAATGAACTGATAAGCCCTTACAGCATGTGCAGCCTCTGTAGCTTTCTGACCACAGTGACCTCTGTGAACTGAGTAGCCTCTAAGAGTTGCTTTACCTCTCTGTTATGACTTGCCTAAATGATCTTATTAACACTATGACTTGTAAGGTCTGAGTAGCCTATAAGGCCTCAGTAACCACTGTGACCTTCCTAGGTCTGAATAGCTGCTATGACTTGCATAGTATCTATGACCTGATTAGCCTCTAATGTATATCATCTATGACTTGAGTAGTGTCTATGATCTGAGTAGGTCCTATTACCTGTATAACCTCTATGAAGTTATGCAGCTTCAATACCCTGTATAGACTCTGTGTCCTGCATGACTGTTATGGCCTGACTCGCCTAAGTGAACTGAATACCTTCTATGACCTTCATTGACTCTGCCATCTGATAAACCTTCGTGGCCCAAGTAGCCTAAATAATCTTAGTAGTGTTGGAAATACTGAGGTGCCACAATAATTAAAGCACAAGCTTGAAAATGGGTGGGCAAGGTAAACTTTCACTCCTACCAGAAGGGAGTGCCTCCAGGCTAGCAAACACACCTGGGAGGGCAGTTTGTCTGCTCGTATGTCTAACCTCATGCAGTGCTGTTGCCTTTCACTCAGATGGAGGAGTAAGTGTTACAATCTATGTAATTGGCTAATGTTAAAATTGGAGCAGGAAAAGGGAAGGGCTATAATTAAAATGGCTACAATTGTAAACAATTAAGGCTATAATCTGAAAGGGGACCACCAGACCCTTTTTTCACAGTAGAACATATGGAATGCATAAATTCTGTTACCCATGTAACCGCTATGCTGTGCATATCCTCTATAGTCTGAGTATCCTCTGTAGCCTGCATAGCCTCTAAGAGCTGAATAGTTTAAAAGACCTTGTGAGCCCCTAGAACCTGTGTGACCTCTATGATCTGAATACCCTCTATATTCTGAGTAGTGTAAATGACCTTATTATTCTCAATGACCTGTGTAACCTCTATAACTTGAGCAGTTTAAATAAACATAGTAGCCTCTATGACCTGTGTAACCTCTGTGGCCTGATTAGACTTAATGGCCTGCATAATCTCTATGACCTGCACAGTATCTACCTGAGTAGCCTACATGTTCTGAAGCTGCTATGACCTCAGTAGGCACTAGGGCCTTCTTACCCTCTATGTCATTTATAGTCTCTATTGCCTTTGCACCCTCTATGACTTGATTCAACACCATGATCTAAGTGGACTTTATTATCTATATATGTTCTATGACCTAAAAATTCTCTGGGATCTCTGTGTCCTGAGTAATTTCTTTGTCCTGTGTAACCTATATGACCCTTTTAGCCTATATGATGTCATTAGCTTTTATCATAACTTCTATGACCCATGTAGCCTCTGTGACACAAGTACAGTGTATGTCCAAATTAGCATCAATTACCTGCATAACTTTTATGATGAGTTGCCTTTATGGCCTTCATAATGAAATAACCTTGGTAGCCTCTATGTCCTTTGTAGCATTTATGGCCTGAGAATCTTCAATGGCCTGTGTAGACTCTAGGGCTGGAGTACCCTCTATGGTCTGAGTAGCATTTATATATAAGATGATCTCTGGAACCTGCATAGTCTCTTTGACTTTCATAAACTCTATAACCTAGTACCTCTGTGACCCACAAAGCCTATGATCTTAGTAGCCTGAACCTCCTGCATAGCATAGCTTCTATGTCCTATGTAGTATGAGTAGCATAATTGAACAGGTTAGCCAATATGGTCTTAGTAACCTCTATATTCTGCTTTGCCTCCATGTTCAGAGTAGACTGTAAGATCTACATTGCCTCTGTGAGCTGCGTATACCCTATGACCTACATGGCAACTACTGCCACAGAAGCCTCTATTGCCTCTGTACCCTCTATGACCTGAATAGCTTCTAAGACTGAGTAGCCTTATGAACAATGGAAACTTTATGATATGTGTAGCATTTATGACCTGTGTAGCCTTTATGACCTGGTTGTCACTATGACCATTATGAGTAGCCATTATGACCTGGGTAAACTCTTTGACTGTGTAGGCTCTACGGCCTGTGTAGCTTGTTACTGAAATCTTGGTCTTTGTTCCCAATGACAGTTCAATAACAAGGACAGAGTTTTGAGAAAAAGGAGAAATAAAGTTTGTTGCTGTAGTAACAAAGGAGAAACACAGTATTGCCTCCTTTCCCAAAGGCTATGATTCTGCCTATCAGGGAGAGCAGGGAGTTTTTAAAGGAGCTATTCATTCAAAGCCTACAGTCTAGGTTTTCTTTGTAGGGGAATTGTAACTCACTAGTTTGGGGGATAGTCATTCCTTGGATCTTCTGGTACCATCCGTGGAGTCTGAATTACTTGGTTCCTCTGGTAGGTATGTGCTCATATACAGATAATTTGGTGTAGGATGGGAAAAAAGAAAATCTTGTTCCATGTCTTCATTTTAGAAAGGGGGAGAGAGAGTTGAGGAAAAGAAAAACATCCATATTAAAATAAGCCTCAGTGGCAGAGTAATAAGGGCTATATTAATAATATGAGGTGGACCACTGTTAATGACCTAAGTAGCCTAAATAACTTGAGTAGTCTGTTTGATTGACTGACATTCTGTGACTTGAGTAATCTCTATGATCTGAATAGAGTAAATGACCTTAGTGACCCCTATGACCTGCTTAACCTCTACGGTCTGAATATACTCTGTAGCCTAAATAGCCACTATTGCTTAAACAGTCTCCATGACAAGGGCAGTCTCTAAGACCTAGGTAGCATTTATGACCTTGTAGACTTTTGGCCTGAGTAGTATAAATGACATTAGTAGCCTGATAATAGGTGTAGTCTCTATAGCCTGATCAACTATTTAGAGCTGAGTATCTTCCATGACCTATATAGCCTCTATAACCCAATAGCCTCTATGACCTGAAGTCTCTATTGCCTGCATACCTTATGATTCAAGTACCCTGTGTGACCAGCATAACCTCTATGACCTATATAGCCTCTGTGACCTGAGAAACCTAAATTACCCTAAGCAATTTTTATAATCTTTATGGGGAATATGACCTTCATAGCCTCTATAACCTTTGTTGACATTAATAGCCACTCTCAGTTGTGTAAAGTGTGTATCCTTTGTTACCTGTTCAACCTTTTTAAACTGCATAGAGTTCATAACTTAAGTATTCTAAATTACCTGCCTAAACTCCTTGTTCTTAGTAATCTAAATGACCTTAGTAGTACCTATGACCCTAAGTAGTCACTATGCCCTTGACTACTTCTGTCCTCAGAAGCCTCTATGACCTGAATAGCCTCTATTACCTCAGTAATATCTATGGCTTGCATTTTCTCTGTGATCTCTGGAGCCTATACGGTCTGAGTAGTCTCAATGGCCTCTATGTCTATATGGCCTACAGAGCCTTTATGGAATGAGTATTCTAAATGACCTCAGTAGGCTTTCAGACCTTTGTATCCTCTATGACATCAGTTACCTCTATGAAATGCATTGCTTCTATGATCTGAGTAGCCTAAGTAACCATAGTAGCCCCCATAACCTATATATAGCCTCTATGACCTTCTTAGACAATATGGCTTGAGTATACTCTATAGCCTTTAGAACCTCTATTGGCTGAATAAACTTTATAACCTGCATCTTTGGCATGGGTAACCTCCAGGCCAAAGATGCCTCTATGAAATGTATATTCTCTATAATTGTGTAGCTTCTATCAACTTAGTAGAATCTATGTCCTACACAGCTTTGTGACACAGAAGTCTCTCTGAAAAGCAGCTTAGTTTTTATGACCTAAGTATTCTTTATGGACTTTGTAGCAAAATGACTATAGTAGTTCCCATGTCCTGAATAGTATCTGTGGATTGTGTGGTCTTTACTTTCTGCTTACCCTCTATTACCTGAATAGACTGTAAACTCAGTAGCTTCTATGACCAGTGGAGCCTGTATGACTTTGAACCTTTTAAACCTGCATAATCTCTCTGGCCTGAATTAGCCACCATGTCCTGCATAGCTACTATGACCTGTCTTACCTTTATAGCCTGAGCAGCCTTAATAATCTGTGTAGTCTCTATGATCTCAGTAGCTAGTATGGTGTGTGTATGACCTCTGTAACCTTCATAACCTGTGTAGCCTATATGACCTTAGAAATTTCTAATGACCCAGGTAATCTCTATGATCTGCATAGCTTCTTTGACCTGTCTAGCCTTTGTGTCTGTGTGACCTGTATGTGTAACCTCTACTGCCTAAGTAGTATACATGACCTTAGTAACCTCTATAACCTATAAAGCCTCTATGGCCTGAGTATCCTCTATGTCCTGCTCAACCTGTAAAATCTGTACAGCTTTCAGAGTCTGAGTAGCATAAATAACCCAAGTAGCCTCTATGACCTGTGCAACCTTTATACACTGAGCAGCTTCAATTACCTCAGTAGCTTCCATGGGCGTTAGTAGACATTATGGCCTTTATAGCCTCTATGACCTGAGTAACCTAAATGTCCTTGGTAACCCTTATAATCTTAGTAGCCTCTATGACCAATTTAGTTTCTATGACCTGTGCATCTTCAATGAGCTAAATAGTCTCTATGATATGAGTAGCCCCAAAAGCTTGGGTAGCATCTATAGCATGATTAGATGCTATGAATTACACAGTCTTTATCACCATATAACATTGACCTGAACTGCCTCTATGACCTGTGTCACCTCTATAAACTATGTAGCATCTATGGCCTGTGTAGACTCTATGACCAGTATAGACTGCATAGTCTGTGTAGTCTTTATGACCCGCATAAGATCTATGGCTTTTATGTTTCCATGAATTGTGTTACAGCCAATATGATATGCATCATTTTCAATACCTGATTAGTCTAAAGAACTTCTATAGTAATATACCCCTAGGAGTTATGATCTGTGTGGCCTCTATGATCTGTATAGACTCTATAAATTGCATAGCCACTGTGTCCTCAGTGGACTTTAAGACTTAAGGAGCCACTGTTTTCTATGAAGTTTGAATTACCCAAGTATCCTCTATGATACATAGTGTTTTTGACCTGGGTATCCCTTATGATCTATTATCTATGACATTAATAGCTTCTATTTTCTGCAAACCATCTATGACTTGTGTAGAAGTTTGACCTGAGTAACCTAAATGACCTTAACACCCCCTATGACCTACACAGCCTCTTTGGCCTGAGTAACCTCTATGAACTCAGTATCCTGTAGGAACTAAGTATCCTTTATAACCAGCATAATGTCTCTGAAATGTGTACCTACAATGACCTGCATGGCTCCTATGACCTCATAGCATCTGTGGCATAAGAAGTGTCTATGACTTATATAACCTTTATGGCCCGAGTAGCCTAAATTAACTGAAAAGCCTCTAACACCTAATAGCTAATAAGACCCATGTAGATTATATGACTGAGTATCCTCAATGACCTGCATAATCTGAATGGCCTATATGTTCTGCATATCCTTTATAGCCTGAAAATACTCTATGACTTGCAAAACTCTATAATCTCTCTGACCACTATGAATTGCACAGCCTCTATAACCAAGTAGACACTGGCCTATCTAGACACCATGGCCACTGTAACCTTTATGGACTGGGTATCTCCTAAATTAATTTATCCTTGTGACCTGTGTAACTTATGTGATCTTTGTAGTCTCTTTGACTATTGTTATGGTCTAAATATTAGGTGTTCCCCACAACTCACGTATGAGAAAATGCAAGAATATTTAGAGGTGAAATGATGGGGTTATAAGTCTTAACCCAATCTGTGAATTAATCCCCAGGGATTAACTGAGTGGTAATTGCATGGTGGTAGGGTGTGACTGGAGGAGGTGGGTCATTGGGCTATATATCTGGTGAGTTAAGCTTAGTCTTGCTTCTTGATGTGATGTCCTGAGCCTCTTCCCTCCACCACACTCTTCAGTCATGATGTTCAGCCTCACCAAGCCCTGAGGAATGAAGCCTTCTGTCTGTGAACTGAGATTTCTGAAACTATGAACCCCCCAAATAAAATTTTCCTCCTCTTATTGTGCTTGTCAGACTTTTTAGTTATAGTAGGAGAAAAATTGACTAAAATAACTGTATAGCCTCTGTGTCCTGACTATCCTCTAAGACCTATGTACTCTTCTGACCTACCCATTTAGTAGTCTAAATGACCTTAAGTAATCCCTATAAAATTTGTAGCCTCAATGGCCTGAGTAACCTCTATGACCTGAGTAGCTTCTATTATCATCCTATTAGAGCCTTTCTGCTCTGTAACCTTTTGGAACTCAGTGTTCTCTATTATTAGAATAACCTCTATGACCTGCATAGTCTTGATGACCTTAGTAGCCTCTATGACAATCTAACCATTATGACCTGTGCAGCCTCTATGACCTGAGCAGCTTTTAGGACCTGAGTTCCCCAAATAAACTGAATATCCTCTATGACTTGTGCAGCTTTTATGTCAGAATAACCTCTGGGACTTGCATAATCTGAATGATGTGCCCTGTGAAAACTCAATGATCTGCATAACTTCTATGGCTGGATTGGCCTCTGTGGCCTGAGTAGTCTCTATGACCTGGGTAGCCTGTACAGCAGGAATTCCCTAAATGACCCCACCACTTATATGTATTTGGTAGCCATTAAGATCTTTGTAGCCCCTAAGGACTGAATTGATTCAAAGAAATGTCTAACCTCTATTACTCTCATAGACCTAGGTGGGAAGCCACACACAATCTGTAGGAGAACCAAGCTTGGTTGGACTGTTAGGGAAATCTGGCTTCAGGAACATTGTGGAATTTTGAAAATTGTGGAAAATTGAGGTTTCTTGAAGCTTGTGGCTACCCTGTGTTGGATCACCACTGAAGTTTGAATGCAGGCCCTGGATGTGGGAATAATCCAGTAGATACAAATGGCTTGCTTAATTCTACCCTTTATCCTGTTTTTCACAGAAGCAGCTCCTACCAGCCTACTTTTGGTCTGTAGCACTATAAATAAATAAAACGTGGGCTCCTTCATTTGTTAGAGTCAGTCCCTTATGGACAGCTCAATCAGTCATGCCCCTGCTTCAAAGATAATTCTGTCTTTTGTCATTATTTATGATAAATAAATTTTATTAGCCTTTTAATTCCAAGCCAGCCCATCCCTCCTACAGGAACCCTTTCCCTTGCCCATGTGGGATGTTCAGTGAGAGACCTATGATTTGTGTAGCATCTATGACATGCAAACCATCTAATCCTGTGTATCCTCTATGTTCTGAGTATCTACAAATGCCTGCATAGTCTTTATGTTCCTGTATCCTCTATGACTTGCATACCCTCTATAGGATGAATAGCTTTTGTGTCCTTTGCAGGCTTTAAGAACTGTATACCATCAGTCACAAAATAATGT
The DNA here is from genome assembly GCF_902686445.1 of Sciurus carolinensis. Classification (NCBI taxonomy): domain Eukaryota; kingdom Metazoa; phylum Chordata; class Mammalia; order Rodentia; family Sciuridae; genus Sciurus; species Sciurus carolinensis. The sequence goes on from NC_062219.1 coordinate 28,735,637, forward strand.
TTTCCTCTTCTCATTGTGCTTGTCAGGACTTCTGGTCACAGCAGTAAGAGTTTACTACAACATAAATTGGTGCTGAGAGATGGGGTTATTTTTATGACTAATCTGATCATGCAGCTTAGAAAATTTTGAGGTTTTTTAAAATTTGTGGTAGAAATTTTGGAAGTTTAGCAATACAAGGTGGAAAAGTTTATTATGTTGCAAGTGGAACTTAATAAGAAATTCAGAGGGAATCAGAAGACAAGAATGTCCAGGGGGACTGTGGACAATCAGGATTTTTTCAAAAGTTTTCAAAGGAGAAAGAGAATTCTATTGGAACTTGCACTAGAAGCCATTCATGTTACATTCTGCCTAAGAAGTTGTCTATGTTTTGCCCATGTCCTGAGTCTTTCTGTGAGGCTAGATTTAAAGGTGATGCACTTCTTATTCTGGTGAAATAACTTTCTAGGCAGTATAGTATTTAGGTGGTGGCATGGATATTTTCTGGTAGTTTTTAGCCACATTTATTGTGAAAATCAGAAGCAGAAAGCAAAGCAGAAAGGTTTGAAAAACTGTTTGACCAGAACCTGTAATTAAATTGGGACTAAGGAATGTGTGTGGTTGTTAAAGACATTGCAGCCTCTAAATCAATGCTGAAGATCTTGCTCAGAGACCATAGGAAAGATGTCTTGAGGATATCTCAGAAATGTGCAAGATCACACCCATCTTATGGGTTTAAGATCAGTGGAGAGACCCTGATTGTGCTGAGGGCATAGAAAGATGTTTCACTATGTCCAGTCACACAGGTACTCAGAGATAGCTACAGTTGTGATTCCAGAGGCTTGGCAAATGCTTGAGGTGGCACAAACCCTTGGCAGCAACCACATGGTGCTGGTTCTGCAGGAATGGAGGATTCTGGAGTTAGGAGGTTGCAGAGGATTCTAAGGTTTCAAAGGAAGGTAGGGAGGCCAGGCAAAATTCAGCAGGGTTGAAGTCACTGTAAGCTGCCCCTGAAAGGGCATGAAGATTTGAGTAGGAAGTCAAGGTTACAGTGGAGATCCCCAAGATGAAGAAATGCCAATAAGGGAACATCTGCCAAGAAGAGCTTCAGGAATCAAGTGGAGATAAGCCAAGAGAGGGGCTGTGGGAGATGCAACCAGCAAAGCCACAGGTGCAATGTTTGGAGAATATACATGATGTCATTTGCCACAGATAATGAATGTGGAGCTACAGGGTTCATTTTTTGAGCTGGATTTTGGTCTTGCATGGGTCCCATCCCATCTTTCTATGTCCCCATTTCTTCACATGGAAATGTATACTCTCTGCCTTTATGTATTGGATAGATGTAATTGAATTTTACAGGGGGATTCATGCTGAGAGTTTGCCTTGAGTCTTAGAGGGGACTTTGGACTTGGAAATGGCAGTGAAAGAATTGTAACATTATGGGGGCTTTGAAATGGATTAAATGTATTTTGCATTTTGAAATGGGCATGAGTTTTTGGGAGCTAGGGTGCAATGTTATGTTTTAAATATTGAGTCCCACAAAAGGTCATATGTGAGATAATGTGAGAATGTTCATAGGTAAAAAACTTAAATTACGAGAATTATAATCTAATGGATGGATTCATCCCTTGATAGAACAACTCAGATTGTTTAGGTTCCTCAGGTCATAAAGGCTACATATGTCATATAGGCTCTGCAATTCTTACAAGCTACTCAGGTCATAGATGCTACTCAGTTCATAGAAACTATGGAAGCTGTTCGGGCTGCACTGGTCATATAGTTTTCTCTGGACATGGAGGCTAAGCAGGTGATAGAGGCCACTGAAAATAGTGAGGCTCCTGAAGTTATTTAGGGTACTCAGGTCATAAAGGCTACACAGGCCACAGAAACTTTTGCCAGTTTTAAAAATTATTCAGGCCATATAAGCTAGGCAGATCATAAGGGACACCCAGGTCATAGAATACCACACTGGTGTTGTGGTTTAGATATAGTGTGTTCCCCAAAAACTCATGCATGAGAAAATATTAAAGGGTTTAGAGGTGAAATAATTGGATATGAGAATCTTAATCTAATTAGTGTATTAATTCTGTGATAGGGATTATCTGAGTGGTAATTGTAGGGCATGACTAGAGGAGCTGGGTCATACTTTATCCCAGGTGAGATGAACAAGTTCTCTCTCTCTCTTCCTCTGTCTGTCTTTCTATCTCTGGATGCCATGATCCCCATAGCTTTCCTCACCAAACACCTTTACCATGATTTTCTGTCTCATTTTAGACCTGAGAAATGGAGTCAGGCATCTATGGAATGAGACCTCTGAGACTATAAATCCCAAATAAGTTTTTTTCTCTTCTTGTTTTTATCATGTATTATGGTCACAGAACCCAAAATCCTGACTGAAATAACCTCTTTGGTCTGAGTAGGTTTTATGACCTGCATAATATCTGTGATCTGCATACCTTCCATGACCTGTGTAGTTTCACTGACCTATGGTAGCCTCTAGGATATTGCCCTGTTAGCAAGGCAATAAAGTTTCTTTTTCTTTTTCTTTTTCAAAACCATGTCCTTATTATTGGATTGACATTGGGGACAAGTTTCTAGATTTCAGAAAAAAATTTATAACTTATTTACATCCTTAGTTTTGTCATTTTTAAAAACCTCAGACCTTAGGTCAAAAATATTACATTATGATACAAAATACTTTCTCTTTAGAAAGCATTTCTTCTCTTTAATTTTTACTAAGGGAGCATATTTGCATACTTATAACATTCTTATATCTCTCCTTTTCAGTTGTTGGCCTCCTATTTAAAATTTACATTCTGAATTAAATTTTATGAAATTATTGAATTTAGAAAAATTACTCTTTTACTCAATGAATTAAAGTACTTTATTATTTACAATACTTTAATTGAAAAATGAAGCCTACTTTTATACTTTCTACAAGTGAAACAACACATGAAAATAAATTCTCATAGTCATTTTGTTTTTTGTGAGGACTCAGAAACAAAACAATATTAAACTGTTTTTATATTTACCAACTCTTTATAAAAATACATTTAGTAGATCCCCAAATATGCTGCCTTATAGAAAATAAGATGCCAAGAGTACTTGGATTTGTATTTAGCAGTTGATATTTAAATATTTTAACTTTGAAAATTAACCAGATGTTTCCTTAACAAATGCATTTATAAATGTTTATTCTATTTTGTTAAATCTAATTCATACATTTTTAACTTGTTACCCAGGAAATTCAAGATTTCAGACAAACCTACTTATCATTTGCTTGCTGAAGATATTCTCCAAGAAATAGATATTGCACTTTAACCATTTTATAGAAACCAACATTATATTGATTGTTTGACCACCTAGAGAAATGAGTAGGTAAGTAAGTTTAAAGACTTACTTATTTTTATCTAGTTAATCAATTTTAGTCATGTGAACTGAAAGTCATTTGGAGTCATTTTGTTATAAATGTATGAGTGCTCATTTATCTATATGCCAATTTTGGCACCATATACATAATATATAGACAAAAACCCATATGTAGATGCATCATAAAACAGACAGGTATACACACATATACACAAAACTGATAGAAAACAAAGATTTTATAGCTTTTTTCCCAGGTATTATATTCCCACAGGTAGAAAGCAAAATAGCTTTAGCTGTTCATTACACAGACTGTCATATTTAACTCTTGAGAAATTAAAAGAAAACTTGTCACAGATTTTTATAATATGACTCAGACGTGGGTATGGCCTGTGCAGTAAGAGACATTAGTAGAATCTACCAGCCATAGGGAAGACTGAACTCAAAGGTTCAGGACCATTTATTACTCAAGGTAGAAAATTCACTCTCATTATCACCATTGTTTATTCTCCTTCCTAAGGTCTCTTCAAAAGAGATCTCCTTCCTTTTCCAGTGTATTTAAGAGTCAACCCTTGAATAATTGAACTCTGAATACAGCAGAAAAAAATATTTGGGCAAGAAACTTCAATAAGACAAAACAAGAATAATTGGTACAGGAACAAATCTGAATTAAAAAAAATACCCTTGAACTCAGAAGACAGAGGCTATGAAAAAAATGACACAGTCTTAATTATTCTAGTAAAGTACACATGGAACATCTTTGACAGACCAGATTGCACAATTGGATCAGATTAGTTTCAGATCAGATATTAAAAGAATCTGGGAGCCCATGAAGTCCTCAGAAAACGGTTAGCAAGGAAAATAAAACATGTACATGAAATCCTTTAATTTTCCCTTACTGTGCTTATCTAGAGAGAAGAAAAAAAAAAAAAAAGAGAATTAGTTTATTCCCTAATATTCCTAGGCCTGGTGCAGTTGCCTTTCCAGATTTTCTTTCTCTTTGTTTCTTCCACTTTTTTTTTTTTTAAGCACTTAGGGTGGAACTTACTAAAAGAACAGAATTACAGAGTATAAGAAAAGAGAAATATCTTTTGAATGTTTTAGTCAACTTTTACACTGCTGTGACTAAAGGACCCAACCAGAACATCTGTAAAGGAGAATAGGTTTATTTGGGGGGCTCATGCTTTCAGATGTCTCAATCCATAGACAGCAGACTCCATTCCTTGGGGCTCAAGGGGAGATAGGACATCATGGCAGAAGAGTGTGGTGGAAGGTAGCAGCTCACATGGTGATTAAGAAACAGAGAGAGGTCTTCACTTGCCAGATACAAATACATACCTCAAAGCCATGCCCCAATTCCCACCTCCTCTAGCTGCATTCTACCACTTCAATTACCACTCAGTTAATCCCTATCAGGGATTAATTCACTGATTGGATTAAGACTCTTAAAACCCAAACACTTCTCCTCTGAACCTTCTTGCATTGTCTTACACATGAGCTTTTGGGGGATACCTCACATAACAATGACCCACAGCAACTTGGATTTAAAATTGACGCCCATTTTCCTCTGCTTTTGAATATATTTTGCCAGTGGTTGATGTAGCTTCCATTTCATATGGATATCAGGCAGGCAACTAAAAATAAGGGAATATACCATTTTGAGCATGAGAGTCATAAACCACATACATAGCACAATTTTGACCATTTTCCCTCCATTTTTGTAAAATAAGTCCATCTGTAAGATATTGTAACAATTTATGTTTCCCTCCAGAGGCCATTTTCTCCATTCCCCAGCTGGTAATCAGGCCAGGCTCAGGTGCAGAAAAAAGCCTAAAATTTCTTTCATAAGGTTAGGGGAGGTCAAATTTAGCACATTTGATACAATCCAGAGAAGTGGAAACCTGGCATCCAACCTTTGAGGCAGAGAGGAAAGATTAGGGGTGTCTTTCAATATTCCTTGTCTCCTATGAACCAGAGCATCCTCTGGTTTTCCCCATGCGTTCTAGCAGGCAGGCCATGCAGAAGTAGCAGGCCTTCATAGTGGCAGTTTTCTCTCCCATATGCAACAATAAAGAGAGACAGAGGCCTCTTGGGGTCTCTGCACTTACCAGAATGACCATATCTGAAGATCCTTCTGACGAACTGGATAATTTCCTAACTGAAATAATTTAGACATGTTTATTTCTGGGGTGTTTTGAGACCTCTACCAGTTTAAAAAAAAAAAAAAAACCCTTTTGGAGGGAGAAATGGGCCTCACTCAGAGTGGAAGATAGTAACTTCTTGGTAATTATTTTAAGGGAGAACATTTTCCAGCTGGTTGTGAATATAGGATTTGTCTTCAACCTTTCCTTTTAATGTGTGAGCCCTCAGAGTCATAGGACTGGGTCCTCTTGTTATGTTCCTCAATTTGAACAAGGAGGAAAGCCTGAGAGTGTTCTGGGTGATATCGTCAATTGAGTAGACAATAAGACTCCCTGAACTGGGAGAGATAAATGGAAGTCTATTGCAATTAAATGACATTGAACTTCTTGGCTTCTTGTATGTGAAGAAAAGGTATCTTCTGAATGTCTAAAAACAGTCAATTTTGAAGTTAGAGGAGCTCTATCTTGGTAAGTTCAAACAGTGGGTTCATGTCTAAGAGGTGGAAATCAGGGACAGGCTTGGATTTTTAGACCCCATAAATGTTTGAAGGCCTGAAAGCTCCTGCAGACTTTATTCAGGCACTTTAGAGAGAACAGAGGGTGAGTTAAACATAGAGAGCGTGTGGGCATAGACTTTGCACCAGGGCATACATTGGCAGTAGGTATATTTTTAGAGAAGGTGAGAGACCTCTTGCCTCATGCTCTGGGGATTAATGGATCACTTCTTCCCAATCACCTCAGACTTAGACTTTGTCTCAAGATTCAAGGATTATCAGGTGAGGGTGTGCTCCATCATCAGGTTAAGTCAGTCAGAAAGAGAAATACAGATAGTGGTCAATATTTTGCACCTCTGAAGGCTCTCAGTTTAAACTGAGGACATGAGACATTCATGCAGCACTGGGGAGTTGTCCTGATATTTAGCCTTCAGTTTATGTCAAACTTCCCTCTGCTCCACTGTTGGGGCAGGTCCAAAATTACTTTAGTTAGGCTCCCTCGCCGAGACAACCAGCAATCTATGTTATGTTCCAAGATTGCGCAAAATGTTTATTGTGTAGCAGGGCTGGGAATCTGCTGTTATGGTTTGTCGAGGCTAGAAACACACTGATTCGGTGCGTATTCACATAGTAACAAACATTAACTTTTGAGCATGTGCCACCCATCCTTATATAATTTGTTGACTGTGAGCCTTCTTTGAACTCTACATATAAGGGCCTATGAAAATGGCTTGGGGCTGGCTAATGGCTATGGTCCTGTTTTATTCAGTTTTTTTTTTTTTTTTTTCTCTGCTGTGACTAAAAGACCAGACCAGAACAATTGTAGAGGAGGAACAATTATAGAGGAGGAGACTGTATTTGAAGGCTCACAGTTTCAGAGGTCTCAGTTCATAGAAAGCTGACTCCATTCCTTGGGGCTTAAGGTAAGGCAAAATATCATGGAAGAGTGCAGTAGAGGGAAGTGGCTCACATGATGATGAGAAAGCAGAGAGAGAGAGAGAGAGAGAGAGAGAGAGAGAGAGAGAGAGAGAGAGAGAGAGACTCTCTCACCAGATACAAGCTACACACCACAGAGGCATGCCCCTAATGACCCAACTCCTCCAGCCACTCCTTACCCACCTTCAGTTACCACTCAGTTAATCCCATCAGGGGATTAATTTACCAATTGGGTTAAGGTTCTTATAATCCAGTCATTTCTCCTTTAAACCTTCTTGCATTGTTCCACAAATGAGCTCTTGGGGAAAACATCATATCCAAACCATAACATTCCATCCTGACCCCCAAAAGCTCATGGCCATCTCAAAGTGAAAAATTATGTTTCTCCATTTCCAAGAGTCCCCATAGTCTCAACATTTCTGAGAGTGCCCAAAAGTTCAAGTCCAAAGTTTCCTAAGGCTCCGGGAAAGGTTGCCTCATGAGCTCCTGTAAAAATCAAAAGTGATTTACAAGTATCCAAGATGTAAAGGTACATAATATGTCTTTCCATTCATAAAAACAGTGGCATAGAAAAAAGGAATGGGCCAATAAGTCCTGTAGATCTGTGTCTGGCATCTGAAGCATATGGCATCATGATGTTCTCTCCAAAGGGTTTGTGTAGGTCTGCCCATATCCTTGTTGGTTGCAGCACAAGGGGTCTTTCTGTTGACTTATCTCTGGTCAATTCCTGTGGATTTCTTAGGATGATGTTCCATGTTATTGAAATTTATTAATCTTAGGGGTCTTCACTGCACCTTTATCTCCCTCCTCACAACTCCACACTTTGCCTTTTTAGGGGGTACCTGCAAGTACTCTGACCCTGCTGTGCTTTGTATTGCCTCCTAGGCTTTCCTTTGGAAGGCTCTGTGACCCCCTAACTTCATCATTCTGCATTCATGCAGAACCAGCACCATATAGTTGACACCAAGATCTACCACTATCTCAAGCAGGATTAAAGCCTTCAGGAATCATGGCTGCAGCAATCTCTGAGTGTCTGGGAACCTGGGCATAATGGAAAACTTTACTAGGTTCCCTTTAGCATGAAGGATACCCCACTGGTCTCTGCTCAAGAGAATTTTTACCTTAACTACATTGAGCTTGAGATTGATGTGGTCTTGCCACCTCCTGAGTTGCCCTCAAGCCATCTTTCTCATTGTCTCTGGACAGTCTTTATCATATCCTTAGTGGTGGTGATGTCTTTAACAACTGCAACTTCCTTAGCCCCAGATTTACTCCTGCTTTTCAAGTCCAAGTTTTTCAAATCTTTCTGTTCTGTTTTCTTTTCATGAACATCACAATAAACTTGACTCAAAGCAAAGCACTATCCATGCTTCAGTCTGAATGCTATGCTGCCTGGAAATTTTTTTTTTCTTTTTTTTTTTTTGCCAGAATAAGAAACCCATTGCCTTTAAGAGCAGCCTCTCAGAAAATCTCAGGACATGGGAAAAATGCAGTTATATTTTTAGTCAGAATATGACATGAATGGACTCTAGTCCAATTATTAATAGTCATCCTTTTCTTATAAATCCTCTTGACTCCTGTTGTCTTTACTGTCCACAATACAATTGATTTTCTGATCTTCTGAACTTCCAACAGAAATGGCCATTAAGCTCTGCTAGCTGTGGGAAGCCTTCCTTATTTAGCAGAATCAGACTAGGTTGAGTCATGGGACACAGATGTCTGACTTCTAGGAACTTCTGGGAAGCATGTGGTACTGCATGGGAGTGGTTCACTATCTCCTTCTGGAATATTGCCTCTAAGAGAAGGGCTCCCCTGACTCCACCCTATCCTGTCCATCAAAGAAGAAGTTTCTCCTGGTCTTGTCTCCTTTACCTGTGTCTCTATAAATAAAAGAGACTTGGACTACTCCATGTTGTTAGAGGCCAGAGCTGGTATGGCTGGACCCATAATGCCCCCTCTCATTTAAAAAGAGTATTGGCTCTTGGGTGTTTGTTGAGCAGATAAATTTATGGGTAATTGATTGATAAACAGCCAATATCATACTCCATGAGTTAACCCTTTTCTCATCCACGCGGGATGTGACTGAGAGACCCCCACATTTGGTACCTGAACGGGGACTGTATGAAAGGATTTTAGAAGAAAAAATAAATGTAAGGCGTTGGCTCCTTTCCCGTGGGAAGTGCGCACATGTGAATAAGTTTAGTAGTAGCAAAGGAAAGGGAATTTGTGACATTAAGCCTGGGGAATTCACTCTCTACAGAGAGAGAAATAAAATTTATTCAACTATAGTCAATACATAGCCAGAGTGAAAATTCGGTGGAAAGAACACAACCCCTACAGTTCTTGAAATGTAAATGGAGACCTGATCACTTCAAATATTGCAGATCCCATCAGGCAGGTATGCCTGTGTCTCTGACTGTATGAGATTGAGACCTAACTTGGCTGAGATAGGTGCAAAAACTTAGAATCCTGGAAAGAAAAGATCCTAATCAGGATTCACTATAGAGAAAGTTACTTAGCTAGACTGAAAACCATCTTAAAACAGAAGGGACACTGTGTACAAAGAGCTGATCTTGCTCAGTTCTTAGAGGTGATTCAGGAAATTTGTCCATGGTTTTCTGAGGAAGAATTGCTTGATTTGCATACTTGTGAAAAACTAGGCAGGAACTGTATGTAGGTTGTATCTCTGTTAACATGCCAAGAGTACAATTCAAAGTATAGAGAGAGTTTGGACTGTAATAGAAACTTGCCTGTATTCAGACCTAGATGTTGATTTATGGACTTTGGAAGATTTAATCATATGACTTAGAAATGCTATTAAGAGCTTTAAATTTAAGAGTCAGAAATATTCATCCTCAATTGGAGAATATGCTAAGTGAGATAAGCCAATATCAAAAAACCAAAGGATGAATGATGGCGCTGATAAACGGATGATGACACATAATGGGGGGTGGGAGGGGGGCAAGAATGGACGAAGGAGGGACTGTATAGAGGGAAAAGAGGGGTGGGGGAGTGGGGGGAAGGAAAAAATAACAGAATGAATCAAACATCATTACCCTATGTAATTGTATGATTACGCAAATGGTATGCTGTTACTCCATGTACGAACAGAAACAACATGTATCCCATTTGTTTACAATAAAAATAGATTAAAAAAAAAAAAAAGAAATATCCTCCAGGACCTCTTTGTCTTCTGGTGTCATATTAAAGTTTTTAGTAGTTAAGAAGTTCCCCATGGAAGAGCTACTGAAAGGTGGGGGCAAAATTTTATTCAGAAGACTGGAGAGCATTCAAAGTCAAAGGAGGATGAATTACCATGGAACCTTTGTAATTTGCATTTGAACTGTTCTTCTCCAGTGACTCACCTCGCCCCAACTGTAAGGAATTTGGAGACAACATGACAGAACTGCATGATTTTTGTGGGTTCATTTCTAGCCCCTCCCCCCTGCTCTCCTACATTTAAAAGCCTAACTCTTCTCAATTCTACAGCATGAGAAGAAAAGGAAAATTAAAATCTTAGCTACTCTCTTCTACTTCTTTACTCCCTGAAATTCCTGCTCAAACTAATAATTTTCCCTCAGCTCCTTGCAAGTCTCAGTGAAGGCTTACATTGAAATGTAAATGGAAGAAGCCTATAGGCTCACTAGGAGACCACTCTGAGACCCAAGGGGGAAAATTTTTTTTTCTGAAGTTAATAAAAGATGTTCTAATTGTGCTTTTTAAAGAATTAATCTTTTGCATTTTAAGAATGATTTTACAGGTGAATAACAATCATCAGGACAAAAGCGGGCAATCCAAAATATTTTGAAGTGTTTTTTTTATATATTAAATTCTTAGACAAATTAAATCAATGTTTAATGCATGTTTGTTCATTGCTGTGGAGCTTCACTTACAATAAATTTTAAAAATTTCCTTTTTTTGACTGATCTACAAATGAGTGCTCACATTTTAAAATTAAAATAAAAATAGATCCATTTAAGTTTCATTCATGTGAATTAATAAGGTTTAATTTATATTGGGTAAATAACTAAAAATAGAAAATGTTTCTTCATACTTATTAACTCACATTTTTTCAGGTAAAAAGACTTCTTAATTAATTCACAACTCCCACCAGAATTGGCCACTAAACTGCTAACAACAACCTAAAGCATTTCCAGCTTGTGATGCTACACATCTCAAAATTTCTCTTAACCAATTCCAAAAAAACTCCAAAAGCTTCTGCATCACGTGGTCAGGTTAGTCACAGCAAAACCCCACTCCTGGTACCAATTACTGTTTTAGTCAGGTTTTTTTCTGCTATGACTAAAAGATTTGACCAGAACAATTGTAGAAGAGGAAAAATTTTTTGGGGAGTTCATGGTTTCAGAGGTCTCAGTCCATAGTTGGCTGGCTCTATTTCTCAGGGCTTGATGTGAGGTTAAATATCATAGAAGAGTGTGGTGGAGAGAAGTGGCTCACATGATAATTAGGAAGCATAGTGAGAGACTTTCTTGCCAGATACAAAGTCATGCCCTCAATAACCCACCTCTTCAAGCCACATCCTACTCACCTTCAGTTACCACTCGGTTACTCCCATCAGGTGATAAATTCAATGATTAGTTCAAGGCTCTCGTATCCCAATCATTTCTCCTTTATTTGTTTCACACATGAACTTTTGGGGACACATCATCTTCAATCCATAACAGACTGCCTCTGAATGAAGAACAACATTACCACTGTGTCTTGCATTATCTTTCACTTGCTCCATCCTCAAAACTTGGTCCCTAGACCTGAGCCTTGCTAACAATAGGCATAGTCAGTAGGATTTGGCACAGGTTGGGAGATGCATCAACCCTGGTAGACAAGGAGGGGGGACTATGGCCCCCAAGTATCATGTGGCATTCATTCATCATGGTCCTATTGACATGGACTCTTGTGGAGAATTGGGACACAGTGAATGTGTCACCTATGGGTATAGAGGGACTTTGAAGACAGTGAGTTCATGCTTAAATCATAGTGTTGCCTGGGAATGCACAAGTGGGGAGAATATTTTTCACTGTTCTAAAAGCAAATCTGGACTAGACTCTGCAGGATGCCATGCATCTCTGTGCCCTCCCAAAGAAGCAAGAAGTCTTGGAGTAGCATATTTTTGCCTTGGAAGCTGAGTTATGTGAAACAGGCAGATCCCAACCTCCTAGGTGGAGGTGAAAGCTGAAGAAAAACCTGAATAGGAGCCCCAGTTGCAAGTCCACTCCATGGTGCAGCAGAAGATGAAACACGAAGAGCCTCAGGAAATCAAACAGTGTGGCAGCCATATGTTACATGACATGTTCAATAAACATGCATGCTTTCCATGTACATGATGTACTCATTTCTGTTATTAATGTAGAACTATATTTATTGTGTCAATGCATGCTTAGATGAATTTATTTCACAATATGCCATTTGTTAATGGAGCAGAGACTGTCTGTTAACTATTTTCTTTCATCCTGGGCATACTGCTCTATTATATTTATCAAGCTTCCTTGTACTTATCTCTGATCATGTGATTAAGCTTTCTACAACTGAAAATGAGTGGAAGTAACATGTGCCATTGCCAGGAATGTGCATACAAAATTCCATTTTTTTCCCCATGCTATTTCCTTTTCTTGCTGTCTGGGATGTTTTAACTCAAGGTTGTCTGGACAGTTCTATGCTCATGATGACAAAGTTTTCTTCCATTCTGGCCCAAGAATCATGAATTATACCATGGAAAAACATATCACCTGCTTCTATGCTCTAAATTTTGACTTAAGAAAAATTCCTCATGTTAGTTACTATTGTCTCAGCTACTGCTATGAAGTCAAAGTATAAATTTCTTTTGTAGATGCAAATAATCTCACTTGGTATGTAATAGGTGGACTATTATGGTAGATATAAATAGTTTTTCCTGGCCTATTTATGCATGTTATGTGTTTGTATCCACATGGATGTGAATAGGTGTATGTTTTTGGTATGTCTCAGTTTATACTCAGTAGCATCTTGAATATGTATTCATTTTATTGAAGGTGCCCCAAGACAACTTCACCCTCCATGCCTCTCTAAGTGACCATTAGGAAACACACAAGCCCAAAACATGATCGAAATTATCAGATTATCCTCAGAAATTTGCGTAGAAAATATCAGACTGTCTTCAGAAATATGAGCTACAATTTCTATGTTGGGGTTGGTTCCAATCTGTCTCCTACCACCACTGAAGAGTGGTACTATCACAGAAGAGTGATTTGTTTACACTTAACCTATATATACCAGCATTATCCCATTTCCCTTAAAAAGCCAAATCTTATCCCAATATATCCATCATGGCTAAACAGTGTTTTTGTGTTTGCCTCTTTTTTCCTTTACATTTCACATAGGAGCCCCAGTTTTCTATCTTAGAGTCTGAAACAAAAAAATTTTTTATTCCTGAGTACATAAAGTCTATATAACTTCATATGCATCCCTGTACCACTGGTTTCAAAGTGTTTAAATTTCTTTCAATATTTCCCTCATTTGTATGAGCCACTTTCATTTTCACTAAAAGGAAAAATGGCTATTAGAAAATTTATAACATTATTTTCTCTAAGTTTAATTAAGAAGAGTCTAATGAAAGACATTTGTCAGATACATACTGACTTTGTGTATGTGACCTGGGCCCAAAGCCACAGAGACAAAACCGACATCATTGAATTTTATTTATTTATTTATTTTGCTCTGGATCATCTCCCTTCTTTCCTTTTTCATCCATTTCTCTTGTTCTTTTCATCCCTCTCATGTCCCCTCCTATTCTATTAACTAAAAATGCTCTCTTCTCCCTTCTTAGAAGGCAATTCATGATTATCATAGGTTCATAGAGTATGCCAACACATACCCCTTGACTTCTTAGCAGGTTGGGGGATGCATATCCTTTCCAGATGTTACCTCTTTTGCCATCTCTTCATGGTTCAACTCTTCAGAGGGTTACTTAGATCAGACAACTTCTATCAGAATCTCAACTCTCCAAAAGGTTAGGGGATGGTGGCTAAGAATGAAAGCTGTACCTGAAGGAAAAAATGGAGTGATGTTGTGTGCTCATTAAATTGCTGTACGTAACAGTGCCCAGTACAACCTCAGGGTTGTTATGGACAAGTTATCACTAAGGTCTCAACAGTGCATTGTGACCTATTGATGACATCACATAGTCCAAGGACTCAGCCAATAGTGACAGTACTACAGCATGATAAACCCCACCATCTAAGGTGATATATTTTATAGTGGAAATTCTATCATTAACTCGAATTTTCATACTTTGCACTTGATACCAAAATTAGAGGTGATATGGATTAAACAAAGTAAAACCTTCTATGTATTTATGGGCTCTGAATTACTCAATCTCCCCAGTGATGTGAATATGGCAGTACACAAGAGTGCCAGGCTCAGTACCATGCTAGACTCAAAAAAATAAAGGCTATATCTCATAAGTACAATGTATAGTATTTAGCAGCCTAGGTGAAAGGCATGCTGGAATGTAGGTGTGGGTCTGAGAATATCTCATCCATCCATATACCCCCAAATCCATAGGAAATGCTTATTCTAATTGTATTGATTTCCTACTGCTTTTATAGAAATTTATCAAAATTTTATCATTAAAATATAAGCATATTATCTTGCATTTATTGAGGTCAAAAGTCCAATATGGGATGTGAGGCCTTAAATGAAGGTTTGAGCAGTGCTGCTCCTATCTGATGCTCAACCTGAGGATTTTTTAGGATTTTTCCACTCCCCCAGCTTTCAAAGCTTCCTGCAATTCTTAGCTGTTGTTCATGTTCTTCAACCGGCATCAGTCCAACATCTGCTTCCATGATTACAGGTTCACTCTGACTGTACCTTCTTAGCTGCCTTTCATAAAGGCCATTGCAATGACCCTTACTCTACCCAGGTGATCTAGGAAAATCTTTTCTTTAAAAATCCATGACATCATTGAATTCATCTAATCTGCAAAGTCTCTTTTACCATGCAAGGTCACATTTTCATAGGTTTCATGGATTAGGAGGTTGACATTTTAAGGGGAAATGTCAGAAGAGAGGGTTCTTTCTTTATCCTGCTATACCAAAATCACAGGGTTTCAGAGATAATTCACTTATAGCAAAATATAGTAGTATGAGAGTGAGAATGGAAACTGGAAATTGAACAAAAATTTGGAATGAATTACACAGCTATGATATAAACATATTGAATAAAACAAAGCAGAATGAAAAATGCACTTGATAACTAAAAACTAATATGAGGAATAAAATGACAATTACAAAAAATGTTTCATACTAACTCAGGCAAACATATTAATAAAGAAGAATTCCAAGACAGGATGACAAATCAATGTGAATAAAAGAATGAGAGTTCCAAACTCTGAGAAATGGAGATGCTAAACAAGTCTGTAAGTGAATAAATAACATAATTAGAATATGAAAGACATAGGGAGCATAAAATTTATTATTTGGTAAATAAATTTGTATCAAGCATGGTGAGGAAAAGAAACAAAACATAATTAAGTTGAAGAAAAATTTTTCTTTCTTTTTTTTTTGTACTGAGAATTGAACCTAAGAGGAGTTAAACACTGAGCCACATCCCCAGCACTTTTTATATTTTATTTAGAGACAGGGTCTTCCTAAGTTGCTTAAAGTCTTGCTAAATTACTGAGGCTAGATTTGAACTTGTGATCCTCCTCCCTCAACCTCCTGAACTTTTGGGATTAGAGGCATGCACCACTTTGCTTAGACAAAGAACGCATTTTTAAAAATACAAGTCAAAGGATGCAACTAAGTAAAAATTGTTATTACTGACTGAAATAGGTTAACAACTTAATGGTTTAGTATGGCCAACTAAAAAATAAATGGAAATGTCAATAATTGAGACAGTCCTGGAGCACCTCGTAAGACAGAGAAGGATGAAAAAAGAGACTGCAGTGAACATGCCTGACCAGGGTTTAAAGGACCTGAAAATAGAACACTATTCCTTGAAAACCGTATAATGTAATTGGATCTATCAATTCCCACTGTGTCTCAATTCCCATGGTATGTCTGCATGATGTCTCTTGACTTTTACTCCATCTGCTCCTCCTGTCTTGAAAACTCACATAACATCCTGGGATCAATTATTATTGTGTTGGGTGAGTGTATGATTGATTGTTCAAATAAAAGCTGCTTCTGGTCAGAACTTTGGAGGAATATATCTGTGTATACCTGATCTCACATGGTACTGTGTTGCCAGTATTTTTTTCCAACTCAAAAGCCATACATGGATTATCATAAGAATTAAGAGCTAAAACAATTAATAATTCAGTGTCCATGAACCATATTTGAAAAAGCACCCAAAATGATCAGTTTGATCATGAAATCCAACAAACTAAGAAAAGACTTTAAAAGTTTATTATATGAGTATATGGTAAAGGACTGGAATGAACACTAAATCCACATATATATATAAAACATGAGAGGGGAATATGGAAATAGTGATTAGAGAAAAAAATGTAAATTTGCAAATGTTTTAAAAAGTGGAAAGAGCTATAAAAACCTGGAGATGTGCACAGAGGACGAGGTTAAAATGTGTTAATACCTTTATCAGTAATCTCAGGATTAAATTTATGCTTCTCTAAATGATATAAAACAATACCCTTTTCAGTATCTGATATCTTTTTATCTTCATTACATGGAGGATTTTAAATATTAATATGCTAGTGTTTATGAAACATTTAAAGTTTAACAAGACTGTTAGATTCCTGCCAGTTTTATTTTTTTTACAACAAATTCAAGAACTGTTAAGTTCAATATATAATTTAAAATATTAGCTTTCAATTTTTGGAGAACAAATTCTGTTTTAATTCCTATCATCTGTTTTTCTCACATGCATTTAAGAGTTCTATTGATGTGTAATTGATATGCATTAAAGAAGCATATTTAAGGATACAATTGAATGGGTCTGATTCATCTACCCGTTTTGCTTCTTATTTATAGGTAGGGGTAGATATGCTATTTCTTTGTGATAGCATTTAACTTATATTACATTTGAGTAGTAAACTTGACAAGTTGAAAGCCTGCCTCACCAACTTAGCAAGATGCTGTCTCTAAATAAAACATAAAAAATATTGGAGTGTGTTTCAGTGCACCCCTGTATTCAATCCCTGGGGGAAAAAAAGAAAAAAGAAAAAAAGTTTTCTTTGAATTAATTATATTTTTGTTTCTTTTATTCACCTTATTTTTTCTAAATTTACTTACCAAACATTATATTTTATGCTCCCTTCTATTTCTTTCACATTTTAATAGGTTATTTATTTAGTTATGCACTTGTTTAGTATCTTTACTTTCCAGAACTCCAAACTCTGCAATTATTTTTTTTTTTTCACATTGATCTTCAATCTGGTCTTGGAGTTCTTTATTAAATTTTTTTTTGCATGAGTTGTGTTGCACAAAACATTATTTTGTAATTGTGTTTTCATTCCTTTGATTAATGTTTAATTTTCAAATGACATTTTGTTTCTTTTATTTTGTTTTATTCATTATGTAAACATCACTGTGTCAATCCATTCCAAGTTTTTGTTCAGTTTCATGTTTCCACTCTCATAATATTACATTTTACTAGAGGTGAATTCTCTCTGAAACAGTGCAATTTTATTTTGGCATAGCAGGATGAAGAAAGAACCCTCTACTCTGACAGCCACTCCTCTTCCAAATATAAACCTCCTGATTCTTAGAACAGAAGAATTTGTGACCTGGCATGCAAAGGAGACTTTGCAGATGAGATGATTTCAAGTCTATTATATGGGATTATTTTTGTGAATTATCTGTGTACAGTCAAGGTCATCACAATGAACTTTATATGAGGCAGCTCAGAAGGTGTTGGTCAGAGTAGAGATGCAACAATGGAAGCAGATGTTGGACTGATGCTTGATGGAGATGATGAGCAAGAACAACAGCTACAAACTGCAGGCAGCTCTGGATACGGTGGGGGGAAAATAGGAAGATCCTCAACTTGAACCTCCAGAAAGGAGCAGCCTGCTGACACCTCAAGTTCCTTAGTGGACTTTTGAACTCAAGATCTACAAGAGAAAACATATTTAACTGATGAAGTTGTGATAATTTTCTATTGAAGCAATAGAATAACAATAAAATAAGAACAACCCTTTCCCATGGATCTTAACCTAATTGAGTCATTTACTTTGAGGTAAAATATATATATTTTTCCTTTTAAAAATATTAAAGATTATTGAGTTAATAATATACTTAGTGTTACATAGTAGTCTGTTAATGAAAACTTGTGATTATTTTATTGAGTCATATTTTCTTTTTGACATCTCCAGACACTCCCTCACATGGTATATTTTACTCAGTTGACCATCTATCCTTGGAAATTAATTTAATACCAATCAACAACCAAAATTTATTGATTCATTTTTTTCAGTTTAGAGGCTTAAAATCCAAAACCCCCAAAGAAGATGTAAAGATAGAGATACCAACCTTGTAAATGTCCCTTTATAAAGTGAGATTATAAAGTACTAGGCTATTTGTTTTTCTGTTTCATGAAATTTTGCCTTAAATGTCCATGTAAATCAATATTTTAGTTTATGAAGTTTCCTCATTAGGCTATATCTACATAATCATTGGTTACAGATTTACCCTCCCATTTTTTTTTTACCAATTTGATACGTGCATGCAAGATAATACTTATTCTTAACTTTTACATTTTAAAATAGCTTACAAAACTGGAATGATATTGATAAACATGCCTCTAATTCAGGGGCCATGATAAATGAGAGAACTCTGAAGAATAAGCCAATGGAGGTAAATGAGAATGAAGGAGTCTAGACCATGATAATAATAAAGACTAAGATTAAAAACATATTAACCCTAAAATAAAAGGTGCATTTCAAGGTGTGAGGTAAAATTAAACTTCCTTCAGAAGACAGACTGGGCTCAAGGATAGAAATATGGGCTTGACAAGAACAGAATTCCTGACAAAGAATAGGTATGGTGAAGCTGGGTGTTATCTTCTTTCTGCCAAGTGGAAGAGGTGAGGAAGAGTGGCAGAAGAGATGAGTCTGGCTGTGAAGATACAAAAGACTCTCACCAGCAGCAGGGAAAATTCAATAACTGCCAGCAGTGTATGGATGGATGAGATATTCTCACACCCACACCTTTTTTTTTTTAAATTTTTACAGACTGCATTTTGATTCATTGTACACAAATGGGGTACACCTTTCCATTTCTGTGCTTGTACACAATGTAGTCACACCATTTGCGTAACTGTACATGTACATGGGTAATGATGTCTGTCTCATTCCACCATCTTT
Organism: Sciurus carolinensis; assembly: GCF_902686445.1. Classification (NCBI taxonomy): domain Eukaryota; kingdom Metazoa; phylum Chordata; class Mammalia; order Rodentia; family Sciuridae; genus Sciurus; species Sciurus carolinensis. The sequence goes on from NC_062219.1 coordinate 28,754,872, forward strand.
TGTACCCCAACTCCCTCCCCCTCTCATTTCCCTCTACATAATCCAAATTTTTTCCATTCATCTCTTACCCTCCACCCCCCACTCCCATTATGTATCATCATCTACTTGTCAGAGAAAACATTTGGCCTTTGGTATTTTGGGACTGGCTTATTTCATTTAGGATGATATTCTCCAATTCCATCAATTTACCTGCAAATGCCAACCTAGATGCCCTTCAATAGATGTTGGATAAAGAAACTGCGGTATATACACACCTACATTCTTATATGCCTCTCACCTAGGCCTCTATGTACTGTAAATAGTACTTGTGAGATACAGCCTTTACTTTTTCTATGAGTCAAACATGGTGGTGAGCATGATCCTGTCTGGTACTACCACATCCTTACCACTGGGAGATTGAGTAATGTAGTTGCCATAGATACATAGTAGGATTTCCTTTGTTTAATCCACATCAATTCTAATTTTTAAAAAATTTATTTATTTTGATTCATTGTACACATTTGCAGGTAAATGGATGCAGTTGGAGAATATCATGTTAAGTGAGATAAGCCAATCACATCATTTCTAATTTTAAGTGTAATTTATGAAAGTTCAAAATTCCAATTTATAAGCAGTGTCATCTTAGATGACGTATTTTAGCAATGCTGCAGTACTATAAATATATATTGGTGGGTCCTTGGGCTATGTGATGTCATCAATAGGTCATAATACACTGCTGAGGTCTTGGTGATAGTTCTTCTCATAACAATCCTGAGGCTATAATGAGCACTTCTCGGGAGAGTGATTTAGTGAACAGATAGCCTTGCTCTATTTCAAGTGTTGTTTCTTCAGATACAGCATTCTTAGTCATTATCAGCTAACTTTTGAGAGTTGTGCCTCTGAGAGAAAGTTACCTGATTTGAATGATCCTCCAAAGAGGTAAACCGTAAAGGAAAGACAATAGTGGAAACATTTGGAGAATGTATTCATTCTTCAACCTGCAAAGAAGTCAAGGGGTAAGCGTTGGCATGTTTCCTGGGCTTTAGAAAACCAGGAACTAACCTTCTAAAAGTGAAGAGACAGAATTTCTAGTTAGTGGAAGAGGAGGGGAGGAGAGAGGGATAAAAATATCCAGAGAAGTAACTGAAAGAGGGAAGAAAGGAGAAAGTGGCATTTTTCTAGCTCCTGAGGTCTTTCTGAGGTCACAGATTGTCCGAGAAGCATTTAGAGGACCCAGATCTTCTCTCTTTGGCTTTGGGCTCAGGCTACCTACACAGTCATTGTGTATATGTCGATTTTCTTTCATTAGTATTCTTCCTAATTAAATTGGGGGAATAAACAATGTTATGCATTTTCTTACTGCAATTTCTTTTAATTTGAATTAGAATAAGATATATTTTATGCTTGTATAATCATATAAAAATAGTGTCATGTACAAATAAAAAGAACCAATAAAATAAAAATTTTAAATATGAAATGAAAGTGTCTCCTGGAAATGTGGTAAAAATACCAAATGCTTTAAAACTGATTGTACAGGGATGCATATAAAGTCATATAGAATTTGTAAACTCATGTAAAAATTGTTTTGCATCAATCTCTAAAATATAAATGTTATGATACTATATCCAGCATAAAAAAAGAGACACAAACACACAAACACTCTTTAACCATGATGGCTTAATTGAGAAAACATTTGACTTTTTACAGGAAACTAGATAGTAGTGGTAAATATGTAGTTTAACTGTAAAGAAATTGCTCCTTTGAGATAAAACCATTGTTCAGTGGTGGTAGAGCAAATTGAAGCCAACCCAATATTCCAAAATGAAGACAAACTGATATTTCCAACAAAAATTTCCAGAGTAATCTGACAATTTAAATGAAGTGCTAGACTTGTGTGTTTTATAATGGTCATTTGAAGAGGCCTGGAGAGGGTGTCTTCCGGCACCTTTGAAAAAATCAATACATATTCAAGTTTCTACCGAGTATAAGTTGAGACATGCCAATCACATATAAGTTTTCACATCCATGTGCTTACACACAAAGCAAGCACAGTAAATTGGTCTGGGGAAGATACATAGTTACATCTACATAATTACCCACTTATTACATACCGACTGACATTATTTGACTTAAAAAAATTTACACCACAACTACATTGGAGCAGACCAGGCAAAAATAGTCATCATGAGAAATCTTATTCTAAATTACAACTCAGAGCACAAAGCAGGTGGAAACGACAAGTGTCCTAAATTCTGCATTTTATGATTATGGAATAGGGTGGAAGAAAATATTTTTCATTATGAGCATGATGCTTTCTAGGCAACCTTGGTTTGTCAACATTCTAAACAGCAAGAAAAGCCCAGAACATGGAGAAGAGTGGAATTTTGTATGGTCATGCCTGGCATTGGCACATGTTATTTACACTTATTTCTATTTGTATAAAGCTTAATGACATGATCAGGGCTAACTGCAAGGAAGTTTGGTAAATGTAACTCAGTTGTTTGCCAGGGTTAAAAGGAAAGAGCTAGCAGTTTCTGCTCCATTAGTAAATGACACATTGTGCAAATAGTCATCCATAGCGTGTATTGGCATAATAAATATTGCTCACATTAGGAGTAGGAATCAGTTTATTATTCATGCAGATGGAAACCATACATATTCATTGAAGATGTCACATATTAGATTCTTACTCTGTGCTTAACAATAGATAAATACACAGGAACAACAAACAAGAACCACATCTCTTACTTTAGTTTCTCAGACAAGATCAAACTATAGAAAGTTCTCTGGGTGTGTGGACAAGAGGTGGGCTAAGAGGTCTAGTGTATTATAAGAGAAACATACCTATGAACAATAAGGCAGCATGAGCAAGCAAAAAACATGTTGGATTGTCAGAAAGATTTAAATGTACTAAGAACTGCAAACAGGATATTAGTGATAGGATCTTCAAAAGCTGAATTTCCCACACCCAATCCAATAGCACTGCATTCACGTTTTTTTATAGGTAATACACTCACAATTATTTCTTCATAGATCCATCTGCACTCCTCTATTCTCTCATTTCCCAATCTATCACATGCACATGAATTCTCTACGTTCATTGTTTATTTCTATCTTAAAACTAGAAATAATTACTTTGATGTCTAGGTGACCCAAATTCATTGACTTTTTTACTTCGTACAAAGTGAAATATAACATATATACTTTGTGACTGGTTCCTTTCACCCACTAGATGTGAAAATGTCATCCATGCCTGTGTGACTCTAGGGTGTTTAGTCTTATTATTGAATATGTTATATGAGTATAAATGAATGCTTCATGTACTTTTGATGGATCTGTGTTTTCAAAACTTACATGATTTGGTTATATGCATTTATTTTTATATCCTCATTTTTTTTTTTGACATGTTGGATTACGTTTATTGATTTATGAATGTTGAACCATCCTTGCATTCCAGGGATGAACCCCACTTGATCGTGGTGCACAATTTTCTTAATATGATTTTGGATACGGTTTGCCAATATTTTGTTAAGGATCTTTGCATCTATATTCATCAAGGATATTGGTCTAAAATTTTCTTTCCTTGATGTGTCTTTTCCTGATTTGGGTATGAGGGTGATATTAGCTTCATAGAATGAGTTCGGTAGGGTACCCTCCTTTTCTATTTCCTGGAATACTTTGAGAAGTATTCCTCATATTTTTTGTTCCCTTACATTTTAAAAATAAACTCATTGCTCTAGATTCAGAGAATATTCTCATTAGTTACATTGAACAGTTAAAGCAGGTAAAAATGAAAACCACAATGAATCAAAATGCAGTCTGTAAAAAATTAAAAGATAAATAAAAAATAATAAAAAAATGAAAACTGCACAAGTTATACACATAGAAACATGAAAGCCCTTAATCAAAGGAAAATAAATCAATACATATGAATATCGGTCAAATTAGAACATTACTCAAAAAACCTTCCACAGTCAGACACACATTAAACCCTGACCCAATATTATCCAACATGATATGAGCATATTTACACCAAGTGCACTCATTCACCATGCGTCATTTGATTGTACTGTGAGTATTATACATTCCAGGTGTCCATACAAGAATCTTGGACATTTAAATACTGGGTGATGTGCTTGGTTAGCATTTTAAACAATATCATGGACATAACATCATACATATTTAATGACTTCAAAACCAAACATTACCAAATGTTTGATTTGAGGTTGTGATTCCCTAGGATGTGAGATGTAGAGAATGAAAGTATAAAAATGCAGGGAAAGGCAAACAGCACCCAAGACCTTGACCAAGGTTGGTGTGTATTAGAAGTCTTGAGAGGTCTAGGTGTAAGTGCAGAGTACTGAAGAATACCAGGTCACTGTACAAGACAAAAGTATTTGTGTGCATTGGGTTGAAGAAGTAGGATAGGAAGATGAATGCTAAGACTTGAGAAGCTATCTTATCTCTAAGTTCTTGCCCCCATGGAGAATTCTAGAATTTGCTCATATATTTTGGTTCTACTGTGTATGCGTTTGCATCCTGTAAAGAAAGAACTGGTAGGTGTAAGTGTCCAGGCTCAATGTCAGCAGATTTTTCAAAGCAAAATTTGGCAAATAATGTACATTAATAGCTCTGCTCTCACAAAATGTCGTGCATTATCAGGAACAGTGCTGATGGCATGCATGCCAATCCAAATGAAGAAAGTCTAGTCCATACCCCCATATGCAATGATAATATGCTGTTCATATAGGGTTTTTTTTGTACAATATGCAATTTATATTTTCTAAAGTCATGGGCAGTATCTATTCTTAGAGCTTGGCACAAGGCATTCAAAAAACAATTTTGATTGAATAAATGAATGAGCTACTTTAGCTCCATGGACTTTGTTCCATTTTCTTGGTGCTTCAAACTTACACATGTCTTATCCACATTCTGTGCACTCTTTGGAGGAAAAAGCCTTGGTCCTTGAGGAAAATGTTTTATTCTCTAACTCAGATAATTTGTCCTGTGGCTTCTCTTTCTATATACACACAGTTATGCTGGCATCCAGAGGGTAGAACAGCAAATTTTAGGTAGAGGAATAGAGTGGGAATCTAAGCATATCTGAAAACTCCAGCTCAGCATCATTGTTGTCTCTGAAAGAAAGATGTAGTTTGGATCCAGTCCAGATCTTCACCTCACCTCTTCATTGCTGGGAATCTGGATCTCTGCTTCTCTGCCATCAACAGGATCTCATCAAAAATATTTCTTAATTTTGGGGGTAAACTGGAGAAACTCTCTTTTTATGTTTTGTGGAGAAAATGTCATATGTGAAAGGAGAAGAGGTGAATTCATGAGAACAGCATCCTCAACTTTTATTGTTAGTCAGACCTGAATAGTACAACAGAAATGTCTGATATGTGAAAATGTAGAGGATCCATGAACTTCATTTTAACATCCTTTTAATAGTACTATAGACAATGACATGTCAATATGACTTAGCAATCAAAACTATAAAAAAAGGTAGATCCTTCAAATACAACAAAACATTTAAATTGTTTGATGATCTATTAATCCATAATTTTGTAGGGATTGCATATAAGTATATTTAAATCTATGGAAGATATAAAAACATAATCTAAGTACTATCAAGAAAGAATTTTAAAAATTAATCAGTGGTTTCAAAAATGAGTAAAAAAAATTCTAAAATTTTGTCATTTTTTTTTTGAATGGATAGAAATATCCCATCATTCCCAGAAGGTTGGTTCTGGGCCCAAAATGTGCACTAAATAGGACTTCAGAGATGAAAACATTCTGTCTTTCTATTACAATTTTTAAAATTTTTTTATTTGTTTTTTTTATTTGTTCTTTTTAGGTAAACATGACAGTAGAATGTATCTTAGCAAATTATACATACATAGAGTATAATTTTTTCTATTTAGGATCCCACTCTTGTGGTTGTACATGATGCAAGTTTTTCTGGTCCATGTGTCCAAATGCAAGGCTAGAAAAGTTATGTCTGATTAATTCTACTGTGTTTCCTAATCCCTTCTCCCTTCCTTCCCTTCATTTCCCTTTGTCTAGTTCAATAAATTTCTATTATTCCCCTCCCCAACCTCCCTTGTTTTGGATTAGCATCCACAAATCAGAGAAAACGTTTGACACAATTTATAAACTTGTTAATTCCATCTCTTTGGAAATGTAGATGAAGAGGAAATTAGAAAATCTGGATTTTATGATATATTTTAAATCCCTGATTCAAGTAGATTGCTTCAAAGGGACACAACATTTTCAGGGAGAGGAAAACACCCAACCACTCAGAATGTGTTCTTAATTTGTGAATTTTCCAAGATGTGCTCTAGAATAATCAGTGGAGATGCCAAGCTTAGAACCGTGTGTGGATAACGTATGTTTTGCTGGTCTGGGAATGGTTCCACCACTGATAAGGCCAGGTGATAACTATGCCAGCTGAGAGTAACTAAGCACACCAGAGGGAAGTTCTGATCAGTTATGGAGCCAGTGGCAAAGATCCAAATTGGGTTTCCTACTGAAGCTTAAGAACTTCTCACAAAGCTCTGATTCTGCAGAGATGGGGTAAGAGGAGTCACAGGAGTAGAACTTTGGATGATGATGCAGTGGTCAAAGAGAAAGTCATTCAGTTTTTCACTATAATTTCCAAGACTTTGAGAACTTTTATGCAGCAATATACAGTTGACAAACCAAAGCACTTTACTAGCACACCAATATGAAAATGTATGAGCCTCTTATACAGAGCACAAGACAACTCATGCCATTTATGTAGAATCCAGTCCTGCTGAGATACATCATTCCTGCAAATATGTTTGTATAACTAGGTTTGGAACTTTTAAGAGCATTTAGAACATAATTATGAGAACAAGTGATGTGTGCTATTGCACATTGTATAATTGGAAGATATTTGAAGGTTAAACAAATGACACATTTGATTTTCTCTTTTTCAATAATCTCAAACTCAAGATTCCTTCCACATTATAGACCATCCAAGTTGGCACAAGACCATGAACAGACAGTAGAGGACACAGACTCTGAAAACAATTTCTGTGTTTTTTCAGGGGACTAGCTCCTTTAGAGAGGTATAGGGTAGAGGAGAGGTAGGGTGGAACACTGAATTGAACAATACACAGTTCCTAGAGAACCCTTGAACAATTCTAACTTTTAGCTAGCTATCGACTATCCATGATTTAAGGTACACCTCTGTCTGTCACTTCCTCCTATATATGTGTATGTATACATTCATATAAATACATTTCTTTATAAAAATTTTACCCCAAATCCTTAATTTTCAATTCTCAGGAGGAAATTAAACTAATAATAATGTACCCAATCTTTAGTAATTTCACATCATATTTGAGGTATGGATCAATTTCCAATATCAGATACAAGAAATCTATTTCCAGTAATATCCAACACACACACACACACACACACACACACACAATTACACTATTTGCTTTTTACATTTATTTTGAAATTTAGAATGGGAAACTCACCTTAATATGTGTGAAAGTAATTTTCATGACTGTTAACAATGACTGAAACTGAATGTCCATGAATCCAAATATGTGTCTGATGGAACAGAGCACAAATAGTACTTCTTTCTCAGTTTGTTGTTCCTGTATTGTTGTTGTTGTTGTTTCTTTCTGCACAATTCCAGAAGTCTCAAGAGGTTGCTTCTGATCAATGAATGATAAGCAAAGCTTGATCTCAGGCGTCAGGAGAAAATTCCTCGACCTCAGTGTACTTGTGCGTATTCTCAGCACACAAGTTGTTTTTATTGATGAGCATGATAAGGCATGGACAAATGTGGGAGCTGAGCTTGGACAGGAGTTGCACCCGAGCTGCTAGCCACTCACTCACTTCACTCACCTTTCAAATACAGGATAGGGATTCAGGGCAGAGGGACTAAAACCAAGGCCTGTATGCAAAACTAAACAGTGCCTTCAAAAATAAGACAAAGTTCATTTTTATTGATGGGCATGGTAAGGCAGTTGAAAATATGGGATGTGAACATGGCCAGGAAATACAGCTGAGCTGGTAGTCAAAACCTTGCTCACTTTCCTCTCCTTTCAAATATAGGACAGAATAGGGAAGAGGCATTAACACCAAGGCATCTTGGCAAAGGGGATGTGACTTCAAGAATAGGACAAACTTCCTCAGCACAGACCTCCACATGGACACCGGGCCAGCTGAGGGTGAATCAGTAGACAGTATCAAATATGGAGGGAAATTTGACCAGAAACTTCCTCTCACATGGAACAGACTCAAACACACACTTTCATGTTATACTCCTTCCTCCTATGTATTGCTCCATTTCTCCCTCCTTTTACTACTTCCCTCACACAACCATCTCTTCTTTCCAGGCATTGTTCCCATACTCTATTAGCATTACATAGCAAATTCCTCATGCCCTTTTCCAACATAAAACTATTAATGAATGCAATGCTTTCACTATTATTATTGCCTTACAGACCTCCACACAGGTGACATACTTCAACTGTGTATGGTTTGTGTTCCACTGGTTACATGTCTTTCTTCCTAACTAGGTTGAAGGTGATACAAAATATTTACACATGTAAGCAAAACATGGGGTTAGGTAACATGAATTCAGCTACTTAAACAATAATGCAACATCTGGCAATTATATGTAAGTGCTGAAACCTGTCACTGTGTGTCACTCTGCCCCTTTTAAATATTTACTTTGGAGTGATGTACTTGGATTAAAGCTATTGTAATTTATTTTAATATTTTTATGTGTGTATCATTTGATTAAAATATTTGCTAATTATATGGTATTTTCCAGGTTATATGTCTGGTATGAAGTTAATATCAGTAATATCAATAATATCAATATTAAAACATGTATTTTGCCCTTTAGGAAATTTTTATCTGAGAAATGCAGACAAGTGTATAAATGATTATAATATCATTCAATATATTTTGAAAAAATGATTGCCCATTGTGTAAAATGGCATAGAGTTTTCCTAAATACTAAGTATGGAACCAGTGGAAAACCTATACTTCTTACTATTTATTCAGAATTAAACTCAGCATACTATAGCAATACAAGGATACCAATGTTTAGACCCACACAATTCACAGTAGACAAGTTATGAATATGTCAGTAAAATGAGACTGAGTCTAAGAGTGTTGTTGAACTTCAAATATTTCATACACAGTAGTTCATTAATACTTAAAATCTCCCCTGTAGTTAAGAATAGAGACTTACAATACTGAGATAGGCATAGTGTTAAATTTCATTCTCAGTACATATTTAATCTGAAATGTGATATTAAGAAATTAGCACATTTTATCCTTGCCTCTCTCCCAATTTCATGATGTTACTGTTTTTATTTGTAAAACTTGAAAATTTACATTTTCATTCCTAATCATAATTTCTATGATTGCTTGTCTTGTTTTTGAGTACCTTTGAATTTAATGCTTATCCTGGTCCTTTACCATACTCACATAAGACACTTTTAAAATCAACTCTTCCTTTGCTTAATATCATGGTCAAGCTAGTGGTTCTGAGTATGACCCTCTCTGGTACTGCCATATCCTCACCATTGGGGAGAATGACTAATTCAGTATCTCTAGACACACAGAAGAATTTCTGTTGTTTAATCCATATCATATCTCTAATTTTGGTATTAAGTGCAAGGTTTGAAAGTTCAACTTACTTATAGTATTCCACTGTATAAAATGTACCCCCAGAGGGTGATTGGCTTTAGCAATTATTCAGTACTATGTACATTGGCTGGGTCTCTAGAGTTTGCTGATGTTATTGATAGATCAAAATATAATACTGAGGCCTTAGTGATAACTGGTCTCAAAATGACTCAGATGTTGCACTTGGCTGTAGGGATTTCAGGCCAATGTACAGAGGAGCAATGTCCTTGAGTTGAGCAAACTCCTCAGACAATAGGCCTCCTGTTTGAATGGCTTAGCAATGCACTGCAACTCCTCTGTCCTTGAGACCAAGATACATTGTCTTATTATAATAACATTTGGTACTAATGGACTCTGAGAAGCAAGCAAGTTATATGATCTGCATAAGAGCAAAGCTAACTGCACTATGTAACCTAATGTAATTTAATATGACCCTGGAATAGATAATAAAACTGAACTGACTTTCCCATGGAAGCCACTTCTTGCTGTTCATCATCCTGTGTGCTTGCCTCTTTCTTGCTCTCCCCTTAACCCTTATAGGTGGACTCCAATTAACCTTTATGGCTGGTGCCCTGAGCAGGAACCATTCTGGACGTGTTGACAGGAGAAGGGGATAGTTTACTACCTGGAACAGCCTTTGATACACGTCTCTCATCGACTGTACAAATCCCACTGATAAGCTATGGGGAATTCCCAGTCTGATGCTCAACGTCATCATAGACTGAACTAACTTTCTTTTTTTTTTTTTTTTAAGTTTTTACAATTTATTAATCCTTATGAAAAAGTCTCATAATCACCACAGGTAATGTCACTGCAGAATCTTTACTCCTTTGGCTGTTATCCAATCTCTGGCTCACTTTTTGCCAGCACCAACATTGGCCTTTGCAGTCCCCCTGACTTTCTTCATTCTGTTCTTCCATTCCTTTCCTGTTTTCTTGAGGTATTTTTCTTTTCATACAGGCCATGTCTTGCCAGTCTCTGTTTGGGTTTATTTTTCTTTGCATAATCCAATGAGTCATAGATCATGCCAGAGCCAGTTGTCTTGCCACCTCCAAAATGGGTTCTGAATCCAAACACAAAGATGACATCTGGTGTGGTCTTGTACATTTTGGCTAATTTTTCTCGAATTTCTGTCTTAGGTACTGTTGCTTTCCTAGGGTGAAGAACATCAATGACCATTTGTTTCCTCTGAAGTAGTCAGTTGGTCATGAACTTCTTGGTCTGGATAGTTACTGTGTCATTCATGATGGCGGTAGATCCTCAGAAACCAGGGAGGAAAAGAGAACCACTTTCTGCCGGCCAATCATATCTATGCGCATCCAGACTGAACTTTCTTATTTGCCTCTTAAGGTTAAACATACTGGAAGTAATGCTGATCTTGCTGCTTTGCTGTCTGAAATAAATTCTTGCTGTCTATGGTATTCAGAGATTGGGTCCCTAAGACCCAAAGATTAGGAAGATATAGGTCAAGAATTGCTTAGTACTTGTGCTGAGATGCTATCTCAAAAATAGGCTAGACAGAGCTGCAAACATCTCCAGTAGTCTCTGAAGTTTTTTCTCAGCCCTCTCCTCGCATTCCTCTCCTCTCCCTCCTCTTCCTCCCTGCTGTCCAGTCTCCTTTATTGGAATGTCTCAGGCAGCAGCTGCAGAGGGAGAAACTCAGGCCTCAGCTATCTGCCTCATTAGATTGATTCTAATCAACCAGAATATGAAAAATTGCCTTTTGCTGTGTTTAAAGAATTAAGAAGGACAGTGCTGGAGAGTGGAATCAATAGTAATTTCACTCTTACTATGATAGAGGGACTGGGAACGTGTTATGCCATCATTCCCAATGTTCAGAAAGCATTGGTGAAAATGGTTATTTCTCTTGCCCCAAATACAGTGTTTTTACAAGAATACTCTGATTTAGCCCGTGTTCAGGCTGAGCATAATACTCAAGGAAATGTTAACATTGATTATGATGACTAGTTTTGCACGGGTCAAAGAGGGATATTACGACAACAAGCTCATTTGCCTGCAGCTGCCATTGCCCAGATTAGAACCTTAGTTTGTAAAGCATGGAGGAGGATCCCAGACACTCGGGGTCCTTCCAAGTCCTTTGCTATATAATTCAGCAAACCTCAGGGGAGCCTTTTATTAATTTTTTTTTACTGATTGACTAAAGCTATTGAAAGACGAATAGACAACTTGGAGGCTGCCAATATTCTGACCAAGCAACTGGCTTATGAAAATGCTTACCAAGAAGAATGATAAAATTATGGCATTTGCAGGCAAATGGATGAAATTGGAGAATATCCTGCTAAGTGAAATAAGCCAACCTCAAAAAACTAAAGGACGAATGATCTCGCTGATAAGCGGATGAGGACATATAATGGGGGGTGGGAGGGGTTAGCATTAGGGTTAGGGTTAGGTTTAGGGTTAGGGATAAGGAGTGTGGTAAGAATGAAGGAAAGAAGGACTGTATAGAGGGAAATGAGGGGTGGGAGGGGTGGGGGGAAGGGAAAAAAATAATGAATCAAACATCATTGCCCTATGTAAACGTATGATTACACAAATGGTAAGCCTTGACTCCATGTACAAATAGAGAAACAACATGTATCCCATTTGTATACAATAATAATAATAAAAAAAAGAAAATGCTTACCAAGATTGTAAGAATGTAATGAAATCTATCTATCATAAAGAGGACACTGCACTTTCCGATTTAATAAAGGCATGTCATAATGTTGGAACTGAAACTCATAAAGTGACTTTAATGGCTGCTGTTTTAAAACCCCCTGATAAACTTTGTTACAATTGCAAAAAACCTGACCATCTTCAAAAGGATAGTAAGGTTTTAAAAAAAAAAGGGGGGGGGGCCACAAATATGGCCCAATCAGAACTGTCCAATGTGTCATAAAGGATTTCATTGGGCTAATCAATGAAGATCTAAGACATGTTGGGAAACCCAATTACCAGTCACCTCCCGACCCAGGGCCAAAGGAGGAGGAACATTTTTCAAAAGCAGACACAGATGTCTCCTTCACAAATGTTTCCAATTCAAACAAAAGTTCCTTCCACAAATTCTTTCATGCCACTAGAAGGGAGCAAAGGAGTAGATTTGATTACTGAGGATGCTCAAATATGTCTTCCTGGGGAAGTTTATTTGCTACCCAAATTCAAGGACCTCTACCCAAAGATACCTTTGGTTTAATTTTGCCCTGCTCCCACAGTGCTAAAGAAAGAAAGTTTATAATTCCTGGAGTAATTGATTCTTATTATACTGGTGTAATATATGTTCAAGTTTGGTCTCTTATGCCCTTAAATCTCCCCAAAGGATCCTCCATAGCTCAATTAATTGTCATTCCTCATATTACTGCCCAACAACCCCTAAATGCAGGACTTGGTTCCACTATTATTGAAGCATGTTTACCTATTACTGAAAATAGACCAAACTTTACCTTTCGTTTAAATGAACAGTCAAGCACAGGGTTATTGGACATGGGTGCTAATGTTTACAGTTACACCTTTCTCAATGTGGTCTCATGCATGGCCCTTGCAGAGGGCCACCCTGGTTTGGGGCATAGAAGGCAATAATAAACAGATGTTTAAAAGTTCTCTATGGTTGCGATGCTCCACCCCTTTCAACCCACAGCAAGTTATTACTCATATTCAACCGTACATTATGGCAGTTCCCTTCCTATATGGGGCAGAGACATCTTACACAAGTTACAAATGTCTATGGAATTGTCTTTTTTTAATAGGGGTCTCTGCGGATTTGACCACCTTGTCATTAAAATGGAAGGTTGCCACTCCTGTCTGGGTAGGACAGTGGCCATTGTCTAAGGAAAAGGTGGCTGCTACAGAGGCCCTCATTCAAGAACAGTTATAATTGGGACGTATTGAACCTTCTACCAGTCCATGGAATATGCCCATTTCTATCTTAAAGAAGAAGTCAGGGAAATTGAGATTATTACAAGATTTAAGAGAATTAATAAATGTATACAACTATGGGTCCACTTCAGTGTGGATTGCCTGACCCTAATCTAATTCCTCAGGATTTTTTCTTATATGTAATAGACCTAAAAGACTATTTGTTTGTTTTTAACTATTCCTCACTTTCCCGATTGAGAAAAATTTGCATTCACAGTTCCTGTTTTCAATCATCATAAGCCTGCTGATAGATATCACTGGAAAGTTCTTCCTCACGGTCTGTTAAATAGCCCCACATCATGTCAACATTTTGTAAATAAGGCTCTTCAGCCTTTCTGACAATTCTTCCCACATGTTCTTGTTTATCATTATATGGATGATATTTTGATTGCTTGGCCAATACTTACAGAAGATGCTTTAACTAAATTGCAACACATTCTATTACAATCTGACCTCCATGTGGCCACAGGAAAAAATTCAATGACAACTACCTATTAACTATTTAGGACATAAAATACTCCAACATTATTCCATTCCTCATATTCCAATATTGACTTTTCCTTCTAAACTTTCCTTAGTTCATATGCAGTAATTTTTAGGACATTTAAATTAGGCCCCACCATACATTTCTTTAACCACTGATATGCTGTCACCTTTTTCTGATTGTTGAAAAAGCAACATAATCCCACCATTTTGTTTTCCAGTTAACACCTGCACTGACTGCAGCTCTTCAGCATGTTAATGAAAAAGTATCTATAGTTTTTATAGACTCACAACACTCAATGTTCCTTTATCTCTAGTAATCTTTACAGGAAAGCCTTATGCCTTTGCTGTAGTTGTTGCCATTTATAATCAAGCCTTGCATATAAAAGAGTGGTTATATTTTCCTCACTTTTCAGGAAGAAATGTTCTCCCTTATGCTGATCTGTATGCTCGATTGATCTCATGTGGTCGAAATCATATTTTATCTCTTACAGGAACAGATATTCATGTACTTTATCTTATGGAAAGACTTTACATTTACAGTATAATGTTCTTCATATTATCGAACTGTCTTAACTGATTTTTTTTTAGCTCCTATTGCTTTCCATACACTTCCGGATGAACACCTTTTCTTGTTGTGTCAAGTTTCTCATGCTCCTTCTTCTATAATCTCCATTCCACTCTTCAGTGGGATTACTGTTTATACTAATGGAGGAAAACAACAGGGTGTGGTATTTATATTCACTGATAAAAAATGGACTAATTATTTCACATTGCCTGAAGCTTCTCCTCAGTGAGCAGAATTAGGTGCAATTATTTTGACTCTTCGTATGTTTCCCACTGCCTTAAATATCATTATAGATTCTCAGTATATAGCCAAACTGATGCCTCATATTTCCTCTGCAATTTTATCACCTCATTTAGACTGTAATTTGTTATCCCTGTTTATCACTCTTCAATCCCTTTATAGGATTGCGCAGCTCCAATATTTCTTGCTCACATACATAGTCACACTAAAATTCCTGGACCATTCACTGATGGAAATGCTCATGCTGATGCTGAGGATAAAATCACTTTATCCTTTCTTTTCAAATGCCATGGAATCACACATTTTTTTTCATCAAAATGCTCACTTTTTAATGAAAACCTTTTCTATTTCCTCTCAATAGGCCTGTTTCATCATTAATAATTGCTCTCATTGCACACCTTTTGTTCCCCTACTTGGGAAACTGTCAACCCTCAAGGTTTACATTCTAATGCCCTTTGGCAGAGGGATATAACTCATTTTCCTCCCTTCCACCCCTATTCTTTTTTACATGTTACCGTAGATACATTCTCAGGCCTTATATGGGCCAGTGCACGTTGTTCGGAGGTCTTAGCCTGTATCTCTCATGTGCTCCTTTGCATTGTCACCATGGGTAAACCTCATCATTTAAAAACCCCTGCTTATATTTCTAGTGCCTTTGCTCAGTTTTGTAATCAATGGAGTATAATTCTAATCCATGGAATTCCCCACAATTCTACTGGACAGGCCTTAGTTGAACATGCACATCACACATTTAAAACATGCCTTTTAAATCAATCTCACAAAAGAGGTGAAAGACCTCTACAATGAGAACTACAGAACACTAAAGAAAGAAATTAAAGAAAACCTTAGAAGATGGAAAGATCTCCCATGTTCTTGGATAGGAAGAATTAATATTGTCAAAATGGCCATACTACCAAAAGTGCTATACAGATTCAATGCAATTCCAATTAAAATCCCAATGATGTACCTTACAGAAATAGAGCAAGAAATTATGAAATTCATCTGGAAGAATAAAAAACCCAGAATAGCTAAAGCAATCCTTGGCAGAAAGAGTGAAGCAGGGGGTATCGCAATACCAGATCTTCAACTCTACTACAAAGCAATAGTAACAAAAACGGCATGGTATTGGTACCAAAATAGAAAGGTGGATCAATGGTACAGAATAGAGGACACGGACACAAACCCAAATAAATACAATTTTCTCATACTAGACAAAGGTTCCAACAATATGCAATGGAGAAAAGATAGCCTCTTCAATAAATGGTGCTGGCACAATTGGAAATCCATATGCAACAGAATGAAATAAACCCTTATCTCTCACCATGCATGAAACTAAACTCAAAATGGATTAAGGACCTCGGAATCAGACCAGAGACCTTGCACCTTATAGAAGAAAAAGTAGGTCCAGAGCTTCAACATGTCGGCTTAGGACCAGACTTCCTCAACAGGACTCCCATAGCACAAGAAATAAAAGCAAGAATTAATACCTGGGATAGATTCAAACTAAAAAGTTTTCTCTCAGCAAAAGAAACTATCAGCAATGTGAAGAAAGAGCCTACAGAGTGGGAGAAAATCTTTGCCAATCATACTTCAGATAGAGCACTAATCTCCAGAATCTATAAAGAACTCAAAAAAGTCTACACCAAGAATGCAAATAATCCAATCGACAAATGGGCTAAGGAAATGGATAGACACTTCACAGAAGAAGATATACAAGCAATCAACAAACATATGGAAAAATGTTCAACATCTCTAGTAATAAGAGAAATGCAAATCAAAACTACACTAAGATTCCATCTCACCCCAATTAGAATGGCGATTATCAAGAATACAAGCAACAACAGGTGTTGGCGAGGATGTGGGGAAAAAGGTACACTCATACATTGCTGGTGGGGCTGCAAATTAGTGCAGCCACTCTGGAAAGCAGTATGGAGACTCCTTAGAAAACTTGGAATGGAACCACCATTTGACCCAGCTATCCCACTCCTTGGCCTATACCCAAAGGACTTAAAATCAGCATATTACAGAGATACAGTCACATCAATGTTCATAGCTGCTCAGTTCACAATAGCCAGATTGTGGAACCAACCTAGATGTCCTTCAATTGATGAATGGATAAAGAAACTGTGGTATATATATACAATGGAATATTACTCAGCCATAAAGAATGATAAAATTATGGCATTTGCAGGCAAATGGATGAAACTGGAGAATATCATGCTAAGTGAGATAAGCCAATCTCAAAAAACCAAAGGAAGAATGATATCGCTAATAAGTGAATGATGACACATAATGGGGGGTGGGAGGGGTTAATGTTGGGGTTGGAGTTGGGTTTAGGGAGGGGGGTAGGAATGGAGGAAGGAAGTACTGTATAGAGGGAGGGGAGGGTTGGGAGGGGTGGGGGAGAAGGGAAAAAAATGGCAGAATGAATCAAACAACATTACCCTATGTAAATTTATGATTACACAAATGGTATGCCTTTACGCCATGTATAGACAGAGAAACAACATGTATCCCATTTGTTTACAATAAAAAAAAAACATGCCTTTTAAAACAAACGAACAAAGAAAAATAGGGAATCTAGCCTTTCTCATGTTAATAATGCTGTCACCTATTACCTTGTTAACAATAAATGCTCTTAGTGTACAATATAAAGATAATACACTGGTCCTCTGCCTTGGATGGACAATTTATCCCTAAAAAGCAACTACCGAAGATTTATGTGAAATTCCGAGTTCCACCTGATCAACTGTGGTGGGACCCTGTACCTTTAATTACATGGGGTAAGGAATATGCTGCTGTTCTTACTCCTACAAGTCTTATCTGGATTCCTGCCAGGTGTGTGAGACCCATCAATCATCATGTGTTGACATTGAGAACTTCAAGATCTGATTCTCAATTCCATTTGACCCTGAATGAAGAGGACCCTGATTCAAAGAAGGAACCTCCAACAAGAACAAGAGGCCCAAGGGACCCCCAGTCTTCTAATCATCTACTGACTTGAGAGGATATAAAGAGTTTAACAACATCTGCTTAACAGTTGATAACCTAGGTGGGTTTAGAATGCACCCTGGAAAATTTGGTTATAGCTCTGTTTGACAAACTTACCCCACATTCCACAACTATACTGTTGTGTCCCTGTTGGTGGTGCCCCTGTACAAAAATCTGTTTCACCTTTGGCTTCCTGTACTCATCATAATATTTGGGTCTGCTTAAGCAGAAATTGTTAATTCTTCTGAAAATTTGTATCCATCAAACTATTCTTGATTAATAGGGCTGCTATTGATTACTTGGTATTGTTACATCTTAAGAGATAACAAAATTTAATAATGTGTGCTGCTTCAATTTAACTGATAATAGTAAGCCCATTCAAAGGGAATTGGATCATCTTAAAGATGTAAAGAAGGTGCAACAAGATGATGGAGGTTGGGATTTGTTAGATTGTTTAACCTCATAGCTACTGAATTTTACATGGATCAAACAGCTTTTCATTGGATTATGTTTATTGATACTTGTCTTATTATGCTGTGCTTGTTTTTGCCAATGCCTGCCTTGCTTTCTCCTTCTACCTTCCTTAAGGAAAAGAAAAGTCATGTCTACTCAAAAGGTGATATATATAAAAAAAGGGAGTTTTAAGGATTTCAGGTCAGTCAATGTACAGAGCAGTGATGTCTTTGAGTTGAGCAAACTCCTCGGACAATAGGCCTCCTGTTGAATGACTTAGAAATGTTCTGCAACTCCTCTGTCCTTGAGACCTGGAGACATTGTCTTATTATAATAACACTTGGTACTAGTAGACTCTGAGAAGCAAGCAAGTTATATGATCTGCACATGTGCAAAGGTAACTGCACTATGTAACCTAATGTAATTTGATATGACCCTGGAATAGATAATAAACCTGAACTGGCTTTCCCATGGAAGCCACTTCTTGCTGTTCACCTCTTTATTGCTCTCCCCTAAACCTTTGTAGCTGAACCCCAATCAACCTTTACACTTGGCACTGCTCAGGAGAGTGATTTAGTGAACAGAAATCGCTCCTTGTTTTATTATTGTTTTTGAATATGAAAATTTTATTCCTAATTATCGTCAACTAACTCTTTGAGAGCTGAACTTCACAGTAAACCTCCAAAGTCTTTGACTATGAAGTAAAAGCAAAACTTCTGGAAAACCATCCATCCCCCAGCTTGCTAAGAATTCAGGGACTATGCGTCAATATATACTCTGGGCTTAAGTTTACCAGGAACTGCTTGTTAAATTGTGAGAAAAGAGAATTTCCAGTTAGAAGCAGACAAGGGGAAAAGAGATAGAGAAAAAGAACAAGAGAAGTTACCAAATGAGGAAAGAAAGGAGAAAGGGGTGTTTCTGTTCAATTCCTGAGATCTTTCTGACAGTAGAAAAGATTTATCCAGTTCTTATCTCTGTGGCTGTGGACCCAGACCACCTACCCTCAGTCACTAAATGCCACAGACATAGTGGTGTGTTTAGGCTAATTTTCTTTAAAAAATTACATTTTCTTTCCTTAGAGATATGTATATATGATATAAATTTTCTAATGTTCCTTTTTCCCTTTTAATGATGACATTGGCTTCTATACACGAGGCACAACTGAAATAAAATTTTACACTTTTAAACTGGTTGTACATTGATGAATATAAAATACATAGAATTTATTCACTGAGGAGTAAAAGCTCATTGTTTTGTTAGATGGAAAGTATGGAGTTCCATTGTGCAAGGTAATGAAGAAAGGATACACAAAAAGCACACACGAATACTGCTTTTCCATGATGGCTAAAGTGAGTAGAACAGATTTGGCTCTTTATGGGAAGTGAGATCGTGGTTGTCAACATGGAGATTAACAATAAACAAATCACTCTTGTGAGACAGAAGCATGGTTCAGTGGTGCTAGATGGAGCATTTTTACATGGTGAACAGATTGGAGACAACCCCAACATTCCAAGTCATAGCTTATATTTCTGAGGATGATCTGATATTCCCAACAAAAATTGCTGAGGATAATCTGTTATTTCCAACAAAGTTTGGGGCTCATGTAATTTCCGATGTTTCCATGAAGAGAGCAGGAGAATGAAGTTGTCTTCATTCCCCTTTCTTTACAATCAATACATATTCAATAATTTTTAATCATTATCTGAGACATGCGAAGTACACACACCTATTTAAATTCATTTATATCCATATGACACACACATCAAATACAAAAATAAAGCAGGGAAAGATACATTTATATTTACCATAATTGTCCACTTAATTATATACCAATTCAGCTTATGTGCCTCTCAAAAAAAAAAAAAAAAAGAAAGAAAAGAAAACAGCAGACAAATCAATAGTACCTATCATGAGGAATCTCACTCTTAAATAAGTAACAATTCAGAGACCAGGTGCAGGTGGAAATGACAAGTGTCTTCTATGGCATAATTCATGATTCATGAACTGAGATGAAAGAAAATCATATCATTGTCAATATAGATCTTTCTAGGCAACTCTGCATTAACAACAATCCAGTCGGCAGGAAAAGCAAAACTCATAGAGTACAGATAATTATGCAGTCATGCCTGGCAGTGTCAAATGTCACTTTTACACATTTACCAGTGTAGAAAACTGAATCACATCATCATAGTTATGTATAAGAGAGTTCAATAAATATAATGTTATAGTATGCTCAGGTCAAAAGGAGATAGCTCGCAGTCTCTGCTCCATTTACAAATGACACATTGTGCAAATACTATCATACATAACATGCATTTACACAATAAATATTTCTTTGCATTTAAATTTCAATAATTATTCTATGCTCACATATGAATAAATGACCAGTAAAACTTCACATCATGTACAACCAAAATAATGGTATCCTAATTAGAATAAGCTATACTCCATGTATGTAAAATATCTCAAAATACACACTACTGTAATACAAATCTAAAAAAAACCAAACAAATAAAATATCCAAAAAAAGTTAAGCATTGGAACCATTTTATTTTTCATGCAGATGAAGAACTTGCATGTTCACTAAATGTCACACATATCAGATTTTGCTGTACACTTGTTGATAGGGAAATGCACATGAACACCCAGGAAGAATCACATCTCTTACTTTTATTTACTTAGAGAAGTTGAATTTGAAGAAAGTGAACATGAGGTAAATTTTGAACATGATATAAACTCAGGGAATGAGACTACTATGAGACACACGAATACCTGTGAACAATATGGCAGCATGAGTCCACAGAAAGTATTTTAAATTGTGAGATGGATGTGAACAGCTTCAAATAGGCTCAAAGTGGCAGGATTTTCAAGATCTGGACTGACACATCCAGTCTAAAAACACGTCACATTCATGTATTTTAATGACCAATATCCTCACAATTATCTATAGATTCATCTGCACTCTATCCTAATCTCTCATTTCCTGATAAATTTCCACATGCATATGGATATTCTGTCGGGGTCTTAAGCCCCCTTGCTCTTCTCGACCAGCAACAAGGGAAGGGGACACTCCCCAACAAGGTCAGACCGGGATAGGTAAGGCCGACTGACCGCCCGCTCCCAGCCCTCCAGGCGGAGGACAATCAGACGCGCATCAGGGAGACCCGTCACAGCAGGAACTCATTTATTGAGGAATTCACATAGTTTTTATGTAGGGTGGGGGCTAGGTGGGAACCAATCAGTTTAAAGGTCAGTAAGGCAGGGGGGTTCACGCAGGCAAGAGTCCCATTGGACTATATGGCAAGCACAAGCTGATCACGTTGGCGGAACTGTTGTTAACCAATCTCTGACGGTGGTCCAGTTTATCATCATTAACTATTAAAACCGCCTTTGAGGCCTTGATCCTGCTCACTCACCAGGAAGTAAGGAATCAGCCTGAGTTAGTTAAAGTGTCATTAGTCCCAACATATTCTATGCTCAGTTTCTTAGAAAACTATACCCCAGGGGCCAAGATGGCGGACTAGAGGGCAGCTGCATTTCACGCTGCTCCAGAACGCAAGACTCAAAAGAAGAGATAGTGAGAGACTTGGGACCAACTCAAAGCCGCCGGGTGAGTCTCTCCTGTTGGGGAGGCGTCCCGGATGGGGCGGTAGCCCCGGAACGCAGGGAATTTGTGAAGTAGGGTTGCTCGGCGAGACGCCCCTCCCCCCGCTGGAGCAGTAAACATGGACAACTGGGATCATCGTAGAGGAGGCGGCTCAGCACAGTGCTTGGACTTGAGCAGCCGCTGGGACTCCAGGCGGCTGCCTGGGGAGGAGCTGTGTGGCGAGCTGTTTGGACCCAGAACGACCGCTTCTGAACACCAGGGGGTTGCCCGGAGGAGGAGGAGAGGCCTGGCGGGTCACTTGGTCTAGGAGTGACTGCATCAGAGCCACAGGGGGTTGTCAGAGGAGGAGCTGCGTGGTGAGCTGTTTGAACTCAGAGTGGGCGCTCCTGAGCGCCGGGGGACTGCCTGGGGTAATTGGAGGAGCGCGGCGGGACGCTTGGTCTGGGAGTGACTGCATCAGAGCCGCAGGCAGTTGCCAGAGGAGGAGCTGCGTGGTGAACTGTTTGAACTCAGAGCGAGCGCTCCTGAGTGCCGGGAGGTTGCCCGGAGGAGGAGGAGGAGCGCGGCATGTTGCTTGACCTGGGAGTGACTGCATCAGAGCTGCGGGCGGTTGCCGGAGGAGGAGCTGCGTGACGAGCTGTTTGAACTCGGAGCAGCTGCTCCAGAACACTGGTGACCTGCCTGGAGGAGGAGAGCGGTGGGACGCTTGGTCTGGGAGTGACTGCATCAGAACCACAGGCGGTTGCCAGAGGAGGAGGCGAGTGGTGAGTTGATTGGACTAAAAGCGACCGCTCCTAAACACTGGTGGCCTGCCTGGAGGAGGAGCGTGGTGAGTCACTTGGTCTCGGAGCCACCGCTCCTGAACACCCGGGGGGCTACCCCAAGGAGGAGGAGGAGGAACAGGGCGGGTCACTTGGGCTTGGAGTGACTGCCTAGGGCTACGGGTGGTTGGCGGGAGGAGGAGACCCGAAGTGAGTTGTTTGGACTCCTAGTGACTGCGTCGGAAACCAGGCGGCTGTCCAGAGGAGGAGGTGTGTGGCGGGTCTCTGGGTCTCGGAGCTATTGTACGGGGCTCCAGGTGGTGGCTCAGGGGAGGGGCTGCATAGCCAGGCGATTAGGTGCAGAGCAGGGTCCCAGGAGTTAGGTGGCTTCTTGCTGGAAGAGCCACACAAAGACACGCCTAGGGGCGGAGCGAAGTTTCCAGGACTGCGGGCAGATTCTCTGGGAGAGGCAGCCTAAGGAGACTCACCTGCGAAGGGTGAGGCTCCCAGGCCCAGGACGTAGGTCCGGGCCCCTGGGATCGTTGCAGAGGAAGACAGCCCAGCCCAGGTGGTAGTTGTAGATTGAGGGGAACCTCTAGGAGGGCAACTGACCAGCGAGACGTCTCCACTGAGTGAATCTTCCCGGCCGGGGGAGGTTTTCCCACAGGGACGGTAAAACCGGAGACACAGGCACAAACAGGCCTTGCCTCAGCCCGCAGTCTAGTTCCCCATTGGATGACCATTGGTCAACAAGTGGAGGCACCTCTGCCCACTAGCAGGGAATATACGCCACCTGAGGGTTACCACCCTTAGAGAGGCAGCTTCTTCGTGGAGCTCTGCATTATCAACCTCCTCCAAGACTTCAGGCTACTGAAGGATAAGAGGGGATATACTAGCAATCTTCAGGGACATTATAAGTTGATAGAGGAAATCTGCAATATCTTAATGACCCACTGATTTCTGAACAATATGAGAAAACAAGGGAAGAAAATGCCCCAAACAAATCTAGATGTTACATCAATAAAATCCAACAACAGTATGGCAGAAGAAATGACAGAAAGGGAGTTCAGAATGTACATAATTAAAATGATTAGGGAAGCAAACGATGAGATGAAAGAGCAAATGCAGGCATTGAATGATCGCACCAATCAACAGTTAACAGAGCAAATTCAGGAAGCAAAAGATCATTTCAATAAAGAGTTAGAGATATTGAAAAAAAACCAAACAGAAATCCTTGAAATGAAGGAAACAATAAACCAAATTAAGAACTCCATAGAAAGCATAACCAATAGGATGGAACAGCTGGAAGACAGAACTTCAGATATTGAAGACAAAATATTTAACCTCGAAAACAAAGTTGAACAAACAGAGAAGATGGTGAGAAATCATGAACAGAATCTCTAAGAACTATGGGATATCATGAAAAGGCCAAATTTGAGAATTATTGGGATTGAGGAAGGCTTAGAGAAACAAACCAAAGGAATGAACAATCTATTTGAAGAAATAATATCAGAAAATTTCCCAAATCTGAAGAATGAAATGGAAAATCAAGTCCAAGAGGCTTATAGGACTCCAAATACACAAAATTACAACAGACCCACACCAAGGCACATTATCATGAAAATACCTAGCATACAAAATAAAGACAGAATTTTAAAGGCTGTGAGAGAAAAGAACCAAATTACATTCAGGGGGAAGCCAATACGGATATCAGCAGATTTTTCAATCCAGACCCTAAAAGCTAGAAGGGCCTGGAACAACATTTTTCAAGCTCTGAAAGAAAATGGATGCCAACCAAGAATCTTATACCCAGCAAAACTTACCCTCAAATTTGACGATGAAATAAGATCATTCCATGATAAACAAAAGCTAAAAGAATATACAAAAAGAAAGCCAGCATTACAGAACATTCTCAGCAAAATATTTCATGAGGAAGAGATAAAAAACAAAGAAGCAAATCAGCAAAGGGAGGAATTATCCTAAAGGAACTGTCAAATAAAGGAGGAACCAAGATGTGTCAAAAATTTTAAATATGAACCAAATGACTGGGAATACAAATCATATCTCAATAATAACCCTGAATGTTAATGGCCCTGAATTCATCAATCAGAAAACTATACCCCATATCCTTTATTTTCATAATTTCTTGTGAAAAAGTTGAATTGATAATAATATTAACTACTATATGATTGCATATATTTTAGATATGAATCAATTTCCATTACTCTGCATGCTTCTATAAATATCAGATGAAAGATATACAAATCCAGTGATATCCAGTCACACACTATTATAATAGCTGTTTTACTTTGATTTTGGAATTTTGAATGGGAAAGTCATCCTTTAAAGTGAGTAAATAATTGTGATTATTTTTCATGGCTGGTAACAATGACCAAAACAGACTATCTATGAATCAATTATGTGTGAGGGCACAGAGCCCAAATAATACCTTGTATGAATTTGTTTTTCTTGCTGCTATTGTTATTTCATTCTCCAGGATTCCAGAAGTCTCAAGAGATTCTCTCTGATTCATGTGTGGTAGTCCCAAATTGGACTCAGGGAGCAGTAGACAATGAGTCTTCCTCACTGTACTTCTCCAATGTGTCCTCAGCAAGCAAGCACATTCTTTTTTTTTTTTTTTTTTTTCTTTTCCTTTTTTTGGGGGGGCCGTGGGTGGGTACCTGGGATTGAACTCAGGGACATTTGAACACTGAACTACATCCCAAGTCCTGTTTTGTAGTTTATTTAGAGACAGGGTCTCACTGAGTTGCTTAGCACCTCGCTTTTGCTGAGGCTGACTTTGAACTTGTGATCCTCTTGCTTCAGCCTCCCAAACAACTGGGATTACAGGCATTCTGGCTAAGCAAGCACATTCTTATGGATGGGCTTGGTAAGACAGTTGTAAAGGTGAGATCTGAGCCTTGGCAGGAGGTGCAGCTGAGCTGCTAGCCCACTCTTTGCTTACTTCAATTTCCTTTCCCATATAGGACAGGGAATCAAATCAGAGGCACTAACATCAAGGCCTCTTGGCAGGGACAAGTAGGAAAGGTGCTTTCAAGAATAGTACAGATAGATATCCAAAATAGTAGACTAGAGGGAGCCTGCATTCCTTGTCACTCTGTAACTCAGGATTCAAGTAGAGGAAACACTGTTTCTCTATGAGGCAGTCATTGCTGCTCACCAATCCCCTTTGTCCACTGCAATGACCTGCCATCTGCCAGCATCTCCCCTACTTTTTGAGTGCAGATCACTCACTAACTGTTGCCTATCATCAGCCATTTACCTGTTTGACCGCATTTCACCTAACCATTGCCCACTGCCCAACACCCACCAGCTGACTGTCCACTGTTAGCCTGCAGAATGCCCACAGACCTCCAGCAGATCAGCTGCTGCCCACTTTGGTCTGGAAGCCATTGTCACAGTGCCCACAGGTTTGGTTACATGTAACTTCCACCATTTTGGCGCAAAAACCAGGGTCTGCAGGTTTGCTGCTACAGTCATCTCTGGTCATGGCCATCTTGGTCTGGGGACTCAGGTCAGGGCCTGGAGATACATTGGGGTATCTGCAGGTCTGGTTGCACCTGAGGTCTTTCTGCTTGGTGTGGTAGTGGCTGCCATATTGTTGCCTCTTTGCAGGGTCACTCCTTTGTGTGAGTCCATGCCTGGTGGTCTCTCTGCAAGTTGAAAGGGCATTGAGATCTTGGGACTGCAGCAAGACAAGGTCTGGGGAAGCTGAATCCCAGGTCCATCAGATTGTAGCTGGATCTGTGTGGGCCAGTCTGGGTCTGGCAAGCCTGTGGAAAGCCAGAGAATTGGGGTAGTTCCCCAGGGGAGAGAACAGTTTGATGAAACTGGAGAAAACTGGTTTCTCTCCAGCTCAGTGAGTCCTGAAGTGTGCAGGGATGGAAGGGGCCAGCTATAACAGGTGGGAAGACAGAGGGTACAAGGGCATCTTACCATTGGCCCACCCACCCAAATCGTCTGGTATCCACTGAACTGAAGCTAATATCAAACTTAAGACAGCCCCACATATTGGTGGAGAAGGGAAGTTGAGAACATTTTTGGAATTCAAAAGATGGAATCATTCAATTTTCCATGGAGACTTCCCTCTTATTTTTTTTTCACCCTCTGTCTCACACCTCTACCATCTTTAAATTCAAATATTTTTCATATATCAGTTTATTGAGGAATGGGTGTTTGAATAGTATGTGTATTCCTATATTTTTATTTTTCAAAAAAATCTACATTTTTTCCCTCACCTCTTTCTCTAGATTGTTTCTCACTTCTCTCATACTAACAGCCATCCTCTATTAATTCCTCCTTCACTCTTACTATAAATTTTTGCTTCTATCTATTTTCCCTCTTCCTTATAATCATTCACATCTTACACTATTTCTCTTCACTCACCATTCATCATTTAAAATGGTAAACTCTTTTAGCAAACTTTCTGTTTATATTAACAATAATTGAATACTTCATTTCTGTCTATTGTGACAAAACTGTAAATGCCTTAAGAGGTTTCATTTGGTTTAAGTTGGTATATCTTTTGCACTGGGTGCTGTTAATATTGGTCTCCCCCTTAAAGGTGGGGTACTGGAAGACTTCAGGGACACTAGAATAATACAGGTAGAATCTGTACTGCCTCAACTCTGTGCCACTAGATGAGAAGACACACAACATGAAAAAACAAAGCAACAAAGTGCCTCAAACAAACCAAGATGTTCCAAAAATAGAATCCATAGACAACACAGTAGAAGAAATGTCAGAAATGGAGTTTAGAAAATACATAGATTGATCTTTGAAATAAAGTATGGTATTGGAAAGAAAATACAGGAAGTGAAAGATCACTTCAATAAAGAGGCAGAGATTATAAAAAGGAATCAAGCAGAAATCCTTGAAATAAAGGAAACAATAAACCAAATTAAAATCCAATGAAAAGTATCCCCAACAGACTAGACCACTTGGAAGACAGAATCTCAGACAATGAAGACAAAATATATACTCTTGAAAATAAAGTTAATAACACAGAGAAGATGGTAAGAAACCATGAACAGAACTTCCAAGAAATATGGGATAACATGAGAAGACCAAATTTAAGATTTATTGGAATATATGAAGGCATGGAGATACAAACCAAAGGAATGCACAATCTTTTAAATGACACGATATCAGAAAACTTCCCATATCTAAAGAATGAAATGGAAAATCAAGTACAAGAGGCTTACAGGGCACAAAAGTACACAATTATAGCAGACCCACACCAAGGCATGTTATAATAAGAATGACTAACATATAGAATAAGGATAGAAGTTTAAAGGTTGTGAGAGAAAAAAGTCAAATTACCTGTAGGGGGAAACCAATGCAGATCTCAGCTGATTTCTCAACCCAGAACCTCAACACCAGGAGATCCTAGAATAACATATATCAAGGTCTGAAAGAAAGTGAATGCCAAACAAGAATTTTATATTCAGCAAAATTAATCTTCAGATTTGAAGATGAAATAAAAACCCTTCCATGATAAAAAAAAAAAAAGTTAAAAGAATTCACAACTAGAAAGCCTGCACTGCAGAACATCCTCAGCAAAATATTCCATGAGGAGGAAACTTTAAAAAAAAGGAAAATCAGCAAAGGGAGGAACTACACTAAAGGAAAGTCAATCAAAGGAGAAACTAAGTCAAGTTAAAAACCAGAAATAACCAAAATGACTGGGAGTACATATCATATCTCAATAATAACCCAGAATGTTAATGGCCTAAACTCATCAATCAAAAGACATAGACTGGCAGATCAGATTTTAAAAAGGACCCAACAATAAGCTGTCTTCAAGAGACTCACCTCCTCGGAAAAGACATCCACAGACTGAAGGTAAAATTTGGGAAAAAACATATCACTCACATGGACTGCATAAAGAAGCATAGGTTTCCATCCTCATATCAGACAAAGTGGACTTCAAACCAAAGCTAGAAGGGATAAAAAAGGACATTTCATATCGTTTAAGGGAATCATACACCAACAAGACATAACAATCATAAATACATATGCCCCAAACAATGATGCCTATATGTACTTCAAACAAACCTTTCTCAATTTTGAGAATCAAATAGACCACAACACAATAATACTGGGTGACTTGAACACACTTCTCTCACCACTGAATAGATCTTCCAAACAAAAGTTAAACAAAGAAACTATAGAATTAAATTACACAATGATTTAGATTTATCGGACATATTGAGTATTTCATCCATCATTGAGCAAATACACTTTCTTCTCAGCAGCACATGGATTCTGCTCTAAAATATACCATATGTTATGCCACAAAGCAACTCTCAGCAAATACAAAAAAAATAGAAATTCTACCCTACAATTTATCATATCATAATGAAATGAAACTAGAAATCATGGATAAAATAAAAGATAGAAACTACTCCAACATCTGGAGAATAAATAGCATCCTACTGAATGATAAAAGGAAATCAAGGAGGAAATAAAAAATACTTATAAGTAAATGAGAAAACCAGTACCACATATCAAAATCTCTGGGATCCTGTGAAGGCAGTGCTGAGGAAAATTTATTGCACTGAGCTCATATGTTAAAAGGATAAAAGGGCAACAAATAAATGACCTAACATTACAGCTCAATGCCCTAGGAAAAGAAGAAATCACACCAAAAGCAGCAGAAGACTGGAAATAATCAAAATCAGAGCTGAAATCAATGAAATTGAAACAAAAGAAACTATTCAAAATTGACAAAACAAAAATCTCATTCTTTGCAAAAGTAAGCAAAATTTATAAACCCTTAGCCACACTAATGAAGAGAAGAGAGAAAACTCAAATTACTAGAATTCATGATGAAAAAGGAAATATCATAAGACACCACTGAAATACATAACATAATTAGAAGTTACTTTGAAAATCTATACTCCAAAAAGAAAAAAAAAATAGAAAATATCTAAGACACTGACAAATTTCTAGATACATATGATCTATCCAAACTAATGTAAGAGGACATACACAATTTAAACAGATCAATTTCAAGCAAAGAAATAGAAGACACCATTAAAAGCCTACCAACCAAGAAAAACTCAGGAGCAGATGGATTATCAGCTGAATTCTACAAGACCTTCAAAAAAGAATTATCACCAAGACTTCTCAAATTATTTCATGAAATAGAAAAGGAGGGAACCCTTCCAAACTCATTCTATGAGGCTAGTATCACCCTCATACCATCTCTTGTAGTTAGAGAAATGCAAATCAAAACTACTCTAAGATTTCATCTCACTCCAGTCAGAATGGCAATTATCAAAAACACAAGCAATAGTAAGTGTTGGCAAGGATGTAGGGGAAAAGGTACACTCATACATTGCTGGTGGGACTGCAAAGTGGTGCAACCACTTTGGAAAGCAGCATGGAGACTCCTCAGAGAACTTGGAATGGATTCACTATTTGGTCCACTTATCTAATTCTTCAGTATATATCCAAAGGATTTAAAGTCAGCAAAGTATAGTGATGCAGCAACAACAATGTTTATAGCAGCTCAATTCACCATAGTGAGACTATGGAACCAACCTAGATGCCCTTCAGCAGATGAATGGATAAAGAAAATGTGGTACATATACACAATGGAATATTATTCAGCCTTAAAGAGGAATAAAATTATGGCATTTGTAGGTAAATGAATGGAACCAGAGAAGATCATGCTAAGTGAAATAAGCCAATCCCAAATAACCAAACACCAAATGTTTTCTCTAATAAGCTGATGCTAATACATAGAGGGGTGTGGGTAGGGAAGACTGAGGGAATTTTGGATTGTGCAGAGGGAAGTGAAGGGAGGTGTGGGGTGGGTGGGAATGGGAAGGATGGCAGAGACAGACATTATTACCCTATATACATATATAAAAAATTTTTAAAGAAATATCACAGTCAAAAAGTTAATAAAAAAATATATAGAAATTTAAAAAAAGAGAATAGGACAAAGTTCCTCAGCACAGACCTCCTCGTGAACACGGGGGCAACTCTACATGAGACAGTGGACAGTATGAGATATGTGTGGGAATTTAATCAGAAACTTTTCAATCACATGACACAAACTCTCGGTTACACTCTCGTGTTAATTCCTTTCTACTATGTATGTTCCCAGTTCTCCTTCTTTGGTTGCTTCTCTCATACAAATACTCTTTTTTTCCCCTCCAATTAGTATTGAAAGAAGAGACTCACAAATATTTGAAAAAATGATCCAGAGAACTTCCATGTAACCATTACCTAACTTCCTTCAATAAATTGAGACACACAATACCCATGAGAAACAACTTAGGGAATTAAAAGTTAATTTTGGCTCATGGGTTCAGATGCCACAGACCATGGTCAGTTGACTCTTTTGTTCTGGGTCTTCAGTGGGCATAACATTATGTTGGAACCTCTGTGTGACAGAGGAATGTGGCTTACCTAATAGTTTCCAGAAAGCAGAGATGGAGAGGAGCCAGGAAAAAGATATTGTCAAGGCTATACCCCCAGTGAGGACTTCCCTCCACCAATGCCTCACCTACCTACTGTTAGAACCCTTTATTCGATTCATCATTAGGCCTGCAAATAGATTCATCTCCTGCTGAGGTTATAACCCTTATAACCTCATCTCTGAACATTGCTACAATGCCTAAACTTGAGCTTTTTAGGGGACATTCTTAAGTCCAAATCATATTATGATTTGGATGTGATGTAAGGTGTCTCCAAGAGCTCACTTGTGAGATAAGGCAATTTTTACAACAAAAATTTTGAAGAATAACTTGTTATTTTAAAAAAATGTTTGGAGCTTATGCATTTCTCAATAGTTCAGTGAAGAGGTTTGGATAGTAAAATTTTTTTCATTCATCTTCAACAAAATTAATATATATTCAAGATGTTATAGATCTTAATCTGAGACATGCCAAGCATATACATTTATTCATATCCATTTGTTTCCATATGAGACATCCATCAAATACAAAAATAGGCAGAAGATACTTTTACATCCAACATAATTGTCCACTTAATTATACATCGAGTTATTTGTGTTAAAAGAAAAAATTAAAACATTCCTTCAGTAGAGCAGCCCTGGAAATAGTCACTATCATGAGGAATCTTGTTTTTACTTAAGTAACAATTCAGAACACTGGTGCATGTGGGAATCACAATTGTCCTCCATGGTATATAATTCGTGATCCCTGGACTATAATGAAGAAAACTTTGTCATGAGCATAGAGATTTCTAGGCAACTCTGAGTTAACAACAATCCAGTCAGCTAGAAAATGAAAGAGCGTGGAGGATACAGATATTTGTACGGCCATGCCTTGCAGTGGAAATTGTCACTTCTATACATTTTCCAGTGTAGAAAACTGAATCATGCCACCAGAGTTAAGTATATGGGAGTTTGATTAATACAACAGTATGTCCAGGTTAAAAGATGATAGGAAGCAGTCTGTGTTCTATTTACAAATAATACATTGTGCAAATACAATCATCTACAACCTCCAATAACACAATAAATAATGCCCTACATTTAAAACTTTTAGTAATAGGACTAGTTTATTTTCCATACAGTTGGAAACTAGTATGTTCACTAATAGTACTGCATTTCAAACTCTCGTTGTGTCCTTGTGCAAATGGAAAGAGACATGAAAACCAAGAAAGATCCACATCTCTTACTTCTATTTACTTTATCAGGGAAGTTGAATTTATAGGATGTTGCTCTGGAGAGTAAAGATGAGGTGGACTGAGGGACTAGAGTGTATTACAAGAGACATATATGAACACCTATGAACAATATGGCAGCATAAGGCAACAGAGACCATGTGAGATTGGCAGAAGAATATGAGAGAATTAATAGTATCAAACAGGCTTAAAATGGTAGGATCTTTAACAACTGAATTTGACGTGCTTTCCCACATCACCCCCTCTCAACTTGAAGCACCCAGAGAAATTATCATCCAGTCAGTGTAGCTAATAAATGATTGGGCCAAGAAAGATGAGGGCTAGCTCGTTTCAGGAGAATATAAAATGTTAATACCATCCTTCTCCCTCCTCCATCTTTTAACAAAATAACTTGCCTCTAGGGAATTGTTCCTCCCTAGAAGGAACTGTTAATGAATGAATGCCCCCTGGACAACTTCATTACATCCTTTGTACTTTAATCCTTGAACTCCACCTTTAGCCCATCTTTTGTCACTAAAGATGGGAAGAGGAGAGAGAATACTAAATGCTGACCCCACATGCTTTCTTTTCCAAGAAGCAAGTTACCTGTAGCCCTGTCTGACCTCTGAGAAATATGTCATATTCCTAAGCAAACTACCTGTTCACTGCAGGAGAAATGCAGGTCCAAGACAATGTTGATAAGAGGAACTAAGTTTTCCTGAAGGAGGAGATTTTATGATATTCTCTAGACTTTCATAACACATTTTCTCCTATACTCCTCTCATTTGGCAGGAAAAAGACCAGATAATCTGTCTCAGTTAATTAGAGTAAAACTATCCCTCATCTGTCTTAGTTCATGAATCCAAATTATTTATTTTCTCTGGTGTAGACTTCACTCAGAGCACTAACAGACTTTCCTCCCACTTCAAATTGAGGAGCATAAGATGAAATCATGGTACTGTGAGTATGAGGACCCAAAAGGACAATGGGAACATGTAAGAAATTTTAAGGGCACAAGTAACTGGCAAATGTCCTCCCTTAAATTAAAATAGTTGTCAAAAGTTAATATCCTCCATTCAGAGTGAGGCCCCAGTCAGAAGTCATGGAAGGAAAGGCAGAAACTGCTGACCTCTAGAGGAAGTCTCTTAGAGAACTGATTTGGGACACAAATGGCTGGCTTATTTCCCTCTTGCAATCTAATGCTCCCATATATTAAAGTCTTCTTTTTCTTGAGAATCTTTACCCTGAGAATCCTTACCCAAGGTTTTTAGGGCTCTCTCTCTCATTCTTTCAATATCTAAACTAATATGAGTCAAAAAGTGAACGCTGATCTCATAACAGTTGTGTAACTTTCTTTTTTAAAACTCTTGTTTTTTCAAATTCTATATTTTTGAGCCCATGGTTTTATGGATTCACATTTGATCCTGCATGCCTAAATTAATATATTTTCTGTTCAGTCTAATTTTGTAGAGGTTTTCGCACTTTTTATCAGAGGCCAAATTTTTCAAGGGTTAACTCTCAATCTAATAAATGTTTTGATAAACATCTGTAGTATTATAGTGTAGATCTACCTACAAATATCTGCAACATCTGTTTTATTTCTTCCTTGTGTATGTGTGCACACTTGTATACTGTATTTTGTCTACATATGTGCTTATGTCTATTTATCATATACATGGTATCAAAATTGGTATATAGATAAACAAGCGCTCATAAATTAAAATTTAAAGGAAAAATGGGCTCAAATACCTTCAATTCACATGTTTAAAAAGTTCAATTTAGATTAGGTAAGCAAATTAGAGTAAAGATATTTTTAAAATTACTAACAAGTTTTTCAGGGTGTTCAAACTACTAATATAATGTTGATATCTACAGAATGTCTAAATGTAACATACCCATTGTTTCTAGGATTTTTCTTCAACAAGAAAGAGATAACTAATGTTTTTCAATACACTTATCTGATATGGGATTAATCATAAA
This sequence comes from Sciurus carolinensis, assembly GCF_902686445.1. Lineage (NCBI taxonomy): Eukaryota > Metazoa > Chordata > Mammalia > Rodentia > Sciuridae > Sciurus > Sciurus carolinensis. The sequence continues at coordinate 28,789,196 of NC_062219.1, forward strand.
TGCATTCATTAGAGACATCTGATTAATTTACAAAATCAACCTTCCCCTAGAGTCATGTCAAATGGCCAATGAGACCTGGAAAGTGACTGTTGAGTGTCTATCACCCACTGTGGTTTTCTGAGGTCAGGGGAACCCCCAGTCACAGCTCAAGAAGCTATAGCTGAATCTCCAGACTGTTTCCATGTCTTCTTATCCATCCTACAGAAAGAAACCCTTTATGCCTCTGAGTACGCTTTGGCAATTGGCTGTCAATATGCAAGTTGAAACTGACCCTAGTGGGTTACGTTTTTGTGTCCTTACTGCTATGTGGATGGAGCAAGGATCTGTACTGAATTCTTTATTGGCACTGGAGGCATCCTCTGTGTAACCCTCTCCCCTCCCCAATCCTCCCTTCCCTTACACACCAAAGATCTCCAGATCAGAGATTTCCTTTGCCATTTGTTACTGCATTCAACACCAGCCTTCTCATTCTTCAGAGAGGTAAGACTCTGGTCTCCATCAGATAGGTACACTTTCCTGAGATCCTCCCATTTTGTCTCAATCCCAGGGGTCCTCTACCATTGAGATTGGGGTGAAGACATTCTCCAATTCTTTGGTGGAACAGTCCAGTACAGTGTTTGGAAGATTTCAGGGGACACATGATCTCAAACCATCACCCTGGTTAAACCTCTCCAACTTGGGAATTATCCAGTCCATTCCTTGGGTCTCCCCATTGGGTTTTCTCACTACTGATTTTAAGACCATTTACTCCCAAACTGACCTTAAACTCAAACACCTAATTAGGCTCAGCACTCAAATTTGACCATAATATAAATTAAATGATCTACATGGATGACCCAAGTATGGGACCTTTGACAAAGAAATTTTCCAGGACTTAAAAAACATTACCTCCAACAAAATGGCAAATATTCTGAGATTCTCTACATCCAAACTTTCTTTTTCCTCAGCACAAAGCCCTCATTTTACCAGCCCTGCTCTGTTTTACAATTAGTCCTCACTAACACACAACTCTCTTCCTCTTTTGCTGCCCCAGTGATATCAGATGATACCCCCTCCTAACAGATCCCAAGGTCCCACTGCTCCCTCATCAGGTTCCCCTCCACAGGATCCCAATGTTCCCCCATCTAACACCCTCCTCTCAAACCCCACACTCATGCTCTCCCTCCCCTCTGCCATCACCTCCTTATACATAGTCCAAAACCACTTCTGTCAACACATGTTCCCTCTCAGAGAGATGGCAGGGATGAAATGATGGTCTGAGTGCATGTTCCCTTTTTTATGGCAGATATGTCCAGATAGAGGACAGATTAGGCTCATTTTCTGAAAACCCTGCTAAATATGGGAAGGAGGAGTTTACACTTCTGACTCAGGATTATCACCGTACTTGGGCAGATGTGTACTATACCCTAAATTCCACCTTGACCCCTGATGAATGTGACTGTAATTGGCAGGTGACTAAAGACAAACTGAACTCCTCCATGCCCAAAGATCCCTTATCCATACTGCAGTAGAAACTGCCATCTCTACAACTGAACCTAACTAGAAATACCAATTCCAAAATGCCAGGGTCACTAGAATCCAACACATGATTACTTGCCTCCTTGAAGGCATGACACAAAAATTATCATACCCAAGTTAATTATGATAAGATCAGGGAGATCACCCAAGGACCTTATAAAAACACTGCTCTCTTTTTGGCTCAACTTACTGAGGCTATTACCAAATATACCAATCTAGACCTTGGTAGCCCTGCAGGTACTCTCTACATTCATGTCCAATTTATGAGCAGGTCTGCACCTGATGTCTGTAAGGAATTTAGACAGTTAGAGAAGGGAATGGAGATTCTCCCAACAACAGTTTCTAGATGCTGCTTTCAAAGTCTTTAACAATATGGAATATAAGGCCAAAAAGGAGAAAGAAAAGCATCTTAATGCTAAATATCAGCTCCTGGCCTCAACCATCTAGAGTCCTAAAAAAGTCCCTTCAGCTTGTGGCCCCACTGGACACTGTAATACACCTCCTGTGCCTTGCTTCCAAAATGGGCAGAATGGACACAGGGCAAAAGCCTGTCCTAACCTGGGGTCCCCCACCAAGCCCTGTCCCAACTGTGGACAATGGGGACACGGCGAGTGGACTGTCCTGAGGAAAGGAATCCCTCCCCTCAGTACAGGTGCCTGCTTCTCAAGTTCCATTCACTGACTTGCTGGAATGAGAGGGCCTGGACTCCACTGTTTCTACCCCCTCAGATGGTACATTCAGGGAGTCCTGGGTTACAGGGATGGTGAACTACCATACAGTCCCATTTGTGGTTGACAGTGGATTGAGTGTTTCACTTCTGATTCAATGGCTTGGACACAAATTCAAAGCAAATACCCCTATTGTGGGAGTCTCAGAAATACCTACATACACACTAAAGAAACTCCCCTTTTGCCTGTTTGGATCCCTCTCCTTTTCCTATTCTTTTATATTTGTACTAAGTTGTCCCATCTTCCTACTGGGTCAATATCTCCTCCACAAATTAAAAGTGTCCATCATCATTCCCCTTTTAAGGTTCACTACCATCTTTTTAATACATTCCAGCCTGGATCCAGTCCCTGCACACCCTATGCCTCCTGCTTATTCTTTGTTTACTGAGATTAACCCCATAGTCTTGGACATCTCTCACCCTAACATTGCTAAATACCATTCTTCTGTTCATATGCAACTAAAAGACCCCACTCACTCTGTTACCCTTCCCCAATATCCTTTAACTTCCTTAATCCTCAAGGGTTTAAAGTCCATCATCTCCCATTTATTACAGGCTCACCTCCTCATACCAACCCTCTCCACTCACAACTCCATCCTCAGAGTAAAGAAATCTAATGACCAATTCCAGCTAGTATAGGATCTCGATGAGGCAGTTGTTCCCACATATCCTATAGTGCCCAATTCCTACACCCTGTTATCTCATATCCCAGCATCCACCACACATTTTTCAGTGTCAGACCTGAAAGATGCCTTTTTTACTACTCCCTGCCTCATGTCCCCTTTTTGCCTTTACCTGGACTGACCCAGACACTAATTCCTCTCATCAGCTCACCTGGACTGTTTTCCCACAAGGCTTCTGAGGTAGCCTCCACTACTTTGGCCAGGCTTTCCAACATGACCTGTCCACCTTAAATTTGCCCCTCAGTTATATTGTACAGTATATTGATAATCTCCTTATCCATAGTCCTTCATTAGAACATTCCAAATATCACAATACCAACTTCCTTAACACCCTGACCTCCTGGGGTACTGGGTCTCTCAATCTAAGACCAGCTCTGCTCCCCTCAGGTGCAATATTTAGGAATTGTATTAACCCCCACCTCCCACACCATACCTCCAAGAAAGACTCCAAGCCTTAAAGGACATTACCCTAACATCCACAAAAAGAGATAGGTTTTCCCTCTTAGGTCTTTTAAGTTATTTTTGCATCTGGATACCAAAATTGTCCCTCATAGTCAAACCTCTTTGTGAATCTTTCAGATCCTCTTCTAGCTCCCCGTTCTTTTTCTTCTCCCACTTCTACTTTCCAGAATTCTCTTCTCAAATCCTCAACTGTTTATTTACCAAACTCTAATAAGCCTTTCTTCCTATCACTCCACTCATAACATGGACAAGTCTTGGAAATTCTTCACCAGAAGTCAGGGGATATCCACACCCCCATTGCATTTCTATCCAAATAATTGGACTTAATTGATCAAAGCTGGCATCAATGCCTCAAGGTTTTAAAGATAGTAGTCCTACTGATCCCTGAGGCTAAAATATTTGCATTGTGCCAACCCATTACTGTTCTTACCACACACTCCCTCCCAGATCTTCTTAGCCATTGGTCATTTTTCTCCCTTCCTCCAACCAGAGTCCAATTACTGCATGTACAACTCCTGGATCCCCTAACTGCCTTCCAGCAAGGCACCTCATTAAACCCTGCCACTGTTCTCCTGACAAAACCCCCCTCTATCCCTGTGATTTCTCACTCTTGTCCTGATACCCTTGATTTCTTATCAGCCACTTCCTAACTCACCAGAGTGGCTCATAGACAGAAGCTCCTCAAAACAGCCCCCTTAACATGCAGGTTATGCTACAATTCAAGGAAAAGCTACCACTGATTCTCCTTTCATTCTCACCCAGATAACTGAGGTTTTTCCTCTTCCCCCAGGCACTGTGTCCCAACAGGTTGAACTTGTAGCTTTTACTCACATTTTATCATTAGCCAGGGACAAATCAATCAATATTTTTACTGATTCTAAATACACTTATAAGATTATTCATTCTAACATTTAATCTGTAGAGAAAGAGGTTTTCTTACTTGGGCAGGAACAAGCATTCTTAACACTAATTACATAAGAAGTTTACTTGAAACTGCTCTTCCCTATACGGTGGCGGTCTTATAAGAAAAGTGAATTCTGACCACCCCAACTGTAGCTGCCAAGCTGGAAGGTCACCCCTTTTGGATCCATTTAAGCAATTTAAAACTTGTTCTTGCTAATGCCTCTTATCAATCTGTTCTCACAGGCCCCACTTACTATACATTACCCAACTCCCAGCCATTCCCAAGGAAACTGTTGATCCTTTGGCCCCAAATTTCTAATATCAATTTCTCAGAAGTCCTTCCACATTTTCTTAGCCACACACAGAGGTGAATTAAACTCATCATATTTACTCCCATTCATCTTTCTCCTCCTCAAACACTAGACCTCATTTGGGATCTCTGACTTCAAGGTACATTCATTGACCTGACCCTCACCCAAATTTCTTTCTTTTCCATGTGTTCTACATATCATCTTTAACAGCTACACTGGACCTGAAAGAACAGAGGAAACAACTGGCTGATTCTTGGTGGTCCTGCAGGTTACTTTCCCTTATATTTCCCTTAATATTCATGCTTTTCATAATAGCTTTTCCTCCCTGTATTCTTAATTTTATATAGAAAGAGCTTCTTAGTAAGGTGACCCACAGTTAGCCCAAACCAGCTCCCAGGAACATTTGAAAACAATTCTCCTGCATTCACAATCTAAGTTCCTGAAACCACAAAGAAAGATAGCCTGTGGTTACCCCAAAACTCCTTTCATATACACTCCTCTTAAGTTCCAACCACTAGAATCCCTGTGTTCTCTCCCAGAATTCTGAAAGGGGGTCCCTATACTTCACCCCTTTATGGCAGAAAGCAGCCAGACATGATATCAATGCCCCAATTTATTATACACCTTTCAGAGTCTGGAATGAAAGATATGGGCAATAGACCCCAAAGTAACTTACATTGCTCTTCTACCTGCCCTCCTGCCCTGCCCTAAAAGATCCTGCCACCAAGACTTCTCCCATGACCTGGCCCTGCTCCCTGCCTATCAAAAGGGCTTGCCAAATCACTATGACCTGGTTCTGCTATAAAACCAACACCCTTATGGTGGTCTGCCACCATTTTGCCCCCAAAGATGTGCTTCTCCAATGCTGAATAAAACATCTCTTGTCCATGAGGTCTCCCTGCATTTTCTTTTTCTTTTTTTATTTCCTTTCATGTGCTTTTGATAATAATATACAGTCATTAGGTGATTGCATATCATATTGTAGCTATGGCTCAATTTCTAATATTCTGTTTACTTTCCAAAATATCAGATGTAAGTCTTACAATTCTAGTGACTGATTGCACACAGTATTATTAAAACCACTTATTACTTTTACTATGAAATTTTGAAGGGGAAAGTCATCTTTACAAGGGACTACATAATTATGAGACTATTTTTCATGGCTGGTGACAATGACTGAAACAGACCATCCTTGAATCAAATATCTGTTTGATGGCACAGAGCCCAGATAACTAATTTCATCATTTTTCTTGTTGCTATTGTTTCATTCTCCAGAGTTCCAGAAATCTCAATAAGTTGTTGCTGAGCCATTTGTGGTGGCCCCAGCCTGGACTCAGGCAGCAGCAGAAGACAATTCCTCTGCTTCAGTGTTCTTCCGTGTGTCCTCAGTAAGCAAGCTCTTCTGTATTGACACACATGGCAAGGCAACTGCAAAAGTTGTATCTGAGCTTGGACAGGGAATGCAGCTGTGCTGCAAGGTCAACTCTTGCTCACTTCCCTTTCCTTTCTCATTTGGACATGGATTCAAAACAAAGGCACTAACACTGAATCCTCTTGGTAGAGGAAAGTAGTGAAAATTCCCTCAAGAATAGAGCAAAGTTCTTCAGTATAGACCTCCATGTGAACACTGGGATAGCTGTGAGGAATGTGTGAAAAACTGATCAAAAATATTCCCCTCTCCTGCATAGTCACACTCACACTTTCATGCTATACACCTTCCTACTATCTATGGCTCCACTTTTGCATTCTTTACTGTTTCTCTCATACAAATATCTCTTTTTATCTCCAGTCATTGTTTCTATTCTCTTTAGCCTTGCATTAGGTACTCCCTTGTTCCAAAAATAAGACATTCAGGTTCATCATTTTACACACTAATCCCATAAACACCTCACATATGTCCACACCAGTAAACTGTTATAATTGTACCTGACTTGACCAAACTCTCAAAAACTTCATATGTCCTGAAGGGAAAACACACTCACATACAGGTTTTTTTCACCCAAATGTCTAGGGGTGACCATGCTTTCAGTGCTCTATTGACTGCACCTAAAGATGTGTTCTAAGTGCTCTCATAACTGAGCACACACACAGTCATACAAATACACACATGCAAACCTGAAGCACATGCACAGACACAATTATGAACATCACCTTTTAATAGCACCAGAAATATTCACTGAATATGTGCAAAAACATACATGGAATTACAGAAGACATACCAGAAGTTCATATTTCATATATTTCTGCTGGTTCACCCCTCAGATAAGACACACCGTATGCACAATTCTGAAATATGACAGATACTTTTAAATACAATTCACTCACTGAAACCCATGGTTGTTCTAAAAGCCATGCTATCTCCTTTCATTTCAAATTTTCTTTCCTAAAAGTCAATGAACTACATTAAGATGCTCAATGACTTGAACCCTCTAAGATGCCTCTAGTAGAGAATATGGAGGAATTGAATTCTTCCTTACCCTTTTCATACATATGCATTTCCAAAGCACTTGTGTTGTTGAAAGCTTGGTCTTTGTCCCCAGTGCCAATCCAATAATGAAGACATGGTTTTGAGAAAAAGGAAAAAAGGTTTATTGCTTTGCTAGCAAAGGAGAAACACAGGGGATACCTGTCCCAAAGACTGCAATTCTGCCCATCAGCAGGACCAGGGGACTTTTAAAGAGGTTTAAAGATTACAATCCACATGTTCTCTGTTGGAGTTGTAATTCACTTGTTAATGTGGGAGATAGTCATTTGATTTTCTGTTACCATCTCCAAAGTCTGAATTACTTCATTCCTATGGTGGGTGTGTACTCAAGGACAGATAAATCTGGCTAAAATGGGGAAGAAAAGTAATTCTCTTTCCCCTGAGATTAGGGATGAAGAGAGATTAAGGAGGAGCAGAGATAGAGAAATAGAAAGAAATATGTCCACTTAAAAAATAAGTTGTAGTTTCAGAGGATAAAGGATTATATTCAAAGTATAAAGTGGACCACTGCTACACTTGTACAATAAGCACCTGATCTTCAGGGCAATTGAAAAAGGGAATAGTTTTTAAAGTTTACAATATGCATGTCATGTCAAAATAAAGAGGGACATTTCTGTCTTATGGGGTACTAAAGGAGGTCTGTCAGCCCTAGAGGGAAAGAAGGGAGCTTACAGATCAGCAGAGCTGCCTCCTTTGGAGGAGAGATCTATGATCAGTATCTATGAGTGGCATTTGTGTCTGCAGAATGTCTACAGGTGTATAAGCTGCTGAGTCTTCCCCAAATTTGAGGTCCTCCAGGATCACATACACCACAGGGTTTAGCTGCCAGGTTTTCCATCTCACATTTTCTGAAATAAAAAGCCATAGGAAGAGTATAGAAAAATAGGTGAAATCAGAGGGAAATGGAGGAAACGACTTCTGTACACAATATGCAAACAATTTCAGATAAAGGCATTCTTGTGGAGAAGTGGTTAGTATAGGTAGAATGAACTTTTTTTTTTACTATGTAAAACATGCTTTTCATGATATGAGTGGGAGAATAAAATCATGATGACAACTTGACCAGAGTTTAGGGAAGAGAATGCTAATGAAAGAGGATTTTAAAGCATAGTGTAGTTTGGTTTCTCGCTACTCATATTTCTACATCTTATTTATCATGAACTTGAAAACCTGGTTCTTCATGTTATGCTTCATATCATACCAGATTTCCCTTCACTTCATTCAGCCTATCGAATTGGGTGTAGTTTCCAAATTTTTAATTTCTGTTAATGCAACATCTGCAATCAGAACAAAAGAAACAATACCATGAAAGTTTAAAAAGGGATAATTTAGCATCTATATACTTAAATATAAGTTATGTATCACAGTTCAATTAATCACTTCCCCCCTTAAAGATATAATTTTGTAAATAATTATGATACTTAAATTTTCATTTTCTTCTTTTTGCCCCTCTGAGTGAGGAAGAAAAAAAATTTAAAAAATAAAAATTTGTCTTTGAAATTGCACATAAATAACTGGAATGGTGTGAAGAACAGTTCTAGGCTGGAAGGTTAAGATGATTAGCCTATGGCTCAAGGCCACAATAAATGAGATATAAACTTAGGGATATGGAAGTTGAACTCAAAGTGAGAAGCAAAAATGTTATATCCTTTAACAACTCTGTAATCAGCAGGTAGGTTGTATATAGTGGCTTTCATCTTCCCAGTAGTTTATTTCTTTCACTGGTAGGGTTCTCTACCTTCCCATTTCATCTGTGGGTGAGTAGGTCAGTTTAGTCAAGTAAGATCCATACTTCACTACATGACTTTCACAACTAAGCAAGAGGTAAACATCTATGCATGCGTGTTGGACGATATATTGATAGCTTGAAAATTGAAAATGAAGAGACATGGAAGGTGGTAACTCCTGAATTTTCTTTTGCAATTTTAGGTGTTAGAGAGGGTGGAGGTAAGTGCTGAATTTTCTTTTTTCAATTACAAGTAAGGTATGTAAACTTTTACAGTTTGTCTTGCCTTGACTGTTCATTATTTGAAGTTGCTGATTATCATAACTGTAAATTTAATTATCAGAACATCTCAACTAAACTTTTACTAAAGTAGTGTTTTGCCTTAATAAATCTAAGTCAGGTATAGTTGCTTGTTTGAAAATGTACCTTAATAAATATAAACTTGTTTTAACAAGGCAATTGATTTGATAATTAATAAATTGATATGGTAAATTCAAGACAGCAGCAGCACATTATCATCATGAGTCTTTATACTGAAACAGTAAGGGATAGACTTAAATTCACTGATGCACCATGTTCTTGATTGATTGGGGAGATTCATTAAGAATGTTTGGAGGACCTCTACATTCACTTTGATCATACATCTTATTGTTCATTTTAATTGTTATTTGTTACTATAATAGCCAACATAGTACTTTCAATCTATTTAAATGCATTTAGTCTAGTGGTTTAAAGCATTAATTCTAACAATTATCCCTATTTTTGTTTTTCTACCACTAATTTGTGCTGTTTCACTTAATGCATATTCTCCCTTTTACAATATCTACTGCTACTGCAAATACCTCCCATTTTACTTGAGTGTGTATTATTTCTTTCTATCTGTTCTTTCTTTTGTTTCTTTTTCTTTTTAACCTGATCTTGCTTCTTCCCCATTTTTGTTCTCTTGTAATGTGACAGCAATTTTACTATATTTGATGACTAATTTTTCAATCTGTATCAGAACTCTACTAAAAGATTATATTTGAATTACAGGAACTTTGGAGAGCAATATCAACTTTTTTTTTTACTTTTAATAAGGTTGAATAGTACAAGGCTTGTCTCATAACTGACTAGTAAATAGGGTTTAGTGACTGCTCTCACACTGGTGCTGTTGCTGATATCAGCAGAGACCACATATTGAATTTAAGTATCAATATCTAGATATTTACTGAACACAGGGATCTTAAAGGAAAATAGCTTATGGAGTAATCAATTGTTAAAATGAAGAACCAATAAGATTCCCAATATATGTCTAGACATGCAAGCAATATAAAAATGCAAGGGGATAAAAACCATCCTGACCAATCCACAGAGCTTGGATAAATTTATTCACTAATATCACAGTGGAGAAAAAATTAGAAATCTCATAGTTAAAATGTTCTATGGGCTAAAAGAAGATGTAAGAAGTGAAATTAGAAAACATAGGAAGTGAAATATTATTTCAACAGAGAAAGATTCTGAAAAAGAACCAAATGGAAATACTGGAAATGACTCAATTCACCATGTTAAAAATTCAATGGAGGAATAGCAAGATGGCAGATTAGAATGAGGCAGCATTTCTCCTTGCTCAGTTACCCAGAACTCAAGAAGCTGAAATACTGCCTCTCCCCAGGTCTTAGAGTACAAAACCTTGAGACTGGAATAGAAATCTGCCCTAGCCAAATCAGAGATTATTCGACTCAATAAATGTATCTAAAAAACCAGTCACCCTGAGTTTATCAGTTGTTCATGGAGAAGCAATCCAGGAACCATCTTGGGACTACAACACAGTGGCACAAGTGGGAACTGGACAGGAGATCCATGAGTTCACCACTGGTTCTGCGTAAACCTATCTGGGTCTAGCAAATACTTAGCATAGCCAAACAAACAAACAGAAAAATCAGAAACTGAGAGTATTTCACCTGAGGGAACCTAAGTTGGAAAGGCTATAAAGAACCCAACTCTTCCCAACCTTGTGAGTACTGCAGCTTGCAGGGGCTATCAAGGTCAACTACAGCAGGTAGGAAGTTGCACTAGTGTTGTGAGGGCATTGGTTCTCAAATTGCCAAGTCAATTGCCCCAGCATATTTGTGGTGTCCAACTTGGCCCCTGGGCCCCACAGCACCCAGTCTCTTGTCTCTCCAGTTCCTGACCTGGTCCACTGCTCCACCTGCTAGGACTGCAGCTGCACTCCTGGCCCATAACCCAGCCTACAAGGCCTTCACTTTCCCACCAGGCCAACTTGGACAAGCAGACTGATCCACTGCCAGCAAGCAAGGCCCATCACTAGGACATGATCTACCTGGTCCAGGTCAGCTAGTCCTGCCAGACATAACCAACCATTTCATCACCCACCTGCAGCCCTCCTGACATCTGCTGTACCTCCTGGCCCAGCAGCCTGCTTTACTGCCTGGCCGCAACCCAGATGTCCCTGTATGTTTGCTGCCAGTCCTGCTTGACTCATCCAGTTGCTTCACCAAATGGCTTACAGCCTGCCCCACCACACCAATCTCCCAAGAATGGATGTTAGAAAATCTTAAACCCAACCTTCAACTCAGGGAGTAACATAATGAAAAGGAAGGACTCCACAACACATGGCCCGAACACCCTAACTTAGTCATCCCTCAAGGAGAATTGAAAAGAAAACCACTTGAACGCAGACAGCAAACACATAGGCTCACTGACTATTTTGTCCACTATAGTAGAAATGACTCCTTAATTTCTGAATTTATTAACTTTCCACCAAGATCCCCCCACCTGCTCTTTTTGCACTTGTTTCATTTTGCATTGTTTTTTTGTTTGTTTTGCTTTTGGTTTTTTTTTGGTACTTTATATTTTATTTTGTTGTATTTGAATTTGTGCTGATTGATTCAAGGACTCTTAAAGGTATACATATTTGTTTCTCTCTCATTGATAGCCTTTTTTTTTAGTTTTTAATTTTATCTTTTATTTGTTCTTTTTAGGTATACAAAACAGTAGAATTCATTTTGACAAATCATACATCCATGGAGTATAACTTCCCATTCTTTTGGTTGTACACGAGGTGGGGTTACCCTGGTCATGTATTCATATATGAAAATAAGAAAGTTATGTCCCATTCATTTTACTGTCTTTCTGATTCCCATTTCCCCTCCCTTCTCTCTATTTCCCTCCCATTCAAAACAGTGAATCTATATTTCTTTCTCCTTTCATTTCTATTGTGAGTCAGCACCTGCATATGAGAGAACATTTAGGTGTTTGGGGATTGGCTTACTTCACTTGGCATGATAGACTCCAGTTCTATCCATTTATCAGCAAATGTGGTCACATCAGTATAGTATGCTGATTTTAAGTCCTTTGGGTATAGGCCAAGGAGTGGGAAAACTGGGTCAAATGGTGGTTTCATTACAAGTTTTCTGAGGAATCTCTACACTGCTTTCCATAGTGGTTGCACCAATTTGCAGTCTCATCAGCAATATATGAGTACATTTTTTCCCTACACCCTCAACATTTATTGTAATTTGCATTTTGGTAATTGCCATTCTGACTACAGTGAGATGAAATCAAGTGTGGTTTTAATTTACATTTCCCAAATTGCTAGTAATATTGAACATTTTTCATATATTCGTTGACCATTTGTATTTCTTTTTCTGTGAAGTAACTTTTCAGTTCCTTTGTCCATTTATTAATCATTTTTTTGTTTTTGTTATTAAGTTTTTTGAAATATTTATATATCCTGGAAGTTAATGCTCTCTCTGAGGTGTAGGTGGCAAAGATTTTCTCCCATTCTGTCTGTGGGCTCACTCACTCTTCATGTTCTTGATCATTTTCTTTACTGTGAAAAAGTTTTGGTTTGATACAATCCCATTTATTGATTCTTGGTTTTATTTCTTGTGCTTTTGGAGTCTTGTTGAGGAATTCTGTTCCTGCCCACCTGATACAGATTTGGGCCTACTTTTTTTTTTTTTTTCCTAATAGGCACAGCGTCTCTGGTCTAATACCTAGGTTCTTGATCCACTTAGATTTGAGTTTGCACAGGGTGAGAGATAGGGGTTTAATTTCATCTTCTTACATATAGATTGCCAGTTTTTCCAGCACCATTTTGTTGAAAAGGCTATCTTTCCTCTAATGCTTTTGGAGCCTTTGTCTAGTATGAGATAACTGTATTTATATGGGTTTGTCTCTGTGTCTTCTATTCTGTACCCTTGGTCTTATTGTCTGTTTTGGTCCATGCCTGAAGACTGCATCAAAGGGGATCTTCTCTGGTTTCTACTCATGGTGAGGGAGACAATTTTAAGTCCCCTATGTCACCTGTGGACTCCACATTTCCTGGTCTTATGTTCAGTCTCCAAACTCAATATCTCCCACACCACTCTTCCAAGTTCCTAGCCAGATGCTTCTCTCCCAGCAGGTCCTGCAAGCAGCTGGATTGAAGGGGAGGGGTAGAGCCAGGTGGGTTTACTGACCAGTAGTCTCTTGTGTAAAACTTTTTCTATAATAGATATAGACAAAAATCATAATAGTATGTGACTCATAAGTGATTTTCTAATGTATTTTTTCACTTTGAGACATTTTACCTTTGATTTCCTGAATTTTGATCATAATTTAAGGAGCAATTTTACTTCTTTTTTTGAAGTAAAATTTGTTTGAGATTTCCTTAGGTTTTAAAAATATGATTTTGGGGGGGAAAACTCACATATATTTGAAAAATCAATCCAGGGAACTTCCATGTAATTATTACCTAAATTCTCCCAATATAATCATGTATGTAATAGCTATCAAGAACAACACAGAGAACAAAATTGTATCTTTGTTGATCATTTCAGATTTCAGAGTACATGATCACCTGACTTCATTTTCTAGGTCTGCAGTGGGCATAACATTATGATGAAATAAGATGACAGAGGATATTTGTTCACCACATGGCAGTTAGGAATCAGGGGAAGAATCCAGGAACAAGATAAAGTTCAACTCTGTATACCCAGTGACCTTCTTTATCAACCCATGCCCCAACTGCTTACTGTTAAAACCTTATATTGCATTCTGATTATTATTTATATAAATGGATTCATCCACTGCTGAAATTATAGCTCTCATAATCATATATCCTCACCTCTGATTATTGCTACATTGCCTGATAAATGAGCATTTCAGGGGACATTCTAAGATCCAAACCATAATAGTCAACAGCATTATTGAACATTGTTACTTTTGTTGATCGTTTTTGGTGGTTATTCATATAATTGTATGCTAGTTAGTCATCACCTAAATTTTGCCTTGTGTTAATAAGAGAAAAGGAAGATAAAATATGTTCCTCAGGACTCTTCTACTTACTTAAAATATTGGAAAGTTTGGAATATGATAGCTTACTATAAAGCAAAGTGCTTACAAAAGGAGGCACTTAGCAAAAACTGCTAAATTATACAAAAGTGTCTAAATATTTTCCCAGATGTATATTATTTTCTTTAGCCATGATAATGACCTAGTGATTTTCATATCACTACTACATATTAAATTTTAAAATCAAAATTTTAAAATCCAAAATTAAAAATGAGTCCAGAGTTTACTACACAAACATAACAATTCTCAACATGAGATAGATGTTATCCCAAGGGAATATCATATCTATACCTATATGTAAATAAAAGACAAAATGGGCAGCTGAATTAGGCTCATTCAATTGCATACCTAAAATATGCTGCTTTAATGAATAATTATATATCAATATAGCTCTTAAAATGAATATATGTGTGAATAATGGATGATGGAAAGCAAAACAGAAGTTATTCCCCAAAAATGGAATCATACTATTTAAAATTACATATTAGTCAAGATGGCGGACTAGAGGGCAGTTGCATTTCATGTTGTTCCAGGACACAGGATTCAAAAGAGGAGATAGTGAGAGACTTGGGACCAACTCAAAGCCGCCGGGTGAGTCTCTCCAGTTGGGGAGGCGTCCCGGATGGGGCGGTAGCCCTGGAAAGCAGGGAACTTTGTGAAGTAGAGTTGCTCGGCAAGATGACCCTCCCCCCCCCCCCGCTGGAGCAGTAAACAGGGACAACTGGGATCATTGTAGAGGAGGCGGCTCAGCACAGCGCTTGGACTCGGAGCAACCACTGGGACTATGGGCGGCTGCCTGAGGAGGAGCTGCGTGGTGAGCTGTTTGGACTCAGAGCGACTGCTTCTGAACACCAGGGGGTTGCCCGTAGGAAGAGGAGAAGTGCAGCGGGTCGCTTGGTCTAGGAGTGACTGCATTAGAACTACAGGTGGTTGCCAGAGGAGGAGCTGTGTAGCGAGCTGTTTGGACTCAGAACGACCGCTTCTGAACACCGGGGGGGGGGGGGCTGCCGGAGGAAGAGGAGGAACATGGCGGGTCGCTTGGTCTAGGGGTGACGGCATCAGAGCCACAGGCGGTTGCCAGAGGAGGAGGCAAGTAGTGAGTTGTTTGGAATCAAAGCGACCACTCCTGAACACTGGTGGCCTGCCTGGAGGAGGAGCATGGTGGGTCGCAAGGTCTCCGAGCGACCGCTCCTGAACACCCGGGGGGGCTACCCCGAGGAGGAGGAGGAACAGGGCGGGTCACTTGGACATGGAGTGACTGCCTAGGGCTACGGGCGGTTGGCGGGAGGAGGAGACGCGAAGTGAGTTGCTTGGACTCCTAGTGACTGCGTCGGAACACCAGGCGGCTGTCCGGAGGAAGAGGTGTGTGGCGGGTCTCTGGGTCTCGGAGCTATTGTACAGGGCTCCAGGTGGCAGCTCAGAGGAGGGGCCACATAGCCAGGCGATTAGGTGCAAAGCAGGGTCCCAGGACCGGCTTCTTGGTGGAAAAGACTCACAGAGACATGCCTAGGGGTGGAGCAAGGTTCCAGGACTGCGGGCAGATTCTCTGAGGAGAGGCAGCTTAAGGAGACTCGTCTGCGAAGGGTGAGGCTCCCAGGTCCAGGAAGTAGGTCCGGGCCCCTGGGAACGTTGCAGAGGAAGACAACCCAGCCCAGGCAGTAGTTGTAGATTGAGGGGAACCTCTAGGAGGGGAACTGACCAGCGAGACGTCCCCACCGAGTGAGTCTTCCCTGTCGGGTGAGGTTTTCCCACAGGGACGGTAAAACCAGAGACACAGGCTCAAACAGGCCTTGCCTCAGCCCGCAGCCTACTTCCCCTTTGGATGACCATTGGTCAACAAGTGGAGGCACCTCTGCCCACTCTCAGGGAATATATCCCACCTGAGGGTCACCAACCCTAGAGAGGCAGCTTCCTTGTGGAGCACCGCATTACCAACTTCCTCCAAGACTGCAGGCTACTGAAGGATAGAGGGGATATACTAGCAATCTTCAGGGACATTATAAAGTCAATAGAGGAAATCTGCAATATCTTAATGACCCACTGAATCCTGAACAATATGAGAAAACAAGGCAAGAAAATGCCCCAAACAAATCTAGATGTTACATCAATAAAATCCAATGACAGCATGGCAAAAGAAATGACAGAAAGGGAGTTAGAATGTACATAATTAAATTGATCAGGGAAGCAAACGATGAGATGAAAGAGCAAATGCAAGCATTGAATGATGAGATGAAAGAGCAAATGCAGGCATTGAATGAATGCACCAATCGACAGTTAAAAGAGCAAATACAGAAAGCAAAAGATCATTTCAATAAAGAGTTAGAGATATTGAAAAAAAACAAACAGAAATCCTTGAAATGAAGGAAACAATAAACCAAATTAAGAACTCCATAGAAAGCATAACCAATAGGATAGAACACCTGGAAGACAGAACCTCAGATATTGAAGACAAAATATTTAACCTCGAAAACAAAGTTGAACAAACAGAGAAGATGGTAAGAAATCATGAACAGAATCTGCAAGAACTATGGGATATCATGAAAAGGCCAAATTTGAGAATTATTGGGATTGAGGAAGGCTTAGAGAAACAAACCAAAGGAATGAACAATCTATTCAATGAGATAATATCAGAAAATACACAAAATTACAACAGACCCACACCAAGGCACATTATAATGAAAATAACGAACATACAAAATAAAGACAGAATTTTAAAGGCTGTGAGAGAAAAGAACCAAATTACATTCAGGGGGAAACCAATACGGATATCAGCAGATTTTTCAATCCAGACCCTAAAAGCTAGAAGGGCCTGGACAACATTTTTCAAGGTCTGAAAGAAAATGGATGCCAACCAAGAATCTTATACCCAGTAAAACTTACCTTCAAATTTGACGATGAAATAAAATCATTCCATGATAAACAAAAGCTAAAAGAATTTACAAAAAGAAAGCCAGTATTACAGAACATTCTCAGCAAAGTATTTCATGAGGAAGAGATAAAAAACAAAGAAGCAAATCAGCAAAGGGAGGAATTATCCTAAAGGAACTGTCAAATAAAGGAGGAACCAAGATGTGTCAAAAATTTTAAATATGAACCAAATGACCGGGAATACAAATCATATCTCAATAATAACCCTGAATGTTCATGGCCTGAATTCATCAATCAAAAGACATAGACAGGCAGATTGGATTAAAAAGAAAGAACCAACAATATGTTGCCTGCAAGAGACTCACCTCATAGAAAGAGATACCCATAGACTAAAGGTGAAAGGATGGGGAAAAACATACCATGCACATGGACTCAGCAAAAAAGCTGGAGTATCCATCCTCATTTCAGATAATGTGGACTTCAAGCCAAAGTTAGTCAGAAGGGATAAAGAAGGACATTTCATACTGCTTAAGGGAAGCATAAATCAGCAAGATATAACAATCATAAACATCTATACCCCAAACAGTGGCTCATCCATTTATGTTAAACAAATCCTTCTCAATTTTAGCAACCAAATAGACCATAACACAATAATATTAGGTGATTTTAACACACCTCTCTCACCACTGGACAGATCTTCCAAACAAAAATTGAACAAAGAAACCATAGATCTCAATAACACAATCAATAATTTAGACTTAACAGACATTTATAGAATATACCATCCAACCAAGAGCGAATACACTTTCTTCTCAGCAGCACATGGATCCTTCTCTAAAATAGACCATATATTATGCCACAAAGCTAATGTCAGCAAATACAAGAAGATAGAGACACTACCTTGTATTCTCTCAGATCATAATGGATTGAAGTTAGAAATAAATGAAAGAGTAAAAAACAGAAACTACTCCAACACCTGGAGACTAAACAATATGCTATTATATGATGAATGGATAACAGAAGATATTAGGAAGGAAATTAAAAAATTCTTAGAGGTAAATGAGAACAAAGAAACATCATATCAAAATCTCTGGGACACTATGAAAGCAGTACTTAGAGGAAAATTTATTTCATGGAGCGCATTTAATAAAAGAAGTAAAACTCAAAAAATAAACGACCTAACACTACAGCTCAAAGCCCTAAAAAAAGAAGAACAGACCAACACCAAAAGTAGTAGAAGACAGGAAATAGTTAAACTCAGAGCTGAAATCAACGAAATTGAAACAAAAGAAACAATACAAAAAATTGACAAAATAAATAGTTGGTTCTTTGAAAAAATAAACAAAATTGATAAACCTTTAGCCACACTAACAAAGAGAAGACGAGAGAAAACCCAAATCACTAAAATTCGGAATGAACGAGGAAATATCACAACAGAAACGACTGAAATACAAAACATAATTAGAAGCTATTTTGAAAACCTATACTCCAAAAAAATAGAAAATTTCGAAGACATCAACAGGTTTCTAGAGACATATGAATTGCCTAAACTGAACGAGGAGGATATACACAATTTAAATAGACCAATTTCAAGTAATGAAATAGAAGAAGTCATCAAAAGCCTACCAACAAAGAAAAGTCCAGGACCTGATGGTTTCTCAGCTGAGTTCTACAAAACCTTTAAAGAAGAGCTCATTTCAATACTTCTCAAAGTATTCCAGAAAATAGAAGAGGAGGGAACCCTCCCAAACTCATTCTATGAAGCCAATATTACCCAGATACCTAAACCAGACAGAGACACATCAAGGAAAGAAAATTTCAGACCAATATCCTTAATGAACATTGATGCAAAAATTCCAAACAAAATTTTAGCAAATCGCATACAAAAACATATTAAAAACATAGTGCACCATGATCAAGTGGGTTTCATCCCAGGGATGCAAATTTGGTTCAACATCAGGAAATCAATAAATGTAATTCACCATATCAATAGACTTAAAGTCAAGAATCACATGATTATTTCAATAGATGCAGAAAAAGCATTTGATAAAATACAGTACCCCTTCATGCTCAAAACACTAGAAAAAATAGGGATAGTGGGAACATTCCTTAACATTGTAAAGGCCATCTATGCTAAGCCCATGGCTCATATCATTCTAAATGGTGAAAAACTGAAAGCATTCCCCCTAAAATCTTGAACAAGGCAGGGATGCCCTCTTTCACCACTTCTTTTCAATATCGTCCTTGAAACTCTAGCCAGAGCAATTAGACAGACCAAAGAAATTAAAGGGATATGAATAGGAAAAGAAGAACTCAAACTATCCCTATTTGCTGATGATATGATTGTATACTTAGAGGAACCAGGAAATTCCACCAGAAAACTTTTAGATCTCATAAGTGAATTCAGTAAAGTAGCGGGATATAAGATCAATGCACATAAATCTAAGGCATTTTTATACATAAGTGATGAATCTTCAGAAAGAGAAATTAGGAAAACTACCCCATTCACAATAGCCTCGAAAAAAATAAAATACTTGGGAATCAATCTCACAAAAGAGGTGAAAGACCTCTACAATGAGAACTACAGAACACTAAAGAAAGAAATTAAAGAAAACCTTAGAAGATGGAAAAATCTCCCATGTTCTTGGATAGGAAGAATTAATATTGTCAAAATGGCCATACTACCAAAAGTGCTATGCAGATTCAATGCAATTCCAATTAAAATCCCAATGATGTACCTTACAGAAATAGAGCAAGCAATTATGAAATTCATCTGGAAGAATAAAAAACCCAGAATAGCTAAAGCAATCCTCAGTAGAAAGAGTGAAGCAGGGGTATCGCAATACCAGATCTTCAACAGTACTACAAAGCAATAGTAACAAAAATGGCATGGTATTGGTACCAAAATAGAAAGGTGGATCAATGGTACAGAATAGAGGACACGGACACAAACCCAAATAAATACAATTTTCTCATACTAGACAAAGGGGCCAAAAATATGCAATGGAGAAAAGATAGCCTCTTCAACAAATGGTGCTGGGAGAATTGGAAATCCATATGTAGCAGAATGAAACTAAACCCCTATATCTCACCATGCACAAAACTAAACTCAAAATGGATTAAGGATCTCGGAAACAGACCAGAGACCTTGCACCTTATAGAAGAAAAAGTAGGTCCAGAGCTTCAACATGTCGGCTTAGGACCAGACTTCCTCAACAGGACTCCCATAGCACAAGAAATAAAAGAAGAATCAATAACTGGGATAGATTCAAACTAAAAAGTTTTCTCTCAGCAAAGGAAACTATCAGCAATGCGAAGAAAGAGCCTACAGAGTGGGAGAAAATCTTTGCCAATCATAATTCAGATAGAGCACTAATCTCCAGAATCTATAAAGAACTCAAAAAACTCTACACCAAGAATGCAAATAATCTAATCGACAAATTGGCTAAGGAAATGAATAGACACTTCACAGAAGAAGATGTACAAGCAATCAACAAACATATGGAAAAATGTTCAACATCTCTAGTAATAAGAGAAATGCAAATCAAAACTACACTAAGATTCCATCTCACCCCAATTAGAATGGCGATTATCAAGAATACAAGCAACAACAGGTGTTGGCGAGGATGTGGGGAGAAAGGTACACTCATACATTGCTGGTGGGGCTGCAAATTAGTGCAACCACTCTGGAAAGCAGTATGGAGACTCCTTAGAAAACTTGGAATGGAACCACTATTTGACCCAGCTATCCCACTCCTTGGCCTATACCCAAAGGACATAAAATCAGCATATTACAGAGATACAGCCACATCAATGTTCATAGCTGCTGAGTTCACAATAGCCAGATTGTGGAACCAACCTAGATGTCCTTCAATTGATGAATGGATAAAGAAAATGTGGTATATATATACAATGGAATATTACTCAGCCATAAAGAATGTTAAAATTATGGCATTTGCAGGCCAATGGATGAAACTGGAGAATATCATGCTAAGTGAGATAAGCCAATCTCAAAAAACCAAAGGAAGAATGATATCGCTAATAAGTGGATGATGACACATAATGGGGGGTGGGAGGGGTTAGTGTTAGGTTTAGAGTTAGGGTTAGGGAAGGGGGCAAGAATGGAGGAAGGAAGGACTGTATAGAGGGAAAAGAGGGGTGGGAGGGGTGGGGGGGAAGGGAAAAATGGCAGAATGAATCAAATTACATTACCCTATGTAAATTTATGATTACAGAAATGGTATGCCTTTATGCCATGTACAAACAGAGAAACAACATGTATCCCATTTGTTTACAATAAAAAAACTTTCAGCAAGTAAAATAATAAAAGTTTATTTCTCATTCAAAAAAAATAAAATAAAATTACATATTAAATTTAATAATTCTTTAATTTGATAGAAAAAATGAAACTGACAGAAATCTAAGTGTTATTGAACTTTTAAATGTTTCAAAAGCCCTATTGTATTAATATGTAAAATCCACCCTGTAATTAAGAAAAAAGTTTAAAATATTAAAATGAATGTGGGGTTAAATCATTCAGAGAAGTATAAATTTATTCTTGAGATAAGTGATGAAGATCTTAACACATTTCACTCTCTTCCTCTATGAACATCTCCTGGTTTTGTAGTTAGTTATTTTTACATTTTATAAACCTTTGAAAATTTACATTCTATTCTCCTATCACAATTTATATATTTCCCCTATTATTTTGTATATAAATGGATTTAAATTTAATCCTAGATTACTGATGAAGATCTTAACACCTTTTACTCTCTTATACCTGATTTTTTAGTTATTTTTACTTTTTTACAAACTTTTGAAAATTTATATTGTCTTCTCTAATCACAGTTTCTGCATTTACTCGCTCATTTTTGTGTGTAAATGAATTCAGTGCTCATCTCAGTCTTCTTACTATACTCATGACTTTTTAAGTCATTTCATGGTTGCTGGATTTCATGCTCAAGCTGATTATTATGCATTTCAAATATTGTTCATAGACACTGAATTATTCACAATAGTTAGCTCTTAAACTCTTATGATTATCCATGTATGTCTTTTTGGTTGAAAAAGTATAAAGTGATGAGCTGGGGTTGTAGCTCAGTGGCAAAATGCTTTCCTAACAGGTGTGAGGCACTGGGTTCTATCCTCAGCACCACATAAAAATAAATGAATAAAATAAGGTTATGGTGTCCATTCACAACTAAAAAAACCCAAAGTGCACTAGGGAACAGGTGCCATGTGGAACTAGGTATACATAGACATATTTCTCCAAATTCCTAAAGAAACATTTTTAAGTTGAACAATAAATAATGCATTGCACCTGACAGTGATAATACATCCCAGGATCTTATGTGAGTTTTTTCAAGACAGGAGGAAAGATGGGGCAAAAACACAGAAGTGAAAGTCATCATGTGCAATACCATGGAATTTGAGACCATGCTATAGCACTGGTAAGACAGATCAGGATGGAAAAATAGTCTACAGCAGCACTCCCTGCGCAGGGTTTAAGAAAACTGAGCACAAAACATTATTTCTAGGAAACTGAGTAATGTAATTGAATCTATCAATTTCCACCCTGTTCCACAACAACCCTCACTCCAAGATGGTTGAGGTCAAGGTTCTCTAGTCTTCTAGCACTGAAAGCTGGGCTCGTTTTCTATTTTAACATTTCCCTCTGTTTCTGAATTGGCTATATTACATAGTTAAGATTTAAGATGTTAACTTATTTTAGTCAGAAGTCATGATTATTGCCTTGTTGAATACTTTGATTTTTCCTTTCAAAAATGTTTTCATTGGTGGGCATGGTGGCACATGCCTGTAATCCCTGCTGCTTGGGAGGCTGAGGCAGGAGGATCACAATTTCAAAGCCAGCCTCAGCAACTTAGTGAGATTCTGTCTCTAAATAGAATGTACAAAGGACTGGGGATGTGGCTCAGTGGTTAAAGTAAATGGATTCAATTCCCAGTAAAAAATGTTTCAAGTTATATTTTGTTTTTTCTTCTTCACTTTACTATATCTAAATTTATTTATCAGATATTAAATTTTATGTTCCATTTTATTTCTTTTAGATTCTAATTAAGTTATTTATTCTGATATAAACTTGTTTAACATCTCTATTTTACAGAGTTCCAAACTCTCCAAATTCTGATATTTATATTGATCCGTCTTCCTATCTTGGAGTTATCCTTTATTAAATCTGTTTGCCTGAGATGTACAACATGAAACATTCTTTTTAAAATGTCATTTCATGACACAGACACAAACCCACATAAACACAGTTATCTCATACTTGACAAAGGTGCCAAAAACATACAATGAAGAAATGATAGCCTCTTCGACAAATGGTGCTGGGAAAACTGGAAATCCATATGCAGCAAAATGAAATTAAACCCCTATATCCCACCCTGCACAAAACTCAACTCAAAATGTATCAAGGACCTAGGAATTAGATCATAGATCATGCACTAAATAGAAGAAAAAGTAGGTCCAAATTTTCATCATGTTGGCTTAGGACCAGACTTCCTTAACAAGATTCCCAAAGCACAAGAAATAAAAACAAGAATCAATAAATGGATTTAAACTAGAGAGCTTTTTCTCAACAAAGGAAACAATAATGTGAAGAGAAAGCCTACCGAGTGGGAGAAAATCTTTATCCCATGCTCTTCAGATAGAGCACTAATCTCCAGAATTTATAAAGAACTTAGAAAACTCTATACCAAAAAAACAAATAACCCAATCAATAAATGGACTAAGGAACTGAGCAGACACTTCACAGAAGATATACAAACGATCAACAAATATATGAAAAAATGTTCAACATCTCTAGTAATTAGAAAAATGCAAATCAAAACTACCCTAAAATTTCATCTCACTTCAATTAGAATGGCTATTATCAAGAATAAAAGCAACAATAGGTGTTGGCAAGGATGTGGGGGAAAAGGTATATTCATACATTACTGGTGGGATTGCAAATTGGTGCAGCTGCTCTGGAAAGCAGCATGGAGATTCCTCAGAAAACTTGGAATAAAACCACCATTTGACTCAGTTATCCCACTCCTTGGTTTATACCCAAAGGATTTAAAATCAGCATACTACAGTGATGCAGCCACATCAATGTTCATAACTGCTCAATTCACAATAGCTAGATTGTGGAACCAACCTAGATGTCTTTCAATAGATGAATGGATAAAGAAACTGTGGTATATGTACAGAATGGAATATTACTCAGCTATAAAGAAGAATAAAATTATGACATTTGCAGGTAAATGGATGGAATTGGAGAACATCATGCTAAGTGAGATAAGCCAATCCCAAAAAACCAAAGACCAAATGTTTTCTCTGATAAGTGGATGCTGAGAGATAACAGGGGAGTGGAGGGTTTAGGGAAGAATGGAGGAACTTTAGATTGTATAGAGAGAAATGAGGGGAGGGGAAGGTCAGAAGGAAGGAAAGATGGTGGAATGAGACAGACATCATTACCTTATGTACATGTATGTTTACACAAATGGTGTGACTCCACATCATGTACAACCAGAGAAATGAAAAGTTGTACTCCATTTTTGTACAATGAATAAAAAATTCCATTTCATTTCTTTTGCTAATATTTAATTTTTAAGTGATATTTAGTTTCTATTTTTCTGCTTGCTTTATTCAATATGTTCACATAATAGCTATGATATTTATTCCAACCTTTTTTTCAATTTCAGGTTTTCACTCTTATAATACTATATTTTACTATACATGAATTCTCCCAGAAATCCTGTGATTTTATTTTGGTATAGTAAGATGAAGAACAAACACTCTCCTCTGAGAGCACCCCTCTCAATATAAATCTCCTAATCCCAGGAACCTTTGAATATGTGACCTACCATGGAAGAAGAGACTTCGCAGATGAGAAAAAGTCAAGGATTCTGAGTGGGAAGATTTCTCTGGATCATCTGGGCATTGTCAAGTTCATCACAATGATTTTTATGAGAGGTAGCTAAGAAGGTGGTGGTCAGAGCAGAGCTGTGACCATGGATACAGGTGTTGGACTGATATCTGATGAATATTAAGAACATGAACAATAGCTAAGGATTGCAGGCAACTCTGGAACCTGCTGGGATAATATGGAATATGCTGAAGTTGAGCCTCCAGATAGGAGCAGCCCTGCTGACACCTTGACCTTAGGTCTCAAGTCCCATTGGTTTTTTTAACTCAAGAATGACAAAAAAATATATACTTTAGATGATAAATTTTTGGTAATTTTCTATGGAATCAGCAAGAAGTCAATACAATAAGAACAACCCTTATCCAAGGATTTGGGGTTCTATGGATGGACAAGATATCCTCAGACCCACACACACATTCCAATTCCTCTCACCTGGTCGTCTATATACTGTAAATAGTACTTATGATATAATGTTTTTTAAAAATATTTTTTAGTTGTCAATGGATCTTTTTTATTTTATTCATTTATTTACTTATTTATTTATATGTGATGCTGAGGATCAAACCCAGGGCCTCACACATGCCAGACAAGCACTGTACCACTGAACCACAACTCCAGCCCCAGTACATATGATATGTAGTCTTTATTTTTCTGAGTCAAGCATGGTTCTGAGCCTGGCTATCTCTGGTACTGCCATATTCTTACCGATGTGGAGATTTGGTAATGCCGTGTCCGTAGATACACAAGATTACCTCGTTTAATCCATATCCATCTTTAATTTTGTATCAAGTGCAATGTATGTAAGTTCAAGCTAATGATAGAACTTCTGTTGTTTAATGGGCATCACCTTATATGATGGCATTAGCAATGTTTCAGCTCTGTAAATGTGGTCTGGGTCCTTGGACTCTGTGATGTCATCATTAGGTCACAATACTCTACTGAGGCCTTAGTGATGTTGGGTGTCATAACAACCCTGATGTTGTACTGAGCACTGCTCAGGACAGTGATTTAGTGAACAGATAGCCTACCTCCATTTTAGGTGTTGTTTCTCCAGGTGCAGATTTTATTTTTAGTCATCATCAGCTAATGTTTGCAGAGTTGAGCTTCTGGAGAATGTTACCTGATCTGAGTAATCCTCTGAAGAGTATAACCATGAACAGAAGGTAAAAGAGGAAATATCTGGAAAACTCATTCATCCCTCAGCCTGCAAAGAAGTCAAAGGGTATGTGTTGTCATCTTCTCTGGGCCTAAGATAACCAGAACTGCCTTCTACAAAGGATTAAGGGAGGATTTCCAGTTAGTGGAAGAGGAGGGGAGAAGTGAGAGATAAAAAAAGCAAGAGAAGTGACTGAAGGAGGGAACAAGGGAGAAAGGGGTGTTTTCTTGTTCCTGAGGTCTTCCTAGGGGACCAAATCAAGAGTAAAGCAAACATTTAGATGATCCACCTCTTGTCTATATAACTTTGGGCCTAGGCCACCTGCAAAGACATTGTGTATCAGTCAATTTCCTTTCAATAGATTTCTTCATATTTATTTTGGGAAACAATCTTGTAAATTTTCTAATAGTAATTCTTCCTTTTATTGAAGATGAAAGTGGCTCCTAGAAATGAGGGAAAATTAGTGAAAGAAAATTAGATATTAAAACCAATTGTACAGGGATGTAAGTAAGTCATAGAATTTATTTATTCAGGAATAAAATCTAGTTATTTTTCAGACTCCAAAATAGAAATTTGGGGATCATATGTGAACATTAAAACAAAGAACATAAATACACAAATTCTGCTTAACCATGATGATTGGCTCTTTACAGGAAATGAGATAGTAGTGGAAACAGATTCACAGTAAACAAATGGCTACAGGTCCATTTTTCAGTGGTGAAAGGGGACAAATTGGAGCCAACCTCAACATTACAAAGTCAGGCTCATATTTCTGAGTACAAACTAATAGTGCAACAAAAATTTTTAAGGATAATCTGATATATTCAATGAAATTTTGTGCTTGTGTTTCTCAATGGTTACATAAAAAGGATTGGAGAGTGAACTTTTGTTCACATGCCTTCAATAAAATAAAAAACATATTCAAGATGCTACTACATATAAGCTGAGACATGCCAAGTACATACACTTATTCATATCCATATGCATACACACACCTCAAACACATAAATTGGCCAGGGGAAGATACTTGTTTGTATCTTCCAAAATTTTTCACTTATTATATACCAAGTGAAATTATTTACCTATCAAAAAACAATTTACATTGTGCATTTGTAGGAGCAATGTAGGCAATGGTACTCTCCTGAGGAATCTCCTTCTTATTTAAGTAACAATTCAAAACAGAGAAAGAGTTGGAAAAGATAAGGGTCCTCCATAGTATAATTCACAATTCATGATTCAGGAACTGGGGTGGGGAAGAAACATTATAATTTCGAGAGTAGCTTTCTATTCAATCTTGGGTCACCACCATCACAGACAGCCAGAAAAGGAAAAAGCATGGAGAAGTGTGGAATTTTGTGTGGCCATACCTGGCAGAGGCACATGTCGCTTCTACTTTCATTTGTAGAAAGCTTAATCACATGATCATGGCTAACTACAAGGACACTTGATAAATATGACTCAGTTGTGTGCCCAGGTTGAAAGAAGATATCTAGAAAATTCTGATCTATTAACAAATGACACTTTGTGAAAGTAGTCATCCATAGCATGCATTGACATAATAAATACTGCTATACATGAGTAGTGAAAACCAGTTTGTTATCCATACTGATGTAAACCATCCTTGTTCACTGACCATATCTCAGAGTAGACTCATACTATCTACATGAGTACATGAGGATAGTAAATACACATGAACACCATACGAGAACCACAATTCTTACTTGTATTTACTTTCTCAGGCAAGTTGAACCTATAAAAAGTTAGGAGTGAGCCAGCAGAACTCATGTTGAATTGTCAGAAGGTTATGAAAGTAGTATCAGCTTCAAACAAGTTCACATTGGTAGGACCTTCAGGAGCTGAACTTGATAGACCCAGTCCAAGAACACACCACATCCATTTATTTTCACAGGTAATATAATCACATTAATTCTTTGTAGACCCATCTGTACTCCCTAGTCTCTTCTCTCATTTCCCAACAATCTATCACATGCATATTAATTCTCTATGCTCATTTTTTGTTGCAATCATTAGACCAGAAATAATTACTTTGATTTATAGATGACCCTAAATTTATTCACTTTATTCAATGAGAAATACAATGTGTGTGTGTATATATATATATTATCTGGTTCTTTTTACCAAATAGATGTGAAAATGTCATCCATAACCCTTATAACTCTAAATAGTTCATTCTCATTACTGCGTATGTTACATGAATAAAAATGAATGCTTCATGGATTACACATAAACCTATATTTTGAAAACTCACATGATTTGGTTATACTCATTGATTTTTATATCCTCATATTATTTTTCCCTGACTTCAAAAACATAATAATTGCTTGAGTCTCAAAGAGAATGTTTTAATTCATTCCATTGAAATTCTAAATCACAAAAATGAACAACACACAGAAACATGGAAGTCCGTAATCATGGGAAAATAAATTAATAAATATGTGTCCAAATAACACACCCAGAGCACACACCCTATTCCTACTCAAATAAAACTTCCATATTCACATTTGTAAACAACCATTCAGTTACACATTAAATCCTGACCCAGTGTTATGAACTGTTATGTGTTATGAACTTATACACATCAAGCTCACTCTTTCACTGCACACCTTTTGACTGCTATGTGTGAATAACACATGTCAGAAACTTGCATGAGGGATCTCGATGCTCTTGGACAATTAAATAATGGGTGGCATGCTTGGTTAACATATGAAAAATTAACAGTGACATAAGATCACACATATTTAATGATTTTAAAACCCAAATTTTATCAAATGTTCGATTTGAGATTTTGAATCTGTAGAATATGAGATGAAGATAGTGAAAGTGTAAAAATATGGAGGAAGATGAACACAACCCAAGATATTAACCAAGGTTGGTGGGTATATGGAGTGTTGATGGCATGGTCTAGATGAAAGCACAGAGTATTGAAACATACCAGTTCCCTGTTCAAGCCATAGGTAACCGTACAGAAAAAAAATAAGTATTTGGGTGTGATGGGTTGAAAAAGTAGAGTGGGATGAAAATGCTAGCAGATGAAGAGTTGTTTTATCTTACAGTATTGTCCCTAAAGGAGGTCTAGAGTTTACTTAGGTATTTTGGTACTTCCTGGTATGCAAAATTCCCTGGAAACCAGAAAATGTAGTGGGTGTTCCTCTAGGCTCAATGGCAGCAGATTTTTAAAACCAAAATTTGGCAAAATAATGGAAGTCAACAGTTTTCTACCACATACAATTTTGCTTTCTTAAATTTTTTAAGAATTAGTTATACATGACAGTAGAATGCACTTTGATACATCACATATAATGGAGTATAATTCCTCTTTCTTCTGGTTATACATGATGTAGAATCACACTGGTCATATAGTTACATATGTGCATAAGGTAATAATGTCAGTTTCATTCTATTATTATTCTTACCCTCATATTCCTCCCCTCCCTTTACTCCCTTATTATTCTCTAGCCCCTCCCCTTCCCATTGTAAATTACCATCTGCATATCAAAGAAAACATTCAGGTTTTGTTTTTTTGGGGGATTGGTGTATTTCACTTAGCATAATATTCTCCAGCTCCACCCATTGACTGGCAAATGCTATAATTTTATTCTTCTTTAAGGCTGAGGAATATTCCATAATATGTATAAATCACATTTTTTTATCCATTCATCTCTTGAAGGGCACCTAGTTTGGTTCCATAGTTTAGCTATTGTGAATTGAGCTGCTATAAACATTGATGTGACTGCATCACTGTAATATGCTGATTTTAAGTCCTTTGGTTATAAACAGAGGAGCAAGATAGCTGGGTCAAAGTTGGTTCCATTCCAAGTTTTCTGAGGACTCTCCATACTGCTTTCTATAATGGTTACACCAATTTTCATTCCCACTAGCAATGTATGAGTGTACCTTTCTCCCCACATCCTTGCCAACACCTATTGTTGCTTGTATTCTTTTTTTAAAATTTATTTATTTTTATTTTTATAGACTGCATTTTGATTCATTGTACACAAATGGGGTACAAATTTTCATTTCTATGGTTGTGAATGATATAGATTCATACCATTCAAGTAATTATACATGTACATAGGTAATGATGTCTGTCTCATTCCACCATCTTTCATACCCATCCCCTCCACTCTTTCATTCCCCACTATGATAGCCATTCTAACTGGAGTGAGATGAAATCTAAGAGTAGTTTTGATTTGCATTTTTTTAGTTATTATAGGTGTTGAACTTTTTATATATATTTGTTGATTGATTGTATATCTTCTGTGAAGTGTCTGTTCAGTTCCTTAGCCCATTTATTGACTGTGTTATTTGTTTTTTTGTTAAGTTTTTTGAGTTCTTTATATATCCTGAAGATTAGTGCTCTGAGGTGCATGTGATAAAGATTTTCTCCCACTTGTAGACTCTCTATTCATGTTATTGATTGCTTCCTTTGCTGATAAGAAGCTTTTTAGTTTTTTTTTTTTTTATTGTAAACAAATGGGATACATGTTGTTTCTCTGTACATAGAGTAAAGGCATACCATTTGTGTAATTATAAATTTACATAGGGTGATGTAATTTGATTCATTCTGTTATTTTTCCCCTTCCACCCACCCCTCCCATCCCTCTTTTCCCTCTATACAGTCCTTCCTTCCCCCATTCATGCCCCCCTCCCTAACCCTCACTCTAACCCTAAAACTAACCCCTCCCACGCCCCATTATGTATCATCATCCACTTATCAGCGAGATCATTCTTCCTTTGGTTTTTTGAGATTGACTTATCTCACTTAGCATGATATTCTCCAATTTCGTCCATTTGCCTGCAAATGCCATAATTTTATCATTCTTTATGGCTGAGTAATATTCCATTGTATATATATGCCACAGTTTCTTTATCCATTCATCAACTGAAGGGCATCTAGGTTGGTTCCACAATCTGGCTATGGTGAATTGAGCAGCAATGAACATTGATGTGGCTGTATCTCTGTAGTATGCTGATTTTAAGTCCTTTGGGTATAGGCCAAGGAGTGGGATAGCTGGGTCAAATGGTAGTTCCATTCCAAGTTTTCTAAGGAATCTCCATACTGCCTTCCAGAGTGGCTGCACTAATTTGCAGCCCCACCAGCAATGTATGAGTGTACCTTTCTCCCCACATCCTCGCCAACACCTGTTGTTGCTTGTATTCTTGATAATCGCCATTCTAATTGGGGTGAGATGGAATCTTAGGGTGGTTTTGATTTGCATTTCTCTTATTACTAGAGATGTTGAACATTTTTCCATATGTTTGTTGATTGTTTGTAGGTCTTCTTCTGTGAAGTGTCTGTTCATTTCCTTAGACCATTTGTTGATTGGGTTATTTGTAGTCTTGGTGTTGAGTTTTATGAGTTCTTTATAGATTCTGGAGATTAGTGCTCTATCTGAAGTATGATTGGCAAAGATTTTCTCCCACTCTGTAGGCTCTTTCTTCGCATTGCTGATAGTTTCCTTTGCTGAGAGAAAGCTTTTTAGTTTGAATCTATCCCAGTTGTTGATTCTTGCTTTTATTTCTTGTGCTATGGGAGTCCTGTTGAGAAAGTCTGGTCCTAAGCCGACATGTTGAAGCTCTGGACCTACTTTTTCTTCTATAAGATGTAGGATCTCTGGTCTGATTTCGAGGTCCTTAATCCATTTTAAGTTTAGTTTTGTGCACGGTGAGAGATATGGGTTTAGTTTCATTTTGTTGCATATGGATTTCCAATTCTCCCAGCACCATTTGTTGAAGAGGCTATCTTTTCTCCATTGCATATTTTTGGCCCTGTTGTCTAGTATGAGAAAATTATATTTATTTGGGTTTGTGTCCCTGTCCTCTATTCTGTACCATTGATCTACCTGTCTATTTTGGTACCAATACCATGCCGTTTTTGTTACTATTGCTTTGTAGTACAGTTGAAGTTCTGGTATTGCAATACCCCCTGCTTCATTTTTCCTGCGAAGGATTGCTTTAGCAATTCTGGGTTTCTTATTCTTCCAGATGAATTTCATGATCGCTTGTTCTACTTCTGTAAGGTACATCATTGGGATTTTAATTGGAATTGCAATGAATCTGTATAGCACTTTTGGTAGTATGGCCATTTTGACAATATTAATTCTGCCTATCCAGGAACATGGGAGATCTTTCCATCATCTAAGGTTTTCTTTAATTTCTTTCTTTAGTGTTCTGTAGTTCTCATTGTAGAGGTCTTTCATCTCTTTTGTGAGATTGATTCCCAAGTATTTTATTTTTTTCGAGGCTATTGTGAATGGGGTAGTTTTCCTAACTTCTCTTTCTGAAGATTCATCACTTATGTATAAAAATGCATTAGATTTATGAGCATTGATCTTATATCCCGCTACTTTACTAAATTCACTTATGAGTTCTAAGAGTTTTCTGGTGGAATTTCCTGGTTCCTCTAAGTATATAATCATATCATCAGCAAATAGGGATAGTTTGAGTTCTTCTTTTCCTATTCGTATCCCTTTAATTTCTTTGGTCTGTCTAATTGCTCTGGCTAGAGTTTCAAGGACGATATTGAATAGGAGTGGTGAAAGAGGACATCCCTGCCTTGTTCAAGATTTTAGGGGGAATGCTTTCAGTTTTTCACCATTAAGAATGATAATAGCCATGGGCTTAGCATAGATGGCCTTTACAATGTTAAGGAACTTTTCCACTATCCCTATTTTTTCTAGTGTTTTGAGCATGAAGGGGTGCTATATTTTATCAAATGCTTTTTCTGCATCTATTGAAATAATCATGTGATTCTTGACTTTAAGTCTGTTGATATGGTGAATTACATTTATTGATTTCCTGATGTTGAACCAACCTTGCATCCCTGGGATGAATCCCACTTGATCATGGTGCACTATGTTTTTAATATGTTTTTGTATGTGATTTGCTAAAATTTTGTTGAGAATTTTTGCGTCGATGTTCATTAAGGATATTGGTTTGAAATTTTTTCCTCGATGTGTCTCTGTCTGGTTTAGGTATCAGAGTGATATTGGCTTCGTAGAATGAGTTTGGGAGGGTTCCCTCCTCTTCTATTTCATGTAATACTTTGAAAAGTATTGGAATGAGCTCTTCTTTAAAGGTTTTGTAGAACTCGGCTGAGAAACCATCAGGTCCTGGACTTTTCTTTGTTGGTAGGCTTTTGATGACTTCTTCTATTTCATTACTTGAAATTGGTCTATTTAAATTGTATATGTCCTCCTCGTTTAGTTTAGGCAATTCATAGGACTCTAGAAACTTGTTGATATCTTCGAAATTTTCTATTTTGTTGTAGTATAGATTTTCAAAATAGCTTCTAATTATGTTTTGTATTTCAATCGTGTCTGTTGTGATATTCCCTTGTTCATTCCGAATTTTGGTGATTTGGGTTTTCTCTCGTCTTCTCTTTGTTAGTGTGGCTAAAGGTTTATCAATTTTGTTTATTTTTTCGAAGAACCAACTATTTATTTTGTCAATTTTTTGTATTGTTTCTTTCATTTCAATTTCGTTGATTTCAGCTCTGAGTTTAACTATTTCCTGTCTTCTACTACTTTTGGTGTTGGTCTGTACTTCTTTTTCTAGGGCTTTGAGCTGTAGTGTTAGGTCGTTTATTTGTTGAGTTTTGCTTCTTTTATTGAATGCGCTCCATGAAATAAATTTTCCTCTAAGTACTGCTTTCATAGTGTCCCAGAGATTTTGATATGATGTTTCTTTGTTCTCATTTACCTCTAAGAAGTTTTTAATTTCCTTCCTAATATCTTCTGTTATCCATTCATCATATAATAGCATATTGTTTAATCTCCAGGTGTTGGAGTAATTTCTGTTTTTTACTCTTTTATTTATTTGTAGTTTCAATCCATTATGATCTGATAAAATATAAGGTAGTGTCTCTATCTTCTTGTATTTGCTAACATTAGCTTTGTGGCATAATATATGGTCTATTTTAGAGAAGGATCCATGTGCTGCTGAGAAGAAAGTGTATTCACTCTTCGTTGGATGGTATATTCTATAAATGTCTGTTAAGTCTAAATTATTGATTGTGTTATTGAGATCTATGGTTTCTTTGTTCATTTTTTGTTTGGAAGATCTGTCCAGTGGTGAGAGAGGCATGTTAAAATCACCTAGTATTATTGTGTTACAGTCTATTTGGTTTCTGAGATTGAGAAGGATTTGTTTGACATACATGGGTGAGCTACTGTTTGGGGCATAGATATTTATGATTGTTATGTCTTGCTGATTTATGTTTCCCTTAAGCAGTGTGAAATGTCTTTCTTTATCCCTTCTGACTAACT
Source organism: Sciurus carolinensis (assembly GCF_902686445.1). Classification (NCBI taxonomy): domain Eukaryota; kingdom Metazoa; phylum Chordata; class Mammalia; order Rodentia; family Sciuridae; genus Sciurus; species Sciurus carolinensis. The sequence continues at coordinate 28,823,590 of NC_062219.1, forward strand.
TTGGCTTGAAGTCCACTTTAACTGAAATGAGGATGGATACTCCAGCTTTTTTGCTGGGTCCATGTGCATGGTAAGTTTTTTCCCATCCTTTCACCTTTAGTCTTTGGGTATCTCTTTCCAAGAGATGAGTCTTGCAGGCAACATATTGTTGGATCTTTCTTTTTTATCCAATCTGCCAGTCTATGTCTTTTGATTCATGAATTCAGGCCATTAATATTCAGGGTTATTATTGAGATATGATTTTTATTCCCGGTCATTTGACTCATTTTATTCATTTATTTGTTTATTTTTGACACGACTTGGTTCCTCTTTATTTGAGAGTTCCTTTAGTATAGCTCCTCCGTTTGCTGATTTGCTTCTTTGTTTTTCATCTCTTCTTCATGGAATATTTTGCTGAGAATGTTCTGTAATGCTGGCTTTCTTTTTGTATATTCTTTTAGCTTTTGTTTATCATGGAAGGATTTTATTTCGTCGTCCAATCTGAAGGTAAGTTTTGCTGGGTATAAGATTCTTGGTTGGCATCCATTTTCTTTTAGGGCTTGAAAAATGTTATTCCAGGCCCTTCTAGCTTTTAATGTCTGGATTGAAAAATCTGCTGATATCCGTATTGGTTTCCCCCTGAATGTAATTTGGTTCTTTTCTCTCACAGCCTTTAAGATTCTGTGTTTATTTTGTATGTTAGGTATTTTCATGATAATGTGCCTTGGTGTGGGTCTGTTGTAATTTTGTGTATTTGGAGTCCTATAAGCCTCTTGAACTTGATTTTCCATTTCATTCTTCAGATTTGGGAAATTTTCTGATATTATCTCATTGAATAGGTTGTTCATTCCTTTGGTTTGTTTCTCTAAGCCTTCCTCAATCCCAATAATTCTTAAATTTGGCCTTTTCATGATCTCCCATAGTTCTTGCAGATTCTGTTCATGATTTCTTACCATCTTCTCTGTTTGTTCAACTTTGTTTTCGAGGTTAAATATTTTGTCTTCAATATCTGAGGTTCTGTCTTCCAGGTGTTCTATCCTATTGGTTGTGCTTTCTATGGAGTTCTTAATTTGGTTTATTGTTTCCTTCATTTCAAGGATTTCTGTTTGGTTTTTTTTCAATATCTCTAACTCTTTATTGAAATGGTCTTTTGCTTCCTGTATTTGCTCTTTTAACTGTCGATTGGTGCATTCATTCAATGCCTGCATTTGCTCTTTCATTTCATCGTTTGCTTCCCTTATCATGTTGATTATGTACATTCTGAACTCCCTTTCTGACATTTCTTCTGCCATGCTGTCATTGGATTTTATTGATGTAACATCCAGGTTTGTTTGAGGCATTTTCTTCCCTTGTTTTCTCATGTCGTTCAGGTATCAGTGGACTGCAGAGATGTTGCAGATATCCTCTATTGACTTATAATGTCCCTGAAGATTGCTAGTGTATCCCCTCTTATCCTTCAGTAGCCTGAAGTCTTAGAGGAAGTTGATACTGTGGTGCTCCCCTAGGAAGCTAACTCTCTAGGGGTGGTGGTCTTCAGGTGGGGTATATTCCCTGCTAGTGGGCAGAGGTGCCTCCACTTGTTGACCAATGGTCATCAAAAAGGGAACTAGACTGTGGGGTGAGGCAAGGCCTGTTTGGGCCTGTGTCTCTGGTTTTACCATCCTTGTGGGAAAACCTCACCTGGCGGGGAAGACTCACCTGGTGGGGAGGTCTCGCTGGTCAGTTCCCCTCTTAGAGGGTTCCCCTCAGTCCACAACTACCGCCTGGGCAGGGCAGTCTTCCCAGGCAACGTTCCCAGGGGCCTGGACCTACCTCCTGGGCCTGGGAGCCCTGCCCTTCACAGACGAGTCTCCTTAGGTAGCCCCTCCTCAGAGAAGCTGACCGCAGTCCTGGAACCTTCGCTCCGCCCCTCAGCTTGTCTCTGTGTAGCTCTTTCAAGAAAAGGTGCCTAGGTCCCCAGACCGGACCGTGCTTTGCACCTAATCGCCTGGCTATGCGACCCCTCCTCTGAGCAGTCACTTGGAGCCTCGTACATATGCTCCAAGCCTCAGTGACCCGCCGCTCGTCTCGTCCTCCAGGCAGCCACCTGGTGTTCTGTGTGGGCGCTTGGAGACCAAGCCACTCACTGCGCACCTCCACCTCCTCAGGACAGCCCCCTCCCCGTTGCTCAGGCGGTTGCTGAGCCCAAATAGCTCGCCGCCCAACTCTTTCTCTGGCAGCTGCTGGAGCCCTGGCAGATTGCTCCAAAACCAAGCGGTGTGCTGCGCGGCCTCCTCTGCAAAGTTCCCCGCTTTCCGAGTTCACTGCTCCAGCGGGGGGAGGGGTGTCTTGCCGCCTGGGCAGGGCAGCCTTCCCCGGCAGCGTTCCCAGGGGCCCGGACCTACCTCCTGGGCCTGGGAGCCTCACCCTTCGCAGACGAGTCTCCTTAGGTTGTCCCTCCTTAGAGAAGCTGCCCGCAGTCCTGGAACCTTCACTCCGCCGTTTTTTCTCTCTGCTTCGCTGTCCGTGTTTACCGCTCCAGTGGGGGGAGTGGCGTCTCGCCCAGCAACTCTACTTCACAAAGTTCCCTGCCTTCCGGGGCTACTGCCCCATCCGGGATGCCTCCCCAATGGGAGAAACTCACCCGGTAGCTTTGAGTTGGTCCCAAGTCCCTCACTATCTCCTCTTTTGAATCTTGAGTCCTGGAGCAACATGAAATGCAGCTGCCCTCTAGTCCGCCATCTTGTAAACCAGAAGCTTTTTAGTTTGATTTTACTTCTTGCACTTTAGGAGTCTTGTTAAGGAAATCATATCCTAAGCCAACATGGTGCAGATTTGGGCCTGCTTTTTCTTCTAGTAAGCAAGAATCTCTGTTCTAGTCTTTGATTCACTTTGAGTTGAATTTCATGCAGGATGAGAGATAGGAGTTTGATTTCATTTTGTTACATGTGGATTTCCAGTTTCCCCAGTACCATTTGTTGAAGAGACTATCTTTTCTCCAGTGAATGTTTTTGGCACCTTTGTCTAGTATGACATAACTGTATTTATGTGGGTTTGTCTCTGTGTCTTCTCTTTTATACCATTGGTATTTCTTTGTCTGTTTTTGTGCCGATATCATGTTGCTTTTGTTTCTATTGCTCTGTAGTATAATTTAAGTTCTGGTATTGTGATGTCTCCTGCTTCTTGCTGAGGATTGCTTTGTCTATTCTGGGATTTTTATTTTTCCAAATGAATTTCATGATCACTTTTTCACTATCAGGAATGGAACTTTAAAGGATGGTATGTAGGCCATTCAAATGAAGGAAGTCTAATCCAAACCCCTATATGCAATGATAATTTAATGAATATATATTAGCTTTTTGGTAGAATATGCAATTTATTTCCTAAAATATCCTAGGCATTATCTGTTTTAGAGTTCAGCACATGATATTCAGAAAAAAAATTGTTTGGGTAAATATCCATGTTATTTGTTTCATTTTATTGGAGCTTCAAACATATACATGTATTATCCAAATTGTTTATATTCTTTGGAGGACAAAGTCTTGGTCCTTGAGGAAAGGGTTCATTCCATGATTGGATAAATTCTCCTGTGACTCCTCTTTCTATATACACACTGTCTCATGGTTGAACAGGAAAGTCTAAGTAGAACAGGGGACTGGGAATCAGAGTATATCTGAAGAAACCCAGCTCAGGATCTCTGTTCAGTTTCAGAAAAAAGGTGTAGTTTGGACCCAGTCCTAAATTCACCTCCTCTCTCCTTTTTGGGGAGTCTATATTTCTGTTTCTGTCACATCAACAGGATTTCATCAAAAATATCTTTTCTTTTTATGTTAGAAGGAAAGAAACCATGTTTATGTTTTGTGGAGAAAATGTCATGTGAGAGGAGAAGAGGTGAATTCATGAGAACAGAGTCCATGACTTATATTGTCAGTCAGACCTCAAAGACAACAAAAATTAAGCCATACATAATAGTACCCCAATGATGCCTGATATGTAAAAAGATAGAAGAACCATGAATTTTCAATCATCCTTTCAACAGTTCTATAGACAATAACTTGTCAAATATGAGTTAGCAGTCTTTAAGTACAAAACATGTAACTAAAAGGTAGATACTTCAAATACAAGGAACCATATTTTAAATTATAGGATGAAATATCAATCCACAATTTTGTGGTATGGCACATTAGTATGTGTAAATATACTAGAGATATAAAAACATATCCAAAATATTATCAAAAATTTAAAAATTAAAACTTTAAGAAATAAGTAACATCATCCTAAAAATTTTGTTATTTTTTGTATGAATTAAAACACCCCATAATTTTCACATGATTGAACTCTGGGACCAAAATGTACAAAAATAAGAATTCCAAGGTGAAAGCATTCTGTCTTTCAATTACTATATTATGAATCTGTGAATTCACATATATGGTCCAAATCTTTGGAAATATAGATAAAGAACAAATCAGAAAAACTTGGGATGTTTTGATACATTTGAAATTTCTGAAACAAGTAGTGTTGATTCAAAGAGACACAAAATATGCAAGAAAAAAATAACGACCACTCAGTATTTATTTTTAAGTTGGAAAATTTTATAATATGCTCTGAGTTTGATGAGTGCAGAAGAGAAGCTCAGAACTCTCAGAGACACTGTGCAGGTCTAAGAGTGGTGGCACCACCCAGAGGGTAACTGTGCAGGTCTGAGAATGGTGGCACCACCGACAAGGCCAAGTGATAGCTATGCCAGTAGAGAGTAAGTATGACCCACAAATGGGAGCTCTGACGAGTGTTGGAGGTGCATTATGGAGCCAGATGCAGAAATCCCAATGGAGCCTCCTAATCAAGCTTAGAACCCTCCACTTCTCACAGGGCTCTGGTCCTACGGAGTTCTGGCAACAGGAGAGTAGACCTTTGAGAAACAAAGTAGCTGGCAAAAAAAGTCAATTATTTTCTTTTACTATAGTCTGTAAGACTATTGAAATTTACACATCAATGTACAGTTGACAAACCAAAGCACTTTACTTACGTATCTATGGCAATGTGTATGAGCTTCTTATACACAGCACAAGAACTGTCATGTGGCATGATACATCATTCTGGCAAATATTTGTGTACATAAGTTTGGAATTTTGAAGAGCATTTAGAACATAATTCTCATGAGGACAAATGTCATGCATATTGTTTTATGTGGTAATTTCGGATGATCGTCGAAAGTAAAAAATATGGCACATTTGATTCTATTTCAATAATCTCAGACTCAGATACACTCCACAGTGTGGAACCTTCTGGGTTGACACAAAGCCACACACAGACAACAGAGGACACTGCCTCTGAAAATCACTTCTGTGCCTCTTCAGTAGACAAACTACATTACAGGTGTGTGGGGTAGAGGAGAGGTGGGGCTTTGACACTTTCTCCATATGTATATGTATATATAATATTTTATTATACATTATACATATATTACATATTATAATGTATGTACACATATATCAATATATATAACTTATATAAATTTTAAATAAATATTTTTATAAACATTTAATTCATAAATGTAAATGTTTCTTTATAAACATTAATATAAAGTATGGGCCATTTTGACAAAACAAATTGTAATGGTACGTGAGCATGGGGGGGTCTTTCCATCTTCTTGTGTATTCTTTTATTTCTTTCTTTAATGTTTTATTGTGGAATTCTTTGACCTCCTGGGTTAGATTTATTCCTTCTGACTGAAGTGATTTTTTTCAAACATATTGCATGCATACTTCCTCATCTCTTTCTAGCTATTTGAGTAACACCAGTCTAGTGAGGACTTTCCAGACCACCCTCAACTTGTCTTTAAGCTGGCTGCTAATTATGTTTGCTATGACTTTCTGAAAAATCTTGCCTGATATATATTCCATCAACATATTTTTATCCAGTGTATTGTAACAGGAATTTTTTAGTATCAATTATGTTCAAAGGACATAGTTAAACTCGGCTTTTCCTTATTTATTTTGGGCTATCGATATGGCAGAGAATGTCCATCAATGCCTATGCCCACACCTCAGTGAGGAGCCATTTTGGGAGCGGATCCTCTGTACTTCCACATCTTAAATGCAGTCTAAATAAAAAGTCATCTTAATAAATAGATTAAAGGTCAGTTTGCCTTCTTTGTCTATTATGGGTCATATAAGTATTTAGGGAAAAGTAATTTAAGACTCTATGGGCAAGAAAACCACAAGGGCAATATCAAAGTAGTATTAACATCAGGATTAGTCATCAGGAAGGTATCACTAGAGTAAGAGACTGACTTCTGCTGCATTGTTAGGTCTCCACAGAGATTTAGATTTAGATCACAATCTTACTTCAAATGTTAGCATAATTAGTGCTGACATTAAGGGAATGTTACAGAATAAAAATAGGTATTTTAGTCAAGTTTGTTTTTTTTTTTTGCCACTGTGATCAAAAGACCTGATAGGAACAATTTTAGAAGAAAAAGTTTATTTTGGAATTCACAGTTTCAGAGTTCCTAGTACATAGATTCCTGACCCCATTATTTTTATTCTGAGATAAAGAAGAACATCACAATTAAAGTGTGGCAGAGGAAAGCAGCTCAGAACATGTCAGTTAGGAAGCAGAGAGAGAGTGATACATACAATAAATAATAAATATAAGCCCCAAAGGCATGCACTCATTGACCCACCTCTACCAGCCACTCCCTACATGCCTATAGTTACTACCTAGTTAGTTTATCCAAGTGGAGTAACACACTAATTAATTTGAGGCCTTCTTAACCCAAACATTTCATCTCTGTACTTTCTTGCATTATCTCACACATGAGCCTTTGGAGGGTGTAATGGTTGATTTGAATTGTCAACTTGATTGGATTAATAGATGTTGATGATTAAGAGACCTCTGGGTGTGTCAATGAGGGCATGTCTAGGAATGATTGGAATGTGGGATAGTGAACTGAAGTGGAGACCCTCCCAAAACATGGGCAGCACTGCCCAACATGATGGAATAAAAGTTGGAAAAACAAGGAAGCAGATGCAGATGCAAGCTCAGCTTTTCTTGAACAGGTTCCTGATCGCTGCTTCTATTGTCTGAGAATATCAGACTCTTGCTTTTTCACTCTTCCAAAGTGAATTCTGCCAGTGATTCTCCAGGTAGTTTCCAGAAGACTTGGTCTTGGACTAGGGTAGCACTGTTGATCCTTCTTCATCTTGGGCTTCTACCTCTTCAACTGCACAGCTACTGGTTCTTCCAGCTCCAATGCCTGCAGATGGTCACTGTGGACTATCCAACTTCTGGTCATGCAAGCCAATCTAATAAACCTCCTTTTTATAATCATACTTTCTGTTGATTCTGTTCCTCTAGAGAACCCTGACTAATACAGAAATTGGTACCAGGAGTGGCTCTGGAGGAACAGAACTGTAAGGATGAATTTCTTTAGTTGGTTTTATGGTTTCTAGAATTGGCTATCTAAATTGGTTTGACCTAAAGTTGTTAAAGTCTCTCCTACTGGTACTATGGAGAGCACTGAAAATCCATGGTGTGAACTGTTTAAAGAGATTCATAAAGTGAATGCATTTTGATGCTCCCAATTAACCACTTTTAAAAAGCAAGACATTTAGTGACTCTATACATGATATCTTTGAACAGTTCTGGAAAACTAAGAAATATGATGATGTTGCTTGATTGCTTCTGGCTTCACTGGACAAAGTAACAAAGGAAAATGATGAGCTCGTAAGTTCAGTTTCTCAGCTGCAGATTGCATAACTGCTCTGAAAGCTGCTAGAGTGGTCTGAAGGAGACTCTTCTCTCACAGTCATAGGGCTAATGTTGCTGAAAACCTAACACAAACCCTCATCCTGCAATTGATTGAATTAAGACAAAAGTTTAACTCTCAGCCTCGGAAGTTGTCTGCAGTAAAGTGAGAGAAACTGCTTGGAAAAGAATGGGAATCCTGCAAGTTGGGATGGTGATGTATGGGAGGAACCTGAAGGGGCTGGGGACATTGAACTCCCATGTTCTGATGAGTCTATTTTGCCAGAAGTTGTTGAATCCTCTCCCTTAGCCATGATTGAGGTATCCCTACCCCCACCATCTGTAACATTGGTTTCTTCATCCTCCCTGGAGGGAACTAATCCTGCTTTTCTTATGGAAACAGTAAATACCTTCTGTGATTCAGTTACTCATCATGAAGATGTTGATGCTACTCAGAACCCTCTCTCATCACCCACTTTTTCCTCCAGGCCTATAACTAGATCCAAATCTAAGTAGGTCCCTAGAGGTGAGGTATAGAGTGTTAACCATGAGGAGGTAAGCTACACTCCAAAGTAACTTCTTGAGTTTTCTAATTCATACAAGTAGAGGCCTGGGGAACATGTGGGAATGGATTTTAAGTGTGTGGGATCATGATGGAAGGAACATAAACTTAGATCAGGCTGGATATGTTGACATTGGCCCATTAAGCAGAGATCTTGATTTAATTTGATAGCTCACAGTGTTAAAAAGGTACTAACAGTTTGTTTGTCTGGTTGGCTGAAGTATGGATCCAAAGATGTTCTACCATAAATGAGCTGGAAATGCCTGAAATTCCTTGATTTACTATTAATGAGGGAATTCAGAGGCTCAAAGAGATTGGAATGGATCAGGAGTGGATCTGTCGTGTGCGACCTTCTCCTCCATACATGAGGGGTTCAGAAGATATGAGCTTCACCAAAACTATAAGAAACGAATTTGTGAGGGGAGCACCAGCATCCTTGAAGCTCTGCCATTGCACTTCTCTGTATGCCATACCTTATTGTGAAAGCTGCTGTCAATCAATTGGAAGACTTAAATGCAATGGGAATGATTGGATCTCAGGGAGGAAGGGGTCAAGTAACATTCCTCAATCACCAAAGACAGAGTGTTTATAGTTACCATAATGTACAGCAAAGGGGAAGAAATGGACACAATGTTCTGACTTATGTAGGTCTCTGGCTACTATCATGCTATTTGGCTAACTAATCATGCTGTTTCTAGAAGCCAAATAGATGGGAAACCCACCAAATTCTTACTTGACTTATATAAGCAGAAAAGTTCCAGGGCAAATGTACAAAAAAGTCTGCCCTACATTATAAGAGCAGAGAATCACGGCCCTACAACCATTTCACAGATTTGAGCCAATTTACCTATCCAAAATCCCTTGAATGAAGGGGAGGCCATGTCCCCCTTGAGGAAGAACACTGATATAGTACAAGAAATATTTAATATTAATCATTCTCCCATCCCCCCAAAGGGATCTAAGATCTTATATGTGCAATGGAGTAAAAGCAATGATCAGACTTTTGGGGGATGACTAGACAGGCTCTGAATTGACATTGATTCTAGGAAATCAGACGTCAGTGTGGCCCTCCAGTAAAAATAGGGGTTTATGGAGGTCAGGTGATCAATGGAGTTTTGGCCAAGGTCTAACTTACAGAGGGTTTAGTGGCCCCTGAATGTGTCCTGTGGTTATTTCTCCAGTCCCATAATGTACAATAGGGATAGATATACTTAGCACTTGGCAAAACTCCCACATTGGTTCCCTTACCTGTGGAGTAAGGGCTGTTATGGTGGGAAAGGCCAAATGGAAGCCTCTGGAGTTGCCTATATCTGGGAAAATAGTGAATCAAAAGCAATACTGCATTCCTGGAGGGATGACAAGAGATCAGTGCCACCATCAAGTACTTGAAGGTTGTAGGGGTGGTGATTCCCACAACTTCCCCATTTAACTTTCCTATTTGGCCTGTGCAGAAGACAGATGGGTCTTGGAGAATGACAGATGATTATCATAAGCTTAATCAGGTGGTGACTCCAATTGCAGCTGCTGTACCAGATGTGGTTACTTTGCTTGAACAGATTAGTACATCTCCTGGTACCTGGTGTGTGGCTATTGATTTGACAAATGCTTTTTTTCTCCATCCTGGTGCATAAGGACCACCAGAAACAATTTGCTTTTATCTGGCAAGGCCAGAAATATATCTTCACTGTCCTTCCTCGGGGATATGTCAACTCTCCAGCACTGTGTCACAGATTAGTTCGCAGATCTTGATCATCTTTCTCTACCACAAGGAATTACACTGGTCCATTATATTGATGACATTGTTGATTGGATCAACTGAGCAAGAGGTAGCAACAATTTTGAACTTACTAGTGGAGCATTTGCATATCAGAGGATGGGAAGTAAATCCCACTAAAAGTAAGGGGTCTTTGACTTCAGTAAAGTTTCTAGACCAGTAATGTGGTGCCTACTGTGATATTCCTTCTAAGGTAAAGGATAAGTTGTTGCATCTGGCCCCTCCTACAAATAAGAAAGAAGCACCACACCTGGTGGGACTATTTGGATTGTGGAAGCAGCACATTTCTCAGTTGGGTGTGTTACTTTGGCCAATCCACTAAGTAACTAAAAATCTTCTTGTTTTGAGTGGGGTCCAGAACAGGAGAATGCTCTGCAACAGGACCAGGCTACGTTGCAGGTTGCTCTTGCCACTGGGTCATATGATCCATCAAACCCAATGATATTCAAAGTATCAGTGGCAAATAGGGATGCTGTCCAGAGCCTTTGGCAGGTCCTCATAGGTGAATCACAGAGGAGCTAATTGGGATTTTGGAGCAAGGCCTTGGCATCATTTCAGACAACTACTCTCCCTTTGAGAAACAGTTCTTAGCCTGCTACTCAGCCTTAGTGGAAACTAAGTGCTTGACCATGGGCCACCAGGTTACTACACCAGTGACCTGAACTGCCCCTCATGAACTGGGTTTTATCTTACCAACCAAGCCATAAAGTTGGATGTGTGCAACAGTGCTCTATCATCAAGTGCATGTGGTACATACGTGATGGGTCACAGGCAGGATATGAAGGTACATGTAGGTTGCATAAAGAAGTGGTCCTAATGCCCATGGTTCCTACTCCAGCTGCAGTACCTTCTGTCCCTCAGCATAAACCTACAGCTTCATGGAGTGTACCTTATGATCAATTAACAAAGAAAGAGAAGAGTAGGGCCTGGTTCATGGATGGTTCTGCATAATATGCGGGTACTACCCCTTTCTGGAACCACCCTGAAGGACACTGATGGAGTAGAGTCTTCACAATGGGCAAAACTTCGAAAAGTGTATCTGGTTGTGCATTTTGCCTAGAAGGAAAAATGGTCAGATGTACAACTGTACACCAACTCATGGGCTGTAGCCAATGGTTTCATTATCTGGTCAGGGAACTGGAAAGAACAAATGTCATTGGAAAATTGGTGACAAGGACATTTGGGGAAGAGGTATATTGGTTGACTTCTCTGAATGGGCAAAGGATGTGAATATATTTGTGTCTCATGTAAAGGCCCACCAAATATGACCTCAGCAGAGGAGGATTTTAATAATCATGTAGATAGGCTGACCAGATCTGTGGATAGCAGTCAGCCTCTTTCCCCAGCCATCGCTGTCATTGCCCAAAGGGCTCAAGAACAAAGTCGTCATAGTGGCAGGGATGGCAGTTATGCATGGACTCAGCAGCATGGACTTCCACTCACAAAGGCTGATTAGGGTATGGCCACTGCTGGGTGCAAAATTTGCCAGCAGCAGAGACTGACACTAAGCCCCCGATATGGCATCATTCCCTGGGGAGATCAGCTAGCAACCTGGTGGCAGGTTGATTATATTGAACCATTTCCATCATGGAAGGGACAGCAGTTTGTCCTTTACTGGAATAGACATTTATTCTGGGTATGGATTTTCTTTTTCTGCACGTAGTGCTTCAGTCAAACAACCATCTGTGGACTTACAGAATGCCTTATCCATGGTCATTGTATTCCACACAACGTTGCTTTGGACCAAGGAACTCAATTCACAGTCAAAGAAATGAGGCAATGTGTTCATGATCACAGAATTCACTTGTCTTACCATGTTCCCCACCATTCTGAAGCAGCTGGTTTGATAGAATGATGGAATGGACTCTTGAAGATGCAGTTTCAGCGCCAGAGAGGTGACAATATCTTGCAGGACTGGAGAAAGTTTCTTCAGAAGGCTATCTGTACTCCAAATCAGTGTCCACTATATGGTACTGTCTCTCCTATTGCTAGAATTCATGGATCCAGGAATCAAGGGGTGGAAACAGGAATGGCACCACTCACCATTACCCCAGTAACCCACTAGAAAAGTTTTTGCTTCCTGTCCCTGCAACCCTTATGCTCTACAGGACTAGAAGTCTTAGTTCCAGAAGGAGAAATGATTCAGCCTGGAGATACAACAAGGATTTCATTAAACTGGAAGTTTAGACTTCCCCCTGGCCACTTTGGTCTCCTCATGCCTCTGAGTCAAAGGCTATGACGTGAGTTACTATGCTGGCAGATTACCAAGGGGACATTGGACTGTTACTCCACAATGGAGGTAAGGAAGTGTACTCCTGGAGTGCAGGAGATTTCTTGGGGTGTCTCTTGGTATTATCATGTCCTGTTATTAAGGGTAATGGGAAACTACAACAACCCAAACCAGGCAAGACAACAAATATCTCAGACTCTTCAGGAATGAAGGTGTGGGTCACATCTCCAAGTAAAGAGCCAAGACCTGCTGAGGTGCTTGCTGAAGGTAGAGGGAATACAGAATGGGTAGTGGAAGAATATAGAATGGGGTAGTGGAAGAAGGTAGTCATAAATACCAACTATGGCCATGTGACCAGTTATATAAATTAGGATTGTAATTGCCATGGATATTTCTTCCTTATTCTGTTAAGAATATGTTTATACATACTTACACTTTCATTAAGAGGAAATGTATTTTACTCTCCTGTTATTCATCCTGTAATGTAGTGTTGATTGACAACATCAGTAATGTTTCTGTTTTTTTCTCTTTTTTTCCCCCTTCTATTCTGGGGAGAGAACTAGTATGTTTTCAGTTGTATGAAGGATAGTTATGTTTGGTGGAATTATGAACTGTTAATGTGTTGATTTAGAGATTAAATATGATGTAAAGAGTCATGTAAAGAGTTTTGATATCAAGTTGACAAAGGATGGACTTGTAATGATTAATTTGAATTATCAACTTGATTGGATTAAGAGTTGCTGATGATTAAGAGGTCTCTGGGTGTGTCAATGAGGGTGTGTCTAGGAATGATTGGAATGTGGGTTAGTGAACTGAAGTGGAGACCCTTCCTAAGCATGGGCAGTACCACTCAATAGGATGAAATAAAAGTTAGAAGAACAAGGAAGCAGATGCAGATGCAAGCTTGACTCTTCTTGAACTGGTTCTTGATCGCTGCTTCCATTATCTGAGGATATCAGACTCTCTCTTCTTCACTCTTCCAAAGCAAACTATGCCATTCTTCAGGTAGTTTCCAGAAGTATTTGTCTTAGATTAGGGTAGCACTCTTGATCTTTCTTGTTCTGTAGCTTCTTCATCTTGGGCTGTGCAACTACTGGATCTTCCAACTCTCCAACTGCAGATGGTCATTGTAGACTATCCAACTTTTGGTCATGTAAACCACTCATGTAAATTCCCATTTTATAATCATACTTCCTGTTGATTCTGTTCCTCTAGAGAACACTGACTAATACAGAGGGACACCTCAAAAATAAAACACAATAGGGAAATATGTATTTTCCTTATGTACTCTACTTCATGTGTTATACATATTAATTAATTTCATCTTTATAAACATCCTATTACTTAGGTGCTCTTTATTCTGATGTTAAGATGAAGAAGTGCAGGCAAAACAACTTATCTGTGCATGGTCACACAAAAGGAAGTAGCAAAACTCTAAAAATAATATGAAATTTGACAGACTACAAAGTCAACACAACCAACTACATTCTGAGTCAAGCGAAGTAGCTGTATTTGTCATTTGTCATGTATCCACAATTGGAATGCATTTGTTCTTTTATTTCTCAAATATTTTTATCTAGAATGAGCATGTATTAATTGATTATCTCTAAGACATTTGATCCTTGTAACATTTAACATATTTAATCAATAATTTCCTTGAGGTTTCATCAAGTGTCCATAAATTTAATGTATTCCATTAGATTATTTAAATAATGTGAGCTCAATTTATTCAAATTTTTGAATTACTCTTTTCAGGGAGTTTTTACCAAGATTCAAAAATAAGACATTATCCTTAATTTTTTTTTTTTTTTTTTTTTGCTTCTTTCTCTGGTTGCTCCCCACACAAATATTGCAGACACATATATTTTTTCACATTTGGGCCACATTTTTCATACTAATTACAGTTTCCTTGTTCTAGATAGAGTGTATTCATTCAAAACCCACCATACTTATAGATTATTTCTCATTTTCCATTTAGCTCTTTAATAATGAAAAATAAAAAAGTTTCTAGAATGTTTTCTTTCATATCTAAAACCTATTACTTGAACCATAAAGTTGATGTAAGAAAAATACAAGATCTTTTGTGATCATACATTGTTATATTACAGAGTTACAAATTTTTCCCTGTTTAAAAAGGCAAATAATTTTGCTATTCTCTGCTTTGTTTTTCTAGCAGGCTTACATATTCTTTGTGCCAGATATGAGGACTCTCACCATTCTTCTCTTCTGTCTATGGATATACTCCATATTACTCATTACTGAAAGTATGTTTCCCACACACCATGCTAGTAACATTTCTTTTTTCTTAATTAATTAATTAATTTATTTATTTTTTTATTGTAAACAAATAGTATACATGTTGTTTCTGTGTTTGTACATGGCGTAAAGGCATACCATTTGTGTAATCATAAATTTACATAGGGTAATGTTTGATTCATTCTGTTATTTTATTCCCTTCCCCCCCACCCCTCCCACCCCTCTTTTCCCTCTATACAGCCCTTCCTTCCTCGATTCTGGCCCCCCTCCCTAAACCTAACTCTAACCCTAACACTAACCCCTCCCACCCCCCATTATGTGTCATCATCCACTTATTAGCGAGATCATTCTTCCTTTGGTTTTTTGAGATTGGCTTATCTCACTTAGCATGATATTCTCCAGTTTCATCCATTTACCTGCAAATGCCATAATTTTATCATTCTTTATGGCAGAGTAATATTCCATTGTATATATATACCACATTTTCTTTATCCATTCATCAATTGAAGGACATCTAGGTTGGTTCCACAATCTGGCTATTGTGAACTGAGCAGCTATGAACATTGATGTGGCTGTATCTCTGTAATATGCTGATTTTAAGTCCTTTGGGTATAGGCCGAGGAGTGGGATAGCTGGGTCAAATGGTGGTTCCATTCCAAGTTTTCTAAGGAGTCTCCATACTGCTTTCCAGAGTGGCTGCACTAATTTGCAGCCCCACCAGCAATGTATGAGTGTACCTTTCTCCCCACATCCTCGCCAACACCTGTTGTTGCTTGTATTCTTGATAATCGCCATTCTAATTGGGGTGAGATGGAATCTTAGGGTGGTTTTGATTTGCATTTCTCTTATTACTAGAGATGTTGAACATTTTTCCATATGTTTGTTGATTGCTTGTAGATCTTCTTCTGTGAAGTGTCTATTCATTTCCTTAGCCCATTTGTCGATTGGATTATTTGCATTCTTGGTGTAGAGTATTTTGAGTTCTTTATAGATTCTGGAGATTAGTGCTCTATCTGAAGTATGATTGGCAAAGATTTTCTCCCACTCTGTAGGCTCTCTCTTCACATTACTAATAGTTTCCTTTGCTGAGAGAAAGCTTTTTAGTTTGAATCTATCCCAGTTATTAATTCTTGCTTTTATTTCTTGTGCTATGGGAGTCCTGTTGAGGAAGTCTGGTCCTAAGCCGACATGTTGAAACTCTGGACCTACTTTTTCTTCTATAAGATGTAAGGTCTCTGGTATGATTCCGAGATCCTTAATCTATTTTGAGTTCAGTTTCGTGCAAGGTGAGAGATATGGGTTTAGTTTCATTCTGTTGTATATGGATTTCCGATTCTCCCAGCACCATTTGTTGAAGAGGCTATCTTTTCTCCATTGCATATTTTTGGCCCCTTTGTCTAGTATGAGAAAATTGTATTTATTTGGGTTTGTGTCCGTGTCTTCTATTCTGTACCATTGATCCACCTTTCTATTTTGGTACCAATACCATGCCGTTTTTGTTATTATTGCTTTGTAGTAGAGTTGAAGATCTGGTATTGTGATACCCCCTGCTTCACTCTTTCTGCCAAGGATTGTTTTAGCTATTCTGGGTTTTTTATTCCTCCAGATGAATTTCATAATTTCTTGCTCTATTTCTGTAAGGTACATCATTGGGATTTTAATTGGAATTGCATTGAATCTGTATAGCACTTTAGGTAGTATGGCCATTTTGACAATATTAATTCTTCCTATCCAAGAACATGGGAGATCTTTCCACCTTCTAAGATTTTCTTTAATTTCTTTCTTTAGTGTTCTGAAGTTCTCATTCTAGAGGTCTTTCACCTCTTTTGTGAGATTGATTCCTAAGTATTTTATTTTTTTCGAAGCTATTGTGAATGGGGTAGTTTTCCTAATTTCTCTTTCTGAAGATTCATCGCTTATGTATAAAAAGGCCTTAGATTTATGTGCATTGATCTTATATCCCGCTACTTTACTGAATTCACTTATGAGATCTAAGAGTTTTCTGGTGGAATTTCCTGGTTCCTCTAAGTATACAATCATATCATCAGCAAATAGGGATAGTTTGAGTTCTTCTTTTCCTATTCGTATCCCTTTAATTTCTTTGGTCTGTCTAATTGCTCTGGCTAGAGTTTCAAGGACGATATTGAATAGAAGTGGTGAAAGAGGGCATCCCTGGCTTGTTCCAGTTTTTAGAGGGAATGCTTTCAGTTTTTCACCATTTAGAATAATATTAGCCATGGGCTTAGCGTAGATGGCCTTTACAATGTTAAGGAATGTTCCCACTATCCCTATTTTTTCTAGTGTTTTGAGCATGCAGGGGTGCTGTATCTTATCAAATCCTTTTTCTGCATCTATCGAAATAATCATGTGATTCTTGCCTTTAAGTCTATTGATATGGTGAATTACATTTATTGATTTCCTGATGTTGAACCAACCTTGCATCCCTGGGATGAAACCCACTTGATCATGGTGCACTATCTTTTTAATATGTTTTTGTATGCGATTTGCTAAAATTTTGTTGAGAATTTTTGCGTCGATGTTCATTAAGGATATTGGTCTGAAATTTTCTTTCCTCGATGTATCTCTGTCTGGTTTAGGTATCAGGGTAATATTGGCTTCATAGAATGAGTTTGGGAGGGTTCCCCCCTCTTCTACTTTATGGAATACTTTGAGAAGTATTGGAATGAGCTCTTCTTTAAAAGTTTTGTAGAACTCGGCTGAGAAACCATCAGGTCCTGGACTTTTCTTTGTTGGTAGGCTTTTGATGACTTCTTCTATTTCATTACTTGAAATTGGTCTATTTAAATTGTGTATGTCCTCCTCGTTTAGTTTAGGCAATTCATATGTCTCTAGAAACCTGTTGATGTCTTCGGAATTTTCTATTTTGTTGGAGTATAGATTTTCAAAATAGCTTCTAATTATGTTTTGTATTTCGGTCGTGTCTGTTGTGATATTTCCTTGTTCATTCCGAATTTTAGTGATTTGGGTTTTCTCTCATCTTCTCTTTGTTAGTGTGGCTAAAGGTTTATCAATTTTGTTTATTTTTTCAAAGAACCAACTATTTATTTTGTCAATTTTTTGTATTGTTTCTTTTGTTTCAATTTCATTGATTTCCGCTCTGAGTTTAACTATTTCCTGTCTTCTACTACTTTTGGTGTTGGTCTGTTCTTCTTTTTCTAGGGCTTTGAGCTGTAGTGTTAGGTCGTTTATTTTTTGAGTTTTACTTCTTTTATTAAATGCGCTCCATGAAATAAATCTTCCTCTAAGTACTGCTTTCATAGTGTCCCAGAGATTTTGATATGATGTTTCTTTGTTCTCATTTACCTCTAAGAATTTTTTAATTTCCTTCCTAATATCTTCTGTTATCCATTCATCATATAATAGCATATTGTTTAATCTCCAGGTGTTGGAGTAGTTTCTGTTTTTTACTCTTTCATTTATTTCTAACTTCAATCCATTATGATCTGATAGAATACAAGGTAGTGTATCTTCTTGTATTTGCTAACATTAGCTTTGTGGCATAATATATGGTCTATTTTAGAGAAGGATCCATGTGCTGCTGAGAAGAAAGTGTATTTGCTCTTGGTTGGATGGTATATTCTATAAATGTCTGTTAAGTCTAAATTATTGATTGTGTTATTGAGATCTATGGTTTCTTTGTTCAATTTTTGTTTGGAAGATCTGTCCAGTGGTGAGAGAGGCGTGTTAAAATCACCTAGTATTATTGTGTTATGGTCTATTTGGTTTCAAAAATTGAGAAGGATTTGTTTAACATATATGGATGAGCCACTGTTTGGGGCATAGATGTTTATGATTGTTATATCTTGCTGATTTATGCTTCCCTTAAGCAGTATGAAATGTCCTTCTTTATCCCTTCTAACTAACATTGGCTTGAAGTCCACATTATCTGAAATGAGGATGGATACTCCAGTTTTTTTGCTGAGTCCATGCGCATGGTATGTTTTTCCCCATCCTTTCACCTTTAATCTATGGGTATCTCTTTCTATGAGGTGAGTCTCTTGCAGGCAACATATTGTTGGATCTTTCTTTTTAATCCAATCTGCCAGTCTATGTCTTTTGATTGATGAATTTAGGCCATTAACATTCAGGGTTATTATTGAGATATGATTTGTATTCCCTGTCATTTGGTTCATATTTAAAATTTTATTTATTTATTTATTTATGTTTTGACACATCTTGGTTCCTCCTTTATTTGACAGTTCCTTTAGGATAATTCCTCCCTTTGCTGATTTGCTTCTTTGTTTTTTATCTCTTCCTCATGAAATATTTTGCTGAGAATGTTCTGTAATGCTGGCTTTCTTTTTGTATATTCTTTTAGCTTTTGTTATCATGGAAAGATTTTATTTCATCGTCAAATTTGAAGGTAAGTTTTGCCTGGGTATAAGATTCTTGGTTGGCATCCATTTTCTTTCAGAGCTTGAAAAATGTTGTTCCAGGCCCTTCTAGCTTTTAAGGTCTGGATTGAAAAATCTGCTGATATCCGTATTGGTTTCCCCCTGAATGTAATTTGGTTCTTTTCTCTCACAGCCTTTAAAATTCTGTCTTTATTTTGTATGTTCGGTATTTTCATGATAATGTGCCTTGGTGTGGGTCTGTTGTAATTTTGTGTATTTGGAGTCCTATAAGCCTCTTGAACTTGATTTTCCATTTCATTCTTCAGATTTGGGAAATTTTCTGATATTATTTCATTGAATAGATTGTTCATTCCTTTGGTTTGTTTCTCTAAGCCTTCCTCAATCCCAATAATTCTCATATTTGGCCTTTTCATGATATCCCATAGTTCTTGGAGATTCTGTTCATGATTTCTTACCATCTTCTCTGTTTGTTCAACTTTGTTTTCGAGGTTAAATATTTTGTCTTCAATATCTGAGGTTCTGTCTTCCAGGTGTTCTATCCTATTGGTTGTGCTTTCTATGGAGTTCTTAATTTGGTTTATTGTTTCCTTCATTTCAAGGATTTCTGTTTGGTTTTTTTTCACTATCTCTAACTCTTTATTGAAATGATCTTTTGCTTCCTGAATTTGCTCTGTTAACTGTCGATTGGTGCTATCATTCAATGCCTGCATTTGCTCTTTCATCTCATCGCTTGCTTCCCTAATCATTTTAATTATGTACATTCTGAACTCCCTTTCTGTCATTTCTTCTGCCATGCTGTCGTTGGATTCTATTGATGTAACATCTAGATTTGTTTGGGGCATTTTCTTCCCTTGTTTTCTCATATTGTTCAGGAATCAGAGGGTCATTAAGATTGCAGATTTCCTCTATCGACTTATAATGTCCCTGAAGATTTCTAGTATATCCCCTCTTATCCTTCAGTAGCCTGAAGTCTTGGAGGAAGTTGGTAATGCGGAGCTCCAGGAAGAAGCTGCCTCTCTAGGGATGGTGAGCCTTAGGTGGCGTATATTCCCTGCTAGTGGTCAGAGGTGCCTCCACTGTTGGTCAATGGTCATCCAATGGGGAACTAGGCTGCGGGCTGAGGCAAGGCCTGTTTGTGCCTGTGTCTCTGGTTTTACCGTCCCTGTGGGAAAACCTCCCCCGGCCGGGAAGATTCACTCGGTGGGGACGTCTCGCTGGTCAGTTCCCCTCCTAGAGGTTCCCCTCAGTCCACAACTACCACCTGGGCTGGGCTGTCTTCCTCTCCAACATTCCCAGGGGCCCGGACCTACCTCCTGGGCCTGGGAGCCTCACCCTCCGCAGGCGAGTCTCTTTAGGCTGCCTCTCCCAGAGAATCTGTCCGCAGTCCTGGAAACTTCGCTCTGCCCCTAGACGTGTCTCTGTGCGGCTCTTCCAGCAAGAAGCCACCTAGCTCCTGGGACCCTGCTCTGCACCTAATCGCCTGGCTATGCGGCCCCTCCTCTGAGCCACCACCCGGAGCCCCGTACAATAGCTCCGATACCCAGAGACCCGCCACACACCTCCTCCTCCGGACAGCCACCCGGTTTCCGACGCAGTCACTAGGAGTCCAAGCAACTCACTTCGCGTCTCCTCCTCCCGCCAACCACCCGTAGCCCTAGGCAGTCACTCCAAGCCCAAGTGACCCGCCCTGTTCCTCCTCTTCCTCCTCGGGGTAGCCCCCCGGGTGTTCAGGAGCGGTGGCTCCGAGACCAAGCAACCCACCGCGCTCCTCCTCCAGGCAGGTCACCGGTGTTCAGGAGTGGTCGCTTTGAGTGCAGTCAACTCACCACTCGCCTCCTCCTCTGGCAACCGCCTGTGGCTCTGATGCAGTCACTCCTAGACCAAGCGACCCACCGCACTTCTCCTCTTCCTCCGGGCAACCCCCCGGGTATTCAGAAGGGGTTGTTCTGAGTCCAAACAGCTCTCGAATGCAGCTCCTCCTCTGGCAACCGCCTGTGGCTCTGATGCAGTCACTCCTAGACCAAGATACCCTCCGCGCTTCTCCTCTCCTCTGGGCTTTCGGGGTGTCCGGGACCCCTGGCCCTAGGTGTGGTAAGGCTAAGATGGCGCTTGGCAGGCTGCCAGTGCGGCTGGGTTTTGCGCAGACAATTGACATCATTTTGAGGAAGTTCCAGGGATTGGTTGAGTTCCCTCGTGGACAGTGCATGATCACTGCATGTCTGCATTTACTGCCTGTATCTGTTCATGCTCTCCCCTCGTGCTCAAATGCTGATTGGTTACAGTAATGTATATATTGGAGTGTAAGTTCCTCAAAGAGAGAGAACAAAGAAAGAACAAAGAGGAAGGGGGCGCGCGCAATAAAGAGCTGAAAAGAACCAGGTGTTGCGTCTCTCTGCGGGCGGGGAGCGCGATCAGGGGAGTGGGAAACCGGGCAACCCCCCGGTGTTCGGAAACGGTCGTTCTGAGTCCAAACAGCTCGCCACACAGCTCCTCCTCTGGCAACCGCCTGTGGCTCTGATGCAGTCACTCCTAGACCAAGTGACCCTCCGTGCTTCTCCTCTTCCTCTGGGCAACCCCCGGTGTTCAGAAGCGGTCACTCTGAGTCTAAACAGCTCGCCACGCAGCTCCTCCTCAGGCAGCCGCCCGGAGCCCCAGTGGTTGCTCCGAGTCCAAGTGCTGTGCTGAGCCGCCACCTCTACGATGATCCCAGTTGTCCGTGTTTACCGCTCCAGTGGGGGGAGGGGTGTCTCGCCAAGCAACTCTACTTCACAAAGTTCTCTGTGTTCCGGGGCTACCGCCCCATCCAGGACTGCCTCCCCAACGGGAGAGACTCACCCAGCGGCTTTGAGTTGGTCCCAAGTCTCTCACTATCTCCTATTTTGAATCCTGCGTCCTGGAGCAACGTGAAATGCAGCCGCCCTCTAGGCCGCCATCTTGAAAACCCCCAGTAATATTTCTTAAGCATGTGTACATTTAATGCCTTCATAACACAGTCATTGTGAAGTAAAAACATTTTTATTCCATCCTCTTAAAATAATGTTGCAAGAAAAAATTGACACTAAATTTGTGCTAAATTATTTTTGTGTTCCTCTGTTCCCATTTTTATTCCTAATTAGAATGAAGGTGATACAAATTATTTCAAACATTAAAGTCTCACAGTTGACTTCATCTTAGGTAAGTTATGGTTACAGCTACTTAATAATGTAAGATCTGAGATTTACATACAAGTGCTGAAATTTGTCACTGAGTGTCTCTGTCCCCTTTAATTTTTCTAGGAATAATCTCTTTAGATTAAAGCTACTGTAATTTGTTTTAATATTTTTATGTGTGTATTTCATTTGATTGAAAATATTGACTCATTATATGGAATTTTCCAGTTTGTAGGTATGGCTTGAGGATAATATCATACATATGAAGCTTATCTTTACCTTTAGGATTTTTTTTGTCAGAGAAATGTAGACAAGTGTATGAGTGTTTGTAATATTATTTGATACAATTTTAAATAGTGATTGTCCACTGTGGAAATCAGCAGAGAGTTTCTTAAAAGAGTAGGAAGGGAACCACCATGTGGCATACCTATACTCCTTCTTACTATTTATTTACAAGAGTTAAACTCAGTACACTATATGAATAAGTGCATACCCATGTTTAGAACTATATATTCACAATAGCCAAGTTATAGAATCAATCTAGAAGTCCTTGAGAGGTTAATGGGTAAAAAATGTGATATATATGCATAATGGGCTTTTATTCACTTATCAAGTATAACAAAATGATGTCAACTACAAGAAAATGGATGGAACTGGAAAGATTTTGTTAAACAAAATAAGTCAGACTCAGATTGCAAAGCATCATATACTCTTTCTTATGTGTGAATGGTAAAGACATAAAAGGAAAAAAAGGAGACTTGAAACTCATGAAATTAGAATGGAAACCATTAAAGTAGAGGAAAGGAACAAGAAGGAGAGAAGAAGGGAAAGGAACTAGGGAATAAAATTGGCCAATTATGTTATGTGCTTGTGTGAATATGCAAAAACTTGAAACAAACTTTGATGTATAATTATGGTGCAGTAAAATATTAATTTAAATATTGTGCAGCCTATTATGTAAAATGTTGGAATTTCCCAAAAATCGAAGATGAATTATCAGATGAAAATAATAGTGGTTGGTCTAATATGGGATTGGATCCCAGTAGGATGGCATCTGGCTAGCCTTGGGAAAAAAAGAAGGAACATTGGAGGAATTAATAGCTAATAGGGAGAATCTCTTTTAATGGGAATTCAAAAACTCTTGGGTTTACAATTTTTTTCAGTAATAAACTATAAACCAAATGGTTCATTTTTCAAATATGCAAAGTCAATAATTCGTGGAATCCAATGTATAAATATTTTAAAATATTATAAAATCTATAATTTACATTCTCTCCTGTGCTACTACATGGAGATAAATGCCACTTGAGAGTGATTACTGATGAAAGTAATTTCATATTGCCTGCCTTGAACACTTTTTCCTATAGTTCAATATAAGGTATATTTTGTGCCTTACATCTTCTTATCCTTCATGAACTAATTGTAATTTGAATCATAATTATTAAATTGTCTTAGTATTCTTAATTAGACATTTCCCAGACACTGCACATTATAGCCTACAGTAATTATTTGCCAGAATAAATTGTTAATATAATTTGCCTTTCACTAAAATAATCATATGTGCCTTAACCTTCCTCTGCAAACTGCTCACCAGATCCTTTTGATGCCTTTGTCTCTACTCATTCTGAATGTAATTTTGACTAATTTCCTCTGTTCTACTCTATAGAGGAAGCCAGAAAAGGGTCTGTCTAATCATGACCATACATTTTCTGAAGCTCATCAAGCTTTGTAATTGTCTCCATTTGATTTCCAGTGGGGTCTTGTGACCATGATGGCCATGATCAGTTTCCTGTACTCTTTTCTCTCATAAATGATTGTTTTTCCCCCATTGTGGAGGAGGGGGATGCCATTTAACATCATCTGTCTCATTATACAGTCTTATAGTTGCTACAAAAATATAAACCAGGTTTTTTGGTAAACAACAGATGTTTATTTCTTACCATTATAGACACTGAGAAGTTCAAGATCAAGGTACTGATAGATCAGTCCCCAATGAGCGTACGCTTCCTGTTTCATAACTGGCCCACTCCAGCTGTTGGTTACATTGTAAAAGGGGTAGAGGGTTGCTCTTACACATCCTCCATAAGGACAATAATCTCAGTGCTGAGGAGAGCGTTCATGAATCACCAGCTCACAAAAGCCATACCTCCCAATTCCATATTATTTGGGGATTAGTATTTCAAACTAATTCTGAGGAGACACAAATTTGTGGACTCACAGTTTTTAGTTTTGTTCTTCACAAACAACATTCCTAAAATCTGGCAAGTGCTCTTCCTTCATATTCTATTATTTTAACCCAATTAAAAATTTTCCTATCCCCTCCATGATCTTGACCTAAAATTGAACCATGCTATAATAAATAATAAAATTTAATAATTATTGGATATGTAAAAAAATAAATTTGAATCTAGCAGTGTTGTAGAAATTCAAATGTTTCAGTTACTCTTTATTAATAGTTAAAATCACCCCTATAGTTAACAATAGAGATTTAAAATACCAAGATAGATATAGTATTAAGTTTCATTTTAAGTATAAATTAAATACTGACATTGGACATGAAGAAATTAATGCTTTTTATCCTTTCCTCTATGCCACTCTCATGGTATTTGTAGCTACTTCTAATTGTAAAGTCTTGAAAGTTTACATTCTCTTTCCTAACCATAATTTCTATACTTATTTGTCATGATTTTGTGCACAGATAAATTTGTTGCTTATCCCAGTCTCTTACCATCATTATATAAAACACTTTTAAAATCAACTCTTAGTTTGTTGAATTTTGTGGTAAAGTTAATGGTTCTGAGTGTGACCATTTCTGATACTGCCATATCCTCACCATGAACAAATTGAGTAGTTCAGTATCCTTAGATACACAGAAGAATTTCCTTTTTAAAATACATATCACCTCTCTCTAATGTTGGTATCAGATGCAAGATTTGAAAGTTCAAGTTATAGAAATTCCATTGTATAAAACATATCACCTTAGGTGATGGGCTTTAAAAATTCTGCAGTACTGTGAATACTGGTTGGGTCTCTGGACTGTGCTGAGGTAATCAATAGATCATAATACACTGTTGAGGTCTTGGCTTTATCTGGTCTCATAAAAACCCTGATGTTGTACTCAGCTTTGCTCAAGACAGTGATTTAGTGATCATATTGCCTCTCCAAAGTACATAGTTGTTTTTTAAGGTGCAGGTTTTTTTTTTTTATTCTTAGTTATAATCAACTAACTCTTAGAGAATTGAGTTTCACAGTAACCCTCCAAAGAGTTGGGACATGAAGGAAAATCACAATAAGTAATATTTGCACAATCATTCATCTCACAGCCTGAAAATAAGTCAAGGAGTATGTATGTGTTAGCATATTCTCTGGGCCTAAGGTAACCAAGAACTGCCTTATAAAAAGAGAAGAGAGAATTACCACTTATTAGCAGAGGAAGGGAGGAGTGATAGAGAAAAAAAAGCAAGAGAAGTGACAAATCAAGAAGAATGGGAAAAGAAGTGTTTTTCTCTACACTTCCTGAGGTCTTCCTGAGAGCAGAGGTAATCTGAAAATAGAGAGACTGTTACAATGATCTATGTTTTGTCTCTGTGACTTTGGGTGAGACCCTACAGAAACTTATTCTCTGCCACATACATATTTGTACTAGGCTGATGTTCCTTAAAAAAATGCATTTGCATTTCCTTTTATTAGAGTTCTTCCTAACACAATTTTGAAAATAAAAGATTGTGTCCATATTCTAAAGGTACCTTTTCCTTTTAATAAGGAAAGTGACTACTACACCCGAGGGAACATTGAAATAAAATTATACACTTTTAAAGTGTTCATGCAGTGATGAATACAAGTCATAATACATTTTATACACTCTGGAGTAAAAGCTAATCATTTTGTTAAGTGGAAAATATGGGGCTCCACTGTGCAATGTTAAAAAATCACATATGCAAGTGCACACAAACACTGTTTAACCATTATGTCTGAAGTGGGGAGAGTTCTGAACCTGGCCTGCCTGAGAACATGCCCTGCTACCAGAACCCAGTCTGCCCATGTCCCATGCAGACTTGGCATCTGTGCTGCAGCTCCCCATCTATCAATGTGTTTAGAAGCTGGTGCAGCCATCTTGGATTAACCCCAAAGGGAAAGCCGCCATTTTCAGGTGGGGAAACTCCTATCCTGAGATGCCTGCTGGAGACTGGAAGCTCCTTGTCAGGAGAGGTATTGGAAACCTACAGGGTCACAATAAGCCTACAAGGGGGAAACTGCAATACCTCAGATTCTCACTACTAGAGGGGAAGATATAAGAACAACATGAAAAAATGGGAAGAAAGTGTCCCAAACAAACCAAGATGCTATTTTAATAGAACCCAATGACAGCATGGCAGTAGAAACATCAGAAAAGGAGTTTAGAATGTACATAATTAAAATGATCCATGAAGCAAAGGATGAGATAAGGGAGCAAACACAGGCATTAGTGCATGATCACTCCAATGAACAGTTAAAACAGCAAATGCAGGAAGCAAAAGAGCACTTCAATAAAGAGATAGTGATTCTGACAAAAAAAAAAAAAGAACTAAATGGAAATACTTGAAATGAAAGAAAAAATAAATCAAATTCAAAATGCAACAGAAAGCATCAGCAACAGAATAGATCACTTGAAAGACAGAATCTCAGACAATGAAGAAAAATGTTTAATCTTGAAAATAAAGTTGAACAAACTGAGAAGATGGTAATAAGTCATGAGCAGAAACTCCAAGAATTATGGGATTTCAAGACAAGACCAAATTTAAGAATTATTGGGATTGAGGAAGGCACAGAGATACAAACCAAAGGATGGTACAATCTGTTCAACAAAATAACATCAGAAACTTTCCCAAATCTGAAGAATGAAATGGAAAATCAAATACAAGAGGCTTACAGAACATTAAATGCACAAAATAACAACAGATTCACACCAAGTCACATTATAATAAAAATGCCTAACATACAAAATAAAGATAGGATTTTAAGGACTGTGAGAGAAAAGCATCAGATTAAATATAAGGAGAAACCAATATATGGATATCAGCAGATTTCTCAGCCCATACTCTAAAAACTAGAGTGCCTGGAACAATATATTTCAAGCTCTGAAAGAACTTGGATGCCAAAATAGAATCTTATACCAAGCAAAACTAACCTTTAGATTTGATGATGAAATAAAATCCTTCCATGATAAACAAAAGTTAAAACAATTTACAAATAGAAAGCCTGCACTACAGAACATTCTCAGCAAAATATTCCATGAGGAAGAAGTGAAAAACAACAATGCAAGTCAGCAAAGGGAGGAACTACCCTAAAGGAAAAGTCAATCAAAAGAGAAACCATGTCAAGTTAAAAACCAAAAATAAGCCAAAATCACCAGAAATACAAATATCTCAATGGTAACTCTGAATGTTAATGGCCTAAACTCATTAATCAAAAGTCATAGATTGGCAGATTGAATTAAAAAGAAAGACCAAATAATATGCTGCCTCCAAGAGACTCATCTCATAGAAAAAGACATCCACAGACTAAAGGTGAAAGGATGGGGAAAAACATACAGTACACGTGGACTCAGTAAAAGAGAGGGGTTCTCCATCCTCATAGCAGATAAAGTGGAATGCAAGTTTAAGTTAGTGAGAAGGGATAAAGAAGAACATTTCATACTGCTTAAGGGAACCATAAACATAACAATTGTAAATATTTATGCCCCAAACAATGGCACATCCATGTACGTCAAACAAATCCTTCTCAATTCCAGGGAACAAATAGATCACAATGCAATAATACTAGGTGACTTTAACATACCACTCTCACCCCTGGATAGATCCTCCAACCAAAAACTGAACAAATAAACTATAGAATTAGATGATACAATCAGTGATTTAGACTTAATGGACATATATAGAGTATTTCATCCATCATCGGGCAAATACCCTTTCTTCTTAGCAGCTCATTGATTCTTCTCTAAAATAGACCATAACTATACCACAAAGCAGCCATTAGTAAATATAAAAAAAAAGAGGTACTACCTTGTATTCTATCAGATCATAATGGAATGATATTACAAATCAAAGATAATATAAAAAAACTTAATCTATTCCAAAACCTGGAGACTAAATAATATACTATTGAATGATGTGATGATAACAGAAGACATCAGGGAGGAGATAAAAAAAATTCTTAGAGGTAAATAAGAACAATGATACAACTTATCAAAATCTCTGAGACACTATGAAAGCATTAATAAAGAGGAAAGCTCATTGCATTGATCTCATACATTAAAAGAATAAAAAGTCAACAACTTAATAACTCAACATTACATCTCAAAGCCCTAGCAAAAGAAGAATAGATCAAGACCAAAAGTAGTAGAAAGCAGGAAATAATTAAAATCAGAGTTGAAATCAATGAAATTGAAATGAAACGATTCAAAAAATTGACAAACCAATAAGTTGGTTTTTTGAAAAAGTAAACAAAATTGATAAACCCTTAGCCACACTAATGAAGAGGAGAGGGAAAACTCAAATTACTAGAAATCATGATGAAAAAGGAAATATCACAACAGACACCATTGAAATACATAATGTAATTAGAAGCTACTTTGAAAATCTATAGTCCAACAAAATAGAAAATATTGAAGACATTGACAAATTTTTAAAGACATGATCCTCTCAAACTGAATCAGGAGGACATATGTGATTTAAACAGATCAATTTCGAGCACTGAAATAGAAGCCATCAAAAGCCTACAAACCGAGCTGAAGAAATGGCTGCTTTTGGAGAGCGCTCGCCTAGCATGCCGAAGGACCGTGGTTCAAATCCCCTGCCCAGAAGATGACAGGAAAAAAAAAAAAAAAGAAAGAAAAACTACGAAAAAAAAAAAAAAAAAAAAAGCCTACAAACCAAGAAATGCCCAGAACCAGAAGGCTTCTTAGTGGAGTACCTTCAAAAGTACAACTAATACCAATACTCATTCAAAGAATTTCATGAAACGGAAAAGGAGGGAGCCCTTCCAAACTCATTCTATGAAGCTAGTATCACTCTGATATCTAAACCAGACCAAGACATGTCAAGGAAATAAAAGTTTAGACCAATGTCCCCAATGAACATAGATACAAAAATCCTTAACAAAATTTTGGCAAATCACACACAAAAACACATTAAAAAGATAGTGTACCATGGTCAAGTGGGGATTTTCCCAGGGATGCAAGGTTAGTTCAACATCTGGAAAGCAATAAATGTAATTCATCACATCAGTAGACTTAACGTTAAGAATCATATGATTATTTTAATAGATGCTAAGAAAGTGCTTGGTAAAACAGCACACCTTCATGCTCAAAACACTAGGAAGAAATAAGAATAGTAGGAACATACCTCAACATTGTAAAGGCTGTATATGTTAAGCCCACAGCCAGCATCATTCTAAATGGAGAAAAACTGAAAGCATTCCCTCTATAAACTGGAACAAAACAGGGATGTCCTCTTTCACCACTTCTATTTAACATCGTCCTTGAAACACTAGCCAGAGCAATCAGACAGACCAAAGAAATTAAAGGGATACAAACAGAAAAAGAAGAACTCAAGTTATCACTATTTTCCAATGGTATGATTCTATATTTAGAGGACCCAAAAAACTCCACCAGAAAACTTATAGAACTAATAAATGAACTCAACTCAGCACAGTAACAGGATATAAAATCAATATGCATAAATCTAATGCATTTCTATAAGTGATGAATCCTCTGAAAGAGAAATTAGGAAAACCACTCCTTTCTCATAGCCTCAAAAAATAAAATAATTGGGAATTAATCTAACAAAAGAGGTGAAAGACCTCTACTACAATGAACACTACAGAACATTAAGGAAGAACATCTGAGAAGATGGAAAGATCTCCCATGTTCTTGGATAGGCAGAATAATATTGTCAACTATATGGATCCAATGCAATTCCAAGTAAAATTCCAATGATATTCCTCACAGAAATAGAGAAAGCAATCATGAATAATCTGAAAAAATAAGAGACCTCAAACAGCCAAAGCAAAACTGAGCAGGAAGAGTGAGGCAGAATGTATCACAATACCAGACCTTAAACTATAATGCAGAGAAACAGTAACAAACAGTATGGTATTGGCATCAAAGAGACAGGTAGACCAATGGTACAGAATAGAAGACACAGAGACAAACTCACATAAATACAGTTACCCATATTAGACAAATGTGCCAAAAGCACACAATGGAGAAAAGATAGCTTCTTCAACAAATGGTGCTGGGAAAACTGGAAATCCATATGCAGTAAAATGAAATTAAACCTCTCTCACCCTGTAAAAATTCAAAGCGGATCAAGGATCTAGGAATTTGATCAGAGAACCTGCACCTTATAGAAGAAAAAGTAGGCTCAAATCTTCCTAATGTTGACATAGGACCAGACTTCCTTAACAAGACTCTCAAAGTGTAAGAAATGAAAGTAAGGATCAATAAATGGGATGAATTCTAATGAAAAAGATTTTTCTCAGCAAAGGAAACAATAATGTGAAGAGAGAGCCTACAGAATGGGAGAAAATTTTTTCCACATGCACTTTAGATAGAGCACTAATCTCCAAAATTTATAAAGAACTTTAAAAAATTTACACCAAAAATACAAAGAACCCAATCAATAAATGGGTCAAGGAACTGAACAGACACTTTACAGAAGAAAACATACAGGCAATTAACAAATAAATGAAAAAGAGTTCAACATCTCTAGTAATTAGAGAAGTGCGAATTAAAACAACTCTAAGATTTCATCTTACTCCAATTAGAATGGTTGCTATAAAGAACACAATAATAGGTATTGGCAAGAATGTGGGGAAACAGGCACACTTGTACATTGCCAGTGGAATTGCAAATTGGTGCAGCCACTCTGGAATGCAATGTGGAGAATCCTCAGAAAACTTGGAATGGACCCAACTTTTGACTCAGTTATCCCACTCCTTGGTTTATATTCAGAGGACTTAAAATCAGTATACTACAGTGACGCAGTTTATAGCAGCTCAATTCACAATAGCTAGAAAGTGAAACCAACCTAGATGCTCTTCAATAGATGAATGGATAAAGAAACTGGTACGTATACACAATGGAATATTATTGAGCCATAAAGAAGAATAAAATTATGGCATTTGCAGGTAAATAGATGGAACTAGAGAATATCATGTTAAGTGATATAAGCCAATCCCCAAAAATGAAAGACTGAATGTTTTCTCTGATAAGTGGATGGTGATACATAATGGGGGTGGGGGATAAAAGAAGAGTGGGGGAACTTTGCATTATGTAGAGGGAAAGATAGGGGGAGAAAGTGGGGGTATGAAAGATGGTGGAATGAGACAGACATCATTACCCTATGTACATGTATGACTATACAAATGGTGTGAATCCACATCATGTACAGTCACAGATATGAAAAGTTGTATCCCATTTGTGAACAATGAATCAAAATGAAGTATGTAAAAATTAAATCAGATTAAACAAAGTTGCTTGTAAATTCTTTTCAAGAAGAAATAAAAGTGAAACACATTTAGTGGCAATGCCACATTAAGCCTTCCAGGCTTTGAATCTTCTGGAGGAAGTGACATTCTGATGTAACTGTCTTTTGTTAATTTTTGAAGATCAATTCAAAACATACTCACCCCTTTTAGAGATTTAATGTTGTATTGGCAAGACATTTGTACATTTCATTCATTTAGGAAAGGTGCCAAATTCTATTGAAGAACAATAAGGGCAGTAAGATATTGGTGAATATTTCATAGAAATGACTGATTTTATGAGAAAGTCCCATTTTAATAACTGTTTGAACATAGTCTTAAGTTCCAAGGGCCAGTATGATTGACTGGTCTCGGTACTCCCTATGCTGTCTTTTCCTTAAAGGCTACCTTTAGACAGCCAGAATGTCTATCATGGAACCAGCATATAGTTAAGTTTCCCCTGTGGCCAGTATAATTCAATCCAGTCACATGGATGGGTGTAATGAGAGTATCTGTAAAACCTCCCATCATAAGAGTATCATCAGTAAATATTGGAATGGATTCTCCAGTCCACATCACTCGGTGTATTAAAGGTGTATCTGGGAAATAGGCCCAGTAAGTTTCCCCATAGATTTCACTTACCTGACAGCTCAATAGTGCTAGCACACAAACATTGTGGTTGGAGACCTAAGATCTCCTTATTTCAGTTGTCTCCACAATGACAAGTTAGTTTTTGTTTTTTTGGAAATACACAAATATAGCTTCTACCCAATAGTATTATAAAAGCTGGTGTATTCTATTGCTCAATGTGTCACTCAGCTGTGGCGAGACTCCTAATACAATTTTTTAGAAAAAAAAATTTTTGAAATTAAGTGGGTTTGCATATGGTTCTGTTTCCCCATTTTTTATTTCTTAAAATTGTAGAAAAAAGTTAGTATAAACTGGAGCATCATTAGCCTTAAATTGTAGACAGTGGCCTAACATTGTACAAGTATTTAAACCATAAGAAGTGACTTAATAAATATTTTTATTTGGTCAGGAAAATTAATAAAATTTACCTATTGTTAAAGTCAATTTTGTGGACCTGAAGAGGGACTTACAGTAAAAGAAGGCCTAGTTTTTACCAAATATATTATTGGATTTTGTGTCTAGTGGGCTGAGTAAAAAAAATTATAAAATGGAGTCAGTATAAATATTGAAAGTCAGTTTTACAAGTTGTTTTTTTTATAGGTAATGACCTTATTATCTTAAATTAACTTGCATTGTTATATTAGAATTGGTAGTATCTTTCAGGATAGCAATCCAATAAATTATTCAAAGGTCTTAGAATTTTAAGTCAATGGTCTAGCAATCATTTTTTAAGTGATTTATGCAAAATAATTTTTATGCATAAAGATACAGCTGTATGAATATTCTTAATAACTTTATTTTTAAAGTAATAAAAATAATTTAAATGTCCAACTTAGGACTTTGGATAAATGAACTAAAAAATTTGGCATTAAAAATAATATTGTAAAAGAATACTAATTATGTGTAATTTAGAATAATTTTGCAAGTTTAAAAATAACAATAAGATTCTATATGTATAAAATATGTATATATCTAAGTATATGTATGGAAAACAGTTTAGAAGGTTTTTTACTAAATATTAATAATAGTTATTAATGGATGATAAAACTTCAAGAGATTCCTATGTGTACTTAATTTTTCTCAAGTAGGTATCTTGACAAAATTCAAGATAAAGTGCTTTAATTTTGAAACCAACCTTAGTTTCTTATTTGAATATTTTTCATAAAATTTCTGTATATAATTTTTGGATTAATATAAATTAACATAATTTAATATTATATCTGAAATATGAAACAGACAAGTCAAGTGTGCTTTTATGCCCTTTGTGGGGAAAGTGTCAAAATATTTCTATATCTCATACTACTAATCTTTAAATAAGCTAGTGTCTTTTAACTGTCCCTTAGAAATAGAGTTAAGTTTACTTATCAGTGTAGAAAGTAACATAAAAATTGTATAACTTGTATTTATTTAATTTTAAAATATTAAATGACAATTAAATTTTTAATTAATTTGTTATTATTATATAAGTTTGTAAGCAACAATTATTGTAAAAAGCTTTAGTTTGAGAGTATCAGCTTAGTAAAATGTCCCTTCAAATCTTATAAAGACTTTTTTATTGGGGAAACAAGGAAACAATTAACATAAGAAGTTAGTAATAATCACCATAGTTAATTAAAACATAGTCATTGATGTTTTTATATTAACCAAATTTAGCTTTTAAAGAGAAATTTGAAATCTGGAATGTAAGGTGGTATTTTAAATTAACAGTTATTGTTTAACCAAATTGTACAAATCATAATTTCTTTACAATTAAGTTTTCTAAATAATAAAACTCCACAGACATAAGAAATTATTTTATTGGAAGGAGAGATTAATGTTTTAATTATTTTCCTCTTTTTTTTATTCTTAGAAATTTTAGACCTTCTTTATATCAACCAAATTACAAACACACCTAATGTTTAAATATATTTTAGTTAAGAGTATCTGATATTTTTATATTTAGTAGATGATATTTTAGTATCCAATCAATGATCTTTTAGCATTTTATCCTTGTAAATCAATAAATATCTCTTGTAATAAAGACACATAATTAATCCCATTTACTTTAAATTTACTTATTTATTCTTAATTGTAGAAGGCAAGACATCAAACAAATATAAATACCAGTATTAATCACCTCTTTCCTGTTGAATTGTCAGAAGTAGATGGATATAGATTTTGAATATTATAGGAATTAGCAATTTTATTATTTGACCTGTTGAAAAATGTGAATTAATAATTATAAAGAAGTCTTTATTTTTATTTGTTTGCCCAATATAAATTAAACCTTATTAATTCACATGAATTAAAGTTATTTGGATCCATTTTTTATTTTAATTTTAAATTGTGAGCATGGTCATTGAACTGTAAGTTTTGATGTCATGTAAATATAATCATTGTGCACACACATTCATAGAGTAGTCAAATAAACAAAAGGCTATTTTTATAACTTTTTGTAAGTGGAGCTCCACAGTAATGAACAAATACTTTTCAAACTTTGATTTAACCTGTCTAGGAATTTAAGATATAGGAAAACTAAAAAATACTTTGGGTTGCTGGCTTTTGTCCTGATGATTGTTATTGACCCTTAAAATCATCGCTGAAAAGCAAAAAAAAAAAAATAATAATAATCCATTAAAAAGCACAATTAGAACATCTTTTATTAAGTTCAGAATTTTTCTTATTTAACTTTGGTTATATGTATAATCTATTTAAGAGAAAGAAAGAAAGAGCAGGTGAAAACAATGAACTGCAGCTTGTTAACAGAGATGCCCTGGTGCAATGGTTAGCGGAGATCAACCTATAGAAAGCTTTACTTATTTTCTTCAGGGATGTATAAAACTGTAGCCAAGATTTCAATTTCTTTTTCTTCTCGTGCTGTAGAATTGAGAATTAATTTCTAGCAGTGGAGCAGCGGGGAGAGGCTAGAAATGAACCTGAGGACCATGTGGTTCTGAAGCCAGAATTGAGGACAGGTAGTTAGTGTAGAAATAGGGAATCGGGTCAATTCGAGGAAATGGAGGCCATAAAGTCATCTGCCTCTGGAAGTTGGAGAGTGCCCCTGGAAGAATGCAATGTCAAGGATCTCCGGAGTCAATTGATTACCAAAATTACCTGCCTTTATCAAGGACTGCAGACAAGGGGCTGCTAATTAATGCCCCCCTGGGCCCTTGCCTGCCTGAATCACCTGGGCCCTCCCCCTGCCCATGGTTTCTCAGTAATGCAAAACCAGGCCTAGTCACACGTAGGCAGGAAGGAGAGATAAGGGGGGAGAGAACTGGAGAACAAAAGAGACTTTAACCTATAAAAGATGTAGGGTGCGCTCACTTCTTGGGACTTTAGAACATCAGCCATGGCCCACTTCTTCCTGCCGGGAGAAGTCTGTATTATTACCTTTAAATAAAACCTGCTTAATATGCTTGCCTTGGCATGCTTCTCTAGTGTTCAATCTTCAACATTAGAAGGAGCAGAACTCGTTACCGGTAAACGGTGGTATCAGATTCACCACGTTTTTCTGAATTTTTGCAGTTTGTGCTATGGAGTCTTCAATCCTCATGTTATTTTTCCTCTCATCTTGGTGACCTGGCCCTGAAGGGCTCCCTCTGGGCAGGAACCAGCCCCGGTCTCTAGGAGCAGGCTGCCTGGTGAGCTTTCTTGGCAGGGCCAGCGAGCCTCCTGTCTGCTGCCTCCCATCTTTCCCGCCTGAGATCAGAAACTATGCTACTGTAGCATGGAAAATCTCGACTGGAACACACATTTAAAACTCGAAACTTGCCGTCCAATCTCCCCTCCCTAAGTTAGAGACCTCCTGGAAATTCCTGATGAGGATCTCTTCTAGGATTTCCAACTTTTGCACCTATCTCAGCCAAGCCTGGCTTCCCTCTCCAGCTAAGTCGCACAGTGAGCCCCGTCAGCGCTCTGGCAGATAGAGACGCAGGCAGACGAGGTAGGCAGACTTGCCCATCCAGTCTGTATAATTTGAAGCAAACTGATTTGCTACCACTTTCAAGAACTGTGAAAGCTACATTCTCTCCACTGAATTTTCACTCTGATTACGTTATTATTTTTTTATTTTTTATTTTTACAGACTGCATTTTGATTCATTGTACACAAATGGAGCACATCATTTCATTTCTATGGTTGTGTACGATGTAGGTTCATACCATTCGTGGAATCATACATGTACATAGGGTGATGATGTCTGTCTCATTCCACCATTTTTCATACCCTCCTCCCTCTCATTTCCCTCTATGTAATCTAAAGTTCCTCCATTCTTCTCTCACCACCCCCCCCCAACTCCATTAAACGTCATCATCCACTTATCAAGGAAAACATTCGGCCTTGATTTTTTGGGATTGACTTATTTCACTTAGCATGATATTCTCCAATCCAAATACGTTATTGAGTACAGCTGAACAGATTTCTCTTTTAGACTTAAAGTTCCCTGATTTTATAGTCACGCTATCAGATGGATTCCCCTCTTTACTGTCTCTCTCTTAATGAAGTATTCCACAGGCTTGTTCTGTTTCCATGAGAGAGGGCCAAACACCCACCTAACTTTTCTCTTTTCCAGATGCCTCTTGAACAGTTCCTGTCCTAGGTGCCAGATACTGAGTTTCTTCCACATTCAGTGTGGGTGAGGGAAAGGGTTTCTGTTGGAGAGATGGGCTGACTGTAAATTAATCACTAAAAAACTTATTTAATAGAAAAGACACAGGAGACAGTTATCTCTTTTGAATCAGGGGCATGACCTATTGAGCCATACCAATCTGTCTCTAATAATAAATGAAGTCCTCTCTTGGTTTATTTATAGCAGTACAGATCAAAGGAGGATCAGTAGGAGCTTCTTCCATGAGCAACAGGATGGGGTGGAGTTAAGGAAGCCATTTTACTCTAGTGAGTCATGTGACACATCCAGGACAGGCAAATTCCGGTGCTGAGTTACTGCATGGATATTACATACTCCAGGTGGTCTGTAACAATCTCTTAATGACTGCCAGTTCTTTTGAGCCAGATTTCCATTTCTGATGGCTCCACCAAGTCTGATTTTTCTTGTCATAGATGGCTTCCTGCAGTTAATCTGGCATGTGTCATTTAAAATCACATTGTGCCATTCTTTTCTGATTTCCCAACTGACAGCCTGTGTCGTCTTTAGTTGGTTATTAGTCATTTAGATTTTTTTCTTCCCTGAGTCATACTCAGATATGGGCCCTAGGATGTGCTTTCTTGCACCTGTCGTCTCTAAGCATTTGCCCCTATGTGGAACCTGTGTTGACATAGCTTGGGTTCTGAAGGCTTTCCATAACATAAAAGGACAAACAATGTTGTCCCTTAATACAAAGGGACCTCCTGGGATGTTTTATCTAGGCTCTCTCTTTAAAGTGGGGAAGAAATAATATTTCTCCAGAATGATATCCCATATATCAGGAGCAAATCAGACTTCCAGGAGCTTAGAAGCAATTTCATACAGTAATATCTGTGGGCAATTCTCACTTCTGACACATGCTGCTAAGAAGCCATTTGATATCTAGAGGGCTGTTTTCTCATCTCAAACATTAGATGTTTTTGTAGGACAGGGTTGGATAATGGAGTCTATTGATATAAGTAGGTGCTGGGCCTCCACAGTTGACAAAACATTTTGGGTTATTGTATAAATTTTTGGTGTGAGGTCTAATCCAATTAACTTTTTCTTCTTTTAACCATTATCTGACACCCACATCTATTTTCTTTCAGAAGCTTATACCGTTTCATCATGGGTACACATATCATTCACATGCCCAAATAAAATGTGTCAACCCTTCCTTGTCTGAACATTCCAATTCTCTGATGGTCCATAGCACTACCAATAATTATATGTCCCACCTTGACCTTTTACTCTATGCTCTGAATAAAGAAGTTTTCTGCCGCATGACTCTATAACCCATGCCCATCTGCTTTTAAAAAAAACAAAGGACTTGGTGGTGATCCTTTATATCCCTCTAGAGCAGCCCATTCTATAATTGATAAACCCTGACTAAACTTACCACATTTTATATATATGGTGCCAGGGATTGAACCCAGGGGCACTTAACCACAGCCCTTTTGTGTATTTGAATTAGAGACAGGGTCTCACTGAATATCTTGCTGTAGTTGCTGAAGCTTGCTTTGAACTCACAGTCCTGCCTCAGCCTCCTGAGCTACTGGGATAACAGGCATGCACCAACATGCCTGGCTTAATCTATATTTTGATGTATAAAGGGGAGTTGAGGTGACTTCTAGCTGATGTTTGCCCTTTATGTAAACTGAAATTGAATTCCCTGGATCTTGGAATGGGAGCCCTAAGATGACTCAGATATATGAAAAGGTTCTGTTTGTTATACTGTATAATACATAGTACTGGATTTTATATACATCTATCACAAATTTTGATTTTTTTAATAATTATTACTTTACAAGTCTGAAGGAATGTTGCAAGAATCTTGTAGTTTGGTAGAGGTGTTTGACTTTGGATTGAGATAGTTCATCCCTCAGGATTCCCAGCTGTTTATTAGTTGTAGTACTTGACCACAAGAGGAAACAGGTATCAAAGCCTGGTCATTAGGTCTAAGGCAAAATTACCAATTAAGAAGTTTGCATTTAACCTATTTAAACAGTGGAGTTGACTTCCTGGGTGGAGATCCCTGCTCCCATTTGTGGCATTGTCTCTCCCACTCTTTGGGCCTGAGGAGAAATATTAGTAAGCAACTCTATCCCTCAACTCTAGCATATTAAGGGTTTGACCAGGTCTTTTACCTCTTTGATGTCAGAGGACCCATAGATCTCAAATCTAGAATGTGGCTGCTGTGAACTGAGATATGCTGGTGAGCATCAGATTTGAGGGTGTAATTGCAAAAATAATGTATGCTTCATTAGTAATAATTAGTCACATATGGGTAATATTCTGGACATATTGGGTTATATTATTAAAATCAACTTTAAACTTTTTATTTTTAATTTAATTTAATAATTATATTTTGGGGGTATCAGGGATTATATTCAGGGGCACTCAACCACTGAGCCCCAGTCCCAGCTCTATTTTGTATTTTTTTAGAAACAGGGTCTCACTGAATTGCTTAGGGCCTCACTTTTGCTGAGGTTGGCTTTGAACTCATGATCCTTCTGCCTCAGCCTCCTGAGCCACTGGGATTACAGGCATGGGCTACTACACCCAGCAGTTTCTTTTATTTTTAATGTGAATACTAAAACATTTAAAATTACCATTGTGCCCCACATATTGTTTTCATTGGGCATTGTTGCTATTGGAGGTTGCTTCTCAGTTCGAAGTTCAATCCATCTCCTTACAAGACAAGGGAGCAGAAAAGTTGAATGAAATTTTATAGTAATTGTCATTGTATTATTTTCATTCATGAATAATATACAGGCATGTGAAATTCATAAACTAAAATGACATCTACAAGATTAAATGCAAATGTTTTGTTCGTTAGGCTAGATCCCACTTCTGGGAGAAAAATCTTGCCTTAAAATAGTTGCAGCCTGAAACTCTGGGGTGTAATTCCCAGATCTCAAAAGAAAAAAAAAAGACAAGCTGCAATCAAGAACTTGTAATTCTGGCCACATTCATCACCAAATTGGATATCATCTACTGTCACTCAGAATGAAAGTTCACAGGGCTCAGACTCCCAGGTCTTGGTAAGAACCTGTTGAATCAGAAGCAGTTCGTGAGAACTGTCCAATCCCATGCAGAGCCCTGAGGAGGGAGAGTGGGTGACCTTCCACAATCTGGCCTTGGCTTTTTTCTTCAGAATCCCCCTTTCCTGCCATCTGGATCTGGGCTTCATGCTCAGGAGTCCCAGGTTACTCTTCTGTGCAGGTGCTGAAAATCCCTAGGGAGCTGGCCTACCTAGCAAGGGCCAGAAAATAGTGAGCAAGCAGTTGCATCTTGAGCCTTGGGAGGGATGTCAGGGGATGGAGACCAGTTGGAACCCCTGGACTGGCTGTGGCAGAACGGGAGCTGGAAGACAAGGACTCTAGGCAGTTTCTGGAATCTTCAGGCCTGAGCCTTCCTCTAGGCAGTGCCCCCTGAATCCCACTGACCAGTCAGGTAGGGAGCATGTCAGCGATGGAGACCCCACTCGACCTGCCCCATTACCTCAGAGCGCCCTCAGCCCCTGCCTCAGGTCTGATTTAGCGGGGGTGTGCTGACGGCCCATCATCTTCCCAGACTCTGTGATGATTGGCAGGTGGGATAATCACCAGATTCGCCTCTCCAAGTGCAGTTTTCCCGCAGATGAGCTGTGGTCTCCAGGGACCTTACTCTCCCCTAAGCTAGATAGTTTCTTTCGCTTTTCTTTTTTGTTTCTTTTTTTCTTTTTGGTAATTGAGGTTGAACCTAGGACTGCTTTACCACAGAATTATATATCCATGGTATGTTTTTTTTTTTTTTTTTTAATTTGGAGACAGTGTTTAGCTAAGTTGCTGAGATTGGCCTTGTTATGGTTTGATTTATATAGACTCGTCTATTTTAATTAAGAATATAATTTTTACATACATATAGATTCATCTATGGAATTTGTTTATATTATAAATCCTTGGTCATTATTGTAATTATATAGTTTCATAATATACAAGTGTCAGGTATTGATAGCTTCTTTTGCTCTTATAATTCAAAGGTTTCTTGGCTAATTTTACAGTATTTAACTTGGTGGATAAATTTTATAACTTTATGCTTTGGCTCCTAATTTTCTTTCTTTTTTTTTTTTTTTTCTTTTTTAATGCCTTTTCTTTTTTTTTATTGTAAACAAATGGGATACATGTTGTTTCTCTGTTTGTACATGGAGTAAAGGCATACCATTTGTGTAATCATAAATTTACATAGGGTGATGTTGGTTGATTCATTCTGTTATTTTTCCCCCTCCACCCACCCCTCCCATCCCTCTTTTCCCTCTATACAGTCCTTCCTTCCCCAATTCTTGCCCCCCCAACCCTCACTTTAACCCTAAAACTAACCCCTCCCATGCCCCATTATGTATCATCATCCACTTATCAGCGAGATCATTCTTCCTTTGGTTTTTTGAGATTGGCTTATCTCACTTAGCATGATATTCTCCAATTTCGTCCATATGCCTGCAAATGCCATAATTTTATCATTCTTTATAGCTGAGTAATATTCCATTGTATACATATATGCCACAGTTTCTTTATCCATTCATCAACTGAAGGGCATCTAGGTTGGTCCCACAATCTGGCTATGGTGAATTGAGCAGCAATGAACATTGATGTGGCTGTATCTCTGTAGTATGCTGATTGTAAGTCCTTTGGGTATAGGCCAAGGAGTGGGATAGCTGGGTCAAATGGAAGTTCCATTCCATGTTTTCTAAGGAATCTCCATACTGCCTTCCAGAGTGGCTGCACTAATTTGCAACCCCACCAGCAATGTATGAGTGTACCTTTTTCCCCACAGCCTCGCCAACACCTGTTGTTGCTTGTATTCTTGATAATCGCCACTGATTGGAGTGAGATGAAATCTTAGGGTGGTTTTGATTTGCATTTCTCTTATTACTAGAGATGTTGAACATTTTTCCATATGTTTGTTGATTGTTTGTAGGTCTTCTTCTGTGAAGTGTCTGTTCATTTCCTTAGACCATTTGTCGATTGGGTTATTTGTAGTCTTGGTGTAGAGTTTTTTGAGTTCTTTATAGATTCTGGAGATTAGTGCTCTATCTGAAGTATGATTGGCAAAGATTTTCTCCCACTCTGTAGGCTCTTTCTTCGCATTGCTGATAGTTTCCTTTGCTGAGAGAAAGCTTTTTAGTTTGAATCTATCCCAGTTATTAATTCTTGCTTTTATTTCTTGTGCTATGGGAGTCCTGTTGAGGAAGTCTGGTCCTAAGCTGACATGTTGAAGATCTGGACCTACTTTTTCTTCTATAAGATGCAGGGTCTCTGGTCTGATTTCGAGGTCCTTAATCCATTTTGAGTTTAGTTTCATGCATGGTGAGAGATATGGGTTTAGCTTCATTCTGTTGCATATGGATTTCCAATTTTCCCAGCACCATTTGTTGAAGAGGCTATCTTTTCTCCATTGCATATTTTTGGCCCCTTTGTCTAGTATGAGAAAATTATATTTATTTGGGTTTGTGTCCGTGTCCTCTATTCTGTACCATTGATCTACCTGTCTATTTTGGTACCAATACCATGCCTTTTTTGTTAATATTGCTTTGTAGTACAGTTGAAGTTCTGGTATTGCAATACCCCCTGCTTCATTTTTCCTGCGAAGGATTGCTTTAGCAATTCTGGGTTTCTTATTCTTCCAGATGAATTTCATGATTGCTTGTTCTATTTCTGTAAGGTACATCGTTGGGATTTTAATTGGAATTGCATTGAATCTGTATAGTACTTTTGGTAGTATGGCCATTTTGACAATATTAATTCTTCCTATCCAAGAACACGGGGAATCTTTCCATCTTCTAAGGTGTTCTTTAATTTCTTTCTTTAGTGCTCTGTAGTTCTCATTTTAGAGGTCTTTCACCTCTTTTGTGAGATTGATTCCCAAGTATTTTATTTTTTTCAAGGCTATTGTGAATGGGGTAGTTTTCCTAACTTCTCTTTCTGAAGATTCATCACTTATGTATAAAAATGCATTAGATTTATGAGCATTGATCTCATATCCCGCTACTTTACTAAATTCACTTATGAGAGTTTTCTGGTGGAATTCCCTGGTTCCTCTAAGTATACAATCATATCATCAGCAAATAGGGATAGTTTGAGTTCTTCTTTTCCTATTCGTATCCCTATCATTTCTTTGGTCTGTCTAATTGCTCTGACTAGAGTTTCAAGGACGATATTGAATAGGAGTGGTGAGAGAGGGCATCCCTGCCTTGTTCCAGATTTTAGGGG
This sequence comes from Sciurus carolinensis, assembly GCF_902686445.1. Taxonomy (NCBI): domain Eukaryota; kingdom Metazoa; phylum Chordata; class Mammalia; order Rodentia; family Sciuridae; genus Sciurus; species Sciurus carolinensis. Next base: position 28,866,632 of record NC_062219.1, read on the forward strand.
GAATGCTTTCAGTTTCTCACCATTAAGAATGATATTAGGCATGGGCTTAGCATAGATGGCCTTTACAATGTTAAGGAACGTTCCCACTATCCCTATTTTTTCTAGTGTTTTGAGCATGAAGGGGTGCTATATTTTATCAAATGCTTTTTCTGCATCTATTGAAATAATCATGTGATTCTTGACTTTAAGTCTGTTGATATGGTGAATTACATTTATTGATTTCCTGATGTTGAACCAACCTTGCATCCCTGGGATGAAACCCACTTGATCATGGTGCACTATCTTTTTAATATGTTTTTGTAAGCAATTTGCTAAAATTTTGTTCAGAATTTTTGCGTGGATGTTCATTAAGGATATTGGTCTGAAATTTTCTTTCCTCGATGTGTCTCTGTCTGGTTTAGGTATCAGGGTGATATTGGCTTCGTAGAATGAGTTTGGGAGAGTTCCCTCCTCTTCTATTTCATGGAGTACTTTGAAAAGTATTGGAATGAGCTCTTCTTTAAAGGTTTTATAGAACTTGACTGAGAAACCATCAGTTCCTGGACTTTTCTTTGTTGGTAGGCTTTTGATGACTTCTTCTATTTCATTACTTGAAATTGGTCTATTTAAATTGTGTATGTCCTCCTAGTTTAGTTTAGGCAATTCATACGTCTCTAGAAACCTGTTGATGTCTTCGAAATTTTCTATTTTGTTGGAGTATAGATTTTCAAAATAGTTTCTAATTATATTTTGTATTTCAGTCGTGTCTGTTGTGATAGTTCCTTGTTCATTCCGAATTTTAGTGATTTGGGTTTTCTCTCGTCTTCTCTTTGTTAGTGTGGCTAAAGGTTTATCAATTTTGTTTATTTTTTCAAAGAACCAACTATTTATTTTGTCAATTTTTTGTATTGTTTCTTTTGTTTCAATTTTGTTGATTTCAGCTCTGAGTTTAAGTATTTCCTGTCTTCTACTACTTTTGGTGTTGGTCTGTTCTTCTTTTTCTAGGGCTTTGAGCCTGTAGTGTTAGGTCGTTTATTTTTTGAGTTTTACTTCTTTTATTGAATGCGCTCCATGAAATAAATTTTCCTCTAAGTACTGCTTTCATAGTGTCCCAGAGATTTTGATATGATGTTTCTTTGTTCTCGTTTACCTCTAAGAAGTTTTTAATTTCCTTCCTAATATCTTCTGTTATCCATTCATCATCTAATAGCATATTGTTTAATCTCCAGGTGTTGGAGTAATTTCTGTTTTTTACTCTTTCACTTATTTCTAATTTCAATCCATTATGATCTGATAAAATACAAGGAAGTGTCTCTATCTTCTTGTATTTGCTAACATTAGCTTTGTGGCATAATATATGGTCTATTTTAGGGAAGGATCCATTTGCTGCTGAGAAGAAAGTGTATTCGCTCTTGCTTGGATGGTATATTCTATAAATGTCTGTTAAGTCTAAATTATTGATTGTGTTATTGAGATCTATGGTTTCTTTGTTCAATTTTTGTTTGGGAGATCTGTCCAGTGGTGAGAGAGGCATGTTAAAATCACCTAGTATTATTGTATTATGGTCTATTTGGTTTCTGAGATTGAGAAGGATTTGTTTGACCTACATGGGTGAGCCACTGTTTGGGGCATAGATATTTATGATTGTTATGTCTTGCTGATTTATGGTTCCCTTAAGCAGTGTGAAATGTCTTTCTTTATCCCTTCTGACTAACTTTGGCTTGAAGTCCACTTTATCTGAAATGAGGATGGATACTCCAGCTTTTTTGCTGGGTCCATGTGCATGGTAAGTTTTTTCCCATCCTTTCACCTTTAGTCTTTGGGTATCTCTTTCTGTGAGGTGAGTCTCTTGCAGGCAACATTTTGTTGGATCTTTCTTTTTAATCCAATCTGCCAGTCTATGTCTTTTGATTGATGAATTCAGGCCATTAACATTCAGGGTTATTATGGAGATATGATTTGTATTCCCGGTCATTTGACTCATTTTATTCATTTATTTGTTTATTTTTGACACGACTTGGTTCCTCTTTATTTGAGTTCCTTTAGGATAGCTCCTCCCTTTGCTGATTTGCTTCTTTGTTTTTTATCTCTTCCTCATGGAATAGTTTGCTGAGAATGTTCTGTAATGCTGGCTTTCTTTTTGTATATTCTTTTAGCTTTTGTTTATCATGGAAGGATTTTATTTCGTCGTCAAATCTGAAGGTAAGTTTTGCTGGGTATAAGATTCTTGGTTGGTATCCATTTTCTTTTAGGGCTTGAAAAATGTTATTCCAGCCCTTCTAGCGTTTAAGGTCTGGATTGGAAAATCTGCTGATATCCGTATTGGTTTCCCCCTAATGTAATTTGGTTCTTTTCTCTCACAGCCTTTAAAATTCTGTCTTTATTTTGTATGTTCGATATTTTCATTATAATGTGCCTTGGTGTGGGTCTGTTGTAATTTTGTGTATTTGGATTCCTATAAGCCTCTTGAACTTGATTTTCCATTTCATTCTTCAGATTTGGGAAATTTTCTGAAATTATCTCATTGAATAGATTGTTCATTCCTTTGGTTTGTTTCTCTAAGCCTTCCTCAATCCCAATAATTCTCAAATTTGGCCTTTTCATGATATCCCATAGTTCTTGGAGATTGTGTTCATGATTTTTTACCATCTTCTCTGTTTGTTCGACTTTGTTCTCAAGGTTAAATATTTTGTCTTCAATATCTGAGGTTCTGTCTTCCAGGTGTTCTATCCTATTGGTTATGCTTTCTATGGAGTTCTTAATGTGGTTTATTGTTTCCTTCATTTCAAGGATTTCTGTTTGTTTTTTTTTCAATATCTCTAACTCTTTATTGAAATGGTCTTTTGCTTCCTGTATTTGCTCTTTTAACTGTCGATTGGTGCGATCATTCAATGCCTGCATTTGCTCTTTCATCTCATCGTTTGCTTTCCTGATCATTTTAATTATGTACATTCTGAACTCCCTTTCTGTCATTTTTTCTGCCATGGTGTCATTGGATTTTATTGATGTAACATCCAGATTTGTTTGAGGCATTTTCTTCCCTTGTTTGCTCATGTCTTTCAGGTATACTTATAATGTCCCTGAAGATTGCTAGTATATCCCCTCTTATCCTTCAGTAGCCTGAAGTCTTAGAGGAAGTTCATACTGCGGTGTTCCCCAAGGAAGCTGCCTCTCTAGGGGTGGTGGTCTTCAGGTGGGGTATATTCCCTGCTAGTGGGCAGAGGTGCCTCCACTTGTTGACCAATGGTCATCCAAAGGGGAACCTGGCTGCGGGTTGAGGCAAGGCCTGTTTGGGCCTGTGTCTCTGGTTTTACCGTCCTTGTGGGAAAATCTCACCTGGCGGGGAAGACTCACCCCGTGGGGAGGTCTCGCTGGTCAGTTCCCCTCCTAGAGGTTCCCCTCAGTCCACAACTACCGTTTGGGCAGGGCAGCCTTCCCAGGCAACTTTCCCAGGGGCCCGGACCTACCTCCTGGGCCTGGGAGCCCTGCCCTTTGCAGATGAGTCTCCTTAGGTTGCCCCTCCTCAGAGAAGCTGCCTGCAGTCCTGGAACCTTCGCTCTGCCCCTCAGCTTGTCTCTGTGTAGCTCTTTTAACAAAAGGCGCCTGGGTCCCCGGACCGGACTGTGCTTTGCACCTAATCGTCTGGCTATGCGGCCCCTCCTCTGAGCAGCCACCTTGAGCCTCGTATATATATTCCGAGCCCCAGTGACCCTCCGCTCGCCTCTTCCTCCAGGCAGCCACCGGTGTTCTGTGTGGGCGCTTGGAGCTCAAGCAACTCACTGCGCACCTCCACCTCCTCAGGACAGCCCCCCCCCCCCCGTTGTTCAGGAGGTTGCTGAGTCCAAACAGTTCGCCGTCCAGCTCTTCCTGTGGCAGCTGCCGGAGCCCCGGCAGGTTGCTCCGAAACCAAGCGTTGTGCTGTCCAGCCTCCTCTGCAAAGTTCCCCGCTGTCCGTGTTTACCGCTCCAGCGGCGGGAGGGGCGTCTTGCTGGGCAACTCTACCTCACAAAGTTCCCTGCGTTCCGGGGCTACCGCCCCATCTGGGACACCTCCCCAATGGCAGAGACTCACCCAGTGGCTTTGAGTTGGTCCCAAGTCTTTCACTATCTCCTCTTTTGAATCCTGAGTCCTGGAGCAACATGAAATGCAGCCGCCCTCTAGTCTGCCATCTTGTGTCTCCCAGTATCCTTCTTTTAAAAGGTGAATGATAAACTAGTTTTGGTGGTACATGCCTTGTAATGCCAGGGGCTTGGGAGGCTTAGGGAGGAGGATCACATGTCTTAAGTCAGTTTCAGCATCTTAGTGAGACCCTCTTCATCTCAAAATACTTAAAAACATGTATGCACATTTATATATTTATATGTATACACAATTATAAATCTATCTATATATATGTAATACTCCACTTATTTTTTCTTATTGAGTTATTCTTTGATGAACATTTAGGTTGTAGATAATGTTGCAGTGAACTTGGGAGTGTAGATATTCCTAAAGGTGGATTTAATTTCCTTTAATTATTGTAACGGTTAATTTTGGCTGGCAGTTCGAGTGGATTAACATATATTAGGGAATTGGAATGGAATACAACTGCATGTGTGTTTTCATGAGATTGGGTCAGAAAGCAGGGGGAAGACCCATCATGAATGTATAAAGTACCATCAAATAGTATCAACTTGAAAGAAGCACAGGAGAAGCTGACACTGACTTGTGCTCCAAGTTTCTGAATGGGTGCTTTTTCTGACGGTGTCACCTGGGAACACCTGACTTCACACTCATTAGCCTTTGAATATGGACTTGCAGCAGTGGCTCTACAGGGGTCCTCTAAGTCCTCAGTCTTGGACTCCGGCAGCTTCACTGACCTTCTTGCATTGTTAGGCTTCCGGCTTCTTCCCCAGTTTTCCCAACCTGCAGGCATCAGTTTTCAGAGTAGTCATCCCATGGTCATGAGAATCAATCTAATAAAAGTCCCCCTTCTATAGGAACATACACATTTAGGTATTCTTTAAATTCTGTTTTTCTGAAGGACCCTCCATAATACAGGAAAATATTCAGCAAATTATCTGGGTCATATTGTATTTCTAGTTTTAATTTTTTTTAATGATATGGTTTGTTCGTGATGTTTGTACAAATTTTATATTTCAGGCAAGAGTGTCCAAGTGTTTCCTTTTCTGTATATCCTCTGCAGTGTGTGTTACCTGCTGTCATTTTGATACAAGCCATTCTAATATGCATAAGGGGATATCTCATTATGGTACAACCATAAGAAAAAGGGGAAAAATTATTTGACATTGGTGTTGGTAATGGTTTTGGATAGAACATGCAAAGAATGTACAAGAAAGACAAAGAGAAACAAGTGATTTTATAAAATTGCTTCTGTACAGGAAAAGAATCAACCAATGAAATGTAAAAGTAGACTGTGGATTGGGGAAAATATTTACTAAGCACATATCTAATAGAAGTTTAATATCCAAAAGATATGAAAATTATACAACTCATCAAAAAGGAAAAAAAAAACTAATAACCTAATTTAAATTTGGTAAAATGCCTCAATAGACATTTCCCTAGAAATTAAATAAATGTATAAAGGTGTAAAAGAGGTACTCAGCCTCATTAATTATCAGAAAAATGCTAATTGAAATTGTAATTTAAATTACCTTCTCTACCTAATTTATCTCACAGAAGTATGAGTGTTAAATAGTGCATATTCTCTCTCCTACATAGGGCATCCTGAGACATTGATCAATTCACAAAATGCCAGGACCTCATTTCCCCACAGTATTCTTTCTTATTATTCCATCTTAATTACCAAGACAATCTAGAAACTGGAAAAATAAATAACAATTTGTAGATAATTACTAGATAGACATGAATCTTGAAAATTAATTCAAGAACAAGTAGAATACATTAACAAACTAGATGTAAAAAATATAAAATAGACCTCCAAAGTAAAATTTATCTTAATTACAGATATTCATATAAGAATCTGAAGATCTAGTCATGGGAGTGCATGCCAGTATCCCAGCTACTTGTGAAGCTGAAGCAGGAGGATTATTTGAGCTCAGGAATTTGAGGTCAATCTGGGAATCTGAGAAAAAAACTCAGCTCCAAAACTCAACCAACCAACAAAGAACTAAACAAAATCACATTTTAAAAATGTACCTTCACCAGTAATTTCTACTAAGCATTTAATAAAGGATAACTAACAATAATTCATGATCACTTCTAAAAATAGCAGAAAAATCTATCACTTCTTTTTATAAGACCAGAATTACCAGATAACACATCACAAGATAGGAAGTTGCAGGTCATCTTCCATCAAGGATAATGACTAAAATATTCACAGCCATTAGCAAACTGAAGGTAACAACATAAAAAAGAAAGATTGAACCATATGACCAAGAGGGAAATCTCTCAAAATGCAACAAAATGTCACAATATAGTAAGTTTCCGAAAATCATTTTGATAGAGAAAAGGCTTTGGCAAATCACATGCCAATTAATGGTAAAATTAAGACCAGAGGAAAATGATTTTTCAAACCACTAAAGGGCAGTTGTAAACTACCTATCACTATATTTAATGGTGAAACCTAATTGCTTCACTTTTTAGTTTTGGTAAAAGAAAAAGTATGTTTTTCTGACTTCTACTAAATATTATTCTGAGAATATTAAATAGGGATATTATACATCAAAGAGCAAATGATATCTTATGCATATGATATTAACCTTTATATAATGTTTGTAAGCAATTTTTGCACACTAACAAAACATTAGAACTAAATTATTTCAGTAAGATCACGGTTTACAAGGTCAACATAAAATTATGTAAATTAAGTAAAGTAGCAAAGAGCAAGGTCAAAATTGAGACAAATCCATTCACAAATGTCCTTAGGAAAATGATTTAAAATAAAAGTAATATAAATTTAAGATCTGTCTACTGCCAAGTAAAATGTAAAGGTAAAAACAAAAATAAAATGCAAACAATATGGAAACAAAGAGGAAAGCAGCTAGTATTCAATGATCAAAAAGATTTCTTTTTTTGGCGGGGTGGGTAAGAGGGATTGGACCCAGGGACACTTAACCACTGAGCAACATCCCCAGCCCTTTTTTGTTTTTTATTTAGAGACTGTCTCACTGAGTTGCTTAGGGCCTCACTAAGTTGCTAAGGCTGGCTTTGAACTCACCATCCTCCTTCCTCAGCCTCTCAAACTGCTGGGATTACAGGCACGTGCCACCTTACCTGGTTGATTAAAAGTTTAATTTTGTTAAAGTCACATTCCACAGTGGGTCTGCAGATACTCAACATGATTATGTCAAAATCCCAAAGTATTTTTTGTACAAATTGGCCAACTGACTCTAATAATCACTAAGGTTAAAAAAAACACATGACTTTTATTAAAAATGAATGTTGCAGGGCTGGGGATATAGCTCAGTGGGTAGAGTGCTTGCTTTGCAAGCATAAGGCCCTGGGTTCAATCCCCAGTACCACACACACACACACAAAATGTATGTTGCAAGCGATATATGTTGTGTAGGATATTCAATTTGGGTAAATATTTTTAAGATTACTGATGAGAAATATCTCCCATGCCTGCAATGTGTTGGTCTGTGATAACCTAGCCAAAAATTAGGCTAGAATTGACATGTGTCACCATAGATATTACCTGCTGATCATGAGAAAATTTAAATTCCTTTCTTGATAACTTTCTTCTGCTTCCCAGATTTTCTGCATCTTTCCTACTATAGATGTTTTGTCTCTTGCATTTCTCCTCAGTATATCCCAGTGGGTATCATGTATTGAGTTTAAATATATTCCTGCTTTTCATGCTGATGCAACATGGGGGCAAGAATGAGGTCCAGCTTCTTGCTGAGTGGTCCAAAAGATTCATCCTTATTACTTACACAAACATAAGTGTATTTCAAATGGTGTTTTGTACATGACAGCTTTGCATTTTTGGTGCAAGGTGGAAGTTTGCAGGGATTCAGGCAATGATCTTATTTCTATAGTGGATTTTCTCCAAGTGCCTTTTGGCCTAGGTTTCTCTGCATGTAAGACATTTTTGCTGGGTAGGAAATATGTGAATCAGCATTGCAGCAATGGGTAGTGATCTCCGCACCAGCATCATGCGGGAAGTATTCTTAAGGTACCACCCCCCATTTTCCTTGACATATTTTGTATGATTCCTGAGGAAAAGCATGCATGAACATGGGGAACATACAATTGCAGACTCAAGGATTTCACATTCTCACTCACCCACCCACACATATATACTTCGGGGTTGGCTCAAAAACATTGGTTTAATTTTACTAGTTCATGTAACTTTCAGAGTGAAATCAAAGACTTGTGGCTTGTTTCCCATAGACTTCCATATCCTCAAATGCCACGTTGGTTGTCTTGTGATAGCATTCCTTTGATGGGCTTAGAAAAATATCCTCACTTATTTGCAGTTTTTTCATTTTCTGGTTTCATTTATAGGTGGAATTCTTTCTGGCAACTCTTCATACCTACAAAATTAGTTTAGAAACTCATGGCTATTTTTAAATATACTTTTTATCCATGATACTTTGGCAGTTATTCTAGAACCTGGTTAATGCCATTCTCCTCCCTATACTAGATTCTCTTAAGTATTCCCCATGTTTGTATGCTATTATTTTTCCATTTTAAAAACCAGATTTAGTTCCTTGAAATACACTTATGGTTTACTACTTCTCATAGGAAGTCATCTGTACCTTTCAAATTTGTTTTACTATTAAATAGTTGTTCATGACCCGATGTGTTTTAACCAGCTTTGTATCACTGTGACCAATTGACCCGACACTAACAACTTAGAGGAGGAAAAGTTTATTTTGGATGATGATTTTAGAGGTTCATTCTAATCACTGACTCTATAGCTTTGGGTCCACAGTGTGACAGGAAATCAGCTTAGGACATGACATAAAACAAAGAGAGGACTCCATTCACCAGGGACAATATATAAACCCTGAAGGCAGGCCCCAGGGAACTACTTTCTCAAGCCACCACCTGTCTTCCTACAGATACCACCCAGTTGATCCACATCACCATATTGATCCACTGATTTGTTGGCAGTGCCCATAATCTAATCATCTCACTTCTTAACAGTCTTGCATTATCTCATACATAAACTTTTTTGGGGAACCTCATATCTTAACCAAAACACCATGCTATTTTAATTGTGTTTTATAAAACTGGTCAGGATAAGAAATGAAAACAATATTTTCTGGTCTCAGGAAACTCCATTACCTTGGTTTTTAAAATTATTTTTCAGGTTTTTGTGATTTTCTTTATCGATTTATCTGATTATGGATGGCTGGCCAAATTATATGACTTAGCTATAGTGAAATGTGCTGTTGAAAGCATGGGAATATATCTGTAATGTGTGCTGTTTTTAATTCCTTTAGGTAGATAGTGAGGAATGGTATCATATGATAGTTCCATTTTTTTAGTTTCTTTTAGCAAAGGAAATCTGCATAATAATTCCATCCTGGTTGTACTAATTTACACCCCAACAACATTTAATGAATGTTCTCTTTTCCCTATATTCTTGCCAGTATTTGTTATTGTTATTCAGGATGATGGTCATTCTGATGAGTAGAATTTTGATTTGCATTTCCCTACAGATTAAAGATGTTGAGTTTTTTAAATTAACTGTTAGCCAACTTCTTTGAGAATTTTTTCTTTATTGGCCCTATTATTGAATTAGTTGTTTTTTTAATTTTCACATTGAGATTTTTAAATTCATTACATATTCACACATTAATCATTTGTCAGAGTAGCAAACTGCAAACATTTCTCTCTTTCAGTATGTTCTCTTCATGCTGTTACCTTTTTCCTGTGCCATGCACAAGAAATCTTTATTTTGATGGCACACCAGGATTTGCTTATGATATTATTTGCTGAGATAGCTGAGTATTTTTCAGGAAGTTGCTTCCCACTCCTAACTGTTGTAGTGCTTCCCTTAGTTTTATTCTATCTGTTTTAAAATTCATGACTTGTTCTCAGGTCTTCAGTCCATTTTGGAATGATATTTATGTATGGATATTTCATTTTCCCAGCATAATTTTTGAAGATTTCTTCCCTCCAATGTATATTTGGGGATTTCTGTCAGCAATTAAATGAAGCAAACTTTGTAGGTCTCCATAGTTTCTATTCTGTTTCATTTGTTTCTGAGTGTTTTCTTCCTAGAACCACATTGCTTTTGCTATTGTGGCTCTGTAGTATAATTTGAAGTCAGGTATTGTGAGATCTCTGGGTTTACAGTTTACAGAATTTACAAATTTACAGAACTTACTTTTCTGGGAATTCTAGTATTCCATATGATTTTTAGGATTTTTTTTTCCTAATTATTAGACTAACAGGGATGTTTTGATGGAGATCATATTGAAACTTTAGATGACTTTAGTTAATCTGTGGATGACTTTGGTTTTTTCAGTGTTTTGTAAATTTGTTTGTGAAGGTTTTTCATATCTTTGGTTAAACTTACTACTATGCGTTTTTAAGTCATTTGGAATAGAATAAATTTTCCTGATTTCTTTTGCAACAGATCCATTATTGGGGCAAAAGTTACTGATTTTTATTTCTTGGTTTATTTATTCTGCAACTTTGCCCAATTTATTTATAAGCTCTAGAAGCTTCTGGTGAAAAGTTTATGATTTTCTGAAAAGTTTACAATCATATCACATCCAAACAGAGACTTCTTTCTTTCCTATATGTAACCCTTTTATTTTTGCCTCTTGCATATTCTCCAGCTATTATTTAAGTATTTTATACTTAAAATATAGGAGTGGTGAGAGTGGACATCTTTCTCTTGTCCATTATTTTAGAGAAAATGCATTCAGCTCTTCTCCATTCAGTAGAATGTTGACTTTAGGTTTGTCATATCTAGTCTTTATTAGGTTTAGGTAAGTCCCTTCTACTCCTCCTTTCTTCAGGATTATTACCAAGAAGTTATGTTGAATTTTGTCAAAGGTTTTTTTCCTGCTGGCCTCAAACTTGTGACCCTCCTGCCTCACCCTAAAAACTCATTGGAATTACAGGTGTGCAACACAGCTGGGCTCTTGTCTGACTTTGATAACATGGTGATACTGGCTGCATAGCAAAAATTAACTAATCCTTAAACAGGTAATGAAAAAAAAAATTGAAGAACCCAAAACAGCATGTAGAAAGGGTTGTGACTCAGTGGCAGAGTGCTTACCTAGCATGAGTGAGGCACTGAGTTTGATCCCCAGCACCATGTAAATAAAAAATGAAATAAGGAAAACAAAGGTATGTGTCCATCTACAACTAAAAACATTAAAAAATATATCACAGTACTTTTTCATCACTATTTCTTTAACTGCATGTAGATCCAATGTCATGACCAGTGTGACCAAACTCTTGGGTCTGGTGAAGGGCAACGAGGGATTGGAAAATAAAGATTCACAGGCACAGATCCTGAAGATGAAGCTGGGATCAGGTGGAGCTCTGTTCTCTGATGGAGATGCAGCTCTAAAGAGTTACACCAGCAAGCTTTATTTATATATGTCTCATTATCAGATTAAAGACTATGCAAACATATTCTTTGTAGTCAGGAAAGTTACAGAAACTAGGACATCCCATGTAGCTTTTCCATAATTGCAATCCATTGCAAAGTACAATGTTAGGAGCTTTGTGTAGCTCTCAACAAAGTCCATTGTTAAAAGTTACTATAAGGCAGGCAGGAACTGGAGAAGCAGAGCTGGTGAAACAGCGGAGTTGGTGTAACATTATGGTTGTCTAGCATAAGAGTTCCTTCCTTCCCAGGAGCTGTGTGCCTGAGATCGTCAGAGCTGATAGGACTGTTGCACAGAACCTCCTCATGCAAGGCATTGCCACAGCAACTAAGCATCCTGTGCCCTTGCACAGAAACATTCCCAGGAACTGGGCATGCCACAGCCATGAATTAATCAGAGACCCCCAATCTCAGTCACTACTCATTCATCCTCTGTCACCACTATCCACAATCCAACTCTCCAATTTTAGGAAATATATTGAAAAATAAATCAACAAATGATCCAGTAGGACATGTAGCACACACCTATAATTCTTGAAACTCAGGAAACTGAAACAGGAGGTTTGCAAGTTTGAGGTCAACCTCAGTGACGTATGGAGAGTCTGTCTAGAAAAAATTAAAAAATATAAACTGGGCTCAGTGGTGCAAAACTGCCATCCAGCTTCTCATGAGACAGGCCAGAGTATCCCAAGTTTGATGTCAGTCTTATCAAATTAGAGTAACACTGTCTGAAAATTTAAAAATGATAATAATTTTAAAAGTGCTGGGGATGTAGCTCAGTGATAGAGCACCTTTGGGTATAATACCTAGAAACAAACAAACAAAAATACTCTACTGTCTACATCAGATTCACTCTAGATTTCAAAACACAGATATGTTGAGAATAAAAAGTGCTAAATAAAAGTAGCAACCAAAAAAACCAACAGGAGGGCTATGTAAATGTCAGACAAAATAAAGTTGGTGACAAAAAACATTAAACAAAAGCAAGAACATTATATATACATGTAATTAGCTATGTAAAGTTATATATATATTGTATATATAAATATTTATAAAAATAAAAATACGTAACATATCAATAAAGTGGGCTATATGTTAAGATAATAATTATAAATGTATACATATCTAAAAATACAGTCCCAAAATACATGAAGAGAAAACTCTTAGAACTAAAAGGATAAAGAGTTCTACAATAAGGGATGGATAGTTTAAGGACCCACTTTCAACAAAGAATGAAACAACTAGCAAAAAAAAAAAAAAAAATACATTAAAAAAAGAACTGGAATAAGAATATAAACTCTAGATCTACATGACTATAATAGAACATTCTGTCCACCAAGGTATAACATGCATTTTACTCAAGTGTGTAAAGAGTATTGTGCAGAACTTGCCATATTAGATCCACAAAAATATCAATAAATTTAAAAGCACTGAAATCAGGACAAGTAACATTTGTAACCACAATAAAATTAAGCTAGAAAAAAAACAAGAAAATTTTAAGAATTCACAAATGAGCAGAAATTACAGTATACTCTTAAAGAAAAAAATAGAAAATAGTTTGGTGAATGCGAATGATAACCCAACATGCCAAAACTTATGCAGTGCAGCAAAAGTAGCTAAATTGAGTATAAGCAGGTAAACCTAACAAAAAATACAGGAAGGATAAAAGAAATATAGAATAGATTGAGAAAGAATCAAGAAAAAGTAAAAGTTGATTGTTTAAAAAAATTAACAAAGTTGTTAGATTAACCAAGACACAAAAGAGAATACTCAATAAAATGAGAAATAAAAGTGGAAAAATCAAAACAGACTCAACAAAAATATAAAAAAATTTTAAGGGAATATTATGAATAATTGTATGTCAAAAAAAAAAAAAAAAAAACCTAGGTGAAATGAACAAATTCCTAGAAACGAAACCACCAAAACTGACTCAAACAGACATAGAAAATCTACAGAGCATTATAATAAGTGATTGAATCAGTAATCAAGACACAATAAAACATCCATATCAGAAATAAAAGTGAGGGAATGGGATTGTAAGTCAGTGGTAGAGTACTTGCCAGCATGTGTGAGGTACTGGGGTTCAATCCTGAGCACCACATACAAATAAATAAATAAAATAAAGGTACTGTGTCCATCCTCAACTAAAAATATTTTTTAAAAAATGAAAAATATATCTAAAACCAGATATATGGCTTTATATGTGGAAAATACCAAGGTCTATGTGAAAGAACTATCGGAATAAAAAATTCATCATTTATGCAGGATATAAAACCAAAATATCAATATAATTTTTGTTGCTTAGCAATATATATTCAAAATAAAAAATTTTAAAAATTGCATGTATATCCAATATTAAATACTTAGCAAAAAAATTACAAAATAAATAGTCTTGTATGCAGAAAATGCAATAGAAAATTTTTAAAATAATAAATAGGCATCTCATATTTATTGATAAGATTTAATTTTGAAATGGTAAATTGCAAGTTGATTTACATATCAATGCAAACCTTATCAAAATCCCCACATGCCATTTTTGAAAGAAATTAATAATAATCTTAAAGTTGACATGGAAATTCAGTCAACCCTGAATACCAAATATAGTCTTTGAAAAGAAGAACAAAATTGGAAGACTCACACTTCTCAAATTTAAAGCAGCATAAAATATCAGTAATCAAAGAAACTGAATTCCCTACCCCTTGCCCTGTACAAAATCAACTCCAAACGAATGAAAGACCTGAATCTGTGAAACTACAAGTAAAAAGCAAGAAAAACAATTTAAGACTTTGGTAAGGACAATAATTTTTTAGGACATAACTCCAAAATCACACACACAAAAAAATATAAATGGGATTACATTAAACTAAAACTCTGATGCACAGCAAAGGAAAAACGAAAACAGTGGAGAGAAAGCCTGTAAAATGGGAGAAAATTTTTGCTCAGTAGTCATTTGATACACAATATTCACAAAGCTGTCAACATGGTGGGAGAGGAGTTTACTTTCCAAGCTGCTCCATGGCACAAGATCAGGAAAGCTGACGAACAGCTTCTCCTTGAGGTGGGTGAAAAAAGAAATCCTACTGAGATTTAATACTGAACTCTCTGAATAGTCTAGGGACTCAGAAGTTTGGTTAAAATAAAATTTAAAAAAGAAAGAAAAAGCCCACTACAGGCAACAGTGGCTGTCAATACAGATCCATTGCAGGCAAATCGAAGGGGACTAAGAAAACCCACATTTCAGGCAGCACCATGTCATGTCTTGAAATGGAGAAATCTGTGCTCAAGGACATGTTGATCTGATCCTGTGGGTGAGCTTTACTTTATTTTCATGTGAGAAAGATGTGGCATGTTTCTTGGTAGCCCATCAAGAGTCAGGATTTCTGTTGCACTGTGGTGGCCAGCAGGTGTGGGTCAAAAGCCAGGTGTCCAGACCTGTGTAAATCCAGCCTGATCATCAAATCTGACCTTACAGAGGCTGCCATGCAATCCAGAGTGTGACTAGAAAACCAGAGAAATTCAGGCATGGAGAGTGCTATGGGAACAACAGGAAGCAGAGACCAATTGTTCTAAAAATTAAAACTTAATAGACAGTACTAAAAGTAAATTAGTATTAAGAAATCCTTGACAGTCTAACATATGAATTGAATGTTTTGTTTATATCAGCATATTAATATTTGACTCTAGGGGAAAAAAATCTGTTCCCTGCACCTCAGAGAGAGCATTAATCTCCAGGATATATAAAGAACTCAAAAAACTTGACATTAAAAACAAAACAAGGGGCTGGGGAGATAGCTCAGTCGGTAGAGTGCTTGCCTTGTAAACACAAGACCCTGGGTTCGATCCCCAGCACCCAAAAAAACCAAAAAACAAAAAACAAAAAACAACAACAAAATAACCCAATCAGTAAATGGGCAAAGGAAACTGAACAGACACTTCACAGAAGAAATACCAATGGTAAACAAATACTGAAAAAAATGTTCCACATCTCCAGTAATTAGAGAAATGCAAATTACATCTGCACTGTGATTTCATCTCACTCCAGTCAGAAGGCAACAATCAAGAAGTAATTAACATCTGGCTTCACCATCTTTGACTCTGTCAGCTACCAAGGTTTCTCTTCCTGCTTGGCTTTTGTTTTAGTCAGTTCCTTCCAGGAGACAGTCCCACATATATAAAATGTGCAGAAACCTTTAGTTCTTCCTTTCCGCTTCAAAATAATAAAAGAACTCACATTAGAGAGAAACCCTCCATATTCAAGGAATATGGAAAAGCCTTTATCTTGTCCTATTGCACTGAAATACATGAAGGAGCACACAATGGAGACAAGCTCAATTTGTGCAAGGATGTGGAAAATAATTTAGTCAACCAGTCATATTCTTACACATCCAAGAACTCACACTGGTGAGAAGCCATATGTATGTAAAGACTGTGGGAAATCTTTCAATGACTCTAGTTCCTGTCACAGACAAAAGAACTCATAGGGGCGGGAAACCCTATGCATGTAAGGATTGTGGTAAAGTCTTTTCTACTTCTAAATCCTATCACAGACATAAAAGGACTCACACAGGAGAGAAATCCTATAGATATGAACAGTTCAGAAAAGCATTCAGGACCTTCAGTTAGTTACCTTAAATTTCATAAAATAATTTACATTGGATAGAAACACTTTGTGTAAACAGTAGAAAAGCATTTAGTTGTATCAGTTCTCTTAAACAGCATGAAAAAATTCACACCTCAGAGAAACCCTATGTATGTGAGAAGTATAGGAAAGCCTTTAGTCATTCCAGTCCTTTTAATGCTATGCATATACTCACACCAGAAGAAACCCTACATATGCAAGCAATGTGGGAAAGTTTTGTTTTTTCCAGTTTCTTTTTTTAAGTTGTAGATGAACACAGCACCTTTATTTTATTTATTTATTTTTATGTAGTGCTAAGGATGGAACCCAGTGCCTCACATATGCTAGGCAAGCACTCTACCACTAAGCTATATATAATCCCAGACCCTCCAATTCCTTTTGAAACTATAGAACTCACATTGGAGAGAAGCCTTGTGTATGTATGTATTGTGGGAAAGTCTTTAATTCTTCCTTTTTCCTTCAAATTATTAAGCAACCCTATGTATAGAAAGCATTCAGTCAATGGAGTCATGTTCTCAGACATCAAAAGAACTCACTTACGCTGTGGAGAAACCTTATGAGTGTAAGAAATATGGAGCCAGGCATGCCTGTAATTCCAATGACTTGGGACACTGATGCAGGAGAATCACAAGTTCAGAGCCAGCCTGAGCACCTTAGCAAGGGCCTAAGCAAATTAGCAAAACTCTGTTTCAAAATAAAAAATAAAAATGGCTGGGGATGTGGCTCAGTGGTAAAGTGTCTGTGGGTTCGTTCCCCTGTACTAGAAGAAGAAGAAGGAGAAGAAGGAGAAGGAGAAGGAGCAGAAGGAGAAGAAGAGGGGGGAGAGGAGGAGGAGGAGGAAAGAAAGAGAAAGAGAGAAAGAGAGAAAGAAAGAAAGAAAGAAAGAAAGAAAGAAAGAAAGAAAGAAAGAAAGAAAAAGAAAAATGAAGAAGCCTTTAGTTTTTGCAGTTAAACTACCTGAGAAAAACTGACTGGAGAGAAAAATCCATGTATCTAAGCAGTGTGGGAAAACCTTCATTCAATTCAGCTATGTTCTCATAGATGAAAGAACTCATTGGAAAGTAACTGACTGAGAAATTTGGTAAGACTTTATTAGCACTTGAACTTTCTATCAAACATCACAATGGACAATGGAAATAATCTGTATTCATGTAAAGCATGTAGGAATGCCTGCAGTCATCTTGGTTCAGTGTGCATATAAATGAACATGGTATGGAGAGAAACCTGGAATATAAGAGATTTGCAAAAGCCTTCATTTGTACTGAATCAATTGCTTGCGAATGTGAAAACTGCAAAACAAAAAACCAAGTAACAATAAATGTTGATGAGGATGTGGAGGAAAGGGTGCATTCAAACATTGCTGGTAAGGCTTCAAATTGATGCAAGGACTCTGGAAAGCAGTATGGAAATTGGTAAGAAAACTTAGAATGTAATCGCCATTTAACCCAGTTATTCTATACCTCTGTATATACCCAAAGGACTTAAAATCAGCACACTACATTGATACAGCCATATCAGTGTTTATAGTAGCTCAGTTCACAATAGATGAACTGTGGAACCAACCTAGGTGTCCTTCAATAGATGAATGGATAAAGAAAATGTGGTACATATACATAATGGAATATTACTCAGCCTTAAAAAATGATTTCATTATATTTGCTAGAAAATGGATGTACATGGAGATTATTATGCTAAGCAAAACAAGCCAATCCCCTCCCCCTCAAAAAAAAACAAAGGTTGAATGTTCTCTCTGACATGTGGGTGCTAACAAAACAAAGAGAGATAGAGCGGGGAAAAATGGAATTTCAGTGAATTAGACAAAATGGAATAAAGGAAAGAGATGGGGACAGAAAAGGAAATACAGCAGAATAAATCTGACTTAAGGTTCCTGTGTGTGTGTATATATATAAATATATATATATATATATATATATATATATATATATATATACACATATAAATACCCCATAGGGAATCTCTACATCATGTACAACCACAAGACTGGGATCCTAATTAGAATAAGATGTACCACTATGTTTGTGTAAGTATGTCAAAATATACTTTACTGTCATCTATAGCTAAAAAGAACAAATAAAAATAAAAATACATTTAAAAAAAATTAATATCCAGAACATGTAAAGAACTTCAAAAAAGTCATAACATAAAAAAAAAAAAAAACCAATTCCAGTGGGCAAATGGGGTAGACAGTTTTCTAACGAAGAAATAAAAAGTTTCCATAAAATATAGAAAAATCCTCAGTATAATTAGCCTTCAACAAAGAGCAAATAAAAAATACAATAAAGTATCATCTCACCCTAGTCATAATGCATAACTTAAAGTAATAAACACTAATGTAGATATGGATATAAATGAATACTTATACATGGGTGTGTGCATGCAATTTAGGGCAGATGATACTGAAAACTGTGCATATTACTTTAAAAAACCTTAAAATA
The DNA here is from genome assembly GCF_902686445.1 of Sciurus carolinensis. NCBI lineage: Eukaryota > Metazoa > Chordata > Mammalia > Rodentia > Sciuridae > Sciurus > Sciurus carolinensis. The sequence continues at coordinate 28,885,251 of NC_062219.1, forward strand.
ACTGGAATCATGACACTTTACTGTAATTTCAGGTATTGGAGAGACTAAGAAAGAAGGATTGCAAGTTTAAGGCCAGACAATGGAAAACCCTCTCTTCAATAAGAAATAAATATGCTGTGAGGCCAAGAATGGTGACAAATGCCCCTGAACTAAGTAACCTGAGGTAGGAGATCATAAATTTGGGGCCAACATAGGAATCTCAGTGGACTGCTGCTTCAAAAAATTAAAAAATAAATAAGGACCCTTGATAGTGCCCAATTCTCAAGTGTTCGCCTACCATATGAAGGGCTTGAGTAAATCTCCAGTATCTCAAAATAATAATTAAAAAAACTCACTAAAATAGGACTACCTTGTGATTCAGGTATGGCACTTCTGAGTATGATTTTTAAATTTTTTTTTATTTTTACAGACTGCATTTTGATTCATTGTATACAAATGCGGTACAACTTTTCCTTTCTATGGTTGTGCATGATGTAGATTCACACCATTCATGTAATCATACATGTACATGGTAATGTCTCATTCCACCATCCTTCATACCGCTGCCCCCCCTCATTTCCCTCTACATAATCTAAAGTTCCACCATTCTTCTCTCACCCCACCCCCCTACCCCCACTATGTATCATCATCCACTTATCAGGGAAAAATTTGGCCTTTGGTTTTTTTGGGATTGGCTTATTTCACTTAGCATGATATTCTCCAATTTCGTCCATTTCTCTGCAAATGCCAAAATATTATTCTTCTTTATGGTTGAATAATATTTCATTGTGTATATATACCACAATTTCTTTATCCATTCATCTGTTGAAGGGCATCTAGGTTGGTTCCACAATCTAGTTATTGTGAATTGAGCTGCTATAAACATTGATGTGGCTGGGTTAATGTAGTGTGCACTTTTAAGTCCTTTGGGCTGAATATGTTTTGAAAGGGAATAAAGTCAGTATTTAAAAGAGACACCTGCATGCCTGTGTTTAATGAGGCACTGTTCACAATTGAAAAGATATGGAATGAGCCTATGAGTTCCTTGACAGATGTGTGGATAAAGAAAAACCATGTTCTGCCACTGGAAACAAACCAGATGACACTGGAGAAAAGCATGTTAAAATGAAGTTACCAAATACAGAAAGACAAGCACCGCTGGTTGTTCCTCATGTGTGGAAGTTAAAGTACTCAAGGTGAAGGTAGACTGGTGATTGATTGAGATGAAAGAATATAAACCATGTGTATAAACCTATTTCTACCAGGGGTTTTGATATTTATTTTTTTGCCTTTTGCTAAATTCTATAAATATGACATTTGGGATTATTTTGGTCAACTTCAGCAGTATTTCCTTGTGTGGATTTTTTTTTAATTAATTAATTAATTTTTTGCGGTACTGGGGATCGAACTCAGGGCCTTGTGCTTGTGAGGCAAGCACACTACTAGCTGAGCTATCTCCCCAGACCTGGATTTGGTTTTTGAGCTATATTTAGTACCATTTCTCTATTCCAAGAATAAAAAAATATTCTTTGTTATTTTCTTTAATATGACCCTACAAATTCACCTCATATTCTGAAAGGAATTTACTATATCTTATTAAATTCACTATCTCAATATGACCAGCAATATTTACACAAGAAAAAGCAGTTCCACAGATTTCCATGTGACATATCCCAATTGTTAAATACTGGCAACTAATCAAAAATGCTTTTGAAATTTTTTTTTTTTAAAAGTGGGTAAAGGGGAGTTTCAAAATGGTGGACTAGAGGGTGGCTGCATTTCATGTTGCTCCAGGACTCAGGATTCAAAAGGGAGATATTGAGAGACTTGGGACCAACTCAAAGCAGCCGGGTGAGTCTCTCCCGTTGGGGAGGCGTCCCGGATGGGGCGGTAGCCCTGGAACGCAGGGAACTTTGTGAAGCAGAGTTGCTCGGCGAGACGCCCCTCCCCCCGCTGGAGCAGTGAATTCGGACAACTGGGATCATTGTAGAGGAGGCCGCTCAGCACAGTGCTTGGACTCAGAGCAACCACTGGGGCTCGGCAGATACCCAGAGGAGGAGCTGCACGGAGAGCTGTTTGGATTTAGAGCAACCACTACTGAACACCGGGGGACTGCCCGGAGGAGGAGGAGGAGCGCGGCGGGTCACTTGGACTCGGAGTGACTGCATCAGAGCTCCAGGTGGCTGCTAAGGGGAGGAGGCAAGTGGTGAGTTGTTTGGACTCAAAGCGACCACTCCTGAACACCAGTGGGCTGCTTGGAGGAGGAGCGTGGTGGGTCGCTTGGTCTCGGAGAGGCTGCACCAGAGCTACAGGCAGCTGCCCGGAGGAGGTGTGCGGCGGGTCACTTGGACTCAGAGCGACCGCTCCTGAACACCCGGGAGGCCACCTGGAGGAGGAGGAGGAACAGGGCAGGTCACTTGGACTCGGAGTGACTGTCCAGGGCTATGGGTGGTTGGCGGGAGGAGGAGGCACACAGTGAGTTGCTTGGACTCCTAGTGACTGTGTCGGAACACCGGGCGGCTGTCCAGAGGAAGAGGTGTGCAGCAGGTTGATGGAACTCGGAGCAACTGTATGGGGCTCCAGGTGGCTGCTCAGAGGAGGGGCCGCATAGCCAGGCGATTAGGTGCAGAGCAGGGTCCCAGGACCTAGGGGGCTTCTCAGTGGAAGAGCTGCACAGAGACACGCCTAGGGGCGGAGCGAAGTTTCCAGGAATGTGGGCAGATTCTCTGAGGAGAGGCAGCCTAAGGAGACTCGTCTGCGAAAGGGTGAGGCTCCCAGGCCTATGAGGTAGGTCCGGGCGCCTGGGAACATTGCAGAGGAAGATAGCCCACCCAGGCAGTAGTTGTAGATTGAGGGGAATCTCTAGGAGGGCAACTGACCAGCAAGACCTCCCCACCGGGTGAGTCTTCCCTGCCGGGTGAGGTTTTCCCACAAGGACGGTTAAACCAAAGACATAGGCCCAAACAGGCCTTGCCTCAGCCCACAGCCTAGTTCCCCTTTGGATCACCATTGGTCAACAAATGGAGGAACCTCTGCCCACTACCAGGGAATATACCCCACCTGAAGGCCACCACCCCTAGAGAGGCAGCTTCCTTGTGGAGCACCACATTATCAACTTCCTCCAAGACTTTAGGCTACTGAAGGATAAGAGGGGATAGACTAGAAATCTTCAGGGACATTATAAGTCAATAGAGGAAATCTGCAATATCTTAGCAGTCCACTAATACCTGAACAATATGATAAAACAAGGGAACAAAATGCCCCAAACAAATCTAGATGTTATATCAATAAAATCCAATGACAGCATGGCAGAAGAAATGACAGAAAGGGAGTTCAGAATGTACATAATTAAAATGATCAGGGAAGCAAACAAGGAGATGAAAGAGCAAATGCAGGCATTGAATGATGAGATGAAAGAGCAAATGCAGACATTGAATGATCGCACCAATCGACAGTTAAAAGAGCAAATACAGGAAGCAAAAGATCATTTCAATAAAGAGTTAGAGATATTGAAAAAAAAAACAAACAGAAATCCTTGAAATGAAGGAAACAATAAACCAAATTAAGAACTCCATAGAAAGCATAACCAATAGGATAGAATACCTGGAAGACAGAACCTCAGATATTGAAGACAAAATATTTAACCTTGGAAACAAAGTTGAACAAACAGAGAAGATGGTAAGAAATCATAAACAGAATCTGCAAGAACTATGGGATATCATGAAAAGGCCAAATTTGAGAATTATTGGGATTGAGGAAGGCTTAGAGAAACAAACCAAAGGAATGAACAATCTATTCAATGAAATAATATCAGAAAATTTCCCAAATCTGAAGAATGAAATGGAAAATCAAGTTCAAGAGGCTTATAGGACTCCAAATACACAACATTACAACAGACCCACACCAAGGCACATTATAATGAAAATACCTAACATAAAAAATAAAGACAGAATTTTAAAGGCTGTGAGAGAAAAAAACCAAATTACATTCAGGGGGAAACCAATATGGATATCAGCAGATTTTTCAATCCAGACCCTAAAAGCTAGAAGGGCCTGGAACAACATTTTTCAAGCCCTGAAAGAAAATGGATGCCAACCAAGAATCTTATACCCAGCAAAACTTGCCTTCAAATTTGACAATGAAATAAGATCCTTCCATGATAAACAAAAGCTAAAAGAATTTATAAAAAGAAAGCCAGCATTACAGAACATTCTCAGCAAGATATTCCATGAGGAAGAGATGAAAAGCAAAGAAGAAAATCAGCAAAGGGAGGAATTTTCCTAAAGGAATTGTCAAATAAAGGAGGAAGCAAGTCGTGTCAAAATAAATGAATATATAAATAAAATAAAATAAATGAACCAAATGACCGTGAATACAAATCATATCTCAATAATAACCCTGAATGTTAGTGGCCTGAATTCATCAACCAAAAGACATAGACTGGCAGATTGGATTAAAAAGAAAGATCCAACAATATGTTGCCTGCAAGAGACTCACCTCATAGAAAGAGATACCCATAGACTAAAGGTGAAAGGATGGGAAAAAACATACCATGCACATGGACTAAGCAAAAAAGCTGGGGTATCCATCCTCATTTCAGATAATGTGGACTTCAAGCCAAAGTTAGTCAGAAGGGATAAAGAAGGACATTTCATACTGCTTAAGGGAAGCATAAATCAGCAAGACATAACAATCATAAACATCTATGCCCCAAACTGTGGCTCATCCATGTATGTCAAACAAATCCTTCTCAATTTTAGAAACCAAATAGACCATAACACAATAATACTAGGTGATTTTAACACACCTCTCTCACCACTGGACAGATCTTCCAAACAAAAATTGAACAAAGAAACCATAGATCTCAATAACACAATCAATAATTTGGACTTAACAGACATTTATAGAATATACCATCCAACCAAGAGCGAATACACTTTCTTCTCAGCAGCACATGGATCCTTCTCTAAAATAGACCATATATTATGCCACAAAGCTAATGTTAGCAAATACAAGAAGATAGAGATACCACCTTGTATTCTATCAGATCATAATGGATTGAAATTAGAAATAAGTGAAAGAGTAAAAAACAGAAACTACTCCAACACCTGGAGATTAAACAATATGCTATTATATGATGAATGGATAACAGAAGATATTAGGAAGGAAATTAAAAACTTCTTAGAGGTAAACGAGAACAAAGAAACATCATATCAAAATCTCTGGGACACTATGAAAGCAGTACTTAGAGGAAGATTTATTTCATGGAGCGCATTTAATAAAAGAAGTAAAACTCAAAAAATAAACGACCTAACACTACAGCTCAAAGCCCTAGAAAAAGAAGAACAGACCAACACCAAAAGTAGTAGAAGACAGGAAATAGTTAAACTTAGAGCTGAAATCAACAAAATTGAAACAAAAGTAACAATACAAAAAATTGACAAAATAAATAGTTGGTTCTTCGAAAAAATAAACAGAATTGATAAACCTTTAGCCACACTAACAAATAGAAGACGAGAAAAAACACAAATCACTAAAATTTGGAATGAACAAGGAAATATCACAACAGACATGACTGAAATACAAAACATAATTAGAAGCTATTTTGCAAATCTATACTCCAACAAAATAGAAAAATTTGAAGATATCAACAGGTTTCTAGAGACATATGAATTACCTAAACTGAATGAGGAGGACATACACAATTTAAATAGACCAATTTCAAGTAATGAAATAGAAGAAGTCATCAGAAGCCTAACAACAAAGAAAAGTCCGGGACCAGATGGTTTCTCAGTCGAGTTCTACAAAACCTTTAAAGAAGAGCTCATTCCAATACTTCTCAAAGTATTCCATAAAATAGAAGAGGAGGGAACCCTCCCAAACTCATTCTATGAAGCCAATATTACCCTGATACCTAAACCAGACAGAGACACATCGAGGAAAGAAAATTTCAGACCAATATCCTTAATGAACATTGACGCAAAAATTCTCAACAAAATTTTAGCAAATCGCATACAAAAACATATTAAAAAGATAGTGCACCATGATCAAGTGGGTTTCATCCCAGGGATGCAAGGTTGGTTCAACATCAGGAAATCAATAAATGTAATTCACCATATCAATAGACTTAAAGTCAAGAATCACATGATTATTTCAATAGATGCAGAAAAAGCATTTGATAAAATCCAGCACCCCTGCATGCTCAAAACACTAGAAAAAATAGGGATAGTGGGAACGTTCCTTAACATTGCAAAGGCCATCTATGCTAAGCCCATGGCTAATATCATTCTAAATGGTGAAAAACCGAAAGCATTCCCCCTAAAAACTGGAACAAGGCAGGGATGCCCTCTTTCACCACTTCTATTCAATATTGTCCTTGAAACTCTAGCCAGAGCAATTAGATAGACCAAAGAAATTAAAGGAATATGAATAGGAAAAGAACTCAAAACTATCCCTATTTGCTGATGATATGATTATATACTTAGAGGAACCAGGAAATTCCACCAGAAAACTTTTAGAACTCATAAGTGTATTCAGTAAAGTAGCGGGATATAAGATCAATGCACATAAATCTAAAGCATTTTTATACATAAGTGATTAATCTTTGGAAAGAATAATTAGGAAAACTACCCATTTCACAATAGCCTCGAAAAAAATAAAATACTTGGGAATCAATCTCACAAAAGAGGTGAAAGACCTCTACAATGAGAACTACAGAACACTAAAGAAAGAAATTAAAGAAAACCTTAGAAGATGGAAAGATCTCCCATGTTCTTGGATAGAAAGAATTAATATTGTCAAAATGGTCATACTATCAAAAGTGCTATACAGATTCAATGCAATTCCAATTAAAATCCCAATGACGTACCTTACAGAAATAGAGCAAGCAATTATGAAATTCATCTGGAAGAATAAGAAACCCAGAATTGCTAAAGCAATCCTTAGCAGAAAGAGTGAAGCAGGGGGTATCGTAATACCAGATCTTCAACTCTACTACAAAGCAATAGTAACGAAAACAGCATGGTATTGGTACCAAAATAGACAGGTAGATCAATGGTACAGAATAGAGGACACGGACACAAACCCAAATAAATACAATTTTCTCATACTAGACAAAGGTGCCAAAATATGCAATGGAGAAAAGATAGTCTCTTCAATAAATGGTGCTGGGAGAATTGGAAATCTATATGCAACAGAATGAAACTAAACCCCTATCTCTCACCATGCACAAAACTAAACTCAAAATGGATTAAGGACCCAGAATCAGACCAGAGACCCTGCAGATTATAGAAGAAAAAGTAGGTCCAGATCTTCAGCATGTTGGCTTAGGACCAGACTTTCTCAACAGGACTCCCATAGCACAAGAAATAAAAGCAAGAATCAACAACTGGGATAGATTCAAACTAAAAAGCTTTCTCTCAGCAAAGGAAACTATCAGCAATGCAAAGAAAGAGCCTACAGAGTGGGAGAAAATCTTTGCCAATCATACTTCAGATAGAGCGCTAATCTCCAGAATCTATAGAGAACTCAACAATCTCTACACCAAGAATGCAAATAATCCAATTGACAAATAGGCTAAGGAAATGAATAGACACTTCTCAGAAGAAGATCTACAAGCAATCAACAAACATATGGAAAAATGTTCAACATCTCTAGTAATAAGAGAAATGCAAATCAAAACCACCCTAAGATTCCATCTCACCCCAATTAGAATGGCGATTATCAAGAATACAAGCAACAATAGGTGTTGGAGAGGATGTGGGGAAAAAGGTACACTCATACATTGCTGGTGGGGCTGCAAATTAGTGCAGCCACTCTGGTAAGCAGTGTGGAGATTCCTTAGAAAACTTGGAATGGAACCACCATTTGACCCAGCTATCCCACTCCTTGGCCTATACCCAAAGGACTTAAAATCAGCATACTACAGAGATACAGCCACAACAATGTTCATAGCTGCTCAGTTCACAATAGCCAGATTGTGGAACCAACCTAGATGTCCTTCAATTGATGAATGGATAAAGAAACTGTGGTATATATATACAATGGAATATTACTCAGCCATAAAAAATGATAAAATTATGGCATTTGCAGTCAAATGGATGAAACTGGAGAATATCATGCTAAGTGAGATAAGCCAATCTCAAAAAACCAAAGGATGAATGATATCGCTAATAAGTGAATGATGACACATAATGGGGGGTGGGAGGGGTTAGAGTTAGGGTTAGGGAGGGGGCAAGAATGGAGGAAGGAAGGACTGTATAGAGGGAAAAGAGGGGTGGGAGGGGTGGGGAGGAAGGGAAAAAATAACAGAAGGAATCAAACAGCATTACCCTATGTAAATTTATGATGACACAAATGGTATGCCTTTACGTCATGTAGAAACAGAGAAACAACATGTATCCCATTTGTTTACAATAAAAAAAAAAGTGGGTGAAAATTGTAAACTGGATTTTACTGGTGGATGTGGCATATATGTGTGAAAATACCAAGCAGAACCACTGTAATATGTACATTTAATACATCTTAATCAAAATTATTTTTAAAAAATGTTAATCAGGACTGAGGTATACAAGTACCAAAGTTAAAGGAAACAAATCAAAGTAAAGGGTAGAATTGGTGTGTAGCATTTAGGTCACAATATTTTATATCACTGAATCACTAATGGTAATGGACTAATCCATTATAAGTACTAGTAACCTAAATAAGGATATAAATATATGTCATCTCAAGAAAGGAGAAACTACTGTATAGAGGGAAAAGAGGGATGGGAGGGGTGGGGGGAAGGGGAAAAAATAACAGAATGAATCAACCAACATCACCCTATGTAAACGTATGATTACACAAATGGTATGCCTTTACTCTATGTACAAACAGAGAAAGAACATGTATCCCATTTGTTCACAATAAAAAAAAAAGAAAAAAAAAAGAAAGGAGAAACTAAAGATTAAGAGAAATGTCGTTAACATTTTCTTGTTAACACAAACTGCATAATCTTTCCCTTGAAAGCAAAAATAGCAATCTCATTCATGCAGAGCAGAAGCTTCCAAATGACATTCTGCAAAGGAAGAAAATTAAATATTGATGATTAATTGGAAATTCTGAAGGGATGTTATCCTCACCCTGTAAAATCAGGTTTCTGTAGTTCTTTTATTTTTTTTTTCTTTTTTGCGGTTCTGGGGATTGAACCCACGGCCTTGTGCTTGCAAGGCAAGCACTCTATGGTATGAGCTATCTCCCCAGCCCAGGCTTCTGTAGTTCTTTAACATCACCTCTCTGTATATAACTTCTTCTGAGCTGGCTCCAGATGTTCCCATTCCTCTTCCAAGAAATCAGTGGCCACATCCCTGAATGTCAACAGTTCCTGAAATAAGAATAGGTAAATAAATAATTCATTGATCATGTGATCGTTCATAGTGCTTTTAATGTCGCTAAAGTTAAAGTGAGAGTTTGTAGAACTGGCTGTCATATAGATGAGTGACTTTAATTATTCAATAAAATATTTTGTACCATGGATATTCTCTATTATCTAACTCTGAGCAAAGACAATACCCCAAGTCAAAATAAGGGTATGTTCTCCACTTTTAGGAAAAACAATGTAAAATAAAGGCCTCAGCACAAGTATATTTTAACTGCTATTTTAAATGCCATATGATAAACTGTATAGATTTCTCAGAAGAAAAAGTGATAGTAATAAGAAAGGTGATTCTCAAATTTTAATTGCACAGCCTTGAATTAGAGATCTTACTAAAATGCAGGCTGATTCAATAGTTCTGGGATGAGGTCAGATTTTCTGAATATGTAGCAAGTTCTCCAGTGATTCCAAGGACAATGGTACAAGAAGAAATTCTTGAATAGCAATGAGGGTAGAACACAAAAGAAAAAATTCATTGATATATTTGAGTTTGAACATTTAAAGAGATTTATGTGTTTTATTAAAATAGCAAGTAGTAACATTTAAATAATCTATTGTAAGGCCAACTTTTTTTTCCTGAAATTCAACTCTATCCTTTTGCTTTGTATATATTTTCTTATGTTTAAAGTTCTACTAAAAATAACATTTAACACTTATGGAAAATTTCAATTGAAATAAGTAAACAAAGTGATTTTAAGATGATGAGTGATTTTAAGATGGCAAAGCAATGCAGATTAAAACAGGCATGCCAGACCCAAGGTTAAAGTCAAGACATCCTGACACCTTGGACATTCCCCCATCCCTATTATTGCTCCCTGAAACACGTTGTATCTTCTTGTACACCCTAAGTGGTGTGGGGGTTCATTGAACTTCGAGATAATCTCCTTGCATTCACAACTCAGAGAAAATCCAGACAGAAGAATGAATTCTGTATTTCTCCCCAACACCAGCATCCATTGTTTGGGCCAGCAAATATCTATATACATGAATTAGAGGCTATAATTATTTAAATTATTTTAATTTAAATTATTTTAATAATTATCAAATTATTAATAATAATAATTAATAATATTAATATTATTTATTATTAAATTATTTTAATAATTATTTATGATTATTTAAATATTTATGTCCCCAGGGATTACTTATATAGAACAGATGGATAATGGGAGATCCCTCAAAGTTCCAGGAAAACTAGGTTTTCCTGAGTCTTCACCCCATTTACTAGTCTGTCCTCTAGTAAGAGATGACCAGAAGGCTGATGGTCTATAGAAAATCCAAGAGAGATGGTCCCTCTGGTTACCAAGAATCATCCCCAGGCAATTCTCAAAAAAGGTGGCTACAAGCATACACACTATTTAATTTTCTATTTTAGTGAGCTTTTCATTTTTGTGACCTAAATAGCCACAAATAACAACTTAGAGGTGGAAGTATTTGTTTTAACTCAGTTTCAGAGAATTAATTCCACAATATCCAAGACACAAACATGATGTTAGGCTATTCAGCTCGCAGCAGCCAGGCAGCACATAAAGAGGAAGGTTCTGGAAAAAAACAAGTTCATGGTAAATCATAGTGACACTTCTTCAAACCAGCCACCTCCTCCCAGTAGTCCATTCAGTTCTTAACTGACAAATCTACTGAATATATCAGAACCTTCCAATCACTGTTTAAAAGTTGCATATCTCAAGTTTGCTGCAACCAGAGACCAAGATGTCAACATGTGAGATCTGGGAGACCTGTAATCCTACACTTGCTCTGAGGAAACCAGTGAGGTTGCAGACTACTGGAGATGAAGCAAATCTTGCAGGTGTGCTGCTGGTATCATCTCTGCTAACTTAAGTATTTACTCACTGCAGTTCAAAACCAACTCCTGACATAATCCATAGACAGTTTCTCCTTAAAGTGTATTTAAAAACCCATCTCCAAAATTAGTATGAAGTTAAAAGAAATGGAAATTCACTATGCTCTGTTCCAAACACAGCCCTGCCAGAAGATTCAGACTCCTTGGTGTTCCATGTTGGCTTTCCTTTCACTCCTTTAAGGCTGGGGTTTCCGCGTCTCAGTTCAGAGAGAGGAAGTGTGGTTCATACAAGTGTGTTTTGTAATTCAATTTGTCATCTAGGAATATCTCATTTGATTCTCTGGAGTCGCTGCTTTTTGGAGGGAGCTTCTGGGCTCTTCCTGGCATGGGATAGTCTGTATCTTGCATCTTTTGTTAGTTCCCTGCTCTCACCGAGGAGCAATGCTTTATTTTGTTTTTCAAGGTTTTATTCAGTAGTCATTAATTTTATAGAAACCTGTCATTTGTTACTTTGGAAGGCTGTACTCAAATGCTTCAGTCGCACCATTGCGTTTATTCTACTGCCAGCTTGAAATCTGTATGACTTCCCTTTCTCAGAGTCACTCAACAGAAAGAGGTCTGACTGTTCTGGGTCATCAGCCACCGTCACCATCCACCCCACCACAGAGGGGTCTCTTTTGATTTGAAATGTTTTCTTTGTGACGTCTTCAGATATATGGCAACATAGTAAAAAGTAACTGATGTTATACAGGTTAAGTACCGTACAAGAAAATATCCTGGTAAATATCAATATTATTACCTATGAGGACTCCATGTGACTGGGAGAAGGGATAATTCAATTATCCCTGAACAAATTTGTAGTTGTTGTAAAATCTGAGGAAAGTTTAGCTTAATAATTTAAGTTGTTGGAATTTGTTTGGGATGGAGGATAGATGGATGGGGGGTTTTTTTGGATGAGGGGAAATCTTTTTAAACACTAAACTTCTGAATGGAGCTCTGTATGGGAAAGATAATTTCCTGCTGGAGGCACAAAGTCCAAGTGTTCATATACCAGTTTTTAAAAGCAGGTTTCACAAAACATGGTTATTTTATGGGGTTAAGACAGGGGGTATTAACATTTAGCATTCTATTGTTGAACCATAGGTATGCTCGGTAAACAAAATCCATACAATAAAAGCTGCATTATATGGAACCAAGATTTTATAAAACACAACACAAAAACAAGTGAGTAGCATGTTGTTGTCAAAGTTTTCACAAGGAAATCGACACATGAGAATAATTAAATTTCCCAAATTGGGGGACCCTCTCAGTGTAAAACTGTAGACATATGTGGTTCATTTCTAAATAGTGGGTGAGAAGTTTCTGAGCAACTATGGAAAAATTCTGGAAGGTCCCTGAACCCCGTTATCCCTTTTTCCCAGTGTGGTATGATTCCTCTTTCAGCATCACAATTCTCACCAGTGAATAAACACATAACTAGAATCAGTTTAAGATACTGAACTCTCATGTTTTTTCTATAATCATAGAATATGTAAATAACACAAAAGTGGAACTCTAAAATACAAGTATGTGTCAGGGTTCATCAAATAACTAAAACTAGTGGGGCATGGTGTCAAGTGACTACAATTCTAGCTACTTGCAAAGCTGAAGCAAGAGGATTTTAAGGTTGAAACCATCCTGGGCAATGTAGCCTGATCTTACGTGAAAACAAAATAGAAGAGTGGTGGGGTTCTGGTTATCATGCTGCTTGGCTGTAAAATGAGCATCCTGAGAAGATAAGGCTGGAAGATCAAAACTCTAATACTAATCTAGGAAACTTGAGACATTGTCTCATTTTTTAAAGGGGGTTGTAAATGTAGCTTAATGGTAGGGTACTTGCCTACTGTGTGTGTGTGTGTGTGTGTGTGTGTGTGTGTGTGGTCTTGGATTCACTATCAAATACCTCAAAAAATAGACTATCATGTGATTCAATAATCCCAGTCTAGATATGTATTCAAAGGAAAATAAGCCAGCATGCAAAAGAGATTCCTGAATGTCTGTGTTCATTGAGACACTATTCATAATTGCCAAGATATGAAATCATCCGAGGTACCTATCAACAGATGAATAAAGAAAATAAGGCATGTATTTATATGCATATACACACAATGAAGTGTATATAGTCATAAAAAGAACTAAATTCTGTAATTTTCTGCAAGTTGGACCAACCTGGAAAATACATTGAAATGACATAAGCCAAACACAGAAACACAAGTAGTGCATGGTCTCTATAAGGCATGGAAGCTCAAAATAACCACGGTGAATGTACACTGATGATTACTGGAAGTTGGAAATGGGAAGAGACAATAGAGAGAGTCTGGATTTAATCACTGCATAGGACACACATATGATAAAGCATCATGCTTATTAGCCTTGTTCAAATGTTAATTATGTTAATGTAAACAAAGTATTTATCTTATCACTAATGACTGAACCCAGGGGTGCCTTTAACACTGGTATACATGTCAAGTACTTTTTTATTTTGAGACAGGCTGTCATTAAGTAGCAAAGTCTGGACTTGAACTTCAATCCTCCTATTTCAGCCTCTCGAGACACTGGAATTACAAGCAATTACCACCACACTTGTACAAAGCTAAAATATTTTTAAAAGAGTAATCAGGACTATGGTGCATTTAGATGACAACAGACAGAACATCTCATCCCAATATCATAGGAGGTTGATGCAGGAGGATTCAAAATTTTATGCCAACTTCAGCTATGTAGCAAGACCTTGTATTGAAATTTAAAAATAAATGAATAAATAAATAAGGGCTGTGGAGATGTTAGTGGTAAAGTGCTCATGGGATCGATCCCCAGTGCAGCAAAATAAATAAATCAGAATGTAGACTCCAGAAAGAAACACTTAAATTCATGTTCATTTTTTAAGGAGCATGCCAAGAAAATAGAGAAATAAATGTTCTTTTAATGGTCTGGACCACCCAGATGTTCATATATATTTGTACTTAAAACACACACTCTAAACAAAAATTAACTAAAAATGGACAAAATATGTAAATATAAGAGCTGAAAGTATAAAACTTTTTTCAGAAAATGTAAATGCAAACCTTATCATCTTGGACTAGACAATCTTCTCATGTTAGAAACGACACTCCTAACACATTCAAGGGTAGAGAAGGAATTAAACTTTATTGAACATTAAAAATTTCCTGATATAAGGGGCACAATTAGGAAAGTGAATGGGAGAAAATAAATGCAGATCATGTATCTAAAAAATGCCTAGTAGCAGAATATATTTGTAAAAAGCTTTTAATACGTAATAGTGAAAAGATCAAGAGCCCAATTGTAAAAAGTAGCCAAAAGATTTAGATATACATTATTCCACAGGAAACAAATACCAAATAAGTAAATGAAAAGATGCTCAATTTTACTATAAAAATAAAATGTCTTTGCACACATTAATCTACAGAAAATTGAATAAAGTGAAATAAACTACACAAGGAATAATAAACACTGCAAGTTCTGATGTGTGTGAAAAATGTTTTAAAAAATGTTGATTTCATTTAAGTACAGCATGTATGGAATGAAAAAGGTATAACCCAAGGGAATAATACACACAAACAGGAAAAGTAATTTTATGACTCTATTACATACTAGGGAGACTAGCTATTAAGGATATTCTATGTATTCAACGATAACTAGAAGAAAGTATTAAGTTGCTTACTGTATCAAAAAATGTTTGAGGTGAAGTATATACAATTTATTGATTCAATCATACAATGTATACATATATTGAAACTTCACTAGGTACCACACAATTATAGTTTTCCAAGTAATTTTTAAAATAAAATTTAAAACTTCAGAAATCCTCAAAATATACTATATATTTGCTTTAGTAAAATGTCAGTTTCACTCATGAAAACCAAAAAGAAAAAAAAGAAAGAAAGGGGGGTTGGGGAGATAGCTCAGTCGGTAGAGTGCTTGCCTTGTAAGCACAAGGCCCTGGGTTCGATCCCCAGCACCCAAAAAAAAAAAAAAAAAAAAAAGAAAGGAAAAGAAAGAAAAAATTCCTGTAAGAAGCGTTGGATTGGCCAAAGTGAAAAAACTAAAGTTATAAAACTGGCTATAGAAAATAGTTGTCATACTCGTGTAGCTGAAAGTTGAAGATTTAATGAGAAATTGTAGATAGTTAAGAAATAACAGAACCTAGAAAAACCTCTTAAATTC
The DNA here is from genome assembly GCF_902686445.1 of Sciurus carolinensis. Taxonomy (NCBI): domain Eukaryota; kingdom Metazoa; phylum Chordata; class Mammalia; order Rodentia; family Sciuridae; genus Sciurus; species Sciurus carolinensis. The sequence continues at coordinate 28,900,667 of NC_062219.1, forward strand.
CCAGTCACTTGTGCAGAGCTAATGTCATTTTTTTCTCTTTGCATGTTTCATCCTTTTATATGGAGCAATTACTCATTCTAATAAAACCATTTTTCTCCCAGTTAAGGAGCATCAATTACATACCCAACATTGTTTAGTGATTTTTTAAGTTCATAGAAACTATGAAACAACCTCAGGACTCATGAAGCCTTATGCAGTTTTCATCTAAAGAAATTGGCTCAATAAACTCAATGTCCAATAAATTGAAGCAATAAATTTGAAATGACTTAGTGTTCTCTCAGAAACAAAGAAATAATGAACTACGTTAATAATAAAAAAAAAGGTATGTTAAAATTCACACTGAAACAATGGTTTAAAACTAATTTCTGAATACCTGTAACATAAGAAAGAAGCAAGTAGAAAAGACACAATTGGCATGGCAAGATTTTAAATCAGGAACCATGTATTTTGGAGAAATGAGATTATTTAAAAAGATATTTGAGGTGTATAGTTGGTAATTCTAGTAATTCATAAAAACTACTGAAATTCTCTTTCAGTTAAATAAGTCCCTTCTAAAGAGAGGCATAACAAACACATCCATTCACACACACACACACACACACACACACACACACACACACACAGGCATAATTACTATGCCCATGGTACTCACTCCTAAAATTAACCTTAGATTGAAACATTTGTATATTCAAATCAATTTCAATCAAAACAGGTGTTCATGACATGAAGGGGTGTCAACAAAACATCCATAAATTATAGAATAAAATTTTGAAATAGTAATTTAAGGTTTAGAAATCCAGGTTTGTTATCATCTTTCTATGTATTTCCTATAGCTATCTTTGTTCACATTAAATACCAAAATGAGAAATGATTAAATAGTCTCCAAGTAATTTAAAGTTTAATTACAATGTCTAAAAGGATTAAGAGAAATGTCACATTATTTACGAAACAATATCTTTTTATTGTCTATTACCTACAAAGTTTAACGAAATGTAATTCAGTACATGACAGTGTTAACAATTGAAAAACATTCACTGTTATTTAGTAACAAAATTCTTCCATGAATTTTGTGATTAAAATATTTCAGATTTAATTGTAAAGTGTTCAAAAAACATAAAATAAAATGGCTTTGGATGTGACTCAGGTGTAGAGCATTTTGCTTAGCATTCAAGATCCCTGGTTTCAATCTTCACCACTACCACAAGAAAAAAATCAAATTAAAAATTCTTATTAATGAGTATTTTTCCTTTGATATATTTACCTAGAGGAAAATTATTTTTTCTCCAGTTTTCAAGATTGAATGCATATATTAATGTTTTGTTATAAACAAATATCTTCTTAACTAAGCACTATGCTGATATCTGAGGATTGCTTTATTTCTATCACATCAACTAATGATACCCACTAAATTTTAAGTGACTGTTAAAATGCCACATTCTCCATACTTATATAAATACTCTCTAATAATTCTCTTATTCATAAATATATGGAGCATAATGTCTGCTATACTTTTCTTATACATCAACATTTTTCCCAATATTAAACATTTTGCTGGTAAGTAAGGCATGCATGTTGGAGAGAGGGCTTTCTGCAGATGTTAAAATACATTAGATTTTGAAAAGGCATAAATTTTTTTCATTTGAATAAAGCTTTGACATATTATTTACATTTGTAGGGCTCCTCAAGTACTAAATCTATGATGATTTATAAGGTGTGAACTTTCATTAAAAGTGTTGCCACATTCTCTACATTTGTAAGGTTTAATCTCTACTATATATTTTTAAAATACTGAGCTTTGATTAAAACTTTGCCACATTTTTAAAAAATTGTAGGGCTTTGTTCAAGAAGGTGTGAGGTCATAATAAATATTTTTTTATGTTCATTATATTTGTAAGGATTCTCTCAAGTATGACTTCTCTGGTGCTTGATAATATTAGAGTGATACTTAAAAACTTTGCCACATTCTTTACATTTATATGGTTTCTCTCCAGTATGAACTCTCTGGTGAACAAGAAAGACTTGAGCTTTGTTTAAATGCTTTGCCACATTCTTTACAATTGTAGGGCTTCTCTCCAGTATGAATTCTCCAGTGAGCTATAAGGCTTGACATAATAGTAAAAGCTTTGCCACATTCTTCACATTTATATGGCTTTTCTCCAGTATGAATCCTCTGGTGAGAAATAAGGCTTGAACTAACGCTAAAAGCTTTGCCACATTCATTACATTTGCAGGACTTTTCTCCAGTGTGAATACTGTAGTGTTTAATGAGGGCTGAACAATACTTAAAGACTTTGACACATTTCATACATTTGTATGGTCTCTCTCCACAGTGAATCATATAGTGTTTAGTAATGATTGAATTTTGAGTAAAACCTTTACCACATTCTTTACATATGTAGGGCTTGTCACTGCTATGATAAAGGATTGAGGAATCTTTAAATGCTTTGACACATTCTTTAAATTTGTAGGGCTTCCCTCCAGTATGAATTCTCTGTTGTTCAGTAATGCTTGCAATTTTACTTAAAGCACTTTCATGTTCCTTTCATTTGTCATTCTTTTCTTGAATATGAAAGCTTGGATGGATACATTTTGAGAACTGACTAAAAACTTTCTCACTTTTATTATCTTTATAAAGATTCTTTTTAAAATGATCACATAAATGTTTTCTAGGATTTAAAAAAGGATTAAATTTTTATGAGTTTCACAGAATCTACATTTTTTACACCAAAATAAATATATTAGTAATTATTTAGGGTAGAGACCTGGCTAAACATCTTTAAAGATTTATCATAAATGTAGAAGTCTCTCCAAATATCTATATCTGAATTTTGAGTAAGCAATAGTAGGTTAAGTACAAATCATCCAACATTCATTAAAATTCTATGCTTTGGCACAAAAAGGAACTGTTTATTCATTGTAAAGTTATGGTCAGATTGATCAGTCAGAAATTTATTCTTTAATTTTTAATCTCTTGTCTACAGAAGTGTTTGAGTGAAAATTCAACTCAATGCTACATTTCAAAATATTCCAGTTACTAACTGAAGCATGGAATAGTCTCCATAGAAAATTTTCCAAATTTCTTTAGAGGAAAGGTATGATTCCAAAAAATGCCATGAAAATATATCTAAAGGCACACGTAGGTCTTCAAAAGTTACTAGCATAAATTAAGTAGTCTTCTGAGATGTTGTGTTACTGACAGGTGATGACAGTGAAATTTTCATTGTAAATAATCAGCATGCATTTGTTATGTTCATTAGGACAAGTTTTCTTACCTTTACTCTCCCCCACAATTTTGCATTCTTTTTTTAAAAGTAAATTTTCAATGTTACATTTTTTCATACCTTTCCTTTATCATGTTTTGGAATAAATATTTTATCCCTGACTCTGGTGAAAATTCTTGTGTTTGATGAGAAGACATAGCTGAAAGAAATCAAAATAACAACTTATTCCACTTGCTAAACTGGGATGAATATACTTTGCAAACATATGAAATTTTATCAAGTTGGGAATATCAGCAATAAAATCAAAGGCCATCATTGATCCAGAAATATATGGACTTCACAGTATGTTGACAAAATTTATTTGTGAGACCTTCCAAAACCACCTTGAGAGTTCACAGCACCACCAATGAGCACAATACATAGACTCTGACTAATGTTACCACAGCACCATCAAATCACAACCTCTCAGTTCAACTTTGTGGGTTGGTACTTGGGATTGAACATAGGGGCACTTCACCACTGAACTATATCCACAGCCCTTTATATATACATATATATATATATATATATATATATATATATACACACACATTTTTAAATAAATATATTTTGAGACAAGATGTCACAAAGATGCTGAAGTTCATTTCAAACTTGAAATCCTCCTGCCTCTACCTTCCAGTTAGCTGGGGTTACAGGTATATATCATTGGACCTGATCTGTTTTTGTTTCTTTGGTAACTTCCAAACATTTTCCAAAATGACTATAATGATCTCTTGTTAAGGGGTTTTTAAGTGGAAAAATCTCAATGAAAATAACAACACACACACACACATATAAAGGGAAAATTGACTCAAGCAGAGACAATATAAAACACTAGAAATTGAGAGAATATTGAGAGCTGTTAATTATATAAGGAATGCCAATTAACCATTTGAAAGATGTTTTAAGGAACTAATAAGAAAGAAGAAAAGTAAATAAAATTCAGAAAAAAAATAACAACAGAAAAAGGAGAAATTGTATACTACAAGTATTCCTTAAGTAATAATGTCTGAGGGCCTGTAATCCCAGAGGCTTGGGAGGCTGAGGAAGGAGGATTGTTGAGTTCAAAGCCAGCCTCAGCCAAAGTGAGACACTAAGCAACTCAGTGAGATCCTGTCTCTAAATAAAATATAAAATAGGGCTGGGGATGTGGCCAAGTGACTGATTGCCCCTGAGTTCAATCCTGGGTACCCCTTCCCCCCAAAAAAGAAATAAAGTCTGAGAAATTAGAAATGTGAGGAGGGAAATATGCCAAATGTTATAAACTCAGTTAAAAGATTCAAGGTAAAGCATTTATAATCAAAGTTTTAAAACTCTTCAAGAGAACTTTTTGAGAGGACCAAGAAAAAGAGGTGTCATCTATATGAATTCTTCTATATGGTTAATACTTGATTTCTTAATAGATGCCTTCCAGAAAGGAATTGGAGCATATAGTCACATGTGTTGAAAGGAAAACATCAATCTAGAATACTCCATCAACAAATGCTATTCTTCAAACATAAAGAAAAATACAGGCTTTCAAGATATGCAAATGCTCAAAAATTTCCTCATTTTTAGACTTGTCCTACAAAATATATGAAACCAAATATTACCAGTAAAATAAATCTGCACAGCAACAAAAGTCATATAAAATTTGAAAGCTTTTGGTGAAAAGCAAAATATATACAAACATGAATTCCATTTTACTGTCATGGTGGTACATAAAACATTTAATTCTGTTATAAAATTTGAAAGGCTAAAGCATAAAAATCATCATAAACCTCTGTTGATGGGTATAAGGTATAAAAGCAACTGACATCAATAACAAAACACTGACAAGACATGTAAAAACACTGATTTTTATAAGGAACTGAAGTTAGTTCAGTTTAAAATAGAGTGCAAATTAAGTACTTCTTTATAATCCCAAGTAATGACAAAATAGACATAAAAGATATAAAAGGAAATAGGAATCAAAACATGTCACTATAAAAATTTATAAACCACAAATTAAAGCAGTTTTTAAAAATAGAAAAAATTATGAGAAATAAACAAATCTTGCAAAATTACAGTAGTAAGTTCCTCTTAATCAGTAATTTAAGTACAAATGTACTATTATCAAACACCAATCAGAACACATAACATGGCTAACAAGATTAGAACTAAAAATATGTAACTTTATCAGATCTAAACCTACTGGAGATTCTTCTTACATCAACATCAAGGTCACAAATAGACTAAAAGCAAAAGGTTAAACAGGGTATTGCATTCAAAAGTGTAAAGATGATAAAAATTATTAAAGAGATTATAAGAGACAAAGTACAATATATAAAGATAAAAGTGGCAAATCTCTGGGATCAAACAATAATAAATACATGTGTAACTCAAATCACACTTTTCAAATATAGAAGGCAAACACTATAGAGAATTCATCACCATAGAAAGAAACACAGTAATAGTAGGGGACATCAATCCCCAATTAATACAAAGGAACAAAGAGGCACTGGAATATACTCAGGGCCTAGAAAACCTCAAAAAGTATTATGAACCAATTATTTGGAGAGTTAATCTTTTCAGTAGTTCATGGAATATCTCAAATAGACCTGGTTAAAAATCACAAAACAAATGTTAATAATTATTAAAATATTGAAATTGCTTTCTAACATGATGTAGTGTAGTTGGTTGGATATCAAAAGTGGAAGTAATATCCAAAAATTCACCAATGAGTTGAAAGTCAGATTCAGCAATTTAGCAATCTCTAAGCAATTAGCAAGGCTCCATCTCAATATAAAATATTAAAAGGGCTGGGGATGTGACTCAGTGGTTAAGTGTCCCTGGATTCAATCTTGGTATAAAAAGAAAGTGGCTCTACTACCCAAGAGATCCAGAAAGTTGATATAATATCTATCAAATATTCCACATTAGTTTTTTTCAGAAACTAAGTAAAGTTATTTTAAAAGCTGTGTGGAATATTCAGGGTACATAAATAAGTAAAACATATTCAAAATAAAACAAATGCTTCCTGATATAAAAATAATAAGAGCTATAATATTCACTAGATTTTTGTTAAAGTGAATAGACATAAGTAACAAAACTGAGAGTATAGCAATTAGACCTTGATTTGATGGTCAAATCAAGATAAATTTATACATCTATGCTCATTACAACATCATTCTATAGAGCCAAATGTGTAAAGCATATCAAATGTCCTCTCACATGAGTGGATGAAGGCAATTTTGAAAAAACCATGAAATGTTTGTCAACTGTACAAATATAAAAAATTTTATAGCATCTATAAAGATTAACCTTTAGGATATTATGCTAACTGAAAGAAGTCATTCACAAAGAGACAAATATCTAAAGTAATCAAACATATAGACCAGAAGAAATGGTATTTGGGATGGACGGGTGAGTGACAAACTAGCACTTGTGTTTGTGAGAACTGAATTTTACTTTTGTGTGATATAAACTTTCTAAAAATACGTTACAAAGCAATTTGAATCAACACTACTGAAGAGTATATTTAAAATATGTATGGTAATAAGGTTGAGTGTAAGTAAGTAAATGGTTTTAGTCACAATTAAAATTTGAAAAAGGTAAACAGAATTGAAAAATTCTTTGTAACCCATGTTTAAAAGCTACAGTCTTACTCCTAGACAAAAAAAAAAAAAAAAAAAAAAAAACAGATCCACCTATACATAGATGGTGACTATGCTTATAATTCTAACTACTTGGAAGGCTATGGCAGGAGGATGCAAATATGAAACAAGCTTCAAAAACTTAGCAAGAACCTGTTTCAAAATAAAAGTAAAAAAGGAGCTGGGGATTTAGCTCAGTTTATACCACCCCTAAGTTCAATCCCCAGAATATATACATATATACACATATATAATATACATATGTAATATATATAATATATATGTATATATTATATATGTATGTGTGTTTATAAGATAAAATTTAGATGAGTTATATGAATAATCACCTACATGAAGTAAACAAACAATCAAGATAATATAGACAAGTCATAAACAAAACTGGGGTAATTATACAAGTATGTACAAGCATATATAATTTTCTTGAAAATAGGCACATGGTTCATGCATATTTTAATTTCAACTAATATTGTCCTATAGTGTGAAGTCATGAAAACTTCTATCCAATTATAACATATATACAAAATGAAAACAATATTCACCAATGTGAGGAAACCTACAGCACAAAATTGAAGCAACTCTATACAGTGGAACTCACAGACAAAATAATGAGAGAAAATTTAACTCACAAAATTCTGAATAGCTTTATTACTTTAAGAATCCTTCTTTAAACCACAATTTTCAACTGCAATTATATAGCCACTAAGAGAAGGCATTGTGAATGATTGTTATACATTATGTGGCAGAAAAATTTCACAGAAAATCCAGCATTCAAAAAAATCCAGTATTCAAAAAAAAAAAAGAATAAATATTTAAAACATAAACTCTTTGACATTAATACATTAAAACTGTTTAACCTAGAGGTATGCAGAAATGTGCACACATTTTCTAGGGACGCCCCACCATGAGACCAATAAATGTCTGTCAGATTATGCACACCCTCACAAAAGGCATTGATGAGTACTTTGTTAATTTGAATGTAGGGAGATGACTAGAGAACAAGAGCTTGTAGAATTAGAAAGCATGATAAACATAGGGCAGGGTATGCTCTTTAATGATTGCAAGAGAAACAAGACCAGGTTTGAAAAAAATCATTTCTGTTGGATTATAGCTTCTCAATTAACATTTCAAAATGTGACTTCGTCTTTAACATTTGGATCTCTTATCTGTGTCCTTTGTGTTGTTGATTTCTACCCACTTGGATATATGGCTATTGTTGCTTTTCTCTTCAAGTTCCAAGATTATCTCTTTTGGGACTGAAAGGTAACCAAGGATGACTTAAAACACAGTAAGATGTGTTTATTGGAAAATAGAATATGACTCATTGTGGTATTGTCTTTGTAATAACTGATGTTTCTTAATGCTGTCCTCATTTAAAAAAAAAAAAAAAGATATCATAGAAGATTCTAGAAAATTATTTTTCCAGATGATGTTTTCTGACAGAACCAGTTAAAAGCTTTGGAAGTATTTTTAATCTCCAGATTGTGAGCACTATTTTGAACTATCAAAAGTAAAGAGAATAAATAAAAGATAGGTTAAATATAAACAGAAATACCTTTAACATTTTCTTTTCTACACAAAAAAGTCAAAATCTTCATCTTAAAAACAAGAATCTATAACTTTTTCATGCAGAATAGGAGCTGCCAAGAAATGTTTTACAAATGAAGAAAATTAAAATGATTGACAGTGAATTAGGAATTCTGAAGACAATTTACACTCACCCAGAAAGATCAGGTTTCTATAGACCTCTAACATCATATCTCTATATAAAGACTGTTAAGCAGGATCCAAGCATTTCCATTCCTCTTCAGAGAAATCAATGATCAAATCCCTGACTGTCAAGGATTCCTGAAATAAAAATGAGTAAATAAATATCACATCAACCATAAGATCATGAGGCGGAACACTAAAGAAAATTTCTCTGATGAATTTTAATTCAAATATTTAAGGGATTTATACATTTTATTATTAAAGCAATTTGCAATAAGGATTTTCTCTCCCTGTATATTTTATAGATGTCACTCTAAGAGTTTTTCATATCTTAGTGCATAAAACTTAAAATAATCTATGAAAGCAGTAATAGTTTTCATCTTTTAGGACATTTTATCAAACCCCCTATATATGGTAGTGCCTGGGTTTTGCCCAAGTTTATCTGACCTATAATCCATAAAAAAAGGAATATTAAGATCAAAATAAAGTGTGAAATCAAAAGGAATTTCAGAGCAGGATGGTCAGTTATTTTAACTGAGAAAGGAAATAGATATATGTTAAGAAGGCAGCAAAATCAAATTGATCAAATGATATTTATGTTTTAACACACACACTAAAAATGGCAGTTTTACATATTATGACAAATCTTCACATGAATGAAAAGAAATAAATTTAATTGTGTCAAAGTTATAAATAAATTTGGGGTTGATGTTCTGCTTTTTATCACATTAATGAGATACACACAATAAAGAATAGAAAGAAAGGAGAGTTTCTGAGACTTGTATTTTTGTGGATATGTTTTCTTTCACTCATCATTTTTGATCTATATTTAAGAATTTTAAGGCACTTGGAAATTGTTTCTTTCACTGAAAATGTAGGGAGGATATATGTATGTCTTTGAATTTGAGGTGGAATAGAATGAAAACAAAGAACTAGGGTATGCTTCGGAACCTCCAGTAATAAGGCCAACAGCTCTGGTAAACAAAAACTAAGAGTTTACATTCCCCAAAGCAAGCCACATGCAAAGAGAAATTGCAAAGAATGAAGAATCTGTACCAATATGATGATGTATATAGATTATTTTTTTAAATTCTGAAGAGAGACTTATTAATAAACAGAAATCAACTTTATTGGGGAAGAATCTAGTAGATACATTTGGTATAACATATCCAGGTACACAAAAGGACACAAAACCACTGCTGTGATATCACTTGCAAAACAAAATGAAAAATAAAGCACAATGTCAACCTACTCCTAATTGGACAATCATTTCATATAAAACTTCCATGCTTATTAAGTGCTAATCAAGTAGTTCAAAAGTTTTGTTATTATTCTAGAGTTGCTTCTAATTATTCTTTATTTTAGGGACTTTCTAAATTACTATGGGCAAGAACACTATCTTATTTTAATATGGATTTTATTCATTCTTAAAGTTATTCATTCTTAAAGTACTTAAAGTTGATAAGAGTGTCCAGATGGAATGTAAAGGAAGCATGGTTTTCTTATTTAGCAATATCTAATGACCCATCAAAACCCCCAGTGGAAATCTAGGGTACTAGATTTGTTTATTTGTCAAAAAGAAAATATGTTCAATGCTGCAGGTCATGAATTCATGATATGAGTAAGAAAGGAGGGAAGGCTCCCAATGTAGGGAATGTATCATTTCAAGAACTAAAATGAACTACTGTGAAAAGAAAAAGAATTGAAAACATGTTAAACACAAATATAAATTGTAGTGATGTGAGTTTGTAGGTTCTATATACAAGGTATTTGGGGAAGAAAACTGAATGCAGGTCTTGATCGGGGACACATAATTGAAAACCAACTACATCTTGAGTCCTCCCCCTTCTCTTGGCTTATTTCTGAAGGTATGATTCAAACCCACATCTTGAAAGGCTGCCTCTAAAACTATTAGAACACATGACTATTCAAGGACCTCCTTTTGTAGGTTTAAGCTAAGTTTTAGCTTTAAGTCCCTGAGCTCAGGCCTCTTTCCTTCCCAATTTTATTCACACGATTTTAATGAATAAGTATGCACTGTGAATTGAGAAAAATACTCAAACTTGTTGAGGGTTTGTCGATGTCGTTTTGTACGAGGGATTGCACCCAGGGTCAATTTAATGACCTATCATTAAGTACATCCCTAGCGCTTATTTCATTTGAAGACAGAATCTTGCTATTTCACCAAGACTATTGTTCTCAAACTTTGATTTCTCCTTCATTAGCCTCCTGAGAAGCTGGGAATACAGGTATGCATTACCATACCTAGTAAAACCCAGTGTTTATTTGCAAAGGAGTAAACAGAAGTGAGAGGCACTTACATTACATATCTGGAGAGAAAAGCACAAGTATCTACTTTTTTAGAACATAAATGTCATTACATTGCTATCTCCATGACAATAAAGCACTTAATAAATGATAAATCTTATGTGAACAATTCTAGTATTTACCAAACACTACTCCATATTATTGAATATTAAATGCCAATATTCAGATAATAGAATTTATAATTGATGGTCAGAATTCTTCAAGGAAGAAACACTAACATTTTGTTGAATCAATAATTTTTTTTTTTTGCCACACAATTTTGAGGAAAGATATTCAATCTTATGAATCCATGGGGAAGAGAGAATGTTAAGCTATAAAATTTTATTTGAAATTACCTTCCAAAAAAGAAGACATGAGAAATCTACTATAAACACTCAAGGAAAGGATAAGGGCAAATACATTTTTTAACTAATGTAAATTAAGGCCAATTATTTTTCCAGAAATTCAACTCAATTGTTTCATTGAATATATTTTCTTAGCATTGAAGTCCTGCTAATAAAACACACTCTACAATTAAGAAATATACTGAGCTTGAAATCAATGAACAGATCTTTTCAAGGTAACAAACTCAGGAAATAACAGTGCTGACTCAAACATACATATTAGATGCACTGTTTAAATCCAGACATTCTGACACCTGGAACATTCTCCCATCCCTGTTTTTATTCACTGGGTGTACCTTCACACACTCATGGGGATGAGTTTCCCTTATACTTGGGATGATCTCCCTCCCTTCACAAATCACAGAGAATCCAGAATGGTGAATAAATTCTGAATCCCTCTTACAGGACCAATATCAAATTTACAGGCCATCACAGACTCTCCAGAAAATGGATGTTTGGGGAGGGGCAGTCTTCATGTCCCAAGGGGTTACCTATGTAGACAAAAAGGAATAATAGAAAGTTCACTTAAACACTAAGATAATTAACTTTACCCCTGATAGTCTTCATTACATAACTCTGTCTTTCCTCTAGGAAGAGATGACCAGAGTCTGCTAGTCTCTACAAAATCCAAGAGAAAGCGCCCCTTTGGGAACATATTTTATCCCCAGGCAGTTCTGAAATCTAGTATGAGGAAAAAAATATGATAGTGGATGAGGACACCACTTTGTATAGTTTTCAAATTAGTCATTTTTCCATTTATGTGGTCAAAATACAAAGGAAAAAAAAAAATATATTGGCTCATACTTTCAGGGGATTCAGAACATGGCAGGCTGTCTCCAATGCAAAAATATCAGGAAGAGGGACAGGAAGAGAGGTTTCTTTGCTCATGGCAGCCAAGAAGCAGAGCAGGAAAGAGGGAGTTAAGAAGCTGAGGAGAAAAACATGGGCAGTTCACACTCCAGTGATCAACTTTCTCCAGCAAGGTTCCACTTCCCAGTTATCCATTTAAGTGTTAATGGCATAATCCAATGAAAATGGCAGAGTTCTTATGAACCAATCATTGCCTAAAAGTTTCATCTCTGAACCTTGCTCCATTGAGGACCATGCTATTAACATGTGAGATCTGGAGGGCATGAAGCTTCAATTCCAAAGATTTCTAAGATATTCTGACAAAGTCAAAGATATTCTAACAAAGACTAAGTTACTATGCCTAGGGAAGACAAACTGACACAAAGATTTTTTAATAGCAAAGTGATTATTCTCTGATTTTCTTCCACATAAAAGATTAACCACCTGAAAACAAATATTTTCAAAACTATGATTCATTACATGGAGAAAACCAACAATTAAAGTGTGGTGTCAGGTTCAAATGTGACTTGGGAAAAACAGTTGACCAAATCCTGTGAGCTGGAAAAAGAAAACTGATCATTGGAAACTTGGTGAGGGAACTCAAAATGTAAGAATTTTGGTCTGTGATCCACTAGAATGGGGAAATAGATTTGTAGCTTTGAGACCCTCTTTTCTTACTTTTAAAGAAAGGAAAAAATGTGCCCCCTGGATAGTAAGAACTGAAGTCCTCTGGGGACACAGCTTCTCCCACACAGAAACCCCATGCGTACAATTGGGTTCTCCTCTGATGACTCCACACTAATTGTGAAGGCACAGAGATGCCCAGTGATGACACTTTGCAGGGACAGAATGCTTAGGGGTCCCAGATGGTGGTAACCCCACATGTTATATTCTAGAGAATAAGTAGGGCCAGCTACACCAATAGCAGACTAAGACCCCATAACTTGGGATCTGATTACAGGCAGAACCTAGTCACACCACAGTTGATTGTCTCTTGATCCAACAAACTTTCCTCAGCATCTCAGGATGCACAGTCTAGCACATTCCCATTTCCTGACATTCTAGGTACCCCAGCACCATTCCTAAGGATCTGGAAGAGCCTGCATATCACAGGGTAACATAGACCCCAGCAAAGTCGCTTGGGTCTCACAAGCAGAGGAGACTGCAGAGAGCTGGAGGTGTGGAAGATAAAATCCTATGAGGTTTGGAAGGACTCCTCTTCCTTTCTTACTGCCTGGCTGATTGAATGGTCACAACCCAGCAGGCATAACTGGATAGAATTTAAGACCTCACCCAGTCAGGCCCAGAGTGGCAGGAAATGCAAAGAAGACCCCTGCTGAATGGTGTCAGAATGCCCGGCTGCAATATTTTTCAGGAAGTTTTCTGCTTATAAAGTGCCTCTGCATTTTGGCAGTTCACTTGGGGTTTTAACAGTAGGCACAGTTCTTTTCTCCTTCCTTTAGAATTTTGCTTCTGTATATTCCTCCTGGACATAGAGTCACAAGTGTGCATATAGTATTATATACTCAGAGTTAAAACAAGCCAATTCCAAAGACGTCTCAATTCCCATTAGTTAAACGTTCCATAAAGCAACTACTTTATTTAAAAAATTATTTTGGCTTCTTCAGACCACATCATCATAACAAGTCAAGCTTTCAAACAATATAATAAAATCTTTTTTATTTATTTATTTATTTATTTTTATTATTGTACACAAATGGGATACATGTTGTTTCTCTGTACATGGCGTAAAGGCATACCATTTGTGTAATAATAAATTTACATAGGGTAATGTTTGATTCATTCTGTTATTTTTTTTCCCTTCCCCCCACCCCTCCCACCCCTCTTTTCCCTCTATACAGTCCTTCCTTCCTCCATTCTTGCCCCCCTCCCTAAACCTAACTCTAACCCTAACACTAACTCTTTCCACCCCCAATTATGTGTCCTCATCCACTTATTAGCAATATCATTCTTCCTTTGGTTTTTTGAGATTGGCTTATCTCACTTAGCATGATATTCTCCAGTTTCATCCATTTGCCTGCAAATGTCATAATTTTATCATTCTTTATGGCAGAGTAATATTCCATTGTATATATATACACCACATTTTCTTTATCCATTCATCAATTGAAGGACATCTAGGTTGGTTCCACAATCTGGCTATTGTGAACTGAGCAGCTATGAACATTGATGTGGCTGTATCTCTGTAATATGCTGATTTTAAGTCCTTTGGGTATAGGCCAAGGAGTGGATAGCTGGGTCAAATGGTGGTTCCATTCCAAGTTTTCTAAGGAGTCTCCATACTGCTTTCCAGAGTGGCTGCACTAATTTGCAGCCCCACCAGCAATGTATGAGTGTACCTTTCTCCCCACATCCTCGCCAACACCTGTTGTTGCTTGTATTCTTGATAATCGCCATTCTAATTGGGGTGAGATGGAATCTTAGAGTGGTTTTGATTTGCATTTCTCTTATTACTAGAGATGTTGAACATTTTTCCATATGTTTGTTGATTGCTTGTAGATCTTCTTCTGTGAAGTGTCTATCCATTTCCTTAGCCCATTTGTCGATTGGATTATTTGCATTCTTGGTGTAAAGTATTTTGAGTTCTTTATAGATTCTGGAGATTAGTGCTCTATCTGAAGTATGATTGGCAAAGATTTTCAATAAAATCTTAAGCTATAACAAAACACTTAAATACTTGGGCAAACTTGAATTACATGGTACAAAGATTTTACAAAAGAAACAACAGAAAAGCAAATTAGGTTAGTAAACAGTCAATCCCAAGGTTCATAAGAAAACTGACACATCAGGTTAAACATTCTCAAATTTGGGAACCACTCTCACTGTGAAACTGTATCCCCATGTGGCTCATTTCTAAGTAGTGAGTCAGGTAATACTGAGAAGGAAAGGAAAGAACTCTGGGAGGTTCTTCCACCCTAAATGCCTCCCTAACAGTGTAGAAATACTCCCTCTTCCAGGGTCTCAAACACATACCTAGATTTACTTCAAGGTCCTGATTTGTGATATCCTTTTTCTGCAACCACCTTTTCTTAAAGTAGGGATTTAACCCAGGGGCTCTCTACCACTGAGCCTCATCCACAGCACTTTTGATTTTTGATTTTGAGACAGTGTCTTATCAAGTTGCTTAGGGCCTCTCTAAATTACTGAGAATGGCCTCAAACTTGCCATCCTCCTGCCTCAGCATCCAAAATCACTGGGATTATAGGTGTCTGGAACCATACTTGACTCTGTAGCCACTTTCAATACCAAGTGTGTGAATTTGCAGAACAAAACAATGTTCTAACAACCAGTTGTCCAGTAATTCAATTCTGATACCATTTAATACAGATGATGCAATTTTGGGGTTCATTTCTGTAGAATTTCACTAATTTCAGGTGCCAGTTGCAAGCCCCATAATAACATCTACATGATCAATTTCCTATAAATTGAGGATCCTTACAACTACATACTCAAGTTACATAATCTGATAGAACTACTCATGAAACAAAGGAACACACTTAGTCAATCCAAGGAAATAGCTGATTGAAGATATTCCCTCCAATTTTTGTGTTCTGCTACGTCAGCAAAGACTCCCTTCCCATCATGACTTAGATGGTCCTCCCTATTTTAACTATGGTGACTCAAACACTTTGCATATTCCATTTTTTTCCGTCCAAAACAATTAGTCAAATACTTTTACATTCAGTGATCAGGACAAAATATTGGTTAACCAAACTTAGCTTAAGTTTCTCCCTTCTGTACAAACCTTTGACCATCGACCCATCTCATGTCAGCTAAACCAACACACACACCATTTTTCTAAAAACTCCTAAGTATAGGCTGGCTTCAGGATAAAGGATTCTTTCATTTTGAAATTTTATTTATTTTTGTGGTACAGGGCCATTCTACTACTGAGGTACATCCCCAACCCTTTTAATTTGATATTTTTACTTTTGAAACAGTGTCCCCCTAAGTTGCTTACACTAACCTTGAACTTGTGAACTTTCTGTGTCAATGTCCAAGTAGTTGTGATTACTGGCATGTGCCATTATACCCAGTTGTATCTGAATGTTCTACCCTTTATTTATCCATTCCTCTTTCACTTTCTTTACATTTTATTTGCTCTTCCCTGTGAAAGCAAGCTCTTTAGAGCCTGACCTTTCAGATGCATTCAGATCTTACATTTGATGCTTTCTTGCTATTGCAGTATTGTTTAGGGAAAAAGTCACTAATTACCCACAACTGAATTTGTCTAATCTAAGAGTCTAGAAATAGCCCCCCAACAATCAAAATTATACCCACAGATAGATCATCACTCTCCATTATATCCAAAGTACACTTCTGCCTATTGATCCCCAGTTTTTCAATGTCCTGTACCTGCTCTCAGATTAAGGGCTCTTTCATGACTGGTGGGAGCAGAGGGTGACACCTACAAAGAGACTCCTTATTAGGAACTAACTTAGCTATTAATGTTCTTTTACAGGCTCAGAAGTTGACCTTAGTTTGCATCTGATTTTTTTCTGAAATTTTGCCTGTATCTTTCCTTTTAGGACTCATTTTTCTATTTTTCAAGTACTACTGATAAAATATATTACATAGATAATGAGAAAGTGAGACTGAAATGGGACATTCTCCAAGCACCATTCTACTGGCTTAAATATTGGATGACCATCCCCACCATGAGGCATAGCACCATGCATTCCTATCTGCATACAGTGAGATTTCTGTTGGAGGCTCCTGCACAAATACGCTGGGATGGTTTCCCTAATTCTGTGGGATAGTTTTTTGTCCACTTACAATTCTGAGAACTTACCATATTTCCTCCCCAGATGTCACCCACCTTCCCTCCCCATCTGGAAGAGGATAAAGATCATCTCTGCCTTTCTTTTCAAATTCAGAAGCTACGTGATTGACCAATAATGTTTTTCTGGGAAGCTGACCCAAAAGCTGATTTGGTGTCGGCTTCCTGTAATTCTGAAACCCAAGACCAATCAAAGACATGGCAGAGATTGAAGATAAATCATACTTTAAAATTTCCTAAGGGGGCCCTAAACTTGCTATCTATGCTTACAGAAGACAAATAGACAAGAGGTTCAAAGATTTTTTATTTTGGTACCAGGGATCAAATCAAGGAGTGCTTAACCACAGATCAATAGTCCCCCAACCCATTTCTATTTTTTATTCTAAACTTGTGATCCTTCTGTCTCAGCCTCCTGAGCTGCTGAGACTACAGACATTCATCACCACACCTGGCATTAGGTACAAACATTTTTATACAAAGGAGTGTCAGGTGATAATCCTGTTTTCCCTCTCATGTGAATATACACACACATTTTTAAAAATGAAAAAATGAATTAAAATGTGCTGTTATTTGAAATGTACCACAGGGAAAGATATTTCATAATATAGTGAATTAAGTGAGTAAAGATAGTGTTAGGAAAATCATGCTTGCCACACATTTGGAAAACAAACTAAAAATGTGTGACATCTGGAGAGGAAAGAAAGAGAAAACCCCAGGGGCTACAGCTACTCCCAAATATGAATTATTTATATCAGTCAGAATTCTCCTGTCATGACCCTGTCTTTAACATCCACTCTGAATAGTGTGGGCAAGGAGGTACAGAGTGGGCTTCAGGGCAGGCTGAGATCACCAATCTGGCAAAGAACAAAAAAAGTAGAATCCCAACTGTCAGGCCCCATTGTGTCAGTTTGGGAGGCTGAGGCAGGAGGATTGCAAATTCAAAGACACACACTGCAACTTAGCAAGACCCTGTCTCAAAATAGAAAGGACTGGGATTTGGTCCAGTGGTTGAGTGCCACTGGATTTAATCTCTGGTGCAAAAAAAAGATGATGAAGAAGAAAATGTGTATGTACAGGTTTATAACACTGCTTTCAAAATCCGTTTAGAAAGAAGAAAAAAAGGTGCATTCATGTTGCCTTTTCTAGCTTCATGTCTTTTACTGGTGCCTGTGTTTTCTTGCTGTATACCTCTTGGAGCACTTACAGTGACTATGGATTATTGGTTTTCTGCTATTGTTCTGCTTGGCAATTTTGAAAATTTTACACACAGAAAATACTTTGAATACTTTTGCAATCTTCACACTGTCATGATGGAAGTCCCTCTAAGAACTGTATAGTTTTCAATGTTGTATGAAACATATATGAGTGACATGAACCGAGTACAGTGACACATTAACTAGTAAACAAAACATAAATAGGGTGCAGCTCAGTGGTACAGCATTTACCTAGTACGTACGAGGCCCTGGGTTTTATTTCAATCTGTATTTCTACACACATGTACACACCCAAACACACAGAGAAAGAAATACAATTGACAAGATCCCATGAATGGGTCACAACTAGTTGTGAGTGTTGTGTGCTTTCCAAATACTACAATGACCTATGTAATAATTTATTTTTCTAATTCTAAAATTATCATTGTAATCTTCATTAAGTACTAAAATGAATGTAAATGCTAAAAAAAGCATGTCTGAAAATGATGTGTAAGATTGCTAACATATTGTAAAACTTTGGCAGGGAAGTAAAACTGTGACAATGATATACATACCATGTACATAATTTCAGAGATAATACTGAGAAAACACAAAAGTGAATTAGTGACATTTTTGCTACAGTATTAGTAGATAGGTTCTTTTGGGAAGATTTTCTTTACTATGTGCCACATAATCCTAAGTACAAATTGTCAGTGTCATTAATTGTGACCTCGGAAAACATCTAAACAGCAGGAATTATTTTTTGTTATATTAACCGTTCTAAGTTCTTCATATTTTGCTCTCACCTTTGTTATAGGAAAGTGAGTTCAAAGTATGGTTTCAATGTCACTAAACACTGCACAGTAAGAAGAGGGGAGATCCATTAATAACCCAGGTGACAACTCAGACAAGTTAAAATGGAAAACAGTCCTGCATGTGGATATAGACAAATTAAGTCTTCACTCTCAATTTTTTATCTACACACATGACAATTCACCTTAGACAGTATTCAAGCAGAAAGTCCCCACCTTATTCACATTGGTCACAAGCCCAGGAACACACCTTTTGTTGCCATTTCCATTCCTTCTCATTTTTCTTAACTTTGCACACTTCATTTTTGATGACCTTGACAATATCCATAAGGGGGAAAGAACAAAACTAAGCAAGAGACACAAGGAAGCTATAGTACCCTTTTCTTTGACCATGTCAAAGACATTGGTGGGCATCTCAGGAAACTTCAGTACTTACAATTCAGAAACAAAAAGACAAATCAGACACAAACACATTCAGTCAGCATAAGAGATGAAAGAAACATGAGCCAGCAAATTCCCTGTTCTGAATCAAGTAGAAGACAGAAGCAAGAAAGAAATCTGCCAAAAGAAAAACAAGTCTGATCAGGAAATTTCTGTCAGTATCAGCCCTCCTCTTTTATAAATCAGGTTTACTCACTGCAAATAATAAAATATATTCCACTTAGTGTTAGAGCAAAATATTTCCTAAACAAATAAATAATGAGAAGTTTTTTAAAGGACAGAGGAAATATTTCCTCAGGTCACACCACATAGGTCACATTCTGAGAAGGCAGAAGTCAAGTAAAATAAAATCAGAAGACAGTAGTAGTTCATATTGAGGAATTTGTCTGACCAAGCTGTGACTGTTACTGACAATAAGGTATTCACCTTTCAATTATGATTTCTAAATATGTGCACCACCTGGACAACTACTACTTAGATGTGACACCTACCACTTCAGCATGATTCAGTTTGGTCACAGAGTCAATTTAACTTGCAAAAAACCCCTGGATTCCTATTGCTACTGAAGGAAATAATAACAACTATAACAGCTTAAAATAATAGAAACTTATTCTTTTAATTATGGATATTTTCATTATCATGATACAGGATTAATGTCAAAGCGTAGCAAAGTCGCACTCTGGCAGCTCTAAAAGAGGATTACTCAAGCTTCTGGCGGCTGCTAGTATTCCTTGTCTTGTGATCACAAATGCTTCATTTCTCCTTATGTTGATGCAGCCTTCAAAACCATAAAGGCAAACAAGCTATCTTTTTATAGAACATGGTGGTATCCCAACAGGTTACAACCTTCAAACTCCACAGGATCTGGGCACCATAGCACCATAGACGGTAGATCCTCCCATGAGCTTATCCTTTCACACAGTATTTGACAGAATTACAGAAAAGGAAATTTTATGCACAGGAGAATGAAGAAAGAGGGGGAACCCTGGGCTGGAAGAGTAGAGCAGGACAGATTGAAGAACCACAAAAGTGAGTGAGACGGATGAAGAGTGGCATCATACACTGTCTCCAAAATCCTGAAGAAACAAAATTCATAGATCACCCGATATAAGCAAGCTCACTGGACTGAGTCAAAACCACATGCAGAGCAAAGGACAGAGCCATGTCCAGGAAGCAGGTCTGATCTCTTTTTTGCCTGAAACCCTGGAAACTTTCCCAGTCCCATGGATATTTGGTTTATCCCAACTAATACACTAGTCATCCTTTGTCCTTGGTCATCCTCTTACAATATATGGTGCTTATCTAAATACTGAGTGGGGAATCCACATATATCAGTTGTCTCTGTTACTCAATTTCTAAGATGTTTCCCTGTAAATTTCTATGGATTCATATCTCTGAAGTCCACATTTTTTCATCTTATGAAAAAATGCAATGTATGCAAAGTGATCAAAGATAGAACATGAAGTAGGAAAAATATTGGAAATACATATGTAGCAAATGGGTTATATTGCAGAATGAATGAGGTGTTAAATTAATGTGGAAAAAAGATATACCAAAAGAGTAAGACACACTCAAAATATCTCTAAATGCACTTCACAAAGGAGGAAATATTCAACTGTAGCATAAATATACAAATAGAGGAGTATAAGTCAATACTACTAAAACAAGTTAACACTAAAGCTAATACACTATTGCATACCCATCAGGAATGAAATAAAAAGGCAAAAGATCTAAGAAAAAAAGACTAAAAATTACAAACATGCAAGTGATTAGAATTGTCAAACACCTCTGTTGGACATGCAAAATTTTAGAACCACTTTGAAACTGATTTGGTACTACTTACTTAGGCTTGCCTTATGAGCCATCAATTCTCCTCTGTGACAGAACGGAAATGAACCAACATATACTGAGAATGTTCCAACAGGTAGATGCCACTGCTGCTTTCACCACGAACTAGACTGCATCTGTCACCATCTTCCACCGTCCAGGACCCCTAGGGGCCCTGGCACCTGAGAGTCCCACAAGCCTATGCCCAGTCTGACTACAATGTCAGAGAAATGCATGGAGAAAGTGGCATAGTTGAGAGTCAAGAATGAGAAACAGGAGAAGGTAGGTGAGAAGGCAAACTGGAAAGAGCAGAAGGAAAGGTGGTGAAGGGTTAGAAGAAAGGATTTGAGGAAGGATAAAATGGTAGGATATATAAAATGCAGAAGAGGAGAAAAAGGTGGATCCCAAGTGGGAGAAGAAAGGAAATGTTGTGACAGCGTGATACTTCATGCCACTGGTCTAATATTTGGAAATTCCTAAGGACCAGGAGTTAATGGTGTAATCAAACAAGTGTAGACAGACACTTGGCTCCTTGCCACACACCAGAGATGCCACACTCTGTTCTCCAAAGCTTGTCATTTCTTTTATTCCAGGTAGATCTCATCCAGCTTAAATTTGCTGTTGCTCCACTTTCTGACTGTTCCTTCTGAGCACCCCAGCTGGTCTCCAGTAACCCAAATCCACTCTTTGTTTTCTTCAACCCATCCCACCAATCCTTATCCTCAGGTAGCCTCTCTTAACTGCCCTTTTAGTGTCCAAACCTGACATTCTGAGATATCCCTCTTTTTTCTGATCCCTGGATCACCCTCAGATTGACTCCACCAACAAATCATGAAGCAAGATTATAGTCAGGTTTGGTTTCCTAGACCATGAACTGCCTCCCTGTACTCTTTTTTTTTTTTTTTTTTTTTTGTATAATTAAATAAACAAATGGTCCACTTCTGTTTTTTCTTTGTTTTGCTTTAAAAAAGATTAATACTTTAAAAGAATTAGTAGGAAGAGAACAGTCAGAGTTACCACTAAGTAAACTGGAGGGCATAGCGAGAGCGAGAGGACATGAAGGTATCATCTGTTGCATCATTAATATTCTACTTCTTAATATAAATAGTAGTTATGTGGTATGTTCCCTTTGTAATAAGACTGTGTCTATTTGACATATAACATAAGAAACAGTTCATTATATTGTGGAGAAGTAAAGTTGGCATTGGAAATGTGGACAAGGAGATGAAAATTTAGAAATACATTTCAAGACCTCAAAAAAAAAAAAAAAACCCAACTAAACAAAGTGTACAGCATTCTAAATTTCAGGTCCTCAGGCATCTAGAAAACTCAGGAAGAAAAAGCAATTGGGTCCCCAAAACACATGGATTTGGGATTCTCTCCCCATGATCATACCAGTTATTACCACACAATCTGGGGAGATGCCAGACTGCCAGCTCAAAGCTGTCCATATAAGTCTTCAGGATATGAATGAAGATACTATGAATGGTAGGACAGAATATCCAGCATCCAGCTGCTGACCTGTTCTCCACCTGACTGGCCAGAGGAGACTTAGAGCTGAACTGCCCCAAAGGAGGACTCATTTATGCAGTCACTAGAGATGACAGTGGGCAGTTCCCATCTACAATAACCAATTCCAGTTATAGCCATTGCTGTTTGGAACTTCTTTCCAACAGTCTCCCTTCCCATCTTAAGATGCAGTCTCAAAACACTGCACATTCACTATTCCCTGGCTTTCAGAGTGCCTTGCATTCTCCCTGTAGATTTTCCATCATCTATGTGACAGAACAACCGGGGGTTCCTGAGCATTGGACAGGGAGCCTAGAAATGGATACAAAGAATGGCAGGCTCCAACGACAAAGACTGAATCAGACAGTGGAAGCCTCACCTTTCTTAACTTGTCTTATGTTTGATTGAACAGGTCTCACTCAAGAATACCTGATTGGAAAGATCCTATCCTCTGAGTCTGAATCCACTGAGCCTACTGTACAAGTGACTACAGATGACATCAACCCCAGGAATGGATCCAGATCAACAGGTTCTTGGGTGCATTTAATTTTCTTTTGAGGTGATTAGAATTGAGCACAGATAGCAGGCAAGGTTTCCTTGTAGAAGTGGAACCTAGCCTGCTAATAAAATATTTAAATTCAGTCTTCTATATAGGGTGATATAAATTTATGAGTTATATGCATACATATTACTAATTTTTGGAAATAATAAAATGGCAACTAAAATTTTTCATTTAACTTTTCTGATCTATTGTCTTGTGAGAAGGCAGCTTGAGCTTTGAAGTGGAAAGCATTCCCTAATGTCCAATACAAATAAAATGTGAGGCACAGGTGTAATTTTAACTTTTCTAGTATTTACATTAAAAAAATAAGAAAAAGGTGAAATTCATTATAATCACAACACTCAATATATCTATATTATTATTTTATGTAACAAATATAAAATTACTAATTACTATATCCTCACAACTTACTGTTTGAAGCCTCCAGCACATCTTAGTTCACAGAAGTCAAATTCCATCTTTGAGAGTTATGGTTCCTCTGACCTTAGAGATATAAAGGGCCTAAACCCCTACTTTTCATGCAATAGGTGAGGGAATACACTTTTTAACCAATATTTGTCCACAGACCTAAAAAGCAGTAGCAACACTGTCCATAAAGACATCAGGGAGGGCTGGGGAGATAGCTCAGTTGGTAGAGTGCTCGCCTCGTAAGCACAAGGCCCTGGGTTCAATATCCAGCACCGCAAAAAAAAAAAAAAAGACATCAGGGAGCTCTAATAAGGCAGAGTCAAAAAGGAGATGATTGTTCCCCTTGATGCTGAACAAAGACCGATTCCCATTTCAGATGTCAGACAGCATAAACAAGAAGATAGAGTCCCCAGGAGTTGGAGGCACATGTCAAAGATCTTTCCATAGCCTTGACTATAGAACTTAAATATATTAAAGACAAACATCTTATTTTGCAACTTAGTCCTTGACCTAATGTCCAGACTGTGATGTCTGTTTCCTTCTTTGGTCTGGGGTACTGTTTTAGCACCTATCTGAAGCAAACAGGTCTACATTTATTTCTGCATAAATTAATACCATCTAAATAGAGGTCCAGACTTAAGTTAGAAGAAAATAAAATCAGTACCAATAAGGCAACTGCTGTTTTCCTGAGAACTTCCTCACAACATGGGACAGAATCTAAGTTTCCACCTACAGTGGGTATATGAATTATCTGAGTAAGTCACTCCAAAACTTATGAGATCATGAATGAGCTGGTTCATCAAGTCATGCTGGACTTATCTGGGGTTTTTCTGGTGCAGGTGGTCAGTTGATGACTGCTGAACTTCAGAGGGTGAGTTATGGTCATCATACAGGGCATCTTGATATCCTCTGCTTTGATATCCCCTCTCTAATGTGGAAATATGTGTTTTCTTAGAGATGGAAAGGTTTGAAAAGAAAAAGCAAAAGAAATCAAGATCTTTTGAGCCTAGGTACCAGGACTATGTGCTTTCATAGTTATAGCTTTCAATGAGCCACAGCAAATAAGAAAATATCAAATCCAAGGATTTGGATACAGATTCTGCATTTTAAGAGGTGAAAATGAAAAACACATTACCTAGTTAATAAATACAGAAAAGAATGAAAAATTGCTGACATTTTGGCACTTAGTATCTTTCTTCCCTTTCTTATACATGAAACTTATATAATGGTTTGAAGGAAAGGAACATGTTCAAAGTCCCACAGCTATTAAGCAGATCAGGCAGAATTCAGAATCAACACTGCATGACTCCAAATCTCAAAGAGCTCCACTAGACTACATAACACATGCAACTTTTCCTCTTTTCTTAGGTTATGGATAGAGACATACCAAAAAAGCAGGATCTGTATCTATATTGTACTTTTTACCAGTAGGAATAATATCCTGAAGAGGATACTTCTGAAGCTTCTAGAAAGGAGTTGGAATAAACTTGAGAAATGACTGAGGACTGAATCAACAATACATTTTTAACTTCTCATCATATGAGAAATGTAAAATAGCATAATGTACTCCACAGGCACAGTGATAAAACATTCTATGGAAACACTGGAAAGAGGAGATTGCATTTGTATCCCAATAGTGCTAAAAATGGAAAATTTTAAGACCCATAAAAGATAGCATAGGATAACACAGCATTTTTAAACAAATACCAGGTAATCCATAGATCTCCATGATGAGATTAATGTCTAGGAGTATCTCTACAAAAACATGGAGATACATGGAACTTGCATCAATACTAAAGGATTTACAGTAGGCTCAAACTGAAAATAGATTCCATGATCGCAGCATATGTGCATTGATAGAGCACCTCATATTTAATTGCAAAACATTATTCTAAATAGCATAAGAAACAAATCCAAATATGAGTTATAGTGAAAAATGACACATGAAAATGAATGGAAAACAACTAATAATCTAAATAAAAATCAATACTAACAGAATCCAGTAGTGAGCAAAGCCACCTCTGTCACAAGAATGTTTAGTGGTAGAGATGAAAATTCAGTTCCAGCTATCAACCAGACTTTTATCCTAAAATTTACTGATTGGTAACACCACTGTTAAAGAGTGAGGATAATATTTCAGTAACTTGGATAAACAATT
Source organism: Sciurus carolinensis (assembly GCF_902686445.1). Lineage (NCBI taxonomy): Eukaryota > Metazoa > Chordata > Mammalia > Rodentia > Sciuridae > Sciurus > Sciurus carolinensis. The sequence goes on from NC_062219.1 coordinate 28,926,540, forward strand.
TCTTCCTCCTTAAAAATATTTTAACCAGCTGAGCCTAGTGGCACAAAACTGTAAACCCAGTGGCTCAGCAGGCTGAGGTAGAAATAGGGTAAGTTCAAAGAGAGCCTCAGCAACTAAGCAAGTCCCCAAGCAACTCAGAGAGATCCTGAGTCTAAATAAAATATAAAAAGGTCTAGGACTGTGGCTCAGTGGTTAAGCACCCCTGGATTCAATCTCTAGAACAAAAAAATAAAATAGTATAAAAAGTAAATAATATTTTAACTAGTTCTTCCTCCAAAATATCATAAACACAAGATCTTGCACAAGCATGGCAAGTGCTTTACCATTTTGCCACATCGCCAGTACAAATGTGCATTTCTAATCCTGATTACTTTCTCTCTCCCTGTTTTTTGTTTTGGTTTTGGTACCAGGGATTGAGCCCAGGGGTGTTTTTACCACTAAGTTACATCCCCAGTCCCTTCTATTTTTTTTTATTTTGACACAGGGTCTTGCTAAGTGGATTAAACTGCCCTTGAATTTATAATCCTACTGCCTCAGTCTCCCCAGTCCTGGGATTACAGGCATGTGCCACCACGCCCAGCTACTTATCTCCTTTTGAAAGGATAACTAATGCCACATTTTTCATGCATCGTATATATTTCTTGTTAAAATGAATTTTTGCCACATCCTAATTAACATCCTGTTATTACTACTCTTGTTGTTGCTGTTTTGAGTGAATGAAAATTCCCCATGATTAACCACAATCTTGTACTACTTCACAAATGTGTTTTGTTGTATCGCCCATTTATTTCAGGTAGCATCTAAACTTCATTTCCCTGCTGATTAGTGTGCTCATTCTCATAAGGTCCTCAGTTCTCTGATCACCTTAGCCTCCTTACTCCTGCTTTTGTTATAGTTCAGTGTTGACAATCTCTCTTTCCTGTGCTAGTGCATAGGTCACTGGTCTAACACAGCAAGGCATAGGACTGTGTTGAAATAACAACAACAAAAAATCTCTCCTCAGCTGGTATCCATGTTTTTAAACAGAAGGAACTATGCAAAGGAACAGTCAGATGTGATAAAGGAGTCATATGGTATTCACTAAAAGACAAAATAAAACCTGAGAAATAAGAACATGAGGTTAAAGATCCCTGACTCGTTACTTATACATTGGTTATATGAGTAGTGCACAAAGATCCAGTTTAGACAATTTATGATAGATCTGCAATTCAAGCAGTTTGGGAGGCTGAGGCCAGAGAATTTAAAGAACAAAGCCAGCTGGACAACTTCATTTTATTTCCAATTGTGCTCTCTTAAAATCTAATATCTGGCTGGGTAGGGTAGCACATGGTTCTAATCCCAGTGACTCAGGAGGCAATGTAGGAGGATTGAAAATTCGAGACCAACCTCAGCAACTTAGCGAGGCCTAGTTGCATAGCAACTTATTGAGACCTGTCTCAAAATAAAAAGGGCTTATTGGAAAAGTGCCACCGGGTTAAATTCCTAATACCACCCCCCCCAAATTTAATACCTGCAATTTTGTGAGGATGAATTAATAAATTATCTCATTGAAGTTAGGCTCCTGCTCTCAAATATATGAAAGGGAGACAGAAGTCCTATTTTAACGTGTATATGGAAACAAAGAGGGTTTTCTATGCAGCTTTTAGTTTACCCAGATGTCGATTTTAGTGGGTTCTTGGGGTTAGGCCCAGATGATAGATCCTTAAGCTGTTTGAAATGATGTAAGTGTTTTTACCAAGACTTCATAAACCAAGGTTAGGACCTAATATAAGGTAGGTTTTGCAAAGGGGAAACATTCAAATAACAAATAAATATATGAATAGACATATAAATCAATATTATAGAATATTCAAGATATAGATACCATTGTATACTTACCAGGAATGTAAAAACAATGACAGCAAAAGTGAATGAATAAAGGAATGAATAAATGAATGAATGAATAATAGACTGAAAAATGCAAAGATGTTAAGTGATTGGAATTGTCAAACTCTGCTTGTGGCCATGCAAATTTGTAAAGCTACTTTGGAAATGGTTTTATACTAACTACCGAGGCATACCCTATTTATCAACTATCGATTCTACTCCTAGGAGGGAAAGATAAACACAGGACCCATTTACCTGACTCTCTTGGGAACTGCACCAGAGTTACATTCTTCTTTCTCCCCAACCTTATTTCTGCCTCCAAAGATGCTGCCCCTCTACCCTCACACTGCCTTTGTTCCACCTTCAGACCTGTTGCATCCAAAACGCCCAAGTTGGTCATGTTTTCCCTCTCTCCTTTCTTGCTCTTTTCCTCCCTACTCCCATCTATCCCACCATCCTTTTTCATGCGTAGCTACTCCTACTTACACTCTGTATCTACCCATCTCACATTCTGCCCCATGGCCCTCCTACCTTGCCCCTGGATCCCCTCCACTCAGACATCACTAGGCTAGACTGGGGTCAGGGTTGTGGGTTATATATGCAGCTTATTCAAAGTCAATTACATTACAATAAAGCTATGAAAAGTGGAATGCATCTAAAACTGAGATTAAAAAGGAAATATAAAGGCTGGGGATATAGCTCAATGGGTAGAGTGCTTGCCTCACAAGCACAAGGCCCTGGGTTTAATCCCCAGCACCTCAAAAAATAAAAAAAAAAGAAAGAAAAAAGAAAATATACAGACTTCAATAGTTAAATAGTCTAGAATTTTTAGTTAATTATCAATCTTCATAGTTTTGGAAAAGGCAATTTCATAAAAGGGGGTATAAAGAAAATTCTAAGTGAAAGTGAAAAATTTCAAGACATTCAAAATGTACATATCTGCGGAGTGTCATATATTGGTGATTTCAAAAGACAAATTAAATGGAAACAGCTCTGGTAAATTTGAGATGTAGTAATCACATAGTAATTATATGTAATGGCAATACATATGTATATGTGCCAAAATGCCTCATTTAATGTGGGTACACATTCCAAGAAATGCACTCTAAGATCTTTTTTTTTTTTTTCATTTTGCAAACACCAAAGTGAGTACTGACACCTAGATTTTTTATTCCGCATGATTAGGTTATATGTTATAGCTACATGAAGTTCATTACTGGCCGAAAGATCATTTTGCTACACGTTAGTGTGTGCTATAAAGTTATAGAAATCAGTACATACCTCATAATAATATGAATAAATAGACCTGTGTAATTAAGAAAGAACCTTCCTAAAAATCTCACCATTTAGACAATGATAAAATACATAGATTACACAATGTGGAAGTAGAAAAATGACATCCTTTCCAAAGAAAACTGCTAGAACGAGGGGATATTTATGGGAAAAAAATGATATTATATGCTTTCTTAACACCAGATATAAATCGTTTTAAGAAGTAATATATACTTAAATATAAAATACAGCTGGGCAAGGTGGAACACACTTGTAATCCCAGCGATTTGGGAGGCAGAAGCAGAAAAATCATGAGTTCAAAGCCAGCCTTAGCAACTTAGCAAGGTCCTCAGCAACCTGAGCAAGACCCTGTTTCAAAATAAAATATAGAAAAGCCCGGGGATATGGTTGTGGCTCAGCAGTTAGCCACCCCTAGGTTCAATCCCAATATGTCAAAAGTTACTATCGAAAGGGATTTATAGTGTGAATGCGTTAGATTTCCTGCAGCTTGTGCAGTGCTGTTAGAATGAATATTATACAAATCTGAAAGAGCCAGGTATAGCCAGGCATGCCTATAATCCCAGTGGCTTGGGAGGCTGAGGCAGGACAGTCATGAGTTCAAAGCCAGCTGCAGCAACTTGGTGAGACTCTAAGCAACTTAAAAAGACCCTTTCTCAAAATAAAACATAAGGGCTGCAGATGTGGTTCAGTGGTTACATACCCCTGGGTTCAATTCCTAGTACTAAACCAAACCAAACCAAACCAAACCAAAATCCGAAAGATGATAGCTACTCCAGAGAATATGAATATATACAAATATTGGTGACAATATACATTTAATATAGATGTTTTTGAAAAAAACATAGAAAGGTTCTTCAGAAGTTCAAAAAAATGCCATATAATCCACTAATATTTTTGGATAGCAGTGCATGGTTGTGCATGTCTGTTCTCCCCGTGGCTTAGGAGAATGAGACAAGAGGATCCAAGTTTAAGACCAGTCTTAGAAACTTGGAGAGGTCCTAACCAACTCAGTGAGACCTGTCTTACAAAGAATAATAAAATTGGCTGGGGATGTAGCACAGTGGTAAAATGCCCCTGGATTAAATATCCAGTACCTAAATAAATAATTCTGGGTTAAAAAAATGCCATATGGTCCAGTAATAATAATTCTAGGTATATATCTAAAGGAATTGGAATTTTTTTTCAAAGAAATTACTGCACTTCCATTTTCATTGTAGCCTTATTTAAAGTGTTTAATAAAAGGAAACAAATGAAATGCCTTTTAGATGAAAGGTATACCAGAAGATTCCTTCCAGCTGCAGAGCATCCAACTACTCCTTTGAGAGGCTGCACACCTATAATTCAAACTATTCCCTAAAAGAACAAGATTCAGATACTGATATTTTCTAAATACTCCAAAAGTCTATATACGTTTTATCTATGGGCACCTTGTATTGGGCAGTTTTAAAACTCAGTACTAGGTTAATATGGGCAGAGGGAATGAGGACACATTACACAGTAAATTCTTCAAGGGGGAATCTCAACTCAGACACTGATAAGATATCTAAGCCTGGGGAAGACAAAGGGAGTGAAACCTGAGTTTGAAATAAAACCAGATTCTCTGCTCCACCAATTTATTTCTGGGTTATTGATTCAATCCAAACAAGTACTAGAAAAGTGTTAAGGCTACTGGTTAAAATCTATGTAAAACAGGTATTGAAAAAGTACTGAGGTTATTAACTTGGCCTGTGACCTTCTAATTGGCTGTGTCCTTTAACCCTTGCATTCAATTCAGATCCAATCCCACTTTGATTTTTCTGCCACACCAGGACAAAGGAGTTGGCTAGAATGCTTGAAGGTTCCTACAGGTCATTTTAATGAAGCGATATTTACATTAAAAAGAAAAAAACAAACAAACCTCAATTGGAGCCCTATTGCACTAAAAAAGTCTTACCTGGAACCCATTAACTATATTATCCTATTTAGGAGAGAATCTTTTTTTTTTTTTTTTTACCAAATTGTCGTCTATTTTTTCTCTGCTTTATTCTCACGAGAAAGGCTTACAAACATAAAACAAAATCTTTAATAACTGCCATCCAGTTCTTGCAGAAAAACCTTACAAATAAAGCAAACATTTAAAACAAAGCATGGGAGGGTTGGGGTTATAGCTCAGTGTGTATAGCGCTTGTCTAGTGTGTATGAGGCACTGGGTTTGATTCTCAGCATCGCATATCAATGAATAAATAAAATGAATGTCCAAGGACACTAAAAAATATTTTAAAAATCTTTTTTGAAAAATGACGCATGGAAAAAAAAATGATAAGGTGAAGAGGGAACCCTGGCACTGGGAATGTGAACAGGAAGCTCGAAATTTAGGGCTTTATTTTCAGATCTATGAAGAGTTAAGCTGGAGGATAGGGTTAAGGATTTGAGACACTGCTTCCCATACATTTAAAAAGCTTTAGTGATTAGGAACTGGGCCCCTACAAATCATAGCTCTGTCATGCAGGAACACAACACATGGAGTTGGGTTCTACCCTGATTATCCCAGTCTTCACCACACAATATAGGGAGATGCTGAGCTACTGGCACATGATGCCCATATAGGCATCAATGGAACAGGATGCCCAGGATCTCAAAGGCTGACCACTAGACTGGTCAAAAGGGACTGAGGGCTAAGCTGCCACAGAGAAACCCTCTGGACGGCAGACTCTGGCAAGGACCATGAGGAATCCCCAGCCACAATTTCCACTTCCCGCCTTTGCTAGTCCCACCGGCTTCAAAACTGCCTCCGTGCCCAGCCTCAAAATGAAAATGAACACTCACCATTTCTCGGTTTTGTATACAAGTGAGCTACAGCACAGAAACCTGGGGCTCCTGAGCATACAGGAGGGAGTCTAGAAAAGGATTCCAAGAATGAAGGGCACCAGACACAAAGACCAGTCCGAATGTGGAAGCCCACCCTCTGTTCACTGGCTAAGTGTGATTGGACAGTCCTCACCCAAGTGCCTGGTTGGACAGGGCTTCAGGCCCCGCCCCCAGACGGAATCTTGCGAGCCTACCTTCTAAATGACAGTAGATTGCATCCAACTGGGTGGCTGGGGAACGTCAAAAAGGCAGTCAATATAGGTAATAAATGATGGAGTCAGAAAGATGGGGGTTAATTCAGGAGGAAATGAAATGCCAATACCTCCAGAGCACTTCTCCCTCTGCCACCTTTTGCCAAGGTGACCTTCCTCCGGGGAATTGTTCCTCCCTGCAGGTAGTTATAGGAGGTATTAATGCCTCCTGGGCCACTAGCTTCCTGCCTGGATCATTCCACCTTTGGCCCACCTTCTGGTCACTGGTCATGTAAGGAGGATGCAGGGAGGAGAGGCCATGAGAACAAAGGAATTCTAAAATGTATAAAAGTGGCAGGACACCACCACTTCCTCCGACACCCACTCTGGGACCTCTTCTCTGCGGAGAAGTCTATTTCTGTTCTATACTTTAAATAAAACTTGTTTTCTATGTTTGTCTTGGTTTCTCAGTGTTCAATGTTCACATCTGGGAAAATGGAAATCGGCCCTAATTGATTCTCATCACAGGTGTCACCACCCGGGAATGAATGAGATCAGAATGACAGGTTCTGGGATGATCATTTTTTGTTGTTGCAAGACTAGGGAGTGGACATATGGGCACTCTACTACTCTACTACTGAGCCCTCCCACTATATGTATTATATATATGTGTATATATATATTCTGATAACTTCTCTCTCATATATATATATATATATATATATACACTTTTTTTTTTTTTTTTTGGACAGGGTCTAAAATTCTCCTGTGATGGCTTCTCAAGTAACTGATATTACGGGTATGCACCACCGCACCTGGAATTCTTTTTTTTTTTTTTTCTTTTGCGTTGCTGTGAATTGCATACAGTGCCTCAGGATGGAGTTATTTTAAGGCAGTTTCCTCCCAATAGTGAGTTCTAGCCCAGACAGTGGTGTATTTATCTATTTCACTGTATATAAGGTCAAATCAATTTGCAAACATATATCTGTATATATTATTCATATATGGAAATGAAATGATGACAGTTGCTTTGAATTTTATTTAACTTTTCTGCTGTCCGGTCTTACGGGAAACTAGCTTGAGCTTTGAACATGTCAGCAATTCCCTGAGGCAGGAATGTCTAGCCAAAACAAAAAAGAGAATAAAGTGTAATCGTAAATTTTCTAGTATTCACTAATTATTAACATGATTAAAAAGAACAGCTGAAATGAATTTTAATAGCTTTAACAACTATATCTAGAATATTATTATTATTGCTCGAGTCAACTAAGGCTTCGGCACTAATGCAGTGGCCCACAGAACAGTCTCTTCCAGTACTCGGCGCAAACCCGAGGTCTCCGAATCCCTCCGGCCCCCCGCTGCCCGACGACCAGCCCCGGGTAGGCTTCCTCCAGCCTCAGCCACTCCGCAGAGGCACTGGCCAGGCTCCGCGCGTCCCACCCAGCAAGGGCACCTACTCCACTTCCCGGGTTAACCCGACCGGTGCAGAGGTACCAGAGCAACGATGGTGATGAGGCGGGCCCCAGACCCTCCTGTGAAAAGCCGGAAATGCAGTTTAAGAGGACATTTTTCCGCCTGGCCCCACCCACCCACTCGGCCCCTCCCAGACCCGGCCTCTCGCCCCGCCCCCGCCCTGGCCACGCCCGCATTCCGCCCCTCTGAGTGCGCAGCTCTGCGCAGGCCTGGGAGCACTAGGAGCCAGGACTATCCCGAGGCAGACCCGGAGGTTCTCTGTATGGAGGCTGTAGATTGTGTAGTTGCTCAGAGTCGGAGATCGACGTGTGGCACCCTTGCCCGGGTCCTGCCAGATGTCTGCCCTGAGGCTGCGTGGATGACTCCCTTTTAAAGGTTTCCTCCTTCTCCCAGCTTCTCTGGCCTTGCAGGGAGCACAGCAGATCCAACCGGAGAGGTGCGTTTTCACGGAACCTGGGCTCTGTCCTCCTTGGCCAGTTGTCTACTTTGCAGATCACCCCTGTGCAGTCACCCCTGCATACTGGCGTGGCGACCTTGACTGGTCTCATGATTTCTGGGGGCTCTCTCCTCCCGTATTTCACTCCAGGGGAAAATACGTGCCTCCCAAGTGGGTATCTCACTCCATTCCCTTTCCTGGGAAGGCGTGGGCAGAGGGATCAGGAGAAAAAACATGGGTAGAAACTGAAAGAAACAAGGAAATAAAGAGAAAAGAGAGGGACCCTTATAGGGAAGTGAAGGATGCTGAGGTATTTGTAATAGTAAAAGTGAAAAAAGAAGACAATATAGTGGGGGAAAAAAGCAAAGGGAAAGATTTAGAATCACTGTCTCCAGAGAGATGAAGAACAGTGAAGGGGGAGGGGTTTTAGGCAGTGGGAGGAGAGAAGGAGTGTTCTTTCTCTAGGACAGAGCAAGGTACTGGGACGAAAGTGACAAAGAGATCCCAGGGCGGAGCACTTAAGGGAGAAAGCCTAGGGCAGTAGAGTTCCTGAGCATGGGGACAGTTGGCTGCAACAGGCAGGGCACAGGGAGAGTATGGATGGGAGAAGAGTGGGCCAAAATATATGATTTTGGACAACTGAAAGACTGGGATAAAAGACTGACAAGAGAAACAATTTTCAAAAATGGGGAAGAATCAGTGGAGAATAAAGAAAATGTATATATACACAGTGGACTATTCCTAGCTATAAAGAAGAATGAATTGTGGCATTTGCTGATAAATGAATGAGAACTGGATAATATCCTGCTAAGTGAAATAAGCCAGACCCAAAAAACAAAGGTCAAATGTTCTCTCTGATATGTGGGTGCTGATCCATAACAAGGGAGGGTAGGGAAGGAAAATAGAGAAGTTCATTGGATAAGACAAAGGGGATTGATGGTCATGGAAGGGGGATGGGAATAAGAAAGACCGGAGATTATATGACATAGCATTCACTTGCTCATATATGAATACATGACCAGTGTGACTCCACATGATGTTCAACCCCAAAAATGGGATCAAAATTGTAATGGGATGTACCACATGCATGTATAATATGTCAAAATACACTACTGTCATGTGTATCTAAACACAACAAATAAAAAAAGAAAGGAAAGAATAGAGGAAAGAAGTGGAGAAACCGAAGGAGAGGGAAGGGAAACAAAATGAGGAACAGAGACCTGGGGTGGGGAATGAAACTCGAGAGTGAAGGTGAGAATGACCGGTGTACAGAATGAGGGAGGGGAAAAAGTAATAATGAAGGGCTGGGCACGGTGGTGCAGGCTTGTGATCCCAGCAACTTGGGAGCCTGAGGCCGGGGGACTGCAAGTTCAAAGCCAGCCTCAACAAATTGAGGCACTAAGCAACTCAGTGAGACCTCATCTCTAAATAAAATACAAAATAGGGCTGGGGATGTGGCTCAGTGGTCAAGTGCCCCTGAGTTCAATTCACAGTATCCCCCCAAAAAATAGGTAATGAAGAAAGAGGGGCATCCAGATTCTAGAAGAATGGAAGCTGATGGAATGTGGCTGATGAAGTTGTGATATATTGATTTGTCTTAATAATCAAATAAATTCAGATTTGGGGCGGTTTAACTGTAGAGGTGAGGAAGAAAATTACAGAACGACTACCTGTGAGGTTTGTGTATTTTAAAAATACTGGGATTACAGGATAGCTTCTTTGTTCAGCCGGGAGGCAGTGACCGAATTCCTGGAGTTGGGGTCATCTTTGTCCTTTTCCCTGAGCTGTGGAGTGGTGTCTGGACTGTCTGAGGCAGGAGGGACAGGGTTCTTCCCTCTGTAAGGTTAAATGCAACATGAGCACTCAGCACAGAATTCTTTAACTCTTGTCACCTAAATGTGTGGCGGTGTCTCCCTATCGGCAGAACAGTTCTGTGTCACATGCCAACACAATGTTCTCTAATTTATTCGGATCTGGCAGTCACTTCTAGGAGATAGATAGCATCAGTTGCCGGTTCAGGGCTTCTGTCCCACAGTTTTGTCCCTACTTCAGATGCCAGTACCTTGTCCCAGGTTAGGACCTGAACTTCTCACTTAGCAACTATAAATTAGGACTTTCTATTCAAACCCTATTAATAACCTAGAGGGGTCACAACCCTGAGGAAGAGAATTTACTTATGCATGAGTATTCGTTATTAAAACATGAAACTGCCAGGCCTGGTGGAGCATACCTCTAATTCCAGCAGCTTGGAAGACTGAGGCAGGAAGGTCACAAGTTCAAAGCCAGCTTCAGCAACTTAAGGGGCTGGGGATGTTGCTCAGTAGTTAAGTGAACCTAGGTCCAATCCCTGGTACCAAAAAAAAAAAAAAGAAAGAAAGAAAAAAAATAAAGATACAGAGGTACAGACAGATGGAAGAGTAATACTAGATGATTAACTGAACTTTAACATGGGGATTTTGGGAATGATGGGTGAGAACTGAGTCAAACAGTTGGACACCAAGGGAAAATTCTGCCAAAGAACTGGTGAGTAGTGGAGAAAACACATGCATTTTGGTGAATAGAGATGAGGTTCTGTTTTTTGATTGTGTGTGTAGTGGAAACACTTTGGAGGAGATCTTGCTCAACCTGCCTGCTCCTGTCTCCGGTCTTGTGTCCTCTACTTGGTGTTGCCTGCGTTGGGAGTCTCCCTGCCCCTGACTTCTGCCAACCCCAGTCAGTACACAAAGCATGTGGCATCCTTCCTCCACAGCATGATTGATTTTTAGCACAAGAAAATTATTTTGGTCATTGTCCACAGGTGGTGTCCTTTGAGTTTCACTCTTCCATCTATATGGTAAAGTATTATATAAATTACATTTCTCTCTATAGACACATCTCCATTTATGTTACTCTAACATACTTGTTTAAAACCTACCTTTGATTCTCTTCTGCAATTCTGCAGTGACCTCTTTCAATTGAGATTCCTCATCCAGCCTCATCTCAGAGTGTAACTTTTAGTCTTCTGTGACCTCATCTTTGCAAAGTTTAGCATGAACCTCTTCTCCACCCTGTCTATATCTGTTTCTGTCTGGGGTCTCAGATTCATTGTCTTCCTTCAGCAAAGAATGGAAGTGGAGGAGACAAAGAGACTAAGAAAGCATCAGGTTTATTGCAAGAGTAAATTAACCAAGTAACAGATTTGTCAGAAGAGAAGGGTTCCCAGTGCTGGAAGTCTGATAGGAAAGTGTTCAATTGTTCTTTTGATAGGTTTTGGGCCTTCCTCCTTTTTCTCTCTCCTCCCCTCTCGATGCTCTCCATATTGTTACTCATTGGTATTCTCTGTGTCCATGTGTCTATTTTAGTGTGTTGGTTCCCCCATTTATGTCCACAATTGTTGGATTCTCTGCTCATTTCCACGAGCACTTTTGTCAGCTAAGAACCTGACCTTATTGGTGGACCCTCTTAGTGTTCTTGTCACAGGAAAGTGGGGGGCGCTAAACTGCCAAACCTCACTTCTTGAGTTCTGATGAAAGAAAATTTAAAGTCAGACACCAAACACCATGCCAGAGAACTTTATTGTAGGTGAAAGTAAAGTGAAAGCAAAGTGAGGCTTAAGCAAAGAGCACTCTAAAGAGAGCAAGGGACCATCTTGGGGCAGAGAATGACAAAGGAGAAAATGCTGTCTCCAAATTTATTACTGTTTGATGTTTACCAGAAGAACTGGGGACCACCTTCTGTACTCTTTGCCAATAGGATGTTCAACTGCTCCTTCACATCAGACAATGGAGTTTTTGACCTCAGTTGGTGCGCTCCAGAATGGCCATCCTGTTCGGGGGACTTCATCTACAAGTGAATCCCATGCTATTGTGCGCTGCCATCTTACGTTCAGTTGGTAAATGCATAACGTGTCCTGAGAGTGACAAAGATTCCCTCATTTATTAAATTCTAGACTGGCTCCTCTGAGCCCTTTTTGGGTAAGGCCTCAATCGTGAAGTCTGTGAAGATAGTTTGTAAAAGCTCAAGGCTCTATCATCTGTGCATCACCCCAGTATCCACTTCCAGTGCACATCTGGGTAAACTGAAGTTTGTATAGAAACTCCTGTTTGTTCCCCCAAACACCTGAAGGTAGGATTCTTATCTCCTTTCCATTTATGGGAGATCAGAAACCCAATTTCCAAAAGCAGTAGTTAACCCTGATGAGTTTCACATAGATCTGCCCACATGCTACTTTGTAAATTTTTACTTTCTCAACGCTAACTTCTGGTCACCTTCTCTTTTATCTTCTCTTTAAAATAATCAGTCACCTCTGTCGAAACTGAAGTTCAGTTTACATCACTCTTTTTCCTAGTACAGTAACATTTTACTGAATAAATATTTTTCTTTTTTTTAACAAATTTAATGAATAGCTGTTTTTCTTTCACAGATTATTCACCACATGTTTTGGGCTGGTAAAGGGGCCTCTGCCTTGCTTTTAGTATATGATTTTTCCTGTTATGAGATGGCTCTGTACTGAATATTTTTAAAAACATGATATTAAACATTTTATCTAATCTCCTCATTTCCAAGCCATTTGCAGTTAGGCAAGGCCACAACAGGCATTCACAAATGAATCACTTCCAAGCAAAGCATAGGAGTACCAGTATCCGACCTGGATCGTTCTCCAAATACTTCAGGTAGAAGGTGGTAGCACCACCGATAGCCTAGGTCTTTGAGACACTCTGGAGTACCATGCATGTGTTACTGACCTGAATGAAAGGGTGAAAGAGAAATAAGTCCTGTGACAGCACTGAGACAGTTCATCATTTTTAATGGTGGTCCTTGAAACTTCTCCATCTTTCCTGACCACATGGAATGAAGTAATTAGACACACTTAACCTGAAATGATTAAAATGCATTTTATGGCACAGTCTTGGAAATGTGTGAGGAAAACATGCACACATGTATGGAGAAGAGAGATAAATGATAAGTGCATAAATTTGCGGATACAGTACCCCCAAATGCATTGTAAGTAGAAGAAAATGAGCACATGCAAAAGATAAATGAAGTAGTAATTGGAGTATTCCAGGATTCAGTAGAATTGGAATGTTACCTGGGTTTAGTAAACAGTTAAAGCCCTCTGTGTGGACATGGCTCTCTCTGCTTTTCGTCTGAATTTGACTGTCTCAAGTGAGCGCATGTGACTTTGGTGATCTCTGAATTTTCTCTTTTCAGGATTTCAAAGTCCGTGTCCTCTAGTGTCCTCCACCCATCTCACTGTTGAGTCTCTTTTAACACCTACTCCAGTCTTCAGAGCCAGGGGCTCACCTCCTTTATTCCATGCATGGAGCTGACTTTTCTCAATTTTGGCAAACAACATTTAGGAAAACAAACAGTAAAGGATCTTCCATCTTCTGTGATATGCGGCCCAGACCCTGTGGACTTGAGGGTAGCTCCCTGCTGGATTATGTTCAACTTGTATGTGGGTAGGGTTTGTCTATCTCTGTACCTTTGAGGGCTGCATCACCACATAGAAAATAATATTTGTGACCACAGGTACAGAATATCAACACCCATAAGAACTGAGAAGATTTAAAGAATGATTCTCAGAGCCTTTGATGTTAGTGTGTCCCAACCACCACATTGACATTGGTCTCTTCACACATATACTTAAAATCATGGCCTTAAATCATTCATTACTAGGTCAGAATAATTTCCTACTATTTTATCCCATTAAATTTTAAATTATTTTTTCAGCAGCAGTAAAAAATCAGACTTTCTTGCAACTGAAATCTTCTGTGGAACCAAATTTAAATCCTGTAATTTTAATCAGTGGTAAATGGTAGCTGCGAAAGCAGTGAACAAAACTGCTGGGAAACATGATTGAAGCTCCACTAACGATTGAGTGTCAGCAACAGCTTGAACAGGCAGCCTCTAAATTCTGAAGTCCAGCTGGGCAGTCAAGTTTTGTAGCTCCATTTCCAGTACATGTGGCACATGGCATTGTGATGTTCTCTCCAAAGGGCTTGTGTAGCTCTGCCACTGTGGTCCTGCTCTTTGAAGCCCAGGTAGCTTCTTTCTTGGCTTGCTAATTCTTAATTCCTGAAGTTTTGCCTAGCAGATAACCCCATGATACTGGCATCTATTATTCTTGGTGGTCTCCACTTCAGCTTGGACTGCCTTCTCACCTCTTCATGCATGATCTTCTCAAGTGCACCCCTCAGGGACTCTGATCCTGTGCACTTTGCCTGACCTGCCAGACCTTCCTTTGAAATCTTGGGGGAAGTCTCCATGATCCCCTAACTCTAGTATCCTTCATTCCTGCAGAACTAGCAGAGTGGTTGGTGCCAAAGGTGGCCAACATCTCGAGCAGTAGACTAATCTCCTGAGACCATGTTTGTAGCAGATTCTGAGTGACCGGGCAGATTAGCATGGTGTAACAACTTTGTAGACCCCTCTGTGCAAGCAATGTCCTCAAAAATCTCTTCTCAAAGAAATGTTTACTATTATACCCGTGATCCTTGTTAGATAGTAGCTAGAATGAGCAGTGAGATGCATGGTGAGGTCACAAGTGTACTTTAAATTATTTTAGGGTTATCTTTAAACTATCTTCAGAGTGGACAAGAAATCAAGTGGTGGCAGTTAATCTGTAGGAAATAAAAGCGAGAGAGTTAATAGGAAAACACCAAGAAGGAAAGGATTAATGGGACTAACTCTTGAGAGGGTTTATTGAGGTTGGTGTGAAGTTAAGAATTCTGGCCATGGGTGTCTCTGTCTGAGAAGGAAGATACCTTTAGTAGCATAGGCACACTAAGATAACTTCTGACCAGCTACTGACCCTAATGCCCACATTAACATGGGATTCACTTGTAGACAAAGTCCCCCAAAATAGGATGGCCACCATCACAGTTCTGTAGTGCACCAACTAAGGTCGAATTAAAATGCTTAATGAAGGAATATCATTAATGTTTCAAAGGTGGTTATTTTCCCCATATTATCAGGTAGGGTACTATAGAAGGACATAATATTTCATCATAAACTCTTTTGCTCTCATGATTTATTTAGGCACCCTTTAATAATATCAAACATTTGCTTGTCCTAAAACTAAAATGAATACACTTATACTCGTCTAGTTATTTTCATAATCTTGATTTTGCTGGATACATTCTAAAGGCATAAAATATATATTGTAAATATATAAATATATTGTATAATATATATAAAGGGATAAGATGTAAAAATATTTTGGTTTGAGGGATTGAACCCAGGGACACTACAACACTGAGCCACATTCACAGCATTATTATATTTTATTTAGATACAGGGTCTTACTGAGTTGCTTAGGGCCTCACTAAGTTACGAAGGCTCACTTTGAATTTATCAACCTCCTGAGCCACAGGAATTTACAGGCCTGTGCCCTTGTGCCCAGCAATGTTTTTAAATTATTTCTGACTAAAATCATCTAAATGAACACAGTGAACAGTGAACTTTTCTTTGATTTTGGAATGGGGGAGGACTTTTTAAACATGGAAGTGAGAGATGGAATTGCAAAAAGATATTAGATTAGACTTATAAATATTTTTAAATGACATTTCAAGTGTTATAAACAAATGGAAATACGAGAAAGGGTTAACAGACTTACTTATCAATACTCTTAAAAATGAATTTAAAAAATCCTAAAACCCACTGATAAAAATGAGTAAAACTTACTTACATTTGAAAAAAAGACCTATAGACATACATACCAAAGAAATCAAGGTTGAAACTGGATGTCACTTTATATGTCAAATTTTCAATTTTTGTTGTTGTCAGGGTTTTTTGTAGCAGAGATGGAAAACAGGGGCATTTAACCACTGAGCCACATCCCAGCCCTTTTTAAAATTTCCTTTTGATACAGATTCTTGCTAAATTGCTCAGGGCCTCGCCAAGTTGCTGAGACTGGCTTTTAACTTGTGATTCTCCTACCTTAGCCTCCCAAGCCACTGGATTACAGGGATACCCCATGGTGCCCAGCTGTTATCTGTTTTAAAAGAGGAGTATTAATGACAAGAAAAGATAACTCAGTTCTTTTCTCTTGTTTTTTTGTTTGTTTGTTTTTCCCTGAAGCTTCCCAGAAGGAATTGGGATGCTTTTTCATTTCCCATTTCTTATGGGGATGATTGGGAAATAATCAGTCTGTAAAACTGTCTATTTGCAGTATAGTTCTTCACTTTTATAATTTTCTCCACTCTCTTATAGTTGCTTGTTTAGGGTTTTTTTCCTTTTTTCATTTCTATTTTAACAATTATTTATTTCTGTTTGTTGCAGTACTGAGCTTGAAACCCAGACTTGTGATATGCATTTTTACAGTTTATTTAACTGGAAGTAAAATACTATTTTAAAGTTTATACTATTTTTCTATTTTTTTCACTTTCTTTCCATTATTCTCTTTTTGACTAAGTTTTATTGGTGTATGTCACCTTTCTGTCCCCCTTCTGATCTTGTACATTTTTAGTTAACATAGATTAAAGCAGTTTTGTTTATAAAGATTTTGTATTGGAAAGCACTCTGCCTTGCATACAAAAATATGCTTTAGGAAGGGAAACATCTCTAAAGCATAAGTCAAAACCAAAATACCAAAGGCTGAATGTTTTCTCTGATATGTGTATGATAAATCACAAGGTAGGGGAAGCACTAGGGAAGAGTACTTTAGATTAGGTAGAGAGGAGTGAAGGGAGAGGAAAGGGTGTGTGTGTGGGAGGATAGTAGAGTGAAACAGATATTATTACCTCATGTACATGTATGACTACATGACCGATGTGATCCTACAACTGTAAAACCAGAAAACGAGAAATTATACTCACTTATGTGTGATTTATCAAGATGCATACATGCATTTTACTGTCAAGCATAACTAATTAGAACAATTTTAAAAATAATTTTAAAAAAACTGAAAAAAGGGAAAAATCCATTTCTCCATTACTACTCTAAAAACATAAAATGAGGGTTTGTTTTTTTTTTTTGTCCCAATCAGTTTAAGACCAGCATTTGGTTTCTGAAATAGAAAATATACAGGCTCAATATTGGCTCATTAAAGATTGTATTTTATACATATATAGTCTATAAGACTAATCTGATAGCATATATGTTTATTTACATTTGGGCAACTGGTACGTAATGATACTAACTCACCCAATAACAAATAGTAAGAGAACAGATTGTTAGCACAAGTATTTTCCACTGAATATTTGTCTAAATTTCTGTTTTTACAAGTTTATTCACTGTTTATAATCAATCTTCATGACTGAGGTACTGCCAGCTGTTATTGGGACAGACACTGGATAAGGCTATAGGCTTTCTTTTTTTATTATGAAATGTATACACAGGTAGAAGAGTGCATAAAGCATGTTTATTTACTAAATGTAAAAGGAACATTCATATACCTACAGAAAATACAACTTCCAAAAGAATGTGACCAGCTTCTTGAGAAGCATTGTTCAAAATTTAATAAATCTTTGTTATCCCCACAAAGACAGTACCATCCGTAGATTGCATTAATTTTAAAGGTAATGTAGAAAAGTAATTAAAGGTGAGTCTTGAGTGGCTCTGATTGCTACACTGTTGCTGTCACTGAAATTCCATGACCTTCACTGGAAGGGCTTGCACCTCTCAGCTTTTCTTATCTGTATGTAGTACAATTTGTACTACATAACTCCTGAGGGTTGTTGTGAAGATGAAATGGTGTACCTGTGATATAAAGCACAATGTTTGGCACATAAAACATAATAGGGTTTACCTTTCTTCTGTTTTAAATCAAAGCCCTGTTAACTGAGTGTGGGGGCACATGCCTATAATCTCAGTGACTGGAGGCTGAGGCAGGAGAACCTCAAGTTCAAGGTGACTCTTGAAAAAATACTGATACCCTGTCCCCCCCCCAAAAAAAAAAAACAAAAAACTGAGAATGTAGTTCCATAGTAAAGGACTTCTCAGTTCAAAAACTACTAATAACATATATGCATAGATTATTATATATAATTTACATTATATAAAAAAATATATATATATATATCCTGTGCTAGGAATATGAAATTAAAAATTACCTATGAAGAAAGATCAACTGAATGAAAAATTTCTTCTTACAGGACTACAAATAACACCCTTCAATATAATTTTGTGAAAACAGTTGATTTTTAAGGAGCTGATGGTAAGTGATGGATTTTTTAAAATGTTCAGTAAGTGTAAAGATGTATTTCAGTTATAGAATGAGGCATGGCAGAGTGAGACATAGATGTAATTCAGGTAGAGTGCCCCCTGCTAGATTTTGGATTAATATTAATTATAATTTACCAGTTTTTTTTTTTTTTTTTCTACTGAGGGCTTGGATCCCCTCATCATGGTTACATGTGCAACCTTAAACATGGACTTCTTCAGCACAAGGAAATGTAGCTCAGCAAACTGCAATGGAAAATCAGTGCACAAATCCACACCATGGCATTGAGGTATTTCTAAAACACCGTTTCCAGTTCAGTTTCAAGATAGCATTATGGGGACAGCCCTTTATTGTTGGAACCATGTTGCACTAGTCCCTACTCTGCACACTGCAGGAGTGATCAAACTGCATAAATTGGGAATAAAGAAATGTTAGGTTAATGAAAATATGATCATGTATCATGGGACTGGGTTTGTAGCTCAGTGGTAGAGTACCTGCCTAGCCCTTGTGAGGCACTGGATTTGATCCTCAGCACTAAATGAAAATAAATAAATATAAAAAGTATTGGGGCTGGGGAGATAGCTCAGTTGGTAAAGTGCTTGCCCTGCAGGCACAGGGCCCTGGGTTAGATCCCCAGCACCGCCAAAAAAAAAAAAGTATTCATTTACAACTAAAAAAAGATTAGATACCACTTTGGGTCAAATATCATAAATAGATTAAGCTAAAAAAAAATGTGACAGGTACAGTTTTGCCTCTCAATTTCAAGTTAGGAGGAAAATATTTTCATTTTTATCTACATACTTTTGATATTTCTATGATCAGCGGAAAATAATTAAAGGCCTACTCTGGTCACACATGAGGACACTGGAGATAAAGTAATTTAATAAGTAACTCAATAATAACTAAAATGACTCTAAAATAATAAGAAATGACTCTTGTATTGATACATGCTAATATCTTATATTGCCACAAAATGAACTCAATGTGGTATGTAAAATATTATGTAAAGATGTTTTTTACTTATTTAATTAATATACATTGGAATTCACCTTAGGTGTACCTTTAAATGTATACAGTGAAACATTTTAAAAATAATTTGTTTTCATTGTCTAGTAAATAATAGTAATAGTATTCATGCTATTAAAAACAAACTTGGTACATTTGAAGAATTAGGAAAAAGAAAATTCTTGAATCTACCACTGTGAATATCTTTTGAAATTCTACTAGTTTTTTATGTGTCCTTGTTCAGTTCCTTAACCATTATCATCAGAGTACATAAACTTCATTTTTAAAAATAATGTTTACAAATAATAACAGAGATGAGAGGAAGAGAGTTGTATTTGGGGGGGCAGGGACCTGGAAAAATATCATTATTTTCAGCTATCAATTTTTCATTTATAACCTTTATATTTCATTGCACAAATATCTCTGTTTATGTAAAGTGTTCAGTAGGTTTGTCTGATATCTTGATTTTCATAAGTAACAAGTTAAAATGGGTAACTTCTTTATATCACATTTTCCCACTGAAGAATAATCCTAGAAGAAATACATATTACACTTAACCATTTCATAGAAGCCAACACTATATTGATTGTTTGACCACCTAGAAAAATGAGTGGATTAGTGCATTTAATGACATCCTTACTTTTGTCTATTTAACTAATATAAGTCACATGAAGTAAAAGACATTTGGATTCATTTTACTTTAAATTTATGAGTGCTCATTATCTATATGACAATTTTGGCACCATGTACATGACTTATAAACAGAAGCATGTATGCAGATGTAAGATACAATACACAGGTATGCACACATGTATGTAAATCTGAGAGAAAACAAAAATTAAAGAACAATTTTAAAATTTTAAAAAATTTCAATGGCACCTATGTTTTTACCTTAATTATGTTAACAGTTTCAAGGTGATAACTCCAAGTGGACAAATCATGGAAAACTTAAAAACATTTCCATAACCAAAGTATGGAATTGTCCTGAGGTAATAAAATATTTTATTATTCAGTTCCTTGAAGCCTATTTATAGTGACAGGTGGTTCATAACAAGTGAATGTTTACTTGATAGTAAAATAAATGTAAATGATATATCTGGATTCAGGAGAGAAATAGTGATTTAGATCAACAATTGAATCTGATTTTAAAACAGAGATAAAGAAGCACAAAATTGGAAAATTCTTCATGGAAACTAGTATGGGGAGAACAGCAATGGCCAGATTATAAAGTGACTTCCAGATTATAATAGAGAAATAAAATAAATGCCGTTTGTAGATTTAGAAAACTGACAAAAGTTGTTTCTACACCTGACACAAGAAAATTGATGAGAAACTAAAAATAAGTGCTGGGATGTAGCTCAGTGATAGAATGTTTTCCTACCATACATGATATTCTGGGTTTTATCACCAGCACTGCAAAAGAAAACCTAAACTATGAATAAGTGACAATGTTTTACTAAGCTCACCAGACAAAAAATATTAGAAGATAGTCAAAAAGCTTGTACTAGAGGACACAGGAACCTAAAAATGATATATGTCCCAAATAATTTATCCCTGAAAACTGTGTTAAATTAGTAAAATTAAACCAATATTTTTGCATCATTTCCTGAAATACATGTGTGGGTTAGTGAATGTGAAAGTGAAATCCTTGAGTTTGCAGATATAGTGTCCCCACCATCATGCATACTTTTCCTCAGGAATCTCAGAAGTATGGAGGAGATGGGGTGGAAGCCTGATAATGCTTTCCACCTAAAGCTCATGTGGAGATACCACAATTCACTGCTGGAACTCAAGATAGTTCTCACATTAGACCTATAGAACAAAAGACATAAAGTGCAATAAAATAATATATAAGCCTGGGACATAGAAAAAAACACTACAGTTGAGATCATGGAAATGAAGTTCCTGAATCTCTGCACACTTCATTTTACCCATAAATCAAATCTGCAACATACAAGACTGTTTAAAATACACTTCAGCTAGTGTAAAGAGCAGGAGCAAAGTTCTCCCAAAATGGATGAAGGGATTGCATCCAATCCCTTGGACTAGCTACAGTACTGCATATGCAATCGGTATATCTCTAAATTCAACATCCCTGATACACATTGGCATAGAGCACGGTGAAATGTGAGAGAGACAGCAGTTCTGTAAAGAACAAAGGGAAGATATAGAAAATCTGGAAGAAAACATACATATCATGCAAGGAGTTTAGAATTTTCTAGTGCTCAGATTTCATTCCAGTGACAAATGTTAATCCCAACTTTATTCTTGTCTAGGATGACACAACCCCATACTTTTAGGCTTAGAGAATACTGTCCATCGGTACTGCGAATTTTAGTTGTTGAACGCAATATTTTGCAATATATATAAAAAGTATTAATAAATTATGTCAGACACATGTCTTCTTCAGGCTTCTGTAATTATATGTAGTATAAAGATAATAAATTTAACATATACATCAGAAAATATTATATATATATATATATATTGTCATTTTAATAGAACCTACTGTTTAATCCTTAAAAGTTTCAGAAAAGCAAGCAAATCACTTATACAAAGAAGGCACTGATGGCTTATTCCTTAATGGTAGCAAAAATGTGAAAATTAAAAAAAAATGTGAAGTAGGTTTCAACTGACTGAATACAGATGAGAAAGAAGACTCTTAAAAAAGAAAAAAGGAGTCCTCTTTATCATCTGAACTCAGGGATACTTTGTCAATAAGCCAAATCCTCAGCTGCTGGGGTCCAGCCCTAACAGGAGTCCATGGGTTCCACACAGGTAACGGGGCGGGTAATGGATGGAGAATGAAAGACACAGACTCTAGTTCTGGTGAAATCACTCCCACTTTATTCTGGGGAAGGCTGGGTTTATATACATTTTTCTTCAGGCTATAATGGCAGTCTTGTGGTTAATGAAATAAAGAAGTTTCCAAAGCATAGGCAGAAATTGTTCTTAACAAGGAACCAAAAAATTATGAGAAAACAGTAACCTTACAGATTATCCTTACCTAATCACAATTATTTTAAGAATATCTAAGTCAATGAGCTAATACAATGTTTATTTCCTTAATATCTAAACTCTATGTGACCTAAGACTATTCTTATTACTCTCATGGTTAAAGCGATAGACAAGTAATCTCATGTGACCATCTCTACTAGGTCCATTTGGTTAATATCTAAATTGCTGAGTTAAGGGCTACAGGAGGGCAGAGGTCGCAGTGGTTCTCGTGGCCAAGTTTTTTTACTGAATAGATTACATTGTCTTATGTAGCTCTTTTTTCCAGAACAGGGCATTTTGCACCAACGTTTATTATAGGGGTGACCTATTCTTTGTAGGAAAGAAGGAATGTTGTGAAACCTTATTCTTTTACCCCACCACCACACATAAACAAAACCATCATTAGGATTTAACCAGCCTGTTGGAGACAAAGGCAGATCTATAACTGTTTTCTCCAGAGGCTTTCAGGGACTCATTGCACGGTTGCAAAATTATTTTTAACTTTGTTAGTGGTAAAGACCCATTATCTTTCAGATTGTAGGTAATATTTTCTGGAATTTTTGTTGTATTCCCCGCATCCCCTTAAGCAATCCGTTCAGACTGAAATGAGTAATATATTATCAGAAAAATACAGCAGAAAAAATACCATGCTCCAGAGCAAAACATCCGACAACTCCCTTTAGGATGAGCCTTTGCAAACATCCTCCAGAGGATCTTTGTCAAGCACTGGATGGAATTCCAGACGCCCCCGCACTCAGCCCTTTTTTATTTTGAGGCAGGGTCTCACCAAATTGAAACCCTTGATAAATACCAAGAGACATGGCATCTATGGGGAGTAGTGTCTAATCACATGGTATTGAATGTACTCTTTGCAACATTCATTCAAAAGAGACGGGAAACACATAAAAGCAGTAACAACAAACACCAATTAGATGGGAGAATATGAATTCCAGAGTTCTCATGTGTAAAAATCAAAAGAAATTTCTGATCTCATGATATGTAGAGAATACAATGATGGTTACCTGAGTGCAGGGAGTAGAAAAGTGAAATTCAAAGGGAGTAAGATGTATCTAAAAAAATTAGCTGTGGGGATCTATTACATATTAGTATGACTACAGCTGTTAATAATATTGTAACATAAGTACAGGTATTCTTGATGTTTTAACCAAAGCAATGAAAGTATTTGTGGCAAAGCATATGTAACTTATTGATTTGATTACATTATAACAAAATTACTTTATTATATAATTAATGATGTATATGATTATATATTATTTAAACATGTAAATTATATAAATTTATTATAAATATGATATACAATGTATAATATGTTCATGTATGGAAAATTAACTCTTCCAAAATTATAATTTCCCAAATTTCTTAATTTGAACCTGGTTTTAACACATTGTATAATGAACCTTGAAATACAATTTATACTTGCTTCAATAAAATTTCAACCCACACACAAATGGTTAAAAATAAATCTGTATGATGACATGGATTGACCAAAGTGAAAATGCTAACGTCCTAAAACTGGTAATAAAGAACAATTGTTTTCTTCCCTGTAACAATATATAACTCCTTATTTGAAGTTTGTGAAACATTGTTTATATGATCTGGTTAGATATGCCAAGAAAGGTATTAGTGACATTTAGAGGTATTCAAAAACTAGTCTGGAAATATTGGTTCACAGTGAACATGTTATACATTTTATTTTATTAGCATACTTCGTTATTTCTTTCTCTAAGGAAGTCATTTAAAGTTTATTGCTTCAACTTCTATGACATCTTGAAATTTAGTGAACCAGTTTAGGTGAAATCAATATAGGTGTTTAGGTGAAATCAATATAGGTGTCACAAATCTTGATTCTTTTTGAGTTTCTATGAAATTTTTAAAAAAATCACAAAACAATGGTAGGTATTGAAGAGACGCTCCTTAACTGGGAGAAAAACAAAGGTCGTTTTGTGATGAACTAATTGCACCATTAAGGAGAATGAACATTCAGGAAAAATGAATGACATTAACACTTCATACAGAGGGAGGCATTCTTTTCCAATCTGCACAAGTGACTTTGAATTTAAAAGAAAGTTTTGTACTTCTAAAATATCTCCAATTTCTCATTGAATCTTCAATTTTCATCTACACAGGCCTTACAACTACTTTTAGACAAATTAAATTTATTTCAAACTGACAAAGCAAACATATAGGGGTAAACACACAAAAATATGGTGTTGCATGAGTAACAAGGAAGTAGAGAATGAATTGGCACGCTGAGATTTTAAGTCAGGAACCATGATATTTTGGAGAAATTAGTTTTTAAAAAGGTATTCAAGGTTTCTAGTTTCCTAGAAATTCTTGAGCAATCATGAAATTCTCCTTCAGTTAAATAATTTCCTGTTCTCCTAAAGAGAACATAAGGCATAAGGAAACATGCATTCACATACACACACACACAATTGCTACTTCCATGGTTCTTACCCCTAAAATTTACAATAAAGTTCACAACATTTGCATAAACAAATTATTTTAAATCAAATCCAACATTTGTGAAATGAAGGGGTGTCAACAAAACACCTATGATTATAGGATAAATTTTTGAAGTAGTAATTTAAGATTCATAAATTTGGGTTTATTATATTTATAAAGTTCTTATAGCTGTATTAATTTCCCAGTAAGTACAAAAAGGGGAAATGACTAAAGTATAATTTATGGAAATAATAATCTCCATGTAATTTAAGTTTAATTTCACTGCCTTAAAGATTAAGAAAAATGTCATTACAAAATTTATCCAACAGTATCTTTACACTATCTTTTACCTAGAACCTTTAATCATATGTGATTTAATACCTGACAGTTAATACTTTCAGAAACATTCACTGTTACTTGGTAACAAAATCATACATAATATCAACAAGGTAGTTCGAATTCAATTGTGATGTCTTCCTTCAGAGAAAAATGTAGATTAATATGGCTGGGAACTTGACTGCTAAAATTTTCCTAACATACATGAGGCCCTGTGATCAATTTCCAGCACTGAAACAACAAAAATACTCATTAATGAATCCTTTTGATATACTTATCTAGATAGAATTAAATATTCTTCATTTTTAAAGAGATTGTGTTTATTAATTTTTGACTTATGACAAAAAACTTCTCAGTGATGAGCAACCTGCACTATAATATCTGAGGATCACTTTATTTCTATTACATCAACTAATGAGGTCAGTTAAAAGAAATGCCACATTCTCCTTATTTGTAGAAATTCTCTGAAAATTTTCCCAATTTTTTTTTTTTTTTTTTTTTTTTTTTTTTTTTTTTTGTGTGGTGCTGGGGATTGAACCCAGGGCCTTGTGCTTGCAAGGCAAGCACTCTACCAACTGAGCTATCTCCCCAGCCCACATTTCCCAATTTTTGTGACTTGTTCTCAATTAAAAATATTTTGCTGTTATGTGATGCACATGTTAGACAACAATCTTTCTACAGACATTATACACATGAAGTGATGATACAGTATGAATTTTCTGGTCATAAATAAACTCCTTGATACATCATAATTTTTAGAGTTTGCTCTGTGAATTTCCTAGTGTTTAGTGAAGTTTGTGCAGTTGCTAAGTATTTTGCTAGATACTTGAAAATTGACTTCACTCTATGAATCTAGGATTGACTAAGATGTGAATAATGATTAGAGGCATTGCCCCACTCCTTACATTTTTGTGGTCTCTTTCCAGTATTAATCCTTTAGTGTTTACTAAGATGTGAGCTTCAACCCTAGTCATTGCAACATTGTTTGCATTTGAGGGTCTAAATCCAGTAGGAATTTTATGGTGTTGAGTAATCATTGGACAATACACAAAGGATTTCAAACTCAGTGAATTTATAGGAATTTTCTTTAATATGGATGTCATTGTTGAGTAAAAAGTTGAGCAATGACTAAAAACATTGACATAATCTTTAAATTTATAGGGCTTCTCTTGAGTGTGAATTCTATGGTGATTAATAGGTATGAGGTTCCATTAAAATCTTAACCACAATTTTTTTACATTTAAAAGGATTTCTCAATGCTATGATATCTCTAGTATTTATAAAATGTTAAACTTTGTATTAAAGTATTGCTGCATTTTAAAAAACAAATATAGGGCTTCTTTCCAGTATCAGTTTTTCAGTGATCAATAAGCTATGAACTTCTAATAAAAGTATTGCCACATTCATTTGATTTCTAAGGCTTATTTTCAATTAAATTCTGTGGTGCTTGATGACTAAACATTAATTCAAAATTTTTTCATTGTTTACATTTATAGTGCTTCTCTCCAATATAAATCCTGTGCTATTACTAAGGGTTGAACAATTCTTTGCCATATTCCTTATTCTTTGTATGGTCTCTGTTTAGTATGAACCCTCTGGTCATTAGTAAGGGTACAGATTTGAATAAAAGTGTTGCCATATTCTTTATACATGTAGAGTTTCTTTACAGTAACAATTCTCTGGTGAACAACAAAAAGTTTTGAGCTATGGCAGAATAAAACCTTTGCCATGTTTTTTGTTTGTTTTTTTATATTTCTAAGGCTTCCTTCTCCAAAACAAAATCTGTGGTGACCAATAAGTATTGGTATAATACTAAAAGCTTTGTATCATTCTTTCCATTTGTAAGATTTCTCTCTAGTATGAATTCTTTGGTGAACAATAAGGTTTGAGCATGTATGAAAATCTCTGCCACATTCTTTACATTTGTATGGCTTCTCTCCAGTATGAATTCTCTGGTGAACAATCAAGCTTGAGCTTTGAGTAAAAGCTTTTCTACATTCTTTACATTTGTATGGCTTCTCTCCTGTGTGAATTCTCTGGTGAATAGTCAAGCCTGTGCTTTGAGTAAAACCTCTGCCACATTCTTTACATTTGTATGGCTTCTCTCCAGTATGAATTTTCTGGTGGTGGATAAGGCCAGAGTTTGATGGAAAATCTTTGCCACATTCTTTACATTTGTATGGCTTCTCTCCAGTATGAATTCTCTGGTGAACAATCAAGCTTGAGCTTTGAGTAAAAGCTTTTCTACATTCTTTACATTTGTATGGCTTCTCTCCTGTGTGAATTCTCTGGTGAATAGTCAAGCCTGTGCTTTGAGTAAAACCTCTGCCACATTCTTTACATTTGTATGGCTTCTCTCCAGTATGAATTTTCTGGTGGTGGATAAGGCCAGAGTTTGATGGAAAATCTTTGCCACATTCTTTACATTTGTATGGCTTCTCTCCAGTATGAATTCTCTGGTGAACAATCAAGCTTGAGCTTTGAGTAAAAGCTTTTCTACATTCTTTACATTTGAATGGCTTCTCTCCAGTATGAATTCTCTGGTGAACAATCAAGCTTGAGCTTTGAGTAAAAGCTTTTCTACATTCTTTACATTTGTATGGCTTCTCTCCTGTGTGAATTCTCTGGTGAATAGTCAAGCCTGTGCTTTGAGTAAAACCTCTGCCACATTCTTTACATTTGTATGGCTTCTCTCCAGTATGAATTTTCTGGTGGTGGATAAGGCCAGAGTTTGATGGAAAATCTTTGCCACATTCTTTACATTTGTATGGCTTCTCTCCAGTATGAATTCTCTGGTGAACAATCAAGCTTGAGCTTTGAGTAAAAGCTTTTCTACATTCTTTACATTTGTATGGCTTCTCTCCTGTGTGAATTCTCTGGTGAATAGTCAAGCCTGTGCTTTGAGTAAAACCTCTGCCACATTCTTTACATTTGTATGGCTTCTCTCCAGTATGAATTTTCTGGTGGTGGATAAGGCCAGAGTTTGATGGAAAATCTTTGCCACATTCTTTACATTTGTATGGCTTCTCTCCAGTGTGAATTCTCTGGTGAACAATAAAGTGTGAGTTGTGATTAAAAGCTTTGCCACATTCTTTACATTTGTATGGCTTCTCTCCAGTGTGAATTCTCTGGTGAACAATAAAGTGTGAGTTGTGATTAAAAGCTTTGCCACATTCTTTACATTTGTATTGCTTCTCTCCAGAACGAATTCTCTCATGTTCAGTAAGGCTTGAAATTTTATTTAAAGCTTTCTTGTACTCTTTACATTTAAAATTCTTATCTTGTATATGGATGCCTGAATGGATATATTGAGAGCACTGGTAAAAGACTTTCTCACCTTCATTATCTTTGTAAAGATTCTTTCTAAAATGGGCACACTCATGTTTTCTAGGATTTCAAAAAAGAAATTTTTATCAGTTTCACAGAGTTCATTATGCTTTTAACCATTATAAATATACTGGCAATTACTTAGGGATCTATAAAGGTCTCTAAATATGTATATCCAAATTTTGATTAAGCAATGGTGAGAAAGAACAGATCTTCCCACATGTATTAAAAGACTTATTTTAGCACATGTATGAACTGTTTGTAAACTGCAGAATTTTTCTAAAGTAACAATCAAATTAGTTACAGTAATAATTTTGTTCTTCATTTTAAAAATTGTCTGCACAAAAATTTGAGTGAATATTTAAACTGATGCTACATTTCAAAATTTTTACTTATTAACTGAGGCATGGAACAGACTCCATTGAACATTTTCCAAATTTCCTTATAGAGGAAATATATGTTACCAAAAATGCTGTGGAGATATTTTTAAAAATACTTATAGATTCTCAAAAGTGACTGGCATAAACTACATTGTTTTCTGAGAAGTGATTTGCTCTTGATACTTGATGACATTAAAATTTTCATTATGGATGCTCATCACATATTTCCTATATTCATTTGGCAATTTTTTGACCTTTGCTCTCTCCCACAATTTTCCATTTTTTCTCAAAAGTAAATTTTAAATGCCATAGTTTCCATACCTTCTCTTTCTCATCTTTTGGGATAAATATTTTATTCCCTGCTCTGGAGAAAATTCTTTGGTTTCATGAGATGACATAACTGAAAGAAATCAAAATAACAAATTATTCCACTTACTAGAATGGGGTACATATACCTTGAAAATATACTAAATTATGCCAAGGTGGGAATGTCAGCAGGAAGTCAGTACAGCAAACCCAAGGCCATCATTATTTCAGAAATATATTAATTTTACAATAATATACTGACAAAATATTTTGTGAGAAATTCCAAAACCATATTAAGATTTCACAGTACCACAAGTAAGCACAACAGTAAGGAAAGTAATACAATACATGGACAGAAAACGTATTACTTCTAACAACCACAATCATTTCTACTCCACAAGAAAGCATTGTACAATTAGAAAAAACTACTAGTCCCCATTTCTCTGTCATTAGAAAAAGGGAAGAGGGAAATGTACACTTTCACTTTCTTGGGAACTTTTTGACAATTGATATTCAACAGGAGTTAAAAAAAATATCTGTGGGTCCCTAAGACGAAGCATGGACAATTAAAATGGGAGGAATACATACACACTTCTAGAGAAAACACATCATGAAAAGAAATTTGAGAGGCAATAGCAATCTAACTCAGTCAATATCATTATTACCTGGATAAAGTCAAACCCTAGAGATCAACAAAAATAACTTACTGTTTAGTGTACTTAATTTTTGTTATTTATTAATTGATCATTTTCAATTTTTTAAATCTTTATCATCAACATCATAATGTTTTAAAGTATACATACTTTAAATGGTGGAATGACAAATGTTAATTCTTTAACACATGCATTATTTTATATTTTTAATATCTGTGTTCTTAGAGTGTTACGCCCATTCTCATAGCACTTATTAAAGGCACAATTTGCTATCCAGACATGGTGGTACACATCACTAACACCAGTGATTTGGGAGACTTAGGCAGGAGAATTGTCCTTTCAAGTCCAGCCTCAGTGACATAGCAAAACACTATCAAAAAATTAAAAACATTAGGGATTTAGCTTAGTGACAAATTACCATTGGAAGAAATCCCCAATACCTAAAAACAAAAAAAGAAAGAGAAAAAGTACCATACTAACCATGTAGAATGCTTGACCATCTTAAACCCATTAAAGTTTGCAGACTTTGACTAATTTACCACAAGACCACCCAAATCATAGCCCCTGAGTTCAACATTTTCAGAATCTACAAATTACTCAAATATTGCAGCACATTTATTATTATCTTATTTTTGTTCTTTTTTCCCTTTTTTAGGGGGCTACTTGGGATTGAACACATGGTTATTTTATCACAGAACTATGTTCCCAGCAAGATATATAAATATATAAATATATACTTATATATATATATACACACACGTATATAAGTATATATGATATATATATATGAATTGACAAGAAACTGAGAGTTGTAATTATAGAACACCAAATATCATTTGAAAGATGTTGTAAACTACATAAGAACAAAGAAAAGTGAATGAAAAATTTTAAAAAGCAACAAAAAAAGCAGAAATTATGTACTTAAAATATTTTGTAAGAAATAATGTCTGAGAAATTAGAAATATAAGGGGGAAAGATATCAATGTTAGAACTCTTCAAGAGAAATGTTTGAGAGGTTCAAGAAAATTATAACATCTAGCTCCTAGAAAAAAGAACATAATCATCAATATACAGTTGTTGAAAAGCTGGTAATTCTAGCAACTAGGAAGACTGAGGCAGGAGAAATACAAATATGAAATGAGCTTCAACAACATAGCAAGAACCTGTTTTAAAATCAAAGTAAAAATAGGAAGCTGGGGCTGTAGCTTAAAATTATAGTACCACTAAGTTCAAAACCCAGAATATATACAAATATCTACATGTATTTATATAATAAAATTTAGATAAATTCTATGAATAATCACCTAAACAGAATAAAGAAACAAGACACAAGTCACAAACAAAACAAGTGTAGTATTTATGAGAATGTGAAAGCATATATGATTTTATTGAAAATAGGCACATAGTTCATATGTATTTTAATTTCTATTAATATTGTCCAAAAGAGGGAAGTAATGAAAATTTCCATTCAATCCTAATATGTAAATAAAAAGATAAAAAAGCCTTACTCATGATGTAAGGAAATCTGCACAATATGGAGGCTACTTTAAACTATGGAACTCAGAAAAGAGCACAAGACTGAGAAAAAAAATTTACCCACAAAATTTTGAATGACCATGAGTATATTATTTTAAAAATCCTTTTTAAATAAGTAAATCAACATGGCAAGATATGAAAAAAGTGATGCATCACAGACACCACTAAAATCCAGAGGATTATCAGAACCTATTTTGAAAATTTATGCTACAATAAACTGGAAAATCTGGATGATGTTAACAAATTTTTAGATAAATATGATCTTGTGAAAAATGAATCAAGAAGATATAGAAAGCAGAAACAGACCAATATCAAGTAATGGAATTCAAACAGCAATTAAAAACTTTCCTAAAAATAAAAGCATACAACCTGGTGGATAGATTCTCAGCTAAGTTCTAACAGATCTTTACAAAAAAACTTACACCAATTTTCTTCAATTATTCCACGAAACTGGAAGGGAAAGAACACTCCCAAATACTTTTTGTGAAGCTAGTGTAGTGCTGATATGGAAACCAGACAAGAAAACTATAGACCAATTTCTTGCTTCAAGAAAACTATAGACCAATTCCAGGAAGATGGTGGAATAGAGGAGGTTGCTTTCCTGGCTTTTACAGGGTGTGAAACCAGGAAAGCAGATAGACAGCTTTTCAGCAAGGTGAGTGGAAAAAACAATAAAAAGGGGGCTTTAATGGGAATTTATACTGGAAATTCAAAGCAAATTAGAAACTCTGGAGGTTGGATATGATAAAATAGGAGGAAATTCCCAGCAACACTGCTACGGCAACGGGCAGCAGCCAGAGTGGTACCCCTGCAATCAAAGTGAAGGGATAAGGGAACAAAAAGAACCTGCATTTTTTAGAAGACCTGTGGCAGTATTTGGGTACAGAGAGGTAAGAGATCAGAGACACTGACAGACTAAACTGAAAGACAGGCTGTACATTCTCCTTTTGTGGAAGATGGGCCACATCTCTCCTGACAGCCCATGGACAGGAACAGAAACTATTTTGCAACCACATCCTGGGGACCAGGCAGCTGTTGGGGCTGATTCTTGACAAACCCAAGCCGGTCGCAAAGTTCAGGCCTGGCCAACCCACATTGCATAACATAGAGAATGCTCAATGACCAGGAAAGGGCCAGAAATGGAGAGGGGTTCACATAGAGAAATACAGGTAATGGAAACCCAACCCCCTCCAATCTGGCCACACAAGACCAGGGATACTACTACGTGACCAGCCTGGAATTCAAAAGGGTGGGGGCGGGAGTGAGTGAGTTTGGAGGTGGAACCTGAGAGACTAGAAAATGCAGGATCTACAGGTGACAAAAGGGACAAAGGATTGGCTTCTGCACAAATGGAACCAAGGATCTCCCATTGTGGAATGGCCACTGCTGGGCCCTGGAGGTGTGCTGATTTAAAATCTTTCCCCAAATCACCATTCAATGAAGAACCTGGAGCATACCTAGGTCTTAACCCTGCCTGCAGGATCTCCACTTGAAGGATCTCCTCTGACACTCCAGTATTCTACCCCGAGAGTGGAGCAAACATGAAACTCCAAGTCACCCCACCTAACACTGCTGAGAAGGGAAGCCAAGAATTTTTGCACTCCAATAGAAACAATTCTTAAACTTTTTATTGAGAATTTTTTAATTTTCACTGTTTAATTGTGTGCTGAATGGATCATATACATGTGAACATATATATATTTGTCTCTTTTTTTTCTAATTTCTAGCATTTTTTGGAAGGCATTTATCTTCAATGACTCAGTCTTGATGGGTACAATGATTGATTAGTGTGTTTTCATTTTGTTTTGTATTTTTATATTTATCTTACTTTTTAAAAATTTTATTACATATATCCATATTTTTTTTCTTTTTCTCTTACTTGGACATTTTCCCTGATTCTCTTTCTTTTCCCCTAAGAGCCAAACTGTTTTTCTCTCCTTACTCTTCCTTTAATTTTTTACTTATATTTTCTCTCCTCCTTCCTCACAATGATCTTACACATCTTACATTTCTACTGTTCTCTCCAGTTCACCACTCAAAATTGTAAACCTTTTGCAAACTTTCTGTCTTTACTGTGGGCAATAACTGATGGCATCATTTCTGTGTATTGTGACAATTAACATTGTAAATGTCATAGCAGGATATTTGGTTTAATGCTGTATATTCTTTGCACTGGTTATTGTTTTCATCTGTCTCCCCCTAAATTGTGAGGCACTGGAAATATTCAGGGACATTATAAATCCACAGATAAAAATGTTACTGCCTCAGATCCATACTGTTAGATGGGTAGACACAAAAACATGAAAGAGCAAAGGAAAACAGTGTCCCAAACAAACAAAAAATACTTTAATAACAGAATCCATCAACACCACTGTGGAAGAAGTGTCAGAGACATTTAGAATGTATGTGGACAAAGGAACTGAACAGGAACTTCACAGAAGCAGATATACAAATGGTCAACAAATGTTTGAAAAAATGTTCAACATCTCTAACAATTAGATAAATGAAAATTAAAACAACAGAGATTTTATCTCACTCCAGTAAGAATGACAGCAATCGAGAATACTTTAACAATCAAGAATACTAGCAACAATATATGTTGGTGAGTTGGTAGATAAAATGGTATACTCATGCATTGCTGGTGGGCTACAAATTGGTGCAACTCAGGAAAGCAGTATGAAGATTCCTTTAAAAACTAGGAATGGAACTACCATTTCACCTAGTTATCCCACTCCTTGATTTTATACCCAAGGGCTTTAAAATGAGCATACTGCAGTGATGCAGCCACATCAACATTCATAGCTGCTCCATTCGCAATAACTAGATTGTGGAACCAACCTAGATGCCCCTCAACAGATGAATGGATAAAGAAACTATGGTATATATACACAATAGAATGTTACTACTCAGCTTTACAGGAGAATAAAATTATGGCATACTACTTTAAACACTCAGGAAAAAGAAAAAAGTAGATAAAAATTTAATTAATGTAAAGTAAGGTTAATTATTTTCCCTGAAGTCCAATTCAGTCTTCCCCCATTGGATACATTTTCTTATCTCTGAAGTCCTGCCAATACAACACATTTTACAATGAATAAAAACAGCCTGAAATAAATGAACAAAAAATTTTTCAAGGTGACAGACTCGGGGAAGAACAATTTAATCTCCATGATAATAAACTACAACACCTGAAGATAACACCTGGGACATTCTCCGATCCCTATTTTTATTCACTGAAGAACTATTTGTGTTCTTTCACACACTCATGGGAATGGATTTTTCTCATACTTTAGGATAATTTTCCTCCCTTCACAAATCAGAGAAAATCCGGAGGGGAGAATAACTTCTGTACCCCCAACCACAAGACCAGAACAAAATTATGGGCCATCACAGAATCTCCAGGAAATGGAGGTTTTGGGGAAAAAATCTTCACATCCCAAGGGGTTACCTAGGCAGACAAAAGGGTTAATAGAAGATCCCTCTAAGGACTAGGACAACCAGCTTTTCCCCTGAAAAATCATGTCATACTTCTATCTGTTCTCTAGGAAGAGATGACCAGAGGCTGATTAATCTTCACAAAAATCTAAGAGAAGGGGCCCCTCGGGCACCATGTTTCATCCCTGGCAGTTCTAAAATCCAGCAAAGGGAAAAAAAACTGAATAGTGGATGATAAAACACCACCTTGTATAGTTTCCATTTTAGTCATCTTTTCATTTATGTGACAAAAATATCTCATAAGAGAGAAAGAAGCATTTATTTTGTTTTATACTTTCAGAGGATTCAGAACATGATCGACTGGCTCAATGCAGAAATATCATGGAAGAAGAGCATGCAGAAAAATTGCTCAGCTCATAGCAACCAAGGAGCAGAGAAAAAGGGAGGAAGGGGCTGGGGAGAAAACAAACCTGTGTGCTGCACCCCCAGTGACCTACTTCCTCCAACTAGGTCCCACCTCCCTAAGTAGTCCATTTAGCTATTAATGGAATACTCCAGTGAAGATGGCAGAGTTATTATGATCCGGTCAAAAGTCCAATCTCAACCTTGCTCCATCAGGGACCATGCTACAACATAAATGATTTGGGGGATATGTGTGATCAAATCCCTAAGCTTCCAAAGATACTCTGATAAGATTCCTGTGTCTAGAGAAGAAAAAATGAGGAGAGGCACTAAGATTTTATAGCAGAGTAAAATGATTATTCTATGCTTTTCTTTCATATGAAATGTTAAGCTCCTGAAAACAAATATTTTCAGAAGTATCATTCATAGAGAAGTTCAAGTGTGGCGTCAGGCTCAGTGTGACTTGGGGAAAGTAGTTTATAATCCTATGATCTGGAAGGGAAAATTAATCCTGGAAATTTGGTGAGGGAGCTCAAAATTTTAGAATTTTTCAGTCCTGTGAGCAGCTAGAATGAGGAAAAAGAATTGTAGATTTGAGACCCTTTTCCTCATACTCTGAAAAACTCAGGGGAAAAAAATGTGACCCCTGGGGAAAAAGAATGAGGTCCTTGGAGAACCCAGCTTCTCAGGCTCAGGAATCAGATTCACCCTAATTAGGTTTTTCCCTGACGACACTACACAAACTGTGAAGACATGGAGATGTCCAGGGATGGCACGCCAAAGGGACACCATGCTCACTACTAGCCAGCTAGTAGTGGCTAATGTTCCACTCCATGCTCTGGAGGGAAAATATGGCCAACTTACACCAGCAGTGCACTTAGACACAACGGGGATCTGATCATAGGCAGGATCCAGTCACACCACAGCTAATTCCTTCTTGTTCCATCAAGCTGTCTTCACCATCTCAGGATCCCCATCTCAGCACATTTTCCATTTCCCAGCATTCTACTATCCCCAAACTTTTCCTAGGGATCTTCCCAAACTTTCAATTCACAGGGTAACATAGGCCCCAACAAAGCCATCTGGTCACATAAGCAGAACACTAAAGAGATCTGGAGCCATGGTAAATAAAATCCTATGAGCTGTGGAAGGGCTCCCCCTCCTTTGTGAATATATGCCTGACTGGATGGTCAAAACCCAGCATGCACAACTGGACAGAGTTTCAAGACTCACCCTCTCAGGCCCAGAATGAAAAGAAATGCAGTAATGACCCTGGCTGAAAGATGTCAGAATGACAGATTATGGGCTGCAGAGCTTTTTAGGAATTTTTCTGCTTAGAAGGGGTCTCTGCATTTTGACAAAAGTTCACTTTAAAATTTCACAACAGGTACAATTCTCTTCCTCCCCTTCCTTCAGAAGACTATTCCTGGACATGGAGTCAACATAGCAAGGCGATTTCTCAGAATGGCCATAGTCAGTCCTGGCTAAACGAGAAAGGAATGAGCCAGGTGTGAGTAGGATGAGACTAATGAATGCATGACCGATACATTTGATACTTCATTCATTTTCATGAAAGAAAAACCAAAGATTTCAAAAAGAGAATAAAATTATATGATTAAACATATGTAAAAACTGAAATTATACAGCAGCAATATTTTTAAGAAGGAGGTTAGAAGGAAAGAAAATGAGATGAAATGCCACATAGGAAAAAAAAATCTCAATATTCTTAGTTATCAATAAAAGATAATACATAATCACCTGGGAGAAAGGATAAATGTTCATAATCAACAGACACATGAATTCTTAGATGGATAATTTATACATTTCATTGACATTTACTAGTAAATTTGAAGTTGTACCTAATATACAACCCATTGGTTTTTTTCCCAATGTATAATAACTTTATGAAACATTAGCACTGGGGGACAAATAAGAATTACACTATAGGACTGGGGATACAGCATTGGTAGAGTGCTTGCCTTGAATGCACAAAGCCCTGGGTTCAATCCCCAACACCACACACACAAAAAAAATTACACTGTCAACATCAAAGAAAAAAATGTAAACTGCTTTATAAGCAGTAAAATTGGGGCATAATAGAGACCCAGAGAGCAGAAAGTATTCAACAGATGAAAGAATAGTAGGGGTTAAAAAAATGAAAATATTTTAGTATAATCCTAATGGATGAATAACAATAACAATAAGTTATTAAATATTCAAAAGAAGCACAACCAAAGAAAGCAATGACACTTAAGAAATAAATGGCAAAATTATAAATAATAAAAAAAGAGTCACAAGACTATGGTCATCTCTGTGTGCAGAAGGTATATAAGATCACACCAGAAGTGCTAACAACCCACATACTTATTTGAATGGCAATTCCAAAGTTGTCTAGATTCTCCTTTTTTAAACATACCCAAAACAACTTTTTAAAAAGAATTTTAATATTTTATTACAATGATTAATTTTGCTTCTTCAGACCACATCATCACAACAACTCAGAATTTCAAACAATAAAAGCAAAATCTTACACTCAAACTATAGAACAAATACTTAAATACTTGGGCAAACTCAACTTACATGACACCAAGATTTTATAAAAGAAACAATAGGAAAGAAAATGAGGTGAGTAGACTGTTAAACCCACAGTTCATAAGGAAATTGACACATTAGGTTAAACATACCCAAATTTGGGACCCATTCTCCCTGTGAAGCTGTATGGATCAATTCTAAGTAGTGAGCAAAGGAATACTGAGCAGATAAAGAATTCTACAAATTCTATGCACCATAAATACTTCCCTCATTACTGTGGAAATACTTCATCTTCCAAGGCCTTGATTCTCACTAGTGAACAAACACATACCTAGAGTTATTTTATGGTGCTAATCTGTGAGTCCTTTTTCTGCAACAATTTTTTTTGGGGGGGGGGTATTAGGGATTTAACCCAGGGGCCCCCTATCACTTAGCCACATCCTCAGCACTTTTGATTTTTTATTTTGAGACAGGCTGTTGCTAAATCACTGAGGGCCTCACTAAATTACGGAGACTGGTCTCAAACTTGGAACACTTCTGCCTCATGAACCACTGGAATTACAGACGTGGATCACCATACCTGACTCTGCAACGACTTTTAATACCAATTCTGTGAATCTGCAGAAAAATAACCAATGTTTCAATAGCTAGATGTCTAATAACTTAAGTCTGATAACAATATATCCACAAGTTTAATGTTCACTCCTGTAGAATTTTACTGACTTGAGGTCCTACATGCAAGCTCCAGAATAACATCTATACTTATGTGTTTCCTATAAATTGGGGGTCCTCACAACTATGTACTCAAGTTACATAATTTGATAAAATAACCCACAGAATAAAGAAAAAACACTACAATTATGTATACTTATTAAATATATAACTCAGGAAGATGACAATAGAAAATACGTGTGGAGTATGGAAAGTGGCAGAGGAAAATTGGCCATGTAGGCAATACTAAGAAATATCATTTCAAGGTATTTCCCCAATTTCTGTGCTCTGTTACAACAGCAAAGAACCCCCTTCCCATCATGACTTAGATGATCATTCTTATTTTAACTACAGTGATTCAGACACTTGCTACACATATTCCCATTTTTTCTGTTGAATATGATTAGCTGAACACTTTTATATTCAGTGTTCAGAATGAAATATTTGTTAACCAAACGTGGCTTAAGTTTTTCCCCTATGTACAACTCTTCAAACATTGACCCATCTCATCTCCACCTATACCAATATACATGCCCTTTTTCAAAAAACTCCTAAGTGTAGGCTGGCTTCAGGGTAAGGTATTCCTTCATCTTGAATTTTCATTTATTTTTGTGGTGCTGGAACATTCTATCAGTGAACTACATCCCAAGCCCCATTTATATATATATAAATTTATATATATATATAAATTTATATATATATAAATTTATATATATATATAAATTTATATATATAATTTATATGAATATAAATAAATATTATATATAAATATAATTTATATAAAGTACACATACAAATTACATATACTTATATATGAATTTATTAATATAATTTATATATATTGTTTATATATACATATATATATAAATTGAAACTAGATCCCTATCTTACTCTGCCTAAAAGTCAACACAAAATGGATCAAAGCCCAAGAATATGAACAGAATCTTTACAACAGCTAAAACCAGAAAAACAAGGGGAAACACTTCAGCATATAAGTCTAAGCAGTGACTTCCTCAGTAAGATTTCCAAAGCTGAACAATTAATGAAGAGTCAATAATTGGAATGGCACCAAGATTAAAATCTTCTGTATGTCAAGGGAAAAAACTACTGCCGGGGTGCAGCTCTAGCAGCGGTCGGGGGTCCTAGGTGGATGGGAGGTGTCGGTGCCGTGGAGAAGCAGCAGAGACACCGAGTGTTCTGAG
Organism: Sciurus carolinensis; assembly: GCF_902686445.1. Lineage (NCBI taxonomy): Eukaryota > Metazoa > Chordata > Mammalia > Rodentia > Sciuridae > Sciurus > Sciurus carolinensis. The sequence goes on from NC_062219.1 coordinate 28,966,078, forward strand.
GCTGAATCTGGTTTATTCAAAATCTTTGAGCATTAATATACTGTAACACTTAGCTCAAAAAGCACATCTAAGGAAATGATTTGCAGAAGCAGAAAGTTTTTAGACATAAGTTTTCAGACATTGAGATTGTATCATAGTTACAGAGAAGTTTCAAAATTATATCATAGTTAGCTATTTTTAACAGTATTTTTGCTTACGAGTACATTCTATAATTACTAACAAATGAAATCAGCCTTTAGGCAATACTAGTTCCTTATGCTAATTATTCTCTGGTTAATAGCAGACTAAAATTATATTTTGACCTTTAAGGTATTAGACATAAATAGGTAGAAATCATATCTATGGTTAATCTATATCATTTTCATTACGTAAAGGCAGGTAAAGACAGCACTTTCTGAACCACTATTGATTTGTCTAATGAGAGCTCTTTTTTGTTTTTTTTTTTTGTCTTTAAGCACCATCTAGGACCAGAATGTCCTACCTTTTCATAAACCCAAGTGTTTGAGCATTAACCTATCTACCATTTTTTCTAATTATCCACCGTCCTTCATCATTATATACACCTGTATAAGGGAAAGGAGGATGGTGGTGGTGGCCAGGTGTTTTTATTCGCATCCATGCCTCGAGGATGATACCATAATTTTCCTTTTATTCTATATGCAACATTTGGAGGTTCCTGTACTGTGGGGACCATGGGTTTTTGTTTTTGACTATCTGGAGCCACATGAGGACTGGCTGGTGTTGTTATTTGTGGTGTTGATAAAGCTGCCTGTCCTAGCTGATCCATAAATATACCATTACTTATATTAGGGGGCGTATCTCTTCCGATTTCACATAACAGAGATCCATTACATTTTATTTTGTGTACCAATACAGTAATATTTCCCTGGGGATTATATGCCGTTTTTTCAAAGAGACTTGTGATTATTAACAGTATTCTAAGAAAAGCAATCACACATAGGAGTATGCCACATCTATGATTTCCAGGAGGGTGATAGCCATGCAACATCCTCTGTTCCAACAGAACTGTGTCATAGAATGGTGGGAAACAGACGTGGCATTAAGCAGCTGGAATGGTGGGAAATAGACATGGCATTAAGCTGCTCATATGGTGATCAGGAAGCAGAGAGACAGACTCCACTTGCCACATACAAATATATACCCTCAAGCCATGTCCTCAGTAAACCACTTCCTCCAGCCACATCCCACCTGCCTCTAGTTACCACTCAGTGATCCCATCAGGGATTAATTCACCGATTAGGTTAAGGTTATAACCCAATCATTTGTCCTCCAAAACTTCTTGCTTTGCTTCACGCTTGAGCTTTGGGGAGGGACACCACATCTAAACCAGAACAAAAACTAAGACTGTAGAAGACCCAAGCTATTTCCAGTACCCCTTACTTGATGAAGTGAAAAGTCAAAGACTGTGAAGGAAACCTGAGAAAGCACCAACACCTACCAGCCAGAATGTGGAGGATGGGGCCTAAATCTTGACAAAACCACATTCACTCATTGCAAGAGATGATAGAAAAGCCAACCAACAAAATGCCCAGGGAAGAAGCTAGAAAGACAGCAGTCAATCTCCAAAATTAAAAACAAGAGTGATCAGAAAATTTATTGCAGTAGAAAACCTTCTGTGCAAATCAGGGTTCTTAGTTCCAAATAATAAAATGTCTGCCCACCAGAGTCATAAGGAAATAACATTAACACCAAAGTTGTCAGAAATAACTTAAAGCAAAGAAAACATCTCAGTTTCTATCTAGCATGAAGGGAATAGTTCAAGGTACATCACATAGTTCACATCGAAAAGAAGCTGGTAGTAAGGAATACAAACCACAATAAACCTACATATCAATCAGAATTTGAAAGCTGCCTGATCAAGCTGTTGCTGACACTCAGAAAAGTCAGTGGATCGTCCATCATGTTTGCCAGCAGCTTTGTTCAATGCTTTGATAACTACCACTTAATGCTGATCACATTATCATGATGGAAATTTGATCATATAGAAGATTTAAGTTGCAAAAAAGTCTGATATTCTACTGCTGCTAACGAAAAAATAATTATACACTTAGTGGAATAAAATAACAAGAAATTATTCTCTTGCAGTTATGGATGACTTAAGTACAGAATCCTCAGCATCAGTACGAATGGAAGGGCCACACTACCTCTAAAGGTTCTAAGAGAACTGTTCTTTGCATCTTCTCAAATCTTATGACTTCTTACATCCCTTAGCTTGAAACAAAGACAGACAAGCCCCCTCTCATATGGAAGATAATGGTAACCCAGCAGGGAGCAATTCTCAAACTCCACAGGATCTGAGAACCATATTATATAAGGAAGATCTTCCAATAAGCTTGTTCTTTCACACATTATTTGCAAAGATTGATAAAGTCAGTTTATTGCCCAGAATGACTGAGGTGGGGGTCTCTGGCCCTGCAAACTAGAGCAGGTGGTAGAAGAGTCACAAAAGTGAGTTGGGGACAGGACATTATAGGACATAGCCTATAAAATCATGAAAAGAAAAAACTCAGAGAGCACCAAACCCACATAAACTCATTTGAAAGAATCCAATTCAGATGAAGAATAGGCGACAGGAACATCCAGATAGAGGGAGTTGGCTGTGTTTATTTTTTACTGAATTGCTTAACACTTCCCACAATTATAGAGATCTGGATCACCCCAATTACTGGTTTCTTTGTCTTTTGAATGTTATTATTACCTTTCACCTACAATGCATAGGTTACACCAAACTTGCCCTCACATTTATGTATTTATCATTATCTCTTTTTCTCTATATAAAGATATATGCATGTGCATGTTTTTCCCATATTTGCAAGATTCTGCCCTGAACATTTCTGTGATAGCAACTCATCAAAATATATTCTTGTCCTTTCAGATCAGTACATCTAAATGTTCCATTCCATACAGTTGGGAAAGATGGAACCATTGCAAGGTCCTCCTCATTTGACTAATTATCCCTTAGAATTAAAACCCAATTTCAGTGCCTCCAGAGGATTTATTTCTGATTTACCTTCTCATGCATGGTGCTTTAGATGGTCTGAAAGAGCTAGGGTGGTGGCGTTGACACCACCGTACCAATGAAGCATCTGGATTCCAGGTGGGACACTAGTACTATGCTTCCACTAGAAGTGATTCGTTGGTCATGACTATGGTCCTGTCAATCCATGCCTCCAATGGGCTTGGAAATATGGAGATTGGGTAGAATGTTTAGAATCATCATTTTCAACACACTTACCATAAACCCATCTCTTAAAAGGAGATGTACACGTTCCAAAAGCAAGAAAGAAGACCGTTCATCAGACCCTAAACAGGTGACAAAATAATCTCCTGGGAAAGAAAACAGCAACCATTCATTAAATTGGTTTAAAATTGATGTTAATCAGTAATACATTCCTGTACTGGGAGTGATGTAAATGCAACTTCAATTTCTCCAGACAGGATGGATTACTTGAAAGGGAGTATAAAACAAAAGAGGTGACAAGTGTCACCTTTGATGACACTTTCAGCATCAAGATGTAAACAATTTAAAAGAAGTAGTGGGTTGGTCTATGGAAAACTCATCTGAGTTAATTAACTGCTGCTTTGGGAAGTAGGCTCCTGCCCTCCAATATATAGAAGGGAGACAGGAGTCCTATCTTAAGGTGTAAATGGGAACAAGCAGGAGATTCCATACAGCTTTTAGTTTACCCAGATGTCTACTTTAATGGGTGCTTGGGATTATGACCAGATGATAGATTCTTGAGCTGTTTCAAACAATGTAAGAGTTTTGATCAAGTATTCATAAACCAAGGTTAGGACCTAAAATAAAGCAGGCTTTGCAAAGGGGAAAACATTCAAATGACAAGTAATTTTATAAATAACCATAAATCAAAACAGTTCTTGTGGCTATGAAAATTTGTACAACTACTTTGGAAATGGTTTTGTACTACCTACTTAGGCATACCCTAGGAACTATCAATTCCACTCCTAGGTGGAAAGCGATAAACAATCAGACCCATTCACATGGCTCTCTCTCTTTTGGGAGTTGCACTGAGTTACCATCTTCTTTCTCCCAGACCTTATTTCTGCCCCCAAAGACACTGCCCCTCTACCTTCATGCTGCCATTGTTCCATGTTCAGACCTGCTGGATCCAAACTGCCAAGCTGGTACTGTTTTCTCTCTACCCATTGCTCTTTTGTTCCCTAACCCCACCTATCCCACCAAACACTTTTTATCAGTAGCCACTCCTACTTACTTTACACCCACCAGTCTCACATCCTGCCCCATTCCTCTCTTGCCCGGGCTCTGGATCACTTTCAGATTCCCACCTCCACTCAGACATCGCTAGGCCAGGGTAGGTCAGGGGTGGAGATTATATATGCAGGTTATTAGAAGTCAGTAGCATTAGAATAAAGTTATAAAAAGTGAGATGCATTTAAAGCTGAGGTTAAAAAGGAAACATACAGACTTCAATAATTAAACTAAAGGGTCTAAAATTCATTAGCTAATCATCAATCTCAATAGTTTGGAAAAGGCAATTTTATAAAAAGGAGAGTAGAGGAAAAAAATCCTAAGTAAAAGTGAAAAATTTAAGACATTCGAAATGTACATTTACACAGAGTATCATAAACTGGTGCTTTCAAAAGATGAATTAAATTGAAACAGTTTTGGAAAATTTGAGATGTAGCAATTGCATATTAATTATACATAATGAGAATATACATAATGATGATATATACGTATAAACATGCCTTATTTAATATGGGTATACATTCCAAATAATGTACTCTATTTTTTTTTTTCATTGTGCAAACATAATAGTGTGTGCTGACACCTTGATTTTTTATTACATGCTTAGGTTGTATGTTAGAGCTACATGAAGTTCATCGCCAATCAAAGGATCATTTTGCTACACATTGCTGTATGCTATGAAGTTATAGCAATCAGTCTATGCCTCAAAATGATATGAACAAATAGAACTGTATAATTAAACCAGAACCTTTATTTTTAAAAAATGCCATTTAGACAATGATAAAGTACACAGCTTGCACTGTGGTGAGTACAAAAATGACATCCTTTCCAAATAAAATTGCTGGGACAGGGGATATTTGTAGGATTAAAAAAAAGGTATTGGGCTGGGGATATGGCTCAGTTGGTAGATATGGCTCAGTTGGTAGAGTGCCTGCCTTGCAAGCACAAGGCCCTAGGTTCAATCCCCAGGACGGCAAAAAAAAAAAAAAAAAAAAAAAAAAAAAATGTAGCCAGCCACAGTGACACAGGCCTGTACTCTCAGAGGATTGGGAGACAAAGGCAGGAGGATCATGAGTGCAAAACCAGACTCAGCAACTTATCAAGGCCCAAAGCAACTTAGTGAGGCCCTGTCTCAAAATAAAATATAAAAATGACTGGGGATTTGTCTGTTGCTCAGTGGTTAAGCACCCTTGGGTTCAGTGCCCAAAGTCTGTATGTGTTTGTGTATGTCAGTATATATGTGTGTGTATGCATATATTATATATGTATTTCAAAAGTTATTATATAAAGGGATTTGTAGTGTGAATGTCAGAGTACATGCCTGTAATACCATCTATTTGGGAGGCTAAGGTAGGAGGTTTGAGATTTGAAGGTCAGCCTAGGCAACTTAATGACAACCTGCCTCAAAATAAAATTTAAGAAACAGCTGGGGATGCAGCTCAGTGAAAGGGCACCCTTGGTTTCAATCTTAAGAGCCACCAAAGAGGGGGCTTAATTTTTTTGAAAGTTACACAAAATATGTTAAAAAATTTCATAAAACTGGGCAACATTAAAATAAAAAAATTATTGATTAAATGATACCATTAAAGGTACAAAGAGAAGTGACAGAGTGGGAGAACTTAGGACCTCGCATATAACTAAGCATTTTTAATAAAAAAGGAAAAGATAAAAACACCAAAAGAAAAGCAGTCAAGAGAATCGAATAACCACTTCATAAAGGAGATGGCTAAATGTTCAAAAATCAAATCTCGACATCTTACAAATTAGAGAAATAGAAAATAAAATATCAGATATATGAAATTACACAAAATTGATGAAAATATGAAACCAATAAATGCTCATGAACGAAAGATGGAATGTAAATTGCTGTTATGTATTTGTGACAACCATTTAGCTATTATATATATATATGAGATACTCATGTACTCATGGCTTGGGAGGCTGAGGCAGGAAGATTGTGAGTTCAAAGGCAGTCTCAGCAATTTAGCAAGACCCTAAGCAACTTAGTAAAACTGTCTCTAAATAAAAACAGCTGGAGATGTGGCTCAGTGGTTAAGTGCCCCTGGTTTTGGTCCCTGGTACCAAGCGCGCGCGCGCGCGCGCGCGCACACACACACACACACACACACACACACACACACACACACACACAACTATACTCCACCAGTGGCATACACCTATAGAAATTACTGTGCTTGTCACTGCCTTCACTTCCCTTCTCTTCTCCAGCCGAGCTGCCTGCCTTCTAGCACTATGACTGTCGCTGGAATGCCCGCCGGTCCTCCGGGAGGAATCTGCCCTGGGCCTGGGGAGCCCGGAGCTGAAGCCTCCCGCCCTCTGGTCTCACCTGCCTTCTGCCTTGAACGTTCCTGTCGTCTCTCCCGCAGCGGGTGCAGCTCGTCCTCGGCGGCTGTCTTGCTTGGCTTTTCCACCCGCGGTTACTTTGGGGCCCTCCGGATGGTGACCACGGCACCGCCGCCTTTACCCCATCCCAGACCCGCGGGCACTGCCCCCAACCCTTTTCCTCCAGCCTCGCGCTCCAGCAGCTCTGCGCAATTGTAGCCTGGCCGCTGCAGGAAGCACCCCAAAGAAGCAGCAAGAAAAGGAGGTGTGGGCCAGCTACCCAGTCGCTTCTACCAGTACCAGCAGCACCGGCTGACCTGGAGTGCGGCCAGAGACCACGACTGGCCGCAGCAGAGCGCAGGAGGTCCCGCCCGGCCACCAGTCCCGATCCAGCAGCGGCAACCCGAACTAAGGAAGGGAACCCTGTCTCTGGGCCTCTGCGGCCCATGGCACTCGGCCAACCCCCGCTGAGAAAGGTCGTTTTAAAACCATAGATGAGCAAATTGACTTTTCCCATGGCCAGCTTGTTCATGGTGTACGTTTGTGCGAACAACCAAAGATAAACGACAGAAAAACAAATATCGCTTGCCACTAACCAAGATCACCTCTGCAAAAAGGAATGAAATAACTTTTGGCAGGATTCTGTTTCACTTGGTAGAATTCGGAAGCAGGAAAAAAAAGTCTTTTTAAAATACCGAGAACATTAAAAATATGCTTTTGAAGAAATCAGCATTTCTAACTGAAGTGAGCCAAACGGAAAATTATGCTGGGGCAAAGTTTAGTGATCCACCTCCGCCTAGTGTTCTTCCAAAACCTCCTGGTCATTGGATGGGAAGCACTGTTGAAAATTCCAACCCAAATAGGGAGCTCATGGCAGTACACTTAAAAACACTCCTAAAAGTTCAAACTTAGATTTCAGATTTCAGTATGTATGTAACACATAGTTTTCCCCAAACCTCGGGACTCAAAGAAAATTGGTACAGAAATGGAAATTTGCCTTGTTGCAACCTACAGGTGCAAAAGATGAGCTTAAAAAAGTTACATACATTACTTATTTTTATGTGATGCTGCTGAGGATTGAACCTAGTACCTCACACGTGCTAGGCAAGTGCTCTGCCACTGAGCTACAGCCCCAGCCCACAATTTTTTTATTTTTTTATTTTTTGCGGTGCTGGGGATTGACCCCAACACCACAAAAAAAAAAAAAAAAAAAAAAAAAAGGTCACGTACCGCTGCGGGCCGCCGGGACCCAAGCAGGGGAAAGGATGGCGCTGAAGCGAATTCAGAAGGAACTGACCGACTTGCAGAGGGATCCTCCTGCCCAGTGTTCGGCAGGACCTGTGGGTGATGATTTGTTCCAGTGGCAGGCCACCATCATGGGCCCGAATGACAGTCCTTACCAAGGAAGTGTTTTTCTTCCTGACCATCCACTTTCCGACATATTACCCTTTCCTTTCAAGCCCCCAAAGGTCGCTTTCACAACCAAAATCTATCACACCAATATCAACAGCAATGGCAGCATCTGCCTGGACAGTCTGTGGTCACAGTGGTCTCCAGTACTAACTGTGTCCAAAGTTCTCTTGTCCATCTGTGACCCCAACCCTGATGACCCTTTGGTGCCAGAAATAGCCCACACCTACAAGGCCACAGAGAGAAGTACAACAGACTAGCAAGAGAGTGGACACGGAAATATACTATGTAAGTGCCTCAGAGGTTTCGTGGGAGACATTATTCAATAGAAGCTGGCCAGGCAGAGAGGTCTTCCTGTGAAACTCTGAGCTGTCAGCTGAGCCACTCACAGAGTGCCACCTGTTCTTCACACACACATGGGCCACCCACTTCCTTTGACTGCAGCATGTTGGTGCCACTTTCAGCCATGGTGGCTTTGACAATGTCACATCTTTGCTGCCTAATCAGCAACCATCATAACTATGATCCACAACCTTTCTGGTTACACTGGAATGGATCTGTCTGCCCAAACTCATCTGCTTATCTCTGGGAGGCCAGTCCCTGCTGCCTCCCCTGCCTGGCCTCAAGTGGTGCTGCTGCTCACTATGGTACCACATGGGGGCCTGGCCTGGCCCCTCACCACATGCCCTTTGCCTTTAGAACTCAGTGTTGTCCTGGGTGCCCAGGACAGAGTGGGCTCCCTTGCATCCTGTCTGCCACAGAATCACATCCCATGGAGTCTGAGTGCATCCTGGAGGCTCCCAGGAATGGGACACCATCACTGGAAAGTGGAGGTCTCATTCTGTGGCTTCTGCCGTCTTCCTCTGCAGTGCCACACGCTGCATTTCTCTCCTCACACCAAGAAGCCGAAAGTGGAAAATGTCAGGATATAAAGCACATAACAACGCCCCTCATGAGAGATGACTGTCTTTTTTAGGAGCAAGAGCAAAATTATGAAACCATAGTGAGATTTGGGTTATGCTTTTCTATGTGATGAGATTTTTCCCTACCCCCACCTCCTCCCACCAGGATCCTATACAAAGTCCAAGTGAAGCCATTTGCAGACTAGAACACAGGGGTAGAGACTCAAATGTAAATAATAACGCAATTTTCTTATAAGTCTAAATTTTAAAAAAAGGTTACAAACAGCTCATATTATATTTTATATTTTGTAAATACTGTATACCTGTATAATGTGTGTATTGTTCACACTTGAGAGGTACATTATAGTTTTGTTATGAAAGTATGTATTTTGACTTGCCAGTGTGTTAGGTGTTTTGTACAAATACAGTGGAGAAATTTTAAGTATATGCTAAGGCACATGAAGACTGATTTATTTGCACAAGGTATTGAGAAATAGCTCTCAAATCTCAAAGTGAAGATCCACATGTGAAGTTTACTAATGCACTAAAGGAGTTTAAATCTGTGGCACAATCTGTAAATATGGGTTTTGTCTGTGTTTCCCAAAATTGATTTCTGCCTTCTGTCCATGATTACTGGAAAACTCTTCCCATTTTTGCCAAATTTAATTTTGGAGTTTTGATATATAAGCCATTATTCAATTTTAAAATGCCTCTAATTTTAATGCAAACAAAATTGGTTGCAATCAAATTTTAAAGTAGTAATGATAATCTGTCCCCCCTTAAAAAAAAAAAAGAAAGAAAGAAAGAAATTGCTGTACTTGTGAGCCATGATAGAATATAGGACAATCTAATTTGCTGTGTCCTTTAGTCCTTACAATTGAACTTTCCAGTAATTTTAACTCAAGTCCAGTTCCACTTTCATAATCCTGCTGTGCCAGGACAAAGGAGTTGGCTGGAATGTTTGGAATGTTTCCACAGGTCATGTTAATGAGTTGGTATTTACACTTGAAAAAACTCAACTGAGGACTCATTACATTAAAAAAGCCTTAACTGGAACCGATTAACTATATTATCCTCTTTTTTTCCCCAAATTGTCAACTAATTTTTCTCAGCTTTTTTTTCATGCCAAAGACTCTCAAGCATAAAGCAAAATCTTTAAAAAGTGCCATCCAACTGGGCATGGTGGCACATGCCTGAAATCCCAGCAACTTGAGAGTCTGAGGCAGGAGGATCAAGAGTTCAAAGCCAACCTCAGCAACCGCAAAGTGCTAAGTAACTCAGTGAGACCCTGTCTCTAAATAAAATATAAAATAGGGCTGGGGATGTGGCTCAGTGATTGAGTGCCCCTGAGTTCAATCTCCAGTATCCCCGTCCCGCCCCCCCAAAAAAAGTGCTATCCAGTTCTTGGAGAAAAAGTGTTGTATATAATGCTTCAATTTGAAATGAAACATGAGAAAAAATAATTGATAATGTGAAAAGGGGAACCCTGGTTTTGGAAATGTGAACAGGGAGCTGAAAATTTAGGGATTTATTCTCAGACCTATGAAGATCTAGGCTGGAGTCCTGGATTTCAGATTTCAGATCTGGTTTTGAGATACTGCTTCCCCTACATTTAGAAAGCTCAGGAGGAACAAGGCACAGGGGCCCCTAAAAATCACAGCTTCTTTCATGCAGAAACACAACACATGGAATCGGGGTTCTCCCGTGATGATTATCTCAGTCTTCACCACACAGTCTGGGGAGATACCGGGCTAGTGGCACATTGATGCCTATAAAGGGAAAAGGATACCCAGGATCTCAACTGCTGGTCTAAATCCCACTAACTGGTCAGGGGGAGTTGAAGGCCGAGTTGCCAGAGAGAGGCCTTCTGGCCGGCAGACTGGAGAGGACCATGGGAGCCCCAGCCACGATCTCCAGTTCCCACCATTGCCAATCCCACTGGCTTCACACAGCCTCCCCACCCAGTCTCAAAATGCCAGTGCAAACTTACCACTTCCTGGCTTTCAGGGTGCCCAGCGTTCTCCTGCGGTTTTTTTCAGCACCCGAGCAGCACAGAAACTTGGGGCTCCTGAGAATAGCAGAGTGAGTATAGAAACAGATTCAAAGCATGGTGAGCTCCAGACACAAGGGCGAATCAGTTTGAGAAGGCATGCCCCCTCTTCACTGGTTGTGGATGGAATGGACCGGTCTCATCCAAGTGCCTGATTGGACAGGGCTTCAGGTACAGCCTCCAGACTGAGCCTTATTGATCCGCTTCTGAGTGACAGTAGATTGCATCCAACTGAGGAACGAATGAAGTCAGAATGACAGGTTCTTGACTGCTCCTTTGTTGTTGTTGCAAAATTAGGGATGGGATCTACCGGCACTTTATGGCTAAGCCCCATCCCCGCTCATTTATATTTATTTATATATATATATATATATATATATATATATATATATGATAAATATATATATAAAATATAAATATATACAATATAAATATATATAAAATATAAATATAAAATATACTATATATCTATTTTTTAATCTTAGGACAGGGTCACAAATTCTCCTTGAAAATAGCTTTTCAACTTGGAGTAGAGCCACCATTTGACCCAGCTATCCTACTCCTCTACTTAAAATCAGCATACTACAGAGATACACCCACTTCAATGTTCATAGCTGCTCAATTCACAATAGCCAGATTGTGGAACCAATCTAGAGGCCCTTCAACTGATGAATGGATAAAGAAACTGTGGTATATATATGGAATATTACTCAGCTATAAAGAATAATAAAATTATGGTATTTGCAGGTAAATGGATGAAATTGGAGAATATCATGCTAAGTGAGATAAGCCAATCTCAAAAAACCAAAGGACGAATGATCTCGCTGATAAGTGGATGATGACACATAATGGGGAGTGGGAGGGGGGCAAGAATGGAGGAAGGAGGGACTGTATAGAGGGAAAAGAGGGGTAGGAGAGGTGGGGGGGAGGAAAAAATAACAGAATGAATCAAACACCATTACCCTATGTAAATGTATGATTACGCAAATGGTATGCCGTTACTCCATGTACAAACAGAAACATCATGTATCCCATTTGTTTACAATAAAAATAAATTTAAAAAAATAAAAATAAAATAAAATAAAGTTATCGTTAAAAAAGAAAAGAAAATAGCTTTTCAAGTAACTGATATTACAGGCATGTACCACAGCATCTGGAATCTTTTTTTTTTTTTTTTTGAGTTGCCGTGAATTTCATTCAGTGTCTCAAGATGAAGTTATTTTAAGTCAAAGTTCCCTCCAATATTGGCATCTACCCCAGGCAGCAGTGCATTTACATTTATCACTGTATGTAATGTTAAATCAATTAGCGAATATATATTTGTGTATAGTTTTATGAATAGAAATGATACGATGACGATTACTTTAAAATTTCATTTAACTTTTCTGCTTTTTGATCTCACGGGAAAGCAGTTTGAGCTTTCAACTTGTAAACAATTTCCTGAGGCAATAATATTGCCCCCACCAAAAAAAAAAAAAAATGCGAGGCTCAAATGTAATTTTTAATTTTGTAGTATTCACACCAAAAAGTAAAAAGGACAGCTTAAATCAACTTGTAATAACTTAAGCCAATATATCCTGAATATTATCATTGCTTGATAATATAAAATTACTAATAAATATATGTAATTTTGGAACTTCATCTTAAAATTCACTTTACACCTGATGTCTCAGACATCTCAGTTCACTGCAGCCACAGCCCATGTTTGAGAGTTATGAATACACTGAGCTCAGAAAGGTGAAAAGTCTAGACCATTCATTTTAATGCCATAGGTGATGAAATACACTTCCTGAATAATATTCTCCTCAGGGCCAAAGAGCAGGAGACAGAGTGCACTTTGAGAGGGCTGGCACCTCCAACCCAGAAGGGTACACAAGTAGACACTTTCCCACGAGATGCTAGGCACAGATCCATTCCTGTTTCAGATATCACACTGCAACCAAAAAAGATTGGTGTCCCAGGAGGTGGAGGTGTCCCAATTCTTCAGATATGTCAGCAGCTCAGACTCTAGAGTGCAAACACATTAAAGAAAAACTTTTTTTGCAATTTGGCCCTGAGCCTAATGGCAGGGTTGTAATGTCTGTTTCCCTCTTCGGTATGGGGTACTGTGAGAACATTAGCACAAATCAAATGCACATATGTCTACACATATTTCTGTATGATTCAATATGATCTATCAAGAGATTCAACTTAAATTTAAATTAAGAAAAATGAAATGACTACCTATAAGGCACCTGCTGTTTTCCAGATAATTTCTGTACAACATGTGATTGAATCTTGGCATATAGCCTCTACTGAGTATATTAGTTATCTATCACTGAATAACAAGTCACTCTAAAAGTTACTAGCTCATGTTTGGGCTGGTTATCAATTTAGCTCAACTCAACTGGGGTCTTTCTGTTGCATGTAATTAGCTGATGTTTGATAATGTTTCTGAACTTCAGAGGGTGATCTGGCTGTCAAAAAAAAAAATCCTGATTCTCCTCCCCATGATATATCGTATTCCCAATAATCCAGTGTAGGCATATTCTCGTGGAGACGGCAGGTTCTGAAAGCATAAAGCATTCAAAATCTTTTGAGCCAGACAAGGTAGTGCATGTCTATAATCCCAGTAGCTTGGGAGGCTAAACAGAAGCATCACAAGTTCAAAGCCAGCCTCAGCAATTTAGCATGGCCTGAAGCAACTTAGTAAGCTCTGTCTCAGAATAAAAAAGCAGGGTGGGAATGTCTCTAAGGGGTTAAAGAACCCCTGGGTTCAATCCCTGGTACCAAACACAAAACAAAAAAACCTTTTGAGGTTAAGCACCGAATACTCTTCCATAGTCACAGCTTTATATTAGTCATAGAAAATAAGAAGAGCACAGACCCAAGGTTTGGAAAACACATTCTGCATTTTGACTAGATTAGGAGTAAAAGCACATTGTCAACTTTATATATACAGATAAGGCTAAAGAATTGCTGACATTTTGGCACTTGGTCTCATTCTGCCTTTTGTAATAGATTAAGTTTATATAGCTGTTTGGTGTAAAAGAACAAACTCTCACAACTATTAAATAGTTTTACTGTGATTCAGTATCAACTCTGTCTGACTCCAAAGCCAAAACTCACCTCCTCCAGACCACATGTATCATACATAATCTTTCCTTATTCTCTCTTGAGTTAGTAATACTTATTCAAAAAGCAGGATTTGTGTTTATCTGGTGCTTTTCTTCAATGGGAAGAATATCTTTAAGAGAGTGCTTTTGAAACTTCTAGGAAGGACATGAAATAAATTTGGAGAATGGATGATGTCTGATTTTAAGAAGTCAGACCTTTAAACAATGATGTATCTTTAATTTCTCATCAAAGGAGAAATTTGAAAACAAATATGATGAACTCCACAAGCATGGTGGATAAAACTACATACTATGGAAACTGAAAGGAGGAAATTTCACTTGTGTGATAAGAGTACTATAAATGAAAAATATAAAACACCACTTAAGAAAATGAAGAAGATCAGAGAATAAGACAATATTTTTAAACTAGCCACCAATCAGTCCACTAAATCTTCCTTATGAGAATACTGTCTGGGGGTATATCTACAAAAGAACATGATAGTTCATGCAACTTGCTTTAAAGTAAAAGATTTGTATTAGCCTCAAACTACAAATAGATTCCAGGACTATTTAATGTGCTCATAGAACATACTGTCAAAATCAATTGCAAGTAATTGATCTAAATATGTTAATAGAGAATTATCTCAAGGTTGAACTGTAGCAATAATAATAATAATAATAATAATAATCTACAAATAGATTCCAGGACTATTTTCTATGTTGATAGATAGAACATATACTCAAAAAAATCTACAAATAGATTCCAGGACTATTTTCTACTTTGATAGAACATACTCTCAAAATCAAGTAATGGCAAGTAGTTAATCTAAGTATGTTAATAGAGAATTATCTCAAGTCTGAACTATAGCAAAAAAAATCATGAAAGAATTCAGAACAATACATTAATTAATTCTTGATTTTACTTCTTGTGCTTTAGGAGTCTGATTAAGGAAGTCAGATCCTAGGCTGACATGGTGAAGATTTGGGCCTACTTTTTCTACTATTATACATAGGGTTTCCATTCTAATTTCTAAGTCTTTGATTAACTTTGAATCGAGTTTCATGCAGAGTGATAGATAGGGGTTTAGTTTCATTTTGTTACATGCAGCTTTCCAATTTTCCCAGCACCATTTGTTTTTTTTTTTTTTTTGGGTGCTGGGGATCGAACCTAGGGCCTTGTGCTTACAAGGCAAGCACTCTACCAACTGAGCTAATTCCCCAGCCCCACCATTTGTTGAATAGGCTATCTTTTCTCCAATGAATGTTTTTGGTGCCTTTGTCTAGTATGAAAGAACTGCATTTATGTGGGTTTGTCACTGTGTCTTCTATTCTGTACCATTTGTCTACATGTCTGTTTTGGTGCCAATACCATGCTGTTTTTGTTACTATGACTCTGTAGTATTGTTTAAGGTCTGATATTGTGATGCCTCCTGCTTTACCCTTCTTGCAAGGATTGTTTTGGCTATTCTTATTTTTCCAAAGAATTTCATGATTTCTTTTTCTAGTTCTATAAAGAATGTCATTGGGGCGGGCCAAGATGGCGGACTAGAGGGCAGCTGCATTTCACGCTGCTCCAGGACGCAAGATTCAAAAGAGGAGATAGTGAGAGACTTGGGACCAACTCAAAGCTGCCGGGTGAGTCTCTCCTGTTGGGGAGGCGTCCCGGATGGGGCAGTAGCCCCGGAACGCAGGGAATTTGTGAAGTGGAGTTGCTCGGCGAGACGCCCCTCCCCCCACTGGAGCGGTAAACACGGACAACTGGGATCATCATAGAGGAGGCGGCTCAGCATAGCGCTTGGACTCGAGCAGCCGCTGGGGCTCCGGGCGGCTGCCTGGGGAGGAGCTGCGTGGCAAGCTGTTTGGACCCAGAGTGACCGCTTCCAAACACCGAGGGATTCCCCGGAGGAGGAGGAGAGGCCCGGCGGGTCGCTTGGGTCTAGGAGTGACTGCATCAGAGCCACGGGCGGTTGCCAGAGGAGGAGCTGCGTGGTGAGCTGTTTGAACTCAGAGTGGGCGCTCCTGAGTGCCGGGAGGTTGCCCGGAGGAGGAGGAGGAGCGCGGAGTGTTGCTTGACCTGGGAGTGGCTGCATTAGAGCTGCGGGCGGTTGCCAAAGGAGGAGCTGCGTGAAGAGCTGTTTGAACTCGGAGCAGCTGCTCCAGAACACTGGTGGCCTGCCTGGAGGAGGAGAGCGGTGGGACGCTTAGCCTGGGAGTGACTGCATCAGAACCACAGGCGGTTGCCAGAGGAGGAGGCGAGTGGTGAGCTGATTGGACTAAAAGCAACCGCTCCTGAACACCGGTGGCCTGCCTGGAGGAGGAGCGTGGTGAGTCACCTGGTCTCGGAGCCACCGTTCCTGAACACCTGGGGGGCTACCCCAAGGAGGAGGAGGAGGAACAGGGCGGGTCACTTGGACTTGGAGTGACTGCCTAGGGCTACGGGTGGTTGGCGGAAGGAGGAGACCCGAAGTGAGTTGTTTGGATTCCTAGTGACTGCGTCAGAAACCGGGCGGCTGTCCGGAGGAGGAAGTGTGTGGCGGGTCTCTGTGTCTCGGAGCTATTGTACGGGGCTCCAGGTGGTGGCTCAGGGGAGGGGCTGCATAGCCAGGCGATTGGTGCAGAGCAGGGTCCCAGGAGCTAGGTGGCTTCTTGCTGGAAGAGCCGCACAGAGACACGCCTAGGGGCGGAGCGAAGTTTCCAGGGCTGCGGGCAGATTCTCTGGGAGAGGCAGCCTAAGGAGACTCGCCTGCGAAGGGTGAGGCTCCCAGGCCCAGGACGTAGGTCTGGGCCCCTGGGATCGCTGCAGAAGAAGACAGCCCAGCCCAGGAGGTAGTTGTAGATTGAGGGGAACCTCTAGGAGGGCAACTGACTAGCGAGACGTCCCCACCGAGTGACTCTTCCCGGCCGGGGGAGGTTTTCCCACAGGGACGGTAAAGCCAGAGACATAGGCACAAACAGGCCTTGCCTCAGCCCACAGTCTACTTCCCCATTGGATGACCATTGGTCAACAAGTGGAGGCACCTCCGCCCACTAGCAGGGAATATATGCCACCTGAGGGTTACCACACCTAGAGAGGCAGCTTCTTCGTGGAGCTCTGCATTATCAACCTCCTCCAAGACTTCAGGCTACTGAAGGATAAGAGGGGATATACTAGCAATCTTCAGGGACATTATAAGTTGATAGAGGAAATCTGCAATATCTTAATGACCCACTGATCCCTGAACAATATGAGAAAACAAGGGAAGAAAATGCCCCAAACAAATCTAGATGTTACATCAATAAAATCCAACGACAGCATGGCAGAAGAAATGACAGAAAGGGAGTTCAGAATGTACATAATTAAAATGATTAGGGAAGCAAACGATGAGATGAAAGAGCAAATGCAGGCATTGAACGATCGCACCAATCGACAGTTAACAGAGCAAATTCAGGAAGCAAAAGATCATTTCAATAAAGAGTTAGAGATAGTGAAAAAAAACCAAACAGAAATCCTTGAAATGAAGGAAACAATAAACCAAATTAAGAACTCCATAGAAAGCATAACCAATAGGATAGAACAGCTGGAAGACAGAACTTCAGATATTGAAGACAAAATATTTAACCTCGAAAACAAAGTTGAACAAACAGAGAAGATGGTGAGAAATCATGAACAGAATCTCCAAGAACTATGGGATATCATGAAAAGGCCAAATTTGAGAATTATTGGGATTGAGGAAGGTTTAGAGAAACAAACCAAAGGAATGAACAATCTATTTGAAGAAATAATATCAGAAAATTTCCCAAATCTGAAGAATGAAATGGAAAATCAAGTCCAAGAGGCTTATAGGACTCCAAATACACAAAATTACAACAGACCCACACCAAGGCACATTATAATGAAAATACCTAACATACAAAATAAAGAGAGAATTTTAAAGGCTGTGAGAGAAAAGAACCAAATTACATTCAGGGGGAAGCCAATACGGATATCACCAGATTTTTCAATCCAGACCCTAAAAGCTAAAAGGGCCTGGAACAACATTTTTCAAGCTCTGAAAGAAAATGGATGCCAACCAAGAATCTTATACCCAGCAAAACTTACCTTCAAATTTGACGATGAAATAAGATCATTCCACGATAAACAAAAGCTAAAAGAATTTACAAAAAGAAAGCCAGCATTACAGAACATTCTCAGCAAAATATTTCATGAGGAAGAGATAAAAAACAAAGAAGCAAATCAGCAAAGGGAGGAATTATCCTAAAGGAACTGTCAAATAAAGGAGGAACCAAGATGTGTCAAATATTTAAATATGAACCAAATGACTGGGAATACAAATCATATCTCAATAATAACTCTGAATGTTAATGGCCTGAATTCATCAATCAAAAGACATAGACTGGCAGATTGGATTACAAAGAAAGATCCAACAATATGTTGCCTGCAAGAGACTCACCTCATAGAAAGAGATACCCATAGACTAAAGGTGAAAGGATGGGGAAAAACATACCATGCACATGGGCTCAGCAAAAAAGCTGGAGTATCCATCCTCATTTCAGATAATGTGGACTTCAAGCCAATGTTAGTTAGAAGGGATAAAGAAGGACATTTCATACTGCTTAAGGGAAGCATAAATCAGCAAGATATAACAATCATAAACATCTATGCCCCAAACAGTGGCTCATCCATGTATGTTAAACAAATCCTTCTCAATTTTAGAAACCAAATAGACCATAACACAATAATACTAGGTGATTTTAACACGCCTCTTTCACCACTGGACAGATCTTCCAAACAAAAATTGAACAAAGAAACCATAGATCTCAATAACACAATCAATAATTTAGACTTAACAGACATTTATAGAATATACCATCCAACCAAGAGCGAATACACTTTCTTCTCAGCAGCACATGGATCCTTCTCTAAAATAGACCATATATTATGCCACAAAGCTAATGTCAGCAAATACAAGAAGATAGAGACACTACCTTGTATTCTATCAGATCATAATGGATTGAAGTTACAAATTAATGAAAGAGTAAAAAACAGAAACTACTCCAACACCTGGAGATTAAACAATATGCTACTATATGATGAATGGATAACAGAAGATATTAGGAAGGAAATTAAAAAATTCTTAGAGGTAAACGAGAACAAAGAAACAACATATCAAAATCTCTGGGACACTATGAAAGCGGTACTTAGAGGAAGATTTATTTCATGGAGCGCATTTAATAAAAGAAGTAAAACTCAAAAAATAAATGACCTAACACTACAGCTCAAAGCCCTAGAAAAAGAAGAACAGACCAACACCAAAAGTAGTAGAAGACAGGAAATAGTCAAACTGAGAGCTGAAATCAACGAAATTGAAACGAAAGAAACAATACAAAAAATTGACAAAATAAATAGTTGGTTCTTCGAAAAAATAAACAAAATTGATAAACCTTTAGCCACACTAACAAAGAGAAGATGAGAGAAAACCCAAATCACTAAAATTCGGAATGAACAAGGAAATATCACAACAGACACGACCGAAATACAAAACATAATTAGAAGCTATTTTGAAAACCTATACTCCAACAAAATAGAAAATTTCGAAGACATCAACAGGTTTCTAGAGACATATGAATTGCCTAAACTGAACGAGGAGGACATACACAATTTAAATAGACCAATTTCAAGTAATGAAATAGAAGAAGTCATCAAAAGCCTACCAACAAAGAAAAGTCCAGGACCAGATGGGTTCTCAGCCGAGTTCTACAAAACTTTTAAAGAAGAACTCCTTCCAATACTTCTCAAAGTCTTCCAGAAAATAGAAGAGGAGGGAACTCTCCCAAACTCATTCTATGAAGCCAATATTACCCTGATTCCTAAACCAGACAGAGACACATCAAGGAAAGAAAATTTCAGACCAATATCCTTAATGAACATCGACGCAAAAATTCTAAACAAAATTTTAGCAAATCGCATACAAAAACATATTAAAAAGATAGTGCACCATGATCAAGTGGGTTTCATCCCAGGGATGCAAGGTTGGTTCAACATCAGAAAATCAATAAATGTCATTCACCATATCAATAGACTTAAAGTCAAGAATCACATGATTATTTCGATAGATGCAGAAAAAGCATTTGATAAAATACAGCACCCCTTCATGCTCAAAACACTAGAAAAAATAGGGATAGTGGGAATATTCCTTAACATTGTAAAGGCCATCTACGCTAAACCCATTGCTAATATCATTCTAAATGGTGAAAAACTGAAAGCATTCCCTCTAAAAACTGGAACAAGGCAGGGATGCCCTCTTTCACCACTTCTATTCAATATCGTCCTTGAAACTCTAGCCAGAGCAATTAGACAGACCAAAGAAATTAAAGGGATACGAATAGGAAAAGAAGAACTCAAACTATCCCTATTTGCTGATGATATGATTATATACTTAGAGGAACCAGGAAATTCCACCAGAAAACTTTTAGATCTCATAAGTGAATTCAGTAAAGTAGTGGGATATAAGATCAATGCACATAAATCGAAGGCATTTTTATATATAAGCGATGAATCTTCAGAAAGAGAAATTAGGAAAACTACCCCATTCACAATAGCTTCGAAAAAAATAAAGTATTTGGGAATCAATCTCACAAAAGAGGTGAAAGACCTCTACAATGAGAACTACAGAACACTAAAGAAAGAAATTCAAGAAAATCTTAGAAGATGGAAAGATCTCCCATGTTCTTGGATAGGAAGAATTAATATTGTCAAAATGGCCATACTACCAAAAGTGCTATACAGATTCAATGCAATTCCAATTAAAATCCCAATGATGTACCTTACAGAAATAGAGCAAGCAATTATGAAATTCATCTGGAAGAATAAAAAACCCAGAATAGCTAAAGCAATCCTTGGCAGAAAGAGTGAAGCAGGGGGTATCGCAATACCAGATCTTCAACTCTACTACAAAGCAATAGTAACAAAAACGGCATGGTATTGGTTCCAAAATAGAAAGGTGGATCAATGGTACAGAATAGAGGACACGGACACAAACCCAAATAAATACAATTTTCTCATACTAGACAAAGGGGCCAAAAATATGCAATGGAGAAAAGATAGCCTCTTCAACAAATGGTGCTGGGAGAATTGGAAATCCATATGCAACAGAATGAAACTAAACCCATATCTCTCACCATGCACGAAACTAAACTCAAAATGGATTAAGGATCTCGGAATCAGACCAGAGACCTTGCATCTTATAGAAGAAAAAGTAGGTCCAGAGCTTCAACATGTCGGCTTAGGACCAGACTTCCTCAACAGGACTCCCATAGCACAAGAAATAAAAGCAAGAATTAATAACTGGGATAGATTCAAACTAAAAAGCTTTCTCTCAGCAAAGGAAACTATCAGCAATGCAAAGAAAGAGCCTACAGAGTGGGAGAAAATCTTTGCCAATCATACTTCAGATAGAGCGCTAATCTCCAGAATCTATAAAGAACTCAAAAAACTCTGCACCAAGAATGTAAATAATCCAGTCGACAAATGGGCTAAGGAAATGAATAGACACTTCACAGAAGAAGATATACAAGCAAGCAACAAACATATGGAAAAATGTTCAACATCTCTAGTAATAAGAGAAATGCAAATCAAAACCACCCTAAGATTCCATCTCACCCCAATTAGAATGGCAATTATCAAGAATACAACCAACAACAGGTGTTGGCGAGGATGTGGGGAGAAAGGTACACTCTTACATTGCTGGTGGGGCTGCAAATTAGTGCAGCCACTCTGGAAAGCAGTGTGGAGATTCCTTAGAAAACTTGGAATGGAAACACCATTTGACCCAGCTATCCCACTCCTTGGCCTATACCCAAAGGACTTAAAATCAGCATATTACAGAGATACAGCCACATCAATGTTCATAGCTGCTCAGTTCACAATAGCCAGATTGTGGAACCAACCTAGATGTCCTTCAATTGATGAATGGATAAAGAAAATGTGGTATATATATACAATGGAATATTACTCAGCCATAAAGAACGATAAAATTATGGCATTTGCAGGCAAATGGATGAAACTGGAGAATATCATGCTAAGTGAGATAAGCCAATCTCAAAAAACCAAAGGAAGAATGATATCGCTAATAAGTGGATGATGACACATAATGGGGGGTTGGAAGGGTTAGTGTTGGGGTTGGAGTTGGGTTTTGGGAGGGGGGGCAGGAATGGAGGAAGGAAGGACTGTATAGATGGAGGGGAAGGGTGGGAGGGGAGGGGGGGAAGGGGAAAAATGGCAGAATGAATCAAACAACCTTACCCTATGTAGATTTATGATTACACAAATGGTATGCCTTTACGCCATGTACAGACAGAGAAACAACATGTATCCCATTTGTTTACAATTTTATAATAAAAAAAAAAAATGGAAAAAAAAAAAAAAGAATGTCATTGGGATTTTTATAGGAATTCCATTAAATCTGTGTAACACTTTTGGCAGTATGACCATTTGACAATATTAATTCTGTCTATCCAGGAGCAAGGGAGGTCTTTCTATTGTCTAAGGTCTTCCTCAATTTCTTCCTTTAGTGTTATGTAGTTTTTACTGTAGAAGTCTTTCACCTCTTTTGTTAGATTGATTTCCAAGTATTTTATTTTTTTCTGAGGCTATTGTGAATGGGGTAGTTTTCCTAATTTCTCTTTCAGTAGATTCATCACTGATGTATAGCAGTGCATTTGATTTAAGTGTGTTGATTTTATAACCTGGTACTTTGCTGAATTCATTTATTCTAGAAGTTTTCTGATGAAATTTTTTGGATCTTCTAAATATAGAATCATGTCATTGGCAAATAGTGATAGTTTGATGTGGGAAACATCCTTATTTAGCAGAATCAGACTAGGTTGAGCCATGTGACACAGAGGCCTGGCTTCTAGAAACTGCCAGGAAGCATGTGGCACTGCATGGGAGTGGTTACCTGCCTCCTTCTGGAATAGTCCCCCTAAGAGAATGGCTCCCCTAACTCCACCTATCTTGTCCATCACAGAAGAAGCTCCTCCTAGTCATGTCACCCTTTACCTGTATGTTATAAATAAAAGAGAGTTGGGTGACTTATTGTTAGAGGCCAGAGCTGATATGGCCAGACCCATCATGCTCCCTTCTCATTTAAAAAGAGTATCGGCTCTTATGTGTTTATTGAGCAGATAAGTTTCTGGGTAATTGAGTGATATACAGCCAACATCCTCCTCCAGCAATTAACCCTTTTCTCCTCCATGAGGGACATGGCAGAGAGGACCCCCACATTTGGTGCCCAAACAGGGACTGTTCAAGAGGATTTTAGAAGAAAGAAGAAAGGTAAGGATGTTGGCCCCTTCCCATGGGAAGTGCACACATATGAATAAGTTTAGTAGTAAGATAGGAAAGGGAATTTAATTGTGTGATGTTAAGCCTGAAGAATTTGCTATCTATGGAAAGAGAAATAAAAATAGATCTATTCAGCTATATTCAATACTTAGCCAGAGTGAAAATTCAGTGGAAAGAATTCAACTCCTACAATCCTTGAAATGCAAATGGAGACGTGGTCGCTTTGAATACTGCAGACTCAATCAGGCAGGTCTGCCTGCGTCTCTGTGTATGAGACTGAGAAGTAACATGGCTTAGATAGGTGCAAAAGTTTAGAATCCTGAGAAAACATCCTGATCAGGGATTCAGAGAAACTAACTTAAGCAGGGGAAATTAATCTGTGAGCTTCCTTGTTTAAATATGTGTGTTCCCACCAAGGCTTCCAGCCCTCCAGAAACAGCATGGTTTCTGCTCCCTGGGGGGAAGGATGGAAGCCTTCAGGACATGGCTGCTACCTGCTCAGGCAGAGCCAGCCCTTCAGGGTCAAGCTCTTGATGAGGTTGGGAGCACAATGGCAGGCTACGGGAATTTAGTTTGCACTGTAATAGAAACTTGCTTTTATTTGGTCTAAGATGTTGATTTGTGGCTTTTGGAAGATTTGAGCATGAGTCTTAGAAATTCCACTAAGAGCTTTGGATCTAAGAGTCAGAAATGCTCATTCTCCAGGATGTTTTTTCTGGGGAATTGTTGGTTAATGAAAAAGAACAGGATTCAGAAACCAGCCTCAAGCACGTTTCTGTGGACAGAGAGAGACCTAACAGTGGGGATAAAGTTTCTATTCAGAGGACTGGAAGGCATTTGGATGTAGAAGAGAATGAGCTAGAATGGGACTTCTGTAATTTACATTTAAAAGGCCCTACTCTAGTGTCTCCCCTTTCCCCTAGAGAAGTCAGGAGACCAAAAATTCCTACCGATGTTAATATGGCAGAGAAGGAATTAGCAAAATTCGGGTTATACCTCATTTTTGAGCAAAATGATTCTCAAAGTTCTGAGGGGACAAAAAGAAATCATGTGTTTATTCCTTTGACAACATTAAGGGAGTTAAAATCTGCATGCTCTAGATATGGAACAAACATGCCATTCCTACTAAGCTTCTTAAAATTAATATGTAATGAGACCCTACCTCTCCTACTAGCTAGCTCCTGCCTTTCCGAAGATGAGTATTTAACATGAAAATCCAATTGGATAAAGCATTGTTCAGATCAGGCAGAAATTAATAGATTGAATGGAGTTCAAATTACCTGAGAGATGCTTACCTGCTCAGGACAATTTGCTGATTTGGGACAACAATTGACTTATGATTTACAAACTTATGCTCAAACAAGTGCATATGCACAAAGAACATGGAGAGAATTACCTGCCCAGGGAGAGAAAACTCTAAACTCCAACCAAATTTGGCAGGAACCAGAGGAAAATTTTTCAGACTTTGTAACAACTAACCTGGACAGTGTTATCTCAAGAATTTGGAGATAGCCCTCACCTGTTTGGACAAACCCTAGCCAAGGACTTAACAATATTCAGAGATAAAACATTTGTAATTGTTCTCCGGTATGTAGATAACATCTTTCATGTGCTACTACACAGGAGAAACATTAAGGCCATTACAGAAACTTCCTAGGGATAACTGGGTACTGCAAGCCTTGGATTCCTGGGAATAGGGAATTAGCTAAGACTCTTTATAGCCTCCTTAAAAAACTCCACACCGAGAAATGACTGCCCTGATGTGAGAACAAAATCATACTAAAATATCTAAAAGGGGCGCCTGTTCTCCTTACCTAAGGAACAAGATTTAACTTGTTTGTCACTGAGAGAAAAATAACCCTAAAAATATTCACCCGGAATTGCTGGATAGACAGTCATGGACAAGTCAGGTCAATAGTTAATGGCATATCTCCATAAGGAGCTTAGCATAGTAGCTTCATTCTCAAAAGTAATGGAAAATAAGGTCTCATAATTTTCTTTGACATCCAAACCTGTCCTGAAAATATCTTTGGCATCAAGTTTTTGCTGGGACCACTGATTTCTCTTTTAGTTCCTTACAGGTCTCAGTGAAGGCTTATATTGCAATGTAAATGGAGAACACTGCAGGCTCACCACTCAGATCCAAGAAAATAAAAATTAAAAAAAGGGAAAGAAAACATTTTCTGAAGTTCATAAAAGATGTTCTAATTGTACTTTTTGCTGTATTAATCTTTTGCTTTTTAGGGATGATTTTAAAGGTGAATAATCATCAGGACAAAAGCCAGCAATCTGAATTATTCTGAAGTTTTCCTTTTTATATCTTAAACTCTTAGACAAATTAAATCAATGTTTAATGCATGTTTGTTCATTGCTATGTAGCTTCACTTAAAATAAATCATAAAAATTTTCTTTTTTTGATCTATAAGTGTGTGCACACAATATATTTACATAATTTCAAAATTTATTTACAGTTCAATGAGCTTGCTCACATCTTAAAATAAAAATGGATCCATATAACCTTAATTCAGGTGAATTAATGAGATTTATTATATATTGGGTAAACAGCTAAAAATAAAAAATGTTTCTTTATACTTATTAACTCACATTTTTCCAGGTACAAAGTCTTTTTAATTAATTTACATTTTTCCAGGTGGTCAAATAAGTAATAAAATTGCTAAAGTCTATAATATTTAAGATCTATATCCCTTGATTCTAATATTTTTTTAAAATAGGAAAGAAATTATCAATATTGTCATTTACATTTATTTGATATCTTGACTTTTGCAATTAATAATAAATAAATTTAATTTGAGGTGAATAAATTAATTAACTCAGCTTTTATTACAAGAGATACTTAAATGATTTACAAGATGGGATGCTAAAAGATTGTCGATTGGAACATTGTGCACTAAATACGAAAATATCAAACTCAACTAAAATATATTTATAAACAGTAGACATATTTGTAATTTGATTAATATAAAGAAGTTCTATAAGTTCTATAATTCCTTTATTCTCTATGTTCTCATTGAGAACCAAGATACTAGCACTTAAACTATCAAGTGTAATATGTAAGTGTCTAAAATTTTTTTTTCATCTGATAAAATAGAATACTATAACACATTGAATAAATTAAAAAAACAAAATAATTTTCAAAAGCATCACATGTAAATAAATTGGCTATATATAATTGGCTTTTTATATGATTAAATTGGCTACATATAATTAACACAATCAGCTAAGGTTATTGAAAGTTTTTTATTCTTTAAATTCTACTTAAAGGGTATTTATAAATATAGATAAGATCTTTTCACAAGCCCCTATTAATTGGACCTTCTAACTAAAGGATGGAAAAAATACTTAAAATATTAATTTCTCATTCTAATAAAATAATTTCTTATGCCGATTGAATTTTTATTATTTAAAAAAAGGCTACTTTCAAAGACATTATACTTTATACATTTTGGTTAAACAATAACTATTATTTTAAAATACTGACATGTTCCAAATTTCAAATATCTCTTTTAAAGCCAAATTTGACTAATATGAAAACATCAATGGCTATATTTTAATTAATCATGGTAATTAGTACTTATTATGTTAATTATATTCTTGTTTTCCAAAGAAATTTAAAATATTAGGTTTACAGTGACATGTTATTAAACTGATGCTCCCCAAACTAAAACTTTTTCAATAATTGTCTCTTACAATCTTATATAATATTTTAAAATTAAATAAATACAAGTTGTACACTTTATATATTACTCTCTATACTGAGAAGTAAACTTAGCTATATTTTTAGAAGACATTCAGGAGATACTGGCTTATTTAAAGTCTAACAATATGGGATATGGAAGTATTTTACCACCTTCCTCCAAGAGGGGATTGGAAGCTCTTGGTTGTCTGTTTCATGTTTCAGATGTGATATTAGATTAGGCTGCTTAATTTATATTAAATCAATGAATTATATAAAGAAGTTTTATAAAATAATATTCAGACAAAGAGACTAAAGATGGTTTTAAGACTAAGATACCTTTCCTAGATTTTGTCAAGAGACCCACTTAGGAAAAATTAAGTACACATAAATTCTTTTTTTCTTGATGTTCTGACAACTATTACTAACATTTACTAAATCTTCTAAACTCCTTTCCATACATAAGCTCAGAGATATACATATTTTTTACATATGCAATTATACTATTCATTTTAAAGCTTATAACATTGTTTTAGATTGCACATAATTAGTATTCTTTTACAACATTACTTTTAATGACAGATTTTTGTCATATAGTTCATTTATCCAAAACCCTATGTTGGACATTTGGATTATTTTTACTACTTTAAAAACAAGGTTATTAAAGATATTCATACAACTATATCTTTATACATAAAGATTACCTTTCCATTGATCCCTTAAAATACAATTGTTAGATCAATGACATAAATTCTAAGATTTTTAAATAAATTATTAAATCACTATCCTGACAGATGCTACCAATTCTAATATAATAGCTCAATTTAATTTAGAATAATAAGGCCATTACCTATAAAACAAACAGGTCATCAATTTTTAATGTCTGTAACTGACTGCATTTTATAGTTTTGTAACTCAGCCCGCTATTTAAAAGACACAAAATCAAACCCTATATTTGGTGTAAACTGGGCCTCCTTTTATAGCAATGCCCTTTTCAACTTAACAGCATTGACTTTAACAATATGTAACTTTTACTAATCTTCTGGTCAAATAGAAATATTTATTAAGTCACTTCTTAAGGTTTAAATATTTGTACAATGCTAGGCCACTGTCTACAATTTAAGGTTAATAATGCTCCAGTTTATAGCAATCTTTTTCTATAATAAAAAAATAAAAAGTGGGAAACAGATCCCTAGTAAACCTACTTAATTTCAAAAAATATTTTCTAAAAATTATGATATTAGGAGTTTCACCACTGCTGAATAACACGTGGAGCAATAGAATGTATCAGATTTTACAATAAGGAGATCTTAAATCTCCAGCCACAATATTTATATGCTCTATTGCGCTCTCAGGTAAGTGAAATATATGGGATATATGTTGGGTCCATTTCCCAGATCCACCTTTAGTACATCCAACGATGTGGACTAGAGAATCAATCCCAATATTTACTGATGATATTCCTAGGATGGGAGGTTTTACAGATACTCACATTACACCCATCCATGTGATTGAATTTAACTATACTGGCTGCAATGGAAACTTATCTATATGCTGGGCCCATGATACACTCTCTGGCTGTCTAGATGTAACTTTTAAGAAAAAGACATCATAAAGAATACCTAGGCCAGCCAATGATACTGGCCCTTGGAACTCAGGATTGTATGTTCAGTTATTAAAATGGGACTTTTTCATATAAATCCAGTTATTTCTATGAAATATACACCAATGTCTTACTGCCTTAATTGTTCTACAATAGAATTTGACACTTTTCCTAAATGGATAAAATATACAAGTATCTTGCCAATACTACATATTATCTCTAAAGGTGGTGGATATGTTTTTGGATTGACCTTAAAAATTGATGAAAGATAGTTATATCAAAATATTTTCCTCTATAAGAGTCAAAGTCAGAAAGGCCTAATGTGGTAACATTACCACTAAATGTTTCACTTTTACTTCTTGAAAAGAATTTATAAGCAACCAGGTTTAATCTAAATCTTTAATACTATGAATGCTCTAAGGAACTAGGCAAATAATTGAGTTGTTTCAAACTATTTCAGTATATAAAAATAAGATTAAATATACAATCATTCTGATTTTTGAAACTCCATGTAATTTGAACTATTCCCTATTATTTGGATATTACTTTGCACTACTGGTAATCATGTAATAAAGACCAAGGTAGAATCTAACAAACTGATATTACACTAGAAAGATGAATAATTCACATTTATATTCTAACAGTTTTTTTTTTGATGATAATTTGATTCCTATATATTTTAATATAGTCTTCTAGGTTTCTATCTGTTCCCACATTCATTATATCTAGGGGCATGATTCCTTCTGTTAAGAATGCTATGGCCCCTGAAAGTTAAGTATTAATAAAATGCTTCAACAGCTACTATTACAAATATCAGTAACGAGTCTTTTGCTCTCCAATTTAAAAAAAGGCTTAAATGCCATAATGACTGTAACCATGTATGTTGTTACAAGTAAATGTCATACTTCCCAATGGGACTAGAGATAATTTAGAATCAGCTAATGGATATTTAACACAGCAGTAATAATAGCCTGGATTTTGTAAAATCATATCACTACATCCAGGATATTTAAAAGATAGAATTGATCTTGTGGATTCTGCATTCCTGGTTGATCACATATTTCCTAAAATGAATGGTATTGGAATAATATGTTTGCTACTAATTCTTCTTGTATCATGACAATAGGTTGCCATACCCTCAGAACCAAGAGCTGGGACCTCGGAGCAGCTCTCAGAACCAAGTTCGGGAGCCTCAACATAACTGCCCATCATTTGCATTTTAAAATATTAAAAAAGGGGGAGATGTGGAAGCCATCCTTATTCAGCAGAATCAGACTAGGTTGAGCCATGGGACACAGAGGCCTGGCTTCTTGGAACTGCCAGGAGTTTAACAAAGGCCCTGAAGTAATTTTACAAAAAACTCATGACCACATATTTCACTGAAGCTTACTAGCTACTACCTAATTCAGGGACTGAAAGAATTAAGAAAATGAATAAAGAGAAAAGAGAAAGTGGAGGATGGAAAGGGATTTGTAAGGAACCATAAGAGTGAATGAATATGCCGGGAAATATCAGGGTAGAAAAGCAAATAGAAATTTTAGAATCCTTGTTTCAGAGAACTGAAGGACAATGACACAGAGAATAGAACAGTAAAGGAGAAGGGACTTCAGACTGAGTGGGAAGAGAAAAGGAGTGTATTTGTTTTTTAAAATGATATAGTTTACAGTGGTGTAGGTAGATGGAAAAGCAATGCTAGAAGATTAATTAAACTTTAAGGTGGTGGTTTTGGGAATCATGGCTGAGCATTGAGTCAAATGGTGGGACTGGTGATTAGTGAAAAAAAACACATATATATATTTTGGTGAGTAGAGCTGATGTCTGTGTGTTAATTGTAAGAGTGGTAAAAACACTTTGGAAGAGATTTTGCTCAACCTGCCTGCCCCTATCTCTAGACTTGTGTCCTCTGCTCAGGATTGCTTGCATGGTGGGTCCCTACCCCTGGCTATTGCTGATCCTGTGATCATGCAAGTGCCAGCCCCACTCAATTTCAAAACAGTGTGGAATACTCCCCCTGCATCATCAATTTTTAGCACCGGAGAATTGTTTTGGTCATTAGCCACAGATGGTGGTATGCATTTATACACATACACACAATAAAATCTTTAATTTTCACTCTTCTGTCTTTAAAAATAAAATACTATATGAAATACATTTCTCTCTATAGACATACCCTCATTTATGCTACATGTACCCACTGAAAGCTTGTTTATATCTTATCTTTGATTCTTTTCTGTAATTCTGTAATAACCTCTTTCAATCAAGTTTTCATACCCAGCCTCATCTCAGCATTTAAAGTCTTTTGTGACCTCAAGATTTCTAGATTTAGTATTAAACTTTTCATCCTCATTTCTCTTTTCCTGTCAGCAGCATATTCTATCTCCCACTATTATCTTTTTCTTAGGGTTTGTTTGTTTGTTTGTTTTTGTACAGGGATTGAACCCACGTGTGCTTAACCACTGAGCCACATCCACAGCACTTTTTTATTTTTTATTTTGAAACAGGATCTCACTAGTTTGCTTACAGCCTTGTTAACTTGCTGAGACTAGCTTCGAATCTGCAATCTTCCTGCCTAAGTCTCCTGAGCTGCGGGAATTACAGGTATATGCCACCACTTCTAGCATTTTTCTTAGTTTCACCGTAACTCTATCTTTAAAAATTTATTTTCTTTAACTTTCTTACCTCCTCCCTGGTCACTCATTTCCTTCTTGACAGTGCTGGTGTCTCACACATGCTGATAACCTGAATTTGGTGCTGTCCCAAAGTCTATCCTTAAACCTCTTCTCAACCCTGTCCACTGCCTGATTATCTCACTTTTGACTTTGGTACCATTCAGATCTTCAGTTTCCCTGGAGACCTGTCCCATGAATCCTAGAATCCCATGTCCAGTTGTCTCCTCAACTCTGTGCTTGGAAGTCTGAGTCTCTGCCTTCATAGTCCATGTGTGCAGACCTGTTATCCCCAAAATAGTTCTCCAACAGTCTTCAACATCTCAATTATGGTGAACCTGTGCCTTGGAAGCCTAACTGGACACCGCCAAATACATTTAAATTATACAATATTTTATGATATATGTAAATTTTTAACTTAAAAGAGAAAGAAAATTGCATTTCTTCAGACAGGATAGAACACTCATCAATCAATTCCATACTTCTTGTAAGGTGTAAAAGGAAAATATGAAAGGACAAGGGCTCCACCTGCTATGCTTTCCACAGTGTCTCTGCCCTTATTGTCCCTCCTTCCTCAATTCCAGCCACACAAGCCTCATTTCTTTTCTGAAGCCAAGGTTGCTCCTGCCACAGGACCTTTAAGAGTTCTGTACCACTGCCTAGAATTCTGTGTTCCCTGGGATGCAGGAGACCAACAGGCTTGCTGCCTTATGTCTTTTTTCTAACATCAGAATCACTTATGTTTCCTTATCATAAACTAAAAGTCAGAAGGTCTAGGAATGAGGTGTTCCAAGTCCTGAAAGAAAACAACTGTCAACAAAGATTGATATTTCCAGCAAAATATCCTTCAAAATCAATGCAGAAGTAAGTCTTCCAAAATATGCAGAAACTAAAAGAATTAATGACTACTAAATCAACACTACAGAAGGTAGTTAAAGAAATACTCCATACAGAAAAAAATAAAAAAGAAACCCTGATACTGTAACAAGAACAAGGACAGGCAGTGTTGATAGATGATCGTATCAGATCCTGTGGGGAAGATGGAAGCTGATACAAAGGGAATGGAATGCTAATACCTTCAGGTCACCCTCCTCCTCATCTGTGACCAAAGTTACTTGCCTCTGGAGGATTGTTTCTCCCATCAGGGAACTGTTAATGAGTATTCCTGGGTGGCTCCCTTCTTGCTTTTCTAGGCAGACAATGGAAAATTGGGAGAAATAAACCAGATTGCCCCCTTCCCACCTTTTTGCTCCTTGGGTGGGCTAGAAGAAGGGGGTATGAGAAGTAAGAAACATGGAAACTATAAGAGGACAAGAATCACCCCTTCCTGTGGATACCAGATACGGGTCCCCTTCTCCCTCTGGAGAAGTCTGTCTCTGTTCTATCCTTTAAATAAAACTTGCATTCTACAATGGCCTTGGCATTTCTTGGGTGTTCAATCTTCACACTGGAGACTCAATTCTGATTGTCATTGCCAGTATCAAGACTACAAATGAGCAACTGAGACAAATAGTTCTGAGACCATTCTTCCACCACTGATTAAGACTGGAGTGGCAGGTGTTAGTGATAATATTCATTTAGCTTTTTAATCTTTCTGGGCAGACTTGATGACCTTGCCAGTTCCAGCAGCCCTCTTGTCCTCTGCTTTGATGACACCCACTGCAATTGTCTGCCTCACATCAGGAACAGCAAAACCAGAGGAGGATTGTCACAGAAGTTCTCCACACACACGGGCTTTCCTAGAACCATATCAATGATGGCAGTATTACCAAATTTAAAACATTTAGGACCATCTTCCAGCTTCTTACCAGAATGGCAATCTTTTCTTTTAGCTCAGCAAGTATTTGTCTCAATTGGCCATTTAAGTTTAATGGTAAAAGACTGGTTAATGATAACAATGCAAAATAAAACCTGAGGAGAATGTTTTGTGGACCATTGTGTGTGTGTGTGTGTGTGTGTGTGTGTGTGTGTGTTTGTGTGTGTGTGTGGCAGTTTTACACTATTAGTTTTCAAAATCAGTACTTTTTAATGGAAACAACTTGACCAAAAGTCTGTCACAGAATTTTGAGACCCATTAAAACAAAAGTTTAATGAGAAAAAAAAAATTAAAAATGAACAAATTGTATTTGAAGAGTAGCTAGGAAAATGACAAACAGAACAAAATTAATCATTAGACATAAATCAGAATGACAGGAAGTAATAAATCTCTCTATATAACAATGAAGGTAAATTTTCTCAATTCTACAATTAAAAGACACAGCATGGCCGAATTGATTAAAAAACAAACCCAAGTATATGTTTTTTGCAAGGGAAACACAGTCAGAGAGACAAGGGCTAAAATAAAATGACAGAAAATGATACACTATGCAAATGAAAACCCAAAACAAGCAGGAGTGGCTACTCTAACATCTGACAAAGCAGACTTAAAGTCAAAATAAATCAAAAAAGAAAAAAGTTCACTTCATACTGGTAAAAGGGAACAATCCAACAAGGAGATATAAAAGTTATAAATATTTATGCCCCGAACATGACTGTGTATAATTACATTTCTATTCAAATTGAGGCCTCAGATAGACTGCAGTACAATAATACTGAGTGATTTTAACATACATCTGTCATGATTAAATAGTCCATTCAGACATAAACTCAGTAAAGACTATTTGGACCTGAAAAATATTACAAACAAAATGGAATTAAAAGATATCTATAGAACATTTTATCCAACAAGAACTGAATATACTTTCTTCTCCGTGGCAAGTGGAACCATCTCCCAAACAGACCATATTTTCGGTCACAAAGCAACTCTTAGAAAATACAAAATAATTAATATAATTCCTTGTATCTTATTAGATCATAATAAAATAAAATTAGAAAGCAACAAAACAAAACCCTACAAAAGCTATATAAATATATGGAAATTGAACAATACACTTTTGATGAATAAATAATAAAAGAAATCAAGGGAGAAATTTAAAAATTTTAAATTCTTTTTTTTTTTTGCGGTACTGGGAATTGAACTCAGGACCTTGTGCTTGTGAGGCAAGCACTCTACCAGCTGCGCTATCTCCCCAGACCCCCCAAAAAATTTAAAATTCTTAGACTCAAATGAGAATAATGATACAATGTATCAGAACCTCTGGGATACCATGAAGGCAGTTCTAAGACTACATAACAAAATCAGAAATATCCCAAATAAACAACCTAATGATGCATCCCAAGATCCTTGAAATAGAAGGAACCAATTCCAAAACCAGTGAAGGAAGGAAATAATTAAGATCAGTCATGAAATCAATGAACATGATAATTTTTAAAAAATACAAAGAATCAATGAAACAAATAATTGATTCTTTAAAAAGACACCCAAGATTAATAAGCCCCTAGCCAAACCAAACAAAAGAAAGAGGGAAGACCCACATTATTAAAATTGAGATTAAAAAGGAAAAATTATCACAGATATCAAGGAAATCTAGCAGATCATTTGGGACTATTCTGAAAACTAATACCTCAATAAATTGGAAAAACCTAGAAGAAATGGATACATTTCTAGACAAATATAATCTTCCAAAACTGAATCAAGAGTACAATGAAAACCTAAGTAGAATAACTTATAATGACATAGGACCAGTAATTTAAAAACCTTACAACAAAAAAATAACAGGATCAGATGGATTTTCAGCTGAATTCTGCTTACCTTTAAAGAATAAATAATGCCAATACTCCTTAAATTATTGCATGAAACAGAAATAAATGGATTACTTCCTAATTCACTCTGTGAAGTCAATATTTATCCTCATATCAACACCACATAAGGACATATCAAGGATATAAAACTACAGAAAAATATCTCTAATGAATTTAGATGCAAAAATACTAGTAAAATATTAGCAAGTAATGTTCAACAATGTATTAAGAAGATTGTTCCTCAGAGCTGGGGCTGGGTCTCAGTTGCAGAGTGCCTGCCTTGTACATGTGAGGAACTGGGTTTGAGCCTCAGCACTGCATACAAAAATACACAAAAAAAATAAAGTCTTGCTGTCTACCTATAACCACAAAAAAATTTAAAAAAGAGATTGTACCTCATTAACAAGTTGATTTTATTCCAGAGATATAAAAATAGTTTAATATAAACAAATCAATTAATGTAATTTATCACAGAAATTGATATAGGGACAAAAATTACTTAGTCATCTCAATAGAGGCAGAGAAGGTCTTGACAAAATTCAGCACCTATTTATGATTAAGAAGAGTCAGGTGTAGTGGTGCATTATGGCTGTAGTCCCAGTGGTTTGGGAGACTTAGGAGGATCATGGGTTCAAAGCCAGCCTCAGCAAAAGTGAGGTTCTAAGCAACTCAGTGAGACCCTGTCTTTAAGTAAAATACAAAAAAGGGTTGGGGATGTTGCTCAGTGGTCGAGTGCCCCTGAGTTCAATCCCTGGTACATGCTCCACCAAAACAAGAAGAATCAAGGGAGAGAAGGAGCCTACCTCGACATAGTAAATGTTCTAAGTGAAAACCCCCAAGCCAACCTCATAGTAAATGGGAAAAACTGAAATCATTTCCTTTAAAACCTGGGACAAACAATGGTGTCCACGCTCATCATTCTTATTTAATATAATGCTAGAAATTCTTGTCAGAGCATTTAGGCAAGAGAATGGAATTTAAAATAGTAAAGGAATAAGTCAAACTATCACTGATTGCAGATGATATGATCCTGTATATAGAAGATCCCAAAAGTTTCATCAAAAGACTGCTAGTGCTAATAAATAAATTCAGCACAGTATCAATTTATAAAAGTAACATATAAAAATCAATAGCCTTCCTATTCACCAAAAATTATTCTGCTGAGAAAGAAATTAGAAAAACTATTTTACTTACCATAGTCTCAGAAAAATTACATATAAATAAATCTAACCAAAAAAGTGAAAGATTTGTACAGTGAAAATTATAGAATATTGAAGAAAGAAATTGAAGAAGATTTCAGAAGATAGAAAAACCTCCCACATTCATGGATAGGCATAATTAATATCATATTTAAAATAGCCATGCTCCCAAAAACAGTATACAGATTCAATGAAATCCTCCATCAAAATACCTATGACATTCTTCATGGAAATAAAAAAAAGTCCTAAAATTTATTTGGAAGAATAAAAGACCCAGAATAGACAAAGCAATCCCCAGCCAAAAAAATCAGTGCTGGAGGCATCACAATCTCTGACTTTAAATTATTTTTTAGAGCTATAGTAATAAAAATTTCATGTTACTGGAATAAAAAGACACAGAGGCCAATGGTTGGGAAGACACCAGGACAAACTCATATATCTATAATCATCAGATCCTTGACAAAGGTGCCAAAACAGAGATTGGAGAAAGACAGCCTTTTTAACAAATGATGCTGGGAAAACCAGCATAGAAGAATGGAACTAGAGCTTTGTCTCTCACCCTGAACAGAAAATCAACTGAACTATGCAACTCCTAGAAGAAAATATAGGGTTAACACTCCAGCATATAGGTTCAGGCAATGACTTTCTCAGTAAGACCCCTAAAGCTCAGGAAATAATGCCAAGAGTTAATAAACTGGTTGGCAACAAATTAAAAAAAAACTTCTACACAACAAAGGAAACAATTAGAAATGTGACGAGAGAACCTAAAAATTTGAGAAAATCTTTGCTAGCTATTGCTCTGACAGAGGATTAATATCTAGAATATTTAAAGAACTCAAAAAACATCCTAAACTCAAATAACTCCATTTAATAAATGAATAAATTAACACTTCTGAAAAGAATACAAATGGACAACAAAGTATGAAAAAAGTGTTCAACACATTAGCAATTAGGAAGTGCACATGAAAACCCCACTGAGATTTCAACTCACCCTAGTCAGATTGGTAGCCATCAAGAATACAAATAATAATAAATGCTGGGAAGAATATGGAGAAAATGAACACTTTTATACTCTTAATGGGATTGCTAATAGTACAACCACCACGAAAATCAGCATGGAGTTTCCTCAAAAGACTAGGCATGGCACCATCATATGACCAAGATTTACCACTCTTCCATATTTCTCCTATAGAATTAGTCATCGATTAGAACAAATGAAAAATTAATTAAAAAATTAAAGTCATTACACTACAATGACACATGCATACTTACATTTAGAGCAACACAATTCACAATAGCTAAACTATGCAACCTGCTTAAATGTCCATCAACAGAGGAATGGTTAAAGAAAATGTGATAGTATACACAATGCAGTTTTATTCAGCCTTAAAGAAGAATAAAATTGTCATTTGCAGGAAAATGGGTGGAACTTGAGATAGTATGTTAAGTGAAATCGAACTTAGAAGGTCAAGGGTTTTATGTTTTCTTTCATATGTGGAAGCTACAGAGAAAAAAGGAAAAGGAAGATGGGAGGAGCAGATATCTCATGGAAATCAAAAGGAGATCAGCAGAGGAAAGGAACTAGGGGTTGGAAAGTAGAGAAAGAGAAGGGAAGTGCTGGAGAGTGATAATGGCCAAATTATATCATTATACTGTGTACACATGCAAATATGTACCAATAAATTTCATCATTATGTACCATTAAAAAATCCACCAACGAAATCTGTCAAAAAAATTATTTCTAGGAGTTTCAGGTATGATGCAGTAATAAAGTGCATGCTTATCATACTCAAAGCCTTGACTTGCATCTATAGAACCACCCAAAATGCCTACCAAAAAGCCAAAACACAAAACACAATTTTAACCTCAAAGAATGAATGAGTAAATGCCAGTCTGTGGGTAAGAATGAAAAAAAAAATAGAATAAGGCATTAGACAGCTGAGATTAAACCTGGGAGATAAGCAGAGCCTTTACTTAAATATCATTTATTGTGAGACTTTATATAACAAATTTAAAACTTCAACTTCTTGTCTTGTGTTTTTTTTTTCCTGATTTTTTTTTGTCACAGCACACATAATTATCAGATATGACACATACCTTATTTGTATGTCTATGTCCATTAGAATGTAAATTCTGGAACTGGGGTTGTAGCTCATTAATAGAGCACCTTCCTACCACAAGCAAGGCACTGGGTTCTATCCTCAGCACCACATAAAAATAAACTTATTGAGTCCATTTGTAACTTAAAAATACATATTAAAAAAAGAGAAATAAAAAGAATATAAATTCCTTTCTCAAATCACAGGAGTCTTTTAGTAGAAAGAGAATGGTGTGTAATCTTCACTCAGTTTGTTGAACATAATTGCTTAGAATAAGACAAGTTGAATAAAAGGATAAATGGAGATATGGAGATAAATGCTAGAATAGATAAATCAATTGTAGTACTGGTAACTAAACCCAGGGCTTCATTTCCTGCTATCAGACCAAAATGAGTATTAGCCCCAGTAAAGAAGCTAATTCTAAACCTGCTCTGGAACTATTGTCTGAAGTAGAGTCAATCCAATCACTTTCCCAGACTCAATCTTCTGTTCCAGTTTTACAACCACAATACTGGAGACTCTGATATCAACTATAGCACAAACACCAGGGACAGAGCCAGCCCAGTGTCACTTTCAACATCAGCTTCTAAGCTCTAACCAGGGCAAGCTCCCATGCCAGAGCCTTATTACCCTGTCTTTGATGGCAACTATTTAATTTTAATTCTTTTCATCTCTAAGATTAAATTTTTACATAAATCAAAATTTAACTTTGTAATCAGTTTAAATTATTTTAAGTGTACTAATCGAGGTCATTAACTACATCCACAAAGCTGTGCTGTCACCAGTTATATCTCCAGCACCAACTCTGCAAAAATCTCAAGGGCAAGATCAAGCTGGAGAAACTGATAGAATTTGCTTTTATGCCAGCTGCTGCAAAACCTATACAAAGAGTTCTCATCTCAAGGTACACCTGTGCACCCACACCAGTGAGAAACCTTATACTGTGAATAGGAAGACTCTGGGTGGACATTGGTGTGATCTGACCAACTGACCAGGCACTACCGCAAACACACAGGGCAACTTCCATTCCAGTGCCAGAAGTGTGACCGGTCTTTTTCCGGGTCGAACCACCTGGCCTTACACATAGAGTCACTTTTAAATCCCAAACAGTGAACCCACCACCAGAGGAGAATTCAGTCTTTTTTTTTTAACTTTTCACGCTGTCTTCCCACAGGGGAGGAGCCCAGCCTGCAAGTGCTACAATCATGGTCAAGTTCTCAACAGGTCAGCTTGTGAACATATGGATAATCAGACAGAGCAAAGAACAGATGGAGTCTGTGATAGGATCTTCTATCATTCCTTCTAAATACAACTTGAATATGCCTGAACTTACAAAACACCAAGGTGTGACTGGAAGTTTGACTATCAGGGTATAGATTAGATCCAAGAATTGGGGGTGGAGGGAAAGAAGACCAGAATTTCCTTGCATTGTGTTTCCATGCACTATTAAGCATAAAGATCACCTTGTATTGTCTTTGCCTTCTGAAATCCATTATTATGATGTTAGAAGAAGAGGAAGAAATCCAGGTACAGA
Organism: Sciurus carolinensis; assembly: GCF_902686445.1. Lineage (NCBI taxonomy): Eukaryota > Metazoa > Chordata > Mammalia > Rodentia > Sciuridae > Sciurus > Sciurus carolinensis. The sequence continues at coordinate 29,005,928 of NC_062219.1, forward strand.
AAATGTGTTTTAATAGCATATGCAATGGTGCTTGGTAAGTCTTGGTTTTAAAGGTACCAAATGAGGAAGCCAAAGTTCTCAAACTGCTTCACACTTTGAAAGAAAAATATTTTTGTTTTCTGATCTACATGTATGACCTAAGTCAGGTAAATACAGCTGGTTTGCTTTTACAATTTTAGGCAGACAGTCATGTACTGTGGTTTCAGAGGTGCAATAATTTCTACAATAGTTTATTCCCAAGTATGCCTTAAGTGGAACAAATGTGTTTTATTCTATATAGTCCCTTGCCTTAATAAATATGTATATACATTAAAAAAAAAAAAAGGAAAACAGTGATATAATGTGTTATGGTTTGGATGTGAGGTGTCCCTCAAAAGCTCACATATGAAACACTAGAAAACATAAGGATAGTAGGAATATACCTCAACATTGTAAAGGCTATCTATGCTAAACCCATGACCAAAATCATTCTTTTTTTTTTTTTTTTTTTTTTTGTGGTGCTGGGGATTTGAACCCGGGGCCTTGTGCTTGTGAGGCAAGCACTCTACCAACTGAGCTATATCCCCAGTCCCCAAAATCATTCTTAATGGAGAAAAACTGAAAGCATTCCTTTTAAAAACTGGAACAAGACAGAGATGCCCTCTTTCACCACTTCTATTCAACATTGTCCTTGAAACACTAGTCAGAGCAATTAGACAGACCAAAGAATTAAAGGGATATGAATAGGAAAAGAAGAACTCAAACTATCCCTATTTGCCTACGAATGATTCTATATTTAGAAGATCCCAAGAACTCCACCAGAAAATTTCTGGAACTAATAAACAAATTCAGCAAAGTAGCAGGATATAAAACTAACACAAATAAATCTATTGCATTTCTGTTCATAAGTGATGAATCTTCTGAAAGACAAATTAGGAAAACTACTTCATTCACAATAACCTCAAAGAAAATAAAATACTTGGGAATCAATCTAACAAAAGGGGTAAAAGACCTCTACAATGAAAACTACAGAACACTGAAGAAACGAATTAGAGAAAACCTTAGAAGATGGAAAGATCTTTCATGTTCCTGGATAGGCAGAATTAATATTGTCAAAATGGCCATTCTACCGAAGATGCTATACAGATTCAATGCAATTCCAATTAAAATACCAGTGAAATTCCTCATAGAAATAGAGAAAGCAATCATGAACTTCATCTGGAAGAATATGAGACCTCGAATAGCCAAAACAATCCTGAGCAGGAAAAGTGAAGCAGGTGGTATCACAATACCAAACCTTAAACTATACTACAGAGCAATAGTAACAAAAATGGCATAGTATTGGGACAAAAATAGACAGGCAGACCAATGGTACAGAATAGAATCCACAGAGAAGAATCCACATAAATATAGTCACCTTATACTAGACAAAGGTGCCAAAAACATACACTGGAGAAAAAATAGCCTGTTCAACAAATGGTGCTGGCAAAACTGGAAATCCATGTGCAGTAAAATGAAATTAAATCCTTACCTTTCACCATGCACAAAACTCAACTCAAAATGGATCAAGGATGTAGGAATTAGACCTGAGACTCTTCACCAAATAGAAGAAAAAGTAGGCCTGAATCTTCAACATGTTGGCTTAGGACCAGACTTCCTTAACAAGACTTCCAAAGTGCAAGAAATCAAAGCAAGAATCAATAAATGGGATGGATTCAAACTAAAAAGGTTTTCTCAGCAAAGGAAACAATAATGTGAAAAGAGAGCCTACAGAGTGGGAGAAAATCTTCATACACACTTCACATAAAGTATGAATTTCCAAAATATATGAAGAATTTAAAAACTTTACACCAAAAATACACAGAACCCAAACAATAAAAGGGCTAAGGAACTGGGCAGACACTTCACAGAAGAAGATATAGGCAGTCAACAAATATATGAAAAAGTGCTCATCATCTCTAGTAATCAGAGAAATGCAAATCAAAACAACCCTAAGATTTCATTTCACTCCAATTAGAATGGCTATTTTCAAGAACACAAGTAATAAGTGTTGGCGTGGATGTGGGGGGAAAGGCACACTCATACATTGCTGGCGGAGTTGCAAATTGGTGCAGTCATCTGGAAAGCAGTGTGGAGATTCCTCAGAAAACTTGGAATGGACCCACCATTTGACCCAGCTATCCCACTCCTCACTTTATACCCAAAGGACTTAAAATCAGCATGCTACAGTGTTACCACCTCCATGTTCATAGTTGCTCAATTCACAATAGCTAGATTGTGGAACCAACCTAGGTGCCCCTCAATTGATGAATGGATAAAGAAACTGTGGTATATACACACAGTGGAATATTACTCAGACATAAAGAAGAATAAAATTATGGCATTTACTGGTAAATGGATGGAGTTGGAGAATATCATGCTAAGTGAAATAAGCCAATCCCAAAAAACAAAAGGCTGATTGTTTTTCTGATAAGTGAATGTTGATACATAATGGGGGGGGGTATGCCGGGGGGCAAGAAGAGAATGGAAGAACTTTGGATTTTGTAAAGGGAAATGGGGCGGGAGGGGTTTGGGGAAGGAAAGATAGTGGACTGAGACATATTATTACCCTATGTCTATGTATGATTACACGAATAGTGTGAATCTACATTGTGTACAACCATAGAAATGAAAAGTTGTACCTCATTTGTGTACAATGAATCAAAATGCAGTCTATAAAAATTTTTTAAAACGAGAAAAAAGAAGGTTCAGAAAAGAAATGATTGGGTTTTGAGGGTCTTAACCTAATCAGTGAATTAATCCCTGATGGGATTGACTGAGTGGTGACTGGAGGCTGGTAGTGGTTCATCTGGGGTGTGGTTAAGGGGTATATATTTTGTATCTGGAGAGCAGAGTCACTTTCTCTTTTTCTCTCTCTGCTTCCTGGTCACTAAAAAAACTGCTTCCCTCCAACACCCTCTCCCATCATGATGTTCAGCCTCACCTTGAGCCCCAAGGAATGGAGCTGGCCTTCTATGGACTAAGACCTCTGAAACCATAAGCCCTCACATAAACCTTTCCTCCTTTACAGTTTGTTGGGTCATTTAGTCTCAACAGCAACATAGCTAACTAAAACAGAATGAAAACCAGTCACAGAGCTAGAGGCATTTGTCATTCGTTGGAGTGGTCACTGAACTAGAGTCAGTACAAACCCATTTCTAGCTGCAAGTCAGAAACTAGAATCAGTTCTGAGGTAGCAGCAGAGCCCATGACAGCGTGGGATCATTTATCCCCCATGAAGCTGCAGCTAGTTCTGAGCCTGGGCATTCCAACTAGAATAAGCTTTATTTATGAAGTTGCCTCTGGACCTGGGTCATGGTGCACACCCAGCCCTCTTCTTTCTTTGAGGCCCTTCCCATCTTAATGCTGGGGAACAGGAAGGGCTGCCAGAGATGAGAGGCGAGGAAGGCTGCCGCACTTGGGAAGCAGGAGTGAGCAAGCACTGTTGCTGTCGCCCACACTCTTAGCTGCGATCTTGGGACTCAGAAGCAGACAGGAGCAGACAAAGGCCCTCAATAGTTAGGAGTAGGGCTAGACTTGAACCCAAGAAATGCTAGTTCTTTTCCCACCTCCCCAGTTGCCTTCCTAGTGGACACTTAAAGCATCAAAAAGGCAAGTAATTTTCTTTTCCGGGGGTCTTTACAACCAGGTTAGACTTCCTACGAGAATAAAACAGCCTGTTGCCACTTTATGAGCTCTTCTCCTCCTGATTTGTATTGGGACCTGTGACCAGAGCTCGGCCACCCCCAGGTCTCAGGGCTGTGGGAAAATGGTCAGCCTGCCCTGCACAGGGAGGAGGACCAGTAAAATTCTAAAGGACTTTCCTGCTACAGTATCATGGCTATTGCTCCATCTAGTCAAAGCCTCTGGCTGCATATTGCTTCCTGGACACTGCATTAGCCTTAGCATTCTGGCATCTGGGACTCTGATGGAACCCAGAGAAGCTGGCAGGAAAGGGCATCCATGTCATCTAATGGTCTCAAGGGGCAACTGTACGGATCTGCACACCAGAACCCAGGCAGAATCTTCCTAATAAGGAAAATGTGGTCCTCCCAATTATGGTCACGGCTCAGTGGCTCGGCTTTCAGAGCTTCTTAAACAACAGATTAGCTACTGCTAGCAGCTTGGGAGGAGAAGTGAAGGTCAAAATGTTTACAGGTTTTGAATATTAGGCTTGGCTGTGGTTGAGGGTCTTAAAGGAGACACTGCAACAGGATTCCCTGAACTCCTGGGCACTGAACTGCATGCACAGTCCCTTGGATCTCAGGGGTCTGTCTACCTTGGCTGGAACTGACCAACTCTGGATGCCTGTCTGCCAGTATTGTCAGTCAGTGAGACTTTGTGCAAAGTGGTGAAAGGATTGTGTTCTTGGAGGAAAGATCAAAAGAGGGCATAAGTGATCAGCCCCATGCATGCACCTGGAGGGAGCATGGAAATTAGGATTCCTGAGCCACCCGAGTCTGATACTTTTGGTCTGGGGTGTGACCTGAGAATTTGCATTTTATCAAGTTCTCTGGTGAAACTGATATTGGTCTGGGACCCATTCTTTGAAATTCTTGCTCAACTAAAGTATAACATAGGCTAGACTGCTTCTTACTAAATGATAGCGGTCAGAGAGATGTGAGTGGTGGGAACATGAAGTTAAGGGAATAATTCTGTAAAGTGGGCCCACTGTGCTGACCTCCATAGGTTTTCTTTTTCAAGAAGCAATTTATCTGCATCCCTGCCTGGGCAGGATAGATCACATTCCTCCGCAAAGGAATGTGACATATTTCTCCTGTTATCTGCAGGAGAAAAGCAGACCTGAAATAATGGATAATAAGAGGAACCCAAGTTACCCTGAGAGGGAGACTTTTGTGACTCTTTCCATAGACCAGATCTCAGAACACAGGGAGGTAAAGATAATTCCACCTAACTGTAAAATCTGTAAGAAATTTTGATTAAGAGTCTAATTAGGGCTGGGGATATAGCTCAGTTGGTAGAGTGCTTGCTTTGCAAGCACAAGGCCCTGGGTTCAATCCCCAGCACCACAAAAAAAAAAAAAAAAAAAAAAAGAGTCTAATTTGAACAAGTTAGCATGGGCCAAAGTGACCTAGAGTTGTCATGGCAGTGAGTACTTGACTCTCTGATGTCATCCACCTGTCAGTCAAAAGTCAAGAGGTAGACCTGGGTGGGACTCTGGAAATTTCTCTGGGATCCCCAATAAAAGGAGTGCAGGAGAGAGACACTGTCCCTCTCCTGAGAGGATCACCTCTCTCCCTTGAGTGTCCCCTTTCTCTTGTCCTATATCTTTAATAACCTCATGCCTGTTACTCTGAGTGACATGTCTGAAATCTTTCTGACTTGACCACAACAATCGGGGTTTGAAGGTGGGTCTTCATGCTGCCTCAGTTTCCCAGAAATCACCAGCCCTGTTTCACTAAATATTTGACGATTTCTCATAATCCGCATTGATCTTGCTCCAGCTACACTGTAAAGCTTTCCAGGGCCTCAGTTCCTGCTTTTTCAGGAAAAGACCAAGGGAGAAATTGTAAGGTAGAGCTGAACACTGGGACTGTCTTTCTCCTTCTCACACTGTAGTGGGCAGGTCCACCAGGAGATTAAGTTGGGTCTATTTCCTGTGCAGCAAAGGTCTTTGGTCCCCACTGCAGCATCCAAATGGCCAGGATGTGCATCACTCACAGTCCCCATGTCAAGATTTTAGATGTCTCCACAAGATGGACCTAAATTTCTATTACTTTTACACAGATTTGCATGAGAAGCATTTCATGCTAGAGATTTACCAACACAAATAGGAAGGCTCTGCGCTGTACAACTAGCATGATTTCATAAGAGGATCATTTCCAGCCTGCGATCTCTAGCACATGGAGCTCTGGCGGATGCTGGTTCCAATAAGACCACTGTGCGTTCAGTCAATCAGAAGCGAGCAGTGTTCTGAGCTCCTCCCTCCCATCCTGTTCAGCCTAATGAAACCACAAGTACATTTGGCCAATCAGAAATAATTGTTGCTCTGAAGCCCACCATTGGGGATCCACGACATGGCTGTACCTGTTCTATTCACCCAGGAAATGTGACTCAGTTGATGTGGTTTTAAATAGGCATTGTAGATCTAGTAAAAAATAATTTGCCTGTAACTACAAACAAATTTTTGTTACAAATGTATGTCCAGTGACAAAAATGTAGACATAATACAGAAAAAAAAAGCACTTTCGGAGTTTATTTACCCACTAGAAACAATAGGCTCAGTGCCCTAAGTCCCATGTAAATGTTTTATTTTGAAATCCAAAGAAAAATAAACAAATACAATCTCTTCTGGATTATACACATCTTCAGACCAGCTCAGTACCAAAACCTTGTTCTGCAGGGAGGGGCCTATGAAGGCAAACAAGTCCCTGGGACTCTCATAAGCCATGTTCCAACACATGGGCAGAATTAAGGTCATTCTCAAGGTTTGAATGGACTCAATCCCCACCCCTCACATTTTTTACTGATGCATTATAGTTGTACATAACGCTGGGGTTTGTTGTTACATATTTATATGTGCACACAATATTGAAAGCAAAAATAACTGAAATGGGGAACAGACCACAAAAGATCAGCAAGCTTTCTTTATTAAGCAATGGAATGGCACACTTTCAGGAGAGAAAATGGTGGTCGAATATGGAAGGGGTCTGATTTTTATAGTATTTAAGTAAAATTTGGATCATAACAAGTGAGATTCGAATCATTTGCAGAATGTGTCAGTTGGGCAGTCAGGGGAACAGTTGTGTAAATTCAAAGCCCAAATCAGGGAAACAGTTGCAAAAGTTTGAAACCCACTGTTGCTAGAAAAATGTTGAAAGTCCAGAGCCTGGAGCCGAAGGGTTGCCTTTCCCGCCCAATTCCGTGGCACACTCTTCTCCTTTCTCCCTGGGGCTTGTTATTCCCCTTTTGTCCCGACCCGCGGGACATCAACACGGGACCGCAAACCTGAGAGAGAAGGAATGAAGGGACAAGAGACGCAGGGAGAGGCAGCAAGACAGGAATTCTGATCAAGCTGCAAATTTTTATTGTTCACACAGGGGTATTTATACTGAGGGAAGGAGGGGTGTGACAAGGTGCAGGCTGGTTGGCTGTGTTCTTCTGCTGGGTTCCTGATAGGGTGCAAATTCGCGCCGGCCGGGAGGTGAGGTTCGCGCCGGCCGGATTTGCGCCGGCGGGAAGGGAGGGGCGCTGCTGCTTATTGTAAAGATCAGAATGTTCTCAGAATAAGAACTTCTTGGTCCCTGACATTTCCCCCTTTCTTATATAAAATTATTGACCATTTTTCGATAGCCATATTTTAAGGGGGTGATAGAGGCTATGCGCTGAGGCGGGGGCGCGGCTTGCCCGAACAGGTACAGAGCTGGAGTGACAATCCCTCGGGAACTGCGCCTGTCTTAGGTTGTCCATGGCAGAGCAGCATCCTTACCCGTCATTGGATAATGAGGCTCTAGCCCTCATTTCCTGTCTTAGGTTGGTATGAGCTCTCACGAATCTTACCCGTCATTGGCTGTCCAGTTCAGCTCACAGGGGTGATGGTCTTTTAAGATCATCATCACGATCCATCATCTCCAGTCGATGGTAATGAACCTGAATAGGTTTCGCCTGTATAGCCTCAATTTGAGCTTTAAGAAAAGCCATGATCTTGTTGAATATCAAAGGACCTATAGATACAATAAGCAGCAAGCAAAGGAGGGGACCTAAGAAGGGAAGAAGATAGGGAAGGAGTCCACTGAATCCAGTCCATAGTGGATTATCAGCCAGTGCTTGTCGGCGTTTTTCTGAGTCTTCCTGCAGCTGTTTGATCTTGTCCTTAACAATTCCTGACTTGTTGGCATAGAAACAGCATTTTTCCTGCAAAGACAGACAAATGCCTCCCTGTTCGGCAGTTAGAAGGTCTAAACCTCTCCTATTTTGTAGGACCACTTCTGCTAAGGAATCCACCTGATCTTGAAGATCTTGTATGGTGCTTGAGAGTATCTGTACATCAGAAATCAATTGTCTGGATAATTTTGTATATTGAGTAAGAGAGACCCCCAAACCAGCAGTACCTGAGGCCACTGCTGTAGAGGTTGTGCAAGAACAGGGTCTGTCATTCAGGGGATTTTTCGCATAGATTGTTAGCTGCATCTATAAGAGAGGAAGATTCATCCTCAGGGGGAAGGTTTCCGTCCCTGGGTTGTGGTAAATCATTGACCTGTTTGACCAGGCGTTCTGGTAACCATCTTGGGGCTGCTTGTTCTTGATCTAAAATACAAGCTGAGCCTCGTCCCCAAATGAGGACGGGATCTGGGCCTTTCCATTTATTTGTTAAAGGATCGCGCCACATAACAGATGGGCGAGCAGAACTAGAAGAGGGATGCCAATGTCTGTCTGCGGTCGAATGTCCTTCATTGTCTAGGGTAAGAAAGTTAAGAGCAAATAATGCATGATTAAGGCGATCCCTGGGAGTGGTAAATGCAAGGGAAGAGGCCTTAAGGCGGGTAAGCCAGGTTTTTAAGGTGAGGTGTGCACGTTCCACAATGCCTTGACCTTGAGGGTTATATGGAATTCCAGTAGTATGAGAGATTTGAAGAGTGGCACAAAACTGTTTGAACTTGGTACTGGTATATGCAGGGCCATTATCTGTCTTAATATGTGCTGGCTTTCCCATTATGGAAAAGGCTGAGACAAGATGAGAAATGACATCCTTGGTAGCTTCTCCGCAATGCGGTGATGCAAAAATAAAGCCACTAAAGGTATCTATGGAAACATGTATGTACTTTGTTTTCCCAAATTCAGGAAAGTGAGTAACATCCATCTGCCAAATCTGATTGGGCAGTAATCCTCGAGGGTTAACACCCAGATGTTGAATAGGAAGGGAGACAACGCAAGCAGGACACGCTTTTACAATTTCCCTTGCTTGTTGCCTGGTAATTTTACAAAGTAGCCGAAGGCTCTGAGAATTTAAGTGGTGAAGTTTGTGTAAATCTGTGGCCTCTCGGATGGATCCAATAAGAACTGGGAAAAGGGACCGAGTGGCTGCATCAGCCTGAGCATTACCCCGTGATAGGGGACCGGGAAGATCAGAATGTGCTCTAATGTGTCCTAAGAAAAATGGATGTTTTCTAGCCTGAATTAGTCGTTGAAGCTGGTTAAACAAAAAGGCTGCGTTGGAGGAAGCCTTAATGGCGGGTGAAATCTCCAATAGGGGCACAGAATGGGCAATGTAAGCACTGTCTGTATAAATATTAATAGGTTTATCAAAAAATGTCATAAAGACTTGTGTTATAGCAAACAATTCTACAAGCTGTGCTGATGGATAGGCAGTGTCAAAGGTGGTGGGCTGATTATCAACAACAAAGGCTGCACGGCCATTGCTGGAGCCATCTGTAAAAACAGTAAGGGCTTGTGGAATAGGAGCCTTCCGAGTAACCCGAGGAAAAATAAATGGATGTAACTGAGCAAAATGCAAAAGGGGGTCATTGGGAAGGTGGTTATCGATTATTCCCAAAAAGCCTGATAGAGCAATACCCCATTCATCCTTCGTCTGTAGCAAAAATTGGGTTTGATCCTTAGTGTATGGAATCAGAATGCTATCAGGGTCTTTGCCAAAATGTTGTCGAGAAAGCAAGCGACCTTTAATAATGATAGAAGCTACCTGAGCAGGATAGACAGCAATAACTTTAGAGGATGTGGCGGGCAAATGAACCCAAAGCAAGGGGCAACCTTTATTTTTAAAATATGGATCCCGCTGCCAGAATAGTCCTGTGGGTGTATGAGGGGTGTGTAATATAACCAAAACCAAAGGAAGGTTATAAGATATTTGTGTAACAAATTGTTGAGCAATGGCTTCTGTGACTTGAATTAATGCTTGCTGTGCCTCGGGAGTAAGCTCTCGAGGAGAAGAAGGGTCAGAATCTCCCCTTAAAATATCATTAAGAGGCAAAAGCACATAGGTGGGCAGTTTTAAATATGGTCTTAGCCATTGGATATCCCCTAGTAGTTTTTGGAAATCGTTAAGAGTGTGGAGATGGTCCACACGCAATTGTATATTAGGGATTTGAATTTGATTAGTTTGAAGTTTGAGGCCCAAGTAGGTGTAGGGGTCCTGTGTCTGAACCTTATCAGGGGCTATCTGAAGCCCCAAGGCAGTAAGGGCTTTATAGAGATCCAAATAACAATTATTAAGATCATAGGTATTAGGTGCAGCAATTAACAAATCATCCATATAATGTAATATATAAACTTGTGGCCACCGCTCTCTCACAGGGTCTACTGCTTGAGCAACATATTTTTGGCAAAGACTAGGGCTGTTAGCCATACCCTGGGGAAGGACCTTCCATTGAAATCTTTGCATAGGGCCCTGAAAATTGATGCGGGGGAGGCTGAAAGCAAAATAGGGTCTGTCATCAGGATGTAAAGGAATAGTAAAAAAGCAATCTTTTAAGTCGATGACCATTTTATAATAGTCCCTAGGAATAGCTACCGGTGTAGGGATGCCTGGCTGTAGTGCCCCCATCGGGCGCATAACCTTATTGATAGCGCGCAAATCCTGTAAAAGGCGCCATTTGCCTGATTTCTTCTTAATAACAAAAATAGGAGTATTCCAGGGTGAGGTTGAGGGTTCCACATGGCCGGCTGTCAACTGTTCCTGTACTAACATAGAGGCAGCCTCTAATTTTTCTTGGGTAAGGGGCCACTGATCCACCCACACAGGAGTTTGAGTTTCCCAAATAATTTTGTCTGCATGGGGTACAGGAGGGTCAGGGACCGATACTAAAAATCCACATACCCAAGTCCAAATTTGTCTGTTTTTTGTATGGGCTGTACAGGCTCAACCTGTCCTTGTCCTAGCCTCCCAAGGCCTGTACCAGGGATAAAGCCCATACGAAGCATTTGATGAGTGACTAAAGAGTCGGGACTAGCAAGAATAACTTTCATTTGGCTTAGAATGTCTCGTCCCCAAAGGTTGACAGGGAGATCAGGAACAACAAAGGGGGTAACGGTTCCTTTATTCCCTGTGTTATCTTTTGTGTCAGTCCAATTAAGCACCCTGGAGCTAACTAAGGGGTTTCTTGATTGCCCTATTCCTTTAAGGTCAGTTAGTGATGAGGTGAGGGGCCATTCTGATGGCCAATATTTTTGAGAAATAACTGTGGCATCCGCACCAGTATCTAGGATCCCTCGGAATTTCTTTCCTTCAATAAATAAGGTAAGAGTGGGTCTTTTGTGGGAGATAGGTTGGACCCAATACACATCAGAGGAACCTAAGGAGGCTGTGTTTCCTGGTGAATTTCCTGAATTGAGGGGAAGGAGTATTAATTGTGCAATTTTTGTTCCTGCAGGGATGGCAGCTACTCCGTTAACAGCTGTGGCCAGTATTTTAATTTCTCCAGTGTAATCATCATCAATAATGCCAGGGAAGACCTGAACACCTTGTAAGGTGGTAGGAGCTCTCCCAAGAATAAGAGCACACATATGAGGTGGAGGGGGGCCTACAACCCCAGTGGGTATTATTTGAGGTCCTTGCATAGAGTCTAATATTGTATCGGTGGAGGCACAGAGGTCCAATCCTGCGCTGCCTGGGGTAGCACGTTGGAGGGAGGTGATTGTGGAGAAGGACAGGGAGCCTGGATTGGGTTGGGAGTCTGAGAGGGAACAAACCTTATTGCCCCTGGGTTTGCTCTGGGGGTGGTCGGGGCCAGGGGCTGGCCCCGAGAGGAGTTTCCCGAGAAGTTAGAGGGAATAGGCTGTCCAAGGGCATTGGTCTTGGATCTACACTCCTTGGCCCAGTGGCGACCTTTACCACATTTAGGGCAAAGGGTGAGCGGAGGTGGTTTAGCCCCTGTTTGAGGAAATATGGGTCCTTGACCCAGTTTCCCTGTTGGGCAGTCTCGCGCAAAATGGCCAGGTTGTTTGCAAGTAAAGCAAGTACGTGGGCCAGGGTGGTGAAGGGCCTTGGTGAAGGCGGCACCAATGGCGAGACCCATGGCATGGGCTGTTCCTACCCCGGCACACAGCCTAATGAAGTCAGAAAGGTCCCCTTTATCTTTGTGAGGCCGAAGAACATCTTGACATATTGGGTTGGCATTTTCAAAGGCAAGATATTTTACAAAGGAGCTCTCGTTTTCACTTGGTCCAAGTAGGCGCTCCGCAGTTAGATTAAGCCGGGCAACAAAGTCACTATAAGGCTCGTCTGGACCCTGATGAATTTTTGCTAGGGAGGTGGTGGCCGAGCCCTTTTGAGGGAGCCGTCTCCAAGCATGCAAACCAGCAGTTTGAACCTGCGCTAGGAGCCCAGTAGGAAAGCGCGCCTGTTTAGGGTTGGTATCAAATGGCGCATTACCCACTAATTTAACATAGGTCCAGGATTTAGAGGAAGCCTTGGTTGAATTTTTTTGGGCAGTTTCCCGACAGTATTCCCTAAAGTCTGCGTTCCACAACAGGAAGTCACCTGCACTGAGGGTGGCTCGGGCCAAAAATTTCCAATCATTAGGGGTGAGCCACTGTGTACTATGGTTCTCTAGCAAGGCCAGTGTATAAGGTGCAGTGGGGCCATACTGTGTACAAGCCTTTTTAAGTCTTTCAAGAAAGCGGAGGCTCAGCCTTTTATAAGAACCAAGGGTTCCACTCTGTCCAGAGGTGGGCTCCTCCTCATCCCCTGATTCCTGGTCCTCCTCTTGTTCCCTCTCTGGTTCTACCTCTTGTTCCTCCCCTGGTTCCTCTTCCTGACTTCCTTCTAAATTCTCTGCTTCAGTTTGGGGGGGCTGATCTGCTTGACTGCGAGTGACTGGAAAGGCAAGAACAGGCTGACCACGTGGCTTCACCTTACGAGTATTAAGGGGTTTTGGGCCAGTTTGTGTTAACTCCGTGCCCAAGGCCAGTGAGCGAAGCTCGGCATCAAGGGCTTTTAGTTCTTTTAAAAGTTGGATTTGTTCCCGCCTATGTTGGAGAGACTCGCGTAAAGGGGTTAGATTAGGCAAGGGAAGCGGGGAAAAAATGTCTGGGGGGGCAGTAGGTCCCTGAGGGACCGGAGCACAAAAGGCAGGGGATATATAAGAGGGAGGTGGATTTTTAAGAGGTGGCAGGTCTGGAAAATGGTGTTGAGCCGCTGCCTCCTCCAGGGTAGCCTCCTCCTCTGGGGTCACGTCATCATAGGGATTTAAAACCGGATAAATCTTAGGGGGATTTTTAGGGGACTCCTTTGGTAAGGTGGGGTCTGGGAGGTTCCCAGGGTCTGGGAGGGTCCCAGGGTCCTGAGAAGCCTGAGCAGGGGGCATTTGAATACTAACCGAAGGGCATGCCGATGGGGGGCGAGAGGTAGATTGCATTGCCTGCTCCCCAATCTTTACAAGTTTTAAAGTACCACTGTCAAAGGGTGAACTTTTAAGAATCTCATTAATTAAATTCCAATAAGAAAAGACAGTGACGGGCACCTTTTGAGGACCAAAAGTCTCATAATAATCTTTGAGGCAGTCTCCTACTCTGAGCCACCTTTTACCATCAATCGATCCCTCGAGGGGAAACCAAGGACACAAATCCTCTATGTATGAAAAGAATAATCTTAAATCCTTTTTCTTAACACGCGCTCCCCGAGTCTTGAGGGCCTCCTCGAGACCCGTCAGAAACAAATCATGTGACGAGACTGCTTGTCCCATGGTACGTCACTTACCTTGCGCTGACCTCACTCTCCTCCTGGATCTGACTCCCGGTTGCGTCTACCAGGGCGATCCCGAATCCTGCTTGGCCAAGTCTTCCCCGGAGGGCAGCGTTCCGCTTCTCAAAGTTTCCAATCGACCACGTTGGGCGCCAACTGTCCCGACCCGCGGGACATCAACACGGGACCGCAAACCTGAGAGAGAAGGAATGAAGGGACAAGAGACGCAGGGAGAGGCAGCAAGACAGGAATTCTGATCAAGCTGCAAATTTTTATTGTTCACACAGGGGTATTTATACTGAGGGAAGGAGGGGTGTGACAAGGTGCAGGCTGGTTGGCTGTGTTCTTCTGCTGGGTTCCTGATAGGGTGCAAATTCGCGCCGGCCGGGAGGTGAGGTTCGCGCCGGCCGGATTTGCGCCGGCGGGAAGGGAGGGGCGCTGCTGCTTATTGTAAAGATCAGAATGTTCTCAGAATAAGAACTTCTTGGTCCCTGACACCCTTTTACTTGGGGATCATTATTTTCCATATCCTTCAAATAGAACAATATAATTTGGCCAATATAATTCCCCAGTGCTTTCCCCCCCTCTCTCCATCTCGCACCTTTTGGTCCCTTTCTTCTACTGATCTCCCTTTGATTTTAAGAAGATCCACCCCAACTTTGTGTTTCTATTTCCTCTCTAGTGTCCATACATAGCATATGACCCTTAACATTCTGAGTTTGACTTATTTCACTTAATATTGGTGGTCTCTAGTTCCATCCATTTTCCTACAAAGGATATAATTTCATTTTTCTTTATGGCTGAATAAAACTGCATTCTGTATATCTAACATTTTCTTTATGCATTAATCCATTAATGGGCACCTAGGTTGTTTCTATAGTTTGGCTATTGTGAACTGTGCCTCTATAAACATGGGTATGTATATATTACTGTAGTATGATGACTTCAGTTCTTCATGATAAATAGCAAGGAGTAGTATAGCTGGATCATGTGTGGTTCCATGTCTATTCTTTTGAGGAAACTCCATACTGATTTTCATAGCAGTTGTTCTATTTTAAAGTCCAACCAACACCGTAAAAGTGTTCCTTTTTCTCCACATCCTGTCCAGCATTTATTATTTGTATTCTTTTCTTTTTTTGCTTTCAAATGAATATTTTATTATTTTCTCACTGCTTATTTTGTTTTTTTTTTTATTTTTATTTTTACAGACTGCATTTTGATTCATTGTACACAAATGGGGTAAGACTTCATTTCTATGGTTGTGCACAATGTAGAGTCACACCATTTGTGTAATCACACATGTACATAGGGTAATGATGTCTGTCTCATTCCACTATCTTTCCTTCCTCCGCCCCCTCCCAGCCTCATTTCCCTCTACACAGTCCAAAGTTCCTCCATTCTTCTCTCTTCCCCACACACACCTCCCCCTGCTATGTATCATCATCCACTTTTCAGTGAAAACATTCAGTCTTTTGTTTTGGGGGATTGGCTTATTTCACTTAGTATGATATTCTCCAACTCCATCCATTTACCAGTAAATGCCATAATTTTATTCTTCTTTATGGCTGAATAATATTCCATTGTGTATATACACTATAGTTTCTTTATCCATTCATCTGTTGAAGGGCACCTAGGTTGGTTCCACAATCTAGCTATTGTGCATTGAACTACTATAAATATTGATATGGCTGCGTTACTGTAGTGTGCTGATTTTAAGTCCTTTGGGTATAAACCAAGGAGTGGGATAGCTAGGTCAAACGGTGGTTCCATACTGCTTTCCAGAGTGACTGCACCAATTTGCAACCCCACCAGCAGTGTATACTTTCCCCCCACATCCTCGCCAACACATATTGTTGCTTGTATTCTTGATAATCTCTACTCTAATTGGAGTGAGATAGAAACTTAGGGTGGTTTTGATTTGCATTTCTCTAATTACTAGAGATGATGAGCACTTTTTCATGTATTTGTTGACTGCTTGTATATCTTTTTCTGTGAATATTATTTGTATTCTTGATGACTGCCATTTTGATTGGTGTAAGATAAAATCTCAGTGTAGTTTTGATTTGCATTTCCCTAGTAGGTAATGATGTTGAACATCTTTTTCATATTTTTGGCCATTTGTATTTTTTCTTTTGAAAAGTATCTGTTTATTTGCCCTTTTATTAATTGGGTTATTTGATTTTGGGGGTTATTTAATCTCCTATTGTTCCTTGTGCCTCCATTACTACAAATGAGAAAAACAATAGAGTGGTCAGTACTCTTGGTTTCAAGTGACAGAAAACCAACTCAAACTAACATAAGCAAAGATGGTGTGTGTGTGGGGGGAGTGGGGGTTACAAGTAAAAACCTGAGGGTGATTCTGACGGCAGGCACAGCTGGTTCCAGTGATCCACTATCTTTTCGTCTCTCAGTGCTCATTCCACAAGATGGCTGTAAGCTTTCCAGGCTCACTTCCCACCGGTCATTTATGGGCCTCTGAAACAGTCTGTCTGGACCAGCTCAAGCCAACTTGGCAGGCTAAGTGCTTCCATGTTCCGGGGACTTCCGTGCTCTGACTTCTGAGACCTGGTCACTTACTCCACTCATTCCACATGGGGAGAAATGCAGACGGGCACCCCAGGAAAAACTGGGAGCTACTTCTTGAAGAAGAGAAGACAGATACTGGAAGCAGATGACACCCTCTGGACAGACTGCCTTCTGCTCTGCACGGGGACAGTTGTCTACACTGGAGAGCTGGAAAGCCTCTGTCTTTATCAGCTCATGACACTGTCCAAGAACCCAGGGACCAGGACACCTCCACTTCACAGAGGAGGAGACCAGGGCTCAGAGGGAATTAAACTTCCTTGTTGGGTCAGAATAGGAAATCAAATCCAGTCTCCAAAGGTGTGTTTTGAATCAGTCTTGTCCTTCCAGCTCACTGCTAGTCTCTCTCAGGAGCAAGAAGATTATCACAGACCCAGAGGAGGAAAAGGGGAAGCAGGGAGGATGAAGACCCCCTGACAGCACCTCAGAGACCCTGTACTGATCAGTTCATTGCTCAGTTTGGGAGGCTTTTTTTTTTTTTTTTTTTTTTTTTTTGGGTGCTGGGGATCAAACCCAGGGCCTTGTGCTTACAAGGCAAGCACTCTACCAGCTGAGCTATCTCCCCAGCCCCAGTTTGGGAGACTTTCTGCCTGCTCCTGTCATCTAGAGGTTTCTACACGTTTATTTCCACATCACCTTTGCAATTTTGCAAATTGTGTTACTTTTTGTTTATTTTTCTTAAGTCAATTTGCCTATTATAGTTATAAAAACGTACTAAGTATCTCAACTGTTGATAGCAATTGTCAATCAAAATGAGTATCACTTTGCCTCAAATAAAAATTAACTTCAAAATTCCCATAGAACTACTAAATCAAATACTAACCATCTGTGCACCATTCAAAATCATCCTGCATCTGAGGTGGGGTCTTCAGACTCGGTTTGGAGAATTAGAGCTACCAGGTCACACCAGAACACAAATGACCCCTGTGTTCCTCTGCCACATGCAGTTTGCCCTCTGGGAGCAAAGTGAGGGACGTCCCTGCTCCTCTCAACCAGGAGGCTAGGATGTTCTACCCCAAATGTGACCAAGTCCACACACCTCACCACCAGGTTCCTGATTTTGGCCACTGTATCCTTAGTTTTTAACTGCATACCCTTGAAGACTTATGCTCTTACTTAGGGGTAATGGTGCCTTCCAGGACATTTTTACCAGACCATTTAGTCATATCATAACTCCCAACTTACCTCTTCGGTGATTATTGCTGGTTAAGTGCTCTAAAGAAGAAACCAGCTTTGTACAGGGCAGGTTCCTCCTAGGAAACCAGGGAGAACTAGGCTGAGCACAGTCACATCTTTATCCACTGTCCTGTCCACCTGCTGCTCAAATGTCTTCTAGAGGCCAATATCCATGGGAAGACAGAGGAGCCAACAACTCCAAAAGCAAGAAGGGCCTTTGAGAGCATGAAGGAGAAGCTGCTCACTGCACAGAGAAGTAAGCCAGGCCTGAGGACCCTTGTCTACCCATCTTGCGTGATCGACGGGGGCACAGCTGTATTGGATCAATGTCCCTGACTCCTGGCACAAGCTTATCTTTTATTCAACTAAGAATATTTCCACCCCAAATTACACTGTGCTCCTAGTTCCAAGGACAGAGTGCAAACACCCCACTCTAGAATAACCTAGTTTCTGTCATAAGGCCGTGTAGCCACAATGATACTCTCTCACCTGGGTGATGAATCACATGATCCTATAGAAATGTAAATCAGAGGCTTGTGTCACCTAAAACCATCTAAACAGCCCCACCCCACCCTGCCCTCATCCTGAAGACCCCAAGATTTTCCATCCTGTGGATGGAAAATCTTTATGTGACTGCTTAAACCAGATGTTGCATATGGACTAAATTTTCTTTCTCAGAAAGCATTATGGGGTCACTGTGGCCTAACCCCTTTTCTCTTACAGTTGGCTGCTCTGCTTCCTGCTGCTCAACCCTGTTCCACAACTGAGCTTCAGTCTGGCCACCTCTGGCTTCTCTCCCAGTGTTGGTGGGGGATGACCAGCAGTGGGTGCTACTTCCCACCTGCCCATATTCAGTCACCAGGAAGAGAGCTGAGTAGGGGTGAGACACACAATGAGGTTAAGGGGACTGAGGCCCAACAATTCAGGGGCAGAGCTCATGCCAAGGAAACAAAAGGAGGCTGGTCTTGCGGGCAAGGGATGGGAGAGAATAGAAACCGCCCCCAACCAAAAATACTTTCTCTACCCTCACTCTTTTGTTTTACTATTTTGGGTAAGATCTTTGTATTTTATAGATTATTTTTACAATAGCTAAGAACTAGGGGGAACTTAAATATTCAAAAGCAGCAATATGATGGTCAACCATGATACAGCTCTTCTACAAACTCTTATGCAGACTTAGTATGATGGGTTTAAAAATATTGATGGTTTAAGTTATGCAGGTAATGTTCAAATATAAAAAAAAAATAGTAAATTGCATATATGGTGAGATTACAACCGTGCTATCTGTTGTACTTCTTGAGTGAAAGATCTCAATGCATATACAACTGTAGAGGTGCTTGTAAGCACAAAAGGACGGCAAGCAGACCTCCACAGATTCAGAGAAGCCTTTATTCCTTCACGGACTTGGGCGCCATTTGGGTCCACTTTCTGGATGGGAAAATGGCCGTCAGTTACAGAAGGGATTCTGGTTTTATAGGGTACAATGAGAATGATGTAATCATTGGAAATTGTACACAGGCAGTTTTGACCATCAGGGGTTAGTTGTACAGGTTAAAACCAGACTCCAAGGGATGAGTATTCAAATCTTGCCCATTGCCATTCAGGACTAGGTTGACATGGGGAAGGCTAAGGTTAGGTCTTGGCATTCCATATCAGCCCCTTTCCTTTAGGGCTCATTGTTATCAGAAATGCACTGGGAGAGATTTAATGTTTGGCCAATTTCCCCTCCCACTTCCCGACCCACACCATCCCTCCATTTTCTTGGGGAGTTGTCTTATAGGAGTATTATTTTCCATAACCTTTCAGTGCTAGTGAACTTCTGAGGCAGTGTGTGGAAATATAGGAAGATATAACCCAATTACAGTTTCCATCCTCGCTCAGAGCCTAAGAGCTGCCTGGGATACCCAACTCTGCCCTGCAAGCCCTACACAGCTATCACTGGGAACTCAGTCAGGCCAAGAAGAATGGCACTGGAGTTTGCAAAATTCAAGTCATCTTAATATTTCCCCTAAATATTCAGGCTTGAAATGAACAGTCCTATAGGACTGAATGTGTCAAGGTTACCTGGGTGTTGAGCTCTGACCCTGACCTGAGGAAGTTTATAACCCGGCGTGAATATTCTCAAGTGAACCCATTGCTTCTGGATGCTCCCCTAGCATTGTGATGGAACTCAATGTCACCAGACCAAACTTCCAGTCACTGCCACAGTTCTCTGTCTCTCTCCCTACTGTCCACCCCCCTCAGCAGAACCCCACAAGGGAGTTCCTTCATCAGCACTAGTTAAGGTCATATGTCGACATGCTGCTTGTTAACACCAGGATGAAACTAGAACCTCGGTCCCCTTATTGTCATTGTTTCTTTTGGGGCTGCTACTTGCACTGGCCAGAAAATCCTAGGGGAATGGGGGCCATGTCTGCCGTGCCCAAGAGTCTGTGCCAACCTTCAGCACAGCACCTGGCCCAATGTGCTTGGAAGGGATGGCTGCATTAATTGAACCTCAATGAGCCAAGAGCATCCTGTCCGCCAGTTGTGACTGCCAGAGGTACATGGCATGCTGTGACTGGGAAGATCTGGGTCACTGTTACTATAAGCTTGGCTTACTAGGGGAATAGACTTCAGGGAAATGGCCGATCCCTCTCACCAAGACCTGAGGATTAGGTCTGACTACTGTTCGCCTATACTATGGGGGAGGGTGGGACTCCTGGCCCCAATAGGTTGCATCTTCTGTCCTGCCACATGTCTCCCTTCCTTCTTCCCATCCCACATCCCTTTTCTCATCATGGGCAAGACAACTGTGTACTGGTATGCTTGGAATCCTATGCATGAACCTTAAGCTTCCCAGTCAATCCTTCAAGGGAAACATTGTTCCCATTTCATCAATGGAGTAAAACTGGTCCCCAAAATAACCTTGGATGCTGTTACTGAGAAGCAAAAGTCAAAATACTGAAAAGACAACATCTCTAGCAATTAGAGAAAAGCACAATAAGACCACATTGAGATTCCATCTTATTCTAGTCAGAATGGCAATTATCAAGAATATAAGTAACAGCAAATGTTGGTGAGGATGTGGGGAAAAGGGAACCCTCATGCAATGTTGGTGGGACTGCAAATTGGTGCAACCACTCTGGAAAGCAATCTAGAGATTCCTTAAAAAACTAGGAATGGAACCACCATTTGACCCAGTTATCTTGCTCCTTGGGATATACTGAGTTAGAATCAGCATGCTGCTTTGATACAGCCACATCAATCTTCATAGCAGCACAATTCACAATAGCTATGCCAGTTAACTACCTAAACATCAATCTTCATAGCAGCACAATTCAACAATAGCTAAACATCTCATCAGATGTTCATCAACAGATGAATAAAGAAAGAAATTGTGGCATGTATACACAATGAAATATTACTTAGCCATAAAGAAGAATGACTTTATGACATTTGCCAGTAAATGGATGGATCTGGAGACTATCAAGCTAAGTGAAATAAGCCAATCCCCAAAATCCCAAGATTGCACATTTTCATTGATATGTGGAAATTAAAGCACAATAAAAGTGGGGGAGGGGAAGAAGAGAAGTTCAGTATATTAGACAAATGGGAACAAAAGCCAGGGAGGGGGTATAGGAATAGGAAAGACAGTAGAATTAATCTAACATAATTTGCCTGTGTACGCATATGAAAATACTTAAGTGAAGCCCACCATCATGCCCACTCACAAGAACGGGGTCCTAATGAGAATAAGATATATTTGATGCTTATATAATTTTATCAAAATCGATTATACTGTCATGTATACCTAAGAAGAACAAATAAAACTTTTTTAAAAAGAAAAAAAAATGAAAAGGAACATGAAACCAAATTAATGGCAGCACCATCCCACTGCCTGGGATCCTGGTGACTGACCGGGAGCCAGGGCAAGCACCCAGGTTGGGCGTTGGTTTGTGCAAGACTGCCATCATGTGGCCACCACTCGTATTTCCCTCGAAAAATGACCGGGAAACCAGCGAGCCCGGTCGCAGCTCCTGTTCACTCTGGTCTCTGCTCTCCTACTCTCTTCTTTAAGGATGGGTTTTCTGCCTCCAGGCAGAATGCAGATTCAAGATATAGATTAAACTCAGAGGAAAATCAGGTTCTAATGCTGCCATCCAGGTCTGAGTCTTCCTTGGGGCACCTGGCAGGCCTGCTGTGAGCAGTGAAGGGGCAGTGATGTATTGACAACTTCCCAAGAGGCTGAAAGGCCACTTCTGTTTGTATTGTTTTGTATAGATAAGGAGATAACAAGTCAACACCCCAAAGGACACTTTGGGGAGGTCTAATTATATGAAGAGGCCCAGGTTATTAAACTTTTCTCTCTTCTTTCCTTCCTTCCTTCCTTCCTTCCTTCCTTCCTTCCTTCCTTCCTTCCTTCCTTCCTCTCTTTCTCTTTCTTCCTTCCTTCCTCTCTTTTTCTTTCTTTCTTTCTTTCTTTTCTCTCTCTCTCTCTCTCTCTCTCTCTCTCTCTCTCTCTCTCTTTCATTTAGTGTGGTGCTGAGGGTCAAACCCAGTGCCTCATACATATTAGGCAAGCACTCTACCAATAAGCCACAAACCCAGCTCAAGTAATTACACTTTGAAGAAGCACCCTCAATTTCTTAGCATTAGAACCCAACAGAATTTCGAATTCTGGTAACCAGGCACGTGCATTCTAGAGAGTCACTTATTCGGCTCATATGAAGTGAGATGAGCAGGAGAACAACATGTTTTCCTGATGTGTCCAAACCTTCCAAGATTCTAGGCACATAAAAGTCCAGAAGGGAGCATTTTTAGATGTTGACAGCCCTCATATCAGGCCACTTCTCAGGAGGAACCCACAGGTTAAAGAGAGCAGCACAGAGAAGACCGAGCCTGGCAAGTTCTCATCTGGGATTACATCTGGAAGTCTTTTGACCTTCCCCTTTTTGTTTCTGTGTTTGGTGGTAGGAATTGCAGGGGACCTGCAATGACAGGAAATAGGTTATTCCATGTTGAAACTGTGGCGGAACTTTCATGTTTGTACCACTTGACATGGCTGGTAGGGTGAATATTTAAGTATTGGATACTAGTTTTTCTACTCAAATATTTATTGGAAGACTTTATTCTGTAACCCATTCACCACTGTATGGACACCTAGGCATATATCCATATATACCTAATCTGGGTATAAAAATTTTCAATAGGAGTGCCCCATGTGCAGTCAGCCAGGATGGTCAGTGTTAATTATTGTCCCACATCTAAGACAATCTCTGCAGAGTTCTATGTAGATCATCATGGAGCTACTTGTTAATTCTGTCTCCTTGGGGACAGAGCAAGTGCAATGATTATACTTCTGATTTGAGATTAGATGAGCCTTCTGGAGAAGGGTCTCCATTGGCAGAAACTTGAGATGACCAGGATAGAGCTGGGACACATACCCAAGTTTGGAAACTCACTAAATTCTGTCCTAGCACTTAACCCCTTGAATGACCTACATTCCCATTCTCAAAGGAATCTAGACTGTATTACTCACCCTGGAATCCTAACAGGTGTAAATATTCAGATAACATACTTGTAGGAACAACAGAAAAAAGCATTTTCACATCATTTTAATTTTTTACTGGGTAATGAATATTTCTTTACTGTTGCTACTGTTCTTGTTTTAGCCTCCTGCCCCAGGTAGCCCGTGTAAGAGACAACTCCACTATACTTCTAGTCCTTTAACAAGGTTTAAAAATTAACCTTTGCCAGGAAAATGTTTACACAAATAGGAGTGAAGGTTATTACATGAAGGAGGGTAAACTATTCTACATATTTTGTGAAGTGTGCCATATCACAAAACAAATTTGTATAGCCCCACCCAATAATGTGCTTTGTCCTCACATGCATTCACAATATTCCAATAATAAATGTTATTTTTTGCAGCATTTCAGCCTTTTGATGCCAGTGGAATGTGATGTGATTCAATTGTACCCTCATTTAGCCATGCTGCAGGGACAGTGAATGTGTGTCCTCGTGGGCTTCATCAGTATCATTGGGCTGTCAGAAGACAATACCTTAGATGGTGGGTTTAAGGATATAAATTTATTTTATCCTAATTCCAGAGGTTGTATATCAAGGTGATTGCTGGAATGGTTTCTTTTGTGGCCCACTCTTTGACATGTAGGTTTGCCATCTTCTGTCTCTCTGCATGATATTTTCTTATACTTCTCTGTGTCCTTATTGCTGCTTTATATAAGGAGAAAAGGTTAATTGGATTAGGCTTTACAGCAATTAATTGGATTAACATTAATCACATCTTCAAGAACCATCTATTCAAATAGGATCACAGTCTGAAGCACTAGCTATTTAAAACATCAAAATCTGAGATTTGGGGAGAGGACACAATTTAGCTGGTAACATAAACCAGCCTCCTGCTGAAGACAGACTCCCAGGAAAGGGAATACTGAGTGAAGGGATATGTGCAGTTAGCATATACACATCACAGAAATGTACATCACAGAAATGTACATCACAGAAATGTACATCACAGAAATGCTGCTGAAGTTACACTGCCACAAGAAATCTCTGGTTGTAGCTGCTTCTCTGCAGCCAGGATTCCCTGGGTGGGGGTATTTAATTTTTTTTTTTTTTTTTTTTTTTTTTTTTTTGTTAATCTCTTGTTCGTGTGGCAAATAAAATGACACTGTTCCATTGCTTTCCGATTTGTCAACTGACAAGTTTGAATTACCTTTCAGTTGATTATCAGCCATTTTTATCTCTTTTTTCCCTGAGTCACTCAGATTTTGAGCCCTGTGTTGTGTTTTTCTGAACCATATAGTTTCCAGGCATTTGCTTCTGTGAGAAACCTGGGTTGACATAGCTCTGTTTTTGAAGTCTTCCCTTAACACAAAAGGATATACAATAGTTTCCCAAGTCAAAGACATCCCCCTGTGATGTCCTCTCTAGGCTCTCTCTTTCAAATGGGAAGGAATAATATTTCTCCAGATGGACATCCCTTAAATCAGGAGCAAACCAGACTTTAATAAGCATAGGAGAAATGTTACACAATTCTGTCCTGGGCAGTTCTCAGTTCTGGCACATGCCGCATTTCCAGCTTGCACTGCCGATCATCTCAAAATTCCTCCCACCAATTCCAAAAAGCTCAAAAAGTTGAACCACATGGTCAGGTTAGTCACAGCAATGACCCTGCTTCTCAGTACCAATTTGTTTGAGTTACTTCTGTGACTAAGATCTAATCAGAACAATTGTAAAGGAGGAAAAGTTTATTTGAGGGCTCACAGTTTCAGAGACCTTAGTTTAGAGAAAGCCAACTCTATTCCCCAAGGGTTGCAGGTGAGACTGAACATTGTGGCAGAACAGTGTGGTGGAGGGAAACAGCTCATATGGTGATCAGGAAGCAGAGAAAGAGTTTCCACTTGCCAGATATAAATATATACCCTAAAGTCACAGCCCCAGTCTTCCTTCAGTTACCACTTCCTCCAGCCACACCCCACCTGCCTCCAGTTACCAGTTAATCCCATCAGGGATTAATAAACTGATTAGGATAACTCAATCATTTCTCCTCCTGACCTTCTTGCATTGTCTCATACATAAGCTTTTGGGGGACATATCACATCCAAGCCAAAATTGATGTTGGAACTATTTATAGTAAACCATATGAAGAAAATCCTTATTATTGTTTTGGATTAAATCAGGATGTGTGACCTTCAGAAAATGCCCATATCTCTTTGATTTTGGATTCCCATACAGGTGCTAGAGCACATGAGCTACTCCCCTAATTGCTCTGTATTTCCAACCAGGCAATTCTCATTTGTCAGCCCAGGGGCCTGGCTGTATGCTTTATGGGTGCTCTGCTGTGTTTGCTGGTTGTTTCTATTATGTGAGAAAGCCCAGAATGCAGGACTCTAGTCTGTCACTCTCATTGTCATGGGTCATCCATGTACCTACTCTCCTCCACAGGGTCCTCTTCAAAGTGGTTAAAAGCTTAGTGGTGAGATCCAAGATGGTGGACTAGAGGGAGGCTGCATTCCTTGTCACTCCATAACTTGGGATTCAAGCAGAGGAAAATTTGTTTCTATGTGAGGCAGCCATTGCTGCTCATTGATCCCCTGCTCTTTACCCTTTTTGTCCACCTTGATCACCCATCGTCTGCCAGCATATCACCTACTTTTGAGTGCAGATAACTTGCTCACTGCAGCCTATCATCTGCCATTTGCTCATTTGCCTGCCTCTTGCCTGCCCATCACCCATTGCCCAACATCCACCCATCGATCATCTGCCATTAGCCTGCAAACCACCAGTGGATTGCCTGCTGCCCACTGTTACCTCGAAATTCATTGCCACAGTACCTGCTGGTTTGGTTACATTTGCCTGCCACCATTTTGGGACAATATCCAGGACTGCACATGGCTGCCGCTATCTCAGGCAGTAGCCACCTTAGTCTGGGGACTCAGGCCAGTGCCTGGAGATACATTGGGGTATCTGCAGGTCTGGTTGCTCCTGACGTCTTTCTGCTTGGTGTGGTAGTGGCTGTCATCTGGTTGCCTTTTTGCAGCGTTGCTCCTGTGTGTGAGCACATCCCTGGTGGTCTCTCTGCAAGTTGAAAGGGCATTGAGATCTTGGAGCTGCAGCAAGACAGGCTCTGGGGAAGCTGAATCTGAGGTCCATCAGATTGCAGCTGGGTTTTCATTGGCCAGTCTGGGTCTGGCACGCCTTTGGAAAGTCAGAAACTAGGGGTAGTTCCCTGGGGGAAACAGGTTGAAGAAACTGGAGAAAACTGGCTCTCTCCAGTTTGGTATGTCCTGAGGTGTGCAGGGATGGAAAGAGCCAGCTACAATGGGTAGAAAGACTGTAAGAGGGTGTGAGGGCATCTTGCTACTGACTCACTCACCTAACTGATTTGGCAACCACTGGACTAGAGCTAACATCAAACTTCAGACAATGCCACCTATTGGTGGAGAAGAGAAGCTGAGTACATTTTTGAAAGTCAAGGGAAACTGTCATTCAATTTTCCATTGAGACGTTCCTTATTTATTTATTTATTTATTTATTTATTTTTGCTCTCTATCTCACACCTCTACCATCTTTGAGTCCAAATATTTTTTATGCATCAATGTATTGAGGAATGGATGTCTGAATAGTACATAACAGTTTTGTTGAGTATTCCTATATTTTTACTTTCTTAGAAAACCTCTCACTGGTTCACCTCCCGATCGTCCGACAACAGTCAGCAAACTGATCGCCGACTGCCAGTGGAGCACCAGCTGCCTGCTGTTGCCTGGAAGTTCTCTGTCACAGTACCTGCAGGTTTGATTACACGTGGCTGCTGCCATTTTGAGACAACAGCCAGACCCCGTAGGACCCCTGACCGGACTGACTGAGCCCCGTCTCCAGGATCCCTCAGCTTGAACGATCACTCCCTGCCTCTGGGGCCCTCACATCGATTGACTGCTCCCTGCTGCTAGGACCCCCAGACCAACTGACTGCGCCCTATCACCGGGACCCCAGACCGACTGATTGTACCCAGCCTCCAGGATACCACACCACACCAAACACACCTGGCCTCCAGGACCCCTGCCTGACCAACCGCATCCCGCCTCCAGGACCTCCTGCTGACCACGGCCACACCCTGAGCTGCAGCTCCCCATTTGCCAACACATTTGGAAGCCAGAGTGGCCATCTTGGATAAGCCTGGAAGCTGTAGCTCCGATCTTTAGGTGGGGCAAATCCCATCCTGAGACACCTGCTGGAGGCTTGAAGTTCATTGTCAGGTACCTCTCATGCATCAGGCTACTGAACACTGGGAGGTTTCATTACTATATGACTGTTATACTGTAGATTTTCTTTTTTCTCCTTATAGAAAAATTTAAGTTTTTATTTCTTTACTTTTTTTGCTCTCTTTTCCTTTTGTTTACCTGTTCCCTCAGAGACTCTTTCTTCCCTTTTTGCATGCTAACATTCAATTTCTTTTGATTACACTCTCACCCTTTCTATTATCTAGAACTTCTGTATATTCTTTTCTTACCCCACTAACAGCCACATTCTACATCCCTCTGCATCCTCTTTGTCCTCCACTAGAAACTGCAGACCTTATTGCAAATCTGTTTGTTTTATTGAAGATATTTTAACTCATTCTGTATATTATGACAGTTTTGTTATTGTCCTCATAGGGGCAATTTGGTCTAGGATTGCATAGTGTCTGAATTGGGCACTGCTAATATTGATCTCCCCTTAAAAAAGGGGTTTTGGAAACCTATAGGGACACCATAAGCCTATAGGGGGAAATCTGCAATACTCCAGATCTGCAATGCTAGAGGGGAAGATACATGAACAACATGAAAAAACAAGGGAAGAAAATGATCCAAACAAATCTAGATTCTATAGTAATAGAATCCAATGACAATATGTTAGAAGAAATGTCAGAAAAGGATTTCAGATTTTACATGATTAAGATGATTCATGAAGCAAAGGATGAGATAAGAGAGCAAATGCAGGCAATGAATGATAATACCAATAAGCTGAAAGAGTAAGTGCAGGAAGCAAAAGATCATTTCAACAAAGAGATAGAGATTCTCAAACAACAACAACAACAACAACAACAAAAATGGAAATCCTTGAAATGAAGGAAACAATAAACCAAATAAAAAACTCAATGGAAAGCATCACCAAAAGACTAGACCACTTGGAAGACAGAACCTCAGACAATGAAGACAAAATATTTAATCCTGAAAATAAAGTTGCCCAAACAGAGAAGATGGTAAGAAATCATGAACAGAATCTCCAAGAACTATGGGACATCATGAAAAGACCAAATTTACGAATTATTGGGATTGAGGAAGGCACAGAGATATAAACTAAAGGTATGAACAACCTATACAATGAAATAATATCAGAAAATTTCCCAAACCTGAAGAATGAAATGGAAAATCAAATACAAGAGGCTTACAGAACACCAAATGCACAAAATCACAACAGGTCCAACCAAGGCACATTATAATGAAAATGCCTAACATACAAAATAAAGATAGTATTTTGAAGGCCACGAGAGAAAAGCATCAGATTACATATAGGAGGAGACCAATATGGATAGCAGCCGACTTCTCAACCCAGACTCTAAAAGCTAGAAGGGCCTGGAACAACATATTTCAAGCTCTGGAAGAACATGGTTGCCAACCAAGAATCCTATACCCAGCAAAACTAACCTTCAGATTTGAAGATGAAATAAAATCCTTCCATGATAAACAAAAGTTAAAAGAATTTACAAATAGAAAACCTGCACTACAGAATGTTCTCAACAAAATATTCCATGAGGAGGAAATGAAAAACAACAATGGAGGTCAGCAAAGGGAGGAACTACCTTAGAGAGAAACCACTCAAAGGAGAAACCAAGCCAACTTAAAAACCAAAAATAAGCCAAATGACTGGGAATACAAATCATATCTCAATAATAACCCTGAACGTTAATGGCCTAAACTCATCAATCAAAAGACATGGACTGGCAGAATGGATTCAAAAGAAAGACCCAACAATATGCTGCCTGCAAGAGACTAATCTCATAGAAAAAGACATCCACAGACTAAAGGTGAAAGGATGGGAAAAAACCTACCACGCACATGGACTCAGTAAAAAAGCGGAGGTTTCCATCCTTATATTAGATAAAGTGAACTTCAAGTCAAAGTTAGTCAGAAGGGATAAAGAAGGACATTTCATATTGCTTAAGGGAACCATAAATCAGGAAGATATAACGATAGTAAAATTTTTTTTTTTTTTTTTTTTTTTTTTTTGCGGTGCTGGGGATCGAACCCAGGGCCTTGTGCTTGCAAGGCAAGCACTCTACCGACTGAGCTATCTCTCCAGCCCCAATAGTAAATATTTATGCCCCAAACAATGGTGCATCCCTGTACATCAAACAAATCCTTCTCAGTTTCAGGAATCACATAGACCACAACACAATAATTCTGGGTGACTTTAACGCACTGCTGTAACCACTAGATAGATCTTTCAAACAAAAACCAACCAAAGAAACCATAGAACTCAATAAAACAATCAATAACCTAGACTTAATAGACATATATAGAATATTCCATCCATCAACGAGTGGATTCACTTTCTTCTCAGCAGCACATGGAAACTTCTCGAAAATAGACCATATGTTATGCCACAAAGCAGCCCTTAGGAAATGCAAAAAAATAGAGATACTGCCTTGTGTTCTATCAGATCATAATGGACTGAGAGTAGAAATCAATGACAAAATAAAAAACAGAAATTACTCCAACACCTGGAGACTAAATAATATGCTATTGAATGAAATATGGATAACAGAAAATATCAGGGAAGAGATAAAAATTTCTTAGAGGTCAATGAGAATGACGATACAACATATCAAAATCTTTGGGACACTATGAAAGCGGTACTAAGAGGAAAATTCATTGCATGGAGCACATTCCAGAAAATAATTAAAAGTCAACAACTAAATGACCTAACATTACAGCTCAAAGTCCTAGAAAAAGAAGAACAGAATAACAGCAAAAGTAGTAGAAGACAGGAAATAATTAAAATCAGAGCTGAAATCAATGAAATTGAAACAAAAGAAACAGTTCAAAAAATTGACAAAACAAAAAGTTGGTCCTCTGAGAAAGTAAACAAAATAGACAAACCCTTAGCCACACTAACAAAGAGAAGGAGAGAGAAAACTCAAATTACTAAAATTCGTGATGAAAAAGGAAATATCACGACAGACACCACTGAAATACGTAACATAATTAGAAGCTACTTTGAAAATCTGTATTCCAACAAAATAGAATCTACCAAAGACATTGACAAATTTCTGGAGACATATGCTCCTTCCAAACGGAACCAGGAGGACATACATGATTTAAACAGATCAATATCAAGCAATGAAATAGAAGAAGCCATTAAAAACCTACCATCCAAGAAAAACCCAGGACCAGACGATTCTCAGCCGAGTTCTACAAGCCCTTCAAAGAAGATCTCATTCCAATACTTCTCAAAGTATTCCAGGAAATAGAAAAAGAAGGTACCCTACCAAACTCATTCTATGAAGCTAATATCACCCTCATACCCAAACCAGGAAAAGACACATCAAGGAAAAAAAATTTTAGACCAATATCCTTGATGAATATAGGCGCAAAGATCCTTAATAAAATATTGGCAAACTGTTCCAAATACATATTAAGAAAATCGTGCATCATGATCAAGTGGGGTTCATCCCTGGAATGCAAGGATGGTTTAACATCTGTAAATCAATAAACGTAATCCATCATGTCAATAGACTTAAGGATAAGAATCATATGGTTATTTCAATTGATGCAGAAAAAGCGCTCGACAAAATACAACACTCCTTCATGCTCAAAACACTAGAAAAAATAGGGATAGTAGGAACATACCTGAACATTGGAAAGGCTATTTATGCTAAGCCCATGGCCAACATCATTCTTAATGGAGAAAAACTGAAACCATTCCCTTTAAAAACGGGAACAAAACAGGGATGTCCTCTTTCACCACTTCTATTCAACATTGTCCTTGAAACTCTAGCCAGAGCAATTAGGCAGACTAAAGAAATTAAAGGGATATGAATAGGAAAAGAGGAACTTAAGCTGTCACTATTTGCTGATGACATGATTCTATATTTAGAGGATCCAAAAACCTCCTCCAGAAAACTTCTAGACCTCATCAATGAAGCAAAATAGCAGGCTATAAAATCAACATGCATAAATCTAAAGCATTTTTATACACAAACGACAAAACAGCTGAAAGGGAAATGAGGAAAACAACTCCATTTGCAAAGGCCTAAAAAAAAAAAAAAAAAACCTGGGAATCAATCTAACCAAAGAGGTAAAAGATCTCTACAATGAGAACTACAAAACATTGAAGAAAGAAATTGAGGAAGACCTTAGAAGATGGAAAGATCTCCCATGTTCTTGGATAGGCAGAATTAATATTGTTAAAATGATCATACTACCAAAAGTGCTATACAGATTCAATGCAATTCCAATTAAAATCCCAATGATGTACCTTACAGAAATAGAGCAAGCAATCATGAAATTCATCTGGAAGAATAAGAAACCCAGAATAGCTAAAACGATCCTTACTAGGAAGAATGAAACAGGGGGTATTGCAATCCCAGAACTTCAACTAGACTACAAAGCAATAGTAACAAAAATGGCATGGTATTGGTACCAAAATAGACAGGTAGATCAATGGTACAGAATAGAGGACACAGACACAAACCCAAATAAATACGATTTTCTCATACTAGACAAAGGTGCCAAAAATATGCAATGGAGAAAAGATAGCCTCTTCAACAAACGGTGCTGGGAAAACTGGAAATCCATATGCAACAGAATGAAACTAAACCCCTATCTCACCCTGCACAAAAATCAACTCACAATGGATCAAGGACCTCAAAATCAGACCAGAGACCTTGCATCTTATAGGAGAAAAAGTAGGTCCAGATCTTCACCTTTTTGGCTTAGGATCAGACTTCCTTAACAGGACTCCCATAGCACAAGAAATAAAAGCAAGAATCAACAACTGGAACAGATTCAAACTAAAT
The DNA here is from genome assembly GCF_902686445.1 of Sciurus carolinensis. Lineage (NCBI taxonomy): Eukaryota > Metazoa > Chordata > Mammalia > Rodentia > Sciuridae > Sciurus > Sciurus carolinensis. The sequence continues at coordinate 29,037,931 of NC_062219.1, forward strand.
AGCTTTCTCTCAGCAAAGGAAACTATCAGCAATGTGAAGAGAGAGCCTACAGAGAGGGAGAATATCTTTGCCACTCATACTTCAGATAGAGCATTAATTTCCAGAATATATAAAGAACTCAAAAAACTCTACACGAAGAATACAAATAACCCAGTCAACAAATGGACTAAGGAAATGAACAGACACTTCACAGAAGAAGATCTACAAGCAATCAACAAACATAGGAAAAAATGTTCACCATCATTAGTAATAAGAGAAATGCAAATCAAAACCACCCTAAGATTCCATCTCACCCCAATTAGAATGGCAATTATCAAGAATACAAGCAACAAGAGGTATTGGAGAAGATGTGGGGAAAAAGGTATACTCATACATTGCTGGTGGGGCTGAAATTAGTGTAGCTACTCTGGAAAGCAGTGTGGAGATTCCTTAGAAAACTTGTAATGGATCCACCATTTGACCCAGCTATCCCACTCCTTGGCCTATACCAGAGGACTTAAACTCAGCATACTACAGAGATACAGCCACATCAATGTTCATAGCTGCTCAATTCACAATAGCCAGACTGTGGAACCAACCTAGATGTCCTTCAATTGATGAATGGATAAAGAAACTGTGGTATATATAGACAATGGAATATTACTCAGCTATAAAGAATAATAGAATTATGGCTTTTGCAGGCAAAAGGATGAAATTGGAGAATATCGTGCTAAGTGAGATAAGCCAATCTCAAAAATCCAAAAGGCGAATGATCTCACTGATAAGCGAATGATGACATATAATGGGGGGTGGGAGAGGGGCAAGAATGGAGGAAGGAAGGACTGTATAGAGGGAAAAGAGGGGTGGGAGGGGTGGGGGGAAGGAAAAATAACAGAATGAATTAAACATCATTACCCTATGTAAATGTATGATTACGCAAATGGTATGCTGTTACTCCATGTACAAACAGAAACAACATGTATCCCATTTGTTTACAATAAAAATGAATTAAAATTAAAAAAAAAACTCTCACCTACCTGTCTCCCTAGATTCTCTTTCTCACTTCTCTCATACTAACAGCCATTCCTTATTAATTCCTCCCTCGCTTTTACTATAAATTGTTACCTCTATCTTCTCTCCCTCTCCCTCATAAACATTACATCCTACACTTCCTCTGTTCCCTCATTGTCCATCATTTTAAACAGTAAACACTTTTAGCAAACTTACTGTTTATATTGTAGATAATAATTGAACACTTCATTTCTGTCTGTTGTGATAAAACTGTAAATGCCTTAATAGGAGCCATTTGATTTAAGGTGGTATATCATTTGCATTGGGTGCTATTAATTTTGGACTTCCCCTTAAAGGTGAGCTACTGGAAGCCTTCAGGGATACTATAAGACTACAAGGTAGAATCTGTACTACCTCAGAGATCCACACTGCTAGATGAAAAGACACACAAACAACATGAAAAACCAAGGGAAAAAAGTGCCTCACACAAACCAAAATGTTCCAACAACAGAATCCATAGACAGCATAGTAGAAGAAATGTTGGAGATGGAGTTTAGAAAATACATAGTTAGATTGATCTTCGAAATAAAGGATGGTATTGGAGAGAAAATGCAGGAAGTGAAAGATCAATAAAGAGGCAGAGATTATAAAAAGGAATCAAGTAGAAATCCTCAAAATGAAGGAAACAATAAACCAAATTAGGCCTGCCCACCCCACACACCAAGGTTGGATGTCGGCACTGAGCCCGCCCCCGACACCAAGGTCAGTCCAGTGCTGAGCCTGACTGCCCGCCTGCCCCCCTACTGCTGAGGGACACTGTGCCTGCCTCCATGCTGACTCAGTGCATCCTTGCTGGGGCTCCCCAGCTCCTTTGAAGGCTGGTGCAGGCACTTTGAATTATTTCTGAGGGCGCGGCCGTCATCATTGGAAGGGTGGCTCCCTTCCTGAGACACCTACAGGAGACTGGAGGCCCTTTGACAGGTACCCCTATTTACTCACTTATATCCTACACCTTTTCCCTAACTTCTTGTTCACAACTAGAAATATTATAAATAGTAATTGAACTGATCCTGTTTATATTAAAAATGATAAAGTCTTTATAGGGGCTATCTGGTTCAGGGCTGCATTTTCTCTGTATTGGGTGCTACTGGTATTGATCTCCCCTTCAAAGGAGAGGTAGTGGAAAACTGCAGGGTAATAATAAGCCTGCAGGGGGCAAACTTTATAATCTCTGATCTTCACTGCTAGAGGGGAATATACAGAAACAATATGAAAAAACAGGGGAAGAAACTGTCTCTAACAAACCAAGATGCTGTTGTGATAGACTCCAATGACAGCATGGCTGTAGAAATGACAGAAAAAGTTTAGAATATGCATGATTAAAATGATCCGTGAAGCAAAAGACGAGATAAGAGAGCAAATGCAGGCAATGCTAGACAATTCCAGTAGTCAATTAAAAGAGAAAATGCAAGAAGAAAAAGAACACTTCAATAAAGAGATTGAGATTCTGAAAAAAAAAAAAAAACCAAATGGAAATACTTGAAATGAAAGAAATGATAAACCAAATTAAAAACTCAATAGAAAGCATCACCAACAGAATAGACCTTGTGGAAGACAGAATCTCAGACAATGAAGACAAAATATTCAATCTTGAAAATAAAATTTAACAAACTGAGATGATGTTAAGAAGTCATGAACGGAATCTCCAAGAATTATGGGATATTATGAAAAGACTGAATTTAAGAATTATTGGGATTGAGGAAGGCAGAGAGATACAAACCAAAGGCATGAAAAGTCTGTTCAATGAAATGATATCAGAAAACCTGAAAAATGAAGTGGAAAATCAAATACAAGAGACTTACAGAATATCAGGTGCACAAAACTACAACAGATCCACACCAAGACACATTATAATGAAAATACCTCACATTCAAAATAAATATAGGATTTTAAAGGCTGCTAGAGAAAAGCGTCAGATTACATATAAGGGGAAACCAATAAGGATATCAGCAGATTTCTCAGTCCAGACCCTAAAAGCAAGAAGGGCCTGGAACAATATATTTCAAGCTCTGAAAGAACACAGATGCCAACCAAGAATACTACACCCAGCAAAACTAACCTTCAGATTTGACAATGAAATAAAATGATTCCATAATAAACAAAAGTTGAAAGAATTTACAAATAGAAAGCCTGCCCTAGAAAACATTCTCAGCAAAATATTTTGGGAAGAGGAAGTGAAAAACAACAATACAAGTCAGCAAAGGGAGGAACTACTCTAAAGGAAAAGCCAATCAAAGGAAAAGTAGAAAAACAAAAATAAGCCAAAATGAGCAGTAATACAAATCATATTTCAATAATAACCTTGAATGTCAATGGCCTAAATTTAATAATCAAAAGACATAGACTAGCAGATTGGATTAAAAAGAAAGACCCAACAATATACTGCCTTCAAGAGACCCATCTCATAGAAAAAGACATCCACAGAATAAAGGTGAAAGGATGGGGAAAAACATACCATGCACATGGACCCAGTAAAAAAGCAGGGTTCTCTGTACTCATATCAGATAAAGTGGACTTCAAACCTAAGTTACTCAGAAGGGATAAAGAAGGACATTTCATACTGCTTAAGGGAAGCATAAAACAGCAAGATATAACACTTTTAAATATTTATGCCCTAAACAATGGAGCATTTACATATATCAAACGAACCCTTCTCAATTTTAAGAATCAAATAGACCAAAACACATTAATAGTGGGGGACTTTAACACACCACTCTCACCACTGGATAGATCCTCCAAACAAAAACTGAACAAAGAAACTATAGAACTAAATAATACAATCAATGATATAGACCTAATGGATATTTATAGAGTATTTCATCCATCATCTAGCAAAATATACTTTCTTCTCAGCAGCTCATGGATCCTTCTCCAAAATAGACCATATGCTATGCCACAAAAAAGTCATTAGTAAATACAAAAAAATAGAGATCCTACCCTGTATCCTATCAGACCATAATGGAATGCAATTAGAAATGAACAATAAAATAACAATCAAAAACTACTCCTATACCTGAAGACTAAATAATATGCTACTGAATGATGCAATGATAACAGAAAACATCAGGGAAGAAAATAAAAAAAATTCTTAGAAGTAAATGAGAACAAGGACACAACATATCAAAACCTCTGGGACACTATGAAAGCTGTACTAAGAGGAAAGTTCATTGCATTGAGCTCATACATTAAAAAGATAAAAAGTCAACAACTAGGACTGGGGAGATAGCTCAGTCGGTAGAGTACTTGCCTTGCAAGCACAAGGCCCTGGGTTCGACCCCCAGCACTGCAAAAAAAAAAAAAAAAGTCAACAACTAAATGACCTAACATTACACCTCAAAGCCCTAGAAAAAGAACAGATCAACACCAAAAATAGTAGAAGACAGGAAATAATTAAAGTCAGAGCTGAAATCAATGAAATTGAAACAAGAGGAACAATTCAAAAAATTGACAAAACAAAAAGTTGGTTCTTTGAAAAAGTAAACAAAATTGATAAACCCCTAGCCACACTAACAAAGAAGAGAGAAAAAACTCAAATTACTAGAATTTGTGATGAAAATGGAAAGATCACGACAGACACCATTGAAATACATAAGATAATTAGAAGCTACTTTGAATATCTATACTCCAACAAAATAGAAAATATCGAAGACATCGACAAATTTTTAGAGACATATGATCCTCCCAAACTGAATCAGGAAGACATACACAATCTAAACAGATCAATTTCAAGCACTGAAATAGAAGAAGCCATCAAAAACCTACCAACGAAGAAAAGCTCAGGACCAGATGGACTCTCAGCTGAATTCTACAAGACCTTTAAAGAAGTTCTGATACCAATACTCCTCAAAGTATTTCAGGAAATAGAAAAGGAGGGAACCCTTCCAAATTCATTCTATGAGGAGGGAACCCTTCCAAATTCATTCTATGAGGCTAGTATCACTCTTATACCAAAACCAGATGAAGACACATCAAAGAAAGAAAACTTTAGACTAATATCCCTGATGAACATAGATGCAAAAATCCTTAACAAAATACTGGCAAATTGCATACAAAAATATATTAAAAAGATAGTGCACCATGATCAAGTGGAGTTTATCCCAGGGATTCAAGGTTGGTTTAACATCCGGAAATCAATAAATGTAATTCACCACATCAATAGACTTAAAGTTAAGAATCACATGATTATTTCAATTGATGCTGAGAAAGCATTTGATAAAATACAGCACCCCTTCATGCTTAAAACACTAGAAAAAATAGGAATAGTAGGAACATACCTCAACATTGTAAAAGCTATCTATGCTAAGCCCACAGCCATCATTCTTAATGGAGAAAAACTGAAAGCAGTTCCTCTAAAAACTGGAACAAGACATGGATGCCCACTTTCACCACTTCTATTCAACATCATCCTTGAAACACCTGCCAGAGCAATTAGACCAAAGAAATTAAAGTGATACAAATAGAAAAAGAAGAACTAAAGCTATCACTATTTGCTGATGACATAATCCTATATTTAGAAGATCCAAAAAACTCCACTAGAAAACTTCTAGAACTAATAAATGAATTCAGCAAAGTAGCAGGATATAAAATCAATACGCGTAAGTCTAATGCGTTTCTATTCATAAGTGATGAATCCTCTGAAAGAGAAATTAGGAAAACCACTCTATTCACAGTAGCATCAATAAAATAAAATAAAATGAAATGAAATACTTGGGAATTAATCTAACAAAAGAGGTGAAAGACCTGTACAATGAAAACTACAGAACATTAAAGAAAGAAATTGAAGAAAACCTTAGAAGATGGAAAGACCTCCTATGTTCTTGGATAGGCAGAATTAACATTGTCAAAATGGCCATTCTACCAAAGGTGCTATACAGATTCAATGCAATTCCAATTAAAATCCCAATGACATTCCTCATAGAAATAGAGAAAGCAATCATGAACTTCATCTGGAAGAATAAGAGACCTCAAATAGCCAAAACAATCCTGAGCAGGAAAAGTGAAGCAGGTGGTATCACAATACCAAACCTTAAACTATACTACAGAGCAATAGTAACAAAAATGTCATGGTATTGGGACGAAAAAATCAACAGGCAGACCAATGGTACAGAATAGAAGACACAGAGACAAAACCACATAAATACAGTCACCTCATACTAGACAAGGGAGCCAAAAACATACACTGGAGAAAAGATAGCCTGTTCAACAAATGGTGCTGGTAAAAATGGAAATCCATATGCACTAAAATGAAATTAAAGCTCTATCTCTCACCCTGCACAAAACTCAACTCAAAATGGATCAAGGACATAGGAATCAGACCAGAGACCCTGCACCTAATAGAAGACAAAGTAGGCCCGATTCTTCATCATGTTGGCTTAGGATCAGATTTCCTCAACAAGACTCCCAAAGCAAAAGAAATCAAAGCAAGAATCAATAAATGGGATGGACTCAAACTAAAAAGCTTTTTCTCAGCAAGGATACAATCAAGAACATGAAGAGAGAGCCTACAGAGTGGGAGAAAATCTTTTCCACATGCACTTCAGATAGAGCACTTGTCTCCAAAATGTATAAAGAACTCACAAAACTTTACAACAAAAATACAAAGAACCCAGTCAATAAATGGGCCAAGAACCTGGACAGACTCTTTACAGAAGAAGACACACAGGCAATTAATAAATATATGAAAAAGTGTTTAACATCTCTAGTAATTAGAGAAATGCAAATTAAAACAACTCTAAGATTTCATTTTACTCCAATTAGAATGACTTTTATCAAGAACACAAACGATAATAGATGTTGGCATGGATGTGGGGAAAAAGGCACACTTTTACATTGCTGGTGGAGTTGCAAGTTGGTGCAAACACTCTGGAAAGCAGTATGGAGAATCCTAAGAAAACTTGGAATGGACCCGCCTTTTCACCCAGTTATCCCACTCCTTGGTTTATACCCAAGGACCTAAAATCAGCAAACAACAGTAACACAGCCACATCAATGTTTATAGCAGTTCAGTTCACAATAGTTAGATTGTGGAACCAACCTAGATGCCCTTCAACAGATGAATGGATAAAGAAACTCTGGTATATATATATATATATATATATATATATATATATATACACACAATGGAATACTATTCAGCCATAAATAAGAATAATACCATGGCATTTGCAAATAAATGGATGGAATTGGAGAATATCATGCTAAGTGAAATAAGCCAAGCCCAAAAAACCAAAGGGCGAATGTTTTCCCTGATAAGTGGAGGATAATATATAATGGGGATGGGGATGGGAAATGAGAGAATAATGGGGGAACTTTAGAATATGTAGAAGAAAATGAGAGGGAGGGGGTATGGAAAATGGTGGAATGAGACACACATCATTGCCCTATGTACATGTATGATTACACGAATGGTATGAATCTGCGTTGTGTACAACCATAGAAACGAAATTATGTGTACAATGAATCAAAATGCAGTCTGTAAAAAATTAAAAGCTAAATAAAAATAATTTAAAAAATAAATAAACCAAATTAAAAATTTGATGGAAAGTATCCCCAACAGACTAGACCATTCAGAAGACAGAACCTCAGACAATGAAGACAAAATATATACTCTTGAAAATGTTGACTGGACAGAGATGATAAGAAACCATGAACAGAACTTCCAAGAAATCCGGGACAACATGAAAAGACCAAACTTAAGACTTATCAGAATAGACGAAGCTATGGAGATACAAACCAAAGGAATGTACAATCTTTTAAATGACATGATATCAGAAAACTTCCCAAATCTTAAGAGTGAAATGGAAAAGCAACTACAAGAGGATTACAGGACCCGCAATGTACAAAATGCAGCAGACCCACACCAAGGCTCATTATAATGAGAATGACTAACATACAGAATAAGGACAGAATTTCAAATTCTGAGAGAGAAAAAAATCAAATTATATATAGGGGGAAACCAATTCAGATCTCAGTTGATTTCTTAACTCAGATCCTTTAGGCAATGAGGTCCTGGAATAACATATATCGTTTTGAAAGAAAGTGGATGCCAACTAAGAATTTTATATCCAGCAAAAATTAAGCTTCAGATTTGATAACAAAATAAAAACCTTTTATGATAAACAAAAATTAAAAGAATTCACAACTAGAAAACCTGCGCCACAGAACATTCTCCTCTCTGAGGAGGAAATAGAAAAATGAAAAACAGCAAAGGGAGGAACTACATTAAAGGAAAGTCAGTCAAACGAGAAACTAAGTTATGCATAAAACAAAACAAAACAAAACAAAAATGGCTGGGAAAACAAATCATATCTCAATAATAACCCTGAATGTTAATGGCCTAAACTCATCATTCAAAAGACACAGATTGGCAGATTGGAATTTAAAAAGACTCAACAGTATGACTGATCTCCTAGGAAAAGACATCCACAGACTGAAGGTGAAAGTTTGGGAAAAATCATATCACTCACATGGACTGCATAGAAAAGCAGGGGTTTCCATCCTCATCAGATAAAGTGGACTTCAAACCAAAGTTAATCAGAAGGGATAAAGAAGGACATTTCATACTGCTTAAGGGAATGATACAGCAACAAATGTAAAAAATCATAAATATATATGCCCCAAACAAGGGAGCATTTACGTACATCAAACAAATCCTTCTCAATTTCGAGAATCAAGTAGACCACAACATAAAAATACTGAGTGATTTTAACACACCTCTCTCACCACTGGATAGATCTTCCAAACAAAAACTAAACAAAGAAACTATAAAATTAAATGATACAATCAATGATTTACACTTAATAGGCATATACAGAGTATTTCATCCATCATTGAGCAAATATAATTTCTTCTCACCAGCACAAGGATCCTTCTCTAAAATAGACATATATTATGCCACAAAGCAACTCTCAGAAAATACAAAAAAAAAAAAAAGAAAGAAATACTCCCCTGCATTCTATCAGATCATAATGGAATGAAATTAGAAATCAATGACAAAATAAAAAATAGAAGCTACTCCAACACTTGGAGACTAAATAGCATGCTATTAAATGATGAATGGGTAAAAGAAGAAATCAAGGAGGAAATAAAAAAATACTTAGAGGTAAATGAGAACACTGATACAACATATCAGAATCTCTTGGATACTATGAAGGCAGGGATAAAAGGAAAGTTCATTGCATTGAGCTCATACATTAAAAGAAAAAAAATCAACAAATAAATGACTTAACATTACATCTCAAAGTCCTAGAAAAAGAAGAACAAATCAACACCAAAAGCAGCAGAAGATAGGAAACAATTAAAATAAAAACTGAAATCAGTAAAATTAAAACAAAAGAAACAATTCAAAAAATTGACAGAACAAAAAGTTGGTTCTTAACCTAGATGTCCTTCAATTGATGAATGGATAAAGAAACTGTGGTATATATATACAATGGAATATTACTCAGCTATAAAGAATAATAAAATTATGGCATTTGCAGGCAAATGGATGAAATTGGAGAATATCACGCTAAGTGAGATAAGCCAATCTCAAAAATCCAAAAGGCGAATGATCTCACTGATAAGTGGATGATGACACATAATGGGGGGTGGGAGGGGGGCAAGAATGGAGGAAGGAAGGACTGTATAGAGGGAAAAGAGGGGTGAGAGGGGTGGGGGGGAAGGAAAAAATAACAGAATGAATCAAACATCATTACCCTATGTAAATGTATGATTACACAAATGATATGCCTTTACTTCATGTACAAACAGAGAAACAAGATGTATCCCATTTGTTTAAAATAAAAATAAATTTTAAAAAAAGTTGGTTCTTTGAAAAAAATAATTAAAAATGATAAACCCTTAGCCATACTAACAAAGAGAAAGAGAGAACACTCAAATTACTTAAATCTGTGATGAAAAAGAAAAATCACCACAGATACTACTGAAATGCAGAAGATAATTAGAAACTATTTTGAAAATTTACAGTGAAATAAAATAGAAAAACTTGAAGACACTGACAAATTTCTAGAGACATATGAATTATCCAAACTGAATCAAGAGGATATACACAATTTAAACAGATCAATTTCAAGTAATGAAATAGAAGCCATCAAAATTCTAGCAACCAAGAAAAGCCCAGGACCACATGGATTCTCAGTTGAGTTCTACAAGATCTTCAAAGAAGAATTAACACCAATACTCCTCAAGTTATTCCATGAAATAGAAAAGGAGGAATCCTTCCAAACTCATTCTATGAGGCTACTATCACCTTTATGCCAAAACAAGACAAAGACACACAAAAGAAAGAAAAGTTTAGACCAACATTCCTGATGAACACAGATGCAAAAATTCTCAATAAACTTCTGGCAAATTGCATACAAAAACATATTAATAATAATATGCACCATTGATCAAGTGGAGTAATCCCAGGAATAATAATAATAATAATAATTATGCACCATTGATCAAGTGGAGTAATCCCAGGAATGCAAGATTGGTTCAACATATGGAAATCAATAAACATAATTCATCACATTAATACATTTAAAGACAAGAATCATCTCAATAGATGCCAAAAAGGCATTTGACAAAATACAGCACCTTCTCTTGTTCAAAACACTAGAAAAACTAGGGATAGTAGGAACATACCTCAACCTTATAGAAGCATTCTATGCTAAGTCCAAGGCCAATATCATTCTAAATGGAGAAAAATTGAAAGCATTCCATCTGAAAATGGAACAAGACAAGGATGCCCTCTTTCACTTCTATTCACCATAGTTCTTTAAACTCTAACCAGAGCAATTAGACAGACAAAAGCAATCAAAACTATAAGAATTGGAAAAGAAAAACTCAAAATATTACTAGTTGCTTACAACATGCTTCTATATTTACAAAGTCTAAAAATTTCCACTGGAAAACTTGTAGAACTCATAAATGAATTCAGCAAAGTAGGATATAAAAGCAACACTCGTAAATCTAATGCATTTCTATTCATAAGTGATGAATCCTCTGAAAGAGAAATTAGGAAAACTATCCCATTCACAATAGCCTCAAAAAAAAAAATACAATGCCTGGGAATCAACCTAACAAAAGAAGTGAAAGACCTCTACAATGGAAACTACAGAACACTAAAGAAAGAAATTAATGAAGACCTTAGAAGATGAAAAGATCTCCCATGCCCTTTTAGAGGCAGGATTAATATTGTCAAAATGGTCATACTATCAAAACTGTCATACAAATTTAATGCAATTCTTATTAAAATCCCAATGACATTCTTCATAGAACTAGAAAAAGCATTCACGAAATTCATTTGAAAAGATAAGAGATGCAGAATAGCAAAAGCAATTCTTAGCAAGAAGAGTGAAACAGGAGCATCACAACAGCAGAACTTAAACTACACTACAGAGCAAAGTAACAAAAATGAAATGATATTGGCACCAAAATAGTCAGGTAGTCCAATGGTACAGAATAGAAGACAGAAACAAACCCACATAAATACAGTTATCTCATCCAAGACAAAGGTGTCAAAAATACACATTGAAGAAAAGATAGCCTATTCAGCAAATGGTTCTGACAAAACTGGAAATCCAAATGTAGCAAAATGAAATTAATCCTCTATCTCTCACCCTTTACAAAACTCAACTCAAAGTGGATCAAAGACTTGGACACTAGAACAGAGACCCTATGCCTAATAGAAGAAAAAAATAGGATCAAATCTCCACCATGTCAGTTTAGGAACTGACTTCCTTAAACCAGACTCCTAAAGCACAAGAAGTAAAATCAAGAATCAATAAATGGATGAATTTTTTTTAAAAAAAGTTTCTTCTCAGCAAAGAAAACAATCCATAACATGAAGAAAAAGACTCCAGAGTGGGAGAAAATCTTTACCACATGCACATCAGATAGAGCACTAATTTATGGGCTATATAAAAACTCAAAAAACTTAACACCAAGAAAACAAATTCCTCAATAAATGGGCTAAGAAACTGAACAGACATTTCACAGAACAAGAAAATAAAATTGATCAACAAACATTATGAAAAAATGTTCATCATCTCTAGCGATTAGAGAAATGCAAAGAAAAAACTAAGATCTCATCTCACTCCAGAATGACAATTTTCAAGACTGCAAGCAACAATAAGTGTTGATGAGGATGTGGGGGAAAAGTTATATTCATAGATTGCCCGTGGGACTGTAAATTGGTGCAACCACTCTGGAAAGCAGTATGGAGATTCCTCAGAAAACTTGGAATGGAACTACCATTTGACCCAGCTATCCCACTCCTCAGTTTATTCCTAAAGGATTTAAAATCAGCATACTACAGTGATGCAGCCACATCAATGTTTATAGCAGCTCAATTCACAATAGCTAAACTGGGGAACCAACCTAGAAGCCCTTCAATAGATAAAAGGATAAAAAAAAAACTGTGGAATATTACTCAATCTTAAAGGAGAATGAAATTATGGCATTTGCTGGTAAATGGATGGAACTGGAGAATATCATGCTAAGTGAAAAAAAGCCAAGCCCCAAACCCAGAGGCTGAATGTTTTTTTCTGATAGGTGGATACTGATCCATAATGGGGGTGGGGAGGGCAGGTGTGTGGAGAAGAATGGAGGAATTTTGGATTGTGCTGAGGGGAATGGTGGGGAGGATTTGTGTGGATATGAAGGACAGTGGAATGAGATGGATGTTGTTACCAGCCCTAGGCAGATCCAGAGGATGTTGGACATAATAAATTGATGCATAAATGGTAACTCATGATTAACAGCTGTCCACAGAGAGCCAAGAGCCATTTTGCGCTGACTGAACTGTGGCTGCTGGCAGATACAGGAACTGAGAACTCAGATCCTGGAAAATGGGGCTGGTTCCCATATGTAGCACAGGTAGGGACCAACCATATGACCTCATCTGCACCTAGCAAAATTTGGAGAAAATTAGGTATGGAGAGTATTTTGTTCAGGGGAATACAAGTCAGGGAGGCCAGGAAGAATCTTTCTCCCTTCCCCTCTTTAGTTTGGCTGCTCACATGACCAGCTGCTCTGGATCTGAATGGGCCAATTTCTCTGTACCACGAAACTGACAGAGACTGGGAAGGACACAGGCTGGGAATCTGAATGGGCAAGTGTGCCTAAACTCAGAGACTAGACCCCAGGAGGCAGGAAAGAACACTGGACCACCTGCAGCTGGTTGGGAACCTGTATTGATGGGTGTCATTTTGCTCCATGATGCAGCAGAGGTGTGGGACTGACTCCCCATCTTACAAGTGGATCCATGGGGAGAGAGACCTGGGGTACTGGCTCCCAGTGGAGTTTGGCATCTGACAAGCTCTGAAGGTGCTTTGATTTAATATCTTCAGACAACTAGTTTCACAATAAAGTATCTGTGGCCTCACTAAACATAAGCCCTATCCCCAAGAACTCCTACATGACTTCATCTCAGAACCCAGCTGTGGCTTCACCCCGGAGTGGACCTGACAGCATGAATCATCTCAAACTTTATCTTACTGCTGAGAAGGGAAGCAGAGGTTTTTGAACTCCAACAGTCATCTTGGTGAAAAACACAATTTTTAAAAAAGAAGTTGCCGACCAACAGCCCCTAACCTTGAACACAGTGCATGCCAAAAAACAAAAACAAAACAAAACAAAACAAAAAAAAAAAAACCCCAACAAACCAGAAACAAAAAGAAAGACAGTTGGGCACAGTTAGTAAACATATATTCTCATTGACTTTTTGTCCACCTCAATGGAAATGACTCCTTAGTTTTACATCAAGATGCTTTTTTTTCCTAGTGTGCTGAATGACTCATGGGCCTTTGTACATATACATATTTGCTTCTATTTTCTCATTTCTAGCATTTTATTGAAGGTAGTTATTTTCCCTTCCTTTGTCTGTTGGGGGTTAGGATTTTTGCCTAATGTATTTAGATTTTGTTTTGTATTCTCTTCTTATTTGGTTCCCCTTGTTTCTCTTTCTCCCTTTTCCTTGCTGACAGTCACATTCTATTGTTCTCTCTTTTAATCTTCTTTCAACTTTTGAAATTTTTTTGGTTCTTCTTAGTTATATCTCCTACCTCCTCATAACTATCACATCCTATGTCACTTTTGCATTTCCCACATTCACCTACCGAAATTGAAAACCCTTTGCTACCTTCCTTTTCTTCACCTTTCCTCTTAATTAACTCTATTCTTAATGTCTGTTAGCACTAACTGCTTTATATACCACCAGACCTGGCCACTAATGCTGTAGTAATAATTAATACTATGGAAGTCAAAGATAATATCTATTGTTTGATTTTATGCCAGACATAATACTTGATCACTTACTGTTCTTACTGATGGAAATTGCTGAACCTATCTATTCTGTTTATGGTGCCAATTAACTTTGTAGATGTCATAATAGAAACCAAGTACTTATTTTATTGCTATATTTTATAAACATAGGTCATTGGTATTATTTAGTTCCCCCTAATCCGTGAGGTCCTGGAAACCAAAAGGGATACTACAAGTTCATACGATAGAACTATCCAGCAAAATTAAGCTTAGAATTGAAGATGAAAAAACTTTCCACAAGAAAGTTAAAAGAATTCATAACTAGAAAGGCTGTACTATAAAGCATAATTAATATTTCATGAAGAAATGGAGAATACCAATGAAAACCAGTAGAGGGAGAAACTACACTAGAAGAAGAGTCAAGCAAAAAAAAATCTAATTCAACTTAAAAACTATAAATAAATCAAAAAGACAGGAAATAAAAAATAATCTCTCAAAAATAACACTGAATGATAATGGGATAAACTCATCAATCAAAAGACATAGGCTGGCAGAGATGATTAAAAAGCAAGACCCACCAATATGTTGTCTCCAAGAGACATACCTCATAGGCAAAGACATCTACAGACTGAAGGTGAAGGGATATTAATTACATGGATTTTATAAACAAGCAGAGATTTCTAGTCTCATATCTGATAAAGTGGAATTTGACCCAAAGTTAATCAGAAGAGACAAGAAGACCACTCCACACTTCTTAAGGAAATTATACAACAGAATGTAAGTTATAAATATGCCCAAACAATGGGACATCTACATAAGTCAAACTACCCCTTTTCTATATCAAGAATCAAATAGACCATAACACAATAGTAGTGGGTGACTCTAATGTGCCTCTTGCATCACTAGATAGATTTTCTAAACAAAAATTTAATAAAGAAGCTATGGAAGTAAAAAAAAAAATACAATTAAAATTTAGACTTAAAGTCTTATATAGAGTATTTAATCCATCAATGATGGAATATACTTTCTTAGCAGTACATGGAACATTTTCTAAAATAAACCATATCTTAGGACATGAAATAACTCTTAGCAAATACAAACAAAAAAATAGATAATACACTGCATTTTATCAGATCATAGTGGGATGAAATTAGAAATCTAAGATAAAAATAGAAACTAACACCTGGAGACTAAGTAAATATTATTTAATGATAAATGAATAGCTGAAGAAATCAAGAGCAAAATAAAAAATTACTTAGAGGTAAAAGAGCATAGAGATACAATATATACAAATCTCTGGGATGCTATGAAGGCAGTTATAAGGGGAAAATTCTGATAGAACTCTGAGAATAAGCACTGAGCTTATTCATTAGAAGAATAGAAAGATACCAAATAATCTAACATTGCATCTCAAGGTCCTAGAAAAAGAACAAACCAAAACCAAAAACAATAGAAGACAGAAAATAATTGAAATCAGAACCCAATTCAAAGAAATGGAGATTAAAAATTTCAAAAAATTAGCAAAACAAAGAGTTTGTTCTTTGAAAAAAATCAACAAAATTGAAAAATCCTCCACCAAGTTAACCAAAAGAAACAGATAAAAAAATGTAAATTATTAAGATCTGTAATGCAAAAGGGAATATCACCACAGACATTACTAAAATACAGAGGATAATCAGAAAGTCTTTTCAAAAGTTATATCCTTGATGAACATAGACATAAAAATTCTTAATAAAATATTGGCAAATTGTATGCAAAAGCATATTAGAAAGACAATGCACCATGATCAAGTAGGTTTCATCCCAAGGATCCAGGATTGGTTTACTATACAGAAATCAACAAAAGTAATTAATCACATCAGTAGATGTAAAGACAAGAACCACATGATTATTTCAATAGATGCAGAAAAAACGGTCTACAAAATACAGTATCCAGGAGCTGAAGAAATAGCTCGTGTTGGAGAGCGCTCACTTAGCATGCTCAAGGGCCGCAGTTCGAATCCTTGGCGCCTCAGAGGAGAATTAAAAAAAAAAAAAAAATACAGTATCTAATCATGTTTAAAACACTAGAAAAAGTAGGGATAGAAGGAACATGTCAAAGCTATATATGACAAACCTAAGGCCAACATTATTCTAAATGCAAAAAAAAAAAAGAAAAAACTGAATGCATTCCCTTTAAAAACAGGAACAAGACAGGGATGCCTCCTTTTCCACTTCTATTTCACGTTGAAACTCTAGCCAGAGTGAGTAGGCAAAACAAAGACTATTATGCTAAGTGAAATACGTCAGTCCCAAAAGTCAAAGGTCAAATGTTTTCACTGATATGGAAGCTAACCCACAATAAAGAGGTAGAGGTGAAGAAAAAATATTCAGTAGATTAGACAAAGGGGAGTGAAGGGAAGGGAGGGAGGATAAGAAAAATAAAGACAGGGGAATGATCTGACATATTTTTCCTATGGATATATATGAATACACCATAGTGAATCCCACCATCATATACACCCATAAGAATAGGATCCTTAATAGAATAAGATATATTCCATGCTTATATAATTATACCTATATGAATTCTACTGTCATGCATAACTAAAAAAAATCAAAGGAAAATGAATAAAATAGACAAGGGTAAAGCTACAGACATCTATAGTTATCACTGTCATTTTATTATGAGAGAAAGGAGGAAGAACTACTGAATATGATCAAGAGAGCACCACTCAGTATGTATTTTTTACAGATAAGTCTATTTTTTAAATGAGAATAATATCTGAATATAAAGAGCATTTGCTTATTTTGCTTTCTGTTTGCAAAATAAATGCAGCTGGATTTTGGTGTTATGTCTGTCACTAAGTGGCCAGCATTTACCCTCTCCCAATTTATGTTGAAGTCAATCAGCGTTACAGAAAAAGATAAGCTTGTTTTGGTCAAAGGCCCCCAAATCAATTTATTTTTAGTTTTTAATAACACATTCCAGAAGAATCACACAGAATTAACATTGAGTTTTCAATCTGTTAAAAAAAATGAGAGATTATAGCACATTCAAAAGAGTGGATATCTGTGTTTCTTTTTTTTTAATTTGATCACCTCTGGAAAAGTCCATTTTATAATGATATGTTTGGAGAACAAGCCCGGTGTCCTTAGTTAGGGTTCTGTCTGTAGGTGAGGCTCCCACAGTGGTCATGCTTATCTGTGCCTCTGTGCCTGTTCTGTAGTCTTATATTTGGAAATGAGACATCCAACTCCACTCTCCACCCCTCATTTTCCTTTTGTTGTCCCAGGCAAAACACTACTTCGACTATCTTAGAAAGGAAATCAGATTTCTCTTTCTGCATACTTTGCCAGTGACAATACCTGTTATATGTCTGCCCCATGGATCCACAAATAACACCTCCAAGTAGGGTTGAAGGTAAAAACAAATGTGTAACCAGAACTAGGTGTACCTATCCTCAGGCATAGATGTTATCTGAGAAGTTTGACCCGGTCAAAATGTGGTATATGTCTAGTATCCTTATTGATTGACCTTTAGGAGCACTGCACAAGACAGAAGGCACTTGCAGGTAAGCAAATAATCTTTCCTTTGGTGAGCTGTAACCAGGCACAACAGAATCGCTGATTCCCATAGCAAGGAATTACACCTGAGAATAATGATGGTATACCTCCTTTGGCCTCTCCATGTGCCTTTGGAAATAAACTGCAAATGACCAAATGTCTCTATCATGCAAGTTAGAGATATGGATAGCTGATATGTCAAACTCTAGGTTGAATGTTGAAAAATTCAACATAACATCTCTGATACGCTGGGCAGAAAGTAAAACATCTTTGTGTTCCTTGGGGATTCTGTGAGCCCCAGTAATAAACATACATAGGTAGCACCAGTTAGTCTGACAGTGACCACTAGGACCAAATGGCCATCAAGAGTGATAACTCACAAAAAGGAAAAGTTGAGATTTTGCAACTTCTCTAACTAGTGCATATACAGAGGAAGAATTAAGTGAAGGAGTATTTTAGGCTTTTCCCTGAGGGGAGAGGAGCTGTGGTTACCTTACTCCAGAATGAGGGGTATCTGAGTTATGGTACCATAATACTGCAGAAGTTTCCTATGGAGTTAAAGTGACCTTGTGGTTCCTTATAAATCAGTCCTTACATCATAGCAGGAAGGATTTCACATGTCCCTTCTATTTGGTGATATACTGTCTTATGGATTCCACTGCTTCAATGTTGCTATTATGCTAAGGCAAACTCCCTGCATTCCAGGTTGAATTTAATCTTCCCTTACTCTGTTCAGGGTAGACTTATTCCAATGCATATAGATTCTCCCAGAAGCGACTATTAAAATTGGAGACTTCTAGCTATGGAATCCTTTGCCTTACTTGCCTCCAAATGAATCTTGTTTCAACCTGGTCCCAGATTTTCCCAGGATTTTATATAAAAACAATAGAGATCCACAAGAGATTAACTCCAAGAAATGCATGCCTCTATAAGGTCTGACAGCTCCTGCTCTCCTGGGCTCATACTTCCAGCAAGCCCATCAAGATGTCAAGAATATTTTCTGTGACACCATGGACAAACGTGGCCTGCAAGGCTGGAAGTACATACAAAATCAGAATTTACAGACTTTATCAGGTATATGAGAATTTCAAAGAATTCTCTTGATGACTGAAATATTTCCTATTTAGAATTTCCATGAGTTTTCCATAAACACAAAAATTACCAGTGTGAATTTATCTGCTGCTCTTGCAGCCTTGCAGCAGGAACTGCTCTTTCTATCAATGTATGCAGGAAAATGAGTCTAACAAATATCAGGATTTCTTAGCTTCACATTGCTTTTACATTAAGGCAATACACTGCAATTGGTCCTGTCTTCCCAGCTAAGCCAAATCTCTCTCAATCTGGTCAGGTGAGGCTTAGTCCAATTATCTTATGTTCAGACAAAAGTGGCCCTCTTAGAGTGTGAAGACTTTCAGCTCTCTTCTGCACTGCCTGTAAGTTAGGTGTTCCTTCACATTTCCAAATCTATCTTCTTTCTGACTCTCAGAGATCCCAAGGCATTTGCAGAAATCCCTTATAGACCAACTATCAATGAGCTACAGAAAATCCATACCCAGGGAGGAGGATCTGCCTATCCTCACTGTCCAGGACCTCCACCTATAGAAAACACTTTATGATGTCAAGAAAATTTTCTGTGATACCTTAGGCAAACATATGCTGCAAGACAAGATTCACATATTATTTTAGTGTTCCCAGACATTTACAAGTAAGTGGATTCCCCCTCCCTTCCCTTCATTACACTTTGCCTAATCTATGGAATATCTCTTCTGCCCCTTCTCCCTCATTTTGAGTTAGCTTCCACAAATCAGCAGAAACATTCAACCTGTGGCTTTTTGAAACTGACTTTTCATTTAGCATGGTAATCTCTAGATTCATCCATTTACCTAATGACTGAGTGATACTCCATTGTGTATATATAACACATTTTTATCCATTCATGTGTTGTATATGTGTTTTATAATTTGTTCATACTGAAAACATATGTTTATGTAGAAATATCTTTAAACATGGAATTTTTTTTTCTTTAAAAAATAAATAAATGTATCAACTACTTCAATAAAGAAAACAAAAGACCATGGGAGCACCTACTTGCATAGGAGTGCTTTGAAAGCTGTTTCCTCACGTCCTCAGCTGCCCAGACACTCATGTCCAAGAGGACCTGGTACCGCTGCTTCAACCATTGGCAGACCTTGACCTCAACAATATGCTTCATTTTCTGAAGGATTGCAGGATGCTGGAGTTAAAGGGTCCTAGAGGCTTCTGCCAAGATTTCAGTTGAGGCCCTGGAAGGCCAGGAAAAAATGTATCAGGGTAAAAATCCCTGAAGGAACTCTGTGAGGATGATACATGTAACTGTGAGAAAGAAGGCACTCTGCAGGGCAGATGCTCCAGCTTAAGAGAGGACAGTAATGTGGAATATCTGCCAAGGAAAACTACTGGCTGCAGACAAAGCCATAGGGTGGGGTTGCCCAAGACCTTTGGAGAGCATGACCAATATGCTCCAGATGTTGGACGTGGTGCTGCAAGACTGAACGTTTTTCCAACAGAATTTAGGTCTTGTTTTGGGCACATTTCTTCTTTCTATGCCCATGTTCCTCACTTACAGAATGGGAATTTATACACTGTGTCATTATGTACTGGATGTAGATAATGTGCCTTTTGTTTTTAAAAGGTCTCATGGCCAAGAATTTGCCTTGAGTCTCAAACTACACGTTGTACTTGAGCTTTTGGACAATAGTGGAACTTTTCATACTAAGGAGACTCTTGAAGATGGACAAAATGCTTTGCTTTGTTATGATGGAAATCAATATTAAGGGGCCAGGGAATGGGGTGTTGTTGTTTAGACATAATTTGTGCTCCAAAGGATCCTATGTTAATGCAGAAATAATTAGGGGTGAAGTTTTTAGATTACAAAAGTTATAACATAATCAGTATATTAATGCAACTGATGGATTGAAAATTTGAAAGGACTACTGTACTGGGTGGTAACCGTAGACAGGTGGAGCCTGACTGTAGGAAGTCTGTCACTGGGGACAAACTTTGAAAATCGTATAGTTATCCCTGGCTTTGTATGCACTCTCTCTTCTTCCTGGCTGTCACTAGGTGAGCAGATTTTCTCCACAATGCATTTCCAGTCTGATTCATTCCAGGCCCAGAGCAATGGAGTCAGTCACCATTGACTAAACCTTTGAATCCATAAGTCCAGATAAAATTTCCCTCCTCTAAATTGTTCTTGTCAGGAGTTTGGCTAGGGTGTTAAAAAGAATTGACAAACACGCGAGTCTTCATGCAGTACACCTTGGTTCTGGCAAAAGAGGCCCCTAGGAATGTGGAGCCATCCATCTATGGACTGTTCTGCCTGAAACAATGTTCTTCACTCTTCCAATTTCATCTTTTACAAGAGTCAGGCCCAAATTTCTCTCCCAGGCATTGACAGAGATCCCTTGGTGATAAATAATTCCACAGCTAGAGTAGATTTATGCCCAGGATGTTTTTCAATCTGCATATCCAGAATCCTACCTCCAGCAAACTTATTATGAAATCAAGACTGGTTTCTGTAGCACTGGACAAACTTGACCTGTAAAGCAAAAAAGAACATATGGGGTCAGGGTTCCCAGAAGAAATCATATAAATGGGAATTGCCTAGATTACTCAACATAAGGATACTATAAGGGACTTGGGGAAAATATTATGGAAATCTTTCCTAGGACATACTGATAGTTGAACATATCAAATTTTTCTTCCTATTTCAAGAGTCTCTGTGGGCTTGTGTGTATCATATAATACAAACTTCCAGGAGGTGTATTCATTTTATTCAACTATCCTGCTTCTCTTCTACACACTAAAAAGAGTTCATCATTATAAGTGACATTTTACTTGGAGTTAAAATATTTATTAACCAGAATTTCTGGGTGTTTCCATAAAACATATAGAATAAATGGGGTAAATTCATCCCTTGCTTTGATGCCATGAAGAAAGAATATTTTCTCCTCAATACACAAGGAACATAGTTTGACAGATAAGATCATCTTTTTAAAAATATTTTTATTAGAGCATCATAATTATACATAGTAATTAGGTTCATTTTGGCAAAATCATACATGCAAGGAATCTGATTTCAGGCCCTTTTTTTGTTTTTCTATTCTCCTCCCTCTCCCAATGCTTCCTCCTCTACTCTTAAATTTTTCTTTCTTCGTACACATAAAAGTAAAATTCCCTTTGGTATCTTTATATGTGAATATAACATGATTTTGTTAAATTCATTCAATTTATGTTCCCCTTTCTCATTCTTTTTCCCCCTCTCATTCTCCTACATCTACTCCACTGATCTTTTCTATATCTTTATAAGATCGCCCACCGCCTGCGGGGACAATCACAACGCGTACGCTCTTCTTGATCACAGGAACCAAAATGAGTTTATTCCGCAAGTCTCAGACTTATATCGAGAACATCAGCCTATCAGAGAGTAGGCTACCAGGAAAGTCAGCCTATCAAGGAACAGTCTCCAGGCAGATACCAGGATCACCTCATGTACAACAGCCAACCAGAGTTACTTCCTAAAACTTGTATATGAGTGCAGCTATGTCTGGCAAACTGCCAGGCGCCATCTTAGAGATCAGGCCATGGTGCGGTTCTGGGGCCCTCAGAGCCCGCCCCTGACATCTTTATGACATTGTATCCCCTGCTTCCTGGCTTTTTTCTGGTCATTTTGCTCTAACTTTCTCATATGAGAGAAAACATTCAGCTTCTGAGTCTGGCTTATTTCACCTAGTATGATTTTTTCCATGTCCATCCATTTACTGGCAAATGCCATTATTTTTTTCTTCTTTATGACTCAGTAAAACTCCATTGTGTATATACACACCACAATTTTAATCCATTCATCTGCTGATGGGAATCTGGGCTGATTCCATAATTTTTAGTGGCTGTATCTTTATAGTTTGCTGATTTTTAGATCTTTTGGATAAACACCTAGAAGTGGGACAGCTGGGTCATATGGTGGTTCCATGCCTAGTTTCTTTAGGCATCTCCATACTTCTTTCCAGAGTAGTTGTATTAATTTGCAGTCCCACCATCCATGTAAGGGTGTACCTTTCCCCCCCACAAACTTAACAGAATTTATTATTCACGTTCTTGATCATTGCCATTCTGAATGAAGTGCGATGAAATTGTGTAGTTTTGATTGTCATTTCCTCAATTGCTAGAGATGCTAAACATTTTTTCATATATTTCTTGACCATTTGTGTTTCTTCTTTTGAGAAGTTCTGTTTAGTTCTTTTGCCCATTTATTGATTGAGCTATTTGATTTTTGTTTGATGTATAGTTTTTTGGGTTCTTTATGTATTTGTATACTCATCCTTTGGCAAAAATTTTTCTCCCATTCCATAAACTCTTCACCTATTTAATAATTTCCTTTGCTGTGCAGCTTTGCAATTTGATAGCATCCATTTATTGGTTCTTGATTTTATTTCTTCAGCTTTAGAGGTCTTGTTGAGGAAGTCAGTGTCTGTACCTATATAATGGAGTGTTGACCCTATATTCTCTTTTAGAAGTTTCAGGATTTCTGATCTAATTTCTAAATTTTTAATCCATTTTGTTATGACTTTTATGCAGGTGAAAGATAGGGATTTAATTTACTGTTCTACATACAGATATCCATTTTCCCTAGTACCTTTAATAAAAAAGCTGTCTTTTCTCCAATTATGTTTTTGACACATTTGTCAAGTATCAGATAGCTGTGTTTGACTTTGTCTCTGTGCCTTCTCTTCTATTCTGTTGGTCTTCATGTCTATTCTGATGATAGTGCCATACTACTTTTGCTACTACAGTTCTGAAGTATAATTAGAGATCAGGTATTGTGATGCTTCTTGCATCACTTTTCTTGCTCAGAATTGCTTTGACTCTTCTGGGTCTTTCATTCTTCAAAATGAATTTGAGGACATTTTTTCCTAGTTCTTTGAAGCTTGGCATTGGTATTTTAATGAGGATTACCTTGGATGTGTATATTGCATTTGGTAGTATGGCCATTTTGACTATATTGATTCTGCCTATCCAAGAACATGGGAGGTTTTTTCCCATGTGTTGAGGTCCTCTTCAATTTCTTTCCTCAGTGTTGTGCAGTTTTTATTGTAGAGTTCTTTCACTTCCTTGGTTTTATTAAATCACAGGTATTTTGTTTTTCTTGAGGTTATTGCTAAAAAGATGGTTTTCCTAATTTTTTTCCTCTGCTGAATTGCTGTTGGAGTATAGAAAAGTTATTGATTTCTGAGTGTTTATCTTGTATCCTTCTACTTTTCTAAATTCATTTATAAGCTTTAAAAGTCATCTGGTGGAATTTTTTTGGGTCTCTAGATATATAATTCTGTCATCTGCAAGCAGTGATAGTTTGACTTACTCTTTGCCAATTTGTATCCCTTTAATTTTCTTCTCTTCCTGGTTTCCCTCACTAGAGTTTCAAAAACTAATCAAATAGAAGTGGTGAGAATCAAAATTTTTGTCTTGTCCCTCATTTTCGAAGAAAAGCTTTCAATCTTTCTTTATTTAACATGATGTTGGCTATGGGTTTTTTTTATATATTGCCTTTATAATGTTGAGGTAATTCTCTTCTATCCATAGTTTCTCCAGTGTTTTTAACATGAATGACTGCTATATTTGATGAAAGGCCTTCTTGGCATCTATTGAGATGATCACATGATTCTTGTTCTTAATTCTATTTAGATGGTGAATTACATTTATTGACTTGCATATGTTGAACTAACCTTGCATCCTTTGCATCTCTGGTATGAAGCCCACTTGATCATGGTGTGTTATCTTCTTAATATTGTTTTGAAAGTGGTTTTTAAAGATTTTATTAAGTATTTTTGCATCTGTATTTATCATGGATATTGGTCTTTAGTTTTCTAGATGGATCTTTGTCTTGTTTTGGTATCAGGTTATACTGGCTTCATAGATTGTGTTTGGGAGTATTCCTTCCCCTTCAGTTTCATGGAATAATTTGAGGAAGACTGGACTTAATTCTTTTTTAAAGGTCTGTTAAACTCAGCTGAGAATTCATCTAGTCCTGAGCTTTTCTTTATTAATAGTCTTTTAATTACTTTTTCAATTTCATTACTTGATATTAGTCTATATCATCTAGAAATGTCAATGACCTCTAGATTTTGCTGTTTTTTGAAGTATAAATTTTCAAAATAGTTTCTAATGATCCTCCAGATTTCAGAATTGTCTTTGATAATATCTCCTTTTTCATCTTTAATCTTATTGATTTGGGTCTCCTCTTTTTTTTTTTTTCTTTTTTCTTTTTATTTATTTATTTTTTTGGTTAGTTTGACTAGAGGTTTATCAATCTTATTTATCTTTTCAAAGAATCAACTCTGTTGTGTTGATCTTGTGCATTTTTCCCAATTTATTAATTCTGATTTTGATTCTTATTATTTCTCACTTTCTATTGACTTTGGAGTTATTTTGTTATTTTTCTAAGGTGGAGGGGTAAGCTTATTTATTTAGGATCTTTACATTTCTTTAGTGTAGGCACTTGAACCAATGAGTTTCCTTCTTAGTACTGCTTTCCTAATATCCCAAAGATTTTGATGTTTTGTATCTTTATCTTCATTTGTTTATAAGGATTTTTTGATTCCTCTCTCATTTCTTCTTTGATCCATTCTTCATTTAAAGGAGTATTGTTTAATATTCATGTGTTTATATGACTTATGTTGTTTTTCTTACTGTCGATTTCTAGTTTCATTCCATTTTTTTCTAATATAATGCATGGGATTGTATCAATCTTTTTGTGTTTGCTAATACCTGTATTGTGATACAGAATATGGTCTGTTTTGTAAAAAGTTCCATGAGTTGTTGAGAAGGTAAATTCAGTAGTTTTGTGGTGAAATATCCTTAAATGTTAAAATTATAATTTTATAGTATTATGTGCCTTCTTGATCTGTTGTTGAGAAGGGTATGTTGAAATCATCCAGTGTTATTGTATTGGACTATAATCTCGTATTTAGTGTCAAGGAGTAGTTTTGTAATATAACTGAGTATATTGATATTTGGGACATACTTACATACTATCATTATACCTTCTTCATGATATAATGGCTTGTCTCTTTTGATTAATTTTTGCTTGAAATCAGCTTTGTCAGATAAAAGGACACTGCTCCAACATGTTATCAAACTCCATTTGTGTGGAGTACTTTTTTCCATCCTTTTTCCTTCAGGCTTTGAGTGCCATTGCCTATGAGATGAACCTCTTGCAAACAGCATATAGTTGGATGTGGGTTTTTTTTTTTTTCTATTCTGCTAGTCTACATCTTGTAATTAGAGAGTTGAGAACGCTTATATCCCATGTTATTATGGCTATGTGTTTGTGGTTTAATGCTATTTTGCTTTTTTGTTATATTTCATTCTGTCTTGATTCTCACTTAGGTGATTAGTCTTCTATTGAACTTTACTTATTTGAGAGTTTTGGGTTTTGTTTTTGGGTTCCTCTGTGTGCAATTTATCTTTGCGGCTTCCTTGTCATGTACTCTTTTAGTTTACCTTTGTCATGGGAAGCTTTTATTTTCCTATTGAACATGAAAGGGTGTTTTGCTGGATATCGCAATATTGGTGGCAGTTATTATATTTTTAGAGCTTGTAATATCTCATTCCAGGTTCTCCTTGATTTTAGTGTATTAATAAATCAGATGTGAGCCTTATTGGTTTGCCTGTGAATGTGAACTGATGTTTCTGTCTTGCAGCTTTTAACGCTCTTTCCTTATTTTTGATGTCAGGCATTTTGATTATGATGTGTCCTTGAGAAACTCTCTTTTGCTCCCATCTTTTAGGGGTTCTATATGTGTGTGTTTTATGTATCTCTCTCATTTCTGAGGTGGGGAAAATGTTCTGCAATAATCTCACTGAAAATGTTCTTAGTGCCTTTTACTTCTAAAGGAAGCTAACACATGGGATACATGAGAACATGTATCCCAAAGATTCTCAGGTTTGGTCTCTGATGTTACCCCAGATTTTTGTATTCTTATCATGTTCTATTTTTTCCCTTTCTTGTATTCTATATACTCAAATTCATGCATCCTGTCTTAAAGGCCTGAGGTTCTATCTTCAAGGGGTGAAGTTCTATTTTTTATTTTCTACACAGTCTAATCTGTTGTTGCTTTCAAGTGTATTTTTAATTTGATTCATTGTGTCTTTTATTTCTAGGAGTTATGATTGGTTTATTTTCACTATTTCTATTTCTTTGTTGATGTGTTCTTTCATTTCCTGCATTTGTTGTCTTATCATTCCTTAGATCTTATTTTAATTCATTAAACATTTTAATAATCAGTTTTTATCATCTTTCTCTGGAATCTCATCCATTTCTGCAACTGTTGGATTCTTTGGAGAGTTCTGAGTTTGGGGAAAATTTATTTGCCTGTTTCCTCATGTTTTCAAACTTCTTGAACTGTGCATCAGTTGAAATAGATCCCCCTTCCTTTCTTTCACATGCCCTTAAATGTGCATTTTTTTAAATTCTGGGATTTCTCTGTTTTTGATATTTGTGTAGAAGTCAGAGTTGGAGGACTTAAATTCTCTCATTTCTCCTTGGAAACCATTTATTGGGATTTTGTCTCCCCATTTCAATGTGTTGGAGTTGTCTTAAGGCTTAGATGGAGTTAGATCTTGTGTGTGATGAGATTCATTATTTTTAGGCCAGGATGGTAAGAATTTCTTAGCATCACGGTCTCTAGTCTGTCGTCTTGAAGCATCCAAGTTACTTTCAGCTCCTCTGAGAGGAGGGGGAGCTAATAGTAGAACTAATATCAGTGAGTGATGTATACAGATAAATATCCAGAGTCTACTTTGACATTGGTAGCATTGTCACCTATATAGTAATCGTGGGGTCAATAATTAAATTGGCACCAGTAATACAATACTGTAAACTAGATCCAGCCTTTGAGGATCAGTTTCTACAATGTCATCCACTGTATTACTAATCACTTGAACATGAACTGGATGTGAATTACATAAATTATATCATTGTATTGTCCATTGAGTTTACAGTTTCTTAAGTAAAGTGAAAGTGGGTGGGTAGGTTGAGAAAGTTTAGATTTTTCAATCCAGACCCTAAAAGCTAGAAGAGCCTGGAACAACATTTTTCAAGCTCTGAAAGAAAATGGATGCCAACCAAGAATCTCATACCCAGCAAAACTTACCTTCAAATTTGACGATGAAATAAAATCATTCAATGATAAACAAAAGCTAAAAGAATTTACAAAAAGAAAGCCAGCATTACAGAACATTCTCAGCAAAATATTCCATGAGGAAGAGATAAAAAACAAAGAAGCAAATCAGCAAAGGGAGGAATTATCCTAAAGGAACTGTCAAATAAAGGAGGAACCAAGTTGTGTCAAAAAAATAAATAAATAAATAAAATTTAAAAACCAAATGACTGGGAATACAACTCATATCTCAATAATAACCCTGGAACTGGGATCATCATAGAGGAGGCAGCTCAGCACAGCGCTTGGACTCGGAGCAACCACTGGGGCTCCGGGCGGCTGCCTGAGGAGGAGCTGTATGGTGAGCTGTTTAGACTCAGAGTAATCGCTTCTGAACACCGGGGGGTTGCCCGGAGGAAGAGGAGAAGCGCGGTGGGTCGCTTGGTCTAGGAGTGACTGCATCAGAGCCACAGGCGGTTGCCAGAGGAAGAGGCGAGTGGTGAGTTGATTGCACTCAAAGTGACCACTCCTGAACACCGGTGGCCTGCCTGGAGGAGGAGCACGGTGGGTCACTTGGTCTCGGAGCCACCGCCCCTGAACACCCGGGGAGCTACCCCGAGGAGGAGGAGGAGGAACAGGGCGGGTCACTTGGACTTGGAGTGACTGCCTAGGGCTACGGGAGGTAGGCAGGAGGAGGAGACACGAAGTGAGTTGCTTGGACTCCTAGTGACTGCGTCGGAAACTGGGCTGCTGTCCGGTGGAGGAGGTGTGTGGCGGGTCTCTGGGTCTCGGAGCTATTGTACGGGGCTCCAGGTGGCGAATCAGAGGAGGGGCCGCATAGCCAGGCGATTAGGTGCAGAGTAGGGTCCCAGGAGCTAGGTGGCTTCTTGCTGGAAGAGCCGCACAGAGACACGCCTAGGGGCGGAGCGAAGTTTCCAGGACTGCGGGCAGATTATCTGGGAGACGCAACCTAAGGAGTCTCGCCTGCGGAGGGTGAGGCTCCTAGGCCCAGGAGGTAGGTCCGGGCCCCTGGGAACGTTGCAGAGGAAGACAGCCCAGCCCAGGGCATAGCTGTAGATTGAGGGGAACCTCTAGGAGGGAAACTGACCAGCGAGACGTTCCCACTGAGTGAGTCTTCCCTCCGGGAGAGGTTTTCCCACAGGGATGGTTAAACCAGAGACACAGGCACAAATAGGCCTTGCCTCAGCCCGCATCCTAGTTCTCCGTTGGATGACCATTGGTCAACAAGTGGAGACACCTCTGACCACTAGCAGGGAATATACGCCACCTGAGGGTCACCACCCTAGAGAGGCAGCTTCTTCGTGGAGCTCCGCATTATCAACTTCCTCCAAGACTTCAGGCTACTGAAGGATAAGAGGGGATATACTAGAAATCTTCAGGGACATTATAAGTCGATAGAGGAAATCTGCAATATCTTAATGACCCACTGATTCCTGAACAATATGAGAAAACAAGGGAAGAAAATGCCCCAAACAAATCTAGATGTTACATCAATAGAATCCAATGACAGCATGGCAGAAGAAATGACAGAAAGGGAGTTCAGAATGTACATAATTAAAATGATTAGGGAAGCAAACGATGAGATGAAAGAGCAAATACAGGCATTGAATGATGAGATGAAAGAGCAAATGCAGGCATTGAATGATCGCACCAATCGACAGTTAACAGAGCAAATTCAGGAAGCAAAAGATCATTTCAATAAAGAGTTAGAGATATTGAAAAAAAACCAAACAGAAATCCTTGAAATGAAGGAAACAATAAACCAAATTAAGAACTCCATAGAAAGCATAACCGATAGGATAGAACACCTGGAAGACAGAACTTCAGATATTGAAGACAAAATATTTAACCTCGAAAACAAAGTTGAACAAACAGATAAGATGGTAAGAAATCATGAACAGAATCTGCAAGAACTATGGGATATCATGAAAAGGCCAAATTTGAGAATTATTGGGATTGAGGAAGGCTTAGAGAAACAAACCAAAGGAATGAACAATCTATTCAATAAAATAATATCAGAAAATTTCCCAAATCTGAAGAATGAAATGGAAAATCAAGTTCAAGAGGCTTATAGGACTCCAAATACACAAAATTACAACAGACCCACACCAAGGCACATTATAATGAAAATACCTAACATACAAAATAAAGACAGAATTTTAAAGGCTGTGAGAGAAAAGAACCAAATTACATTCAGGGGGAAACCAATACGGATATCATCAGATTTTTCAATCCACACCCTAAAAGCTAGAAGGGCCTGGAACAATATTTTTCAAGCTCTGAAAGAAAATGGATGCCAACCAAGAATCTTATACCCAGCAAAGCTTACCTTCAAATTTGACGATGAAATAAAATCTTTCCATGATAAACAAAAGCTGAAAGAATTTGCAAAAAGAAAGCCAGCATTACAGAACATTCTCAGCAAAATATTTCATGAGGAAGAAATAAAAAACAAAGAAGCAAATCAGCAAAGGGAGGAATTATCCTAAAGGAAATGTCAAATAAAGGAGGAACCAAGATGTGTCAAAAAATAAAAAAATAAATAAAGAAAATTTTAAATATGAACCAAATGACCAGGAATACAAATCATGTCTCAATAATAACCCTGAATATTAATGGCCTGAATTCATCAATCAAAAGACATAGACTGGCGGAATGGATTAAAAAGAAAGATCCAACAATATGTTGCCTGCAAGAGACTCATCTCATAGAAAGAGATACCCATAGACTAAAGGTGAAAGGATGGGGAAAAACATATCATGCACATGGACTCAGCAAAAAAGCTGCAGTATCCATCCTCATTTCAGATAATGTGGACTTTAAGCCAATGTCAGTCAGAAGGTATAAGGAAGGACATTTCATACTGCTTAAGGGAGGCATAAATCAGCAAGATATAACAATCATGAACATCTATGCCCCAAACAGTGGCTCATCCATGTATGTCAAACAAATCCTTCTCAATTTTAGAAACCAAATAGACCATAACACAATAATACTAGGTGATTTTAACACGCCTCTCTCACCACTGGACAGATCTTCCAAACAAAAATTGAACAAAGAAACCATAGATCTCAATAACACAATCAATAATTTAGACTTAACAGACATTTATAGAATATACCATCCAACCAAGAGCGAATACACTTTCTTCTCACCAACACATGGATCCTTCTCTAAAATAGACCATATATTATGCCACAAAGCTAATGTCAGCAAATACAAGAAGATAGAGACACTACCTTGTATTCTATCAGATCATAATGGATTGAAGTTAGAAATAAATGAAAGAGTAAAAAACAGAAACTACTCCAACACCTGGAGATTAAACAATATGCTATTATATGATGAATGGATAACAGAAGATATTAGGAAGGAAATTAAAAACTTCTTAGAGGTAAACGAGAACAAAGAAACATCATATCAAAATCTCTGGGACACTATGAAAGCAGTACTTAGAGGAAAATTTATTTCATGGAGCGCATTTAATAAAAGAAGTAAAACTCAACAAATAAACGACCTAACACTACAGCTCAGAGCCCTAGAGAAAGAAGAACAGACCAGCACCAAAAGTAGTAGAAGACAGGAAATAGTTAAACTCAGAGCTGAAATCAACAAAATTGAAACAAAAGAAACAATACAAAAAATTGACAAAATAAATAGTTGGTTCTTCAAAAAAATAAACAAAATTGATAAACCTTTAGCCACACTAACAAAGAGAAGACGAGAGAAAACCCAAATCACTAAAATTCGGAATGAACAAGGAAATATCACAACAGACACGACTGAAATACAAAACATAATTAGAAGCTATTTTGAAAATCTATACTCCAACAAAATAGAAAATTTCGAAGACATCAACAGGTTTCTAGAGACATATGAATTGCCTAAACTGAACGAGAAGGACATACACAATTTAAATAGACCAACTTCAAGTAATGAAATAGAAGAAGTCATCAAAAGCCTACCAACAAAAAAAAGTCCGGGACCAGATGGGTTCTCAGCCGAGTTCTACAAAACCTTTAAAGAAGAGCTCATTCCAATACTTCTCAAAGTATTCCATAAAATAGAAGAGGAGGGAACCCTCCCAAACTCATTCTATGAAGCCAATATCACCCTGATACCTAAACCAGACAGAGACACATCAAGGAAAGAAAATTTCAGACCAATATCCTTAATGAACATCGATGCAAAAATTCTCAACAAAATTTTAGCAAATCGCATACAAAAACATATTAAAAAGATAGTGCACCATGATCAAGTGGGATTCATCCCAGGGATGCAAGGTTGGTTCAACATCAGGAAATCAATAAATGTAATTCACCATATCAATAGACTTAAAGTCAAGAATCACATGATTATTTCAATAGATGCAGAAAAAGCATTTGATAAAATACAGCATCCCTTCATGCTCAAAACACTAGAAAAAATAGGGATAGTGGGAACATTCCTTAACATTGTAAAGGCCATCTATGCTAAGCCCATGGCTAATATTATTCTAAATGGTGAAAAACTGAAAGCATTTCCCTAAAAACTGGAACAAGACAGGGATGCCCTCTTTCACCACTTCTTTTCAATATTGTCCTTGAAACTCTAGCCAGAGCAATTAGACAGACCAAAGAAATTAAAGGGATATGAATAGGAAAAGAAGAACTCAAACTATCCCTATTTGCTGATGATATGATTGTATACTTAGAGGAACCAGGAAATTCCACCAGAAAACTGTTAGATCTCATAAGTGAATTTAGTAAAGTATCAGGATATAAGATCAATGCACATAAATCTAAGGCATTTTTATACATAAGCGATGAATCTTCAGAAAGAGAAATTAGGAAAACTACCCCATTCACAATAGCTTCAAAAAAAAAAAATACTTGGTAATCAATCTCACAAAAGAGATGAAAGACCTCTAAATGAGAACTACAGAACACTAAAGAAAGAAATTAAAGAAAACCTTAGAAGATGGAAAGATCTCCCATGTTCTTGGATAGGAAGAATTAATATTGTCAAAATGGCCATACTACCAAAAGTGCTATGCAGATTCAATGCAATTCCAATTAAAATCCCAATGATGTACCTTACAGAAATAGAGCAAGAAATTATGAAATTCATCTGGAAGAATAAAAAACCCAGAATAGCTAAAGCAATCCTTGGCAAAAAGAGTGAAGCAGGGGTATCGCAATACCAGATCTTCAACTCTACTACAAAGCAATAGTAACAAAAACGGCATGGTATTGGTACCAAAA
Organism: Sciurus carolinensis; assembly: GCF_902686445.1. Taxonomy (NCBI): domain Eukaryota; kingdom Metazoa; phylum Chordata; class Mammalia; order Rodentia; family Sciuridae; genus Sciurus; species Sciurus carolinensis. The sequence continues at coordinate 29,071,234 of NC_062219.1, forward strand.
TAGAAAGGTGGATCAATGGTACAGAATAGAGGACATGGACACAAACCCAAATAAATACAATTTTCTCATACTAGACAAAGGGGCCAAAAATATGCAATGGAGAAAAGATAGCCTCTTCAACAAATGATGCTGTGAGAATTGGAAATCCATATGCAACAGAATGAAACTAAACCCATATCTCTCACCATGCACAAAACTAAACTCAAAATGGATTAAGGATCTCGGAATCAGACCAGAGACCCTGCATCTTATAGAAGAAAAAGTAGGTCCAGAGCTTCAACATGTCAGCTTAGGACCAGACTTCCTCAACAGGACTCCAATAGCACAAGAAATAAAAGCAAGAATTAATAACTGGGATAGATTCAAACTAAAAAGCTTTCTCTCAGCAAAGGAAACTATCAGCAATGCGAAGAAAGAGCCTACAGAGTGGGAGAAAATCTTTGCCAATCATACTTCAGATAGAGCACTAATCTCCAGAATCTATAAAGCACTCAAAAAACTCTGCACCAAGAATGCAAGTAATCCAATCGACAAATGGGCTAAGGAAATGAATAGACACTTCACAGAAGAAGATCTACAAGCAATCAACAAACATATGGAAAAATGTTCAACATCTCTAGTAATAAGAGAAATGCAAATCAAAACCACCCTAAGATTCCATCTCACCCCAATTAGAATGGCGATTATCAAGAATACAAGCAACAATAGGTGTTGGCGAGGATGTGGGGAGAAAGGTACACTCATACATTGCTGGTGGGGCTGCAAATTAGTGCAGCCACTCTGGAAAGCAGTATGGAGACTCCTTAGAAAACTTGGAATGGAACCACCATTTGACGCAGCTATCCCACTCCTTGGCCTATACCCAAAGGATTTAAAATCAGCATATTACAGAGATACAGCCACATCAATGTTCATAGCTGCTCAGTTCACAATAGCCAGATTGTGGAACCAACCTGGATGTCCTTCAGTTGATGAATGGATAAAGAAAATGTGGTATATATATACAATGGGATATTACTCTGCCATAAAGAATGATAAAATTATGGCATTTGCAGGCAAATGGATGAAACTGGAGAATATCATGCTAAGTGAGATAAGCCAATCTCAAAAAACCAGAGGAAGAATGATATCGCTAATAAGTGGATGAGGACACATAATGGGGGGTGGGAAGAGTTAGTGTTAGGGTTAGGGTTAGGTTTAGGGAGGGGGGCAAGAATGGAGGAAGGAAGGACTGTATAGAGGGAAAAGAGGGGTGGGAGGTGTGGGGGGAAGGGAAAAAATAACAGAATGAATCAAACATTACCCTATGTAAATTTATGATTACACAAATGGTATGCCTTTACGCCATGTACAAATAGAGAAACAACAAGTATCCCATTTGTGTACAATAATAAAAAAATAAATAAATAATAAAAAAAAGAATAATAATAACCCTGAATGTTAATGGCCTGAATTCATCAATCAAAAGACATAGACTGGCACATTGGATTAAAAAGAAAGATCCAACAATATGCTGCCTGCAAGAGACTCATCTCATAGAAAGAGATACCCATAGACTAAAGGTGAAAGGATGGGGAAAAACATACCATGCACATGGACTCAGCAAAAAAGCTGCAGTATCCATCCTCATTTCAGATAATGTGGACTTCAAGCCAAAGTTAGTCAGAAGGGATAAAGAAGGACATTTCATACTGCTTAAGGGAAGCATAAATCAGCAAGATATAACAATCATGAACATCTATGCCCCAAACAGTGGCTCATCCATGTATGTCAAACAAATCCTTCTCAATTTTAGAAACCAAATAGACCATAACACAATAATACTAGGTGATTTTAACACGCCTCTCTCACCACTGGACAGATCTTCCAAACAAAAATTGAACAAAGAAACCATAGATCTCAATAACACAATCAATAATTTAGACTTAACAGACATTTATAGAATATACCATCCAACCAAGAGCGAATACACTTTCTTCTCACCAACACATGGATCCTTCTCTAAAATAGACCATATATTATGCCACAAAGCTAATGTCAGCAAATACAAGAAGATAGAGACACTACCTTGTATTCTATCAGATCATAATGGATTGAAGTTAGAAATAAATGAAAGAGTAAAAAACAGAAACTACTCCAACACCTGGAGATTAAACAATATGCTATTATATGATGAATGGATAACAGAAGATATTAGGAAGGAAATTAAAATATTCTTAGAGGTAAACGAGAACAAAGAAACATCATATCAAAATCTCTGGGACACTATGAAAGCAGTACTTAGAGGAAAATTTATTTCATGGAGCGCATTTAATAAAAGAAGTAAAACTCAACAAATAAACGACCTAACACTACAGCTCAGAGCCCTAGAGAAAGAAGAACAGACCAGCACCAAAAGTAGTAGAAGACAGGAAATAGTTAAACTCAGAGCTGAAATCAACAAAATTGAAACAAAAGAAACAATACAAAAAATTGACAAAATAAATAGTTGGTTCTTCAAAAAAATAAACAAAATTGATAAACCTTTAGCCACACTAACAAAGAGAAGACGAGAGAAAACCCAAATCACTAAAATTCGGAATGAACAAGGAAATATCACAACAGACACGACTGAAATACAAAACATAATTAGAAGCTATTTTGAAAATCTATACTCCAACAAAATAGAAAATTTCGAAGACATCAACAGGTTTCTAGAGACATATGAATTGCCTAAACTGAACGAGAAGGACATACACAATTTAAATAGACCAATTTCAAGTAATGAAATAGAAGTCATCTAAAGCCTACCAACGAAGAAAAGTCCGGGACCAGATGGGTTCTCAGCCGAGTTCTACAAAACCTTTAAAGAAGAGCTCATTCCAATACTTCTCAAAGTATTCCATAAAATAGAAGAGGAGGGAACCCTCCCAAACTCATTCTATGAAGCCAATATCACCCTGATACCTAAACCAGACAGAGACACATCAAGGAAAGAAAATTTCAGACCAATATCCTTAATGAACATCGATGCAAAAATTCTCAACAAAATTTTAGCAAATCGCATACAAAAACGTATTAAAAGATAGTGCACCATGATCAAGTGGGATTCATCCCAGGGATGCAAGGTTGGTTCAACATCAGGAAATCAATAAATGTAATTCACCATATCAATAGACTTAAAGTCAAGAATCACATGATTATTTCAATAGATGCAGAAAAAGCGTTTGATAAAATACAGCATCCCTTCATGCTCAAAACACTAGAAAAAATAGGGATAGTGGGAACATTCCTTAACATTGTAAAGGCCATCTATGCTAAGCCCATGGCTAATATCATTCTAAATGGTGAAAAACTGAAAGCATTCCCCTAAAAACTGGAACAAGGCAGGATGCCCTCTTTCACCACTTCTATTCAACATCGTCCTTGAAACTCTAGCCAGAGCAATTAGACAGACCAAAGAAATTAAAGGGATACGAATTGGAAAAGAAGAACTCAAACTATCCCTGTTCGCTGATGACATGATTATATATTTAGAGGAACTTGGAAATTCCACCAGAAAACTTTTAGAATTCATGAGTGAATTCAGTAAAGTAGCAGGTTACAAGATCAATGCTCATAAATCCAATGCATTTTTATACATAAGTGATGAATCTTCAGAAAGAGAAATTAGGAAAACTACCCCATTCACAATAGCATCGAAAAAAAAAAATACTTGGTAATCAATCTCACAAAAGAGGTGATAGACCTCTACAATGAGAGCTATAGAACACTAAAGAAAGAAATTAAAGAAAACCTTAGAAGATGGAAAGATCTCCCATGTTCTTGGATAGGAAGAATTAATATTGTCAAAATGGCCATACTACCTAAAGTGCTATGCAGATTCAATGCAATTCCAATTAAAATCCCAATGATGTACCTTACAGAAATAGAGCAAGAAATTATGAAATTCATCTGGAAGAATAAAAAACCCAGAATAGCTAAAGCAATCCTTGGCAAAAAGAGTGAAGCAGGGGGTATTGCAATACCAGATCTTCAACTCTAATACAAAGCAATAGTAACAAAAACGGCATGGTATTGGTACCAAAATAGAAAGGTGGATCATTGGTACAGAATAGAGGACACGGACACAAACCCAAATAAATACAATTTTCTCATACTAGACAAAGGGGCTAAAAATATGCAATGGAGAAAAGATAGCCTCTTCAACAAATGATGCTGTGAGAATTGGAAATCCATATGCAACAGAATGAAACTAAACCCATATCTCTCACCATGCACAAAACTAAACTCAAAATGGATTAAGGATCTCGGAATCAGACCAGAGACCCTGCATCTTATAGAAGAAAAAGTAGGTCCAGAGCTTCAACATGTCAGCTTAGGACCAGACTTCCTCAACAGGACTCCAATAGCACAAGAAATAAAAGCAAGAATTAATAACTGGGATAGATTCAAACTAAAAAGCTTTCTCTCAGCAAAGGAAACTATCAGCAATGCGAAGAAAGAGCCTACAGAGTGGGAGAAAATCTTTGCCAATCATACTTCAGATAGAGCACTAATCTCCAGAATCTATAAAGCACTCAAAAAACTCTGCACCAAGAATGCAAGTAATCCAATTGACAAATGGGCTAAGGAAATGAATAGACACTTCACAGAAGAAGATCTACAAGCAATCAACAAACATATGGAAAAATGTTCAACATCTCTAGTAATAAGAGAAATGCAAATCAAAACCACCCTAAGATTCCATCTCACCCCAATTAGAATGGCGATTATCAAGAATACAAGCAACAACAGGTGTTGGGGAGGATGTGGGGAGAAAGGTACACTCATACATTGCTGGTGGGGCTGCAAATTAGTGCAGCCACTCTGGAAAGCAGTATGGAGACTCCTTAGAAAACTTGGAATGGAACAACCATTTGACCCAGCTATCCCATTCCTTGGCCTATACCCAAAGGACTTAAAATCAGCATACTACAGAGATACAGCCACATCAATGTTCATAGCTGCTCAGTTCACAATAGCCAGATTGTGGAACCATCCTAGATGTCCTTCAATTGATGAATGGATAAAGAAACTGTGGTATATATATATATATATATATATATATATATATATATACACACAATGGAATATTACTCTGCCATAAAGAATGATAAAATTATGGCATTTGCAGGCAAATGGATGAAACTGGAGAATATCATGCTAAGTGAGATAAGCCAATCTCAAAAAACCAAAGATGAATGATATCGCTAATAAGTGGATGATGACACATAATGGGGGGTGGGAGGGGTTAGTGTTAGGGGTTAGAGTTAGGGTTAGGGAGGGGGGCAAGAATGGAGGAAGGAAGGACTGTATAGAGGGAAAAGAGGGGTGAGAGGGGTGGGGGGAAGGGAAAATAACAGAATGAATCAAACAACATTACCCTATGTAAATTTATGATTACACAAATGGTATGCCTTTACGCCATGTACAAACAGAGAAACAACATGTATCCCATTTGTTTACAATAAAAAAAAAAAAAAGAGAAAGTTTGAAACTTTTTTTTAAAGTGATCAGAGGAGAGGAGGATAGTAGGTAGCAGATGTTGACTGTAGAGAAGTAGCAGCAAAATGATTGAGAGTGATAAAGACAAAATGGAAACAGAAGAAACAGTCTAAGAGTTTTAAAAGGGGAGGAAAGGAAAGTCAGAACCAAGGTATGAGTAAATTGGCAACTGCAATATCTAATCAACTTGAACCCATGTATACTTGATTCCCACCTAAGACAATTCAAGGCTAAATAATGAATAAATGTTGAAGGACACAATAAATATGAAAGTAATACTGTAAGATCAGACATATTTTATTTTTTTTAAATTTATTTTTACAAACTGCATTTTGTTTCATTAAACACAAATGGGGTACAACTTTTCATTAGACTAGACATATATTTTAAAACTTATCCATAAGTTAGCACACCCCCCCACACACACACATACCCACATACACATACACAAAATCACACATAGCAGAAAAAAGCAAAAGGTAATGTAATGCAATGAAATAATTTTTGGAAAACAAAATTAAATAACAGAATTTTTTAAAAGAATCCAAAGTAGAATAAAAATGGGATTATGGATATCAGAGTAAATGAAAGTGAGGGAAATAAAGAAAACAATCAAATTAAAAAAGAAAAAAATCTTGCTGAAAAGTCGTTTCTGCCTATGTGTTCAAAACTGTTGGCAGGGTTGGAATTCTGATCTTCACCGTTGGTTTTGGCTTTGCAGTCTGTGGTTCGAGGGTCACTGCCTTTGTGGTTAGGAGGCAGTGCTGGTTGTAACGGATCTCAGCTTCCAGTCTCCTGGTATATGATGGAGTGTCACAATTAAGTGCTAGCAAATTGTGTGTTTCTGTGACTGTGGTGGTGAGGTGTTCTAAATTAGACAGTCTAGTAATTGGGATTTAGTCTTAACTGAACTTTGGAACTCTTGGGTGGGAGTTTGGTAATCGGTCCACACTTCCTATTTTTGGGAAGATCCCAGTTGTTGCAAGATATCTGTATTTCTAGGGTCCCTGGTAAAATCCACTTTTAGGGCATAGAAACAAGACCTCCTTCAGTTTCAGCTTCATCACTATACATGTGAATTACCACCTGTCTGAAGTGCAGATACTCCTGTGTTTCTACAACAGTGCCAGCGATGAATGTAGTCTTCTCCCTTGAGATCCAAAGCCTGAAGGGTTATCTTTGTCTAGTTTGGTCTCTCTGGCTTGGGAGTCTTCTGGAAGATTCTACTTTTTTGTTTTGTTTTGTTTTGTTTCAACGGGCCTCAGGTGTTCCCTGTTTCCTGTCAACAGGAGCAGTTGTGCTGGGTGCAAATGGGAACCCACACCTGACTGCTAGACATGCGGTGGCACCAGAGGCGTTATTTTTCAATCTGGTATTGCTGGGACCATGGCCGGGGCAGTAGCAGCAGCATGGGAGCCAAGCTGACTTTTCCTGACAAGCATGTGCCTGCAGCGACTTTTCCCTCTGGACATGTGTATGGACTGGGGTGGTAGGTTTCCTTGTTGGGGGCCCACGTGGTGCATGGCAACCCCAGGATGCTCTTCTCCCTGGCATGCCAGTGGAGCCTGGCTACAGACTCTGTTGCCTATCACGCCAAGTGCTCAGGAGCGCTGCAGCCTCTCTCCCTGCCCAGGAACTTATTTTGTGCCTGAAGTATTTCCTTATCCAGGGGAAATATTTGTGGATTTGCTTACACTAAGCCATGTCCCCTACCAACTCTGTGTTCATTAATATCAGCTTTCCTCTCTAATGCACAAGTTTTCCCAAGCCAAATTTTTCTTTCTCTTTCCTTCCTTCTTTCTTTTTCTTTCTTTCTTTCTCTTTCTTTCTTTCTTTCTTTCTTTCTTTCTTTCTTTCTTTCTTTCTTTCTTTTTCTTTCTTTCTTTCTTTCTTTCTTTCTTTTCTTTCTTTCTCTTTCTTCTTTCTTTTTCTTTCTCTTTCTTTCTTTTCTTTCTTTCTCTCTCTTTTTTTTCTTTCTTTCTCTTTTGTTTCCTTTTTCTTTTCTTTTCCTTTTTTCTTTCTTTTTTTCTTTTCATTTCCCCCCCCTGGGCTCCCCCACTCCTTCACTGGTGCCAGCTCATTGCTGCTGGCACTTCTCTAACTTATTATTTCTTAGATTCAAGTTTCTGACTTCGTGCATCTCTACAGTTTTAATTTTTCAACAGTTCAGTATTAAGTTTCAACGAGTTCCCTTTCATTACTCACCTTGCTGAGAAGATTTTCTGTCACTTTGTGGATCTGATGTTGAGGACATTATACTTGTACATATTGGTGGGACTTGTTATGTATTTATATTTGCACAAATATAACAATATAATTTGGCCACTATCACTCCCCAGCACTCCTCCCTCCCTCAGCACCTCCCACCCTTTGGTCCCTTTAATCTACTGATCTCCCTTTGATTTTTAGAGGAGCCACCCCCACCTATATTTTCCTTTTTTTCCTCTCTACTTCCCACATATGAGAGAAACCATATGAACCCTAACCTTCTGAGTCTGACTTATTTCATCTAACATGATGGTCTCTAGTTCCATCCATTTTCTTGCAAATGTTATAATTTCTTTCTTTTTTTTTTTTTTTTTGCTGAATAAAACTTCATTGTGTACATACATATGCCACATTTTCTTTATGCATTCATCTGTTGATGAAAACCTAGACTGGGTCCATAGTTTGTTGTGAATTGTGCTGCTATAAACATGAGTATGTATGCATGACTGTAGGTGACTTTAATTCTTCAGGATAAATGCCAAGAAATGGTATAGTTGGATCATACATGGTTCTATACCTAGCATTTTGAGGAGCCTCTGTACTGATTTCCATAATGGTTGTACTAATTTACAGTCCCATCAGCAGTGTAAAAGTTTCTTTTTCTCCATATCCCTTGCAGCAATTATTATTTGTATTCTTGATCACTGTCATTCTGACTGGTGTGAGATGAAATATCAGTGTAGTTTTGATTTGCATTTCCCTAATTGCTAATGATGTTAAACTTTTTTATGTATTTGTTGGCCATTTGTATTTCTTATTTTGAGAAGAGTCTGTGTAATTCATTTGCCCATTTATTAGTTGGGTTTTTATTTTTTTTGGTATAAAGTTTTTTGAGCTCTTTATATATTCTAGACATTAATCCTCTGTCAGAAGAATACCTAGCAAAGATTTTCTCCCATTCTGGAGTTCTCTCTTAACATTCAGAAGTGTTTCCTTTGCCAAAGCTTTCTAATTCGATGCCATCCCATTTATTAACTCTTGGTGTTATTTCCTGAACTTTAGGGTTTCTATTGAGAAAGTCATTCTTATGCTTAAAAGATGGAGTGTTGACCTTATATTTTCTTCTAAGAGTTGCCTAGTTTCTGGTCAAATTTCAAGGCCTTTTACCCATTTTGGATTGATTTCTGGGAAGAGTGAGAGCTATCATTCTTCTACATATGGATAACCAGTTGTACCAGCATACTGGTAAAATCTTGAGTCTGAGCTTCCATTCAGGTCTGCCTCACTTCCATTTTCTAACCAGAGATCAGGAAGTGGGAGGTTATGGTTATAGGATTGTCTATCCTTGCATGTTCCAGGCTGAAGTGCTGTGTAGAGTGGGGTTCTGCAGCAGACATCTGCACCATACCCAGGCCTGGCCACTGTGGGGCAACAGGTCAGTGTGCCGTGGCTCACATTGCCTTGGGCCCAATGCATTTGTGTGGTGGGCTCCGTATGACCATGGCCTGTGCTCTAACCCACCCAGGCCACCACTCTGCTGTTCCACCACTCTGCTGCTGTTTCCATTGATTCTTAGGAATCAATGAGCTAACTGCATGGCTTGGTAACTGGAGAGCCATGATCATACCTTAGTTTTTGTCCCTTATTTTCCCTTCTTTACTCTTTCCACCCATGTAGCTTAATTTTCCTGTATTCTCTTCCTTTTGTTTTTATTATTGTTAGTTATTTTTAATTTCTGCTTCTTTATAGCCATCATTTGCTTCCTATATCCTGTCTTTCCTCTGTTCACATTTTAAATATCTCAAACTTTCTCATGCCTTCCTACCCTAAATTCTCTTCACTTAAAGTATAATCCCACAAAGGTAAGCATATACTTTATGTAATCTCTGCCTCATTCATATTTCTGTGATTATTGATAGAGTGTATGACATAGTAGATACCTGTTGTTTTATGCCTTATCTAATTCATGGCTTTTTATATTGGTGCTGATGCTAAATACTGAGCCCACCACTCCTATATAGGTGGCAATTAGTGTTATAGATTTCAAAGTAATCAGTGGACATTTATCTTAAGGATGTACATCTATTGCTAACATTAATGATACTCCTGATCCCTTTTCCTCTAAGAGGGGCTAGAAAGTAATTTGGACCCTTCAAGTTCACAGAATAGAGATCCTGCTGCTGTGGACACTCACAACTGAGCCAATTAACAGTAAATTTAACCCCATTCATAATCTAGTCCCACCTGAGCCTCAAGAATACTTCAACATATACAATTGTGAAGATTAAAATCCCAAATCAACAACCAGTCCCCAAAGAACAACCAGAAAGAGTCCTTAGGTATCATTCATGGACATCTGCTCATACATCAAAAACAGGAAGTAGTCCAGGAACAGAAAAGTTAGCTATACACAAAAGGACACATATAAAAGAGGAAGGGGGGAATCCATCTGAATTGATGCACAAGTCCAAGACCTCTGAAAACATGAGAAAACAAATCTCCCCATTAAATTCACAATCTAGCAAAATAACCTTGTGGCCTAGTGGTCAGGTGTTATAACTTGCCCTGTGTGCATCACCAGCCAGAAATCAGGACTAAATCATATCCCTCTCCTGGGACAATGACCTGTGCCAAAAAATAGTTCTCCTCAATCATCTAAATCATCCCCTAGACACACCCAGAAACGTTCAATAATGGCCTCTGGTTGCAGTGGAAAATAGGTTTACCATGTATCTTCACTCCACATGCTGGACCATGGTCCTCAGATTTCCTCCACTTCAAAATTGCTCATTTATTAGGGAAGTGGTAATGTGATTTTCCCGTTTGATCAAATCAATCTCTTCTTAGTCCAAACAGAGGAGACTTGTTAGAGTTCACCCAGGGGCTTCCATTAGTGTCCCTCAGGCAAGTGGACATTTCCAGCTCTGACCACTCTCATTACAATTCAGGTGTTATTTACATTTCCAAATCCATTTTATTTCCAGCCAGATCCCAGCTTCCCTTCCTGACATTCAGAGATCACTTCAATACCCACATGAACCATGTTAAAGGAAATTCATGCCCTGGATGATATGTCCATCCCCCAAGTCCAGGGTTTTCACCTTCAGCTAATGTCTTGATGTCATTATGACATCAAGAATTACTGCCATGACATACTGGACGAACTTGAGCTGTAAGGCCAGAAACATATGGGTCATGGTAATCAGATTAAGGTAAATGGGAAATGCCTAGATGTGTTCCCTCCATACAAAGTTTCTGAAATGAACTGGGGAAAATAATTAGGGAATCTTACAAAGGACACACTTATAGCTGTCAATGTCAAGGTCCTTTTTCTGCCACAGAACCCTTCGTGGTCTTGTTTCTGTCATAGCATATAAGTTTCCAGGGGGCATATTCACTGTATTCAGCTACATTTGTTAATTTTTATTCACCAAAGGAGTTTTCTGTTAGACAATTAATTTCCTTGGTGATTGAAATGTTTCTTACCCATAATTTCTGTCAATTTTCAAAAAACACATAGAATTAATCTGGTGAATTCATATCTTTCTCTTACAGACAAGCAAGAATTTTTCTGACCCTGAATACATTCAGGGAAGTTAGTATGACAAATACCAGACATGTAAGAAACATCTTTAACATTATGAATTGGCAAGCATTCAAAGGACTCAATTCAGTATACTGTATGGAACTTAAAATATACATGAATGTGCTCATGACAGTTTTCTGAGTCTGTTTAGAGCAATTTATCCTTTGCATATGTGTCCTATTAGTGACCAAAATATCCTTAAGCAAAGCATTGTTGTGTGGCACATAAATGTACATCAGATAAACCAATAATCTCTTGTATAATACTTTTAAATGTTTTCTGAACATTCACTATTCCTACTAGGCTTGGCAAAGTAGGTTCTGCTGACTACTATAAAGTCTTTTGCAGATTTGTGAAATTTGATAAAAATTTCATTCAAAAGAGGTAGTGCCTTATTGACATTGAGTCATTTATAAAACACCTTCACTTATCCATTCTGGTTTGACATTAAGCAGTATATATTAACAAGTCATCTGTTTATTGATCATTATTCGTACTTACTAATTGGTTTAATCTGGTCTGGAGTAAACCACTTGCAAACTTCCAACTGTTCTCTTGGTATAATCACATAGCATGATCTCAATCTCCAGTTCACAACTTGACAATTCAGATGAAATATTGTGTGTAAGGGAAGTTAAATACATGCACAGAAGTTTCTTTCTGAGGGGGGAGGTGAGGGCTGATCCTATATGTTCTATCATAAAAGTTAAATAAAATGTGGATGTTCAGAAGAAAAGCAGTCCAGAAAATAAAACAAACACTGTTTACATAAACTCCTTAGGTACCATGAGCCTGTCTTATTGTTCAGGTTGTTGAGATTCTTCCAAAATCCTGAGCAAAGGAACAAATTTTTCAATAGGCATTTATAAGTAGAGATATGGTCAGGAGGCATAATATTATCTCTCTTCTTCACAGGAGGTAGTAGAGTTTTGTTAGAACACGTAATTAGGTACTGTACAAAGAAGTAAGTACATCTTACTCCCTGGACTTACAAATAAGAATGGCATGCTTTGCTAATAACAACAATGACTGGCCAGGAAGTTTGTGGGCTAACAATCTGGGTTGTAAAGTGGTGTCAGGGAAGGAGAATAATGGCGCAGCAGATCTGATGCCAATATTCCTCCCTTTTTGTTTTTATAGATACCGGGGTTTGGACAATGGTCTTTCTTCTATAGCTTCTTCCTGCTGGTTAGAGGTGAAGAGTCTCATTCCACCAATAGAAGGAAGGCTGGACCAGGCCAGCCATGATGGCAATGAGATTGAAGACGCCCTCAAAGTGGTAGTTCCAAATCCAGTTGAAGAGATAGAGTGTGCGGTAGACACCCAGAGCAAACTGGTAGTGGCTCATGATGGTTTCTGCCTCACCGGTCTTGCTCATCATGAACAGCTGCAGCAAGATGGTCAATGACTCCAGGTAGACAGAGAAGGTTCAGTGGATCTCCAGAGGGGTGAAGTCGTGGTTGGCCAGGATGGTTGTGGGAAGACAAAGAACTCCACCAGGAACATATCATGGTTCCCATCGTAAGTGGCTTTGAACTTGCTGTAAATCATTCAGACCATGGTGAAAGGGCAGGCTATATATAGACCACCTTCATGCATGTGTTGTAAAGTGAGATGTAGTTGGTGAAGAGGTGCAGGTAGCAGGCAGTGAACACCACAACAAACAGGACCTGGCTCTTCCCTGAAATCCCGGCACACAAGCAGGACTTCCAGATTTTAAGCAGTAGCAAGATGATGGCTAGGAGGTGGGAGAGGTCTCCCAAGAATTGGAAGGGGGGGGCTCTTGCAGGGCTGAGCTGGAGGCAGGCTGGCAGGTGCTGCCTCCCAGAGCTGCTGTTCTGGCAGGTGGCAGGCAGAGGGGTGGGACAGGGACCCTTCAGTGGGCTCCACTCCAGGGAGGGGGCTCTGTGAGGGGAAGCTGAGGTCAGAGCTGGTGGCTGAACTAGAGGAAGGAAAAAAGAGGAGGAGGGATCTAGAAGGGGAGAAGAAGCCAAAAGGATGTGTTTGGGCTTGCAGGAAGAGCAAAGATGAGGTTTAGTGTGCAAGAAAGAGAAAACTTGAAGATAAGGAATCCCTTTCCATCTGCCTACTCACTCACAAAAGTTGTATGCCATTGTGTGGCCATTTTGGATTGATTATCTAAAAGATAAGTTTTGGTGATTTTAGGCTGGGGGTCAGGAAAAGGGGTTTAAGATTGTCTAGTAGACACCCCAGGGTTAAATCTGCCAGAATGGAGCACCCAAATCCCATGGCGGAGACTGAGAAACAGCAGTCTAAGGCATCCTGGCACAAAAGCAGGACTTCCAAATTTTAAGCAGTAGCAAGATGATGGCTAGGAGGTGGGAGAGGCCTCCCAGGAATTGGAAGAGATTCATGGCTGAGGGGGCTCTTGCAGGGCTGAGCTGGAGGCAGGCTGGCAGGTGCTGCTCCCCAGGGCTGCTGTTCTGGCAGGTCACAGACTAGTTGGCTGGAGACGAGAATGCAGCACAGCGATGGGGGTCATCACCCGACCATCAGTGTGCGCTGGGCAAAAGTTGAGAGAGTTGAGGACCTGATGTCAGGATTTTTGTAAGACAGAGCACAGAGGAACCTCAACCCTGAGACAGAATCTCCACCATAAAGATCGGGGACCCATCCATCAGATAAGGTCAACTAAGGGGGCCAAATATAACTGTAAAAGTCATGGCTGGGGGAACCCCCACTCCTCAACTGCCTCGAGGGTGCTGGACGATCAACGATCGGGTCTCAGGTCAGCAGAGGAGTGTTTAAGCCAACGTAGGGGAAAACTCACCAATCTGAAGCCAGTGTCTGGATGTGGAGGAGAGCATTCGGGCAAATGGAAGGTGAGACCAGTGTCTCAGATTCCAGGGCGACAGATGGGACTCTACTCACCTAAGTGGTGGTAGAAGAGCCCGTCCAAGTCATGGCACCAATGAAAGCACCCAGAAACCGCCCCGGACGTGGGAATTCACACAAGCAATTTTATTAAGCGGACAGGCAGAGTGTCTGCCCACAGGGTGTGAGAGAGAGAGTGTGAGCAAGAGTGAGAGTGAGTGAGGAAGAGAGAGAGAGAGAGCATGCGTGAGAGCGAGTGAGAGAGAGAGAGAGGAAGCGAGGGAGAGACAGAAAGAATGGCAGTGGAGTCTTTCTTAAGTAGTGGAATTTCACGGGCTAATAACAATGGACCAATGGCTGGCGAGGAGGTTCATAGGCTAACAATCTGGACCAATTACTGGTTAGGAAGTGTGCAGGCTAACAATCTAGGTTGTAAAGTGGTGTGGGGGAGGGAGAATAATGGCAGCAGCAGATCTGATGCCAATGATTGTATAGCACATCAAAATCCCATAGTTTTTCATAATTTATAATAATTCACAATGATAGTTTGGGGTTTACAATTTAGGAAATGGAAGGACCAGAACATCAAAGATCATAACAAAAATTATGTGAAAAATCTAAAGTAATTTATAATCACAAGAATAAGCAGTTTCCCTTAAGGGAATCTTAGTATTTCATATAATTTTAGAAACAAGAAAGCAAAACATGTAAGCAGAATTTTAAATATTTATTTTTAGCAATTTTTTACAATAAAGGTATACTTCAATGTAACATAGATGTTTAGTGTTTTCAATATAGCTGATTTGCAAACAGTACTAAGAAAGTATATTAATAGATACTACTCTTTTGATAATAACTATTGAGAAGAAGTGATTCAAATAATTAATGCATTTCCTTTCAAACAATTTAGACATGACAAAAAACATACACTTTCCCTGATATTGGTAATAGCATAAGTAAAAGACCTATTAATAAAAAAGCATTATTAAGCCAACAATAAAAATGTGCTTGTCATTTTTTGCAGAAATTATGAACTAAGCTATTTTAAAATAAAAAAGGTATTGTGAGAAAACTTGAATCTTAAAAAGAAAATTCCTTTTAGAGAAAATCCGTGAATGCAGTATGTATGGAAAAGTCATTGTTCCATCAGTTCCTTAATAGACAACAAGCCATATGAGAGTGAAGAGTGTGGAGAAAAGCATATGAACTTAAACAGCACAGGAAAACCTTCAGTCTGTCTTGTGATTATAGACAAGGTAAGACAAAATGGTATTGGATTCAGAAATAAAAGATTTCAGGTTTTCCAGGTCTTTACAAAAACGTGAACAATCTCATGCTGGAGAGAATCCTTATGGATGTAATAACAATTTCACTCAAATTCATGAATGAGCTGATACTGGAATGAAGCCCTATAAATGTAAACAATGTGGAAAAGCCTTCAATTGTTCCAGCGCCATTAGACAACATGAAAAATTTCATGCTTGAGAGAGGCCCTATGAATGTGAACAATGTGGTAAAGACTTTGCTTATTAAAATTCCATTCCAAAGCATGAACAAGTTGAGTGCAAGGGCACATGCCTGTAACCCCAGAGGCTTGGCAGGCTGAGGCAGGAGGATCACAAGTTCAAAGCCAGCATCAGCAACTTAGTGAGGTCCTAAGCAACTTGGCAAGACTCTGTCTCTAAATAAAATATAAAAAAGGAATGGGGATGTGACTCAGTGGTTCAGCACCCCTGGGTTCAATCCCCAGTGCCCAAAATCAAAAACAAAACAAAACAAACAACAACAGAAAAAAACTTATCCTGGATGGAAGCCTTATCAATGTAAACATTATGGTAAAGAATTCACTGGCTCCACTCACTTTCACAC
This sequence comes from Sciurus carolinensis, assembly GCF_902686445.1. Taxonomy (NCBI): domain Eukaryota; kingdom Metazoa; phylum Chordata; class Mammalia; order Rodentia; family Sciuridae; genus Sciurus; species Sciurus carolinensis. The sequence continues at coordinate 29,087,258 of NC_062219.1, forward strand.
ACGAAAGAATTCTTACTGGAGAGAAGCCCTAGGAATTTATACATTGTGGAAAAACCTTCAGATATTCCAGTTCCATTGGATAACATGAATAATCTCATACTGGAGAGAAGATTAATGAATGCAAACAAGGTTGCAAAGTCTTTGTTTATTACAGTTCCATTCAAAAACAGGAACAAACACTCATCCTGAAGGGAAGCCTTATGAATGAAAACAACATGGTAAAGATTTTACTAATTTAACTCCCCTTCACACACAAGAAAGAACTCATAAAGGAGGGAAGCCCATGAATGAAAACAGGAAAAGGCTTTCTGTCATTCAGTTCCCTTTGTAGCATGCAATAAGTTGTACTTGAGGGGGTGGGAGGGGTTAGCGTTAGGGTTAGGATTAGGTTTAGGGTTAGGGAGGGGGGCAAGAATGGAGGAAAGAAGGACTGTATAGAGGGAAAAGAGGGGTGGGTGGGGTGGGGGGGAAGGGGGGAAAAATGGCAGAACGAATCAAACAACATTGCCCTGTGTAAATTTATGATTACACGAATGGTATGCCTTTACTCCATGAACAGAGAATCAAAATGTATCCCATTTGTTTACAATAAAAAAAATTAAAATTAAAATTAAAAAAAAGTTGTACTTGAGAAAAACCCATTGAATGCAAAAATATGGTAAGTCATTCAATATTTCCAGTCCCCTCCAAAGACATGAGAGGACTCAGACTATAGAAAAACTGAGTGTAAACAATTCAGAAAATCACTGTATGTTCTCAGTTGCCTTTAAAAACATTTTACTCTCTCTGGAAACAAGTCCTATGAATGTTCCAGTTTCCTTCCTATACGTGAAAGTTCTCAGAGAAAATCCCTCTGAATTTAAGGAATGTGAGAAAGCATCCAGTTTTCTCTCTTCCTTTGAAAGACAAAAAACATTGTCCTGGAAAAACCCTATATAGGTAAGAAATATGGTAAACGTTTCAGATATTCCAGTTATTTTTGTTTATTAGTCATCTTTCTGTCACTGTGACAAAATATAAGAAAGATTTATTTTGGCTTATACTTTCAGAGTCCATAATTGGGTGACTTTATTGATTTGGGCCTGAGATAACATAGAACATCATAGTGGAAGGGCATAGAACAACTTACTTCATGGCAGCCCAGAAAGGAGAGAGGAATGGGCTGGGAACCCGATACACCCTTCAAGGTCCTCACGACCCACGTTCTCAGCTTAGACTCTATTATCAGGTAGTACCAGCGGCAGCCCAGGGAGGAAGAGGCTAGCCAAAATACTGCCATGGACATACTTGGAGTCACCAAAATACTGCCATGGACATACTTGGAGTCAAATTTTGTAGGAAAATAGGTTTTATGCAAAGCCACCTTTGATGTATACTAGAAGAAATTTAATTGTTTTAAAGGTTCTATCTCCAAAATTCCTGAAGATGAGAAGATATTTTAAAGGAAAGAAGGCAGGGACGGCAAAGTAAAATAAAAGACAGAATTGCTTATATGTACAGAGACCTGAGGAGTGGGCGATTTTCACTGTCTTTTTTTTTTTTTTTTTTTTTTTTTTGGTAACTGTCAGTTGGAGGATTGCAGCCTTTTAGCTTCCTTCTCTCAGCAAAAGGGAGCTCATCTTAATTCAGAGGGGATCCCCAAATTTAGTCAATGTAGACCTCACTTCCCAATTTTGCTATCTCCTGCCACAGCACCATCAGCTGTGGATTAAATTTTTAGCATCTGAGATCTGAGCCTTTGGGGAATATTTCAGATCCAACTTACCCCTCTTAGTTACATGAAAGCACTCATGCATGAAAAGTCCCTGTGAAAACAGTGTGGGAGAAAATTCAAATTTTCCAATTTTATTCAAGCATATTGAAGGACTTTAATTAGAGAAAAATCTGATAACCAAAAAATCTGATAATGCTTTCTAATATTCCAGTTTTCTTTTGGAAAACATGGAATTATTTACATAGGAGAAAGGATATGCATATGTAAGAACTGCAGTAAGGATTTTTAAGATCCAGTAAAAGACAAAAACTAATTCATTCTTGTGGAAAACACTACAAGGGTACAGAAAGTGACTGTGCCTTTATTTTTGCTGTATCTATTCAGAATTACATGATAATGAACACTGGAAATGAACATGTGCATTACATTGACGTTAAGATGTGAAGACATTGCTCTTCTGGGCCAAATCTCTTCTCATGGAGTATAAATCTTTTATAGTCATACTTTCAGTTTTCTCATATTTTGATACTCTTTGTATCAATGGTCAAGAAAATTTGCATAGTCAGTATAATATAGCATTATCTAGTACACATAATGTATGTGTGCATACATCTCTGTGTAAAGTATGTAGGATTCAGCATAGTTTTGTATGTAACTACATTGTATATAACTAGTATGTATAATAATATGATTAAACTGCATGAACTGATATTATAGTATTTAGTATTTAATAGTTTCATAGTATAGTTTTTTTATACTTTTTAATTTATAGTATAATGTGTTTCATCTTCCTCCAAACAAGCCCAATTAATTTTCATAAAAGAATTACATAATTTTGGAAACCAAAGGCATCTTGCTTTGATGATACTAAAGTTTTTCCCATTTCCTCACTGTTCTCTCTGCTACCAAGTGAAGCCCTTCTGTGGGTCTGGGTAATTTAAAGTGACCTCCTGTGCTTGATTTTGAATATATCCATCCATCCCATCTGTACAGTGGTGGCTGTCACTGTGGTAGAGCAAAATGTGAACTTTAGCAGTTAAGACCTGACAGGCTGTGATTTTGCATACTGACACACAGCAACTCTGCTTAGTGACATTCAACCATAGAGGCTCACAGCAGCTAATAGTTACCTATAAAAAATAACTGCAGTAGCACAAGCAAGAAACAAAGCCATGGAGACAAAATAATCCCCCTTTTGGCAGTAAAAGTCCCTAAGCTGTATGAGATAAGAGTTCATAGGCTGTTGACAAACTTGTACCCATGTAAGGAATGTGGAATTCATACTCCAATACAATTGCATCAACTCCCTTGCCTTTATGTACCTCAAACTTACTTATGTATAAAAGTAAAAGCCTTACTGTGCTCGGGGCTCAGACTTTTGAAACTATCCTTCTGGGACATGGCACCACTAATCAAGTGTTGCTTCTATATCTCTGTGTACTGACTTTCATTTCTCACTACATCAGGTGTTTGACTGTCTCAGTAACCTAGAGTGTTAATTCTTTTATAATTAGTGGGGTGAGTGGTAAATTAATAAAACCATTTTTAACACAAGCAGAACTGAAAAGTCATCACCTGGGTTAGAATCAAAAATTGCTGATGAGTTTTGATGGGTCTTCACACACACACAGTGATTTATACCAGGTATTGCCATCTCTTCCCACATAAAACATCCTCAACCCCTAGACATAGATGGTTTATTAACTATGCCCCATGTGACAGTCATCCCTCATTAAGGCAGTGAAAACCTTAGCCATTCAGTACTTTAGGACTGATTACTAAGTAGATTTATGGTAACTGCATTTAGTCTAGTCACCATTACTAGTTTTTTGGAGTCAGCATGTAAATATAACTATTGTACAATCCTGGGAGATGAACAGGTATGGTCTTTTTTGAAGTTGCAGAAAGCAAGGAGCACAAAACTTGGGGAGAATTAAGTGCATCACTTAATTGTCTAAGAAGAGCTGTTGTGCATGAAGGACTAGTGAATTTGTCTCCTGTGTGCTGGTTCTCTTAAAACTGTTCACTCTCCCGGTGCCTAATGGTGCAGGCACTGATGAAGACAGAGGGAAGGAGCAATTGTCATCAACCTCTCATAAAGCCTGAGAAAATCTACCTCAACTGTTATCCCAGTGCAAAACCCCTATCCAGTTTGTGGACTTTTCTTAGCACTACTGCTTACCTGCATCCCAAAGGTCTAATATTGTGAGAATAAGATTTGACAGCTTTAGACAAAATAACTTACTGCATGTGATACTAACTCAAACAAGAATAAGTCACATATCCTGATGGATGATATGGTAGCTACTTTCATGGGTTCCTATCTACTCAAATAATAGTAATTGCATTAGCATAAGAAATTGGTTAACTAAATGAGTCTCAGATTTGAAAATGTGATGCCCTGAAATCAAGAACAGGTTCAACCCAGACTCTAAAATATAGAAGGGCCTGAAACAATATATTTCAGGCTCTGAAAAAACATGGTTGCCAACCAAGAATCCTATACCCAGCAAAACTAACCTTCAGATTTGAAGATGAAGTAAAATCCTTCCATGATAAACAAAAGTTAAAAGAATTTACAAATAGAAAGCCTTCACTACAGAACATTCTCAGCAAAATATTCCATAAGGAAGAAATGAAAAACAGCAATGTAAGTCAGCGAAGAGAGGAACTACCCTAAAGGAACAGCCAATCAAAGGAGAAACCAAGTCAAGTTAAAACCCAAAAACAAACCAAAATGACCGGGAATACAAATCATGTCTCAATAATAACCCTGAATGTCAATGGCCTAAACTCATCAATCAAAAGACATAGACTGGCCCACACTGAGGTCAGTTGCCATCACTGAGTGACCCTGCCTGACCCCCACACTGAGGTCGGACACCATCGCTGAGCCTGCCTGCCTGCCCCTCCTACTGCTGAGGGACATTGCACTTGCCTCTGTGCTGCCTCAGCGCACCCTCGCTGGGGTTCCCCAGCTTCTTTATAGGCTGGTGCAGGCATTTTGAATTATTCCTGAGGGTGTGGCCATCATCATCGGAAGGGCGGCTCCCTTCCTGAGACACCTACAGGAGACTGGAGGCCCTTTGACAGGACTCAGGTTTCAAGAAGAGGAGGTATTGAGAGACTCGGGATCAACTCAGAGCCACCTGGTGAGTCTCTCCCACTGGGCGGGCTCCCCAGATGGGGAGTCCCAGAATGTAGGGAACTTCTTGGACTAGAGTGGCCCAGTGAGACTCCCCTGCTGGAGCCATGAACCTGGTCAACTGGAAGCACTGCAGAGGAGGGCTACACAGCGAGAGGCTTCGGCGCAGGGCAAGGCTCCCTGGCCCAGGCAGTAGCTCTGGTCCCCAGGGAACACAGAGGAGGGCCGCTCAGCAAGAGAGTCCCTTATAGGGCCAGACTCCCCCGCCCAGGTAGTAGGTTCGGATCACTGGGATGTCGCAGAGGAGGGCTTCCCAGTCCAGGGAGTAGTTCTGGACTGAAGGGAATTCTTGGAAGAGAACTATCCAGCAAAACTTCCCCACTGGGTGAGTATTCCCCACTGGGCAAGGCTTTCCTACCAGGGCAATAGAACCAAAGACAGGCCCAGACCAGATATGCCCCAGTCTGCAGTCTAGACCCCTTTGGCTGACCATTGGTCAACAAATGGAGGTGCCTCTGCCCACTGACAGGGAATATAACCCACCTGAAGGCCACCACCCCTAGAGGGGCAGCTTCCTTGTGGAGCACTGCATTATCAAGTTCCTCCAAGACTTCAGGCTACTGAAGGCTAGGAGGTGAGTTATTGGAAATCTACAGGGACACTATTAGTCAATAGAGGAAATCTGCAATATGTCATAGTTTCACTACTAGAGAGGTAGATACCAGAGAAATATGAGAAAACAAGGGAAGAAAATGTCCCAAACAAACCTAGAAGCTACATCAATAAAATCCAATGAAAGCATGGCAGATGAAATGTCAGAAAGGGAGTTCAGAATGTACATAATTAAAATGATCAGAGAAGCAAACGATGAGATGAAAGAGCAAATGCAGGCTTTGAATGATTACACCACTCAACAGTTAAAAGAGCAAGTGCGGGAAGCAAAAGATCATTTCAATAAAGAGAGATACTGAAAAAAAAAAAAAAGAAACAGAAATCCTTGAAATGAAGGAAACAATAAACCAAATTAAAAACTCCATAGAAAGCATAACCAATAGGATAGAACACCTGGAAGACAGAACCTCAGACATTGAGGAAAAAGTATTTAATCTTGTAAACAAAGTTGACCAAACAGATAAGATGGTAAGAAATCATGAACAGAATCTCCAACAATTATGGAATATCATAAAAATCCAAATTTAAGAATTATTGGGATTGAGGAAGGCACAGAGAAACAAACCAAAGGAATGAACAATCTATTCAATGAAATAATATTAGAAAATTTCCCAAATCTGAAGAATGAAATGGAAAATCAAATACAAGATGCTTATAGGACTCCAAATATACAAAATTACAATAGACCCACACCAAGGCACATTATAATGAAAATACCTAACATACAAAATAAAGACAGAATTTTAAAGACTGCGAGAGACAAGAATCAAATTACATTCAGGGGGAAACCAATACGGATATCAGCAGATTTTTCAATCCAGACTCTAAAAGCTAGAAGAGCCTGGAACAACATTTTTCAAGCTCTGGAAGAAAACAGATGCCAAACAAGAATCTTCTACCCAGCAAAACTTGCCTTCAGATGAAATAAAATGATGAAATAAAATCCTTCCATGATAAACAAAAGCTAAAAGAATTTACAAAAAGAAAGCCGGCACTACAGAACATTCTCAGGAAAATATTCCATGAGGAAGAGATGAAAAACAATGATGTAAATCAGCAGAGGGAGGAACTATCCTAAAGGAAGAGCCAAATAAAGGAGAAACCAAGTCGTGTCAAAAAACGAAAATGAGCCAAATGACTGGGAATACAAATCATATCTCAATAATAACCCTGAATGTCACTGGCCTGAACTCATCAAGCAAAAGACATAGACTGGTGGGTTGGATTAAAAAGAAAGATCCAACAATATGCTGCCCGCAAGAGACTCATCTCATAGAAAGAGATACCCACAGACTACAGGTGAAAGGATGATAAAAAACATACCATGCACATAGACTCAGCAAAAAAGTTGGAGTATCCATCCGCATTTCAGATAATGTGGACTTCAAGCCAAAGTTAGTCAGAAGGGATAAAGAAGGACATTTCATACTGCTTAAGGGAAGCACAAATCAGCAAGACATAACAATCATAAATATCTATGCCCCAGTGGCTCATCCATATGTATCAAACAAATTCTTCTCAATGCGAGAAATCAAATAGACCACAACACAATAATACTAGGTGATTTTAACACACCTCTCTCACCACTGGACAGATCATCCAAACAAAAATTGAACAAAGAAATCATAGATCTCAATAACACAATCAATAATTTATACTTAACAGACATATATAGAATATACCATCCAATGAAGAGCAAATACACTTTCTTCTCAGCAGCACATGGATCCTTCTCTAAAATAGACCATATTTTATACCACAAAGCTAATGTTAGCAAGTACAAGAAGACAGAGATACTACCTTGTATTCTATCAGATCATAATGGATTGAAATTAGAAATAAATGACAGAATAAAAAACAAACTACTCCAACACCTGGAGATTAAATAATATGCTATTATATGATGAATGGATAACAGAAGACATCAGGAAGGAAATAAAAAAATTCTTAGAGGTAAATGAGAACAAAGATACATCATATCGGAATCTCTGGGACACTATGAAAGCAGTACTTAGAGGAAAATTTATTTCATGGAGCGCATTTAATAAAAGAAGAAAAAATCAACAAATAAATGACCTAACACTACAGCTCAAAGCCCCAGAAAAAGAAGAACAGAGCAACACCAAAAGTAGTAGAAGACAGGAAATAGTTAAACTCAGAGCTGAAATCAATGAAATTGAAACAAAAGAAACAATACGAAAAATTGACAAAATAAATAGTTGGTTCTTTGAAAAAATAAACAAAATTGATAAACCCTTAGCCACACGAACAAAGAAAGGAGAAAGAAAACTCAAATTACTAAAATTTGGAATGAACAAGGAAATACCACAACAGACACGACTGAAATACAAAACATAATTAGAAGCTATTTTGAAAATCTATACTCCAACAAAATAGAAAATCTCACAGACATCAACAGGTTTCTAGAGACATAAGAATTACCTAAACTGAACCAAGAGGACACACACAATTTAAATACATTGATTTCAAGTGATGAAATAGAAGAAGTCATCAGAAGCCTACCAACAAAGAAAAGTCCGGGACCAGATGGGTTCTCATCCAACTTCTACAAAACCTTTAAAGAAGAGTTCATTCCAATACTTCTCAAAGTATTCCAGAAAATAGAAGAGGAGGGAACCCTCCCAAACTCATTCTATAAAGCCAATATCACCCTGATACCTAAACCAGACAGAGACACATCAAGGAAAGAAAGTTTCAGACCAATATCCTTAATTAACATCGACGCAAAAATTCTAAACAAAATTTTAGCAAATTGCATACAAAAATATATTTAAAAGATAGTGCACCACAATCAAGTGGGTTTTATCCCAGGGATGCAAGGTTGGTTCAATATCCGGAAATCAATAAATGTCATTCACCATATCAACAGACTTAAAGTTAAGAATCACATAATCATTTTGATAGATGCATAAAAAGCATTTGATAAAATACAGCACCCCTTCATGCTCAAAACACTAGAAAAAATAGGGATAGTGGGAATACTCCTTAACATTGTAAAAGCCATCTACACTAAGCCCATGGCTAATATCATTTTAAATGGTGAAAAACTGAAAGCATTCCCCCTAAAATCTGGAACAAGGCAGGGATGCCCTCTTTCACCACTTATATTCAACATTGTCCTTGAAACTCTAGCCAGAGCAATTAGACAGACCAAAGAAATTAAAGGGATATGAATAGGAAAAGAAGAACTCAAACTATTCCTATTTGCTGATGACATGATTATATATTTAGAGGAACTTGGAAATTCCACCAGAAAACTTTTAGAACTCATAAGTGAATTCAGTAAAGTAGCAGGTTACAAGATCAATGCTCATAAATCTAATGCATTTTTATATATAAGTGATGAATCTTCAGAAAGAGAAATTAGGAAAACTACCCCTATCACAATAGCTTAAAAAAAAAATAAAATACTTGGGAATCAATCTAACAAAAGAGGAGAAAGATCTCTACAATGAGAACTACAGAACACTAAAGAAAGAAATTAAAGAAAACCTTAGATGATGGAAAGATCTCCCATGTTCCTGGATAGGCAGAATTAATATTGTCAAAATGGCCATACTACCAAAAGTGCTATACAGATTCAATGCAATTCCAATTAAAATTCCAATGACGTACCTTACAGAAATAGAGCAAGCAATCATGAAATTCATCTGGAATAATAAGAAACCCAGAATAGCTAAAGCAATCCTTAGCAGGAAGAGTGAAGCAGGGGGTATTGCAATACAAGAACTTCAACTAGACTACAAAGCAATAGTAACAAAAATGGCATGGTACTGGTACCAAAATAGACAGGTAGATCAATGGTACAGAATAGAGGACACGGACACAAACCCAAATTTCTCATACTAGACAAAGGGGCCAAAAATATGCAATGGAAAAAAGATAGCCTCTTCAACAAATGGTCCTGGGAAAACTCGAAATCCATATACAGCAGAATGAAACTAAACCCCTATCTCTCACCCTGCACAAAACTCAACTCTAAATGGATCAAAGACCTTGAAATCAGACCAGAGACTCTTCATATTATAGAAGAAAAAGTAGTTCCAAATCTTCAACATGTCAGCTTAGGATCAGACTTCCTTAACAGGACTCCCGTAACACAAGAAATAAAAGCAAGAATCAACAACTGGGATAGATTCAAACTAAATCGCTTTCTCTCAGCAAAGGAAACTATCAGCAATGTGAAGAGAAAGCCTACAGAGTGGGAGAAAATCTTTGCCAATCATACTTCAGATAGAGCACTAATTTCCAGAATATATGAAGAACTCAAAAACTCTACACCAAGAATACAAATAATCCAATCAACAAATGGGCTAAGGAAATGAATAGACACTTCACAGAAGATCTACAAAGCAATCAACAGATATATGAAAAAATGTTCAACATCTCTAGTAATAAGAGAAATGCAAATCAAAACTACCCTAAGATTCCATCTCACCCCAATTAGAATGGCGATCATCAAGAATACAAGCAACAATAGGTGTTGGCGAGGATGTGGGGAAAAAGCTACACTCATACATTGGTGGTGGGGCTGCAAATTAGTGCAGCCACTCTGGAAAGCAGTGTGAAGATTCCTTAGAAAACCTGGAATGGAACCACCATTTGACCAACCTATCCCACTCCTTGGCCTATATCCAAAGGACTTAAAATCAGCATACTACAGAGATTCAGCCACATCAATGTTCATAGCTGCTCAATTCACAATAGCTAGACTGTGGAACCAACCGAGGTGCCCTTCAACAGAGGAATGGATAAAGAAACTGTGGTATGTATGGAATATTACTCAGTCATAAAGAAGAATAAAATTATGGCATTTGCAGGTAAATGGATGCAGTTGGAAAATATTATGCTAAGTGAAATAAGCCAATCCAAAAAAAATCGAAAGGATGAATGATCTCGCTGATAAGCAGATGATGACACATAATGGGGGGTGGGAGAGGGGCAAGAATGGAGGAAGGAGGGATTGTATAGAAGGAAAAGAGGGGTGGGAGGGGTGGGCAGAAGGGAAAAATAACAATGAATGAAAAACTATTACCCTATGTAAATATATGACTACACAAATGGCATGCCTCTACTTCATGTACAGAGAAACAACATGTATCCCATTCGCTTACAATAAAAATAAATTTTAAAAAATATATAGAGAGAGACTGAAACCTATCCATTTGAGTAAGCATGTACTTTTGTGTAGGTTTTTTTAAAATAGTTTCACATATCTTTTCAATTTTTTATTCATATGCAGTTTTACGTGTCTGTTCACTAACCCTAACCATTACCCATACCCATAAACCTTCTCCCAATTCTAAAACTACATCAAAATGTAAGTTTTTAACACATATAATCATGTATATTTGTTTTAATATTCAGATATTTTGCCAAGTACATTTTTATACTCACCTATATCAAATGTTAATATATTTTCACCTAGAATATATAGCCCAATTTTAAACAAAAATGTCAGCACAGAACTAAACCAATATGTATCTGTTTGTGAAAACATTTGTATAGGTTTTCCTACATAATTTCATGTCCATTTTTCATTCAAGTGAACATTTTTACATGTTCATTGTTAACCGTAAAACTAACCCTAGCCCCAAACCTTCTCATACCCCAACACTACATCAAAATATTAAAGACTTTACATGTATAATCATTTACATTATATGAATATTCATATATATATTTTGCCAGGTACATTTATATACTTACTTATAATATCATATATATTAATACATTTTTACAAATGAATCAATGGTCCAGGTTTAAACAAAAATGTCTGCATGGATCTAGACCAAAACCTATCTGTTTGTGAAAACATATATATTTGTATAGGTTTTCCTAATAATTTCACGTACATTTTCATTTTTTTATTGAATTATGTAGTTACACTTGTTCCTTCCCAAACCCTAACCCTAGCCCTACCCCTAAAACTACTCCCAGTCATAACACTACATCAAAACACAAAAGCCTATTCACAAATAATCATGTTTTTATGTGAGTATTCATAGATATTTTGGCAGGTATATTTATATATTCACCTATAATATCATATATATTAATATATTTTCATGTGTGAATCAATGGCCCAGGTTTAAATAAAAATGTCAGCACAGAGCTAGACTGATACCTATTTGTGAAGATATATACATTTATATGTTTTCTTACATGATTTCACATATACTTTCATTTTTTATTCAAATATATAGTTATACATGTTCCTTCACTAACCCTAATCCCAGTTCTATGCCTAATGGTATTCAGACCCCTAACACTACACCAAAAAGTGAAGTCCTTAAACATATCATCATGTATATTTATGTTAATATTCATTGATATTTTACAAAGTATGTTTATATATTCAACTATAGCATCATATATATTAATATATTCACATATGAACACATGGCCCAGGTTTAAACTAAAATGTCATCACGGAGCTAGAGCAAAACTTATCCTTTCTTGAAAACATACACATTTGAACAGGTTGCAAAAAAACAAAAAAAAGAAAACATACACATTTGTATAGGTTTTCCTATGTAATGTCACATATAATTCATTTTTTATTCAACTACATAGTTGTACATGTTCATTCCCTAACCTTAACCCTAGCCTTATCCCTAAACCAACTACCATTACTAGCATTCAATCAAAACACAAAAGCCCTTACTTGGTATTCATTATATGAATATTCATAGATATTTCACCAAGTACTTTAGTATACTCACCTGTAATATCAAATATATTAATATATTTTCATTTATCAATCCATGGCCCAGGTTCAAACCAAAATGTCAGCACAGAGCTATACTGAAACCTATTCATTCGTGTACTCATATATTTGTATAAATTTTCCTAAATAACTTCATGTATCTTTTCATTTTTTGTTCAAATATGTAGTTACACATGTTTGTTCCCTAACCCTAATCCTAGGCCTAACCCTAAACCTACTCGTACTTCTAACATTTCATCTTCTAACATTTTATCAAAATGCAAATAGCATCACTAGACTGAGATGTCCTGTTTGTGAAAATATTTTTATGTTTTCCTACATAATTTCACCTATATTTATATTTTTTATTCAAGTATACACATATATACTTTTTTCCTTTTCTAACACTAACACAAGCCCTAACCCTAAACCAACCCCAATTCTAGCAGTACATTAAAACACAAAAGCCCTTACAGGTATCACCTTGTACATTTACATGAATATTCACAGATATTTTGCCAGATACATTCATATATTCCCCTAAAATATCATATATATTAATATATTTTAACATATGAATACCGGTTCCATGTTGAAATCAAAATGTCAGCACGGAGCTCTACTGAAACCTGTTCATTTGTGAAAATATATACATTTGTATAGATTTTACTACATAATTCCATATTCTCATTTTTTTATTCAAATATGTAATTATACATGTTCTTAAAGTAACCCTAACCCCAGACCTATACCTAATGGTGTTCAGACGCCTAACACTTCATCAAAATGCAAATGCCTTTAAATATATTGTCATGTATATTTACATAAATATTCATAGATATTTTGCCAGGTACATTTATACACTCACCTATAATATCATATATTAATATATTTTCATGTATGATTCCATGGCCCAGTTTTAAACCAAAATGTCAGAACAAAACTAGAACAAAACCTAAAGATTCCCTTACCCTAACCCTAGCCCCTAAATCTATTGCCACCCATAGCACTACATCAAAACCCTAAAACCCTTACATGTACAATGATGTACTTTCATATGAACATTTAGATAGTTTTACAAGTATATTTATATACTCAGCTATAATATCATATATATTAATATATTTTCATGTTTGAATACTTGGCCCAATTTTAAACCAAAATGTCAGCATGGAGCTAGACCAAAATCTACAGGTCTATGAAAACATATTTTTATACAGGTTTTTCTACATAATTTAATATGCATTTTCATTTTTTGTTCAAATATATATAGTTATACATGTTCATTCCCTAACTTAACCCTACCTACCCCTAAACCTGCTCCTACTCCTACCAATACCTCAAAACCAAAATGTGCTTACAATTATAATAATGTCTCTTTATATGAATAATCATAGATATTTTCTCAGGTACATTTATATATTCAACTATAATATCATATATATTAATATATTTTCACATATGAATCCATGTCCTTGTTTTAAACCCAAAAGGTCAGCATAGATCTAGTTCGAATTTTAACTGGTTTTGAAAATACATATGTTTGTTTAGGTTTACTTACATAATTTCACATATATTTTCACTTTTTATTAAAATAATTAGTTTAACTTGTTCATTCTCTAATACTAAAGCCAGACCTACCCCTAAACCCACTCCCACTCCTAACATTACATCAAATCACAAAAACCCTTACCATATAATCATGCACATTTTTATGAATAATCAAAGATATTTTGACAGGTATATGTATGTACTCACCTATTATATCATATACATTAATATAATATCACCTATGAATCCTTGGCCCAATATTAAACAAAGATGTTAGCACAGAGCTAGACCAAACCTACCTGTTTGTGAGAATATATACTTTTTTTTAGAACATATACTTTTATATATGTTTTCCTATATAATCTCACACATTTTCATTTTTAATATAGTTACACATGTTCATTCCCTAACCCTACCCCTAGTCCTAACCCTAAGCCTACTCCCAAGCCTACTCCCTCCCCTAACACTACATCAAAATGCAAACATTCTTTCACATATATTCATGTACATTTATATGAATATTCATAGATATTTTATAGGTACATTTATATGCTCACCTATAATATCATGTATATTAAAATATTTTCACCTATGAATCCATGGCCGTGTTTTAAAACAAAATGCAGCAGGGAGCTAGAGTGAAACCTATCCATTTGTGAAAACATACATTTTTAAGTTTTCCTACATAATTTCACATATATTTTCATTTTCATTCAAATATGTAGTGATACATGTTCCTTCCCTAACCCTAAACCTAACCTGCCCCTAAATCTACTCCCACCCCAACACTACATCCAAATACAAAAGTCAGTGTACATATAATCATGTACTTTTATGTTAATATTCATAGTTATTTTGACAGGTCATTCAAATGCTCACCTACAATAACATATATTCATATATTTTTAAACTGGATCATGGATTCATACATGTAAATGTATTAATGTACCTGGGAATTATCTATGAATATTCATGTAAATGTACACGGTAACCCGCATAAAGTCTTTTGTGTTTTGATGTATTGTTAGGGGTAGGAATAATTTTAGGCATATAGCTAGAGTTAGGGTCAGGGAATGAACATATATATCAATATATGTGAATGAAAATATACATAAAATTAGGTACTAAAACTTATATAAACATATGTTTTCAAAATTGGATATATTTCAGTCTAGCTGTTTGAATTTTTTTTTAACTAAAGGAAATTGACTTTTGGCTTAAATCTGTTTTGTTACTGAAGATTACACAGCATGATGAAATAGTTATTTTTGTCTTAAGAGGCAATATTTAATAATAAGCTGACTTCCAAGAAACATCATTTCCCCTTTTCTCAAAATTCTGCTTTTATTAATGAACACTTGAGCCCACCTAGAATGCTCTAGATTGCTATTTCCTCACATCTTTTCAGTGGTTTGGGGAGAATGCCTAAAGACTTTGCAAAAGGTAGGGGAAGAGAAGGATGTCATGTGAACAAAAGGGACAGCATTACGTTTATTACAAGAATGCTTTTTGTTAGTAATTATTTCCTTGGTGACTCTTGAGGTTTTTTTTTTGTTGTTTGTTGGGTTTTTATTATTTTTTTATTTGTTCTAATTTGTTGTACATGACATTAGAATGCATTTTTACATTTTGATAGAAAATACATAAATGGAGTGTAATCTCTCATTTTTCTGATTATAAATATTGTAGTATCACATCAGTCATGCAGTTGTACATGTACCTGTATATGTACATGAGGTAATAATGTCTGTTTCATTTGGATTTGCTGATATTTGATTATAATTTTAGGGATAAAATAATTTTAGCAATTATGTTGAGATTTATTTTTTATTTTTTATTTATTTATTTATTTATTTATTTATTGTGGTACTGGGGATCGAACCCAGGGCTTTGTGCTTGTGAGGCAAGCACTCTACCAACTGAGCTATCTCCCCAGCCCTATGTTGAGATTTATAAAGTTCAAAAGAAAAAAAATTTAAATTGCTGTTTAAAATATGCAAGAAAAAATTATTAGGGCTGATAATCATGTTTGATCTCCAGTACTTTTTGCAGAAGACTAAATAGAGAGGTTCAGCAGACAAGAGCTAATGTTGGAAGCAATAGAAAAATGATTAAGAGCTGGCATCTGAAGCAACCCTAGGTTTGAATAACCAGGTCTGCCACTAATTAACCATAGGAGGCATCATGGTAAGTTCCTTGTGTTCTCCATGTCTGAGTTATTTTATGTCTGAAAGAATAATGTCCATCTCATAGGACTGTCTCAGTAATTATAAAGGTTGAATTAAATGATGGTAAATTTTCTAACATATTGGTAATTGTTCAATAATATTAAAACTGTCTTTAAGATTCCTGTGGAAGATAGGGCCTCTGAAAAGCCAGAGAGTAGCAGAGAACTGCCCAAGTAGGTGAGCCTTCACTGTTTTTCTAACAGTGGCCTTGAGTTCCATTACCCTTTTTGCTGTTGTTTCTGGTTTTGTGGTATTGGGGACTGAATTCAGGGCTTCACACATGCAAGACGAGCATTCTATCACTGGGCTACATCCCAGTTCTTTTTTTTTAATGCTCATTGTGGGCATTATACCAAGCAAGCTAAACAGATATAAACCATTTTCTTGAAGACAGAATTACAAGCTGAGCATTTCTAATCATTTTATCTTATTACTATTTCATCATCATTTTTCCTCCACCTCTTCCAAAAAGAATTACTTAATATTTTCATATATTTGGAAACATTTCTTGACATCCTTCAACAATTATCTTGTTGGTTCAAGGCCAGAGATGCTAAACCACTCTTGCAGAAGTCACTGCCAACCTCGGCCAAGCTCCAGAGGATGCTGTTGGCAGCTGGGGCTGTGATTTTTCCCCACATGTTTTCATCAGTGTATTAAGAGTCTTACACAATGGCAGACTTTATTGTTACCTATTCACACACGCACACAATATAATTTGGCCAATATCATTTCCCAACAGCAAGTGGTTTCTAAAGCGGTCTATGAAGGGACCGTTGAGCAAATCATGTTCCTACTGTATCTAACAATTCCCTTCCTTCCCTACACAGATTGCCTTCCCAAAAGAAGATGCAGAAGAGACGGATCAGGAAGGCAAGAACTGGAGGCCCTTCTCGGATTGGATGATCGGGAGGGGCATTCCTTGGCGGTTTTTTCGCTAACTCTGGAGTCCTCCTTTGCCCTGCAGTTATTCATGTTCCCAGTGACAGGACCTCTGGATGGTGCAGTACGTATTGTCACAGGCTCCTGAGTTTGGGGATATAATCATGCAGACAGAAAACTTTAGTATCATTTTTGCCTAGGTAGGAACAATAAAAACTCAAGCCTGCTCTCAGGGACCCGTTTCCTCAGGCTATATTTCTTGCATGTCACAGTTGAGGGTTTGGGTCAAAGCCCACGACTGCCAAATAAGTGGCTGGCCAGAGGTGCCAAGGACTCAACGTGGAGGAAGCAACTTTCAACCAATAGACAGACCGTGTAAAGTAGGGCACAGCACCCTGCTGCCTCCAATGACATGAGGGTGGATTCTCCTGGAGCAGCGTCGCTGGATTCAGCCGTGGCCGCTGAATTTGTACCCCTCCATTTTGGACTACCTCTCTTCCCTTGCCTCACCGCTATATTTCCTTTCACCTCCAGATGAACGACTTGTGCGCAAATCCTCATCACAAGGTCTGCCTCCAGGGAAACCAGAACTAAGGTCTATCAGCACAATTTTAGAAAACAAGTAGTATTTCATCTCCTACCAAGAACACAGCTCAGAATTTTTTCATTTTTTTGGTGAGGGGAAGTGGGTAATGGGGATTGAACCCAGGGGCACTCTACCACTGAGCTTCATCCCAGCCTTTTTTAATTCTGAGACAGGGTCTCACTAAATTGCTGAAGCTGGCCTCAAACTTGCAATCCTCCTGCTTCAGCCTCCCAAGTCACTGGGATTACAGGTCTGCACCACCATGCCCAGATCCATGAAGTTGATTTTTACTTGTTGTAGTTTGTGATTTTGCACCATCTGCATATTGTTTACCCCTCCATTTTTATGCCTTCTCATAAATATTAAGGCTTTCAGTAAATTAATTTAAAATATTTTAATTAAATGTTAAATCTAATTTCAACAGAACAAAAGGCCTGCTTCATGGCATCTAGCACACTTCAATATTTTAAGAATTGTTTGCAAAAGCAATTTTTAAAAATTCAAAAAGCGATTCTCATTATCAAGTGATCATGATACAATAACTTTTACCTGAAAAGAAAAGTCAAGCTTTTGTTCACTAAGGACTTACACCAAAGGTTGCCTAGTTCTGGTAAGGTTTTCAGTGCACCCAGATCAGAATTTTTAATGAATAAATTTAACTTGGAATACCCCTTAGCATTTTCTTGTTCTTATTTTGTCACAAGTATGCGCCACCCAGTAATTGGTTTTAGTATAACTAGTAGTTTGGAGTTCAACTTTTGCTTGGCTCTGGGCCTGTCATCTATTGTCTTCCCTACCCCACATGTTATGGCCAGCAGTTCCCTGCTGTCAAGTTGCTTCCTCACCTTCTTTATACCTGTGTCTCAGATCCTTTTCAGGGAGAGCTGCTGCTACCAATTTCTGTAAGAGTTAGATCACTGAGTGTGTAGCTTTTTCTTTTTCTTTTTTTTTTTTTTTTTTTTTTTTGGTACAGGGAATTGAACCCAGGAATGCTTAACCACTGAGCCACATCCCTGGTCCTTTTTATTTTTTACTTAGAGACAGGGTCTTGCTAAGTTGCTTAGGGCCTCACTAAGTTTCTTAGGCGGGCCTCAAACTAGCAATCCTCCTGCCTCAGCCTCCCATGACACTGGGATTACAGGCATGTGCCAACATATCTAGCTCAAGTGTTTAGCATTTCCTAAAAGAATCCCCCCTACACACAAAGAAAAAAGACAGAAAGAAAAAAGTATAATAGGCAAACATTTCTAAAAACATGCTAAACTCAGAACCCTATGCATTCAAGTCAAAGTTAGTCAGAAGGGATAAAGAAGGACATTTCATACTGCTTAAGGGAAGCATAAATCAGCAAGATATAACAATCATAAACATCTATGCCCCAAACAGTGGCTCATCCATGTATGTCAAACAAATCCTTCTCAATTTTAGGAACCAAATAGACCATAACACAATAATACTAGGTGATTTTAACATGCCTTTCTCACCACTGGACAGATCTTCCAAACAAAAATTGAACAAAGAAACCATAGATCTCAATGACACAATCAATAATTTGGACTTAAGAGACATTTATAGAATATACCATCCAACCAAGAGCGAATACACTTTCTTCTCAGCAGCACATGGATCCTTCTCTAACATAGACCATATATTATGCCACAAAGCTAATGTTAGCAAATACAAGAAGATACACTACCTTGTATTCTATCAGATCATAATGGATTGAAGTTACAAATTAATGAAAGAGTAAAAAACAGAAACTACTCCAACACCTGGAGATTAAACAATATGCTATTATATGATGAATGGATAACAGAAGATATTAGGAAGGAAATTAAAATATTCTTAGAGGTAAATGAGAACAAAGAAACATCATATCAAAATCTCTGGGACACTATGAAAGCAGTACTTAGAGGAAAATTTATTTCATGGAGCGCATTTAATAAAAGAAGTAAAACTCAACAAATAAATGACCTAACACTACAGCTCAAAGCCCTAGAAAAAGAAGAACAGACCAACACCAAAAATAGTAGAAGACAGGAAATAGTTAAACTCAGAGCTGAAATCAACAAAATTGAAACAAAAGAAACAATACAAAAAATTGACAAAATAAATAGTTGGTTCTTCGAAAAAATAAACAAAATTGATAAACCTTTAGCCACACTAACAAAGAGAAGATGAGAGAAAACCCAAATCACTAAAATTCGGAATGAACAAGGAAATATCACAACAGACGCGACTGAAATACAAAACATAATTAGAAGCTATTTTGAAAATCTATACTCCAACAAAATAGAAAATTTCGAAGACATCAACAGGTTTCTAGAGACATGAATTGCCTAAACTGAACGAGGAGGACATACACAATTTAAATAGACCAATTTCAAGTAATGAAATAGAAGAAGTCATCAAAAGCCTACCAACAAAGAAAAGTCCAGGACCAGATGGGTTCTTAGTCGAGTTCTACAAAACCTCTAAAGAAGAGCTCATTCCAATACTTCTCAAAGTATTCCATAAAATAGAAGAGGAGGGAACCCTCCCAAACTCATTCTATGAAGCCAATATCACCCTGATACCTAAACCAGACAGAGACACATCGAGGAAAGAAAATTTCAGACCAATATCCTTAATGAACATCGACGCAAAAATTCTAAACAAAATTTTAACAAATTGCATACAAAAACATATTAAAAAGATAGTGCACCATGATCAAGTGGGTTTCATCCCAGGGATGCAAGGTTGGTTCAACATCAGGAAATCAATAAATGTTAATTCACCATATCAATAGACTTAAAGTCAAGAATCACATGATTATTTCAATAGATGCATAAAAAGCATTTGATAAAATCCAGCACCCCTTCATGCTCAAAACACTAGAAAAAATAGGGATAGTGGGAACATTGTTAACATTGTAAAGGCCATCTATGCTAAGCCCATGGCTAATATCATTCTAAATGGTGAAAAACTGAAAGCATTCCCCCTAAAAACTGGAACAAGGCAGGGATGCCCTCTTTCACCACTTCTTTTCAATATTGTCCTTGAAACTCTAGCCAGAGCAATTAGACAGACCAAAGAAATTAAAGGGATACAAATAGGAAAAGAAGAACTCAAACTATCCCTATTTGCTGATGATATGATTGTATACTTAGAGGAACCAGGAAATTCCACCAGAAAACTTTTAGATCTCATAAGTGAATTCAGTAAAGTAGCGGGATATAAGATCAAAGCACATAAATCTAAGGCATTTTTATACATAAGTGATGAATCTTCAGAAAGAGAAATTAGGAAAACTACCCCATTCACAATAGCATCAAAAAAAATAAAATACTTGGGAATCAATCTCACAAAAGAGGTGAAAGACCTCTACAATGAGAGCTACAGAACACTAAAGAAAGAAATTAAAGAAAACCTTAGAAGATGGAAAGATTCCCCATGTTCTTGGATAGGAAGAATTAATATTGTCAAAATGGCCATACTACCAAAAGTGTTATATAGATTCAATGCAATTCCAATTAAAATCCCAATGATGTACCTTACGGAAATAGAGCAAGCAATTATGAAATTCATCTGGAAGAATAAAAAACCCAGAATAGCTAAAGCAATCCTTGGCAGAAAGAGTGAAGCAGGGGGTATCGCAATACCAGATCTTCAACTCTACTACAAAGCAATAGTAACAAAAACGGCATGGTATTGGTACCAAAATAGAAAGGTGGATCAATGGTACAGAATAGAGGACACGGACACAAATCCAAATAAATACAATTTTCTCATACTAGACAAAGGGGCTAAAAATATGCAATGGAGAAAAGATAGCCTCTTCAACAAATGGTGCTGGGAGAATTGGAAATCCATATGCAACAGAATGAAACTAAACCCATATCTCTCACCATGCATGAAATGGATTAATAACCTCGGAATCAGACCAGAGACCTTGCATCTTATAGAAGAAAAAGTAGGTCCAGAGCTTCAACATGTCGGCTTAGGACCAGACTTCCTCAACAGGACTCCCACAGCACAAGAAATAAAAGCAAGAATCAATAACTGGGATAGATTCAAACTAAAAAGCTTTCTCTCAGCAAAGGAAACTATCAGCAATGCAAAGAAAGAGCCTACAGAGTGGGAGAAAATCTTTGCCAATCATACTTCAGATAGAGCACTAATCTCCAGAATTTATAAAGAACTCAAAAAACTCTGCACCAAGAATTCAAATAATCCAATCGACAAATGGGCTAAGGAAATGAATAGACACTTCACAGAAGAAGATGTACAAGCAATCAACAAACATATGGAAAAATGTTCAACATCTCTAGTAATAAGAGAAATGCAAATCAAAACCACCCTAAGATTCCATCTCTCCCCAATTAGAATGGCGATTATCAAGAATACAAGCAACAATAGGTGTTGGCGAGGATGTGGGGAGAAAGGTACACTCATACATTGCTGGTGGGGCTGCAAATTAGTGCAGCCACTCTGGAAAGCAGTGTGGAGACTCCTTAGAAAACCTGGAATGGAACCACCATTTGACCCAGCTATCTCACTCCTTGGCCTATACCCAAAGGACTTAAAATCAGCATATTACAGAGATACAGCCACTTCAATGTTCATAGCTGCTCAGTTCACAATAGCCAGATTGTGGAACCAACCTAGATGTCCTTCAATTGACGAATGGATAAAGAAACTGTGGTATATATATATACAATGGAATATTACTCTGCCATAAAGAATGATAAAATTATGGCATTTGCAGGCAAATGGATGAAATTGGAGAATATCATGCTAAGTGAGATAAGCCAATCTCAAAAATCCAAAGAACGAATGATATCGCTAATAAGTGGATGATGACACATAATGGGGGGTGGGAGGGGTTAGTGTTAGGGTTAGAGTTAGGGTTAGGGAGGGGGGCAAGAATGGAGGAAGGAAGGACTGTATAGAGGGAAAAGAGGGGTGGGAGGGGTGGTGGGGAAGGGAAAAAATAACAGAATGAATCAAACAACATTACCCTATGTAAATTTATGATTACACAAATGGTATGCCTTACGCCATGTACAAATAGAGAAACATGTATCCCATTTGTTTACAATAAAAAAAAAATAAAAAAAAGAAGTAATGGGGGAGGGTTGGGGAGATAGTTCAGTGGATAGAGTGCTTACCTTGCAAGCACAAGGCTCTGGGTTCAATCTCCAGCACTGCAAAAAAAAAAAAAAAAAGTAATGGGGGAAATAAATTATTAAAAAAAAAAAAAAAAGAAACCTATGCAAACACCCAAGTCACTGCCTATTACTCATATAAATTGCTGGGTTAACATTGTGCATTTTTCCAGATAAATTTATAGGGACCAAATGGAAGTACCTAAGGAAATATGAATGGCTAATGAAACGAGCTGTGTTTTGTAAAGAAACTATTAAAATGTTATGTAATTATGCATATTCGATTCCTAAAGTGTACTCAGATGGTCTTTGTTATAATTTTTATATCAAACTGCTTGATTCATATTTACAGACAAATTTCAGTTACAAAATGAACATTAATAATGCAAAATACAGAGCGATCCGTACCCCGCACCCAGCTAGCGGAGTCCTGTGCTGCGTCCGCTGCCGTAGAGCCTGCAGCCAAGAACGTGTATCCCGAGCCCCCACACCGCACGCCGCGCCCTCCCTGCAGACCTCGCTACCCAACCCCATCACCTACTTGATGAAGGCCTTTGACCTCCTGGTGGACCAGCCCGTGACCCTCGTGAGAGAATTTATAGAGCAGCAGCATGCCAAGAACTGGTATTATTATTCCACCGGCAATCCCGCCCAGTGCCAAACATCACGGAGTGCAAGGAGAAGGGCATCCTGTGCATCTTTGAGGCCGAAATGCAATGGAGAAGGGACTACAAAGTCGATCAAGAAATTGTCAACATCATCCAGGAGAGGCTTAAGGCCTGCCAGCAGAGGGAAGGAGAGAGCTACAGGCAGAACTGTGCCACTGAACTGAAACACTTTGCCCAGGTGGCCAAGGCCTACCAGGACCGCTAGCATGACCTGGGCGCTCATTTTTCTGCTAGAAAATGCCTGCAAAACAGAAGCAGAGAATGTTGGCAGAGAGAAAAGCTGCTAAGGAGGCTGCTGCCGCCTGTGGCCTCAAGACTGACTTGCTGCATTGCTGAAATAAAGTGATTTAACTCCAAAAAAAAAAAAAAAAAAAAAAAAAAAGCAAAATAGCATTTTTAGCTAATTGAAATGTTAATTTGGGCTGTGTGTTAATTTTGACTGTGTTCAAGGCCTCAGCAACTTAGCAAGTACCTGTCTCAAAAAATAAAAAGGACTGGTGACATGGCTCAGTGGGTTAAGCACCCAGGGTTAAATTCCCAGTACCAAAAAAAAAAAAAAAAAAAAAAAAATCTTAATTTGGGGGTGAGAGAAGTGAGACCCTGGTTTCCATCCCCAGCCCTGCAAAAAAAAATAATAATAAATAAAATTATATATATAACTCAGCAGTCATCTGTGAGAGACATTTCAATACACATTTAAAGTACTCCAAATTTAAATATTCAACTCTATAATGATATTTATTAATCTAACATTTTAGTAATAGATATAAATGGAATATCAAGCCAAAAATCTTAAAAGCCTCTTTTCTATAGAAAAATAATTTGTTGTTCATGTTCTCAACTTGAAGGCCTGAAATAGAAATGTAGCACTTTGGTTTTTTGAAATTTATTTTTGTAATTTTTAAAATTTTTAATTTTATTATTATTAATAAATGTAGCTGTTTAAGAGTCAGAAATGTACTAGGAACTGAGATGGTGTTTACTGGAAGTCACCATCACCATGCTAACTTCTGGGCATCATGAGTGCTGTTGCCCTCTCAATTTCTGAATCCATCCAGGAAAGGGTCTTGCTCTTCAGGTCACAGGAACACACCCTTACACTTCCTCACAAACCTTTTCTCATAGCCAAGTCAGCTCTTGTTGGCTCCTAGCCCCCAGTTATAACAGGAAACGAGCTGTCCAAACTCAGGCACCTCTCAGGCACTCCTAGCTTGGGCTGACTGTCCACACCTGCACTCTACACCTGCCAAAATACTCTGCTATCTCCTCCCTACTCTGACTTCATCCAAAGCTGCAACTTTCCTCCATAATGGATTCTTTCACACTTGGTTCAGCTTCTCAGCAATAATGGGACTCAAAATTGAGAAATTCACAGAAGCTACTGAGAAAAGTGACTGAGACAGAAAGGTCACTCTGCCCCGAGAGTGACCCGCAGGACTTCCCACACAGCAATCAGAGGCCAATGCCAAGGTGGCCCCAGGGAGTGACACACCAACACCTCCACTAATGCTTCACTAATCCTACAGAGCCCTGACTGTATGTCACTGTCACTTCTGTACTGTCTCCATTTTTCGTAAAATCCAGTAAATCCTTAACAAAAGAATTGAGAATTATTCTCCTCTGTGGCGGCTGTGAAAGAGTAATGGCAGGCATCTAACACTGAGTTGAGGATTTGATCACTAGAAACCAACCAAGATGCCTGTGTGCTGCCCACCGCCCCCCAACCCACTTAGGTTTCTAATCGCCACTCATGTTTTTTTTCTAAACATTTCCCCCAAAAAGTCCTCCCATGCTTCTCAGTACCTCTGCATTGCCTTTGTCCCACTTGTCCTCATCTTTTACTTGCTCTGTAATGGGTTGAACTGTATCTCCTAAAAAGATATATTGAGTCCTAGCCTCTAGTACCTACCAATGTGCCTCATTTGACAATGGGGTCTTGACAGTTTTAATCAAATCAAGATGAAGTCATATGATTGGGGTTTTTATAAAGAGAGGGAAATTTGAACATATAGGAAGAATGTCATTTGATGATCCAAGCAATGCCAAGAATCAATGGCCACCACTAGAAGCTAGGGAGAGGCAAGTAAGGACTCTACCAGAGTCTTGGAGGTAGCAGGGCCCTGCCAATACCACGATTTTGGACATGTAGCATTTAAAGCTGTGAAACAATCTCTGTTGTTTCAAGCCATCCAACATGTGGTGCTTTGAAAACTAAAGTAACAGCTTTCCCTCCCACCATCTTCTGCCCTCAAATACAGTTTCCACACAGCATTCTAAAAGGCAGATTTTGTTATCGGCTCCCATAAATGACTCCCCATTGCTAGAGGTTCCATATGTATTTGACCTGCAAGACCAGGCAGGAACTGGTCCCTGCTCACTCTTCTGGCCTCATGCTCTGCATCCACTCAGCATCTTAGCTGTGCTTCCACCACACCTAACTTCTGGCAGCTCATGCCCTGCAAACGGGCTGCCTCCACCCTGTGCTCCCATAATGATATATGGTGCTGCCAAGGCTCAAAGCAACAGGGCTAACTGATCACAGACTGAAACTTCCCAAACTGTGAGCCAAAATAAATCTCCTGCGCTCTCTCTCTCACTCCCCGTCTCCCTCCCTCTTTCCTAGCTGCCGTGCGCTGAGCAGCTTTCCTCTACCACAACTTTCCACCATGATGAACCCACCTCATCAAGAACCAGGATCTATGGAGTCAGCTGACAATGAACTGAACCTTCGAAACCATGAGCCCAAAATAATCTTTTCTCCCTCTTAAAAAAAAAAAAAAAAAAAGGCAAGATTTCTCTCTTTTTAAGTTATCACAGCAACAGAAAGTTAACTAAAACAGTATGTGGGCTTACCATGGTGGTGCACGACTGTGATTGCAGCTATTTAGGAAGCTACAGCAAGAGGATTGCAAGTTCAAGGCAAGTCTGAACAACTTAATAAGACCCTATCTCAAAAAAGTTAAGGGCTAGAGATGTAGGTCATGAGTCCCCTGGGTTCAATTCCCAGAACTGGGGGGAAAAACCCATAGTATGTGTATATGTGTTTAGAGAGGCAGTGATAAGACAAATATAATAAAAAGTCAACAACTAGGATGGAAGGATATATTGGAGTTCTTTGTGTTCCTGAGATTTTTCTATGAACTTAAAAATTATTTCAATATAAAAAAGTTTTAAAAACTGCTGGGTGCAGTGGTGTACACCTTAATCCCAGTGACTTGGGAGACTGAGGCAGGAGGATCACAAGTTCAAAGCCAGCCTCAGCAACTTAGCAAGACCCTGTCTCAAAATAAAAAAATAAAAAGGGCTGGGGATGTGACTCAGTGGTTCAACACCCCCAGGTTCAACCCCTGATGGCCAAAACAAAACAAAACAAATGCATACAAATTTGGGATGAGCTCTATTCCTTCTGCTTGCCATTAACACACAAAAAAATGACAATTAGAACTTGGCATAAGGGTTTTAGACACAGCTGTGCCATAAGCCAGCACCACAATCTCCAGTAAGTTGAACAGTAACAATGGCTTCTGTGTATTGAAGTCAGTCTGTGAGGAGACTACGCAAATCACTTCACACTAACCATCCTCCCAGCAAGCCAGGGGGCTCAGGAGCTAAGCACCTTACCCAGGGCCACACAGCCATCAAAGGGCAGGGCAGGCTATGAATTCAAGTCCTGCTCAGGCCAAGAGCTACTTCACTCCACAAGTTTGCAAACAGGCCAATTCACTCTAAGATGACAGGCCAAGTTCCTTCTAGCACCAGGATTCTATAAGACACTTTTCCAGGTGTCTCTTCTGGACACTGATTGACTTTGTGTGGTGACAAGGGTGGACCTAAGATTCCATATTTTAATGTTGTCACAGGAGATTCCTTAGAATAAGGTTTCTCCCTGTGGTCGTGTGTGTGTGTGAAGCTTTCACCAGGGCTAATGTGTTGAGGTGACACAAGGAATTTACTCAGAACCTGCGGCAGGTCCTCATGTCTCCTCCTTGGCTATGTTTCATCCTATAGCAGCCCTTCCGGAGCTCAAACGTCACAGCTGCTCTCTTATGAGGGAACTAGGAAATGGTCATTTCCATGACTATGAGCTGTGACCACACATCTGGGTCACTACCTAAGACATATCCACGCATTCATATCCACCCTCTTGGGATAAGCTTAATAGGGCTACTTTCATTCTTCAAAGGGTTGCTGTTGGGACACAGATTGTAGCATCAGACTGCCCTTGCCCCTTCCTGCTTCCCAGAGGGGCTCTGTCTCCTGCGTACTCCAATTTGTCACCATCTCTAGTCAGCCAGCAGATCTCTGACCAGACCATGGCACACTTTTTTCCCTAGATTTAAAGAACCACCAGACCATGACAGTCATTTACAGTCTCACTAAATACTAACAGAACTGCAGGCTTGCTGAAGTAGCTACATGCATTCTCTCCTGAAATCACACATACACACATAGGTGCTGTTCTTAGTGTCCAATTCCCAAAACCAATTCCTTCCACACCAAAGACAGTGCATTTGTTATGTAAAGCTTATGCTGAGAGGGCTCTTCTCCCTGAAATAAGATTCTGTATAACCCTGCAGCCCAGACTGGGTCCTCAGCCTGCTCCCTGGTCCTCTCTTGGTAATGACATCATCACTCACTCTCCAGATGGAAATGACAAGGGTTGCCATGACAAAACAAATAGGCCTTTGTATGTGGGTGTGTGTATCCTTTAAGTCTTTGACACTCACAACTGATGAGATGGCCTGATAGCTGGAAAGAACAATAAAATAAACTCATAGGCAACATGACAAGATGTTGTAAAATCATACATCACAGCAACAACATCATGAAAACAGGGTCTTTTTATGCTTCTTAAGCCCAAAGAATTCAGATGTTTAAATATAAAATGTTTTCTTCTAATTGTAGACAAAATCTCTAGTGATAGCATTGAACTTTGCTGAATATTTTTCCTTCTGTTCTTTATCCCCACTTTGTTTCTCTGTTAATCAAAATGTGAGAAGAACCACTTAAGTAAATAGAGTCAACAACAATATGAATAGCAATTACCATTTGTTAAGGGTTTTCTTTGTGCAAGACTCAGGAACTTCCTGTGCACCCTTCTTTTGAATCCCCCAAACAGCTAATAGAGGTAGGTGTCATTGTTCCTATTTTGGAGATGAAGAAATGAAGTATTCAAGGTAACCACATGAAGCTAATTTCACAACTGGGATTTGCACCACATCACACTGGCTCCAAAGCCTATGTTCTCTGCACCAAACACGGCTGAATGAGAATTATACCAATCAACTCCAAGTTCACTATTTGTGCTTGTCATTTTAGGAATGAGTTGGAAGGAGAATATGAGGGGAAATTTTTGATTTAAGAACTAAGGTACCCATGAACTCACACACCTGTTCATACGTCAGTCACAGATAACAATGAATAAAGCCAGCACATAAAATAAACAGTCATGAGCTATAAATACTAACTTGATTCCTTGTTTGGTTCTCCCATGCTGTTCCCATGGAGACATAGCTTCTCAATTTATCTGGAATTCAAGCTTCCCAGGGGATGTGACTGAGAGCTTTGAGAGACCCAGCAGAGAGATGGGCACTGTGCCTCAGCCCCATCTAAGCTGACTCGTTCTTTTTCCTTTTGTCTCCTTTTCCCATGTTCATTACAAACTGATGGTGAGATGGATTTTGTAATGAGCTATGGATTGAACAAGACGTTTCTCCATTTGCAAACATTCTCAAGAAGAAGAGAAACCTCCATGGAGACTGGAATTTATTTGTAAGCCATCAGTAGTCACCTCTGCTTTCCACAAAGCAGAACTGGGAACCATCCCCAGACCTGACACTGATACCCGTGTGGTCTAATTAGACCTTCCACCCATTCTGGCACTTGCTTAATTAAAATATTTACGATAGCCATGCCACCACCTCAAAAAAATTTTATGCTGCTATTGTAGCATTGAAATACATTCTGTTTCCCATAATCAACAAGAATGCTTGAAAACAAATTACCTTCAGATAAAATGTGCCCCCAAGGGCTACCTCCTGTTTGATCTCAAGTGGAGGTTTCCAATTTGGTCAGTCTGACACTATATTCTTCCTTATTTCTCAAGATAGTTGTTAAAAAAAAAAAAAAATTTTAGGTTAAAAAACAAGTTCAAGCCAGGCACGGTGGAACACTCTTAATAATCCCAGAGACTTAGGAGACCAAGGCAGGAGAATCTCAAGTTCAAGGCCAGCCTGGGAAACTTAGCAAGACCCTGTTTCCAAAACAAAATAAAAAGGGCTGGGGATGTAGCTCAGTGACAATGCTTGCCTAGCATATGCTGTGTGAGGGCTTGGGTTTCATCCTCAGCACCACGAAAAAAAAAAAAAAAAGACTCTGGTGTATCTCACAGGTTCACTACTCACTACATGTGTGAGATATGCTTCATAGAAAAATTAATGGCTAAGAACAGTAGTAGTGTCCAAAGGTAAAACCTGAGCTGTCTTGAAACAAGAAAAAGAATGATGATAAAGCTAAGGACAAACTCATTTCTGTCTTCATTTTTCTTTTCTTTCCTTGTCTTCATAGGCCTACAGAGAAGGTGTTTGTTTTATTTTTCTTTTGCAGTACTGGTGATTTAATCTAGAGCCTAGGGCCTGCTAGGCAATTGCTCTACCACTGAGCACCACCCTTAGCTCTTTTGATTTCTTTATTTTTGAGACTGAGTTGCTCAGGCTAGCCTTGAATCTGTCATCCTCCTGCCTCAGCCTCCCAAGTAGCTGGGACGATTGGTGTGCACCACTGCACCTAACTTCTAAAGAAGATTTTAAATGAATCTTTGATGAAGATTCCTACCCATTCTTGGTGTTGTCAACAGAATAAATCACCATAAAATTGGAAAGGGAGTGGAAATCAATTAATCCTCACCTCACGTATAAATATTTCATTGAATAGAAAAAAATTTAATTACATCATCTATATGTAGAATGTTATTTCTGCCACAAACTAGTCTTATAAGCTCTTCGTTTCCATTTCTTATTTCTTATTTCTTTAGAAAGAGAGGTTTTAGTAGAGCCACTTACCATTTTGCAGATAAAGAAATTGAGGCTCAGAAAAAAATTAAGGAACCTGATAAAAACCAGAGCAGGACGGGAACCTGGGAATGTCTTGCCTGAAACTTCTCTCTTCCTCTTGTGGTCACATGCTCTACTTGAGCATGAGAACTAGGGGAGACCTGGTGGTTAAAGATTGAGATGTTTCTTCTAAATCCTGAAACCAGGTGCGTTTAAAGGGAAAATAACGGAAAGATTTTCTTCTAATACAATCAAGCGTTGGGTACAAAATAGGAGTGAAATAGAACTTAGTTCCGCTTTCCTTCAGGAAGATAGTCTGCATGAGGAAGTTCCACCTGCTTTGTGAGACTTTAACATTACAGCTCCACAGCCTGGAAAGGAAGGCCCCTCTCCACAGCTGACAGACCGATCTGTGGAAAACACCGGCATACACTGCTCTCTGCCCTGCTAGCGCCCCGTCTGATACCTCTTTCTATCCCTCCCTCTGAGTCTTAATCCTGTTCAAGGTCACAGAAAATGGGATTAAAGAAAACACAGCCAGCAAAGAAATCCTTTCCAAGCTTCGTTTTAACAGTGGGCGTTTTTCGAACATAACACATGATCTTTGTTAAGTATTGCATGCTCTCATGGTGACTTCTTCTACACTGGGATTTGTCCTCTCAGGAAATGTGTAATGAAAGGCAGCATGAAGAAGAGAATGTAAATGGACTGGGTCATTCAAGCTTTTATTTTCCTAAATGAAAAACGATCAAGCCTCTGCCATTATATTAGGTGGCCCTGGCTGTTTCAAGTCACGTGCTGTATGTGTGTGTGTTTGTGTGTGTGTGTGTGTGTGTGTGTGTGTGTGTGTGTGTGTGTGTGTGTTTGTTACAAAGACCAGATCTGTACTTATCATAGATTCCATGAGAATTTTAAATAAACACAGTTGTGTTCTAGTCATTAATAGAACCACAACATACCAAAAGTCAGTCCAACATAGGCACTAATATTTTTTGGCAGTTCTATAACTGTGTCAGTGTCAGTTGAAATGTATTGCTTTCTAAGGGTTATTTCAAGGGAAGAATCTGTGTCCTTCCTTCATTTTTATAAATGTATCATCACCATCATCTTTTCCTTTTTTCTTCTCTTTTACTTCTCTTCTTTCTTCTCCACCTCAAATTTCACTGGATTCCTTTATACCATGTAGTTAGAGAGCATGTTTCTGGGGATTGAACCCAGGGAGGCCTTATCACTGAACCACATTCCCAGTCCTTTTTATTTGAGACAGAGTCACTCGAAGTCGCTGAGGCTGGCCTGCAACTTGTGATCTTCCTGTCTTGGCCTCCTGAGTCACTGGGATTACAGGGGAGGGCCATGCTTCCTAGCTAAAAACAGTATTTTAAATGAATGTAAATGTTAAATCTAATTTCAGCAGAGCAAAAGGCCTGCTTCATGGCATCTAGAGCAACTCCAAACATGGTCAGAATTCACTGCAAAAACAATCTTTAAAAATCCAGAAATAAAGTGATTCTCATTATCAAGTGATTATGATACAATAGCTTTGACCTGAAAAGATAATCCAGGTTTCTATTCACTAAATTCTCACACCTAAATTTTCAAACTTTACATGGTCTGATCTGTGCGGTCAGGAAGTGATCTTATTTAGACATGAAAAGGCTTTTGCTTTTAATTCTCACTAACGGTGTCACTGGTACTAGTCACACAGAAAGGGGACAAAGCAGTTCAGCATCAATGACCTCAGAGCCTTCTTTCTCCTTGATGGTGTGAGTCTGCAAGATCTCCAGACCTGGAATCCTGCTGGCAAGGATAATTATCAGGGAGGATGCTGAAGCAGCAGGAGAGCTGATGCCACTGTGCCCCGATTAGCAGGGCAGGATGGAGGGTTCCGCCCCTTGAGTTTCAACCTGTCAAACTACCACTGATGAGCTGTTGCTAACTTCTCTGCTCCTGTATTCTCATTTTTAAAATGGGCCTAATAATAGCCCCCACGTCCTAGGGTGAATGAGGACTAAATGAGGTAAAAGGTGGAAAACATTTACAACACACTTGCAGAAACACAGGTAAAATCAAATTATAGTTTCATTTTTAAATAAACACTCTAAATTAGTTTAAATAATTTAGAATTAAATTTAACATCCATGTAAATCTCCCCCACATCAGAACATCACCAGGATTGCAAAAGGCCTCTCTAGTCCTTCCCAAAGTTCCAAGTCCTACCTCCCCTAAGAGGCCACTGTTTTGTTTTGAGCCCATCGTTCTTAATTGAATGCAATCTGCAATTTCTCCTTGCCCTCCACCTCAGTATGCAGCTCCAAACAGTATACTGTGATTTTGCTATCTTTGGAGAACAAAGATAAATAGAATTATTCAGATTATGGTGCTTTTTGTGTCTGGGTTGTTTGTTTGTAGTGGTACTGGGCATCAAATCCAGGGCCTTGTACATTTTTGTTTTGGAAGTTTGGATATTCATGACCCTTTCCCATTTTTCTTTGGGGTTTTGTCTTTTTTTTTTTTTTTTTGGTAGTGCTGTGGCTCAAACCCCGGCCTAGTGCATCTTAGGCAAGTACTCTCCCACTGAGCATCAATCCCAGACCTTATGATATCAAGTCTTCTGATCCACAAAAGTGGGATATCACTGCATTTACTGAAGTCTTCATTTTCTCTCACAATATTTTAATGTTCTACCTAGAAGTATTGCACATTTCCTTTTCTTTTTGGGGGGAGGGAGGGTAGAGGGATACCAGGGATTGAACTCAGGGGTACACGACCACTGAGCTACATGCCCAGCCCTATTTCTTATTTTATTTAGAGACAGGGTCTCACTGAGTTGCTAAGCATTTCACTTTTGGTGAGGCTGGCTTTGAACTGTGATCCTCCTACCTCAGCCTCCTGAGCCACGCACATTTTCTTTAGATTGCTAGATATTTGGCATTTCTTGGTATTATTATATATGGTTCCTTTTTAAAATTTTATTTTCTAATCATTATTTCCTAGTAAATAGAAATATAATTTGATTTTTAGTTTTGTGTTAGCAATCTTGCTAAACTCTTAATAATTCTAGTAAAGTATCTGTAATTTAAGGCTTTTATTTTCTATGCATGCAATAAGAGTGTGAAGAATGAGTTTTATTGATTTTTTTTCTAATACTTAAAACTTTTTAGCCTTTTTTCTTGCTAAGACCTCTAATACAGTGTTAACTAGAAGTAGTAATGCTGGGCTTAATGATGCTCAGGAGACTGAGGCAGGAGAATCTCAAGTTCTAGACCAGCCCGGGCAACTTAGCAAGACTCTGTGTCAAAATCAAATAAAAGGGCCAGTCATGTATCTCTGTGGTAGAGTGCTTGCCTAGTATGCATGAGGCCCTGGGTTCAACCTCCAAAACCATAAAAAAAGAAGAGGAGGCAGTGGGGGCAGGTATCCTTTGCTTGTTGCTGGCCTCAAATCAAAAGCAGTCAGCATTTCTCTTAAGAATGGTGCTTACTGCAGGTGTTTTGTAAATAGCCTTTATGGGATGAAAGATATTCTCTCTCCTAGTGCTAGTCTACTAAGAGTTTGTTTTTCAAACACATGAGCAGATGGTGCATAAAAGTAAAAAAAAAAAAAAAAAAAAAAAAAAAAAGGTCCTGTGTTAAACAAGGGTACCTATTGATTGTCCTGAGTTAAAAATGAAATAGATTACAGATCACCAACTACAGTTGAGAGAACAGAAAGAGACTCTGGGTAGTCATTATCTGTTTTCCTGGATATTAAAAAAAAAAAAAAAAGAAAGAAAAAAACATTAAAAGGACAGTGATATTTTAAAAGCCTTAATGCTAATTATCTTGGCGAGGTTTTGGTTGTTTCTATCTCAATATTAGTTTTAGTAATAAGAGTGATGGTAGGGTTTAAAAATCAGAAACACCTGCTAACACGGCTATATATCCAAATCTCCAGAAGGTGGAGGCAGCGAGCCACTACAAGGATAGCTCAGCCAGTTTTCTGCCAGCTAAGGCCCATAATCAACTTGAATTGTACACACAGGCCGGCCAGCCTGCCTGTAATTTTTATCCTTTTAAAACATGTAGCACTCCCAGGCAGAAATAATCATCGCTAAAGCATATTTATGTAAGGGGTACTGATTACTTGTTGGATCTAACTGGGTTACAAGACTCAGATACTCAGACCAAGGGTCCATTCAGTCCACATAAATATAAAAATACCTGGAGGGGCTCTTTAGCTTTGGACTGATGACAAGAGATTCATTTGATTCAACTGAACTCATCCCGGAATGAATGGGTAAACAGATGTAAGTGTACTGCTCTGCAACTGTCTTAGTCTGTCCTGGCTGCCATTACAAAATGCCACGGACAGAGTGGTTTAAATAACAGAAATTTATTTACTCACAGTTCTGGACTCTGGAAAGGCCCAAGACAAGGTGCCAGTGGATTCAGTTCCTGATGAAGTCTCTGTTCTTGGCTTTAAGATAGAGAAAGCAAACTCTCTGGCATCTTTCCACCTTCAAGGGGGAGGCAGGTTTCCTATCTCCTTACAGGTATCTCTACTAATTACTAAGGCACCTCCTCACAGACACTTTGGGGACTTGACTCACCTGTGGATACTGAGCAAGTCCTTTATACCTCTATTGTTGTTATTAGTTTGATCGAATCCTTTTAAGTATGCAATCACTTTTCCAGATACTTCTATAATTCATCATAATTAATAGTGGTGGTGATAATGTTAGTGGTAGAGGTGGTGATAAGGGTAGGGGTAGTAGTAGTAACAGTAGTAATAGTTAACACATTGAGGGGTTACACTGTGCCCAGTGCTATACTAAGTATTTTACATGGAATATCTCATTTGTAGATATGAATTCAGAACTTTGCAGATGTGGTAAGGTAATATATTGCACATAATATGTAGTATGGAATGCAATCAGCAAGGTCTGAATAAAAATTTATAGTCAAATAAATTTATATTTTTTGCAGTAAAGTGTGTAGCTACAGTAAATTAGTGATTATCAAGAGCCTCAAATAATTTCAGGTCATGTTTGTGACCAAAGGAATTCAAGTAAGATTGAATTGTGGTAACAAAATACTTAGAGAAAAACTTAGTTTTTAAAGAATTTTTGGAATTTTTTTTTTCAGTGCTAGGGATTGAACCCAAGGGTGCTTTAACACTGTTGCCTCCCTAGTTTTTATTTTTTTTTATTTTTAATTTTGAGACAGGTTCTTGCGAAGTTGCCCAGGCTGGCCCCCAACTTGTGACTCTCCTGCATCAGTCTCCCAAGTAGCTGGTATTACAGGCACACACTACTATGGATTTTATATTTTAGATCACAGGTAACTAATTATGGACCTACGACAATTATATCACTGATAATAAAATTAAGACCATAAAAGATCAGGAAGCAGTAGTAATCAAGGTTTTTTTCTCTTTCATGTGTTTTCTTCTTTTCCAAATTCAGTTAGTAAGCACTGTTTGTTCAAAAAGACTTTCTTTTCTCCATTTAATTATCTTAGAGATTTTGTCAATAGTCCATTGACTTATGTTTGAGGTCATTGCTAGGCCTCTGTTGATCCACCTGTCAACCCTTACACCAGTACAACACCATCATTATTACTATAGCTTGTAGTTAAACCTGAAATCATATGATGCAATTCTACATTTCCCATTTTGCTTTGGTTCTTCCAGGTTAACTGAATTTTCACATAAATGTTATAACCCATTTGACAATTTCCACAACAGATCTGTTAGGTATTCATAACTGATACAATATATACCTGGAAAGTCCTAGAGAAGATGGACATGGTGACAAATGCCTGTAATTCCAGTGACTCTGGAAGCGGAGGCAGGAGGATCTCAAGTTCAAGGCTAGCCTGGGCAACTTAGAGACTCCTCTGTCAAAAATAAAATATAAAGAACTGAGGATGTAGCTAAAAGGTAGAACACCCCTGGGTTTGATCCCTAGTACCAAAAAAAGGAAAAAAAAAAATACTGGGTCTCAAAGGAGTAAAAAGAATATAGACTGTGTAAATGTGTGTTTGTATGATGTGACAGTTCTATTTGTTCCTATAATGGAATACCTGAGGCAGACTATTTGTAAAGAAAAGAGGTTTATTAAGCTCACAGTTTGAGAGGTTCAAGGGCATGGCACCTGCGTTGGCTCAATTCTAGTGAGGACCTTCTTGCTGTCAGAGTCCTAAGACAGCACATGACATCAGATGGCAAGACATGGTGAGTAAGCCTGCATATGTCTGTGTGTCTGGTCTCTGTCCCTCTTCTTTTTTTAATATTTTTTTAGTTGTAGGTGGACACGATACCTTTATTTTATTTATTTATTTTTATGTGGTACTGAGGTTCGAACCCAGGGCATTACACATGTGAGGCAAGCACTCTACCGCTGAGCCACAACCACAGCCCCTGTCCCTCTTCTTATGCAGACACCAAGATTCCATCATGGGGGTTCCATCCTAAAGACCTTATCTAAACCTAATCACTTTCCAAAGGTCCCACCTCTGAACACCATAGTCAGATTGTTTCCACCCTCTTAATGCCATGAACATATGATTTAGGGGACTAAGCTCCCACATGAGGTCAAGAGTTGGAGAGCTAACCCTATTCAAATCATAGTATATGGCCAAGTGTGTATGAAGTCAGGCTTCTGTGTATGCAAAATAGACTGGCCCTCCAGACTTGATTTCCAAGGTGGGAGGAATTATAGATCTTTACAGTGGTTAGTTGGTGCCATAGGTCACTACTTTTAAAAAATACAGATGTTCCCTGACTGATGATGGGGGTCGCACCCCAATACATGCATCATCGTTGTAAATTGAAATGCACTGAATCCATCAAAACTGCCTAAGGTCACAGATTAACTTCTAAACGTGTTCAGAGCACTTACATTAGCCCACCATTGGGAAACAGCACCAACATGGCCTATTTTATAATAAAGTGTTGAATATCTCATGCAATTTATTGAATGTCTCTATCTAAAAATAGCAACCTGGCAACACAGCATGCTATGGAGCTCAGTCATTTCCTCTTGTGATTGCAGGGCTGACTGGGAGCTGTGGCTTGTTGCTGCTGCCCAGCACTGACCATATTGCTCATCCAGGAAGGATCAAAACTCAAAGTTTGAAGTACAGTTTCTATTAAACACACATTGCTCTTGCAGCATTACAAAGTAAAAAAAAGATAAGTTGAAACATCATAAATCAGGAACTACCTGATTGTCAGTGGCTGAGGATGAGAATCATGGCTCAGTTACTAGGATATGGACCCAAATGAACATCTAGTACGAGTGGTAAGAAACTCTGGGAGGCGGTATTGGAGACTAAACCCAGGAGTGCTTTACTGCTGAGCTACATCCACAGTCCTTTTTAATTTTTAGGCAGGGCTTTGCCACATTACTTAGGGCCTTGCTAAGTTACTGGAGCTGGACTCAAAATTTTGATCCTCCTGCCTCAAGCCTCTTGAGATACTGGGATTACAGGCATGTGCCACTGCACCTGGCTAGTAAGAAACTTTAACTGCTCAGGAGGCTGATTGCAAACTTGAAACTGGCCCCAGGAACATGGCAAGATCCTGACAACAAAGAAAGAAAGAGAGACAGTAGAGAAGAGAAGTGAAGAGAAGAGAAGAGAACAGAAGAGAACAGAAGAGGAGAGAACAGAAGGAGAAGAGAAGAGAAGAAAAGAGAAGAGAAGAGAAGAGAAGAGAAGAGAAGAGAAGAGAAGAGAAGAGAAGAGAAGAGAAGAGAAGAGAAGAGAAGAGAAGAGAAAACAGAAAAACTATTAACTGGAGTTGCCAAACAGAAGACAAAGTCACTGTTGGAAGGAGGTCAAGGAGTAAGGGGGGGAAAAAAAACCAGTTTTTTTAAACTGAACATTAAATGGAGTTCTGAAATAAAGAAAAAGCAAAAGTTGGCAAAGAGGTAGATGTTTTATTTTGATAAAAACGTAGAGGTTTATGGTGGGTAAAATATACATAATTTAAAAGCATGCATAATTAAGGTCCTAGCTTGATATAAAACCCTGAAAATGAAGAACATATTGTGACTTTTGAGACCCAAGAGTTAGAGGTGAGTCTAAGGCAGGGGCAGCAAATTATTTCTATAAAATCCAGTAGCAAATATTTCAGGGTTTTGTGGGCCATATGTTCTCATTGCAACCACTTCACTTTGCTGTTCTAGGACAAAAGCAGACGTGGATCACACGCAAGTGAATGAGGTTGGCTGTGTTCCACCAAAACTGTATTCACAAAAATAGGCTGCAGGTTAGGTTTGGCCCATGGGCTGCACTTTGCCCACTTATTTGCCCATCATCTAGCTTAAAATTAACTTTATGTGTGAATATTCTTTCTTGGAATTCACAATAACTTTTATCTCGTTCTAGTCCTAAGAGGGTCTGATCTGACAAGAATTATAAAAACCAGGCCACACCCCCTTTCCAGGGCACCATTCCCACTTTGGGCTGTCCCCAGATTCTAGGGCACATTGCTCTCTGCAGCGTGGAAGGGGCTGAGCCTGAAACAATGGACTACTGAGTAGCCACTGGCAAAGGGCGTTGGGACAGTGCTCCATTTATTCCACTTCTTTCACAGAGAACAAAGAGACACTGCTGGTGGCACTGGTCAGTCAGGGGCAACTGTCAGCTGGCCATTTGGGTTAGTTGATGCTTTCAACTTGAAGAGTGAAAGTGAGTGGGGAACCCTCACTATAGCAAGGGACTATCACCTCACCTGTCTCCCCAGAATGAACTATAATGGCTTTTTTTTTTTTTTTTTTTTTTTTTTTGTACTGGGGATTGAACCTCCCAACACTGAACCACACCCCAGCACTTTTTTGTGTTTTACAGAGAGACAGGGTCTCACTGAATTGCTCAGGGCCTTGCTAGGTTGCCAAGGCTGGCTTTGAACTTGTGATCCTCCTGCCTCTGCCTCCCAAACTGCTGGGATTATAGGTGTGTGTCACCACACCTGGCACTATAATGACATTCTAAGCACTTAGTTTACTGGGAAATTATTCCTAAAGCTGTAAGAATTAGAATGAGCTAGGGTTTGGGATATTAACTACATGGTAGGAAAAAAAAATTGTAGTCTGGAGGATTTCCTACTTTCTTTGGAAGTCTCTCTTTCTCCTCAATCTCCATCCTCCCCAATCCCAATCTTGCCCATGGTTGCTCCAGCTCTGCTCTCTGGCACCCCACACCCTCCCTCTTCCTCTTCTTACTGGAGAACTTCCTGGTATGTTTTTTCTTCTGCCATTTCCTCTAAACCTTGACAGGTGGTGAGTGTGACTTTCTTTTGTCCATGCTTCACTAATTCAGAGGGAAGAGCTCTGCTCCCGTGCACGTTTTGGGATGGAGGAGATGCCAGGAGCTCAAGATTCAATTCAGATCTCTCCACTAGTGGAGGCTGAGACCTTGAGAGTCCTCCCCACCTTCGGTTACCTCAGAATGAAATAGAGACAAAGGGCAAACCTACTCCTGGACCTTGGCTCATAACCTGTCATTAAAGATCTTTCAATTTGTATAAATGCATTCTACTGTCATGTACAACTAATTAGAACTAATAAAATTAAAGAAAAAATTCAAAAAAGGTCCCACCTATCTGGGTGTGGTGGTGCAGGCCTGTAATCTCAGTGACTCAGGAGGTCAAGAGTTCCAAGCCAGCCTCAGCTATTTATTGAGGCCTTAAGCAACTTAGGGTGACCTTGTCTCAAAATAAAAAATGTAAAAGGGCTGGGAAGGTAGCTCAGTGGTTAAATGCCCTTGTATTCAACCCCCAGTACCCACGCCCTGGCAAAAAAAATCCAACCTTTATTCAGTTTGATACCAATATGCCCCATTTATCCACTTCAAGCAGTACCAGGTGCATCATTAGAACCAGGGTGTGGTCACTGAACCCATCCTTATTGTGGGGCAAGGGTGCTAGACTCACGTGCCCTGCACCCAGAGCCAGGTGACATTCCTAAACCCCAGCCCTCCCCTGCAAGCAGTCAATAAAACCGGCTCCTTTCTTTTGTTCAGGGGAGCCAGCTTGCTGGAGCCTTGTCTCAATCCCAAGTGGGGGCCCTAACAAAGGTTTTGCCTGTATATTCACACTTGCATGACTTGATTTCATTTCTATTGTCATCAGATCAAAGTCCCCAGTGTCTGGAATCACTTGGCAACTCTGGTGGGATAGTGCAAGATGAACATAGGACAAGACCTGCTGGGTTTGGGACTCCTGGATGCAATTCCCTGCCTGCCACACTGGTGCCCTGACCTTTTTTCTCTGGAACAGCGGCTGGGCCTCTGTGTTCCACAGCTCATGTGTGTCCCTTGCCCTGAAGACAAGGCTCCTCTTTCTCTCTCATCCCTTTTTCTCTACTTATCACTTCTCTCTCTCTCTCTCCCCCCACTTTCTTTCTCATGTCTCCCTTTTCTTCCTTTCTTTGCCGTCTTTCAGTCCCCATTGGGGCACCAGGTATGAAGAGGCATTTGTACTAGAGGGGCTCGAATCCCCTGAAACAGGAGGCTCTCACCAGTGCTGGTCACCCTGGAATGCAGCAACCAGCAGACAGGACCAATTCCCCTGAGGAAACTGTCAGGCTCATGTGGAGAAAGGGCTTTGAGTACCCCCCCCACGCGACTTTTTCTTTTCTCTTTGCTCCTTCACTACCACTCTTTCATGAAGCCTTTCTTTCTAAGACACCAGATTTACAGAAGCCCTGGGAATGGGTGGTACTGGATGTGATCCAGGCGTCTCCATTAGGGTGCCTATTGTCTAAATGGAAAAATTTTAAACTAGATGACCTACAGAAGAAGCCGCTGCTTCTGCAACACTGCCTCACGACACTCTTGATAGCCAGGAAAATTGGCCACTTAGGGCTCCCTAATCTTCAACAGTATTTTACAGCCAGACCTCTTTTGTAAAATATTAAGAAAAAGGAAAATAGATTCCTTGTGAACAAGGCACTTGTTTTCTCTCTCAAGACTTAGGAACTCTTGCAGAGCCTACAGAGCTGCTCCTCCAACAGAGGAAATGGACAATCTAGATGACTTGCTCTTACAAGCCCTTCCTCAGCCAAAGCCCAATTCGGGGTCATCTGACTCTTCTCCAGTCCATGCCTTC
The DNA here is from genome assembly GCF_902686445.1 of Sciurus carolinensis. Lineage (NCBI taxonomy): Eukaryota > Metazoa > Chordata > Mammalia > Rodentia > Sciuridae > Sciurus > Sciurus carolinensis. Next base: position 29,128,727 of record NC_062219.1, read on the forward strand.
CCTGCCATTGCCACCTCCTGAATGATACCAAACCCTTTGCCCATCCCTGATCTCTACCATGGGGCTTCATTCTGGGACAAAATTAGAGCTAGCTTGTGGGAAGCAGGTTGTACCCTGTTCCGAGTTACCCTGTGATGTACAAACCGGTTGTTCTCAGACTGCTTAAACCTGTGCTACTCCATTTTGTAGAGCAGTAGTTCACCATGAGCTAGTCCATTCTGAGTTTAAGTACTAAGGTGGAATGACTCTAACAACTTGTACAAGTAAACAACCACCATCATCCTGGCACAAACTGATAAATTAATCTTACTAATAAAAATGACCACCTGTGGACTTATGAAATTAATCAGAAGCATGTGGATGCATGGATGTATTAAACTCCTATGGGGAAAACCAGATCTATGAGCTTATCAACCACACCAGACCAACAGATGAAGCAACCTCCTCACTTGAGACCCTTAAAAGCACCCTAACCCCATCATCTGTACACTGCTCATGAGCCCTACCCATGAAAATTGCCTCTGCAACAGATTTCTGAATCCCTGTCCTCAAGCTTCAGTGCAGCGTGGATCCCCCTGCCTTGTGAAGACCACCACACATGGCTCACTCCAAGCTCATACTCTGAGACTGCCCTCTGTCCAGACCATGGCCAAGAATAAGCTCCTGTGCTTTGACAGCTCTGTGCTCCAAAAAAAGTTCTGGTTCTGGTTCTTATCTTATTTGAACACCTGTATTCGATTAGCTCTCTGCCTTTACTCTTGGTTCAGGCTCCTGAACCCCAGCAACTGCCTTAAACCTTCCTTAGCTTATTTATATAATTGTGTAAACTGTGATGTGTTGACTTGAGTGTTATAGAAATTAAGATCAGAATAAAAGGACTCGCGTTTGCCTGACGTATGACTACGATGTGACCCACAAGTATTCAATGAAGTAGTATAGCTTATGAATTGTTTTTCAATAAATTCTGACAATATATAAAAACGTAAACATATTTGGTCTATGTTAATGACATAGCTTGCTCACAACAATTTGCCTGATAGGATTCCATTCATTAAAGAAGGAATTCAATGAGTAAACAGATCATTGGCAAAATCATTGGAAATATACAAATTTTTTCAAACAAATTAAGTCATTTGGCAATGTAGATAAAATTCACACCTACACCAAAGAATCATGAACAAAGACTAAAAACTCACTCCACCAATCCAAGGCCTGGCTCATGCCACAGTGAAAACTGGAGTGAGACCCAACAAGGGTTCTGGAAGAAGAGCATTCCTCTAATCCCTGCAGATTAAGGGCCAAAATTTGGAGAGCTGGTAAGTCAAACTGCCTACACTGTGCTGAGCAGGGTCTCATCTCATGAGGAATAGATTGGTAAACGAATATACAAGACAGCAGAAAGAAGGGAAACAAGTCTCACATCAGACAGCTATGATGATTTCTCTGTAAGATGGACTACAGAGTCACACTGCACCTGATAGTGTAAGTGGGAGACAGATACCAAAGATAGTGACAGACAAAATTATGTTAATAGGGACACCTGCATCCAAGCAAGAAGCACAAAGGCTAAGAGTAGTTGGTTTCTGGGGACAACATATACCTTATCTAAACATGATGTATTAAGAACTATATATAAAATCACAAGAAAGTCACAAAACTTCACATGGGAAGCATAACAAGAACAGTCACTACAAACCTTAAAAGACTATGTCGATTCCTTCCAAAAATTATATTACCCTATGACAAAAATTACAATTCCTTACAACAGCTAAGATTAGAAATCATGATGGCACATGGTCATTATGGACCAAGGGACCAACACAATTTTGTTCCCATAGGATTATGAACAAATTCCCATATGCACCAAATAAATATACACATTTTGAAAAAAATATATAGCTAACTTATGAGGTACTAAAAGATATGGAGCCTCTGACTGGCAAAAGACCTATTACTATCAGGTGTATGATACACCATTGCTCCACTGGATAAAATTAAGTCCTGAAGAGTTTGCAGGTATTCAAATTGAAAAAAAAATTAATACCTGGAAATGGTACACAAAAAGTAGGGATGACAAGAGTGAAAAGGGGGCCCTCACATAGTAGGTACACAAAACAGAGATTGACTTGCTGGAACTCATTCTAAGGGCGGAACAAATTCCTGGCAATCTAGGGAAATGGGGTCCTTCCTGGCCAAATAACCTCAATAATGACTAGATTACAGATGAATCAGCCTCTGTGCTCAGGAAAATGAAATGGGAAGCAGCAGCCCTCAGCCCCTGGGACAATGTGGTCTTCATGCACAGGTATTTCACTTTCTGCTCAATGTGCAGAATTCATAGCAGTGGTACTCACAATCCATAGTTGAAAACACAAAAATTTATATAAATACAGACTCATGGGCAGTCACAAATAGACACGAAATGATCATAAAATAAATGGCAAAGACCTGTGGTTACGCCAGTATTGGAAAGAACTACAAGAAGTCTCACAAAAACTTAGCATCAGGGTCACACACATATCAGGACATCAGAAGGATGAGTCAGACACAACTAAATACAACAACCAAGTAGATGCACTAACTAACGCAAAGCATAAGGGTAGAGGATAAAATATGCAAATTAAAATTAACTAAGGCCAGGTGTGGTGGCACACTCCTGTAATCCCATGGCTCAGGAGGCTGAGGCAGGAGGATCACGAGTTCAACACTAGCCTTAGCAACCTAGCAAGACCCTAAGCAAAGCAGTAAGTGAGCTCCTGTCTCAAAATCAAAAATAAAAAGGGCTGAGAATGAGGCTCAGTCACTATGCACCCCTGGGTTCAATCCCTAGTTGCTCCCCCCAAGAAAATAACTAAGAATGCAGATTGTAATTACAGACATACACTTACACCTGTAACACTAGAATGGGGGATGATGACATAGGAAGTATGCAAGTGCCAAACATTAAAATAAAAAAGGAAGGAGAAAATGGACAATTAAGAAAGACCCACATGCAAATATTACAAGAGATTTTAACTATACATGCGTTCAAAGGACAAATGGGCACTCATGGACTGTATAAATGAAAGACAGAGAGGAACCAGAAAATAATCTGGCATCGGATACAATACAGGAAGAATGCAAAACTTCATGAAAATTTGAATTCAGAATACCAACAGACACATACAAGCCAAACACACTTAACTTTACTACTCAGATAGACAAATTATAGGACCAAAATAACACCAATACCCACACAAATATGCTACAACAATGGCATAAGACAGGTTTAGAAAACTACTGGTCTATACATCATGGAGTAACTCATGCTCTTCACACAGCTGATGAGGTTTCCCTCTGAGAAGGGACCTAGTAGAGAAGGAAGTCTCACTAGAGTGTATGCCCTCTTTCCATAACAATTTGGGATCATACAGTAAAAGGTTTGGAAGATTTTCAGGAAATCCCAATAAGTTCCAGGATGAATTCATAAAGCTTAGCTTGTCTTTTTCCCTTACCTAGAAAGATGTGATGATAGTCCTGGCTCACTGTTGCACTGCAGATGAGAAGGTCAGAATAATCACTAGGGCAAGGGAAGTGACTGGTGAGTATGAAATCACCCACCCAGGTTAGCAGTGTATATAAGGTAGGCAGTGATGCCAGACAGGGACCCCAGAAGGGATTACAGTCAGGGGGGCCATAGGGAGTGGAGGGTTGGAACACTTCATCCCCCACTAAACTGAGGTCAGGAAAAGGTGCACAGTTAAACCTGTAAATTATGATGAAGTCTGAGACATTACTCAAGAAAGGAATTAGAATCCAGCCATATGCCTACACAGACTGATGGAAGTTTTTAGAAAATATACTAAAGTAGATCCTAACTCGGCAGGGGGAAAGATCCAACAGGCACAGATTTCATCATTTATGATGCCCCAGAAATCAGAAGACTGCAAGTATTAGAACTCCTATTGCTACTCTGGTTAATGAGGCCTTTAAAGCATTTAATAATAGAGACAGGGCAGAGCAGACAAACCAGAAGAGATGGTTGGCTAAAACTCCCCAGCATTTGGCTGCCCTAACCCAATTCTCTTGAGGCATTCCTAGGAAAGAGTCCTCCTTGAAAGCAAAAAAAAAAAAAAAAAAAAAAAAAAAAAAAAAAAATCTATTACAGTCCTTGGGGCTTAATCAGTGTACTTATTGCTACCAGGAAGGCCCCTGGAGACAGCTGTCCTCACCGGGGGCAAACAAGCAGCGACCCAAACCAGAGGCCCCTCTTGGCACTGCTGGAAGATAACTCTGCCATTGAATGATGGAGCCTGAGTGCTCATGCAGCTCCAGGATCAATATCACATTGCAGGAACCTCAGGTCATGATGAGGCAGGTAGGAAAACTAAACTACTTATCGACCCTGGGGTTGCCTGTTCTATCCTGACTCAACCCATTAGACTTTTATCAAACCAAAACTTTGTTCACAAAAGTAGACAGTGGGTCTAAGGTGAAATGCTTCACTTTTCCAAATTATGGCTTAATTGCAAAACCTTTAGATGAAGCATTACAAGGAGAAAAAAAGCCTCTCCACTGGACTAAAGAATGTCAAAATACATTTGACAAATGAAAGACTGAGCTGGGTCATGCCTCTGCTTTGAAGCTTCCTAACTAAAAGGACCTTTCATACTGTATATACATGAAAGCCTGGATTTAGGGGTTATAACCCCAAAATTGAGACTATCTCAAGGCTGGTTACCTATTTCTGCAAATAGATCCAGTGGCCCGGGTGGCCCATTTGTTTGAGAACAGTGGCTGCAACTGCTTTGTTGGTTTATGAGGACTCCAAATTACCCTTGAAACTTTATATGCAGGTTCAGACACACCACCAAATCCAGACACTCTTAGAAATCAAGTTCATCACTGGCTTACGGGACAAGACTAACAGCATCAGGCCCTCCTATTAGATACTCCTGATGTGGCACTGCAGGTATGTCAGAGTTAAAAAGCCAGCTACCCTACTCCCCACCTCAACCCCATTAGAACATCAGTGTGTACAAATTATTACTGTTCAGATCTGAAAGATATGCCTCTCCATTACCCTGAGATTGAATTGTTCACAGATGGTAGCAGTTTTGTAGAAAAGGGTATCAGAAAGGCAGGGTATGCAGTAGTCCGTTGCTATGATATCATAAAAGCAATTGTCCTTCCCTGCTATGCTTCTGTCCAAATAGCAGAACTCATTGCCCTCATTAAGCCCCACAATTAGGAGAAGGAAAAATCTCAAACATCTACATCCCAGTGAATGTACACATACATATCTACATTCTAGTATTCCATGCTCAGATTGCTAACTGGAAGGAAAGGGGACCGTTAACAGCTACAAATTCTCCAATAAAGTATGAGGACCTAATATTACAACTTCTTGAGGCAGTAGTGCTTCCTAAACAGGTGGCAGTAATTTACTGCAGAAAATAACAGTGAGATGGATCCTTAGTAAGCAATAATATGGAAATAATATGGCAGAGAAGATTGCAAAACTTGTACACAAAACCTAGGCTTCCACAGAGGATCCCACACAGTTGCATATATTTATGGCCCTAATCCCAGATCCTTCTAATCTAATCAAAATGCCTAATTATGTTCCATAGAAATACAAAAATGGAATAAATGGGGATACTATGTTAATGAGACAGGATGGCTCACAGATGGGTAAAAGACTGCTACCTGAGGCTGACCAAAGAAAACTTATTAAACATTTATATGAGGCCACCCATTATGGAAGAGATAGCCTCTGGGACCTGACAAAGACTACTCTTACTAGAAAGTGACCTCATAAGACCTTTAAACACATTATTCAAAACTGTCAAATTTGCATACAAAACAACCCTCAAAGCTATCCAGCACCTCTTCCACTTTGAAAGCCTGTCCAGTACTGGGTACCCCTCCAGGGAAAGACTGGCAATTAGACATTAACCAGTTGCCCTCAAAAGGGGATATAAATGTTTACAGACACTTTTGCAGGATGGATAGAAACCTTCACCTCTAGAACAGGGTAGACCATAAAGGTATGTAAATATCTTTAAAATTATTCCTTTATTCAGGTTCCCAAAGCTCCTCCAAAGTGATGATGGGCCTTCCTTTGTTGCATAGATAACACAAAATCTCCCTACAGTTCTTTGAATTAATTACAAAGCATTTTCAGCTTTGTATCCCCAGTCTTCAGGAAAAGTAGAAAAAGCTAATCATATCCTTAAACCCTCATCAAGTTGTGCCAAGAGACTCAGGAACCTTGGAATAAGCTACTTCTCACTGCCCTTTTAAGAATTCAACATGCACCAAAGTGCTACCTAAACCCAAGCTCCTTTGACATGCTGTACTGTGGCTGGGTCTTCTTAACTGTCACCTTTTGGTTTAATGAAGATACAACTCACAATATGTCATTAACCTGGGCAAAACCCAGCAGGCTTTCTGTTTTAGTCAGTTATTTTGTTGCTGTGACTAAAGATTTGACCAGAACGATTTTAAAGGAGGAAAAGTTTATTTGATAACCCAAACAATAAATGGGAAAAAGGAATGAACAGACACTTCACAGAAGAAATAAAATCAACAAATATATGAAAAAAATGTTCAACATTTCTAGCAATCAGAGAAATGCAAGTCAAAACTACACTGAGATTCTATCTCACTCCAGTCAGAATGGCAATTATCAAGAATACAAGCAACAATTAATGTTGATGAGGATGTGGGGAAAATGGGACATTCATACACTGCTGGCAGGACTAAAATTGGTACAACCACTCTGGAAAGCAGTATGAGATTCCTAAGAAAACTTGGAACAGAACCACCATTTGACCCTGTCATTTCACTCCTAGGTTTATGCCCAAAGGACTTAAAAACAGCATACTAAGTGACACAATCACATCAATGTTTATAGCCCTTCAATTCGCAATAGCTAAACTATGGAACCAACCGAGATGCTCTTCAACAGATGAACAGATAAAGAAACTGTGGTATATATACACAATGGAATATTACTCAGTCTTAAAGAAGAATGAAATTATGACATTTGCTGGTAAATGGATGGAACTGGAGAATATTATGCTAAGTAAAAAAGTCAATCCTAAAGAACCAAAGGCTGATGCTAATTCACAATAAGGGGTGGGAAGATAGAGGTATTTTGGACTAGACAGAGGGGAGTGAGGGGAGGAGGCATAGGCATAGGAATAATAGAATGAATCGGACATTATTACCCTACGTGCCTATATGATTACATGATCTGTGTAACTCTACATCATGTACAATCAAATGAATGAGAAGGTATATCCCATTTATGCATCGTGTCAAAATGCATCCTACTGTCATGTATAACTAATTAGAACAAATAAAAAATATTCTTAAAAAAGTTTATTTGATGGCTCCTGGTTTCAGAGGTCTTAGTCCATAGCAGGCCACCTCTACTCCTCGGGGTTCCAGGTGAGGCAGAGCATCATGGCAGAAAAACATGGCAGAGGGAAACGGCTCAGATGTTGATCTGGAAGCAGACAGAGACTCCACTGGCCAGATACAAATATATACCCCAAAGCCATGCCCAAATGCCTACCTCCTCCAGCCACACCCTACCATGTCAGATACCACTCAGTTAATCCCAATTAGGGGATTAATTCACTGATTGGGTTAAGACTATTACAACCCAATCATTTCTCCTCTGACCTTCTTGTATTGTCTCACATGTGAGCTTTTGGGGGACACCTCCCCTCCAAATCATAACACTCTCCTAGACTAGGGAGACAAATTTTGCCTGATCTGAACCACAGTTCTACTGTAGCAGTCATGAGATGGGGTTATGCTCAAAACATGGGTGGAGGGGTAGCCCGAGAATCAACTTCAGCCTGAATGGAAAGGACCTTGTCAGGTTATACTCGACATCCCCACTCTGTAAAATTATAGGAAATTCCTAGTTGGGTACAATTAACAAGTACAAAACTTGTTCCTCATAGTCTCCCACAGGATATGTGGATTTACATAAATACACTTGTGAGCCTGTAGAGGAACTTAAGTGTTAATGGACATTAATCCATTGACAAGATAAGTAATATGGCAATGGTATCTTGCAGGGGTCCTATTTGAGGTTCTTAAAATTAATGGTTACTCAGGCGTGCAGGCCCCTCCAGGGACAGAAGTCTGCATCACCTACTTTTTCCGCTTTGGAACAGGTAGTAAGAGATTTTTTTCATAACCTCCAAAGATAGGTAGGAACAACACTGCTCTATCAGTAAGAAGAAGCTACAGAAGATAAGAGACCTTCACCCCTTTTCACCTTAAGAACCTCAGAGCAGGGACGAGATAGGAGGGACAAAGGGCAAATGTATTCCTGGGCTTTGACTCATCATTTGATAGCCATTAAAAGGCCCTACCTAGCTGGGTGTGGTGGCACATGCTTGTAATCTCAACAATATGGGAGGCTGAGGCAGGAGGATCAAGTTCCAGGCCAGCCTCAGCAACTTAGTGAGACCCTATGTTAAAATAAAAAATAAAAAGCCTGGGGATGTAGCTCAGTGGTAAAGTGCCCCTGGGGACACTGTCCCCCCTATATAAAGTCCCACCTTTACTCAGTTTGATACCAGATGTGCCCCATTTGTCTACCTCAAGCAGTACCAGGTGCATCATTAGAGCCAGGGCGTTGTCACCAAACCCATCCTTATTGTAGGGCAAGGGTGCTAGACTCATGTTCCCTCCACCCAGAGCCAGGTGACATTCCTAAAACCCAGCCCACCCCTGCAAGCAGCCAATAAAACCAGCTCCTTTCTTTTATTCCAGGGAGCCAGCTTTCTCTTGCTCCCAAGTGGAGGGCCTAACAAAGACTTTGCCTGTATATTTGTACTTGCATGACTTAAGTTCATTTCTATCATCACTGAGTCAGTTCAATGTCCAACATCAGAAACACACAACTATCATTGCAAGTATTAATTTTTTCCCCTGTCAGATTCATCATATTTTAATGACATAACTTATTTTATATGAATAGTTCTTGTTTATTGTATTGCAGAGCATTTGATTCTTTCCTGCACTTATCTATGAGGCCGTGTAATCAGTCAGGAACAGGTCTATTCCAGTGGTTCTCAAACTTGCGTATACATTACAATCACCTGATGTTTGTTAAACCATGGTGGCTGAGCCTCAACCCACAGTTTCTAATTTGGTACCATCTCAGAACCTGAGAGTTTGCATTTCTAAGAAGTCCCCAAGTAAGGTTGCTACTGCTGGTCCAAAGGCCATCTGCTGGATTAGAACTTCTTGGGAAGAATGATCACATTCTTTCTCTGATGGAAGAAGTAGTGTTTTACTTGAGCCTTCTACATTAGTAATAAGTTGGATTTAAAATACTGCCCAATTGAGCTGGGTGCCTTAAAGCACACTGTAATCCCAGTGGCTCAGGAAGCTGAGGCAGGAGGATTGCACCTTCCAGGGTAGCCTCAACAATTTAGTGAGGCCCTAAGGAATTTAGTAAGACCGTTCTCAAAAATAAAAAGGTTGGGGATGTAGCTCAGTGGTAAAGTACCCCTGGGTTCAATCATTCCACAGAACCCAAAACAAAAACAAAAACCATCCTGCACAAATTGAATGCAACTCACCAGTACATATGTTCAAACAAAGGGAGCCCTTGGATTACATATCACAAAGGCAACTGGGCAGACGCTGGGCTTATTATATTTCCTAAATCAATCATATCCTTTTGAAAATCAGATCTTGAAAACTAAAATTTCATTAAATAGAACTGGAAAACCAGGGATGGTGGTGTTTGCCTGTAATCCCAGCTACTCTGGAGTCCAAGGAAGGAGGATCACAAGTTTCAAGTCAACCCTGGGGAATGTAATAAGACCCTGTCTCAAAATAAAAAAATTTAAAGAGCTGGCAGTGTACTCAGTGGTAGAGCACTTGCTGGGCTTGCATAAGGCCTTGGGTTTGATCCCCCAGCACTGGAAAACTAAACAAGGCTAAACAAACAAACAAAAATCCTTAAAAAAAAATTATCAAATGTTTGCTAAACAAGTCAATATTCAACAAGGCTAAACAAACAAACAAAAATCCTTAAAAAAATTTATCAAATGTTTGCTAAACAACAAGTCAATATTCAACTTGATGAATTGAATAAAATTCTGGTTGGAAATTCCAAGTTAGTGAGGGAACAACATGTAGGTGTTCAGAAGGAAGGATGCAGTGGGGAGAGGTAATACCTAGCAAGGAATTTCTGTCAGGGCTTTTGCTGTACTAGAATATATAGTTCAAATGGGGACAAGATCCAGCTTTTACTCTGGTCACCTGTGGGGCTGTTACAGTCTAAGGAAAGAGCAGATTTGCCTAATCTTCTCAAAGACATCCAACGAGCTATTGGCAGCCCAATTTACCTGTGTCTTGATTTTTCTCCAGGAGTCATTAGTCAGCCTATAAACTTTGGAAGGAAGTATAGAATAACTAATGTTTTTTAATATGACACTGCATATTTATGGGACCCCATGAGACTTTCAAGAATTCTTTCTTGCCATCCCCTCATCAGCAGAGGACTAGAATTTTCTTTTCTGAGAACTTTCTGTGAACACTGGGGAAACAGTTTTATTTTGTGAACTCAGGGATCTGGGGAGGCATAATAAATGATGCCCATTGGAATCCTACCCTATTTAACAACTAGAGCCCAATATTCCAATTTAATTTCATCTTTTTATCCTGTTATATTGAAATAAAAAAGTAATTGTGAATTACTGTGAATTACTTTGCTGTTAACATGTTGTTTTTAGTGCCCCATGGTGATGTATATCACAGTACTCAGTAGAGAACACTATATAGATTTATTTAGCTGAGCCAAGTTCCCTCATTTTAAGATCTCTGGAAACAGGAATTGATTTTGCCAGTGTGAGCTCAGAAAACTAATTCCTATAGACTGGGTAGTTTACAAACAAAAGAAATGTATTTCTCACAGTTCTGGAGACCGGACATCTGAGATTAGGATGCCAACATGACTGGTATCTGTTGAGGATCCTTTTCTGGATCACAGACTGTTGACTTCTGGTTGTGTGTGTCCTCACATGATGAAAAGAGAGCTAACTAGTTTTCTGAGTTTTTCTTGTAAGTGAACTAATCCCATTCATGAGTGCCCTACTCTCCTATTGATCTCTCAGAGGCCCTATCTCCAAATACCATCACATTGGGAATAGGGTTTCCACACATGAATGGGGTGGGGGTGGGGAGACAAACCTTCAGTCCTTTACAGGAGTCCTCCCTTGACAGTTTCATTTTCTTTAGTACTTACAGGATAATCCCTGTTACACAGAACTTCAGCAAATGTTTATTGAATGAATATGTAATTACCAGTGATTCTATACCACTCTGTTTCATAATCTCAGGAAAATCAAAATTTTATGTTCATAAACCTCACCAAATCTATTTTTAAGGAAGATTAAAGAATTTGTTTTCTGATTTTCTGGTCTAGATGCTGCACACAAGCAGTTCTCCACCTCTTTAGATCCTCACATTTCTTATCATTCGAATGAAAATCATTTCACAAAAATTTTTGTCATCACTATCTCCCTTTTTAATATTTATTTTTGGTACTGGGGACTGAATTGAGGGTTGTTTTACCATTGAGCTACATTCTCAGGGCTTTTTGGTTTTTGAGATGATGTCTTGCTAAATTACTGAGGGTCTCACTAAGTTATGAAGGCTGGCCTTGAACTTGCAATCCTCCTGCCTCAGCCTCTTGACTTGCTGGGATTCCAGGGACATGCTGAAGCCAGAATTAAAGACAGGCAGTTAGGACAGACAGGTGATCGGGTTGAATTGAGAAAATGGAGGCTGGTTTGGATCCAGGAAGTTGGTGACCACCACTGGGAGATTGGAAGGTCAATGTCTCCAGAGTTCTTTGATTACCACCTGCCTATACTACCCCTCCCAAAAGGTTGCAGACAAGGACAATAAATTAATAAACAATAAATAAAATAAATTTAATGTCCCCTGGGTCCTTCCGCCTGCCCATCTGCTTCCAACCCTTGGGCCATCCCACCAGTTTCTCCTGGGCCTAGTCACATAGGCAGGAAAGAGAAAGATAAGTGGGGGGAGAGCAGAGGGACAAAGGAAACTTTAGTCTATAAAAGGGGCAGGGTGCTCTCACTTCTTGGGGATACCAGAATACCAGCCATGGCCCCTTTTTCCCTCCCAGGAGAAGTTTGTGTTACTACCTTCACATAAAACCTGCCCTATATACTTGCCTCAGCATGCTTCTCTAATGTTCAAATTTCAACATTTGAGGAAGCAAAACTTGTCACCGATAACTGGCAGCATCAGTGCTACCATGCCTGGCTTGCTTCTTTCACTTGAATCTGTTTGTTTCTCAAATGGACTTTAAGATCCTATTCTGGTAAGCATTATTTTCATTGCCTTGCTCAATATTTTAAGCATTTGCTCTGGCACTAGCCACTGAAATGTCCTCCCCTTATATAGAGCAATGGTGGGCAAATGGCAGCTTATCCAGAAACTACATTTCTCAGTTCCCTTTGCATTGATGTGGTCATGTGACTAGGTCATAGCAATGAAACCTGACCAGAAATGTCTGCTCCTTCTGGGCCAAGGATATAAGAAGCAGGTGCATCTATATTCTTTGGCCAGTTAGTACAAGGCAAGAATCAGGCCTTATGTGGGGTTAATCATATTTGTATAATGGATTCTTTTGTATGTGTGTGCATGTGTTTTACAGGGGATTGGACGCAGGGTCTGTGCATACTAGGAAAGTGCTCTCCCATTGAGCTAGACCTCCAGCCCTTTTTATTTTGAGTCATGGTCTTGCTAAGTTGCCCAGGCCATCCTCAAACTGGCAATCCTCCTGCCTCAGCCTCTCCAGTAGCTGGGATTATAGGCATGCACCTTCATGACTGAAAAAGCTTCCAGATCTCATCTCAGAATGTTTTAAAATACATAGTGTAATAGAATTGAAGGATATGGAAAACGATATCCCCCAGGAAAAAAAAGGGGAACAAGAAGCCCCAGAAAGAAAAGGAGGACAATGGGTCCTGGGGAGAGAAGGAAAACAATGGATTCCAAACTTTCACAATTTCCTGTTCAACTAATTCCCTGACTACCCAACCAACACATTCTGCTATGATTAAGTGTATATGATTAAGTCTCACCACACATTCTGCTATGATGATTAAGTCTCATTTAAACCCCATAAAAATCAGACCCCTATCCTAACAAGTTGCCTCTTTCCTCCTGAAAATGTGCCCTTCTGGTGCTTGATAAAGCGTGGCTGGTCTGTCGAGGTCTGTTCCCATTTCAGTTGATTTTGCTTTCAAGAATTATAAAGGCAAGAAATTATATTGAACTATGAAAACATTTAGAAAGTTAGTGATATGATAATAAATGTGTATATTAGTTCTCTATTGCTATATCACAAATTACCCACAAAGTTTAGGGGCTTAAAACAGCAATTAATGGTTTCTTGTAATAGCTTACTTGGCTGGTTCTGGCTCAGGGTCTCGATTAAGGCTATAACCAAGGTGCCAGCTAGGTATGCAATCATCTGGAGATTTAATCTGGGAACAATTCACTTTCAAGTTCACTTACATGGTGCCTGGCAGGCTTCAGTTCTTTATCACATTGACCTCTCCATGGACTTGCCTCATGACATGGCAAGCTGACTTTCCCCAGAGCAAGTTCTCAAAGAGGGGCATAGAATCCACTGAATTGTACAACTTAATCTCAGAAATGACATCTGATCACTCCTGCCACTTTCTATTCATTGGAAGGGGATTATACAAGGGTATGGATGTTAGGAAGCTGGGTTCACGGGACTATTCTCAAAGCTACCTGTGACAGAATGCTTTTATTTATTTATACACTTATATATATAAATACACAGGATCTAGAAGCAGATCTATATTATCTAGAAATTAACATCTTTTCAAAATTATAACTACCACTATAGTGTTATAATTTATAATTTATATATAGCTATATTTATATAGCTATAGTTATATAGTAGTTATATAACTATGATAAGTACTATAATTTTGAAAGAATGTCAAGTATAAAAGATTCCTCTCCTTCTACTTTTCTTTTTTTTTTTTTTTTCGGTGCTGGGGATGAGACCCAGGATCTCATACATGTTAGTCAAGTGGTCTACTACTGAGCTACATCCCCCAGCTCATTAATGATTCTTTGAGAGATCTACAAAAATAGTACAAATAGTAATCAGTTTTTTTAAAATCTATGATTTCTATTTGTTACAAGTCACAGTACTGCTAATACCTCTTATTTCTGCAGTCATAATTAAGGGATATGATAAATTTCAGTTCAAAGTTAACCAAGATGTAATTTCCCCATACCAATATAATGACAGCACTGAATTCTATTCATGGATCCTTTGGGAATTAGTGGACCCTTGAATTCATGGACCCTATGAGATGGGGGAGCCAAAAGATGGTTTCAGGGTGCTGAATCATTGCATGGAGAAAATACTTACTAACCTAATACAACTGCCTTGGACAGCCTGAAGGAGGAAAAAGCTTCAATTTTATGTGAGTCATTATGTATTTTAGAGTCTGCCACCTCTGCCTAACCTATACAAACTTTGCCAGTACTGTATGTATACATTTGCCATTTAATTATCATCTTATAACTTTTGCCTTAACTCTGTCCTTCAACACATACTATTTTTCTTTGTTGGGGCCAGTACTGAGAACTGAACCTAGAGGTGTTTTAGCACTGAGTGACATCCGCAGTCCTTCTTATTTTTAATTTTAAGACAGGGTCTTTCTAAGTTGCTTAGGCCCTCAGAGTTGCTGAGGCTGACCTCAAACCTAAGATCCACTTGCCTCAGCCTCCCAAGCTGCTGGGATTACAGATATGCACCATTACATTCAGTTCAACAAGCACTTCTGAATAAAATTTCAACTTATTTTGTGCTAAATTCTATATATGCATCTCATACCACTAGCAAGTAATGAACCGGATTGTTTTAGTCAGTTTTTTTGCTGCTGTGACTAAATGATCTGACCAGAACAATTTTAGGGGAGGAAAAGTTTTTGGGGGTTCACAGTTTCAGAGGTCTTAGTCCATATAAGGTCAGCTCCATTCCTTGGGGCTTGAGGTGGGAGGCTCAACATCATGGCAGAAGAGTGTGGCAGAGGGAATCAGCTCACATGATAATCAGAAAGCAGAGACAGACTTCACTCTTCAGATACAAAGTATATACCCCATAGCCTCGCCCCCAATGATCCACTTCCTCCAGCAACATCCCACCTGCCTTCAGTTGCAACTCAGTTAATCCCATCAGGGATTAATTCACTGATTAGGTTAAGGATATAACCCAATCATTTCTCATCCAAACATTCTTGCATTGTCTCACACGTGAGTTTTGGGGGGACACCACATCTAAACTATAACAAGGACTTAATATGTAACAAAGACATATGGACAATAAGTTATATTTTTCTAGTAACTTTTACTTTTTTTTCCTTTCAATTTTCAGTTTTATGCATCACATGGTTGCCAGCTGGATTCCCATGAATAAATGACAAAATATCATAATGATAAATATTTGTATAGTTTCTGCTCCTGAACAATTTTTAACCATGTGAATGGATTTGTTTTCAAACAGCAACTCATCATGGGGGAAACAGATCACCTCACATTCTATTGACAGAAATCTCTACTTGAATGTGTAATGGGAATGAATGTGGTTAGGTAAAGCTACTAGATGGGGTTATATTGGCAGAAATTGAACTAGTTATAGTACAAAGTTAAACTTTTTTTTGCCCCAGGAAGATAAAAAATAATAATGACACAAACACCAGAAAAACAAAATCAGGTCTGTTTTTCAATTCTTTCTAAAATGTAATTTAAGAAATGAATGATACTTTTAATCAGCCAGATCTCAATATGACAAACTGAATTTTGAAAAATCACTGTCTTACAAAAGGTTAAATCATTTTCAACCTATCTATGATGATTGGTTGGAATTCAGTGTAGAGGTTCCTTTTAATTGGAAGCAAACATTTTCACCTGGATGCTTCTCTTACTGAGTCAAATACTCCTCTTCACTTCACAACAGATTATTTGTGCAACCAAAAAAGGGGACTAAGGGTACACTAGGAAAAAATACAAAAACAAAACTAAGAAACAAATCCCCCACAAAACCAAAGCCAAATGATTCTCTCCGGATGCAAATATTCCCCTACCAGCAATTTAGAATTAGGCTTATCAAGAATGGGGTTTAGTAATAGATATTTTATTCTTATTAAATAAAATTTTACACTTGATTTATAAGAACCATATAAAAAGATCTCTCCTTAGTTTTTAGCTCTTCATTATCTTACATAATTCAAATAAAATGGTCTACATTTTTAAAACTTATGGTTTTATAAAAGCAATGCTTATTGTAGACATCTTAGAAAATGCAAAAGGAACAAAACTGTTTAAAAATCACCAATAATATGACAAATACTGACAAAATTATCATTGAGGTTTATTATTATTATTATTATTATTATTATTAGTGTATGGTACTGGGGATTCAACCCAGTTGTGCTCTACCGTTAAGTTACATCCCAAGACCTTCTTTAATTTTTTTATTTTGAGACAGGGTCTAACTTGCACCTAGGATAGTTTTTAACTCTTTATGTATATACACTGTATGTATCCTATAAAAATAATCCTATATATGCAGGGCACCATGAGACAATTTGTAATCCCAGTGACTCCAGAGGCTGAGGCAGGATGATCACAAGTTCAAGGCCAGAGTTGGTTTTTGTTACTTTCTTTTTTTTTTTTATAAGAAACTCTGTTATTATTGTATTTTATATCTTCATAATTTTAGCTGGATTTAAACCTGTATTATTTTTGCTCTGAAGTTTATTGAGTGTTTCCTGAAAAGCTGGTCCCTGTGCAGCCACTAAATATCTCCCTTTTCATAGCATTGCTCCAGTGAATTGGATGTTGGATGTTGAGGAGGACAAGAGGTAAAACAAATGTGATGAAAGCTCCTATCAACTGACCTGGCCTTCAAAGAAATCGATATGTAAGCAAGTGATCTTCCGCTACAAGGGACAGATGGAGGCCTTTGAGCTCAGCCGTCATTCTCCTAAACTGTTGGAACATAGGTATGATCCTTGCTGTAGGATTATAAAAGGGTAGGGCAGCCTAGCCATTTGAAGGCATCCATTTTGACTGCTTTACCAAATAGCAACATTCAGAAGGAAGGAGTGTTATGGTTTAGATATGAGGTCTCAAGCTCATGTGTGAGACAATGCCAGAAAGTTTAGAGATGAAATGATTGGGTTAGGAAAACCTAAACCTAAATCCACTGATAGGGATTAACTGGGTGATAACTATAGGCAGGTAAGGTGTGGCTGGAAAAACACAATTTTGTCCCTGGTTGAGTGGAGTTTTCTCTATTTCCTGGTGGCCATATCTTGAGGTGCTTTCTTCCATCATGTTCTTCTGCCATAGTGTTCTGCCTCACCTCAGGGCCCAGAGCAATGGAGTTGGTCATCTACAGACTGAAACCTCTGAAACCATTAGTGCCAAATAAACTTTTCCTCCTCTCAAATTGTTCTTTTAAGGTCTTTTGGTCACAGCAGTGAAAAAACTGACTAAAACAAGGTGGTTACAGTCCTCTCTTCCACGGTTGCAATTTATCAACTAAAAAGTAGTAGAAAGCACAGACTGATTACACTGAATTAAATTTAACTTTGAGGTTAAAGATTTAACTTTGAGCTGGGTGTGGTGGCGCACACCTGTAATTCCAGAGGCTCCGGAGGCTGACAGGAGGATCGTGAGTTCAAAGTCAGCCTCAGCAAAAGTGAGACACGAAGCAACTCAGTGAGACCCTGTCTCTAATAAAATACAAAATAGGGCTGGGGATGTGGCTCAGTGGCTGAGTGTCCCCGAGTTCAATCCCAGGTACCCAAACCCCTTGCCCAAAATATTTAACTTAGAATTCATACCCCAGATTTACAATTAGCTGCTGTATGACTTTTTTTTAAATTTATTTTTATTGTCAACAAATGGGATACATGTTGTTTCTGTTTGTACATGGAGTAACAGCATACCATTTGTGTAATCATACATTTACATAGGGTAATGATGTTTGATTCATTCTGTTATTTTTTCCTCCCCCCAACCCTCCCACCCCTCTTTTCCCTTTATAGAGTCCCTCCTACCTCCATTCTTGCCCCCTTCCCACCCCCCCATTAAGTGTCATCATCTGCTTATCAGCATGTATGACTTTTTAATACTGCAAAAATGTCTTCTCATCAATAAAATGGAGATAATTATATTTCTTTGAGGGTTATGTGTGAATATTGAATGTGTTGTGAAATGACTAACACACTATAGACACATAGTTATCTAATAGATATCTCTTACATTTCATCTCAATTTTTACCAACCTCTTCCTCAATCCTTAATGCCCAGAATAATATCTACTTATTTATTTTATTATCAGGGAATTGACCCCCAGGTTGCTTTATCACTGAGCTACATCCTCTGTCCTTTTTATTTTGAGACAGGGTCTTGATAAGTTGCAAAGCTGGTCTCAAATTTGGCAACCCTTCTACCTCAGCCTCCTGAGTTGCTGGAATTACAGAGGTGTGCCACTGCACTCGGAAAAATAATTCTAGAGAAGGAAAGCTAGTCACTTAATTTCTTCAAATATTTTAAAGTAACTTACCCAAGTGTTTCTTGGGCTAAAAGTTTCTTTTAAAAACCAATATACTCATTTTTATTGGTCTAATGTTGTGACACATGCTTGTAATCCCAGCTACTTGGGAGACTGACGCAGGAGGATTCCAAGCTCAAGGTTAGCCTCACAATTTAGTGAGACCCTGTAGCCTCCCAAATAGCTGGGACTATAGGCACCTGCCAAGGTGCTTGGAAATATGTATCTTTTTGTTTATTGTTGTTTACTTCTTAACCATTTCCAAAGTGTAGAATAAGTTGCTAACTTTCTGGGAACTCTATGTGACTTGTGCATTTGTTTCACAAGTGTGGTTTCTTGGTTCACTTCTTTCTTTTATGTACTCTTTAATATTTACCTAAAGAATAATGAATTAGGAAGTTTCTATATTTTAACTTACATGAGGAAAAATTCTAAATCGAAGAAACATAAATTGAAGTAAACTCATGATGAGTTAGGAGAATAAAATATACTGGCCTGAAACTTTCTTATAAATTTTCATTTCACATATATCCTTTTGCAGCACACCACTGACTCAAATCTGGGAACTGCTTAGCTTTCCCTGGTGTGAGTAGTTTTGTGACATACAATGTGGTTCAGGTAAGCTCTATGGCTAGACAATATCTAGCACTGTTATTGTTGAGAAAGTATGGTAGCGCAGGGAGAAGTGGTAACATTCTATGTCTGAATTACATAAATGAAAAAGGAAATTTTAAATGCAAGAAAAATATTAATACTTAAAATATGCCAACTAGACTCACATCACATATCATTCATCTAGTAAGACCATTTAATCATCAGTTTTGGTGTGTTAGGTTTCTGTTGCTATGACAAAATATTTGAGATAATTATTTAAAAGGTATAGAGGTTAATTTTGGCTCATGGTTTCATAAGTTTCAGTTCATGGTCACTTGACCATGTTGCTTTGGACCTGTGGTGACACAGTACATGGTAGAAGCACATGGTGGAAGAGGATGCTTACCCACATGGCAGCCAGGAAGCAGAGAGAGATAGGATTGGGCTGGAGTTCCATATTCCCTTCAAGGTCATGCCCCCAATAACCTAACTTCTTTCCACTAGACCCTACCTCCTTAAAAGTCCCACCACCTTCCAACAGTACCAAGTTGAGGACAAAGTCCTTAAAATATGGGGTTCTGGGACATATTCCAAATCCAAACTGTAGCACTTGGACACTGTTAAATTTCCAAATTTGTTTATTTATGAGTAATAAGAGAATCATTCAGATAAATAACAAAATAAATATGCTAGTGTATATATATATATATATATATATATATACACACACACACACACACACACACATATGTATATATATTTAGAATAAGACATGGGAATGATTAAGTTGCATATAATAGAAACAACCCTAGAGATCAAGTTGATATATTACCTATATTATAAGCATTTATGTGGGTAAATACTACTTGGAAGAGGATGGTCTTTAAAACCATTTGTAAGTTTATTTCCCCCTGCTAGTACTGGGAATTAAACCCAGGCCCTCATGTATGCTAGGCAAGTGCTCTACCACTAAGCTACATCCCCAGTCAGATGCACTTGATAAAATCTCAGGTTCTTAAAAGCCATGTGACTTTTAGCAAGGTAGTCCCCCTTTCCATGCTTCACTCTTCTGTTAAAATTGAGAGTCAATATTAAATGTTATACGGTAAGTTCTGCAATAATGGAACATTTTTTTTCATAAAAATCACTACATTGTGCAAAATCACACAATAAAACCATAGGGCTTATGGGGAAAAAGGGGCTGAAGATGATACTAAAAATTTTCATCAGCTACAAAAAAAGGGCTAGGGAACACTTGCCTATATGTAAAGTACTGGGTTCAATCCCCAGATGGGCAAAAAATCCAAAATGGTATCAGAGTTTTACATATGTTAATGGTTAATAAGCACATAAATAGTAAATTTAATATTCTAATTATTTACTTATTTATTTTGGTACTGGGGATTGAACCCAGGGGTGCTTTACCACTAAGCTACATTCCCAGTCCTTTTTAAAATTTTGAGACAGGGTCTCAGGTCTCACTAAGTTGCTAAGGCTGTCCTCAAACTTGCAATCCTCATGCCTCAGTCTCTCCAGTCACTGGAATTACAGGTGTGTACTACCACATCTGGGTCATATTTGTATGACCCACTCCTGCTTATCTCTTTACCTTCATCTTGAACCACATTCCTCCTTAATATATCCACTCCTACTCTTTCCATTCCAGAAACATGGGTCTTTTCTGCTCCAGGGATTTTGCACTGGTCAGTCTCTCTAGAGTGCTCTTCCATTTCCTCTACATATTTTAGGTCTTTCCCCTAACTCTCATATCCTCACAAGGACTGTCCATGAAGAAGCATCCTCCCTACACTAAGTCTTCCTCTTTTATTCTCTATTATTTCCTTATTAATATCAGACTTTGGAGTACTGTGTCTACTTATATGTGTTCACTCTTTCTCCTTGAGAGAAATGTTAGGGTTTGGGCTTTATTACTGCTCCACCTGGCTCAGCACCCTTACATGGCACATACTTCATGCATATTTATTGAATGAATAAGAAGTAAAATTCTACTCATTATTTAACATCTAGTTAGTTCTTCCCTCTTTCAACATTGACACTTGCATTTCTGTAGATGACTTTTTTCTTTGTCATGGGAGTTATCCCCCATTTCAGGTAGATTTTGAGTTACAACAGAGAAGCAGGATGTCTTGTTCTGCTTTGTATCATCTAAAATATTATAGGTTTCAATAAGTCACTGGTTCTCAAACTTCGATGTATATGCCTACCTCTACCTCAGTGTGTTCTGAAACTCAGTGATATACTTTTAAAATAAGCAATAAGAAATTAGGTTATTCTCAGGAGGTGGATCATGCACCACAATAGGCAAAAATTACTTCCAGAAACTTTAAAAGAATTACATGCTCCATTTGTTGTGATTATCTGTTTCAGAAAGATGGACATTAATCTTGGTAGACCTTGGGGACATGGCTAACAGTCATATTTGTTTTTTCTTCGTGCAGTGGATTGAACACAGGGCCGCACACATGCTAAAGCATGAGCTCTACCACTGAGTTAAACTCCCAGGCTCAATAGTCACATTTTGACGTTTTAATTATATTTTTTCAAAATGGAGTTATTAATTAAGGAACAACACTGTAATTCATGAATAGATGATTCTGTTAATTTTAAATCTGAAAAAAATAAAAACTCTATATTCAAGGCTAAGGGTATATAGCTCAGTGGAAGATTGCATGCTTAGCATGTGCAAGGCTCTAGGTTCAATGCCTAGCACCCTAGGATAAAAAATGTCAAAACCTAAAACCTGTACATTCTTAGCAGGTAAAAGGGAATTAAAAAGTGGTGAGACAGGAGTCCTAGTCAACTGTGTTCATCCACAGAAAATGAAATAGATTTGGCCATTTATTTCATTGGCACAGAGCTGGAAAAATGAAAACTGTCTTCATAAATACTGAAAACTGTGACATGGGTTCATGGTTCCTGTTTGTAAGCAATAGAAAACAATTCTAACTCACCCAGAAAATAAACTTACTGGAAGGATATCAGTTAGCACAAGAATCAATGCATATTTTACCACAATTATGATTTTAAAAGGGTGGGGAGCTGGGAATGTAGCTTGGTGGTAGAATATGTGCTTAGTATGTGCAAGGTCCCGAGTTTGATTTCTGATATTAACAAACCAAACCAAAAGCCCCGAAAGATATTAAGGCAAAGCCTAGGGAAGATAAGAAAAAATGAAGGCCAGGCAGCAAGAACTACAGCCCAAGTCCCTTCCTAGCAACTCTAGTTAGGGAATCTCCATTGGTCCCATTTCCTCTGTTGCCTGCTTCTCAATCATTGGGTTTCCAATGCCACTATTCAAAGGGAGTGTGAAGAATAAGATCCCAAATACCCCTTCTTCAACCTCAGCTTCTCCCAAGGGGAAAACAATTCAGATGTTATTCAGCCTTAAAAGACAAACCCAAATGAAGTAGGCTGAGGGAGTTAGCCTTAGTGGTCTGGACCTCCAGTTACGTTCTCATTCCTATATTCTTGTCCTTGTGCTTTTCAGATGCCCAATATTCTCTTCTTCTCTTTGAATTATCTTAAAACAAAACCAAAACCAAATAAAAAATAACCATGTTAACAAAATGTTTTACAAACATTCACATAATTGTCTGTGACTGCATAAAATATTATCTCAGCATATTTTCTGTATTTATCTTATTAGTAAGATTGGTAATTTTACAATTCATGTTTCTTCCTGGGATAATTTTCTATTTTTATACCATGTCCAAATGCCAATTTTTTTAATAGGCTCTTAATTATTTCCCCCTGTTCTTTTCATCCAGTTTGTATTTTAAAAGAAAGCAAACGTTTCATTACAAAGAATGGTACTGTATTGGTAGAGTTTGGGGTGTTGAAAATAAAATCACATAATGGAGTGAATGTACATAAAACATCATTTGAATTTAAGAATTTTCAAATTTGGAGCTTTGTAAAGTAAGTATCACATATTAAGTGGATCTAGTTCAAGAAAAGTCTGAAAGGTTTTCCTATTTATTGAAGGATTTGTTCCATTGTGGCTTCTCCTTTCTTAGTACTTATATTTAAAATCTAAATTAGGGGTGGGGTATAGCTCAGTAGTAGATGCTTTTCTATGTACCAGTACCTGGGTTTAATTCCAAATAACACATACATAATCAAAATCAGTTACATTGTCTCATATAGAAAGATGACCTCATTTTTAACGAATTTAAAATAGAATTGCAAAGGAGGCTTAAGGATAATATCCTAGCCTGCAAAGCATTCTAGTCAAACTTTGGTGTGATTTGAATAAACGGATTAATAATAGGCTGTAGGGTCCTCCTCCTGCTTTACATATGCAGAATAGCAGAGTTTTACAGAGTCATCAACAGTTGTTATTTTTAATTTAGTTGACCCACTCAAACAAATATTTACTGAGCAACTCCTTAGCTAAACACTTTGGATTTATAAGTGTACAATATACCAACGATTCCAGTTTTCACTTCCTGAGGGTGGTAGCGACATGTGGGATGTTTGTACAATTAAATACAAAAAACAAACCCTAGATTTCATTTCATAAATATAAGGTACTTTCGGGAAGCTGAGGCAGGATGACTGCCAAGTTCAAAGCCAGCCTCAGCAACTCAGCGAGACCCCATCACAAAAAAAAAAAAAAGTAAGAAAGGGCCAGGGATGTGGCTCAGAGGTTGAGCCGTTAAGGGTTCGATCCCTAGTAACAACAAAAAAGGGTACTTCTAGTTGCGTTGGTAAACTGGATTGTAAGGAATGTCCTCTGTACACTATTAAATTCATAACCAGGTCCAATACTGGATTTAACTGAAGTAAGAGTGAATGCTAAGGGGCTGGGGAAATAGCTCAGGTGGTAGAATGCTTGCCTTGCAAGCGCTAAGGACCGGAGTTCTATCCCCAGTACCGCAAAAAAAAAAAAAAAAAAAAAGAATGCTAATTATAACCTTGAAATTCTTCAAGGTAGTTAACCTCGAAAAACATCAAAGCAGTAACGGTTTAAGTCTCTAAGGAAGAAAATGCAGCTAAGAAGACTATTAATAGAAAATGTGCTAATGCTTTTTTTTTTTGAAATTTGATTCAAATCTAATGTGGCTTGCCTATTCATAATGTGATTCATGCTTCTGGCAGCTCATGTTATGTTCCTTGGCCAACACAAATGGTAGTATAGGCCGAAAGCTGCTTCGTGCTGTTTTTTTTTTTTTTTTTTTTTTTTTTATGCCTATGCCAATCTCCGAAAGCTTAAGGGGTAATGTCTTAACGTCACAAGGGACGCAGCAGGCTATGACGCAAACCTTCCAGTCTTACCATACTCCCACTACGGCGGAGCCAATGGCGAGTATATCAGATGCCACTTAAAATGGGATTTAGGCCGTGGCCATTTTCAACTTAAAAGTGCTTCCGGCACATTTAATAGCAAAGCCAGAGTCATTCCAGTTATGCATCCAAGAAAAAACGCCTCGCTCCTGGCGGAGGGAGACGCGGGTCTGGGACCACAGCTTCCTCTTGCCTTCCGGTCTTTTCCTCAGACTTTTCGTTTTTGGCCTGGTCTAGGCCCACCCCACAGAGAGCATGGACCAGACGAACCAACTACAACAAAGAGCAGGGGCGATAGATAGTGTGATGTCTAGCTGATCCCCTAAACACAAGGCCAGTCGCCCGCCAGTTCCATCGTAAAGTCAAGCGACTTCAAGGCCTAGGAAACACCCGCCTCCTCTCCAGCCCCACCCGTTAGTCTACTGCCACCCAGGCGGAGAATGCCGCCGCGAGCCGGAGGGCGGAGTCGCCACATCTTCGCGCGAGACCATACACGCGACTTCCCAGAAAGCCTCAGGCAACATCTTAATAGCGGCCTGGGAGCCGGTCTAGAGCGGAAGGGTGGGCGGGGCCTGCCTAGATACTTAGCGGCACCCGAGGCCACGCCCCAAATCGGAAGTGACGGAGACGAGCTAGCGCGTCGAAGCTACCTCTATGGTTTTCCTCTCGTTCTCGAGTCGGGAAATGGCCGCTGTGTAGTTACAACGGAGATAAATCCCGGGAGCCGTGCTTCGGCGTATTAGGTAAGTCTTGAGATGCATTCAGATTACTCAGAGGCCCGTGAATACCGAGGACGGGTGAATACTGTTGACTCTTTTGTGGGTGGTGACGGGTTGGCGACGGCAAGAGAACGCCGGAGCCGTTGCGCCGTTATTTGTGCGTTTTCCTCCGAGCTTTTCTCAGGTTTTTGAGGGACCACGAGCTTTGGAAAAGGTGTGGGGGTGGGGTGGGCCGAGCGAACGGCGCGCTCGCGTGGCTGCGAACCTGGCTCGAGATCCAGAGACCGCGCGGCCTTTTCGTGCGCGTGCGCACACCTCCTTCAACCCTTCCCCCATTTCTTCTGGTCGGACCCCTGCGCGCGCCCGAGCGGACAATCTGCGCACGCGCGCTTCCTCGTTTCTAGCTTCCCCGCCTATGGCGCGTGCAGCCGCGTGAGGTGCTGCTTGTGTTCGCCTCTCATTGGCTGGGAGCGCTACCTTTCTTCCCGGCCTTTTGGCTTTCACAAAATAAGCGTGACCTGCAGCAAAGTGCCCTGGGTGAGCCGGCCCTTTTCAGCGTCGTCTTTAAACTCCTTTACCCACCGTAGGCTATCAGTCGGTTTAGGCCTCCTTTTTGTTTTTCTACGTAGATTTAGGCTCCTGTTCCGCTCTTTCTAACCGACCCCGGCCTCTGCCTCTGGTCCTGGGTGTTGCTGGGAAGTTTTTTCGGTGTTAATCTTCTCGGTCTCTCTGGCAACCCACTCTGTTTTGAGGAGGACGCGCACTCTTGGCTCCAGTAAACGGTGCCCAGTTACTGTTCCCTAGCTCGGGCATCGAATCTCAGCCGACGGGTCCGAGTGACTCCACCGTTCCCTAGCCGAAGGAACCTTTCTCCAGAAGTGCGAGCAAACCCATACTTTTCGGCCGTGATTCAGTCGGTTCCGTCCTGTCGGAGAAGTTGCAGCCAGGATTGGTGTAGAACTGGTAGTGTAAACGGGTGGGAGTGATGAGTTCAGTTTATGGGCTTTGCCCTCTTTTTAAACTCATGAGTTGATTCGATTCACTTTTAAGATGCTTCTCGTCGGGATCAGTCAGCAGTACTGGGATTTTCTTTTCTCTCTCCCTCTTTTGCGGGGGGGGCGGGTTGTTTGTGGGTTGGGTGTGTTTTAGAATTGAAGTTAATACTAAAGTTGCAAGTATATGTGGCCAAAACTGGGGTAAAACGGTTGGCTACTTCAGACTTGTATCCTATTGCCACACAGTTAATTATTATTATTTTTTTAATTAAGAACAAAACCAAAACCAAATGTCTTATTCCATTATGACTCTAAATGGGGTGGACAGGCTACTGTTTAGCCTATAAAGAACCTTAAGTAGGAAACTGCAAAAAGTTGGTTTACATTTTCATCTGATCCTAACAAATACTGGTTAAATAATTTGATGGGAAGTCATGTGTCTAAAGTAGCTCATGATAATCTAAAGCCTATCTAATGATAATCTGTAGCATCTTTTAAGGATTTTACACTTCCACCATTACATTGTGAACACTGGAGTCCCTCTTAATCAGATAATAAATGGTGTCTGAGGAGACTAGCTAGAGCTGATTCTTGACTTCCAAGAACAGTAGTATTACAGGACTTGATAACAGACTTGTAAGAAATACTTTATACTGGTAGGCTCAGGTATACTTGAATTAATTAATCTGCATTATGGGGATTGAACCCAGGGAGGCTTTATCACTGAACTACATCCCAAGTCCTTTGTTTTTTATTGTGAGACCAGGTCTTGCTAAGTTGCCCAGATTGGCCTCAAACTTGTGATCCTCCCTGCCTCAGCCACCCAAATTGTTGGAATTACAGGCAAGTGCCATCATGCCTGGCTGCTTGAATTATTAAACAATTTATGTGGGCAGCAGGCTGTACTAGATTAACTGTAATGTGAGAACTTGCAGAAATGGAGAAAGGTTTTTTTTTTTTTTTTTCCAGTTCTTCATGGATATTTGAATTGGGTGTTCCCAGAAAATATTTTGAAATCATTTGTGGGATACTACTGAATTCTGCTGTGTGTAATTTTCAGTGATTTGTTATTTAACAAATAAGTAGATCTCTGGATAGTGTGAGTGTTAATGTTCTAATTGAAGAATATGAGTTTGTTCTTTATTCATATCCAGCTTCTTAAACAGTGATTATTTTTATTTCAGAGTCTTAAGCATTTAATAATTTGTTCCCAAAGCTAAAAAACAAGCAGTGCACTGACATGAAGGTAATAGCAACATTGGCCTACATTTATGTAATATTTTGAAGTTTTCAAACACTTAAATTTTCCTTGATCCAGTATTTCTCCATTTTCTAGAATGAAGCCCAAAAGTTAGAAAACTAAAGGCCATATAGGCCAGGAAGTGGCACAACCTGGTTTACAATGTGGGTATTCTGATCCACAGTTCCCATGCTCTTCTTTTTTTTTTTTTTTTTTGCGGTGCTGGGGATTGAACCCTGGGTCTTGTGCTTTCGAGGCAAGCCCTTTACCAACTGAGCTATCTCCCCAGCACCCCCATGCTCTTTCTTTTAACAAGGTGCAACAAGCTGGACTAAATTTAAAAATCTGTGACTAAGTCTTTTTTCATCTTCATATATATATATATATATATATATATATACATATATAACAAATTTTTATGTATACACATATACATATATTGGTACTGGGGATTGAACTTGATTGCTTTACCTCTGAACTACATCACTAGCCCTTTTAGTTTTTATTTTTGAGATAGTCTTGCTAAGTTGCTAGAATCTCTCTTAAGTTGCTGAGGCCATCCTTGAACTTTGGAGGAAAAAAGAGTAAGATGATGTCAGACAATGGTGCACAGCTGTAATCCCCAGTGACTCAGGAGGTTGAGGCAGGACTATCACAAGTTCAAGGCCAGCCTCAGCAACTTAGCTTATGTGGCAGCCATCTTAAAATGTAATAATTCTGATGATGTGACAGTTGATTAACCCTTCTAGGAATTTCCCTACTGGAGTTAAGAGTAAAATCCAGGCCTAATAGATGTTATATGATCTGGTCCATTCCTACTTCTACCTTATCTTGTACCCTCTGCTCCTTGATCACAGTACCTCAACATTTGTACTGGTCTTTTTGTCTAGAATGGTGAAGTGTTCGTCTTCTGCCTAGAATGTTCTTCCTTCCCTTGATGTTTGCAGTATTTGTCTTTCACTTAAATGTTGCCTCCTTAAAGAGGGCCCCAGGATTCAACTAAATGTTTTCCTTCTAACATGTCACCTTGTGGACCCCTCCCCCACTATTCCTTTCATTATTTGTTTTCCTGTTTGTCTTTCTCTCACTGGATGCTCTAGGAAAGTAGAAAATGTAAGTTTCTTAAAATTCTTATGTAATAGGCACTTAGTACAATGTATTCTGAAAACTTAGAATAACTTAGAATTCTTTTCATTTGAAAGATGGTATTAATACTTAGTTCACAAAATTATTAGGATTAGATGAGATTTTATTTAAAGTTACTTGACAGATTTTGGCATGTGGTTGGTATTTAGATATTTAGTTTAACTATGATTTGTTGCTGATATCTTGTTCCTCTGTATGTGTTTTTTTGTAGCACAGGAGACCTCTTACATAATCATGTCTCAATACCTAACAGTGCTTTGTACACAGACTGTCACCTAAAATTTTTAGTTGAGGACTGGGGATGTAGTTAAATACTTTTCCTAGCCTGTACAGTGCCCTAGGTTCCATCCCCAGCACCATCACCACCAAAAAACAAAAAACCTATTTGAGCTGATAAGTCTTTGATGCTGACTACTGTGTATTCCATATTTCATATCATTTATATCATTTGAGTTCTTGGTGTGGATACTTGAATATATTTATGAATTGTGAACAAGAGTATATTGCCACTGGTCCAACAGCCTATAGTCCCTCCTCTCTCTGTTTTCTATTTCTAGTATATTTTTTCTTGGAACATCAAAAACATTACAACTCAGAATAAAGAGATCTGGCAATTGATTCTTCTGGATATATAAGTTAAAATTGGCCTTTTGGAATTGTTTAAGGGAATTGTTAGTTAACAAGATCCTTGTACCACTTGCAGCAGTGAAATCAGTAATACTGACTTCAAGTCAGAAGAAAGTTTTTTTTAGCAGTACATTAATTTAGAAGATTAGCTGTTTTCTCTGCCCACTTGGGGGTTTTGAATTTTTAAACATTAAACTTAAATGAACTTTAGAAATTCTTTTATTTCATTTCTCTACTCAAGCTTGCTTGGCTTTTTGGTTTTGCTACTTTTTTATTTCAGTATGTTAGTGCCGTAGTTACTGTGTTCCTACTCAGTCCTAGCTTGAACCACAGATCTCATATCTCCCCAGTAGTAGGGCCATGGCTATATAAGGCATACCTTTTTTTTTTTTTTTTTTTTGAGGCGGGGAGTACTGGGAGTTGAATTCAGAGGCACTTGACCCTTGAGCCACATCCCCAGCCCTTTTTTATATTTATTTAGAGACAGTGTCTCACTGAATTGCTTAGCACCTCGCTTTTTGCTGAGGGTGGCTTTGAACCTGCAGTCCTCCTGCCTTAGCCTCTTGGGCTGCTGGGATTTGTAGGCGTGTGCCAACCACCCCAGGCATACCATTCTTTCTAGTTTAATCTTATTTCTCTTTGTATTTCAAATATTATTGCATTTAAAAATTTGTTACTTGATAAGATTCATGGATCTTCATTTCAATATATATATATTTTCTCCCTTAAGCTTGTTTATTAATTCAAGTCCTGGCATTTATCAATCTTGCCCCCGCCCCCCCCAGTACCAGGGATTAAATCCCCAGGTGCCCTATTGCTAAGCTATATCCCCAGCCCTGATTTTTTTGGTACTGGGGATTGAACCCCAGAGTGCTTTCTATATCTTTAGACCTTTTAACTTTTTTATTTTGAAACAGGGTTTTGCTAAGTGGCCTAGGCTGGCTTTGCACTTGTACTCAGCCTCCCACGGAGCTGAAATTACAGGCATGTGCCACCATGCCCTGCTCTTGTTCTGGTCTGAATTTTTGCTCCCATAGTGTTTTGGACTATCCATTGCACATAATTGATAATCACTGAATGTTATTCAGAAAACCAACCTTTCCAGTATTGATAGCTGCTTAACATTTTGAACCAAATTTAAATTGATTTACATGGTAATGGTTAATTTAGGATGATTATGGACTTCCAGTTCATACTTGTTTCATTGCAGACTATTACTTGAATGTACATATATGAAAGTGCTTTTAGGCATACAGTTTAGAGTTCATTGTGATAAAAATCAGTTTTAGATAAAAATGAAAGGAAATGGTAAGAGAAAATAGCAGAGCATTAAACTCATTTTAGATGGTGTACACATTATGAATATTAACTACAGATTATCTGATGTTTTCATATGCCAAGATGACATTGTTAATTACTTTGAAATTTTATGATAGGTAGACAGCATATCTTTTTTAAGCCAAATTACTAAAATTAGAATTCAGGTATTTTAAAAGTTAAGTTGCTGTCAGTTATATGATAAACTGCTGCATTGTGATTTTCAAAAATGTTGTTGTACATTTTTGTGGTTTAAAATTTAGTGTTTCCTAAGTTAGTTTCCCCTTCCTTAAAATCACAAGTGCCTTTATTAGTATATTGCAGTACCCAGTGTATGTATTATTAATAGTGACTATTATTCAGTTTACCATAACTCATGTATTTTTTTTTTTTTATATTTGCTAGGAATTTGAATTTAGAGTTTAATTTCTCAGAACCTTCTCTTCAGGAAGAACTGTACAATATCTCAAAGACTATACTGACTTCTTGCTTAAAACCCAAGGTAAGTAGCGTTCATTTTTCTGTTTCCAGTTTACACTTATTTCATAAAATGTGACTGCTGAACTGGTAATTGAGATGGAATGATTAAAAGCTATGTAGTATGGAGCGCTTTTTTTCCCCCCTTTTTGGTGGCTTGTATGAAGTCAGATTTTAAGATAGTTTTAGAAAAATGATTCTTTGTTGTTGTTGTTGTCGTCGTTGTGTTTTTTGTTTTTTGTTTTTGATCCTGGGGATTGAACCCAGGGGCACTCTACCACTTTACCACTGAGCTACATTCCCCAGCCCTTTTTGTTTTTTAATTTTGAGATAGGGTTTTGTTAAGTTGCTTTAGGGCCTCTTGTGAGTTGTTGAGTCTGGCCTCAAACTTTTAATCCTCCTGTCATCTTGAGTCGCTGGGATTACGGGAGTATAACACTATGCCCGGCTGATTCTTTTCATCTCTCCTGCTTCTAGGTTGTGTATTTGCTTCTTCCACTTCTATAAAAACTTCTACTAATAAAGATTCAGAACATACAAAGCAATTTAAAAACAAAGCAAGACAAAAAGACCCTGCTGTTTTAACCCATCTTCCCTAATGCAAACAAGAGGAGTTCCATAACTTAACTTTTTCCCCCTCTACTTTGGTGTTAAGGTAATTAAAATTAATTCCTTATTATGTACCAAACATTGTACTACATGAGCTACATGTATCAATTCATTTAGTCCTTTATGAAGTAGGAACTGTACTTTTCTTCATTTTTATGATTAATTGCAGTTCAGATCAAGAAATTTGCCTAAGGTCACACCACTAAGGAGGTATCTTAGCCTGGCTTTGAATCCAGATAGTCTGGGAAGTTTTGATCTTCTTTAGCCAGGTATATTTTTATATGAAGGCATGAAAGAATTATGTCAATCCAAATTTCTGGGGCTCGGAGTTTTAAGTTAGTGGTCAAGTGCTTGCCTAGTGTGTGCAAGGCCCTGGTTTGATCCCCAGTACACCAATACACACACACACACAACAACAACAACTAAAAAAACTCCAAAATAACCAAAATTTTTTGGACTGATAAATTTATAGGTGTGCTTTTTTTTTATTTTTTTTAAATCACTTATTTGAAGCTTTAAATGTGTCTGTTTAAAAACAAAGCAAAACCCACATGTTTAAAAATAAACTTGCTGCTTAAAAAGACAAACAAAGATCCCTCTAGGTTCTGGGGAGTACATTCATTTAACAGTTATTTCTAAAATACCTATTGTGCTTATATTGCTGTAAGCTGTGTTAGAGCACAGAATGTATCAATGAACAAAGAAGAAAAGGTGATGTCCTTGCCTTAACCAAATTTTTGGTCCATAAGAAATAATCCATGGTTAATAGTGCCTTGTGTAATACTGTGCTTTTAGAAGTACCTGATGGGAGTGGTTTGCAGTCTTCCCCCCACCCATGTTTCTATGCTGGGGTTTGAACCCAGGGCCTCATACATACTAGGCAAACAACTCCTAAGTGAGCTATACCCCTAGCCTGGCCTGAAGCCTTGAAGAGTTTATTCTCCTAACCTAGTCTTTTTAATTTTGTTTGTATAAAACATTTTTTATTTGCACACCAACCCAGGTGTTCTGGATTGGAAAAGTCTACACAATTCCTGAACTGTTTGCTGGAAAGTACCATTAGCAAAACAAAATACCTCAAGAGCTAAACATCAGAGTTTGTAGATATGCATAGCACAGAACCTTTGTGTCTAAGTAAATCAAAAGTGTTTGTTTACTTAATGATTAATACAGTAAACATGGATTTTTATCTAGCTGTTGGGATCTTCAAAATCATTTACAGCTCTGGCTTTTTAAAAATAGTTTTTCTGATTATCTTAGTGGAAGAAAAATCAAGTTCTTGAAATACATTTCATTACACTGAATGTTAATTACATATGTAATTTATAAAGTTTGAGAAAGGCAGTATTTTGAAAGCCAATAAAGTGTCACAATTCCTGATAATTTAGAGTTCTTATTTTAGAGTTTATAAATGTGATTGTCACCAGTTTCATTGTATTGTCAAAATAAAATACAGTTTGCCAAACCAAATTTGTCTTTGTTCTGCTGGATATCGGATTTCCCTGTGTGAATGCTAAATTTCCTTTATAAGAGTTGTAGAATTCTTATTCTACCTTTTTGAACACTGAAACCTGCATTTTAACTTGTGTCTTATGTGTGTCTTGCTTACTTGGGATTGAGAAGAAGAGAGTAGAAGAAAAAGGTGATAGTTTGTCTATTAGAGGATAGTTCTGTTGTATTTGAAATACTTACCTAAAATCTTGAATTTTTCATTTATGTTCTTTGAAGAGAAAGTATGTAGACAGAATCTTTACTTTTTCTGCAATTCAACTAATTTTAATATCTCCAAATACTATTTTATAGTACTGAGCAAAAAGACTAGGTAGGTAAAATGGTTCATTCAAAAATACTAGGTTCTAGGAGATATGATT
The DNA here is from genome assembly GCF_902686445.1 of Sciurus carolinensis. NCBI lineage: Eukaryota > Metazoa > Chordata > Mammalia > Rodentia > Sciuridae > Sciurus > Sciurus carolinensis. The sequence goes on from NC_062219.1 coordinate 29,162,299, forward strand.
TAAATATATGAGAATTGCTATTAGAAGTTTAAGTTGATTTTTATGGAAACAATGACTTATTTTGATAATAAGTCAGTAGAGATTTGGAAGTAGTTCCACAGTTGTCCCTTGAACACAGGTTTGAACTTCATGGGTCTACTTTACATGAATGGTTTTGGGAAATTCATGACAATTTGAAAAAATTTACAGACGAACCATGTAGCCTAGGACTAATGGAAAAATTTCTAAAAAGGTATGTCATGAATGGATAAAATATATTTAGATAATAGTTTTTTATTGTTTACTAACATAAAATGCACATCTATTAGAAAAAGTTAAAATTTATAAACACTCATAGGCAGTATGTGACTTCGTTTGCTATTGAGAGATGTAAACAAATGTAAAGATGCAATACTTAAATCATAACTGCATAAAATCAACTGCTGTAATTTCATAACCACCGTTTGCTATTTTTGTGAAAAGTGTTGTGAATATCCACTTAAAATGCTGGTCATGATGCTAATAACCATCTCTGTGAGCAGTTTATTTCTCTAGAAAATTTTGTATTGTGTACCGTATATAATCAGTATGGCATACAAAACATATGTCAGTTGAGTTTTGTAACTTGTAAGACTTCTATTCAATGGCAGTTTATTATTAAGTTTTCGGGGAATCAGAGGTTATATGTAGATTGACTGTGTGGGGGTCACTGTGCTTAACCTCCTAGTGGTTGTAAGGGTCAGCTGTATATGGCAAAAATAAATCTAGAAGTTTAAGACTGTATATAGTCTTAGGACTCACTGAAAAGTTGAAAATGAGACATTTGGTATGTACATGCAATGATTGTTTTATGAAGAGTAGATTATATGAATCAGTTCTGTTAATTCTATACCCAGGGAATTCTAATTTTAGCATTTGATACCATATAATGTTTTAAAAAATTAAAGAATAGTGTGCAAGTTTTCTTTTTCTTGTAGTTGTAAATTTCTCTTGTCAGTAATCTTAATTTCTGTATCTTGTCCTTTTTCATCTTACCAGAAAGCTAGAGTACCCTAGGCCTTGTCATGTAAGTCCGTTTTTATTCTGTCATCATGACTACTGAGAACAAGCAGAGTCATGGATGACTTCAGCTTTTCAGAGACTTTATGACCTTTGTTTCTATTAGGAACTTATCTATTATTACCACTCAAGGCTGTATTGTATACATGGTGTGGTCAGTTTAAGCCCATTTCAAGGATGTGAAGTACCATGGCAAAGTCTAGATAGTTTTTTTTTTTTTCCCCCCAATACTGTGCCATTTGCATTTTCTTTGTTTTAGGTTCCTTATCTGTAATGGTTGGTTATATCTTTTTATTTTTTACAGGAGAGGTAGGTATTTGTTGTGGCATGGAATAACATCTAACATGTTGCTGCAGTCTGATATTGCTCTTTTTAGTTTCTGTAGCTGTTGCCTTTTTGATTTGAGACAAGTGGGGCAGTACATAGAAAATTTCCCTTGTTTCTTCAATATACAGTACTTGCCATGCAGGTGAAAACAAGGTTTTATTTAGGAATATTGACCTTTTGAAAAGAGCAAGGACCTGTAAAATTCATTTTGTATCTGAAAGTAAGTAAATGATGTATGAAAATTTAATCAAATTGTGATTTTTAACCTTTTTTACCCTTTCATTTGACTAGGAGAAAAGAAATGGGTCGTTCCAATTCTAGATCACATTCTTCAAGATCAAAGTCTAGATCACAGTCTAGTTCTCGATCAAGATCAAGATCACACTCTAGAAAGAAGAGATACAGGTGAATTAATGTTTTAGTTGCTTGAATAATGATAATCATTAAGAGCTAATATTTATTGAGTGCCATATATATTTAATTTTCTAAGAATCCTGTGGAATGGATCTATTGTTAATGCCCTTTTAGAGTTGGACAATAGAAACTTGCAAATTAGTAAATGTCAGAGCTTAGATTTGAATCTACCAATTGAACTCCAGATCTGATTCTTGTATTGTTCTAATGTATAATGGATTTCATTGTATTTTTCCATTATGCTAAGAGATAAGTTGGATAATGTAAGAATTACTTGGTAGTATACAATCTGCATAGTTTTTTAAAATTTTCTTTAGTTGGCAATGGACCTTTACTTATTTATATGCAGTGCTGAGAATTGAGCCCTCACATGTGCTAGGCACAACCCCCAGCCCCTGCATAGTTTTTATTTCTGACTCTGATCTTTGATTTTTTTGGGGGAGAGGGTGGTGGTATTGGGGATTGAACCCAGCTCAGTACACTACCACTGAGCTATGTCTCCTGACCCTTTTTATTTTTTTGAGACAGGGTCTTTCCAAGTTGCTGAGGCTCACCTTGAACTTGGCACTTTGCTGCCTCATTATCCCAAGTACCTGGGATTGTAGGTGTACAGCTGGAATTTTTGAATTCTAACAAAGAAGTACTTTTTTGTTTAAAATGATTAACTCTGGTTGTTTTTTCAAATAGCAATACACAACATAGAAAGTTGAAATCACCCATTGAAAATAACTTAGCTGAATGCCAATGGCATTTCACTGTGTATAATACTGTGTAACCTTTCCCCCCATTCACAATATATGATGCAGTGCCATTATATTTTTTTAACACTGTCTCTAGGTGACAGCCTTCTTGTTTTCCGTGCCTTCATTCCTAAGGCCTTTATTTGTTCTTTCATTATTTACCATAGAAGTAAGTCTTTAAAATTAGAAACAGTCAAGTTTTGTACAAATGAGTTTTTTTAAAAAGTATACATTTTTGACTTCGATTATTTATACGTTATATTCAACCAGAAATACTTAGAATGGTAGGAATGACTACTTTATTTTTTCTTGCATTGATATTTACTTTATTTTTAGTTCTAGGTCTCGTTCCAGGACATATTCAAGATCTCGTAGTAGAGATCGTATTTATTCTAGAGATTATCGTCGAGATTACAGAAATAATAGAGGAATGAGACGACCTTATGGGTACAGAGGAAGGGGTAGAGGGTATTATCAAGGAGGAGGAGGTAGATATCATCGAGGTGGTTATAGACCTGTCTGGAATAGAAGGCACTCTAGGAGTCCTAGACGAGGTCGTTCACGTTCCAGGAGTCCAAAAAGAAGATCCGTTTCTTCTCAGAGGTCCCGAAGCAGATCTCGCCGGTCATATAGATCCTCTAGGTCTCCAAGATCATCATCATCTCGTTCTTCATCCCCATATAGCAAATCTCCTGTCTCTAAAAGGCGAGGGTCTCAGGAAAAACAAACCAAAAAAGCTGAAGGGGAACCACAAGAAGAGAGTCCTTTGAAAAGTAAATCACAGGAGGAAACGAAAGATACATTTGAACATGATCCATCTGAATCTATTGATGATTTTAATAAGTCAGCCACATCTGGTGATATTTGGCCTGGCCTTTCAGCTTATGATAATAGTCCCAGATCACCCCATAGTCCTTCACCTATTGCTACACCACCTAGTCAGAGTTCATCTTGCTCGGATGCCCCCATGCTTAGTACAGTTCATTCTGCAAAAAATACCCCCTCTCAGCATTCACATTCCATTCAGCATAGTCCTGAAAGGTCTGGCTCTGGTTCTGTTGGAAATGGATCTAGTCGATACAGTCCTTCTCAGAATAGTCCAATTCATCATATCCCTTCACGAAGAAGCCCTGCAAAGACAATCACACCACAGAATGCTCCAAGAGATGAGTCTAGGGGACGTTCCTCATTTTATCCTGATGGAGGAGATCAGGAAACTGCAAAGACTGGAAAGTTCTTAAAAAGGTAAGAACTAACGGAAGGTGGTATTTAGATTATATTATTAGTAGTTCTTTTAATTTTATTTGGAATTAATGTGACTTTAAAAGTTGCATTGTGATACGCATTGGCTGTTTTTACTCACAACTAGGTACCTACTTGATGAGATAAATCTAGATTGTACTCCTTATATGGTGGACTTTGGAAACTAGGTGTTTTAGTGTTCCTTTTAATTTTAACCATTTTCAGTCAAGAATAAACAGTGTAAGTGAGGAGAAATTTAACAGTGTAAAGCATGACCAATAATATGTTAAGAACCATAAAACTAGAAATTGGTAGAGCATTGAAAGCTTTTTTTATTCTTTTCACCACTAAAATGACCTTCATAAATGGTGCACTTAGGTTGCACATTCTTAGGTGGTATTACAGACATTCAGTTGTCACTGTTTAATAAATTTTGCCTGATTTAGAAAAGATGATTTAATTTGATTTTTTTCAGTACCTTTGATGACATTTACTTTGTACTTTAGACAATTACTTTGTCTAAATTTTGATTTCAAGCATTGTGAAAAATTGCTAATAAATTTGGTTCTTAATGTAGTATTGATTGACTTAAAAAGTGAGGAAATAGAACAAGATGTTATTTATGGTATGCTAGCTTAGAATTAATGTTTTTATTGACTGATACTTAGTTTCCATTTAATATTTCCAAGAATCATTTTCTAGAGCTAAGTTATGAACTATTTTGTGATTCAGATAGAGTATTATATACCTTTATTAATTGCATTAAAGTCCATTTGTTTACATGATAGTTACTCTTGTTTATATGATAAGAAGTTAATGGAGTAGAAATGTTGATGATAAGTAGAATTCTAGTAGATTTGTGTATTAGTCATTATTGGTTCTTGGTCTCAAAAGTTAAATATAGGCTATGTATTACAACTTAAATGTTGTATATTGTAAGATGTCTGTAGAAATATGGGTTTGTTAATGCAGGATTGTGGACTGACGAAATGGAATAGGTTTTTGAGATCACTTTATGCATTTTAAACTTTAGGATATCTAATGTAAATTTAAAAGTCAGTATATGTTTTATATAATACTTTCAATGATTTTGTTTAAAGTGAGATTTGAAAAAAACTTTCCTAGTAGCATTATTTTCTCTCATTGCTGGTCCTGTGGTATTGGGCAACACATTTAAGTATGCAAGTAATCTACAATGAATGCAATCCAGAGTTACTGTCCTCTTCTTTGCTTATTCACAGGTTCACAGATGAAGAGTCTAGAGTATTCCTGCTTGATAGGGGTAATACCAGGGATAAAGAGGCTCCAAAGGAGAAAGGATCAGAGAAAGGGAGGGCAGAGGGAGAATGGGAAGATCAGGAAGCTCTAGATTACTTCAGTGATAAAGAGTCTGGAAAACAAAAGTTTAATGATTCAGAAGGGGATGACACAGAGGAGACAGAGGATTATAGACAGTTCAGGAAGTCAGTCCTCGCAGATCAGGGTAAAAATTTTGCTACTGCATCTCATCGGAATACTGAGGAGGAAGGACCCAAGTACAAGTCCAAAGTTTCACTGAAAGGCAATAGAGAAAGTGATGGATTTAGAGAAGAAAAAAATTATAAACTTAAAGAGACTGGATACGTAGTGGAAAGGCCTAGCACTACAAAAGATAAGCACAAGGAAGAAGACAAAAATTCTGAAAGAATAACAGTAAAGAAAGAAACTCAGTCACCTGAGCAGGTAAAATCTGAAAAGCTCAAAGACCTCTTTGATTACAGTCCCCCTCTACACAAGAATCTGGATGCACGAGAAAAGTCTACCTTCAGAGAGGAGAGCCCACTTAGGATCAAAATGATAGCCAGTGATTCTCATCGTCCTGAAGTCAAACTCAAAATGGCACCTGTTCCTCTTGATGATTCTAACAGGTAATTCCACATTGATGCCCAGTAAGTAATCTATGGGTTGTTAGTTGGTAATCTGAACGTGGTGTTTTCACATTCAAACCAATGGCATATTTTGTTTGTGTGTGTGTGTGTTATCAATATGTTTCAGACCTGCCTCCTTGACTAAAGACAGGCTACTTGCTAGTACACTTGTCCATTCTGTCAAGAAGGAGCAAGAATTCCGATCCATCTTTGACCACATTAAGTTGCCTCAGGCCAGCAAAAGCACTTCAGAGTCATTTATACAACACATTGTGTCCTTGGTTCATCATGTTAAAGGTATGCTTAGTGTGTTTAGTAATGTGAATTAAACTTCTCTTGCATGCAAATGAAAATGATTAATTATACTTTATTTTACCCCAGGGCTAGCAGGCTTACAACAAATCCTATTAAAAATTAAAAAAAAAAATTTTGCAGAAGAGATGTCAGTCTTTGACTATGTCTAGCATCGAGATTCATGAAGATTTTTAGTTAAAAGTGAACAAAATGATAGAATTAAAATATTCTATAAGTCTACGTTAAAATTTATAGATACATTTAATGCTAAAAGTATAAAGGTGTCATAGTGTTTTTGAAGTACAGAATGCTCAAAATTTGTCTTTCATTCATATCTATGACTTGCAATAACAAACTGTTGGCAGAGATTTGTAACAGTGAGGCATTATTGTTACTACTGTTCTAAGAATTTGTTATATTTTTAAATAAATCTAAACCAGAGGAAAATAGTATTAACTTCCTATCTGTGATACTTGATTTGTTATGATACTTAACTTGTCTTCTGGTTTACCATCATTTTAAAAAATTACCAAGATGTTTAGAGGGGAAAAAAGTGTAAGAAGTTTAAAAGCATCTTAGATAGTGATTACATAAGTAGTGACTAATTAGGATCATAGGACATTTTTTTAAAGATCCCTAGGGGATGAGAGTTGTCATTTCAACTAATGATTTTCTGTTTTCATCAGTATGTAATTCTGGCGTCAATGTTACTAATAATTTTCAAAGATTTTAGGGTATGACTTTTTGGGCAATTAGGTTAAGTTGTTTTTATTTTTTTTTCTATTTAATAGGTTCATTCTCAGGAACCTCCATGGCAGTTAAAAGCCTTTTTTCTTTCTTTTTTTTTTTTTTTTAGTTTGTCATGAGAACAACTCATAATAGCTGAAACTTGTCACTAGTAACTCTTTAATGGGCTTGGTATTTCAAAACAGTGGATAGTTAAATGAATTTTTGGCTGTAATTACTTAAACATGGTAACAAAAGAGTTTTGCTATAAGTAAGATTGTGAACCAGTTTATGACCATATTGTTGTGGTACATAAAGTATGAAACATTAACATTTTTTTCTTTTTTCACCTTTTTTGACCTGTCTCCACATTTTACAATTTATTGTTGAATTTTGAGATCAGATTTTGATAAATTTTTTCCTTTTTCATTTTCTTTTTTCTTTTTACAAAAGAATTGATTATAGTTATGTTTCATAATTGGTATTGTGCAACCGATCTGAACAGCTCTTACTTTATATAGAGCTGAAAATGCCCAGTGATGTTTTCTTTTTCATTGTAACTAGGTCCTGGAATATGTTTTGAAATGGCAAAATCCATGTTTCAAAGTAAAATAGCTGTTGAAAGATACAGGCAAAGTTGAATCTTCTGTCTTCCTGGCAAAAATGGCATAAAAACTGAGTTGCTAGCTCAAATTCCTGGGTTTCATGGAATTATGATTGAGGCACTACCCTTGTAGTGGCCGTTTCACGTTTTAATGATTGGTTATGAGACATGTGCTGGATATTGGGCGGTAAGTTGACACAGATGTATGTTGACCTGTTAAGCAGATAGCTTGCTTCATAATGTAACATTTCATAGCTCATGACTTTTTACGTCTTTCTATTTTACATTTACAGCATATATCTTGAACTGGTTCATAAACTAATCAGTATCAATATTATTAATTTTAAAATGATTTAAAGAAAAGACAACAATATCAGATATATTGTCAGGTTTGCCACGATGCCAGATTTTTTGAGTAATTAGTGAATATAATAAATTAAAATATTTTTCCAATTAATGGCAGTGTTCACTTTTTTCTTAAAGCCATTTCTGTTATGTCAACATAGTTCTTGATGAAATAATTGTATCAGTTTACCCAAACCATCTCTATAGTTCTGTATTTTTTATTTTTTTGCAAAGAATTACTTGAAGTAGCTTCATTGATTCATGAATTGACAAGGTATAATTTTGGGCATCCACATGTTTCTATTTAAGGAAGTAGTGCATTATTGTGAATTTAGACTTGATTTAATCTGTTGTTCTTGGATTATATGTAGTATTGGCAGGGACCTGTGAGGAAATTTGCAATCAAGAAGTTAAAAAGGAAAGGGTAGGAATTTTTTGTAACATTGATTCTCTTCTGCTAGGTTTCTTGAATATTTTTATTTTCTTTTCACCTGCTACATGCCCTTCTGTCACAAGTGAAAAAAATCCCCTCTTAAAGATACCTAATTCGGCAGTATTTCTCCTAAATCAACAGAGCAATACTTCAAATCTGCTGCAGTGACCCTAAACGAGCGATTCACTTCGTATCAGAAAGCCACTGAAGAACATAGTACCCGACAAAAGAGCCCTGAGATACACAGGTATGTGTAGTATTGAGTTTGTGTATTAAAATGTTATTTTGATAGGAGGAAACTGTTCAAACAAGATTGTGCAGGAAATACGATATTCTGCTCCAAGTAAACTTTGGTTTTCTTCCTCATTTATACCTTGAATAAATACATTTCTAAGTCTTAAATTTTATAATTTTCTTGATTTTTTCAGCTAGAACTTAACAGTAGTCACTCTGAGGTATGGAAATTAAATAGTTATCAATTCTTTTCTGGGGGGAGGGTGATTAGATGAGTGAGGGCCTAGACTAACCCTTCAATTTTCTAAGTGTGTGAAATAAAAATGCTTGATGAGTAGTACTTTTTCACAAAAATAGTATGTAAGTTGACGGTTGTGTTGTATTCCTGGCTGTATTACTTCATTGAATTGTGAGGAACAAGTTAATTAATCCTAGATATCAATTTTTTTCCCCTGCATAAATAAGGATAGTACTTTGCAGGGTGGAGGTGATGGTGATACTGGTTATAAAGTATCTAATTCAGTGCTTAGTACTTGATTGCTGTGGTGTGGATGGTGCTTTCTCAAGAAGCACTGGGAATTTGCAACTGGTATTATCTTAGGAGAGGTACAGAATAAAAACCCAAAAGATTTTCATACTGAATATGAAAAAATATTTATATGGAATAATTAAAGATAGGAAAAGTATTTAAGAAGCCAGTGAATTGTATTCATGTGTTCACTGAGGAAAATGATGTGTTACACTTGCACAGTGATTTTTAATATTTATTATACACATTTTTTGATTAATATGTTTTAAAGATCAGGCTTCACTTATATGAATAGGTAGCTGAAGCATTTTCATTCCTCCCTAATGGAAGAATTAAATTAATAACCTTATTGTGAGGCAATTGTGAGAGAAATAACTTGTAGTATCTCTCACAAAATGTTTTTTGAACTAAAAAATACTATGATTTTAAATACACTTTATTTACATTAAGGAGAATCGACATCTCTCCAAGTGCCCTGAGGAAGCATACCCGTTTAGCAGGGGAAGAGAGAGTTTTTAAAGAAGAAAATCAGAAGGTATGTTTTTGAATATACTTCTTTTCCTTTTAAGTTCAGCTTAATGGTACTGTACTAAATATAATTTCCTTAAGGCAAAATATTTATAGATAACTTCTATTTTTAACTTGAAATACATTATATTTATGGTAGTATACATAGTGCTTCTTTTTTGAAGAAATTAAGCTGACACTAAAATACTTTAAATTAAAAACAAAGGATTTTTAAAAATGTTAGCGAAAAGGAAATATTTAGTCCTAATAAAATGTAAAGAGCCAGTGGGTGGACAAAGGAAGATGATAAAAGCAAAGAGAAGTTACATTATGGTTTCTATAGAGTTTTGAGATGGATAAATTAGAATTTGTGTGTGCTTAAAATAATAGCACTAGGTTCTTCACAGAGAGCAAGAAGTAATCCCTGTACTGTTGGGACATTTTTGATGTAGGCTATAGATAGGCATTCTGTAAACTGATTTATAAGTGAATCTTGAAAGAAAAAAAAAAAAGTTACTATTGGTATATTTGTGTATTGGGATGGCTTTTATACTTATAAAGAGCCTATGAAAGATCAGGCATGGGATTGAGGGATTTAGACGGAATGGAATATGGTGCTTCAGGGGACTTTGATAAACCTGATATTTCAAAATTGAAACTTTTTAGGTAGAGTAGCCTATAGAACAAATGTGTCCAGTAGTAAAAAATGTGCAAAAAAAGGTGGAAAGGGAGCAAATGTCTGTTTTGAATAGATAAGGGAGCTTTTTTGAAAATATTGCTTGGTTCTAATTCTGGCCATCAGTAAGTAGTCTCTATTACATTTGGAAAATAATGAACTTCTTGGATCTTGATTTTTCTAACTAAAAAAAGAATACATTTGTTCATATTTGTGGAATAATTGGGCTATTTTGAAACATTGGCACTTTTATTCCTAGAAGCTATTATTGACAGCGATAGTATACAAAATTTTTAAGAGGGCATGCTATATTAATTTATTGGGTCGTGGAATCTAGAGCTTACAAAGAAAGTGATTGCTTTGCATGGGGCATGTTGGTCTTAGAAAAGCATACTTTTTGAGAAGTGAATTTTTTTTCTTGTGCTTTTACCTTCAATACTTTGGTTTCAATGTTAGTTAATTTTGTTTTCCCCCAAATTTAGTCTGTTCTTGTGCTCTGACAGTGAGTATTTTTTTCTCTTCTTGTTACTCAGACTAGATTTTGATCTGGAAGAGAGAGAATAGTGATAACTGATGGATGGACAAGAGGATATGACATTGGTTTTTATCCTTCATCTTCCTATCTGAATAATTAAATGTTAATATGCAATTAACGTATATATAGTTTTCAATTCACAAAGTAGTTTCATTTGTTACTTGTGGACTTGGTATTACCTAGGTGAATAGGAAGGTTTTTTGCTTTTGATTAGATTTTTGTTACCCTAGGAGCAAATAGGTGAGTAGTTGTTACCATTTGGAGATAAATATATATACATATATATATGTGTTTGTATATATATATATACACATTTTCAGTTTTATGAATGCTTGTGAATATTATAGCTAGACTTCCCAGAGTAAATACTTCTTATTGTTGAATACTAGCAAGGATGTCCACATTGCTTAGCGTCTTACTGATGTGTAATTTCTCTTCATTCCTAGATGCCTCTTTCCATCTTCCTAAATTATATAGTATTTGAAAAAGCAATGGAACAAGAAGGAGGTGAATTGTGACCCAGTTAAACTAATGTCCGTTGCAATACCTGAATTGAGAAAGGGCAATATATGGTCCAAGATACTGAGTACAGGATTTCAAATAATACCTTTCTGGCTTTGTTTTAAACCTTGTTCAACCTCACTTGGTTTCATTACTCATATTCCACTTGCATGTTATGGAAATTACAGAATTCTTACTTTTGAAGTGCTTTTTATTCAGTTTGTCTACTGACTTGGGAAGAGCTTGATGATAATGAGGCTTAGTTAATGAGAATCATTACTTTAGGATTCTTCAACTTTATAGGCAGAAGGCTACATCACATTTTGAGATTATAATTTATCATTCATCAACTGTTTTCAAAAAATGTATTTGGAAGGATGAGGGATAATTAATGAGGATGTTTTGAGTGGAATGTTTTTATCTTTTTAGTATACAAAAGTATTTTGGGAATTACTTTTAATAAAAACCAATATAATACTCAAGATAGTTTTTAGTAATTTCTCTAGTCCTACTGCACTTGTGTATGCATATATTTAGTTTAAAAAAAATCAGGGGAAAAATTCAAACTAAGGATGATGGTAGTACATTATATGATCTTTTTTTTTTTTTTAATACCGGAATGCCAATTTCTTGCAGAAACTGGCATGTCTATATGTGTACATGTATATTTTGTTTCTTCCCTAAACTCTGTTATTTTACATTGTCTTTTATAGGGTGATAAAAAATTAAGGTGTGACTCTGCTGATCTTCGGCATGACATTGATCGCCGTAGAAAAGAAAGAAGTAAAGAACGGGGGGATTCCAAGGGCTCCAGGGAATCCAGTGGATCAAGAAAGCAAGAAAAAACTCCAAAAGATTACAAGGAGTACAAATCTTACAAAGATGACAGGTAATTGTTAAAATTGTCTGAGTTAGGTTTTAGCTTCTAATTAGCCTTTAATAATTGTCAGCTTAATTGCTTTCAATTTTGACTATGTAATCGAATGTTTAAATTTAAACAATTAAAATTATTTGTTTTACAGCAAAAATGTATTTGTCTTTTACACGGCTTATGGTGGATGAGGACAAAAACTTTGGAATAGCAAGCTAACACTGAAAAAAAAAATGACAAATTAATGTGTCCTATTATCCAGGCTACATCAGGAGGTTGGACTTCAATGCAGTGCATTTCTAGAAACAGTTTGTGTAAGAACTTTGGTTCGTTATGCTTGATTCCGCACTTTTTCAACTCATAACACCCAGAGTACAAAAATTTTAAACTGATAATCTAGTGGTTTAACATGGGAGAGATGGGTGGGGAGGAAGGACTAGGAGTAGCAATGTGTATTAGTCTTTTCAAAATAATGTTTCCATGGATACTGTTAGCAGTGGTAAGAGTTATCAAAGGTATGACCTTTTCAGGTGTTGGATTAGAATTCATGTAAATTTGATCATCATAGAGTCAAATAAATAATAGGAATACAAAATATTGTAGATAATTGTTTTTCTTGCTGTTCTTTAGGTAAATGGTGTGTTTAACTTGTGTATTTACAATTATGATTGGTATTTGCAATGTCATGTGCTTTTTATTTCTATATTGGTGTTATGGCCCAAACCATACAAACTGTTCTCACCCAGGGTGTACAAACTACAGTCATTTTTAATCTTGGCCTTAAGAACCTTCTTTTTCCTACTCCTCTTTTCCCTTTTCATTAAAATAAAAGATTCTGTAAGTTAATTTAAAAGTATTTGGAGAACTCTACCTCATTCTTTAAGTTAACAGTCTACTAGTTTAGACCATAGCATGTTTTTTAGTAGTGGGTGTAAAACACTGAAGGAGAATGGAAACAGACTGTCAAAGTTTAACACCCAATTATTTTACTTGTGTAATGATTTTAATAGGGGATAGTTTTTTGTTTTTTGTTTTTACTTAAATATCCTTCTTATTACTAAGATTCAACAGGGTTCTCTGTCTTTTTAAAAATTGTACCTTTTTTGTTTTCTTTATTTTGCAGTAAACATAAAAGTAGAGAGCAAGATCATTCTCGATCTTCGTCCTCTTCAGCATCACCTTCTTCTCCCAGTTCTCGAGAAGAAAAGGAGAGTAAGAAGGAAAGAGAAGAAGAATTTAAAACTCACCATGAAATGAAAGAATACTCAGGCTTTGCAGGAGTTAGCCGACCACGAGGAACCTTTGTAAGTAATAAGATTGCCTTAGATTATTTGATATAATTTTACTTTATTTTATACATGGGAAGTCAAATATATGGAGAGTATCTGTTATGCGAGTCATTATTCCTAAAGTCAGAATTAGTCTTGCAAAATGAAATGGTATTTGAAGTAATGTTTTCATTAAGAAATACCATTTTGAAATCTTGAAGCATCTTATGAACTAGATTTTTAAAAAATTTTTATATTAATGAGCACATGTAGTCCTTAGAAACCTGTCAATGAAAGTTATTGATGGAGATCTGTTTTTTTAAAAAGCAGTTCGTTTTTCAAAAGCTGTCGTGAAACCTTAAAAAGTTTTATATGTTCATCTCTTACAGCTATTTTCATTTTGCCTGTTCAAGTCCTTGCTTATATGTATCAGTCTTAGAAATAATGTAACTTTTCTTTCTATTCTACCTTGCATACACATTGTCCTCATGTTTCCATAAAGTTGTTATAACCATTTAATGATTTCTCTTCTTGCCACTTTAATTTGTAGATTCAAATTTATATCTTGAGCTATGTCTAGTTTCTAATTGGTAGGATTTATTAATTAGGTCATGTGGGAAGAGACGTGTTTTTCTTACATGGTAATAGATGTTGAATACTTGGACTCCTGTGATAATTCAGACGAACTAGGCAACTCTTAGCTAGTAAAGTGGGAGTGGGCTTGTTTGTTTTAAAATATTAGTCCAGGCCTTTAAAGTGCAGTAACATATAGATTAAATTTTTTTTTCTTTTTTTTTTCCCCCCTAACTATCAGTAGGCAGAATTTTTTGAGTATGGTATACAATGGTTGTTCTTTTCATCCTCAGTGGCTATAAAATTAGATTCAGGTAGAAATGGCAATTTTTTATTGTTGCAGTAAAATTAGTGTTTGCATGTGACTAAATACCTTTGATTGCATTACTAAACGATTTTGTTAATGTTAATCAGTTTCGAATTAGAGGCAGAGGAAGAGCCAGAGGAGTTTTTGCTGGGACAAATACTGGTCCAAACAACTCAAATACTACTTTTCAAAAGAGACCGAAGGAAGAGGAATGGGATCCAGAATATACCCCAAAGAGCAAGAAGTACTTCTTGGTGGGTGTTAGAAATCTGTTTATTTGATTTGCAATTATTTTCAAAACATACTAGGTGAATACATTTGAGTACAGATATCCACTAATATGAGAAGATTCACCATAATGTGGGAAACCTTTTCAAAAAATCATTACTCAGATGATTCAAAGCTTTTTAAAATGTGGGTCCCTTTACTTCTGTTTATTCTTTTTTTGACATCACATATAGGCTGATCAGGGTCAACTAAATTAAAACACCTGATTTGATAGCCACGTTCAAAGAAGAACATTATATTATGTTTGAGTTTAATGTATGTTTCATATCTGTCTATAATTTTAGACAGTGACAGTTGTAGAAACTTCTTTTTTCAGAGATTCCCTTTCATCAGTGCTGTTTGTTTAAAGATGGAAAATATTTTCATACTACTTGTAATTAAGGGTCTTAAGGGAGCTTATCATTTCATTGAAGTAAAAAGAAGATAAAAATTAAATTTTAGAAAGCTTGCTAGATGCACCAATTTAATGCTTCCTTGTGATGTAGAAGTAGTTTTCTAAGAATAAAGCTAGAGGTGATGAATTCTGAAAGATAACCAGATGAGGATGATAACTTTCTGCAGTTTGTCATGGGGGAAAAGGGTCTGTACTGCATTATAGAGGCAGACTTAAAATGTCAAAACTATTAACTAAAAGTATTCCTGTTTTTAATCATAGCTTTTCAGGAAAGTCATGCTTCAGAGGCTAGTATGAGAATTAGTTGCTTAGTAGAAGCATGGAAAAACAGTAATGGATTTAGAAGATTTTTGTCGTTCATTTGGCATTTCATAAATACAGTTGACTAAAACTGAAAGTCCGTGCAGGTCTGCTTTATTGGAGGGTAAAACTGCATTCTGAAGTGATCTTCTATTTTGTTAGGAAAATGAAGAATGTAATTTATTCAAGTTTATTTCCGCTTGCCTTTTTTTTTTTTTAAATCAAGAGTTTGAAAAAGTTACATAAGTTTGCATCATGTTTGCTCAATTTGTGCCTTTTTCATGAGAAACTTACACTAAGTTGCTTTTGAGTTGACAGTCTGGAAAGTAAAGGGCACTTAATTCAGTAGTAGATGCATCTACTTTTTGATTTGAGTTTATGAACAGAACACTGTTTTATGCTAGGTACTAGGAAAGGAAAGACAAATATGAGATGATATTTAAGAGACCAGTAACCGAAACTTTCTAAATATTTATGATGGCTTTTTCCAAAGGAGGGAATTTTGGATTTTTGCCAGAAGACAGTGACATTGTAGAGGAACTTGGTTTGAATCTTGAGCCCAAAAGGTGGGCAAGACCACCACAGATTGCAGAAGGGGTCAGAAAACATGGTATAGGGAATTTCAATGCATTGGATCATATAAGTTTGGGAGAACAGAGAAAAAGCACGTCAGACTGGGAAATACCATAGTACTTTAATTTGGGTTTTAAACAGGATTTGGAAGAAACATGATTTTTGGAATAGTTAGAAGTTTTGAGAAAAGATGAGAAGGCATTTCTGGGGATTTTGAGACCATCTAGTTTGGTGAGTTTGGTAGTAAGAGGAAGAAATCTAAGCTAGGGAATCTAGATGGAAGATATGCCTTTGTGAAGATAAGTTCTGTTGTGGACAGGTTGTGACAAGGAGAGAAATTCAAGTGGAGATGTCCAGTGGATAGTTGCTAATACGGTTTTAAATGAAAAAATCTGGGTATCATCATCTTCTAAGGTCACCATTATAGTCATGATAAGACCAATCAGAAGGGAAGAGACTGAGACTCATATTTCACGGGTTGGGGGAATGAGTAATAGTAAAATACCAGAGAAGTAAACCAAGTGTGAAAGTTCAGGTAGTTAAAAGGGATTGAGAGGTGATCAAGTACATAGTGATTGTTTGCCACTTCACTAATTTACAGATACACAATTTAGGTCAGACCTCCTGCCATTCTTTTAAATTTCAATATCATAGATTTTACTTTAATTTGAGACTTATTTTAGGTTGGCTTTTAATTAGGTAGTAGATTATTAATAGGAAAGATTGTGTTATTTTAAGAACTTAGCTACTTAGAATTAGCAGTAATTTATTCACTTATTTTTTGCTGTACTGAACCCAGGAACACTTTGCCACTCAGCTACATCCCCGGCCTTTTTTAGTTTTTATATTGAGGTGTGATCTTGCTAAGTTGCTGAGGCTTTTCTCAAAGTAGACTCCTCTTGCCTCAGTCTTGCAAGTAGCTGGGATTACAGATATATACCACTGTGCCTGGTATTCGCTGTAATATTTTATGTGTTTCTATTCTGGGCTAAATTTTGAAAAATTATTTATTTAAAACTGTACTTACGCATGTGTCACACACTGATATTCATTAGAACATGAAGTAAAATTAGCACCTGAATGCCCATATTTTTTCCTTATAAATCAATTCCCAGACTTGATTATTTTGGTTCTTATTTTTGAATCATTGAAGTAACAACTCTTAACCTGGTATGGTGGTGCAGTCCTATAATTCCAGTGACTTGAGAGCTGAGATAGGAGGATCACAAGTTGGAATCCAACCTGTCTCAAAGACTGGGATGTATCTTCATGTAGAGTGCCTCTGGGTTCAATACCCAGTACCAAAACAACAACAAAAAAGAAATAGCAACTTTAGTGTTGTGTGTGCCATCCCCCCAGGGATTGAACCCAGGGGAGCTTAGCCACTGAGCCACATCCCAGCCCCTTTATTATATTTTATTTAGAGACAGGTTCTTGCTGAATTGGTTAGGGCCTTCTTAAGTTGCTGAGTCTGGCTTTGAACTTGTGATCTTCCTGCCTCAGCCTTCCAAACTGCTGGGATTATAGGCATGGGCCACTGTACCCAGTGCAACTTTAGATTTTACATGAATATTTGCACTTAAAAGTATTTTGCATCTTTTTTAAAGAGACTGAACTCTTAGACAACTAGTGTTGAGAATAGAAATATAATCAAAAACAGGATCGGAAGAATTGAAATTTAAGTTCTTTCAGAATAATCAATTATATAGAAATTTTGCCCATGTTGATAAAATGTTAGTACTAAGTAATAATAGGTAGCATTTACTGAGCATTATTATGTACTATGGTAGGTGACATTCTTAAATGCTTTACATGTATTAATTTATTGAGTGTATATGAAATCCTTTTGCGCTGGGGTTATTCTGTTTTTACAGATGAAGAAAAGTACAGAGTAGCTTGACTATTATGTAGCTAATAGTAATGTGGTATTTGAACCCATCTATTGGACTCCAGAGCCAGAGTTTTGAAAGTAATATACCACTGATTCTCCAGTTCTGAGTTATAGTAGCATTTCTTGAATTCTTTTATGAAATTTCTTCTTAACTGTTTTTGCAAAGATGGGGTAATATTTTCAGTAATAAGAACTCCCAGAAAGATGCTAGTCTAAAATAGAATGTGAGTGAGGGGTGAGTTTGAAGAATTGGAGTAAATGGGAAAGTAATGAAATAGGGTGGTTCATGGTATTGAATTCATGTATCTTCAGAGCAAGAGAAAGTCCCTGGAGGGGAAGAGGGTGTGGGGGGAAGATCAAGATTGGAATTTTGGTAACCCTTTGAAACTTGATTCTATGTATGTGTATTTTTTGTGGTGAGGGTGATCAAATCAGGATCTGACCCTGAGTTGTGTACCCTTAGCCCTGAAACTTGATTGTCCTATGGAGAAGGAATAAGAGGATCCAGAAGATCTTAGTTCTAATATATACTCATATTTTAGCTAGCTTTTGACCCTTTGTGAAGTAATTTATTTAATCTGAAATTATTATTTTGGTATCAAGGATTGAATCCAGGTGTACTTAACCACTGAGCCATATCCCCAGCCCTCTTTTACAAAGTACTTTTATTTAGAGACAGCAAAACACCAAGTGGGTCAGGACCTCGCTGAGTTGCTAAGGCTGTTTTTGAACTAGGGATCCTCCTGCCTCAGCCTCCTGAGATGCTGAGATTAGAGGCTTGTGCCACTGTGCCCTGCTTTAAATTACTTAATTCTTAAAATTATAATGAGATAGAAATCTTGGATGTAAGAATTTGAGGACAAAGAGTGTGGTTAGCATAAATAAATCTTGTTAACTGCTAGGACACCTTCTGAAAGACAGTTGTTTATCAAATTCCAGATGGTTTTACTTCTAAAAATAATGGTCAATTTAAAGTGGCATTCAGCTTTACCACTGCCTTTTCTATTTCTCCTAGCTCTTGGTTGCCTTGTACAGTTAATGATTTATCAGGCTGAGATTTATCGTCTGTGAGTGATGATCATTAGGGATTTCAATTTTGTGTCACAATTTTAAAAAATCTCTTAACTCAGGGATAGTTATCAGAATTTTATGGAGGATTTGATGAGTAAATCCATGTTATGTACCCAGAATAAAGCTTTACCCATAGTAAGCACTATAGAAGCATTATTATTACCACTATTATTTATCGAACCAGCAGCTTTTTACTCATCTTTTTATATTCCCTCAAGACTACCTACTCCTCCACACCCCCAGTTGGTTGACTGAACCTGGGACCACACATGTGCTAGGCAAACACTTGATCATTGAGCTTAGTCTCCAGCCTAAGACGATCTCATTTTATTAAAATGAGGAAATAAAAATTCTCAGGTTGCCCAGTTATGGTTGAAATCTTTTAAACCTGTGCCTTTATTCAAACTTTCTGCCTCTTCCCACAGATATGTTGAATACTGTGTCAATACCAGAAACAAAAAACTACACTCTTAGAGTTGGGTGTGTTAATGCTGTACACAAATATGAAATTATATAATTGAGTAGTTTTTATTTTGAGTGGCAGACTATTTTAAAAGTTTATTAGACTTGCAATTAAATTCTTCCTGATGTATTTAAATTTTGTTTTTTGCACTTCTAGGGATCAAATGCAGTGTGTTACACACAGAAAATGAACTATATCTGTAGCTATGATGTGTTTAAATTCATAGTTTTGATAGTTACAGAAATCATTCCTTATGGGGTCCTGTGCACTGCTACCTTGTAATCTTTCATTTGTTTTGATAGGTAGCGATTGGTAATATTATTTCATTATAGTATGTTAATTACTTGTATAATCCCAGCTTTGTAAATCATACAAGAGGGTAATCTGTATTAAATGAACATGCACAAAGGCATATTCTATGTTGAAAAAAATTATATCACATAATATTTAAACATTTTTGTGACTTTTGGGTAGTATTGCTTAGTATTAGTACTCCACAAACTGTACAGTATTCTGTTTGCATTATGCTTGTTTCCTTGAAAGGGGCATCATTTTGCTTTATTTCCCATTTTGTGGGTGACAGATTTAAGAGTTTGTAAATTCAGGTGTGCCTACAGTTCATTAAAGGTTACATTCAGGAGACCTTTACTTTGTATTTGCAATGTAATATTCTGCTCATCTGCCAAGTTGGGTAGTTTTCAATTTTGGAGTTTTGCTTAATAGAACGATTTGTAAGTTGGGGGGGAGCATTAGTATTTGAATATAGTTAATGAAAAATTAAGGTTGAAATGTGGTAGCTACAGTACTTCAAGTAGGTGAAGAAGAAAATAGCTGAGGCATACTCAAGGGGCTATACTATCTTGATTTGTCATTAAAATTCCCTAGCCAGATTGGTATGTACTATACATTGATCTGGATTTAAATCTTAATATAGTATTTTAAAATCTGCTTTTATCTGTAAGGTATAATTAATACCACCTATTTTTATTTTGTGAATATTATAAGGACATTTTTTATGACTTTGCCACATCTTTATGACTAAAGAAATTTTTTTGTGAAAATGTCTGATATTTTTATCTCATAACATGAGGTATAATAACCATGGAATTAAAGTTGATATAATACAGAAACCACAAGAGTTAGAATTCTGAAAATTAGTGGTAATTTATCAGTTGAGATTCTCCCAGCAATTGTTTGGGCAGTCTTTAAGGGGTGCTTGGGTTTCTAAGTATTCAGATGTTAATTACTCTCTTTGACAGTGTTTTTACCATGTTTTAAGATTAACCAGTCTCTCAATACCCGGTCTTTAGAAGATTAATTACATTAGTTATGATTGGAGAAGTAGTCTCTTTTTACAAGAAAGATTTTTTTGATGATTTTTTTTTTTTAACCTTCCTGTAGCATGATGACAGAGATGATGGTGTGGATTATTGGGCCAAAAGAGGAAGAGGTCGTGGTACTTTTCAGCGTGGCAGAGGGCGCTTTAATTTCAAAAAATCAGGTAGCAGTCCAAAATGGACTCATGACAAATACCAAGGGGATGGAATTGTTGAAGATGAAGAAGAGTCCATGGAAAATAATGAAGAAAAGAAGGAAAGACGCAAAGAAGAAAAGGTAGATAATTTCACCTTATAATTCTGACATATTTTCTCTGGTATCAGTTTGGTGGGTAAATTAGTTAATTTTCAGTTACATGGGATTATAGTACATTTTCACTGTCCTTAATCTTTATTAATCTTTGATTTCTCTATTCTTCCTCAGGAATAGTGTATCTGAAGTAAATTGGCAACAGAGAGCAGAACTTGCACCCACCATTTTTTTTTTTTTTTACCTGATTTTTGTTTTCAGATAAGAATGTAAGCATTTTACTTAAATTTTACTGTTTGCAAGTAGTCTGTAGAAATTTTGTTTTAAGTCTTCAAATATCTTGAAAAATAGTAGACTGTATGTTGAAAATTGTACTGAAATAAAGTAGAAAATTGTTAACGTACCATATTTGTAACTATCAACTTTTAAAAAAAAACTTTTACTGTTTTTGTTACATGCATTGTAATTCTGCTTTGTCTATAAGATATGGTCAAGTACAACTCTGTGAAAGTTCTGATTCTCTTTCTTCCCTGTTTGTTAATGTTTTATTCTGAAGTAAACGTTAGCTCTACATACAAATCCCTGAACAGAAATTGTTTATAGTGACCACACTAATTATTTTAACTGTATACATCTGTTTAACATCTTCCTTAATTTGAACACTACATTGTAGGGTGGCTAACTTTTGATGTATACCATAAAGTTGTTACTTCGGTAAACTATGCTAGTTTAACACTTCAGCAAATGTTTAAAGAAGGTAGGAAAGCTTTGCCAGTGACTAAAAAGTACAAACTATTAAAAGTTAGATTGAAAGGTTTGAGAAAATATTATTTTTACTGAAAGCAAGCAGTGGCCTATAAAAACATTCTTATGAGCCTTTCCTAATTTAGTTTAAAATTCATTGTTTTCTTTTGATTCTTATTTGATAGTTTGAGTCATGGTCTTAGATTTCAGCTATTTGAGAGGACACTGGTTTGTAATATTGCAAGTAAAACCCCCGAGTCCCACAGAATATCTTAGTATTAAAGGAAAACAAACAACAAAACCTGTAATCCTGGTGTTGGTGTGGAGGAGGATTATCCTGCAGAATAAATTTGATGCATCAGTATATGATTTCACAGCTTAAATATTTATTTGTGCTTTTGAACAGCTGAAAATTAGTTTGTAGTATAACCATAAGAAAATAGACACAGCATATTGTTCATTGGTACTTTAACTTGTTTTTCTAATGTCACCAATAAAAGGTTTTGGCAGTGTTGTAGCATTGATATAACTTGGTTTTTATTTTATATTTTCCCCCCCTTTTCAGTTGCAGTTTGTAAAATGATTTTTTATTTTACCTTCCAAGGGTTCTATGCTTCAGGTTGAGATGATCTTTTAAATGTAAATTAGTTTCTATGTTTATGTTAATAGCTTTTTAAAGGAATGAAAATCTGAAATGAGTGAACTTCAGCATTGTTTTTGTTTTTTAAACATAAAGCTAAGCACATTTCATTTTAATTCAGCCACTGAATTAGTTGTATATGTTTGCATTTAAAGAAGATAATGCTTCTGTTGTAAAATTTTAAAGATCTTAAGTGTGTGGCTCTTTCATCCTCAATTTTGATGATTTGCAATGTGTCTAGCACCTTGATTACTGCCAGGGACATTTGCTAAGAGCTATTAGAAACCAAACTAAAACCAAAGTCAATATACATGATATTTGTGGCCTAAAATCCTTAGTATTGCATGATTTCTCACTTTAATTTTGTCTTTCTGAAATTGTCTAGTGAAACAGGAAATGTCTGCTTAAGTAAGTTTGTGTTGGTAAAATCAGGATATAACTAATAATCTTCTATTTAGCATAGCGCTTATTAAAGCAACATGGATTTGATCCCCCAACAGAATTTTCATGACTGTTCTGTTTTGTACAAATACATACAACTTTTATTTTGACTTTTATTTCATTCGACACTGAATCCCTCTTTATAATTGTGTGGTTTTGCTTTTCTACTTAGAACAATAGAGAAAATGGGATGTGCTGAGAAATTACTGAATAGGGAGATAAATGAAATTGAAAATAAAACTGCTTAAGTCCTATGGGCAGGTTACATTCTAAGTGCAAATGCATTGCTTTAATCTTTAGTTACTTTTATTATCTCAAAGGAATTTGAAGAAAAGCATATTCTACCAGAATATAGGAGGATAGGGTGATTGTGAGAACTCTGCCATAGAACACCGTTATGGATGTTTATTTTTTTTTCAGAGCCAAGCAAATAAAAAGTGGTGTTTATTTTTTTAAGCCACAGTTTAACTTTATACTTTATGACATGTTATTAAAGATGAATGATTCCTCTTGGTAAGGATATTTGTGCCAGGAAATAACTCTTTGATACTTGCATTAACAGACTTCCTTTTGCCTAGAGAAGGGAAATAAAAATGAACCAAAGGACATTTCCAGAAAAAATAAGAAAGCTGTTTAAGAAGGCCATGACTCAGTTCCTAGGTGTGTATACTTTTCAACATCCTAGGAATTTTAATATATAAAGCAAAATATGTTTTTTGAATTGCAGTCTTCAAAGAATTGCTATTGTTCCCCTTTGTCACAGTTAAAATCAGCGTTGGGAATGAAATTATAATTTGAGAAAAAAATATTACCCAATAAGAATGAATGTAGATGGTTAAACGATTCTTACTCAGTGTGATGTATAATGATGCATCAGGGACCCTTGTAAATTGTCATATGCCAATAAAATGTCATAAGTGGTAATAGCGGTTGTTTGTTTACCTGATTTTGAAACTATTTCTGTCTATTCTACATGACTGATTTCTGTGACCTATTTCTAGATTTTAGAATATCATTTCATCTGTAAGTGAAACAAATGTGTGGCTTGATAAATATTTTTTTAATTTCTGAACTTTCTCTTTACTGATTCTTCTTATTTCCCCTGGGAAAATGGAAAATTTTATAGTTGGTAAATCAGAACTGTTGTTAAAAAATGTACAAGAAATTGCTGGTTATGGTGGTATATGCCTGTAATCTGGCTACTTAGGAGACTGAGACAAAGCATCACAAGTTCATGGCCAGACTCAGCAACTTAGCAAGACTTTCTTAAAGGCTGGGGGTGTAGCTTCATGGTAGAGAGTCCCTGGGTTCAGTCCCCATGATGAAAAACAAAAATAAGAGATTCGTGGCTTAGTTCTGTCCTTGTGTTAATATGATATGGGACCTTATTAGGCATAATATGGTAGAAATCACTCCTTTCTAAAAATACAGTAGCTAGTTAATAACTAAGAGGAGTTAGTCTTTGTAGTCTTCAAGAAAGGTCTGGCTTAATTCTTACAATTGTGCCCTTTTAACTTTTTATACAAAGTATTTTCACAGGACTAGGTGTGCTAAGACAAATTGACACATTTTTGTCTCATACAGATGGCAAATACCCTTTAAAACTTGGTTACAGAAGTAAACTAAGGGTGTGAAAAAGGATGTATAAGATCATTGGTAGCTTAGCAGTGCTGAGTAATTTTAAAGTATACTTACTGGTAGCTTAGCAATATGGGTAATTTTAAAGTATATTTATTCATTGGGGATATTAGGCACGTGGTACATCAATGTGGTTTTTGATGGGAAGGTATGGGGGACTGAACTCAGGGACACTTGACTACTGAGCTGCATTCCCAGCCCTATTTTGTATTTTATTTGCTTTTTGTCATGCTGGGGATTGAACCCAGGGCCTTGTGCATGCAAGGCAAGCACTCTACCAACTGAGCTATATCCCCAGCCCCATTTGGTATTTTATTTAGAGACAGGGTCTTACTGAGTTGCTTAGTGTTTCAGCCTCCTAAGCTGCTGGACTTAGAGACATGTGTCACTGAGCCGGGCTATTGATGTGGGGTTTTTTTTTTTTTTTTTTGCGGTACTGGGGATCGAACTCAGGGCCTTGTGCTTGCAAGGCAAGCACTCTACCAGCTGAGCTATCTCCCCAGCCCATATGAATGTGTTTTTTAAACAATTTTCTAGAAGCCTGGACAGAAATAAGTCCAGCACTGTGTTAATTAACACTGAATAGTAGATTGAAAACTAGATGTGAATTTTGAAACAACAAAATAGGTCAGAAGTGGGTTATCTATGGAGAAAGTTAATAAATAACTCTCAAATATACTGGCCAGTAATAAATTTAATGTTTAACAGCCACAGTCATACTTGAATGCTATTATGTCAGAGGGCATTTGATGATATCACCTGTCATTAAGGAAAAGAAGAGTGGAACCATAATTTCATTGTGCTGAAAAATCAAACCAAGTCCTGTCTGGTTAAGTAATGCCCAGAAGCATTACTGTATATAACAGGACTTCTCAGTAACTGTTAATCCTAAATCATAAAAGTTCAGAAATGTGTGATTAGATTTAATAAAGATTTTTGTCATAACAGCTTAGTTGTAGACAGTTTGCATAGTATGCACAAGACCTTGAGTATGATTCCCCAGCACCTCAAAAGAAAAAGTTTAGGCTAAGGAGTTTAAGGATAATCTGGGAAAATTCACTTGGATACCTCAGTCCCCCAGCAATGCCAACTTAGTGCTAAATTTTTATTTACAGTTTCATCAAGGAATATGACTGCCTTAGAAAGGCAGGGATTTTATACAAGAATTGTTTCCTGAGTCAATTGTTTGGGCTTCTGACGTAAAGTGTTATAAAGTATACTAATAAGATAAAATATAGGAGAAAATAGAAGTGATAGAACTAAACTATTTCAATGCTTATTATCATTCAGCTATTTAATAAACTCATCACATCAAACATCACTTTATTCAACATCCAGCTTAATCATTATGCCAAGTTCTTAAGGCATTTCACCATTAGGACATTCCAGAATATAACTGAACACTTAATAGAGATTTTAGATGAGGCACTAAAAGTCATTGAAATATCTGTGGAGAATTTTCATGAGGCAGTCATGTTTGTGAAGGTAAGTGTTGAGTGTTCTAGCTCTTCAAATCTGTAATTTTTATAGCTAACTATAATTTCGTGGCTAAATTTAAAAAGTGTAAAGAGGTACCAAAAAGTAGCCAACATATTTGCAATTGGCATCTGGAAGAAGCAAGAATTATGAAGGTCTCTTTGAAAGTTTAGCAAATACTTCTATCTAGATGCAGATAGTAAAATGTACCTCAGATTTTCCTTAAATTCCATTCCTTCAGTTTCCCTCTGGACACCTCCACTTCCACTTCAACACTGGAAACTGAATTCCTCTTTTATATCCACCCTCCTGCAAACTGATTTTATTTTCTTAGGACATCCCCATAGAATGTATCTTCTGTCTCCCCTCCACATACTGGAAGGATGTTCATTTGTCCCAACTGCCAGTGTTCTAAATACTCTAAATTTGATGCATATATTTCATCATTCCATTCCATGTTGCCACCTCTGGAAGATTTTTTAATTGTATGATCAATGTCATTTTAAGCTTAGAAACTTCCAGTCTTTTCTGATGACTGAACCTTAACGTCATGATGAACCACAGGAATTTTCTAGGATCTTTCCTTTTCCTTTCCTGTCCCCACCCCCTCTTTTTGCCTTCTTACCTTATATCTTACTACTTACCCATCTTAAAATGTTACCTCTATCAAGAAATTACAAAATTCTTTTTGTCCTGGGGTTACTGAATGCAGCATTCTTTTAGGTTAGCCCATCATTCCACTTATGTGGCGTCTTTTGCCATAATAAAAATGTGCTGAACAGGAGAATTAGCTTTAGAACAAAAGAGTTAAGATTGTTAATTGCCCAGGTTATCCCATGTATTATGAATTGTTAAGAGAAAACAAAGACCAGAGATCCAAGAGCTTAAGTTCTGAAATGCATGTGAATCTAAGGTAAGTGTGCAGTAGAAAAATAATTACTGAAGGTAAGTCCTTGAGAACAGTCAAGTACTAATAATGAATTTTTCTAGAGGAGGCAACTGAAGATCATACAGGACCAGGAAAGGCATTTGATACCACCTTGTCCAGTTTTGTTTGCACACATTCCCTTGTTAGAGGATAGGACTGGAGTCAGTAGATAAAAATATGTATGTAGACTTTCATTAGCTCAATTAAGAGCTAATATTGACAAGAAGGTACCTAAAAGGTCAAATGGGCAACTTGTGAATAGCAAGTTTTCTGCAGAAGTATACAGAGTGGATAGATAGCTGCTTGTCAGAAATGCTGTGGTCCTTAAGCTTTTTTCTAGCCTGGATTACTTATTCAAGATTAAGTACTGTATTTCACTTGGAGATAGCTTTATTAAATTGACTGTTATCAACTAAAATTTCTAGTATCTAAGAAAAATTTAAATTCCTATCATAAAACAGAAAAATGTAGCAGTAATATAGTGCTTTTAAGATTCTGAGGGCTGTATGTCATCCTTATGGCATACTGAATCTTTGGATAATTTGACATTAGCTGTTAAACAATAAAGTTATTTGGAGTTTTAAAGAGACTTTAAATTTGTGTTTCTTGGAACTTGACAACATTGAAAAGTAATTGGGTTGATTATCACTAAGAAAAAGTGGAAACATTAGGAACACTAAAGTGAACATGTAATATTAGGATAGTCTGGGTGATCCAAAAGCAAAATAAAACTGGAAGGAGATCCTATTTTCTGTGTTTTAGGTTTTTGCCAGTATTCACTAAATGGTTAGAGTCAAGGCAACCCTACTTGTGAACATACTAATGTATCAGAAAGCAGATTTCAGAATCGATGTCATGAATCCTCTAAAAACAATGGAACTGGAAAAATCTTGTTAGAGAGGTTTAGCTTCAGCAGAAAATTCTTGTTAAAATATAGTATCAGTAATACTTTGGATTCAAACACTAACAGACATAAATCTATAAAGAATTCAAAGAAAGTCTTTAGAATTTAAATGACATTTTGTAAATTTAATACATCACTACAAGTAAATAGCGATTTATAGATATGTAGTAAATAGGTAGTGTCTCTGATTTCCATTACTTTGTTTTGGCATCAGTGCAAAAGGAAGGTTTTCAGAATAATTTCACTTAAATCATTTTTATTATCAAGGAGAATCTTGGTTTTGACTAGTCTCAATAAAAGTTTGAACAGATGACTATCTCGAAGTATGTAATCTTTCAAATAGCACTAGTAGACTGCATCCCTACTATCTGGCCTCTGTAGGCAGGACAGAAGGAAAAAGACATACGTATATTTTGTTTTTAAATGTAAAACTTAAAAGCAGCTTTCTGGTCATGTGCCTCCCAATTTGGTTCACCTTTTTATGAAACTCATGGTTAAAGTTGGAGAGACTACTTGCTGACTTAGGCAGTACATTATATTCTATCCTATTAAAAGGTAATTATGGCATAGTAATTCTGCTTTACCTTCACTCCAAACAGGTTTGGATCACACGGGGTTACACATGGCAATTGGCAAGATTTGAGTACACATCCATCCATTCTTCTCCCCTTTGATGGGGTGCTTACCATGATGACCAATCTGGTCTTGAACTTGGAATCTTTTTGCCTCAGCCTCCTGAGTAGCTGGGATTATACTGCATTTTGCTGAGTACCCATATTTCTAGTATTTGTCCAAATTAGTCCTCAGCCTTTCTTCATTCATTGAAAAATATGGATAAGACATTTCTAGTCTTAGGGATTCAAAGTAGCATAATGATTATTTACAAGAACATGCATAATCAGTGTTTCTGGGGAAAACTTGGTAGCCTGATAAAAGAGTATTTGCAGGAAAGTTAGGTGATAAACTATTTTCATGAATCCCCAGGTAATGGTAGTTGGAGACAAATCTCAAATTTTTCTAGGGTCAGTATCTTGTCAAAATAGAGGAAAGAATTGGGGTTGTGTTTGATAGATATGAGAACACCAGATTCCCAAATTAGCCAACAGCCATTTATTGAGAAGCAGCTGAAACTTAGTGAATGCAAGGTACCCATAGCAAAGACTTGGAAAGGCCAGAGTACTCTACCCAGCAAACTCTCAAAACTGATGTGCCAGGTCTTCTGGGGACAGGACTCAGTGTGCTGCATAGTAAATTCTGAAAATGGCTCTAGATAAATAAAATAGAGAAAGGATCAGGCTGGGTAGGTGAATAAAGCCAGGAAAATGTCAGCAAGCTATCATATTCCTGTACATGACTCAAAGAAAAACAGAAAAGATAGCTCTCTGAAGTTAAAGTTTTCCTGAACCATTGCCTCATTCTGAAATTTCAGGAAAACAATGTAAAGATGAGCATTATAAAAACAATGTTGAATCTCAAAAGGTTGTCAAGCTGTAATATGAATGCATTAGTAAACCTAAAATGGAGTAAGAATCTCTGAAGAATTGGAAGAGATGTTAGCAAAATATTTATGGATGCATTTGACCTGGGCCCACCTTATTACCTAAATCAGCGCTGGAATGTTGAACTATGTGTGCGGTTAGCAGAGTGATGATTCCTGTTTTCATGTTCTCAAGAATATTTTCATTCTGGCCCTATTTCATGGTCTTTGATAAGCAACTGGAAAGGGAGTGGTTGTAACAGTCATGATTTATTCATTAATGAGGGCACAAAGAGGACAAGGAGGAAACAAGAGAATTATGTTCTGCTCATTTCATCTAAGCTTTCTGATCCATTTTCCTTTCACATTGTCTTATCGCTCTTACTAACCTCGCCCCACTTCTTAGGGGAGATTGTACCCAGGGTTGCTCTAACATATCTGCTACCCTTTTCATTTACTTTTTTAAGACAGTCTTGCTAAGTTGCTGAGGTTGCCCTCAACTTGTGATCCTCCTGCCCCAGCCTTCCGAGTTGCTGGGATTACGGGCATGCTCCACTGCACCCCTTCTTGTCCATACTTTCATCCTTTTCCAGTTCAGACTACTGGACATTTTCTGCAGTTCTGCCATTTGCTAGTCTGAAGTCATTATTGATCATTGTTTTCTCTCATCAATTTTATTCAACATATGGATTGAATGCCTACTATGTACTAGGCATCTTATTTTATATATGGTGCCAAGAAAGTCACTGATTTGTACACTAGAATGTAAACTCCAGGAGGGTAAAGTCCTGCCCTGCTCAGTGTTGCATTTTCTGAGCTTAGAAAAGTGCTTGGCACTTACTATACATCCACTATTAGTTGAATAAATAAATGATGTCGATCAGAAAATATACCCCATTTTTTATTCTGTAGGTCAACAAGAAGCAGGCATAGTTATCTAAAATTGTCACTTCCCTCCAATACAACTCTTGCTGAAACACGCGAAAAGGAAGTTTATTGTTCTTCATGAAGACCCACCAGCTAGGCCCGGAGAGTGACCGGTCCATATTTGGTAGTCTGGATAACCAGGACCCTGTCGTGAGCGAAGAAATCAAGTACTGCAAAGCAGCTGGCCCTTGAGAGTAGTGCCCAGCTCACACTGGTCTTACCAAAGGTTCGCTGCGTGACCCAATGAGTAAGCCGCGGCTCTCCGCGGCAGGCGAACTTGGGAGAGCGGGCTTGCGGGTAGAGGGCGACACGTCCCAGCCAGGAACTGGGTGAGGCACCAAGTCCGGAGAGCGGGACCCCAGTGGTTGGTGGTACTTGGGTAACGCGGGTCTAAGTACTCAGTCCTGGAGATCTCCCAGGAAACCGGAGTGCGTGCTGCGCGTGCGCCACCTTGCGGGCGCGGTCTGTCCCTCCCGCCAGCTTTCTATTGGTGGCCAGGCTGAATTGTCGCAAGCCTGACGTCATTCTCCTGCCAATCAGAAACAAGCGACCTTCAGCCTTGTCCAATGGGGTCGGACGTAGGTCACGGCCCGCGGTATTTGATTTTCGTTCAGGGACGCGGAAGTGGCGAGTCAGATCTAAGGAGGCGCGACTGGCGGCCTGGGCGCTGTCGACCGGGCGCGCCTCCCGCGGAGTCCTCCGGTCTCGCCGAGCTCCAGGACCGACCCCCGGTCGGCTTGTGCCCTTTGCTCCTAGCGTCGTCTCCGCCGGTCGCCTGAATTGGAGGTGCGCGGGCCACAGGGGCTCGGGTCTGAGCGCTCCGGGACCAGGGCCAGGGCGCAGGCTGGCATTCCCTGCTGGGGGATTCGGAAGCCATCCCGAACGCCCTCCGCTGTGTTTTCTTCGTGGTCGGAGGCTAGACTTCTGAGGAAGGTGAGCAGGGCGACCTTGCTGGGCCGGGAGAGCCCCCCAGACAGCGAGCGCCCCGACTGGGCCCGGGTCACAGCCCGTTACTTAATAGTTGGGGGACTAAGTGGCGTCACTCGTCGCGTTCCTTCTCCTAATCTTTAAAGTGAGCGCAGAGGGGTGGGAGGTACTTGTCCTCTTTCAAGGTCACCTCTCCTGAGCCACTGCCGAGAGCATAATGGATGGACTGAGCTTCCCTATCGCAAAATCGAAACCTTTCCCGGCTAGGTCCCTTTGGTAGAGTCAGACATCTTATAAAATTTGAGTGTTACTTAGAAGATTAATAAAAGTTTCGTTTATACTTTCCCCACCCTCACAAATATTTCTTTCTCTCCTTGATGTTGACCAAAACTTGGGAGGTCGAGGCAGGAATGTCGCAAGTTTGCGACCAGAATGGGCAAGTCCCTGTTTCAAAACAGCAAAAAGACTGGGAATGTAACTCAGTAGTAGAGCACCCCTGGAGTCTGTCCCTAGTACTGCAAGATTGATGCTGGCCAGGAGAAATCAGTTGGTGGTGTAATGAAAGGTCACTAATAAGCTATTTAATGCAGTTTATGTGGCAATAATTTGTCAAGAGTAATATTTTCTAAAATTTTCCCTAAAGGTACCAAGAAACTGATAATGTTTCCTTGAATTTTCTTCTTCAATGTCTCTCATTCTGAAAATCTTAAGCGAGATGCTGGCATATTTTGGTGTTCCCATAGACCAGGTAATGTCTTAATACATTTGAATGATTCTTCTGTCTCATTTTAAAAATAATTTGTATGTAAACATTTAAGGCAAAATTGCTTTTTCTCTTTAGATGGAACAAAGATGAGTTAGTAGTAGTATAGTTTTGATAGTTTGAATTTTAAAAAGAGGGATTAGATTATTGAGAACTGTTTTATGTCCCAGATCAAGTGTCAAAAGAAGATGAAAGTGCAATGAAGACATGACCTCCACAGAATTATATTTATTGCATAGATAAATAAAACTTTTATTTAAGGTAATTTGTGAACAGTTTGATGTTTGGGTGTACAATGGAAATTTGAAATTCAATAATCCAGAATAAATCTGAGGGTGAGAGGATGACTTAGGCCTGAAAATTATAAGCAAGTTCGATTTTGTCCACTTGTTGAACATCAGCATATAAGACAGTATTCTTGGTTCTTGCAGATGATTTAGAGGCAATACATGGTTCTCATATTCATGATGTTTAAAATATGAGAAATAAGAAACATATAACTATAATATGAGATCGACTATGTAAGAAAGACAAAATAGAATGGGGGCTTACACAATGGGCAAATCATTGCTATTTGGTGGAGTGAATTAGAAGAGTAGTCAAGGATAATACTAAGATTTCAAATGAAAGTAAATTGAAGAATGATGGTGCCCGTACAACTTAGTAGAAGAATATGAGAGGCTGGTTTGAGTAGGGAGATAAGGTGAGCCGGAGGTGTTGTTGGAATATATAAATAGAAATGTCTCATCGACAATTGTTTAGTTGGTTCTAGAGGCTAGGAAAGAAGAGATTTGAATTTCGGAGTTAGCTGCATTGTTTTGATATCTGAAGCCATGGGCTTTGATGTTGTAATGAAGATGTTATAAGATGTTGTTGAAACATTTTAAATTTCAGTAGTAGACTGAGGATAAGGAGGACTGGACAGCAGTTGAAGATTTACTTATCATTATTGGGGCCTTTAAGAATTTTCCTAGGAGAAGGGAGTTTGAAGAATGTGAGGAAGTGGCCTCAGCAGATTTTTTTTTTAATAGTTTGCTTGTGAGAAGAAATTGAGAGAGACCATCAACTTGAAGGGGCAGCAGGATTAGAATTTTTTTTTTTTTCTTTTCAATGTTAGAGCCAACTCTTAGCATATTGGCTAAATGAGTACAAATGAGGGTGATTGAGCAATGCCCCGGAGAAGGAAATTAGAGAATCTGAATAAATAAGCCTCAGGAAGAAGAGAGATGGTCTAACTTAAAGAATAAAATAAGAGAGATGGTGGAGAGAGATTTTGAAAGGAGAGTGTTAATGTAAAATAACATTTCTGCCTTAAAAGAAATAAGAAAATAGTTTATTCTGAGCCAAATGTGAATGTCTATGGCCTGGGAACTTGAATTCAGATGACCTGAAATGACGTTATACCATGGAAGAGGTTGCATGAACTTTTATAGTTACAGAATAAAAGAAAGCTATAAGTCAACCTTTACCAGTTACATGGGTGGGAACATCAATAAGGTGGGCTACACCAAGGTGGGCAGATCTCTTCCATAGGATTCAGATGTTATCACATTCTCAGCTTTAGGGTTGGTGGAGGCTAGGGCTGTGTGAAGCTTAGTGATACATTCTGAAAGTTTTATCTAGAAGTCAAGAGGACATTAGGTCAGATACAGAGGTTGATAGGAAATGGCTATTCAAAGAGACTAAAGATAGCTCAAGATAACTGGTTCTTCATTTACCTTATTCCCTGTCTTCACAATCATACTGTTTTAGTCAATAAAGGTCTGGTAATCATACTGTTTAGTCAATAAAGGTTAGAATCATTAATATGGATGCAGCTTCAAAGGGAAATGAAGTTGAGATTGAACTCTGGTTTACTCAGAGCAGAGGCAAGGTGACATGCAAGGAATAGAAGTGGTAGTATTGGAGATTTCATTCAGAGATTGGAGATAGCTTTGAGTGACATAGTATAACATGTCATGAAATGAATGTGCTCACTTTCATCTTGTTTTTTAAATCGGTACTGGTGGTTGAACCTAGGGCCTCATGCATGCTAGGCAAATGCTCTACGACCGAGGTACATCCCTAGTTCTTTTAAAAGTTTTTAATTTTATAATATGGTCTTGCTAATTGCTGAGCCTGGCCTTGAATTTGTGATTGTTCTGCTCAACCTCCAAGTAGCTGGAATTGCAGGTGTGTGCCACCAAACCCAGCTCATTTTTTTTCCCCAGACAAATATTAGTAAAGTTTTATTCTTTGAAGAAGACTCTTTTCTTACCCCCATGCTGGGAATCAAACCCAAGGCCTGGTACTTGCTTGGTAAGCTCTCTACCACTAAGGTAATACCCAGCCCCATGAAGAAGATACTGTGAGTATATTTTCATGTTTAAAAAATAAATGTTTTCGCATCCCCTTTTTTCTTAGATATATACATTTTAATTAGTGTACATTTTAAGTAATATTTCATGTTTAAATAGGTTTTACTGATTTGGGAAAATAAAGACTATGGATCAGCTCGGAGTATTGTTCGTATTATTGGGAAAATGCTTCCTTTAGAACCTTGTCGAAGACCTGCTTTTGAAGTAAGTCAGTTGCCTTGAGTTAGGTCCTGTGTATAAAATAATCATAGGTACTTCTAGGTATTTAGAGTAGATCAACAAAGGAACATATGTTTTCTCTAAGCCAAGAACCTTTAATTTACCTCTGGAAATAAGTCATTTGGCATATGCTTTGTGGTTATTGTTTAAGTACTTACATTAAAAAAACTGGCAGTTGCAAGAAATACTCCAGAGCTTATTTTATTCTATATTTTTATGATAAGAGTAACCAGAGGAGAGAATATAGTTGAATGTTTAGGCTACAGAATAGCATTTACCCCAGTATTTTTTCTTGCTAACAGGTGCATGTGCTTCTACTGAACAGTTTTTCCTTTTCTCTCTTTGGGATTGTTAATTTATTTAATGCCATGGGATGTGGGGCATGCGCCTTCCTCTGACTCCCTGCAGAGCTGTGACTTTTTGTTTTCCCTCCCACTTTAGTTGATCCCGCACTTGAACTCTGTAGAGTCTGATAATTGTGGATCTATGGTTCCATCTTTTGCTGATATTTTGTGTGTGGCAAATGAGGAAGAAGCCAGTTATCTCAGATTTCGGTAATTTATATGCTTATTTTAGAAATATGGCATAGTCTATAACCTGAATTCTTGCATGTGTTAAAGTTTGCTCAAGTTGATTGAACATTTTTTGTTCTGTCTGGCTCTGTGCTTTGCTATAATATGGGTAACTGGTGGTTTCTCATTTTTTTTATAGTTAGTTTTTCTTTTTCGGTACCAGAGCTTGAACCCAGGGGTGCTTTACCACTAACCACATTACCAACCCTTTTTTGTTTTTCATTTTGGGACAGGGTCTCGCTAAGTTACTTAAGCTCTCGCTAAGTTGCTGAG
This sequence comes from Sciurus carolinensis, assembly GCF_902686445.1. Lineage (NCBI taxonomy): Eukaryota > Metazoa > Chordata > Mammalia > Rodentia > Sciuridae > Sciurus > Sciurus carolinensis. The sequence goes on from NC_062219.1 coordinate 29,197,223, forward strand.
GCTGGCTTTGAACTTGTGATCCTCCTGCTTCAGCCTCCAGAGTTGCTGGGATTATAGGTATATGCCGCTGCTCCTTGCTAGTCAGTTTTTCTTAATGCATGTTTAAACCTAACATCAGGCATAGGAGGGAATGTTTATTAAAGGAGTATCGGATTCATGTTCATTCTGATTTCTATACTAGAAATAAAACATTTACATTTCTATAAAATAAATTCTAGGTGAATTTTATATAGCTAGCCAAAATTCATACAGGCTTACTGGAAGCCAGTTAATGGTGTTGAAATACATTCAGGCTCTGTATCCATGGGTTTTGTATGGGTTTGATACATGTGGGTTTGACATCCATAGATTCAAACAACCATGGATCAAAAATACTTGATGAAAAAATTCTAGGAAGTTCACAGCATAATCTTGACTTTGCTGTGCTCCAAGTACTATACTGAATCCACAAGAATGAAGTGATGTGTAGGTGTTGTATTAGGTATTTTAAGTAATCTAGAGAAGGTTTAAAGTATGCAGGAGGATGTACATAGGTTAAATGCAAATATTATAACTCTATATAAGGCACTTGAGCACTCTTCGATTTTAATATCTACCTGGGTCCTAGAACCAGTCACCTACACACACTGAGAGAAATTTTAAAATTTGAATGTTAGTCTCTTAGGGATAACTAACTTATGTGTTAGTATATTCAGATACAGACTATAAGCACAATGAGGGTCAGTTAGTAAAATATTCTGACTGAATTTATTATGTGTCAAACTGGCTTATCAATTTTCAAAAAGTTTGAAAACCATAAACTAGTCTCTTACCCCTAACCTAATCCTGAATGGAAGGCCCTTCTGCACCTATGTAGAATTTCTAGAAAAATTAACTTACACCATATTTAAAGTTAATAGGTAAAGCAATTTCAAGATAAATATTTTTATTTTGTAATCTAAAATAAAGATTGACTTTCATTCCCAGTCACTTATTGGCCATCTATTAGAGACTGCATTCTGTTCTACATACTGAGAATATAACACTTAGGAAGATGTTGTGCTTGTCCTTAGTGAGTCTAGAGAACATCACAGGGGAAAGAGTTGCTCTGATTTTGTGGTGTTGTCAATTTTTCCGTGCTGGGGATCAAACCCAGGGCCTTTGTGCATCCAAGGCAAGGGCTCTAACATTGAGCTATACCCCCAGCCCTGCTTTATTGTCTTACTTTTCACAAGAGATTTTATTTTCTTTAGGTTGAAAATTTCCCTTCCTTCCTTTGTTTTTTCCTTCTACCCACAGAACTAGTACATGGAAAAATGAAGAAAAGGAAAAAATTGAATTTTTCCATCCTTTACAACTAGTTTCAGATCCATTGTTATCAACTGAAAGACACAACAAACCAGTGAAAAATGATCTGCCTGTAAGTGAAGCTGCAATTAAAAAAATAGCTGCCCTTGAAGATGAGCTTACTTTTCTTCGCTCTCAGATTGCAGCAATTGTGGAAATGCAGGTACTAAGAAATAGAACACATTCTGGTAAGTAATATGTTGGACTTTTGTTTTAACTAGATGATACTCATTGGTATTTAGTACAATTCTGAATAAGAACTGTGAACGATATTAAATGTATGATAATAAGATTTGGGTATATAGATTTATTATGTCTGATGTTTATTCAAAATAAATCAAGATACAAAGTGCAGGGGACGAATTTGATATAAAGATCTAGCTATGCTACTGAAGACTGCAATTTTGTATTAAATTCTTGCCTTCTAAGTAAGCTTTCCTAGCTTTTCAGAAGAGCATTGGAGATTAAAAAAAGAATACATTGGTTTGAAAGAGGAGAACAGGTTTGTGGCCTCAAAATAGTTTTTACTTAATGTTACTACATTTCTACCAAGTTCAGGTGAACAATATTTTCCAGGTGATCCTTTTCTAAATTTTTAAGAGATGTAACTTGCTTTAAATACAAAATTTAAAGCAACATAGACACTAAGAACTTTCCACAGCAGAAAGTTGCTAAACTTTCTGCTAAAAAAATTGAATAATATGTATGCATATGCATATATATATATATATATATACACACACACATATATGCCTGCATATATAGTATATAAACATAATTTATACAGTATTAAGATGTGAATAGCATGTATTTATAATAATTTATACATAAATAAATCACATAGTATATAATAGTTATACAAACTCATAAAATAAATAAAATGACACATAAATACACAACTTTTTTTTAAAGCAAACATGTTTACTCACAGTTCTTTAGAAGCAAATCTGTTGTGAAAACGTTAAACAATCTACTTATCTTAGGCTCTTGCCTAGAATATAATGTTTATTTCTCAAATGTCAGAATGAAGTTCAAATTGTATATAAATTACTGGAAAAAATACTTTCTTTTGAAAATGCATTCTTCAGGGCCTACCTACACTGAGAAGTTCTAGTTGAATTAAAAGCGAATTTACAGGTTGGCTTGACTCTTACAGAAATTACTAAGCAGATGGGATTGATTCTTCTTCTGGCTATCATATCACTCTTTTAGCATCATTACGGAAATTGTTTTGTTTTGGTTATCATTACTGTTTATTATGTTAGAATTTTGAATGTTTTTTCAGCAGACTACTTTGCTTCTAGGCTCCTTTGACTTGAACAACGAGCCCAGTGGTGTGGGACAAATGCCATCACTGGGGACAGCTGAACTGAGTGTGGAACCAGATCAGTTTCCAAGTACAGTGCTCTCTCCTCCTCCTCCACCGCCGCTTCCTCCTCAGTTCTCTTCTCCTCAGCCTTCAAGTTTTCCTCCTATACAATCAGGATGTACTGATATTTGTGACTCAGATAATCCAACAACTGAAATAAAAAGGCAGCGCCCTGATGCTAATAAGACCAGTTATAGTCATCATTCAAAAAGCCAGAGAAATACAGATGTTCCAAACATGTTGGATGTTCTAAAGGATATGAATAAGGTCAAGCTTCATGCTATTGAACGGTGTGTTGTCATAATTTGGAAAAAAATAGAATTTTATCAATGATGTTTTTTAAAAAGTTGTTTATGAAAGTTGGCATATGTCTTTCTTCTTATTCCTCATTACCCCTGAATGTTCCTCCCAAAGATAATAATTTCCAATATTTTTTTTTTTTTTTTTTTTTGGTACTGGGGATTGAACTCAGGAGCACTTAACCACTGAGCCACAGTGGTGTGGGACAAATGCCATCCCCAGCCCTTTTTTGTATTTTATTTAGACAGGGTCTCACTGAGTTGCTTAGCACCTTGCTAAGTTGCTGGGACTGGTTTTGAACTCAAGATCCTGCTGCCTCAGCCTCCTTCAATTCTTTTTGACTATTTCTTTTCTTTCTTTTTTTTCTTTTGAGTTGGTATCTCACTATATTGCCCTGTCTGCTCTTGTGATCCTCCTGCCTCAGCCTCCCAAGTAGCTGGAACTACAGGTTTTTTGGCTATTTATTCTATTGTTTTTTCTCTGTTTTTAAAACAACATACTTTTACGATTTCTTGATATTTTAATTAAATTTACTCCCTGTTGTAGAATATTAGGAATACAGTAGTTTTCCTCTTATCCACTCTTGTGTTTTCTAGTTACCCAAGGTCAGTTTCTTACAGTTTCAGTTACCCATCATCAACTGTGGTCTGAAAATATTACATGGAAAATTCCAGAAATAATAAAGTTTAAGTTGTGTGCTAGTCTGAGTAGCATGAAGAAATAGTACGTATTCAGTGAAGATAATATATGATTGATCAAACAAATGAAAAATCAGCCTAATGGTTTTTGTCTTATGAACTCTGGTTCTTTTAAAAGTTCTTAAATAATTACTTAAATTTTCCTCCTTACTGGAAAGTTAGAAAATTAAAAGTAAAGGTTTTTAGATATTTGAGGAATCCCAGTTTAGCAAGTTGTGGTAGAACCCTAACCCATATGGTTTCTTGGTTTTCATCAATAAGTAGCTAAAACTGCATCAAAGTTTTAATTTATTCAATTTTTGAAAACAGGTCACCTGGTGGTAGACCCATTCATAAGAGGAAAAGGCGAAGTTCACATTGGGATCCAGTGTCCTTAATATCACATGCACTTAAACAGAAATTTGCATTCCAAGAAGATGACTCCTTTGACCAAGAAAATAGATCTTGGGAGTCTTCTCCATTTTCTAGTCCAGAAGCTTCAAGGGTGAGCTATAATAATATAAAATTTTAACATATAAGTTTTTCTCAACTGTGCTCTTCATAATATAGCTTCATATTTAACTTTTCTTGAAGTAATTATGTAGGTTGGGCTATAAATTGTTGACACTGTTAATTGTTCTTTTTGTTAATTTTATATACTTGTTTTCACTTTTAGCTTATGAAATAAAACACTTGCTTTGAAAAATATATGTGTCTAGGTTTATAGTTGTTGATCCTACACAGGTGCTGGCCTAATGTTACAGTCTGCAGCATGAACTGGGGGTCTGAAGCTGGGAGGACCAGGGAAGAACCGTGCCGTGTATTCAACCTTAGCATATCAAATGGGACCACTCCTATGTGTTATGCAGTCAGATATAAAGACTGGATTATTTAGTTGCATAGAACGTTAACTCTGTGTTTACCAAAGAAAATGGCATTATAGTTATCTTTAATGACAACACTGGATGCTTAAAAAGACATGTTTTTTTGGGTGGTGTTGAAATCACAGAATTAAGTGAGGTAGTACATAGAATAAGCCTTGGGAATGAGAAGTGTCCAAGAGGGACAGGGTCTGAAGTCAGGTAGATATCACTGCTGAGTGACCTGCAGCAGCAGACTGGAAAACTGCAGTGCACACAGGCCATTCCGAGAGCATAACGGAAGATGGTGGTGGTAGGAAGTGACCCTCCTCACGTTCCAGGTATGCAGGCTTTCAGGCTACCCTGTGTGTGTCTCATCGTCACATGCTGAGCACATTGATTCAGAAATTATTGTTTTAACAATTTAAGAAGACAAGTAGTTTACGAAAATGCAAATGGGCCAAAAATAAATACTAAACACTTATATAGCAATTTATAAAGGCCAGGCGTGGGTTTTGCATTCATGGATTCAACCAACTGTAGAAAAAATTTGAAAACAAAAACAAAAACCCTACATCTGTACTAAATCTATAGAACTTTTTCTTGTTATTCCTTAAAGGATATAGTGTCAACTATTTAAAAGTGTTTATACTGTACTAGGCATTTTAAGTAATCCAAAGATGATTTAATTTATACAGGCGGATTAATGGATATGGAGAATAAAAACAACCAAAATAGTGAAACTAGGGACAAGAGAAGGGAGTAAAAATGAAGGCCACGATTAACAGCTTTCATCTCCCAAAATGAACGTTTTCCAGATGCTGCTTGCAGGCAGAGGATGTTTATCACCCTCAAGAGAAACAGTCTGTCGGAGGCATTATCTCCTCCAGAGCAAAATCCTTTTTAGGCACCGTCCACAGACATTGACCAAAAGGCCCACATTCCTGACTAAGCAAAACTGACATGTTCACTAGACCACCCCTCAAAATAAACTAGTCCCTTTCTTTGTTCAGTGACTCATTTTCCACCAGGAGAGTGGGTCCACGGGCACCATTTCACCCCCCTGAATAAAGAGCGGAGATGACGTGAGGTTGCATCCTGCCCAGTCTTTTTGTGCTAACATGATGGGTTTAGGTCATTTGCAAATAGTATGTCATTTTATACGAGGGACTTGTACATCTGTGGATTTTGGTACTCATGAGGGGTGTGGAACAAATCCCCCATGGATACTGAGAGATGGTTGTACTTTTTTTTTTTCTTTCTTGTTTGATCTTTACAGTAATATTCTAAAAGAAAAATAAGGTAAATATTGCTTGTTTTACATCTGAGGATAATGAACTTTTTACTCCCCATAATTCGATATCTAAGGAGAATAGATTGGAGCTTAGTTTATTAAAATTCTTGATGTTTGAAAGCCCTCAGTTATCTAATAAATTAATTTAGATGGAACACACTGTTTCCCATTGGCAGTGGTCAATAAAGTATTACTGGGTTGTCAATTACTGTTTGCTGTTTGTTGAGAGTCCCTTAGTATTTTCTTTACAACCAACTCTGAGCCTTTTAATGGAAGAATCACCTCCTTTCATATATTTTTCAACTCCTAGTTTCAGGCTGGAAAAAGGGGCTCAACTTTTAGTTGACTGGGATCTCATTCTGCTATGGTCTGAATATGACAGCGTCCCCAAAGATCCATGTATTGAAGGCATGGTCTACAGGGTGGTACTCTTGGGAGGTGCTGTGAGCCTACTGGAAATCTTCAGGTCACTGGGGCATGCCCTTAAAGGGAACTGTGGGACTCTGGTCCCTTTGTGTCTGTTTCTTCCTCCCAGCTCATGCCGTAAACAGTTTTGCTCCACTGCACACTCCTGCATGATGTGCTTACCCTCGCAGAGACCCAAAGCAATGGTGCTTTTTGATCTTGGACTAGGACCTCCAGAACCATGAGCCAAAAGAAACCTTTATCTTAATAATTTAATATTGCGTTAGGTATTTCATTATAGTATCACAAAACTAACACATTCCATGTAGCTGAGAGTGTCTTTGCACACTTTTGTGTCCTCAGCAGTGAACACAGTGCCTGACATGGCCTACCCTCAAGTCACTGTTTACCATTGAGTGACTTAAACCTCAGGGTCATCTGGTACTTTTCCTGCCATTCTTTTTCTACATTTGAATAATTTCTGTGTTGAACATTTGCTTTATTTCAGTTTGGAAATCACATTTCACAGTCAGAAGGAAAGTGATCTGAGGGAAAAACTGATGACGCACAAAAGCTGTTGGCCGAAGTATCGGCAACAAAAACTATCTCTATGCTTGGAAGGAAAGATGCAGAAATATGGCAGCATGTCTTTCACTGCCTTTCAAAGGATCATATCCTCTGTCAAGTAACGTTGAATGAAGTCTGTATCCTGGGATGTGTCAGGACCCGGATCTGAGGAAGACTCCTAAGAACACCTGTCTGGTTTTGGAAGATTCTGCAGTAAACTGGCTCTTGAAGAGAGTTAGTTATATGGAGTTTTTCCCCTGTATGCTAACATTATTGAAAGCAGAATATATGCTTCAACAATTGTCCTAAGCAATTCTGACTTCCCAGTTTAAGAGCCTTTGAATCTTTTAAAAATTGGTAGTGATCTGGTTTATGTGAACTTTAGTAACTTGGAGATTTTCAAAGAAGATGAAATTATAATTTATTTCATTAGGAAACTCATAGTTTTAATCAGAGGGTTGAGCTTTTTAAAACTTCTTCCTGAGATTAATAAATTAGTCTTGGACACAGATTTTAAGTGATACAAGTAAAAGTATTTAAAGAATCTTCTTGACATTTTGCCTGCACTTGCTATGTAAATATGTATGCCTGACATCTGTTTCCTCTATTCCTTATTACATTTATACATTGTTCTTTTGCAAATAGCTTGTACAATAAATGTGTCTTTTGAACATGATTGTGTTTTGTAGCAATTCAAATGAATGTTTCTCACTATTCACAAAGTGTCAAGAGTTCTGTGGGAGTTTCATGGGAAATAAAAATGAAACACATTTGTCCCTCTTCACCCATGTGCTGATGTGATATGGAAACCTACATGTTTCCCTTGACCCTTCAGCCTGTGCAACAATCAGGGAGTTAGGAACCACCTTGGTGGACTCAGCACCCACCCATTTTGCCAGATTCTCTGGTTTCTGAAAAGTCCAGGCTGCTATTTTCTGGTTGTGGCAGAAGGTTGGTTGCCAGGTCCCACCTCCATTTCTAACTCCATTCTCCCTGTACATGCCAGTTGGTTGTGGCCATGCTGCTGTCATGTCCCTGGGGAAGAGGCTTTGAGTTGCTGAGGTGCAAACCTGGCTTTTCTGAGTTGCTTAACCACACTGGCAAGACTTTTCTCCAGACTTCCTGTTTGAAAGATTATCTGAGAAAAGCCTGCCTTATGGGTCTTCTGTTACTTGTGGCCAAATGCACTCTGTAATGGTTCAGCGAGTATGGTAGTGGAGTTTTGATGTCTGCTTGCCGTTCCTTCTGATGTGGTTTTCTGATCTTTCTTATGCTGCTGTCAATAGTTTGATATTGCTGTTGTTTCTGCCCCTGTTTCCTCACCCTGCCTTTTAGCATAGTCCTTATAATAGGAATCTTTTCCCCTGAAATAACTGCCTTCTATTCCCCAAGGTAGGCTTACATTTTGTTTTCTAGTTTCCACCCCCAACAACCAGCAGAAACCTTGAATGATGGTCCTTGGCCATATGGAAATGTTTCCTGATAAACCTCAAGTTGTTTTGTTGATTTTTTTTGTGTGTGTGTTTTCTGTTCTACTTCAGAATGAATTTCCTGCCTTCCCCAGATACATTTCAGAACCAATGATGTATTGGGCTCAAGTTGACCTTGGATGCCCCTCTGTTCAGAAGTTTGACTCCTGATGCTTGGGAGACATGGACTCTAAAATCCTCCCCCTCCCGCAGTCCCCTAGCAAGCCTCTCTAGCGGCCTGAGCGTGGGTTCTTGGTGACTTGTGTTCACTGTGGAGGTCAGAGGCTGGGGATTCAATTCAGGCATTTATTATGAATCTATAAATAAATTACCTAATACCCAAATTGTATTCATAAATTCACATTTGATTACTTTATAAATGTTTTTCATGCAGTGCTAAGGATTGAATCTGGCTACCATATACTAGGCAAGTGCTCTACCACTGAGCTACATTGCCAGTACTTCAAAGTTTCCATATGGTCTCCCTAGGTTACTGAGGTTGGACTTGAACTTGCCATCCTCCTGCCCTAGCTTCCTGGGAAGCCGGGATTAAAGGTGTGGATCACCATGCCTGGCTATATTTAATTACTTTTTAAACTTGTTTAAATAAAGTGAATGCTGAGACTGCTTCTCTTACAAGTTATAAAAATGCTAGCTCTTTCTAACTAGAAAACCCATTCGGTCACTTGCCAGGAGAGCCCCTTTTCCTCAGATGCCTTCAACTAGGTTGCAGTCTCCTTCCCACTGGCTGCTGGTTAGCCCCCATAAACTAAGGTGATTGTTTATGTAATGTATAAAGCTGCTCCCCCGCCCTTTCCGGTGCAGCCATTTTCCCCGCCTCCCAACCACTTGTCAGTCTGTGAACATCCTAGCTAGCTATGGGTTCATCAGTCAGCTTGCAAGTATCCTTCTCCATTATTGGTCCCCTGTTAGCCCGGTGGAATTCAACTGCCATCTTTTCTCTCTTGCCTTTCTCTCCCCCTGACTTGCTTTCTTGCTCCTCCTCGCTTTCCACTCTCTCTAGTGCACGCCCTTTCTCTTTTCCTCTCATTTTCTCTCTTACCCTGCAGGGAGACGCTCTGCTTAATAAACTCCCTTATGTGATTCCCGTGTCCAGCGTGGTTTCCGTGGGATCCCTTACAGTTTATACATTTGTCAGCATTCTAGTACTGTTTTAAAATTTAAAAACCCAACTTTATAATATGGACTGCAGACAGTCAGTGCTATTCAATGTGATAGGAGACTTACGGGAAGAGGGTATCAAAATGTATTTTACACTGAAAATATATAATTTAATTATAAATTTAAATAAAAATTCCTTTCACAGTCCATTCAGGCAGCTATAACAAATACAATACACTGGGTATCTAACTGGCAGAAATTTATTTCACAGTTCTAGAGGCTAGGAAGTCTAAGATCAAGGTGCTAGAAGATTCAATTTCTGCTGAGGGCCTGCTTTCTGGTTCATACATGGTGTCTTGCTGGGTACTCACATGGTAGAAGGGGCTACCTAGCTGTCTGGGCTCTATAAGAGCACTACCCTAGTTGGGAAGGCTTCAGCCTCATGATCTAATTCACCTCAAAGGCCCTAGTTCCTAATATCACCTGGAGTTGGTGGTGGACACCCTTTCAACATATGAAATTTCAGGGGACATAGGTATCCAGTCCATTGCAAATTATGTTTGGTGAGAAATAGCTATGTACATGGCAGATCATTTATATGGTAGAAACCGGAAGAGTTTTTAAAAGATTAAGCACAGACTTTCCTCAGATTGGCAAAGTTAAATACACAGTTGGATTTATTTTAAATTAAAATCCTTTCCCCTCCCTGAACAAAACCCCAAAGAGGTCAAGGAGAGTAAAGTACAAAATTTTTATAGCAGAAAAGGGCTGTTGCAGTTTGGCTTTTCTGGGGAGCAGATTGAGATTACCATGCAGCAGGTCTCGGTGTGTTCTCTGGATAGCACCCCGGCAGGGAGAAAAGTGCTAGGTAAGAGCAGTTGTTGCCCCCTCAACAAGGTCTTCAGCAGATCCCATGGGAGGGGGGCTCTCATGGCCCTCGGTTGGAGTTGTCTTCCATTGCTCTGAGGATGCTGGGTCTTTACACTTTCACATTGACCAGAGAGGAATGGTTGTCAGGTCTGAAGTTGGATCATGGTGGTGCATCACAATTAGGGGACACAGGTTCCAAACATGTTGCAGTGTCCACCAAATTAGGAATGGCAGTGAAGCCAAAATAGGGGACAGGCAGTTAGTGTAGAAATAGGGGATCGGGTCAAATGGAGAAAATGGAGGCCATGAGAGCCATCTGCCTCTGGAAGTTGGAGACTGCCCCTGGGAGAATGGAATGTCAAGGATCTCCGGAGCCCATTGATTACCAAATTTACCTGCCCTATCAAGGACTGCAGGGAAGGAGCTACTAATTAATGCCCCCTGGGCCCTTGCCTGGCTGAATCACTTTGGCCCTCCCCCTGCCCATTAGCTCCTCACTTTATGCATCTCACCTGCAAAACTAGGGCTAGTCACATAGGCAGGAAGGAGAGATAAGGGGGGAGAGAACTGGAGAACAAAAGAGACCTTAACCTATAAAAGATGTAGGGTGTGCTCACTTCTTGGAATTCTAGACATCAGCCATGGCCCCCTTCTCCCTCCCTGGAGAAGTCTGTATTGTTACTACTTTTATATAAAACCTGCTTAATATGCTTGCCTTGGCGTGCTTCTCTAGTGTTCAAACTTCAACATTAGAGGAAGCAGAACTCGTCACCGGTAAACAGTGGTATCAACAGCGTGCCGGAAATAATAAGGTTAGCTTGAGTAATACTAATTGCCTAGAATTACCAACCTCATTGCCTGGAATCCTTCTACCAGGCTAGTTTTTATACTTATCCTCTTGAAAATGGGTGCATTCTTTTTTTTTTTTTTTTTTTTTGATTACAAAGTTATTTTTAATTGACCCCAACTTAAAGACAAGAACCAAATCAAACACAAAAGAACAAGAGAACATATACTTCAGTTCCTCCCTAAGGACACATTTAATTTTTTTTTGGAGGCAGGGTACCAGGGATTGAACTCAGGAGCACTCAGCCACTGAGCCACATCCCCAGCCTTTTTTTTTTTTAAGAGATAGGGTCTCGCTGAGTTGCTTAGCACCTTGTTTTTGCTGAAGCTGGCTTTGCAATCCTCCTGCCTCAGCCTCACAAACCACTGGAATTACAGGCATGCACCACTGCACCTGCCACATTTGAGTTTTTTGATAGCCCATTTTATATCTTTCTATATTGCCTGTCTCTTAACATATTAACATAGTTATTATTTTTCATCATTTTGGTTTTTAGTTTTCATATTAAAGATATGAATGGTTTGCACACCATGCTTACAATATGAGAGCATTCTGAATTTGTTTGTATACTCTTACTATTGAGTTTTATACCTTCCCATACTTTATTCTTACTGAAAATGGGTGCATTCTTAAAATTGGGGCTAGGAAAGCATTTTCGTGTCTAAGGATATTTCCCTGTAGACTCCTCCGATTTCTGTGCCTGTGGGTTTGCTTGGATATCGGCAATTTCCATAGTGTGGCATGGGGAAATCAGGGGATGAGTAACCTATGGCTGGCAGGTCATAGCTAGGTTCTTTTCTCTTTATGGAAATGACTTGTGTTTACAAGGACTCAGGGGATTAAGCAGTTGTACCAGGAGGATCGAATGAATCATCAATTCTCCAGGCCTCAAGCTGCTCAACTGTAAAGTGTTGTAAAATGTAAAATGACCAAATTGTTGCGATGTCAGTTTTGGTACTCTGTGCCAACTATTCTCACAGAAAGAAGTGGTCTTGGGCTGGACACTGTGGGGAAGGAGTCTGTGGAGTCTGTGAGGAGCTTCTGTTATGTGGGCCTGGGAGTGGGCTTTAGCTTACCTTTTAGGCCAGAGCAGTGGCTCCGAACGACAATTAGGTATCAGCAGCTTCTGTTAGTGATTTTCATAAGTTGACTCACTCAATCTGCATGTCAACACGAGGGGGTGTATGTTAGCCTCACTTTACAGGTGAGGAACGAGGTATGGAGAGCCTCCAAGGCATTACTTCTTCCAGGTTCTCACAGTTGGTCAAATAGAAGAGATGGGATTTGAATACTGGCAGATGGGTTTTCCAAACTCTATTTTTAATTCCTAGGTAACACTGTCAATCTCGTAATTTTTTATCTTTTTATTTAGACTTTGTTTTTCCAGAAGGTATTGAGGCAGTTAACAAAGATATATAAAGCATGGAACAATAATGTAATAATTAACTGAAAAGGGCTGAAAAAAAGTAAGGCTACAGTTTTCTATCTTCAACACAAGGGGGCAGTATAACACTAAGCGCACCCAGGCTGATGCAACCTGTTAACCACATTTGGAAATTAAAGACAAAGCAAGGTTTGACTGAATATTAATTGAAGAATCAGATTATTATTAAAAACCTTAACAAATTATAAATAATCATACCCTTGATAGATCTGAGACTATTTATGTCATCAGGCTAATTCAACTCTTCCCCTGCAAACAAATATTCTATACAATTAAATGATAGAAGTAAGGGATGGTATTGCTAATTGTTAAACTTCAAGATTGCACTGGTGTTCCCTAAAGTTCTTCTCCTTGAGTACAATTATTTATTTCACTACTAGGGAAAAGCATAAGGTTTATTTTTAGTTATACCATTACAGTTCTTGCTTTTATCCAATACAAATTGGTAAATCAAAGTGGTGGAATTTTTACTAGGTCAATGATAACTTTCACATGCAAATAAATGCTTCCAAAGATTCTTTAATTGGTTAAAAGATCCTATCTTCATTTTTCCTCCCCTGCATCTTAACCCCGAGTCTTCCACAACTGAACTAAGCCTGGTGGAAAGTTAATCCTGATTGGGGCATTAGCAATTTCAGATCCAGTCCCCCGGGGACAGGAACCAATGTGCCAGGGATTATCACCTCAGCGGGAGAATGCCCTGGCCCTCTCAGTTTTAGCCTTTCACATGTACCTGTTTCCCCCCAGGACCCCTTCAGTTCTCCTCTCTGTTCAGGCTTCTGACCTTGCCCTGGACAGCTGGCAGACAGGGGACCAGTGCAGTGCCTACTTATGCCAACCCTTCTTCCTGTGAAACCAGCCCATGCTTTCTGCTTCTCATAGTCCGGCTGTCTGTGGTCAAATGATGGTCATTAATCTTAACAGCTGAATTTGTTGAACATTTAATCTGTACTAGCCATGGCCCTAGGCACTTCACATGCGTCAATGTGTTAAATCCTCACAATAACCGCAAAGAGATAGGTGCTACCATAATCCATTTTTACCAAGGACACTGAGGAACAGAGAGGTTAGTACTTTACCCAAGATCAGACCATTAGTAAGCTCCTAAACTGAACTCAAATCTGGGCAGTCTGGCCCCAGATCCTGAGCTCCCAATGATAATTCACTCCTTCCCAATGACTGCTGCCATCTCATCTGACTCTAAAAGTACCCTCCCATGCTCTAGGGCAACATGCAACTTCTGGTCCCCAAGGTGACAAGCTGGCTTAACTCTGTGCCTGGGCATTTGCTGTTTCCCCCAGTGGGAATTCCCACCCATTGCTGAAGACATAGTTTGAAGGCATTTGTCTCAGAAGTCTTTGTTTTATTTTTAAATATTATTTTTAGGTGTTGATAGACCTTTATTTTATTTACTTATTTATATGTGGTGCTGAGAATCAAACCCGGTGCCTGACACATGGTAGGCAAGTGCTCTACCACTGAACCACAACCCCAGCTCTTCAGAAGCCTTTCTTTACCTCCTGCTCACCCTGTAGCTGTTAGGAGTATTTTCCACTTTGTTTCACACAGAACCATGGGGACCTATTGCAGTTATAATTGCTTTCTGATCTGTTGTTGCCCAACTCCACTGGGATCTTTTGACCAATTCAGAGGTAGGGGCTGGGTCTTACTCATCTCATTTCCTCATAAATCCAAATGATGACCAGAGTCAACAATTAGTGAGTTCTTTAATTTTCTCATTTAAGGGAGGTAATTGAAAGAGAGAGGTAGTATTGCATGAAGAAAATGGAGCTGTAGCTTATCTAAGGTCAGTGGAAGAGTTGGGATTGGGCATAGGATTGTGTGACTTCAGAGTCCATGCACATGACTATTAGGCTATGCATCCTCTGTTGTTATGAACAATAGAAAATAGATGTGATATGAACATAGTTAAAACTACATCTAGTGACTACATTTACTAACAGACTTTATCCAACAGTATAAAATCATTCACAGCCGGGCAGTTTCAGATCCCACAGCTTAAATCCCACAGCTGGGATTTAAGCCAGAACAGCCTGAGGCCAGGGCCATTGCTCTCAGTATTTATGGCCCTGTTTGAAGTGAAAGAGCCCCAGAAGGCCAGGTCTCCCTGGCTAGATGGGTCAGCCTGGCACCACTGATGCCTGGGTCATCCAATGGATGGGATGGTCCTTGGTCTGTGACCAGGACCCATGGGGTTTGGTTAATGCCCCTGTCCACACTGAGGACTCCCTGAGCAGGTCCCTGTTGGGCCTGACTCTTTCCACTTCTACTTGTTCTGTGTCCCCACAGGCGTGGTGGAGAAAAGTCTGTCCGAGGATCATGTCACAGTCTTTGTAAAACAATTTTAGTAAGAGCAATTATTTCTCTTTTGGGAATGAGTTTGATTTTTTGGAAATAGCCAAGTGAACACAAATCTGATGAATGAGTAGATGAACAAGCCGGATGAACTCATCATTGGTTACAATGAGGTGTGACTTTCACGTTTCAAGTGATTGTCTTGCAAGGGTTGTAATCTGGCTCTGTAGGCATTTCCCGAAGACTGGCTCCACAAGTATTTTGAGTAATGACTACATTGCTTGCAGTTACTCAGGGACGTTCATTTTATTTTGTTTTTTTATTTTTTGTGGTGCTGGGGATGGAACCCAGGACCTTGGGCTTGTTGGCAAGTGCTCTAGTACTGAGCCACCTCCCCGGCCCACCCACTCATTTTAATTCTAGAATTTCTCCTAAGAGTAAACTGGTCATAGATTAAGATTATCAATATGGTTTTATGATTTATATTGCATAGATAGATGTTTAGATCTAAAAAGTAATGTTAGTCTTGATAGGTGATAGGGTGAAATTTTGGGTGAAGATAAAAATATTCTTGACTAGTTAAGTCAAAATCAGGCTAGTTATGACAATAGTCACTGAAGTATTGCATCATGAATTTATCTATTTTCCTATATTCTTTAAGATGTACACAGAACTTTTATACTCATCCATTGTTTTCTATTCAAACTGAATATTATGACCAAATTTAGTTACTAAAAAAGCAGCTGCAAGGTACAGGATCACAGAGGTTAATTTCTGTACCCTTGATAGCATCTGCAGTTGCCAGAGCCTGTGACCTCATGAACTGTGGACATTGGCGATGATTGGTGTGAAGTGGACGAAGCGTTCTACCAAGTGTTTGAACTTCACCTTCCAGGGCTGTGTATAGCATGTTTCATAGTTTTCAGTGCAAGTTCTATTTCATACTATCTTTTACTTTTGCCTCTTTCAACATCATTTCAGATCTAGAGTTTTAGGCAAGCATATTAAAAGGATCTCATGTGTTGCTTTTTTTTTTTTTTTAAATTGTAGTTGTTTATCTCCTTTCCCCCTGTCCAGAAGTGACACAGAGAGACTGGGGTGAGCAGCAGTGTGGATAGGGTCAGGAGTCCAGAAGGCCTGACCCTGTGCTCTTCAGTGACGCCTATTCACTGTGCTGGCTCAGTCAAGCCTCTCACTGTCTCCAGCCTCAATTTCCTTCTCTATAAAGTGATGATTTTGAAAAAAATCTCTGACTAAATATTTAGAAAATATGAAGTGTATTTTCTTAAAAGCCAGATTATCAACCTCATTACAGCTGCACAAATGACTCAGCACGTTGACCCTATTTTGTTAAGTACACAGATCCAAGATGACGCTTCTATTTTTCTACTTCAAAGCCTGAAATATTTTATTCTGCCCAAGTAGTTCATAGACTCAATAATGTTCAAGGACAAGGAACGATGAGACATTTCTATTGCACAGTATGCCTCTGTGATCCTGGTTGTATGGTTTGTTCTTTTTGATGGAAAATGGATGAATGAGAGTTTCTGTAGTTTTACATTTATGAATTTGTTGATGCACGTCACTGCCAAACACATCCTCACAAGTGTGCACGCAGATGTCAGCTGTGTGTACCTAGGGAACTGTGTCAGCATTATTCACAGGTGTGTCTGGCTTCTAGAGCAGAGACTGATTCCAAATACCTGCCATGCTCCAGGTACCAGAGTTATAACAAAACACCTTTAAAGCTCACCTGACTGCAGCGCTCACCTAACTTGGCTTATGATTATCAAATGTTTAGTTAAGTTTAATGTTTTAAATTCTAAGTTGAGTTGGTGCAGGGTCTCATCAGTGTTTTCCCTTATGTTCCCTCCCTTCCAAGGCATCTAGCTAGTTTTCTATCTCTCTCTCTCTCTCTCTCTCTCTCTCTCTCTCCTTTCTTTTCCCCAGTACTGAAGAGTGAACTGAGGGGCACTCTACCTCTGAGCAACACCCTCCCAGCCCTTTTTATTTTTTATTTTGAGTCTCGGTCTTCTTAAGTTCTCCAGGCTGACCTTCAACTTTTGATCCTCCTCCCTCAGCCTCCTGAATAGCTGGAATTACAGGTATGCACCACGGTCCCCAGCTAGCTAGTCTATATTTTTCAAAGATCAAAAGTTATCTTTCCTTTGACAGCACAGTATTCTTAAGAAGTTTCCTGCTTTTTATAGAGATTTCTGACTTGTTTAAAAACAAAAAAAATCCCTTGTAGTAAGATGCATGTAGTTTTTCTTTTTAACCATGAGGAACACAAGGAGGCTGAATTTAAATGAAAATGTCAAGAAAGTTTTTGAAAAATTTAAAGTGAAATTTCATATACTCATGATAACTCCAACTGTAAGGGAAGAAGCTTGATACATACCTGAAGCGAGATGAAGATTCCTAAACAAACACCTCTTAGATGAAGAAACAATAAAATGTGTGCAAATTTGGGTTGCAGTAAAGAAGTTATACTTGCTCATAAGAGGAGTCCCATTAAGACTCCGGCAACTTAGAGGATGCTTGGACTGGCAGACACATTTGGGAGGACTCATTCCACTTCTCTGCATCCAGAGAAGTGTAACCAGGATGGCAAAGGGATTCAGATGTTGTATTCCATGAGGAGCTAATACAATCCAATGTATTAGATTTGGAGGAAGAGATGTAGTTCTCTTCATAATGAGAAGGATGGATGTTAGGTATTGCACCAGATGGAAGCGTTAGGCTTATGGATGGACGTTAAGGAGGGCAGACAGAGGCTCAGAATCAGAAAGGGCTCATTCTGGAGTTGTTCTCTTGAGGATGTGCACTTTCTCGGTGGTCCTGTGCTGCCCCCAAACTAAATACGTTCTAGGACAAGAAGGGTAGAGTGATTGGTGATGTGGCCCATGGCTGAAGGGGCCGTGGATACAACCCCATGGCTCTGTGGCCCGACTTTGACACCAAGTTGGGTCTCATTTTGAGTATCCACTTACAGTTGATCAGTGCAAATTAATTAATGGTAATAACAGTACTGATAACATTCAGCAGTTTATTATTTAGCATCATTAATGCACTTAAGATAATGAAAAAGAAAGATAAACTTAAGATATTTTTACTTAGAAAAATCGAAGAACAAGAAGAAATACTGTAGTTTCCTCTTATCTGCAGGTTCACTTTCTGTGGTTCCCAGTTGCACAAGATCAAACTTGGTCTGAAAATATACATTTTTATTATTCTTTTTATTTTTACAGACTGCATTTTTGATTCATTGTACCCAAATGGGGTACAACTTTTCGTTTCTATGGTTGTGCACAATGTAGGTTCACACCATTCAGGTAATCATACATGTACATAGGGTAATGATGTCTGTCTCATTCCACCATCTTTCATACCCCCACCCCCTCCTCCCTCTCATTTCCCTCTACACAATCTAAAGTTCCTCCATTCTTCTCTCACCTCCCACCCCCCACCCCCATTATATATCATCATCCACTTATCAGGGAAAACATTTGGCCTTTGGTTTTTGGGGATTGGCTAATTTCACTTAGCATGATATTCTCCAATTCCATCCATTTATCTGCAATTAGAATGGCTATTATCAAGAACACAAACAATAATAGATGTTGGTGTGGATGTGGGGAAAAAGGCACACTTGTACATTGCTGGTGGAGTTGCAAATTGGTACAGCCACTCTGGAAAGCAGTGTGGAGATTTCTCAGAAAACTTGGAATGGACTCACCTTTTGACCCAGTTATCCCACTCCTTGGTTTATACCCAAAGGACTTAAAATTAGCATACTACAGTAACGCAGCCACATCAATGTTTATAGCAACTCAATTCACAATAGCTAGATTGTGGAACCAACCTAGATGCCCTTCAGTAGATGAATGGATAAAGAAACTGGTATATACACACAATGGAATATTATTCAGCCATAAAGAAGAATAATATTATGGCATTTGCAGATAAATGGTCTAAAAATACTAAATGGAAAATTCCAGAATTAAGCAAGTTATAAGTTTTAAGTAACTTTCATTATGATATATTGCTATAATTTTTCTATTTTATTATCAATTATTGTTGTGAATCTCTTACTGTACCTAGTTTATAAACTAACCTTTAGTTTATACTTGGAAAAACAGTGCATAGGTTAGGTACTACCTATGGTTTTAGGTATCCACTGGGGGTCTTGGATGTATCTCTTGAAGATAAGGGGAGACCTATGTATTCTGTTTATTTTTATTTATTTATTTATTTATTTTTTACATCTCCAGCCCTTTTTATTTTTTTATTTTTTTTTTACTTTGGAATCTTTTTTTTTTATTTTTATTTTTTATTGTAAACAAATGGGATACATGTTGTTTCTCTGTTTGTACATGTTGTATGAAATTTTTGGGGTGCTATCACTGAGCTTTGAATATATGTACCTGCAGCATTGCTGCATTTTGAGAAGTGACTTCAAGAAAATGACATTGCCCTCCTTTCAGACAACGTCCCTTTCAAAGGTTCTTTATTTAGCTTTTTTACTTTTGAAGGGGCCTAAAAGTAAAAGAGGAGTCAAATTGCCCAATTTCCCATTAAATTAGATTCTCTATGTAAGTACACATAGGAATAAAATAAAAATGAGAAGGCAATATATAGTTTGAAGTTACTTAATAACATTTGAATTGCTAATGCTATTAAATTATGTGGTATCAAAAAATTGTGCATTTTAGCCATCTGTATTACTTGAGATTTTTGTGTATGTTCTGAGACAGCATGAACTTTCTTCACTTCAGATAAAATAGTATCAGTGGAATCGTTTTCAATTCCAGGACCTTTTCACATCCATTGTCTCATGTAATAATACTCACAATAACCTTGAAGGGTATTGTCACCATTCCCATTTTATTGATGGAGATCCTGAGACTCAGGGAGACCTTAAGTCATGGGGAATTCATGCTCTGTTCAAGTGGCAGGCTCAATTGTGGACAGCAAACCCTAAGTTTTAGACTGAGCATGTCTGTAGGAAGGGCATGTCGCTCAGGGGAGAGCACTCCGCTAGCACGGAAGAGGCCCAAGGGTTCAATTCCCAGCACTACCAAGCTTTTAAAACAATGCCTGTTCAGTGCTTACTAAAGACTATCTCCCGTCGTCCTCCTGTCCTTGTCCTCATTATTATCATGTTACTGGGTTTCAGGGTAGGTTTTCCGAGAAATTCATGAGGACTAAAAAACTTTCAAATTGCATTCCTTTTGGATTTAGGCAGTGTGTGGTGGGGTGGTTGGTGGGTTTCAGACGGTCTCACATTTGAATTTAGTCTGCAGCATTCTTGCATTTGGAAAACTGACTTCAAGAAAAATAAGTGATCCCTTGCTCTGCTTCCCTGTTTAACTTGTTGCTGAGTCACTTCCCAAATTTGAGACCCTCGTGGGTTCTGCACTTTCTTTTCTTTGAGGCAGAGTTTTTCATTGCTTTTTACCATGATCCCATCGGTGTGGCTAGTTCCAGAGGACAGTGTGTGTGTGTGTGTGTGTGTGTGTGTGTGTGTGTGATTGCAGTTGTCTGCCTGGTGCTCTGAAGAGCCCACAGCCAAGATCCAGTGTGCTGTCCCTGGCAAACAAGTGGCGGGAAGGAGGAGCAGGTGTCCCCACTAACTGACTAATTGGTCTGGCTCTAGACCTCCTTTTCCATGTTCTGAAAGGGTTTTGGCAGCAGTAGTAGCTCCCAAAGTTACTGGAGTGTTGGATGTGTAGAAAACTGTTAGCTGGTCCTTTGGCGCTTGAGAAAAATTTCTTTTCCTAAAGGTGATGACAATTTACAACGTTATAAAGGGAACAGAAGCATTATTTGCAAATTAACACATCAGTATTGAGTCATATAAATATAATTGAAATGCAGGAACAAGCCGTGGGAGTCTTGTCGATGCTGTGTGCACAGGGAGACCGTGGGCATGTCCGCTGATCTCATGAAGGTACAGCCGGCAACAATCTTGTTCAGGGCCCTGGACTTCTGTTTGTATCTTTTATGTTATTTTTGCAAAATGAGTGTGGGTGTTTGAAGCAGATTTTCTAGAAACTGTGTACTTGTTATAGATAGCCTGTGAGTGTTCTGAGAAGTCAGGGCAGGTTCATGGAGCTGTCTTTGGCCAAAGGGGACCATTTCAACTGCTCTAAATCACTCTCCTGTCTGAGCCTGTGACAGGCACGGAAGACAGACTGTACCCTTTCGTTAGGGCTTTCCCTTCCTCCTCCTTCCTTTCCCTTTTTCTTTTAAGGATGGGAGGGTAGGAGCTCTGTCTTTTTCATTTTGTATATGTCTGGATATGTTGGAGACTGATGTCATATCATTACATTTTCCACCCAATCGATGACACAAATATTTTTGGGTGACACAGTGTTAATATGGTTTCTAGCAATCAGAGGTCTCATTTCTTTATATTTTCCATTATTTCCCAATGTTCCAAATAGGGCCATTTCTGTGGTTTGCTTCTGGTTTGACTAGTCTTTGCATGAATGTATTTATTTGTTTTCATCATGATACATATAGAAGTGCAATTTTAGAAGCATATTCTTGTTTTAGGAGCAAACCAGATGTCAGAAGCTTCAGTTTTGTTGGTTTGCTCTCGGATTATCTGGTAGACATTGTAATGATCATTAATCTTGAGCAGGAAAAATTTTACAGGAGAACATTTAAAAGCATCATGATTTTCCTGGAAGTCCTAAAAATATTATAGAACAAGGATTCCTCACTGAGGGAGACTGTTGGTCATGCAGTTCTGTGTCCACTCAGCTATTGACAATAAAGGATCATTTCATAATAATAAGAACAATCGTGATATAATAATTTATGTTCATTTTCTCTCTACTCCTTGTAAGCATTCTTGCAAGCACAGTCCCATCCTAATTGGGCTATGAAGTAATATTAGTTAGAAGCATAGTAATGATATAATCGACCAAAAAAGAAAAAAAAAGGCAATTACAAAAGATTCAACTGAACAGCAGATGTGGGTACTAGTGACCTACTCCATTTCCATACCACAACTTGGAGGCTGGGGAAGTACCATGCAGGCTGGCAGGTGGCCAAGTTTGCTCTGAAATCCGGAACTTCCTTCTGCTGCCCCACAGGTACCAACCTCGCTGGCCTGCCTGGGATGGAGGGCCTTCCCAGAATGCAGGATTTTCCATTTTAAAATGGAACAGACCTCAACAGACTGGGATGAGTAGGTCACCTCACCACTTCCAGTAGCCCCAAAGGACGCCTAGCGATTGAGGTTGCTGTCCTCTTCCAGGCTCCAGTGGATCAGGCTGCCCCTGCTGACCTGTCTTCTCATATGGGGGCCCTGAACTCTAATCCTGTAAGCCCTACCCGCCAGACCCTTATCAGTTCCCATTTTCTATTTTTTAAGGCAAAAACTTTAAGCAGAGAGGCCTTCTGTTATAGGGGAAAGAGAAGTTGACTAGAAATCTAGACCCTGCTCCACGCTATACTCTCTGTGGGGCCTGGAGCAAGGAATTTACTATTATCCCAGTTTTCCAGTTTTCTTGGTCATAAAATGGGAATAGTTATTCCTACCCCATCTACTCGATAAAATCATTTTGAGAGGCCAATGAAATGATGCAGTAGAGTTTGGATATGGTTTGCCTCCAAAATGGTTCATTGGCTGGTCCCTAGTATGACCAGGCTGAGGTGATGGAACTTTTAGAGGTTGGGCTCACTTTGGTGCTGCCCTCAAAACGGAATCACTTAGTTCTTGTGGGACCTTGTTAGTTCCTGAGAGAGTGGGTTGTTGCAAAGAAAGTGAGCCTGCCCGCTGAATCGTTCTGGCTTCCTGTCTCACCACATGATCTCTTCTGCACACTGCTGTTTCCCTTTCTACTTCTCTGTCACGTTGTGCTGTAGCCAGGGTGGCCCTCATCAGAAGCAAATCAGATAGGGCTAGCTAATCTTGGACTTTCAGTCTTCAAAACGGTAAGCTAAATAAAACTCTTTTCTTCATAAAGAAACCAACCTCACATATTTTGCTATAGCAATAGAAAACAGACAAATACGTAAGGTATGTGAAAAAATAATAAAAGAAATAGGAGTGTACTGATTTGTTAGTTTGGAATAAATGTTCTGCATAATTAGACTTAGGGCACCCGTCTAAGCTTTCTAGTCTTGTTTCTGTCACTGAGGATCTGCCTGTTTGCCTCTTAGTTCTTTTATTTTTGCCAGGTGCCCTGTCCTGCCCCAGCGACTAACTGTCTGCTACTCTCTGGCATGCAATGAAGCAGTCCTTGTTTTATTTGAAAAGCTCAGCTCTACATCTTGTCCTGGCATAGTATCAAGTCCCCCTGTTTTATTACCTGGCAACTTTAGAAACTTTTCATTTCTAAAATCTCATTATCATTACCTTGATCTAATTTTCTTTTCTGTTTTCTTTTCTTTTTTTGCAAAGTTGGGGATTGATCCTATGACCTTTTGCCTGTTAGGCAAGCACTCTATCATTAAGATATACCCCTAGCCCTAGCATTATTTCTTTTATGCAAATATTTCCCATAAATATGTGCCTCCCTCACAGAGAAGTAGGGTTTCTTCTGCTTGAGTATTTTCTCTTTCCTATTCCACCCTCTGCCCCACTGGGCTCTCAGATTCCCACATCTATGGTCACCCTCCTTCCATCGGTTGTGAGACTTCCCCTTCCATGACAGCATTCCAATTTTCCCTTTCAGTCCTCATTTTACTATGGTAAAAATATTTGTTGGATTGCTCTGCTTTTCTTTACCTTGCAGTAGGTTTGGGGCCAGCGACTAAGTCAACATCGTTTCCCTCATGTCCTGACCATTCCACTGGTCCTTTGCCCTTAGTTAGGCATCATTTGGGCCTGTTGTAAGTTTTTTGGTTGGACTGTAGTTAATTCTCACTTTTAGCTTCAGCTGGGTGATGGCCTCAGCACCAGGTGCACATGATGGGAATTTGGGCCTTCCTTGTGGTGAGGCTATTTCTCATGCTTTGGTGCCATTTTCTTCCTCCTCACTGCCAGTCTCATTCAGATCATTTCTCAGAGTCAATTCCAATGTCCTCATCCTCTTTGAGGTCTTTTCTGACTCAGACCAAGGCAAGAAGTCTGTCTTAGTAAAGTCCTCATTGAATGTCATCTTGCACATCTTGTCTCCAGACCAGATAGTGAGCTTCCAGAAAGGAGGGATTATGTCTTATTCTCCTTGGTCTGGAATAAATGTGCACTCACTTTCTCCACTGACATAAGGTCAGTTACAGTCAAATAATGCACTTTAGTCCTTCAATGAACAATTGAATGGAATTTTGTAAAAAATCCTTTTAATGTTTTATGATATATATATTTTGGTATCAGTGATTGAATCCAGGGGTGCTTCACCACTGCACTACATGCCCAGTCATTTATTTATTTAAAATTAAAAAAAAATTTTTGAGACAGATTCTCGTTAATTTACTGAAGCTAGACTCAAACTTGAGATCCTCTTGTTTAAGCTTTCTAAGTCACTGGGATTATAGGAGTGTGCCGCTGTGCTCAGCCCTGATGTCATAAATATTTTAAAATTAAGTTCCCTCACATTCCTTTTTATTACTTGCCTTCATGGCTCTGAAAACTTCTCTAGTTTCTAAAATGTGTGAAAAAGTCAATTTTAAGGGAAAGGCTCATAAAACCATTTATAGCCAGACTATCTGATTTCCAGGTACTAAGTCACTCACCCATGGGTTATTCTTTCATTCTTTCATTCAACAATCTTTTATTCAGCACTGTTGTTTTAGGTGTTGGATTTACAGCAGAAAATAACACTTTTTTCAAGTTGCCCGAAGTCTAGTCAGAGAAACATACACATAACCAATGATGAGAATACTGGGTAAAAAGTAAGTGCTATGAGAGGGAGTCCTTGGGTTGTCCAAGGAGTGCAGCCAAATAAAATGGAGGTATTGCCTGAATTAGAAAGGTCGAAAAGGGTGAGTTGAGGATCCATTCCCAGCAGAGGTAAATTCAGGTGGGAAGGCTCACAAATGGAAAATAGCATGGGGGCTGTGGAGACCTTCAGGTGTTTGAAATGAATGAACCCAAGGCTGGACAGAGTAGATTGTAATATTTCAGGTTGTCTGAACAAAAGCTATGTATGAGAAGGAGAGTCAAGGAGGATGATTATCTGGAAGGTAGAATAACAGGCTGAGGGAGGAGAGAAGTTTAGGATGACTTCCAAGCTTGTTTTGTTTTGGGTGACTAGGTGGATGGGATCTTTGTTTATTTAACAAGATAGGAAATAAGTATATTTTGTGGAAGAAAATATTTCTGTTTTGTTATGTTAAACTATATTGACAATTTGGGTTTGGAAAGGATACAAATTTTATGACTTATCAGACGGATATGTCAGTGGTTTTTGAAGTCTTGGGTTGTATGAAATCACCAAGGGAACTGTTTAGGGTAAAAATAAAAGGGCTAAGTGTGGAACTTTAGGGACACCAACAGGTTGGGAGTGAGGGGGAAGATACATAGCCTTTAAAGGAGACTCAAGACTAGGTGACCGGCCACCCTGGTATGCTCTGGAGTGAGAGGTTCCTTAGGACACGACACTCCAGTGCAATAGCTGGGACACTTCCTGACAAACCAAGATGAATGGTCACTCTATAAAGGAATAGTTAGAGGTAGGAAGAAAAACTAGGAGAACATGATATTAATAAGAGTGTTCAAAGAAAGAAATAGCAGCCAATGAGGACAAATTGCAGAGACCATGCCAGAGAAGCATAGAAAACATCATCTGAAATTGGAAGATGAGAACTTTCGGGACATTTTAAGATGGGAGTCAGATTATAGTGAGCTCAAGAGTTCGTGAGAAGTACAGTCACAGATGTGGGCTCTTTGGGGGAGGTCGTTATATAAGATGAGATTTTGGTTATTTTTCAGTCTTTATGAATCTGTGACCATCTATCATAAAATGGACTCAAGAAGAGAACATGATCTGTTTCCTGGGAGGGGGAAAGGTAATTTTTCTGCTGTTGCTATGGCCCAATTATTTCTGGTTCTGTTTTGATGAGATATTTTAATTCCTTCAGTGAACATATTTTAGTTATTTGACCCAGGACTGTAGACTCCCTGACCCTTGGATCTCACTGAATTGGGTTCAGAAAGAGGCTTTTATGAAGCCATTGTCATTCTCCTTTTTATAATGTTATGGTTTGGTTCTAAAAATGTCACCCTAAGGGTTCCTGTGTTAGGCAGTGTAGCAATATTCAGAGGTGAAAAGATTGGGTTGCTAGAGCTGTATTCTCATCAGTGGATTAATTTATTTGATGAATAATTTGGATGGAAGGATGGTAACTGTAGGCAAGTGACGTGTTGCTAGAGGAAGTATGTCCCTGGGGGTATGGCCTTGAATAATATCTTGTCCCTGGCTTTTGCTCTCTCTCTGCTTCCTGACTGCCATGAGATAAGCAACTTTCTTCTGCCAACCCCTTCTACCATGAATTTTTCCTCACCTCAGGCCCAGAACAATGGAATCAACAGAGCATGGACTGAACCTCTGAAACTGTGAGCCTAAAATAAACTTTCCCTCCTCTCAGTTGTTCTTGTCAGGTATTTTGGTCACAGTAATAAAATGCTGACTAATATATATATATATATATACATATATATATATATATATATATTGCAAATCTCTGATAGTTATTCTTCCTCTACATGTTATTTACATGACTGGAAAATGAATAATTGCAACATTAAGATGTTGGAATTCTTGAGATTAAGAAAAGGTATTTATATCTATAGTCAACAATAATGTACACTTAAACATTTAAGAGGGTAGATTTCATGCTAAGTGTTTTTGGCAAGTGTATGCAGATACACAGAGGCATTTAAACATCTTAGGAAACAGAAGAAAAATTAGAGATAAGCATGAGGTAAGGTCTAGAGAAGAGAGAGTTTAACTTGGAGCTTTTCAATGAGTGAGCCACTGGAAGGAGAGAGTATTAAGACACAGAGGACTCCATTTTTCTTTGCAGTTGCTGTCTATGAATTGTTTGAGACTCTTCCAAGAATCTATTGTGCTTCTGCTCTCACCTTGCCAAGACATTGGAAGTGAGCCTTACTTATTGATAACTTTTGTAGCTCTGTTCTAAGGCTGCTCAGTTAGTAGATAGCTTTAGCAGTGGGGACAGATTATGATGGGGAAAGAGTTGTCAGGATTCGCTGTCTGGTAGAGCTTATTCTATATCCTGGGCTTGAAGAAATGAATAAGGTTGAGTCAGAAAAGGCTGGGTCTGGAAGCATCAACTCCAAGACATGACAGCAATTTTGGAGAATCTACCATTGGGAACAAAAATATTTCAAAGCACATATGGGCACATACCAAAATATGCACTGAAAGTGTGGCCTCTGTGACCCTCCTTTCCTGAGCCCTGAGCAAGATGTGAGAAGGTCAGGAAGGCTTTCTTTTCATGTTTTCTGTTCATTTGACCATTTAAAAATTTTAAAAAAACATATGAGCTGTTTTAGTCAACTTTTTTCACTGCTGTGACTAAAAGACCCAACCAGAACAATCATAGAGGAGAAAAAGTTTTTTGGGGGGTTCACGGTTTCAGAGGTCTCAGTCCATAGACAGCTGCCTCCTTTCCTCTGGGCTCAAGGTGAGGCTGAACATCATGGTGGAAGACTGTGGCAGAGGGAAGCAGCTCACATGATGATCAGGAAACAGGGAGAGACTTCATTCACCAGATATAAAACATATACCCCAAAGCCATGCCCCCAATGCCCATCCTCTAGTCATTCCTCACCCACCTTCAGTTGCCACTCAGTTAATCCCCATCAGGAGATTAATTTAATGATTGGGTTAAGCTCTCATAATCCAATCTTTTCTCCTCTAAACCTTCTTGCATTCTTTCACACATGAGCTTTTGGGGGACACTTCACATCCAAATCATAACAAGCTATTAGTATATGACCTGCATTGTTCTAAGTTACGTGATCTCTGTAACAACCCTGTGGGAGATAATATGATTACCCTGCTGATGCAACAGAGGCACAGACACATTAAGAAACCAGCCCAGGGATGAGCAGCCAGTAAGTGGCTGAGCTAGAAGTCAAGTTGAGGCAATCTGCTGTAACAATTCCTCTGTGCTGCTTCTCCATCAATTACAGAGATAAATCAGTGGTTAATAGTAATCGTTAATTTGTATTAGAATTGGGAGAACAAGTTACCTTTGAAAATGTTTAATTCTTCTGATGGAAAGCCTTTGAGAAGTTTCAGTAACCATTAAAATCAAACCAGTCTCTATTTTCCTTGCAAACCTGTGTTGGACTAACCCAATATGCTGGTATCACCTCAATACATTTGAGTTTCGGCACCATGACTAATGATTGGGTCTCAGTTTGGTAATTAAACTCTTGCTGAAATTGGTGTATGATATTCGTAGTAGAATTACAACATTACCCTTTTATTTCTAGAGAAGGATTATATATTGGGTGATTTTAAGAGGAAGGACATCTTTGCTTATAATGTTAGCAGAAGATGTGGTCACCTTTGAAAATCTTTATTCATCTGTCTGGAGTTCTAAACAAAAATTCCAGGAAACCTGGTAGCCTTCTGGATAGCAAGGTCAATTTCAGGGAAAAATAAATATTTTATTTCGAACTCAAAGAATGTTCTCATCCTCAAATTAAGTGTTAACCAGAAATTACGGCACAATTATGATGTGCTCAAAGCGATCTTTTTTTTTTTTTCATATTCTTCATTGCTTTTTTGGGAGCTAATTCTGGTCAGATGTAAGAAAACTTAAGTAAAGTCTTTCTCTGTTTAAGTGATTTTCTTGGCAAGTTCTTCTTCCTGAACTGAATGTAATGAACTGGACACTGGACACTGAACTTGAATTAAAATTTGGATGTTGCTTGATCTATATCTTACAAAGGGATTGCCTACATTTCCAATGTGTGATTGGAAGTATTCATCACAAAGCGCTTGTCATTGGTAACCACTTTTGGTATTTGCTGCTATGTGATTTTTTCCATTATTGAAAAATGGCCCATTTGGTTGATGAGGGTAGATTTCTTTCCATTTTTCAAACTTATCATGCCTCCCCATTTCATTCAGAAAATGGACAGATTTAATGACATACTCATAACAACAAGCTGTCTAGCCTATCATTTGACCTCTGGGGACATGGTAGGAAGGGGTCTTGAACAGTGTTACTCACAGATCTGTAATATTGTTTGCAGACAGCACACAGAATCTCCAAGAGTAATACTGCTGAGCCTGGAGTCCCACAGGGAGTAGTAGAGTGGGTTATATGCCATCACTGTTCCTTGACGAGCCTGCTGTCACCACCACCTCCAGCCCAGCCTCTCTAACCATTCTCTAGGTATCTGAGTAAAAGTTGCCTCACACTCTGAGACCATCCCAGTCAATCCATACCAAAGGTTACTTCTTCCAAGAGCCCAGTTTCCTCTTTAAGTCCTGTATCTTCCAGGATTTTGTAAATCCCTGAGAGTTTCCTCCCATCTAGGAAAGTTGGGACTAATTCTTTGGGCAATCTGTGGGTGAACTTGAACTGCCCTGCCTTACATTCCTGTAACTATTGTTTACCACCTAAGAATAAAGCTTCCTCCAGCCATTAATCTTCTCCCATATCCTCATACTCCATGTTATTCTGATCCAACCTCCTCTTGCCACAGTTCGCCTTCCTTTTAGGTTTCATGAAGCTCCTGAACCGGGATAAACATTTTTGTTTTTGACATGGAGTTTCTCTATGTTACACAGGTTGCTCTCAAACTTCTGGGCTCAAATTATTCTCCTACCTCAGTCTTCTAAACAGGTGGCACAAACACTCTCACGTCTACTATCTCTGTCATATATTCCTTAATCTCCATGATTTACTTGAAAATTGTCCCCTGAAGATATTGCTTTATGGAAACCTCTCAAGTTGCCACTTCCTACCATCTTTCATGTAAGTGTTGGGACATGGGAGCGGTGTCTCTCTTACTTCTTACTGCCATTCTTTCTCTACTAGGTCATTATCTTCTAACCTTGTTGAGTGATCGAAACCCTTTTCCTTGGGGTTCTTGCCATGAAATATTATCACCTCCTTGTCTCTGCCATTACTTAACATTCTGTTCCCTCTACTTCAGTTACTGGAGGTACTCCGGTCTTCTTCTCACCTCAAGTCCTGTCAACATGTTGCATGACATCAGCAACGAAGTAGATAACTCATCTGCCAACATGTCCTCAAAAGGACTGCAATAACCTTCTCTTCCATCCTCCTGAGCTACCCAAATCTGGTCCCATGGATGCTGTGTTTGTAAGAAGAGAAAAGAGACACACAAGGAAGAAGACCACGTGAAGATGTAGGCCAAGATTGAAGTTATGTTGCCATCACCCAAGAACCACCGAGAATTGCTGGCATTCACCAGTAGCTGGAAGAGGGTAGGAAGGACTCTGCTCTGGTGGCTTCAGAGGGAGCAGAGACCTGTTGATACCTTGACTTTGGACTTCTAGTATACCACAACTATGAGAATAAATCCTTGTGTTTTAGACCACTCAGTTTGTGGCAAACCTGGGAAATGAATCAGTAAAGAGAGAAGTACTTTTTTCTTGGTTATTCTTCCTTAAATGCAGTAGACATTTTAGATACTCAAGTCATGTTTCTTTTCCCCTCCCACAATCCTAAGGCTCTTTTCCATGGTGCTTGTACATACCCCATTTTTTTCTCAGCAGGGGAAGGCCCTAGCACATGGTCCTTGCTCTGTGGCCTGCCTACTGCCTTGAAGAGTCTCCTCATCTCATCCTACGCACAGGCTGGCACTGGGGGCCCAGGACTTCACAGTCTATGTGGTGATTCACTGTACAATTGCTGTGGAGATATAGCCTGAGCCTGGCTGTGTGCCACTAATGTAGGCTGGTGGTGGGATTGGCCATCCTCTAAATTATGCTTAAGGACTCAAAATTTTTGGGAAACCTCCATACAGTTTTCCATAATGACTGCACTGATTCCTACCAGTGATGTGCAAGCTTCCCATTTCTCCATACCTTGCCAGCACTTGTTATCTTTGATCTTTTTGATGTTAACCATTCTTATTGGAGTCAGGTAATTAAAAAAAAAATTGTGATAGATGGACACAGAACCCTTATTTTGTTTGTTTATTTTTATGTGGTGCTGGGGATGGAACCCAGTACCTGACAGGTGCTAGGCAAGCGTTCCACCACTGAGCCATAACCCCAGCCCAAGTCAGGTAATATTTCTTGGGACCCTATTCACACTTGCTAAGGTATGGTGGAATCAACACAAGTGTACATCAGCCAGTGGATGGTTAAAGAAAAGGTGCTACTTATTCATGGCGAAGTACTATTCAGTCATGAAAAGAATGATATTCTGTCATTTGCAACAACATGGGTGGTAATGAAGGATATTAGGTTAAGTGAAATAAGACAGACCCAGAAATAACAAGTTCTGCATGATCTCACTCATACATGGAATCTAAAAATGTTTACCTCATAGAAACAGAAGAGAATAGTGGTAGCCAGAGGTCAGAGATCACAGGGAGAGGAAGGGATGGGGAAAGATTGATGGATGGTACTAAGTCATAGCTGAGAGCAAGATGTTTAGGTGTGCTGTTTAGGGTGATGATGGAAAACAGTTACATACTGTGAATCTCAAAAGCCTGGAAGAAAGAATTTTTAATAATTTCACCATAAATAAATGATAAATGTTTGAGGAGACAGATAAATTTAACCTGATGTAAATGTTATACAATGTATACATACATCAAAACATTGCACAATTCTTATGTTTTTGTGTATCAGTTAAAAATAAGTTAAAAATTTTAAAAAGTATGCAAATTTGGAAGGAAATCTATAACTGAATTTATCATAATAAAATTAGTCTTCTCCTAAAAGAAGGAACTTGACTCTGCTGTTAAAAAAAGTTGATCAATGACTGAATACACTTTCTTCTCAGCAGCATACATGGATCCTTCCCTCATATAGACCATGTTATGTAAGATATCACATATGTTGGCATGCAACTGCAATATTGCATTAATATATCTTTAGCATCTGTAGGGTTATTTTGATAGCTCCCTTTCCATTGATATTAATTTTTGTGTTCTTGTTTTTTTCTTGATTGGACTTGTTTGATTTTTATCAATTTTTGTTGTATTATTTCTTCCCTATTTCATATATTTATTTTGTATTGTTTGTTCTATTTAGTTATACATGATAGCAGAATGCATTTTGATTCATTGTACACAAATGGGATGTGACTTTTCATTTCTCTGGATATACAGGATGTAGAGTCACACCATTCATGTAATCTTACATGTACATAAGGTAATGATGTTTGTCACATTCCACCACTTTCCTTCTCCCTGCCCCTCCTCTCATTTCCCCTACACAATCCAATATTCCTCCATTCTTCACTTATTGCACCCACCCCTGTTATGTATCACATCCATCTATCAGAGAAAACATTTGGCTCTTTGGTTTTTTGGGATTGGCTTATTTCTCTTAGTTTGATGTTCTCTAGCTCCATCCATTTACCTGCAAATGCCATAATTTTATTCTTCTTTATGGCTGAATAATATTCCATTGTGTATATATACCTCAATTTCTTTATCCATTCGTCTGTTGAAGGGCATCTAGGTTGGATTCACAATCTAGCTATTATAAATTGAGCTGTTATAAACATTGATGTGACTGCAT
This sequence comes from Sciurus carolinensis, assembly GCF_902686445.1. Taxonomy (NCBI): domain Eukaryota; kingdom Metazoa; phylum Chordata; class Mammalia; order Rodentia; family Sciuridae; genus Sciurus; species Sciurus carolinensis. The sequence continues at coordinate 29,229,761 of NC_062219.1, forward strand.
CAATGTAGTATGGCTGATTTTAAGACCTTTGGGTATAAACCAAGGAGTGGGATAGCTGGGTCAAATGGTGGGTTCTATTTCATATATTTCTGCTTCTACTCTTGTTTTCTCCTTCCTACTACCTAATTTGAAAATAATTTTTTAAATCTAGCTTTTTCCTGATACAAGTACTGTAACTTACAGATGTTCATCTGAGTACTGTTTCATCCCAGAGAATCTGATATTTTAAGTTTTATTATCACTTAGTTCAAAGCACTTTTTATTTACTTTTCTTGTGTTTTCTTCCTTGACATGTGAGATATAAATGTGCCATTTAATTTAGAAGTAGTTGACATGTGGGAGTGGGGTTCTATATATCTTAAGGTGATTGATTTCTAATATAATAAATCATGCAGGAAACATTCTGCATGATTTCATATTTAAAAAAAGTAATGTAAGTGCTTTTTTATATTGATTGAATTGGTTATATACATGTTAAAACCTAGCAAATTGCATACTTCAAATACGTGCACTTTATTGTACTTCAATTTTACCTCAATAAAACTATGAGAAAAAAAGTTGATTAGAGTGAAAAAAATCTTAATCTTCTCATTAGTGTTTAAGATAAAGTTTCAGATGCGAAAAGTGATTTATAGAACAATAAATGCATTTTAAGTAACTAAAGTCAATTGAGAAACCTAAGGAATATTTCAAAGCATTACATAATGCAGAATGAAATTTTTGTTTCAAAACTTTTTGTTATCCCCATCTTAGCAAGGTTGATTTTGTAATTATAGAATATAATTCTTACCTATGATATTATGTAATACTATATGTATTCTGTTTTCATTTGTAAATTATTTTCAGCAGATGGAACAAGTTGGATGTTTCCAAGAAAATGAAAGTCCACTGAAATGTAAGGTCTGACTTTCCTGTTAAGAAAAGTTTGAACTGAAAGGCAACCAGAGAAAGGAGGAAGAAATAAGTAATTCCCCAAACAAATCCTACATTTGGTCCATTAAGCTTACTTTGCTGAAAACCTTAAACACGTACACATCATTGCTTATTTGGGAAGAGTGGGAGTAGGTTAGGTGTAATTGAAAATGCTTTTACAAGGATAAAATAAGAGACTCATCTGCTATTCCCATGATCTTTTTTAAACACGAGTGTTGGGATTCATCATTTCTTGGGTTGTGTGTTACAGTGACTGCCTTGTACAAGTCTCCCAAAGGAGGCGATTCAATGTGGCTTCTGTAGGTTTCTTTTCCAGTTGGATGGGAAAACCTAGAGATCTTTGAATATTGTGGCTGTCAGGGGAGTTGTTCTTGCCCTCACCCCTCAGAAGAGTATACTCATAAATTAGAAGGAGAAAACCCTTGTCTTCCTAAACCACCTTCCTGGAAACACTCAAAGTCTACAATCACAAACCTGAAATCCATTTCTGGAACACTTATTGTTACAACTGGGTTTTATTTGTATGAATTTGAGTGCTAACATAGTGTTCTCATATTATTTTCTATTTATTAGCTAAATATTCCTTGATTTAAGAAATTTTTTTGGCATTTTCTGTGCTATACATGTAATATGTGATGATAAAAAAAAGGGACAGTTATCCTTATATCAAGGATCTTGCAAATTATGTTTGTGTGGGAGAAGTCAGGGAAGATGTTGGCTGAACATTTACTGAAATGAGTATTTTTTATGTGTCAGTCATGGTTTAGAGTTTGTGTATGTGGGAGCTCTTTTAATCACCAAAAGTCCTACAAAATAGGCCCTACATGTAATTATCATTTTACAGATGAAGAAGCTGAGGTGCAGGAAGTTTGGAAACTTGTCCCATCTTAGTAACTGGTAAAGTTAAGCCACAAACTCAGACAAGTTAACCATAATAAGCAAAATAACTCATCATCACTAAGAACTAAGGCAGCAAAGTGATAAATGGGACAATCAACCTGTATTAGGACAGTTAGGGAAGACTTCATGATATGAAACCAAAACCAGATCTAAGCAAATGAGGCATCAGTAGTATCTTATTAGAGAGAGCACAGAACACATCAGAGAAGCATGCAGGAGAGACACCTATGGGTCTCATCCACTGTGTCCCAAACTTCTATGACTGTGAAGTCATTCTGTCCCACTGTCCCTGCTGGGAAGAACTAGCACACATCTTTAGGCACGTACGATTTTTTTTTTTTTTTTAACAATTCGGGAAATGTTAGTTCAGGAGAACTGAGTCTGTTTGAGTTATCTGTTTGCAGATACTACCCTGGAGCCCTTGGTTGCTGTTGATGGTCACAAAAACTCTAGTGAAGAAGTCATAAGGGGAGGAGTTACTGAAAACCTTGATGGATAAGATTTGTAGGATTTGAGTGGAATTCATGAAAGCGTGGTAGGTTATCAAGTTTTAATTATTCTATTAAACCTTCTCTCCTGCCAGAATTAAATAAAAAAAAAAAAAACCTAAAATTTTTTCTAATTGGTTGTACATAACAGCCTTTTGATACATTGTACACAAATGGAGCACAACTTCTCCTTCCTCTGGCTGGACTTGATGCAGAGTCACGTGGTAGTGTAATCACACATGTCTATAGGGTAATAATGTTCATCTCAGTCCACTGTCCTTTCCATACCCATACCCCCACTCCCCTCACTCCCCTCACTCCCCTCACTCCCCTCTGCATAATCCAAAATTCCTTCACTGAATCTCATACTCTAGGAAAATATTAGATTAATTGGATCGGTTCTCTATGACTAGACTGGGAGTATTTACTTTACAATCAGAAGAGAGAGTCCTTATTTGTCCTGCTCTTTTTTGAGCATCCTTAGTGCCCTAGGAATACTATCTTCTTTCTTTAATCATTTTTTAAAGTATTTTGTCTATAATTTAGGATTATTTTTTGACCAATCTGGCCTCCTGTAGATATAATCATGCTCAAATTTCATTAATAGGTCTTGTATTTTTATTTGCACAAAATTGATACAATCTACAGGAAGATGCATCCCAACTCTCCCACTTTATAGGATTTTTTCCCCTTAAATGACATTTGTTGAGTACTCAAATGTTTGTTAGATTTCTGTCACTGTGACAAAATACCTGAGGTAATCGATTTGTAGAGGAAAGGATTATTTGGCTCACAGTTTAGAAGGTTTCAGTCCATACTGGTTTCAACCATTCAGTTGTTTGGCTCCATTGCTTTTGGGCTTGTGGTGAGGCAGCAAATCATGGCAGGAATGCATGGCAGAGTAAGTAGCTCACCTCATGGCAGCCAGGACGTGAAAGGAGACAGGAAGCAGCTAGGGTTCAACAGTCCATTCCAGGGCACATACCCAAATGAGCTAACTTCCTTCCACTAGACCCCACCTCGTAAAGGTTCCATCACTGCTCAGTGCTGACAAGTTGAGGACAAGTTGAGGACACATGGATCTTTGAGAGACATTCCAGATCCAAAGTATAATAACCCCCTTTCTGCTAGAAATCATGCTGTCTTTGTTATTTAATTTTGGCCTCACAACTACCCCAGGAGGAAGGTGTTACTATCATTTTTTACATGAGGAGATGGAGGTAAAGAGAGGGCAATTATCTGCTTAGGGTTTAACAGCAAGTGATAATGAATAATTTGAAATTCTTGTCTGACTCCAAAGCCCACACTTTTAAAACTCTACCCCATTCCTTCCCTAAAAGGGAAAAAAATTACTGGAGATTAAATCAGCACTTGCAATACTAGAATGTGAAGCAGTTCATGCAATTAAGTTAATAATATATTGTTGCTTAGATAACTAAGACAAGGCAATCATGCATTTTCAAACCATATCAACTGAAACATAAAATCTTTCTAACAATCTCTCTGGCTTAACAGAAAATAAAAAGTCTATCAGGGACTGTTTTGCAGCTAAAAGCTTCTAATTTACTCATTACTCAAATGCTTGACAGTCTGTTGCATTTCCAAGGAGGAAGGAGATGGTCATCTCCCATCTCTGACAGGATGTGGCTCTGCTTTGTGTCCAGCTGTAGGTCAGACAATAAGCTGTATCTGAGAATATGTTTGGAAATGTGTGAGTGGAGAGAACAGAGTGAATCCTGGGAGACACCAGCCCTGTAAGGTCCTACAGATCCTTAGGACCTCTGTCGTAGAGGATCAGCGGAAATGAGGGCTTTGGTGGCAGAGAAACAAGGGAGGTGATTGATTCTCATTTTGCTTTCAAGTGTTTTTCCTTCACAGAAATTTCTGCAGAACTGCCAAAAAAAAAAAAAAAAAAGGTATACTTTTATCTAGAGAACTAAACAGAAAAGCAGGCTGTAGGTGGGGCAGAACCTGCCTTGAGCAACAGATTGAAGGAATCATCTTTTGACCCAATCTTGCAAATAAATAAAGGCAGAAATTAACCAATCTGTCAACAACTCCAAAAATGAATGTGACTTCTTAATGTAAAATCACCGGTTCTTCTTTACTACACACTCCATTAATTGTCCCCATTCTCGTCCACGTGTCAATGATTATTTGTCAACTCTTTTTTTGTAATTTAAGAGAAATTTTATCTATTGAAAGTCTACCATGCACTGAAGAGAGTGTTGATGCTTTTTGTATGTAATCTCTTTTAATTGCCACCACAGTTCCATAAAAGTTTTTATTCACTGGAAATAATTTTATAGTGGTTTTAGTAACTTCCCTCAAGTCAGAGAATAAGTTACTGACAGAACCAGACATGAGACCCATTTTTGCTTTGGAAGCTTATTTGCTTCTATGATGTTGAACGCTATGAAGGAGCTCTGGCTGCAAATGAACCTGCTCAGTTTCACAGATTCTCTAAGAAGCACTTGCAGGTAATGCCAATCTTTGACACTACTCCAGATGCTCCTTGAGGGATCAGTTCTTTTTATATTCCAATATGCAGCACAACATCTGGCACATAGAATATACTCAATTAGTATTTGTTCAATTGAAATCTACCTGCTCGAGTCAATTCTGCCCACTTGAAACACAGCAGCTGTTTCCCATGCGTACTTGAAGGTTATGTCTGAACTTTTCTTGCAATACACTGGGATCTATCTTTTGATTTCAACTTTATGATATAGAATTCTCATTCATGAATGAAAAGGTGGTTTTGCATTCCAACATGGGAAGACATTCAGGAATCAGTGGAATTTTAAATACAAATCTCAATAAAATGAATATGAGAGAACATGTAGGCTGTGTCCGGGAAACTCGGGTGGTGTTCTTTCTGTCTTCTCTTTCGAGATAGATTTAGGACACTCAGCTGTCCTGCCTGAATTGTTTTACTATTCTTGGTGGTCTCTAATCCTGAAATCTGAGACTCTATTTTTCAAAAATAATTTTTGCATTGAGTCTCATATGTGTTCAGTATCTCAGTCCCAATAATGTATGAATTTGAGAAATATGAATCAGAAAAATACAGGGACTCCAGAGCAATGTAGAGTTGAAGGGTGGCCCATTTCCTAACTTGCCTTTAACTGCCAAGTGATGTCTTCATTGACATCCCAGAGGAATGAGTCATGCAGACTATGTCTGCATCTGTGCTCTTTCCTTGAACATTTCCAATTGATGGTCCGATAACATGTTACCTAGTGAGAATTAGGATATTTCATATTGCGATATTTTTAAGAAATTATCTTTATTTTTAATTGTTCATCTAGACATGCCAATGGGTATCTAGGCCACATTTTGAGCAAAACTCACAATTTTTTTTCAAACCTTACATGTGTACACAAAATGACACAATTTTAAGAATTTGCTTAAAAGAACAAAGCATGAGAAATACAGTGAGATACAAGCTCATAACCAAATCCAAGTCAGTGAGCATATCTGATTCAACATGAGAAAAGATTATAAAACAAGTCCATGATTTGAAGGAAGCAGTATCTGAAGACAGGGGATGCAGGACACGCTCAAAGGCTCTTTGTGGGAAGCCATAAGCAGGGAGACAGCTGGTTTCTACTTAGCCTAGCAGGGAGCTATGGAGAGGCCAGGGTTTGGTGAGTCAGGTCTCACTGTTCATTGTTGCTCTTATGAGGAAAAGCACGCTCTGCCTCTCACGTCTGGCAATGACGTATATACTCTCTCGCTCTCTTACTTGGATCTTGACTATTAGCTTACTAAAAATAGCCCTTTGAGTCTTTTCTTCTCAAGCAAGGACAGAATTAAACTTGGTAAGTCAACAATGGATGATCCATGGGCTAGGAGAATGAGATTGTAAAGATAAAAATCCATGGATGATCCGATAGCCGTGTCTCAACTAGTAATTGGACTTCAATGGAAGTATTACAAGAAAGCCCGGAGAAGGCAATAAAAAAAGAGTTTTCATAGTTTTCTTTCTTTTGCCAACAAATGCAGAACTCAAGAGACCTCCAGGGAGTCAAATGAAAGAGACAGGTTCATGTAGTTTATATATATCCCGTCTCACCTTCAGATTTTTATGGTCCTGGTAGATCCCTCATAGACTTGCCCACGGGTTGTCTGGTAGTTTTGTCTGTGAGCTTTTCTTCAGGACTAATTGTAACAGAAACAATTTTGCTCTAAATTCTTAAAACTACCAAGAAAACCCTTGATCTTATGGTATGTAAATAACGAAATACTTAAATTTAAATGAAGTTCATTTCCTAAACTCAAGGTAGAGGCTCCATTAACTAAAACAATGACTTCTTTCCTATCTCTACTTTCTTGTCCCCAGCAATTGCTTTTCTTGATTTGATCTCAGACACATTAAAAATAGACTATGTGAAAATGCTCTCTGCATCATTGAACCAAAGTAAGAGTGGCCTGGAAACAGGAATCCATTCAGCATATTTTCTTTTGGGGCCTCACCAAGCTGAGAGCTTCAAAATATTAAAGAGAGAAACACATGTCAGTTCATAGTTACTGCAGAAAACAAAAGTTAAATTTCTATAACTTCCCTTCTTATCCGTATCAGTAATTTCAACTTATCATCTACCCATTTCTTAGGATTTTCACACTTTCATCAGCACCATCGACAATTTCTCTTTCTTTAATGAAAATGTAACCAACTTTTCAAATTTCCCCCCAAACCTTAACTCTGAAAGCCTCTGTCTTCCTATAGGAATTTATTACAGGTCAGTCAAGTTTCTAATATTTCTTTTGAATGTTAAGAAAAAAGAAAAACCAAACCAGTTGGCATTTGGGAAATGAGAGCTGCTGTCCTTTGAATTTGAGAAACGGCTTGATCATGGCAGAAATGATCATTCTCCCACTACCACACTGTTCAAGGTAAAAAGAAAGGAACATCGACAATTTCCAACTAACATCCGTTATGATAAGACTTCTAAAGAAAAAGTTCATTGTACAGAGTTTATAAGACTAGAAAAGAATGCTGTGACAATTGGCTTTTGTAGTCAAGTGTCTACAGGGAAAAATGGCGACAAAATTCCAAGAATGCCTCTCCTTACTGCAGCCATATTTAACCACAGTGACCTGCCAGGAAGGTAAGTCTGTCATGAAACTGAAATGGTTTCTTTGCTTAAATATTATTAACTTCAGCTAAACAGTTGGTTAGTTGTTCACATGACATTAAAGAAAAAGAAAAATCCAGTTACTATTAACACCAAAGAAATACTAACCATAGACCAAAGGTACTTTGGTACGGTAGCCATAACAGACGAATGTGTGGTATGGGAGCCAGGAATTCCCTGATGGTTAGATGGCAGGGTCATAGAAGGTTTTTGAGACCTGCTATGTCTCCTTTGAGGCTGACGCACCACCATTTTCCATAGCAAGAGTCACGTAAACACAAGCTTATCAGCTGGTTGGTTAAAACAGTGTGGAAACTTGTTGGCGTTGAAAAGTGTCTTCAGGCTTTCTGAAGGGTCTCATTAATCTGAGGAAACCATGCTTGGTGCCATAGATTAAAACTATGGTCTCAAGCAGAATGCAAATGAAGTTTCCAAAGATGTTTCCTCCAAGACTTTATTCAGTTTTGATTTGTGACCTAAAGCTGAAAAGCATAAAGATGGACATGGGCAGGCAGTTCAGAAAGACATCTGTTAAGTATTTAAGTTGGGCAGTTTTCAGAAGATGAAAGGTGTTTAAAGTTAAGGCCTTTATCTGCAAACAATAGTATATTAATAAACTCTATATCATATTTACAAATGCATTCTCATGTATTAAAACTAACAGTATTCTGTTCACAGTGCCATTGTTTATACAGGTAGCAATCCCATAATACTTATGTATTTTGGCATGGGAATCAGTAGCGCTTGGTATTTACAGAAAATGTACATGTGTGAATATAAACAGGTCACTGAATCCATAAAAGACAGATTGGCTAATGGTGCAAAGGAATGAACTGTACAGCACCTTCCCCCAGATCAGATAGGAAACGCGGTTTCTTAATTTGAGAAGATGCCAAATTTCTGACCCAAAGTGGCATAAAGTCAGTAACAAAACAATGAACCCCTGTTCAAGTTTGGGTACATTGAGTAATCTTAGTCCAGAGTTTTAGATCCCTTGTCTAGTGCATAAAATATAAAAGTTAAAAAGATTTATTATTATTCTTATAATAATAATTATTATTAAAATAGAAGGTACTTTCTTTCACGCTCTTATTTGTGCTCTTGCACTTAAGACCAATATCCTTGGAGTTCCAAATATGCTGGTGTTTTTATCCTGCAGGTGGCAAACCCTAAGATACTCGGGACTCAGGAGCTGCTGCCCGTCACAGTGCGACCCAGGGCCAGCGGGGGACGTGGCAGAGGCACCTCTTCCTCCCAGTCTTCTTCTTGAAGGGCGACTGCCCCTAAAATCCGCTCCCACGTTCTTGAATGGAGTTGCTCCTTTCGGCAGCTAACGCTAGGTGACAAATGGCTTCTGTACACTTGGGAAAAGGGGGGAGGCAGGCAGTGGGAGGAAGGAGGCATTCGATAGAGCCCCGAGGACACCCAGGTGGCGGACGCAGGGCTCGCTCCGGGGCGCTGCAGGACGTCCTCCGCGGCGCAGGGTGCGTGCAGGCGGCACTAGGGTGCGGCGCCCTCAGCCACAGTCTGCTCCTCCTTCTCAGTCCCCGCGCCCGCGTGGTCCGGGCCGCCCACGCTGCCCCTGCGTCTGTGCTGCTTGGACAACAAGCTCTTCCACTGGGCCTTGTTGTGTGCGAGGTGGCTTAGCATGTTCTCCGACAGGGAGCTGTTTCCCGTGAAGCGGGCCCACTCCCGGAACAGTGGCTCCACGATGTAGGTCATGAAACCTGCAACAGGCAAGGCCAACCTGTCACCGGAGGCATAAACGCGTCCTTCATAAGCACGACTGGGGAACCGCAGTGTGTCTGCCCGGGGGATGGCACCAGGCAGCAAAATAGGGTCACCACTTTAACCTAGGAGCCGGAGATGCTTAATCTCTTTGTGCCTCAGTTTCCTTATGTGAAAAGGAGCTGAGAAGAGTACCAACCAAAGACATAGGGCTGTTGCCACAATTAAATGACTTAACGCATGCAGAATGCTTAAATGCTCCTGGCACTAAGTAAACACTCAGTAAACGTTGGCTGTTATTACTTACAGAGGGAGAAAGACAGAAGTGTGTGCTGGAAGTAAGGAAAGCCTGGGTGGAAGAAAGGGACGATGCCATCAGGAAGGGCTACTGCGCTGATGCAGACTATCTGGAGAATCAATCCGTACTTTTACCCTATACGATATTTTTTCCCCAAGATTATCATGTTGTAGTTTGGGCTTGTTTTCAACCATGTTAAACAACCAAGTTCACGTAAATGAAGTTTTCATTCATTTTTCTTCTTCCTTGTTTTTGTACCAGGGATTGAAGCCAGGGGCGCTTTACCATTAAGCAACATCCCCAGCACATTTAAATATTTTATTTAGAAGCAAGGTCTCGCTGAGTTGCTTAGGGACTCGCTAAATTGCTGAGGCTGACTTTGAACTCTCAATCCTCTTGTCTTAACTTCCCCAGCCACTGAACCCGCCTTCGTTCACTTTCCATCCAGAAATTTATCTGCAAAAGTTCCACTTCAACTACTACAGAAGATTGATATTAGACTTCTTTGTTTGCATGTCTGTTCTCCTAAACTTGCAACTTTCTTGTTATTCGTATTATGCATAATTTGTTAAGCAAAGGTAACTTTCAGCCCAGGTCAGAATATTTGGAATAATTATAAACCTGGACTTATTTAAGTTTTGGTGTATTTTTTTTTTTTTTTTGAAGTGTAAGTATGGGAAGCAAAGGTAAATGTTTTTCAACTTAATAAAAAATTTCCAACAACTAACTGTATGTTTAAAGGCATGTGAAATACAAGGCTTTATTGGATCATCTTTTTATTGAATAAACAGCAGAAATTGGACCTTTGAGAATGATAGAAAGATGGGAAAGGGGTGAAGCAATGTAAAAGATTTTTGTGTATTTCTGTATGATCTCATCTTATGTGAAATATGATTTAAATATTGTGAGAGCATTTTATATGACCTGAACCCAAGAAAGAAAGTTAAGCCAGTGGCTTTATGTCTGCATTTGTCATTTTGCTAAGATTATATAGGGAAACAGCAAAAAGGATTTCCCATTTTGTTTGCTATTCTTGATTTTATTCATCTCCTTCACAATCTAATTTCTAATGTATTTTACTGCAAAATGATTAAATATTCAATATATAAAAAGCTAGTTTGCAAAATGATACTATTCTAAAGTTTGAAGTGTTGAATATTTATTAAATTTGCTCAAGTATAGCAAGTTACAAATCCAATGTTTAAAAAAAAAAATCAACATTTTTTTCCTGAAGTTTCCCTGGAATTATATGTCTGCATTTATACTTCTCCGATAACACATACTTCTGACACTAAGTAGGAAAGCAATTTTAAAGTCTGAATAGGCATCTTGAGGCAGTTTTTCAAATAAACAAAGCTTCTGCACTATAGCCTAGCCCATTTCTTCTCCAGGGATGAGATGACTTTATGGCAGCATTATCCTGCTGGAGGGAAGGCAGTGGGGGAAGGGAGGAGTGGAGTGGACATGGACTCAAGGAAAACCTCTTCCTCTTCATCTTTCTGTAGATTTTACCAGTTAGAAGTTCATTTGACTCAATACCTTCTTTTTAAAATGCAGAATTCGGTGGAGAGAGTGGAGGAGTGAATTTGTGGGGCGAGTTATTAAACCCACCTGGGTCCACTTGGGTCATTATAAATTATTTACCTAGAAAATCTGATCTACACATAACTAAGACCAGCACTCAGAAAATTCTCATTTTGGATTGGGACAGGAAGAAAAAAAAAAAAAGGGACATTTTCAGACAGAGGAAAGAGTTGCATTATTTAGGACTTACAAGAAGATTGTTGTCATGGTGGAGACTAGAGCCTGCAGCACTCACCCAACTTTATCTATTTGTTTATCTGTGTTTTTCCAGCTTAGCCTGATCTTCTTCCCTTTTCACAGCCCTGAACCAATAAGAGCAGGCTGATGTGGAACAGAGAGGGAGAAAGATTTATGATCCGAGAGCTGTATTATAATCACTGTCTCTTTCTCTTTATTAAAGGTGTGCTGGTATACCATCCACGGGATTTCCCTATTCACTCAATCTCCACCTGTTTTTAAAAGAGATATCTATGGTAACCACATTTTCCTGAGTTAAAAATCAGGACATATGATCTGACAAAATCAGTGTGTTCTCATGACAACCACAGGACAGAGTCTCTGAAATCAGGCTGTCTTGCAAAACTAGGTAGTGTACTTCACAGTATAAATGTTTTTGTTTGGTGTGTGTGTGTGTGCTTCAAAATGTCATTAACAGTTGCTTGGCACTCTTCTGTCTAGTCAGAGTTTAACATAGTGAGTATCAGGCTTAGGAACGGAATCTGCAGAATTGCCATGGCTAAAGTGTCTGACTGGACAGAACTGGATCCTAGGACCCTCAGACTGCATATCTGTTGCTGAAACTTCACTGGCCTCAACAATTCTGAATTGCCATTTTCCCTGGTTTCTATTTTTTATAGTTCCTCTCTCATCTTCAGGGATAGGAATCCATTTAATTGTGAAAACAGCAAAGCAATTAAGGGTAATCTGGACAAAGAGGGATCATCCTTAATCTCATAAACCCAACATGCCTATTTGAATTATTTGTATATTCCATTCAAATCTTTATTACTGGGTTTACTTATCTCCTGAGGATGACTTTATGACTCTCTTTGGATTGTGGATTAGACCTGACCCCTAGTGATGGTCAGCAAATCATTCTAATTTGCTAAGATTTTCTCCATTTTCATTTGATCTTTTCAGATGCCCTCTTCCTTCTCAGTGTGAAGGCATTAAGCCTTGAGCTTTGCAGAAGTCTTCAGTCCTGTGAATGAATTAAGCTGCCTGAGGTCTGTGGGAACAGGTAAAAAACATGAACTGGTGTAAATCAGGGCCAGAGATTATAAGGAAAAGAGTTGAAGTTCTGTCTGGATTGTATGGAAGGGAATTGCAAGGAGAAGAAAAGTTGGTTTTAAATATAGATGGAATTAGTGGAGTATTTTAAGGTGTGATAGAAATTCTTACTGGAGCAAAAATATTTTCTTCACTTAATTGCCTAAAATTTCTGCCATATGATTTGGTTCATGACCTTATGCATAATACAATTATATAAAGTAATAATTATTTTGGATGCACTGACATTGCACTTTAATGGTTTATCAAAATGGACACTAAAAAGACAATATGGTTTTGAGAGAATGAGACTGAAAGTAAGTTTTTATGTGCAGAGTAGAGAAACATGGGATACCAGGCTACAAGAGGATCAGGGCTCTAGGTAACTGGGTCTTTGGAGTGAGGGTTAGGGATGAGGGACAGGGACCCACAGTGGTCCCATTATGGGGACTCCCTATCCTTCAATGCTGAAGAGAATCTGAATAGATGATTTTTGTTACTTTTATTAGATTCAATTTTGATTCTATTCTAAATCACAAAGTTAATACTGTAATTTTAGTACTGAGTTAGTTAAGGGTCTATAACAAAGCTTACATCCTATTTTTATAATTAAAAATTATCTAGGAGATCTGTCACAATTATAGTGTATATTTGGACTCAACCATTCAGACCTTCAGTGCTGATCTTTGGAAACCCACGTGTAGATCTTTTCTTTGTGACTCTTGGCAGAGTCGCCAAACTGCTCATTTCAAAATGACAAGGAATTCAACTCACCAATCTGTATACTAGGGATTGAATCTTTCTGTTGATTACAAAGAGGACTGATTTCCAGTTCAAATTTCTGTTCAAGGTCACCTAAGAATAAAGAGGAAGAAACACATTGATAATCTAGAATTTATAAAACGTGTCCATAGTTTTAATGACCCTGTTGGAAGAAGTTATCCTGGGGATTACTGTCACCTGCTTTGTTATAGTCAGGTACTTGTTAACACTTACTTACTCTGCTTTGCTCTGGTGACTTGCCTAAAAACATAAAATAAAAGGGAGTCAATGACCATTATAATGGGATTATTGTAAATAGGTGCATTCTAGGACTAGAATACTTTTGAACAGATCTATATAAACAGAGTACAACTAAGCAAAGTTTTTTAACATGAAATACAGGTTCTGATCTTAAATTCCAGGTCAAGAAAACAGGATCTCTTGTTCTCCTATTTCCTCACTGCTTCTCTGTAGTCTGGTTTTATCTGAGACAACTGGGAACAATAAGTAGATAGGAAATGGGGTAGAAGGACTAAAAAGATCTCACTTGAGAAGCATCTCAGTCTGAAGCTACAAAAATAATGTCAGGACATCATATAGTGTTGACATGAATTTTCATAAAGGCAGCTCCTTTCCTTATCTCCACGTTTTGGTTACTAGTGAGTTTTCAGTAAAGCACAACACTGGGGAGGAATCATTTTTTATTTTGTCCTTCCTCACTCTTATCTCAAGGCATCTGACCTATTTTTTTTTCCCAATCTTAGAATATCTCATTTCCCCCTTTCATTCATTCTCTTCTTGACCCTACTCTGGTCTCTTAATAACTCATTCTTAATTTTTGCTACTTAGCTAGTTGGTTTCCATGTGTTTCTTCCATGTCAACTATACATGTTGTCGTGGGTGCCCTTTGTAAGATGGCACCCATTTTCGTGTTCTCTACTTTACACAGGTGTACAGGACCCTCCCGGTTCTCTCATTCTTACCTCTTGTGAGAAGGAGCTTGTCCACAAAACAGGGGCAGCACCTCCCCCCACCCAGTGCCTTTGTCCATGTCCATTCCCTCTAGTCCAGTGCCATCCAATAGGATGTTCTCAGTGATGGAAGTTTCTCTGCACTGCCCACTCTGGGCAGTGATCAATAACTGAGAAACTAAAATTTAATCCTATTAAATTTTATTAAATTTAGTTAGCTGCATGTGCCTCATGGCTACCATACTGGTAAGTGTAGGGCCGAACCCATCCTTCAATTCCCAACCCAAACCCCAGCTTCTTCAGCACCAAGTCCTCCCCTACGATCTCTATCATTAGGGGTCTTCCAAGGGGATCATTTATTATCTCACGTATTCAACAGGCACTTACAAAGCACTTATATGCTTCAGGCATTTTACTAATCAATGCACAAAGATGAAAGTCCAATAGTATTTCCTCTTCAAGAACTTTGCTGATTAGTATTTTGAGGGTAGAAAACAAACTGGTTGATACTTCTTTGTATTAATCATAATAACATCCCCAATGAGGCTTTGTTCAGAGGAAAATCACAATTTTGCTGAGGATTAGACAAGACTGAAGAATATATATGATAAAAGTGTTGGGAAACTGGGTTTATTGAGGAGATACCAATCCATAGTCAAAACAGGGTTTTCTTAAGGTATTGAGGGTGGGGAAGGAGATGCATTGTATTTGGAATATTACTTTCTGTTCTGAGAATCTAACACTTTTCTGAATTCATAGAATCTCATTTCCCTTTCTCTTTGTGTCTTCAACTTTGATTTTTTAGAGTTTGCCTTTGCTTGACATCATGAATTACTTTGTCTATGGAAACCTATCTGCTAGGAGCAGACTGGGATGAATTGGCACTTAAGTTCAAATCTTAAAATGCAAACTAGAGTAGAATTAATCAAAATTATACAAATCATCCTTGTAGAATTAAAAAAAAATTGAGTATGGAGGACAGACAGTTGGGATGAGCAGATAATCTGGTCTTATTCTCAAAACAAGCAGAACTTCGGCTAGAAGCTATTAAGTAAAAAGGACTCAATCTTTCTTTGTTCCTTCCTTTGCCAGGAGACAAGCCAAAGAAGTGTGTGAAATCTCACCTTTAGTGATCAGTAACAAATATTCTAGGTTTTTCTCATTTTTTAATGCTGCACATGCAAATATTATTGGGATAAATTTTTGCAAAGAGATATAGGTTACCACTGATGCCATTTCTCCACTTAGTTAACAACTTTGATTCACTAACACTATGGGCTTTAATATCTGCATGAGTGTTATGGTCCCTGCCTCAAATTGCTCAAAATCTAAATAAGTGGCTGGGCCTGGTAGCACATGCCCATAATTCCAGCAACTCAGGAGACTGAGGCAGGAGGATCACAAGTTTGAGGCCAGCTTTGGCCACTTAGTGAGACCCTGTCTCAAAACAAAAAATAAAGGACTGAGGATGTAACTCAGTGGGCTCAATCTCCCAATCTCCAGTGCTGAGTTTAATCCCTGGTATGGCAAATACAAAGCAAAACAGAACATTTAAATAAGGAGCTAGATGAGCAAATACAAGGTTTAAACCACAATTGATGCCAGAAGTAGCACAGGATTGAGTCAAAACCAAGTGGGACAGAGTGGAATCTGTTCTCTACCCCATTGTTTGATTTCCAAGATGGAGATCCTAGCCCTTCTTCCACTGCTTCAGTAGTTTATACATCACCGAGCAAAGAAAGTACTTATCCTACCTAATACAAAACCTCTTTGCTCCAATTTCATCATATTTCCTTTTGCTCTACCCTCGGAGGAGATTTTATATCATGGGCAACTAGAACTGAGCTTTTGATTTCTCAGCACTCACACTCAGTTCAGGTATAATTAAACAGAGTTGTAGGCGTTCCATGAGCACTTCTATTCTGAGAGGCAGAGGTGGTGAGCAGAGCCTTCTGGCCCCACATGAACTCAATTCTTCTTTGTCTTCTGTCTTTGGGGCCACCACGATGCCATTGACACATCTTTCAATGGAGGCTTCTCCAAAGGGCTCACTGTTATTTGACCTCCCCACAGAACTGGTCTGTGGGACACTTCAAGCTTTGTTTGTTCTCAGCCTCTCCAACCTGATCCTGTCACTAGCATGAGGGCACCGCAGATGCCTGAACAAACATCCTGGACATTGAAACCAGGCCTGAAGAAACAAGGCTGTGTTTAAAGGCCAATCTTCCACCTAATGGCAAGGTCCTGCTTGCTAATTCATTGCCTTATTTCTGAAGGAGGGTAATCTTTAAAAAATTATACCTTAACTCAGGGCCATTTGTCTTTTTACAGCAAAATTCTTGTGCATCAATGTTGAAACTGTATTTGAAAGGATGAACTCAACTTTGGGTCAGGTATGTTCTATTTAACTTTGTCTGAGAAAGAGAGAGAAAGGCATACAAAAGGATTTAAGTTCTATCTGAGGGGAGACAGTGACCCCAAATGCCACTTAGCCTTTAGGTTGTGCTCAGCTCATTACAATTAAGGTCAGGGTAAAAATCAAGCTGTCCCTCACATTATGATATCCACAGAGGAGAGTTATATGTATGTAGGTGTAGCTTGGTCTATATATACATATGTCTTACTTTCACTCTTTTTTATTGTGCCTCATTAATATCAGTTGCCATAGCAAATCAATGTTATTTGCTAATTTTTTTTCCCCACAGAAGATTTGGATGGTTGCAAGAGAGCTAAAGAGAAAGGTTAGGATAATACAAATTTAAAGAACAAATGTCATGATAAGACCAGCCATTTCCTGTTTTATTAGGATAGATGCCTTAAAGGAGAAGGGGTAACGCAGTCGCCGTGGGATGGCTACTAACCTTGCCTGTAGAATTCTTCACAGACCCTTTCACTCCACTGCTTGCTCATCTCCCAGATTCTACAAGGATTGCAAATGTCAGCACACTTCAAGGCAATCTGAGAGGTGACAGGGCAGAGAGAGATTGTCAGAGGATGACCCTTCAATTGCATGTGGACCCAAAGCCAAAGGGCTGTCATACCAGTTAGCCAGCCTAGTGGTACCAGGCCCAAATTTATAGAGGGCCTCCCTGACATGCCCCTTTAGAAAACAGCAGTTATTTTTAACTATACAAAACCCTTCATTTAGAACTCCCACTTATAGCAGTGAGAAAGAGAGAAGAGCCACAATCCAAGGAGATGGAGTTTCCTGGAAGAGACCTGGGGTGGGCAGGCCAAGGATAGCCATGGCCTGTTTCCTTTTGTTGCTGGACTCTTCCAGGCAGGGAAATGGCAGGGACCCTGGCCGGGCTCAAGTGAGATCACGTGTCACCCACTCTCATGCTGACCCACTCCATACATCACTTGTTACATGTGTTTGCATTTATGTGCCAGTATCTGCACGTGTAAATAAGCTCAGACTGCTACCAGGGCACTGAATCATATTAAACCTAGGAGTGACACGTTTGGGCAGCGAACTCAGGGACTTTTTGGTCTGGATCTGGGATGCCAGTTTTTGTCAATGTGATGATGACCCTAGGAGGGTTACCTTGAATTCCCACCAAATAGCTTCTAACACCAACACTAAGAGATTGATGCTAAGAGATCTGCCCACCAGCAATCTATAGTTTTGACCCAAATTCCTGGGATCATAAACAGTTAGCCATGTTGGGGTCCAAGAGAATCTTGGATTATATGCAGATGAAAGTTTGGTTACTTATTTCCTTGTTTGGTTACTTAGTGGGACCATCAGTATATGCTGGAATAGGTATGGGGCAGAAGTTCCCTCCAGGTTCTGCCCTTTTGGAATTTATCTGAGTCAGCAAGACTTCCTTCTAAAACAGGCAAATGCTCAGGCCAAATCTTTCAGCCACTCACAACTTGACTAAGTCACTCAAAGCAAACACGTGGTTCACCTTGGAAGACTCAGGTATCAGAAAATTAGTTTGGAAAGAAAGAAAGGAGGGAGGTATCATTGTGTAGCTGGGAGCAGGGCATGTTCTGGAAGGACTGGACCAGTTTGGACAGTTACGGAGCTGGGTGTGAAGGCCTGGAATAAAAAAGAGTGGACAGGCAAGTCTCCAGCTCCTTGGCTAAAATCTAGTCTACCTGGATGAGTTCAGGGTCCACACAGTCAGTCTTTTGTGCCAAAAGGAAAAAAGGAAGACAAGAGAAAATGAAAGATCAAGAGGGCTTTCATTTGGACACCAGGTCAGACTTCTACTTGTGAGGTCCACTCTACCCCTGCTCTCACTCACCTTACACATGGTTTCTTGCCATGGAGTAAAGCAGAAAGGACTGAGCCTGACCCAGTTCAAGTCAGTTCAACTTAAAATAAATTATTTCTCAATGTCTAAAAATGGTAAGACTCAGATTACAATAGGAGTAAAGGATATAAAGCAAAACCTATTGAATTTAGGTTTTAGGTAAAAGAAAGCTACTTGTTTTTTAATTTTTGATGGAATTATAATGAACATAATATACTTTTGTGGGATAGAAACAGTCTTTTAAACTGTACAGATATCACACTGGTCAATTTTATACCAAACCATAAAATGAGGCAGACACTTGGGCTTGGGGCGTAGCTCAGTGGTAGGGCATTTTCCTAGCACAAGCAAAACCCTTCTGTGTTTGATTGCCCCAAACTGCAATAAAAGAAGAAAAAAGTGGTAGACACTGCCTGCATGCAACCTTCCAGTGAGGTTACTTTGTGGTAAAATAGTTACTGAACAAGGAAGAGTGAGATATTATCAACTTACTGATGTGAAACCAAGGTTTTGCTTGCTTGGAAACCACTTAACAATTTCATGCGACTTGAAACTTTTAATAAACTAGGTCGCTACTCTAACTTATGCCATCTGAGATATGCCTTCTCAAATGTGCTAAAATTATTGATCATGCCCCTGAGGGTTTTTGTTGAGCAAGGCTAAAGCTTTTGTTGTTATTGTTTACCTGAAGCATAAAGTGTCTGTCGTGAGCATCCTCCAGCCTCAAGTCTTTATTGTGGAGGTGAGTTTTCAATCGGGTCAGAAATTCATTCTGCCTGTTGATGTCTGTTGCCAAGATCAGGGAGCCCAGCTGCTGTTCAATATCCTGTCTGCATCCACAAGAATGAAACAGAAAAACACACAAACACACACAGAGCAAATCCCCTTGAGGAGAATGATTGATTTCCTCATCACCAGGTGACTTGTAATCTCATTTCTGCCCTTGATTCTCTTTATTGTACAGGGTCCCAGTCCCTCACAGCCTATGAGCATGTCTCCCATCCTTGGACAGGAGGTATGCCAGACCCGCACAGAGTCATCGAAACCTTAGGTGAACAAAGTTGTGGAGGTGTATGTAACCCCATGGTTCCGAGGGGGCAGGCACTGAAAGCCAGATAGAAATCCATGCTTTAAGGAGGACACAAAAAGACTTGCAGAATCACAGGAGTTTGGATTGTGCTTCTAGAGACTTCCGACTAGTTCAAACATTAAGATTTTCATGGAGGAAGAAAATGGCATCATAAAAGTAATGATACTGAAGAAGGTAACAGTGAGTGGCACGATGGGATGGGAAGTCTAACGACAGCACAAAACAGACCAAAATAATACAAAGGAATTTACGAAAAGGCTGATTAAGACATCATTACAAACCAGTGGGCAAGGGAGATGTTTGCCAACAAATGGTATAGGGGAAATGGGATATTTTGTAAAAATAAAGCAAGTTAGAGCTTTACTTCACACGTAGAATGTTATTAGTGGAAAGAGGGATCCACAACTACTTTTAAAATTCACCTTTAAAAATAAAATATATTTTAAGAGGCATACATGGAGCATATATGTAGAATTCAATGAATAAATACAAAAGGAACATCTAATCACCACCCAGGCTAAGAACACGCCTGCCAGGACCCCAGGAGATCCCCATTGTCTCTCCCATTGCATTTTCCCCCTATGCCTGGAGTTACCACCTCTTGCTCTTTGCTTTAATGATTTTATACTAATTATAATAATTTACTACCTATGCGTACATGTCTAAATGATATGATTTTAACCACTTTTGAATTTAAAGCTATATGGTGTGTATTAATTCATGTCTTTCTTCTTTAGCTTAAAATGATGCTTCTGAAATTCATCCATGTTCATTATATTGTATTCCATTGTAGGAATAAACTACAACATGTTTATCTATTCTACTTTTCATGGTCATTTGAGTTGTTTCTAGTGTTTGACAACTCTGAAAAATATCACAACAAACATCCTTATATATCTCCAGTTATACATGTGCAGAAGTTTCTCTAGCACTTGTATAACTGGAGATACCCAGGAATTAAATGATTGGATCACAGGGCATATTTAGCTCTGATTTACTAGATATTGCCAAGCACTCTACCACTGAACCACATCCCCAGTCTTGATATTGCCAGTTATTTTCAAAAGGATTTTATAAATTTACAGTAGTAAATTGGCTAAATTTGGTCTACCTAGGTCATTATTAAAAGATAAGATTCTCCTTACTCTACATCCCTACCCTTTACATTTTTTTGCCATCTGATGAGTATGTCGAGTAACTCATTGGAGTTTTAAAACAAATTTTCTTGATTACTACTGAGACTAGACCTATTTTCACATGTGTACTGGACATTCGTATTTCCTCTTTGGTGAAGTCTCTGTTCTAGTCTTTTTCTACTACTATTCAATTAGCTTGTCTTTATTTTTCTTATTGATTCTAAGAATTCTTTATATATTTTAAATACTGTGCCTTTGAAAATTATGTGTTGCAAACATCTTTTACATTGTTGCTTGTCTTTCTGCTTTCCTTAAGATGTGCTTTACTAAAAAAAGAAATCTTAAGTTTTAATATAGCTAAGTATATACATCTTTTTGTGATTAAGTTTTTTCTCCTATTTAAGAAATCATTCCCAATTCTGATGGAAATTTTCCCTACAGTGTATTTTATAAGCTTTATAGTCCCACCATGTATGTTTTCAAAGATCATTAATTCATGTTTTCTAGTAAGCTATATATACAGCTTGAACCTATTTCCAAACAATATAAATAATCATATAAAACAGATGGTTCAGAAAAGAAATTCCCTCCAAATAGGAAGTAATAATATATATTCTTAGCATCACAAAAAGCAAATTAAAATAGCTATGTACTATTTCTTCCATTTTTATTGGGGAGGATTGAAAGTAACTGCTAAATAATTTGCTAAATTAACAAATGATTGCAATACCTAATGCAGTTGGTGGTGTGAGTAAAATGGTCTTCCTCATTCTCTGTTGTGAGAGTGTAAATTAGTGCAATGATTCTGGAGGGTAATTTAGGAATCAGTGTTAAAAGCATTTGATGGTAGAAATAATTTAACTAACAGTCCATCTGCAAATTTCTATTAATATTTTAGTGAGGCTGTAAACAGTAAAGACAAGTGCTACAAGGGTACTTATTGTTTACAATAATAAAACATTTGAGGGAGAAAAAGATCACAAAAATTAACAAATAGGAGATTACCTAAATAAGCCCTGATACACTCATCCTATGCAATTAGTAAATATATGATATATAGCTTTATTTATTAGTATGAAAAAAAAATCTTTTTATTTTTATATTAACAAGCAGGATACAAAGAGTATTAAGTGTGATCTACGTGTTTGCAGCAAAGAAACTAGAAAGATGTGTAGTGGGATTATTATTTTCATTTTCTTCTTTATATTTTAAATATTATATACATTCTGTAAGATATGAGTATTTATTAATTGAGATATGAGTATTACGGTTGGAAAATATAACTATTTTAGTTATGTGAAATGTTTTATGAATCAAATTAAAAGACAAACTAAAAACTTCAATTTTTACAACCGTGCTGGGGTTGTGGCTCAGTGGTAATGTGCTCACCTAGCATGTGTGAGGCCCTGGGTTTGCTCCTTAGTACCACAAAAAACATTAAGGTATTGTGTCCACTTATTACTAAAAAATTAAAAAAAATTTTTTACAACATATAACAACTGTATGTACAATATATAACTACTGTATGAAGAGTTCTTACAAATGAAAAGTACATATGTGAAAATAGAAAAAGACCAAACACAAAAATTTGTTCTCTAAATAAATAGCAATGGCCAATAAATACATGAGAAATGTCAATGTCATTTTAGCTAAAAGTTTTATGCTAGGGACTGCAGTTGTAGCTCAGTGGTGGAGCACTTGCATAGCATGTGTGAGTCATGGTGTTCGATCCTCAGCACCACATAGAAATAAATAAATTAAATAAAGGTATTGTGTCCTTCTACAACTAAAATAAATTAAAAGAAATTTATGCAAATTTATGAATCTCCCTCTCTCTGTCTCTCTACATCTCCTTAAGCCCCTCATATATCATATATATTTGGTGATAGGTAACAGGAATCTTAAACATTCAGACCTTTCTGGCCAATAATTTCTATTCACAAATATTTCTGGGAAAAAAATCCAAGTCTAAGATAAAAATACATGTTTAAGAATGCATTCTGAACATCATTCATAATGATAAAAAATTGGAAACCATATAATTGGAAACCATATTTCAAACAATAATCTGTAGTTACAGCCTTTTGGCACATTTTGGCCTGTAGCCAATAAAATGATTTTAATTTAACAGGCTTAATTATGTGGAATAGTCTTTATGGTAAGTAAAAAATATCAGGACATAAACTCTAAACTAAGTCCCCCCTGTTTTCTTAACATATGGCTGTACTGAGAAAAGACTAAAGGGATATATACCAACCAGGATAACATTAACAATTTCCAGATGGCAGGATTATAAATCATTTCAATTTTCTTTTTCTTAACAGGTTGAACCTTATGAAATCACCAATATTCTGGTTTTGACTATCAGCCACTTCATGTGGTTCAAGCCAATACTTTTCTCAAATGTCCTCAATTTCTAAAGTTACCCTGTCTTGCTTTTAAATATCAGAAAGTGATTTTAAAGCATTTGCATGAAGATGGGAATAATAATGATGATTACGACAACCTTTGTTATGAGTTCTTTTCACATATATCATTGCATAGCAATTATACTCCTAGCAAAAGCATTTACATGTGTCTCACAAAGACATATGAATTTGGTATTTTTTTTGGAATTCATAGAGATGAGTAGGGAGTATCTTAGGAAATGAATACTAATTGAGCACCAAGCAGGATTAATGTGGGTATTATTGGGGACAAGGCTGGTCACCCTGGGTCCTTCCCTCTCTTACTTTCCCTTTCTCTCCTGTCTTCACTTTTCTCCCTTTTTTTCTTTCTTTACCTATCCCTCCCACTCACCACCTCTTTCCTCCTTTCTCCTTCTTTGATTTCTTACTCACATTTTTAGTTCTTTTGGCATTTAGTTCTTTGTCTTTGCAATTTATTATTCTAGTAAAAGGCACATGTTTTTATACCATATACGAGGACTGGTTTTATTTAGTTCCAGGGGGTAAAACGTTATCAGGACCAAAGTTCCTCCTGCAAGCTCCACATTCCTCTGGGTAGGAGGAAACAGCATGAGATAGTATCAGAGGCCAGGAATAAACCTCCAACAGAGTATGCTGCTAGTCCTATGGGGAAATGCCACTTGGTCCTTGACCCCAAGTTATGTGCTTGTCATTAAGAAAGGTACAGTCATCTATTTTTGTCACTCACCTAATTTCCTCAGGTTCTGCATATTTTCACTAAACAAATCAGAATTAGTGGTGGCCTTGGAAGACAGGATAGCAGCTAGTTTGGGTCCCTGAGGAATGGCCTTGGACTTGCTAAGATCCGGCCTACATACTGAGGCTAATGAACAGTAGACCAGGAAACTAGGATTTCCTCTTCTGTTTAAAATGCAAGATTCATTAGACAAATTAATGGTGAAAAAATTGCTGGGCCCAATTCAATTACTTAACAAAAGGCATTTTAGAAAAGAATTTCTAATTACTATTTTTGCTAAGACTGGCAATTACAAAACACACTTTGGTAAACTAGTCCTAAATCTAGCTGGAGAATTTCTATGTTCCTTCTTGACAAATATTTATTCTTTGATTCTAAATGGAAGGACAATTTTACTAACATAAAGGACAGGAATTTGGCAAAGCAGAGAGTTGATGCTGAAGAGTGTGAAAGCTGAGAGTTGTTTATTATCCTTTTTCCTGACTTTGGGTCAGAGACCGTCCAAGGCCCTTTCAAAGCACACAGAGAGATTCTGGTTTCTGGGTTGCGGTAACTGACACTCTGATAGACAAGCAAGTGCAGGCAGGAAGCACAGCGGCTGGCTCTCAGCCACTCACGCAGGGGGTCCCAAGCACACCCTAGAGAACACCTTATCTTTACTTGTGCACATCAGTCTGTTTCATCTCAGAGCACTTACGTCATTTCCTTTGGCAAGTGAGCAAGAAGCCTTGATTCTCGAAGCATGCCAATTGTAGATCGCCAGTGGTGATTCTCTAGCACAGACATATTCTAGAAAGAAATAAAACAAAAGCTATAAATGAGGGAGAAACCAGATACTGATCTTTCACCTAAACACAGCTGCCTGGAGGCTCCTTTCTTCCCTCCAGCCAATTTGTGTCTGATGACAACACAAAGGTAGACCAGAAAAGAGATCCAAAGGAAATTCACCACCAGGCCTGCCCAAGGCTAGAATGATGGGGGGTGGGGGAAGTGGCAGGGCCTGTGGACCCTGCACTGCAGGGCTGAGTGAGGTCTACTCCTGGCTCGTTCTCTGTTATCTCTGCCCTGCTTTCAAGAGTTCTGTCAAGCCTCACCAACTGCAGAAGAGAGAAAGTGAAGCTGTTCAAAACAGGGAGCAGGGAAAACCAACAGCTCTATAGTCAGGACAGAATCCAAGATTTCTCAACCACCTGCTCGGAGGCAGGGCTCCCAGCTGCTGGTTTAATCAGTGCCCTGACCATTGACTCTCACATCGATAAAAACCTGCGTGTCTGAGCCATCAGGACAACTGAGTCCCAACTGTTTTGACTCAGCTGTGGTGGTTGTTCTTACGAACACTAAATTTGAGAACCACTGTCATGAAGGCAGCTCTGTCAATGACTTCATGACCAGAACGCTGCCATTTAGTCCAAATGTAGATTCCATTATTGGAATCCACAATTGCTCTCTTGTTCAATTCTCTTGATATTTCTTGGTTTGTGGGAATATCTACTGTGTTCAATATCTCCTTTGACCTTGCTTTTAAAAATAAATATGCTTGTTAACTGAACATTCACTTCACCATTTAAATAATTATAGAATCTTACAACACATTATGCTTTGTTCTAATTAACAAAAACTATGGACTTCTGCTGACTTCGTTCATACAGGATAGAACTGCTCTCAATCCCAGGCAATGTTTTTGCTTTATTTCCTTAATTGTTTATTAATTTTTTGTCTTGTTTCAAGAGGGGCATATCCACCCTCTATATAGTATGTTCTCCCTCTCTCTCTCTCTCTCTTTTTTAAGTGCTAGAGATCAAACCTAGAGCCTATCACTGAGCTACGTCCCCAGTTGTGTTAAATTGCTGTTCATTTCTTTCATTGCTAAAGAGTCATTATTCTTTTTTCACCACTTGACCAAGCTTGAACCAGTGATGAGATTTTATTACTCTCATCCATTGGTCTATTAGCTCCTTTTGGGCATGAGCCATATACAACAAAAGAAAGTGTTTGTTAGAAATAACATGCTAGACTAATTTGTTTTGATTGTAAAGATTTATGAGCTCAGAGAATGATAGGTTAGTATGATGTAACAGATGTTCAATCCTCCAGTGACATTTACTTCAGTAGCTCATGAGTTCACTTGCAAAATTAATTCAAGTAGATGTGGACACAAGTGACCTCACGTGAGTTTTTCAAGGGGTCAGAAAACTGTAACAGGACCTAATGATAAATGACACTATGTCCCTGCTGAGTGGAACAAAACTGTCTGGAGGATGCCCTAAGCATTTTTATTTATGCCAGCCTGACTTAACATCTTCATTAATATTCTTCCTGGAGACAGAGTACAAGATCCTTGGGAAATTTGCTGGTGAGACCTTATTTGGAGATGAGAACCAGGAAAATGGAAGGAAACTGAATAGGCTTGGAAGCTGACATAGAATAAAAGTCGAGTTTGTGATTGTAAATACACCATTTTGAGGAAGAGTTTGTATGCAGAAACAGGTGTTTAGGGCAGTGATTCCAGAGAGTAAGAAAAAAAAAAAAAAAAAAAAAAAAAAAAACCTCTGCTGGTATTGACACGGATGAAAAAAATTCCTATTTCCCAAAACACTGCTGGGGAGGGCTGGAGAGTGACTTTAACCCAGGTCAGACATACTCGAGACCTAAACTCTGCACAGGCCCTTGCTGTCCCCAAGAATTTCCTGTGTTCCAACATCTAGGCTTCAAGAAGCCAGAAATTCATAAGCTGATGAATGCCTGCAATGAGATGTGTTTTCCTACATGCTTTTCAGAATATCTAAAATTTAAAGTCATTAAGATATGTCCTATATAGTTAAGAGAAACTTAAATACCAATGGCATTTAATGCTCATTTCTCTCTCCTTGGAAGAAACACAAAAGTAACTTATTTTATTTTTTTGCAGTGCTGGGGATCGAACCCAGGGCCTTATGCTTACAAGGCAGGCACTCAACCAACTGAGCTATATCCCCAGCCCCCTGAAAGTAACTTATTTTTAAGTCAACTTTTAAAGAAATTTTAATTCAATTCCTTTCCCTCTAGAATTTACATTTTCTTTTCTTTTGGTGCTGGGGATTGCACAAACTAGGCACATGTTCTATTACTGAGCTACAACCTGACCCTAAACTTATATTTTCATTCCCTTTTCCCCCTAAAAGTTTGTTTTAATGAAATATTTTTGATGCGTGAAAGTCTTTTATTGTTGCCCCATCATATTTCTCTGCAACAGAAATAAGTATTTAAATTGAAATTTTAAGAGGTTTTCCTAACATCAGGCTCTAAGTATTAAATATTTTTTGAGCTTGAGTTAATCATGCAATTATATCAGTAACTGATCAAAGTACATATATAAGGAAATTTGAAAAAAATAATTGTGCTTAAGAATAAAGATGCATTGGTAATGTATTAATTTACGAGATGGATGCGGATGTTAAGGTATCTCAATTATAGGAGACATTTCAATATTTCTCTTGGTGCTTTTGGTGTTTCTGTACCAGGGGCAACCTGCAGTATGATTGCAAGGGGTAAGAGGGATGTCTTACAGGGTGATGGTGATAGGTGAGAAAAGGCAGAATTGAGGTGGCTGCCCTGCCAGCACATTCCAGGCAGGTCAGTTGAAGGGCCTGAAAATGGATTCTGTTGACACTACTCATGCCTGTGTACCCCTTGGAAAGTCTTCATGGGTCCCCATGGACGTACATGCCCTGTTTGAAAGTGGCTGCCATCCATGACTGCTATTGAGAGCAGGGAGCACGGCTTATTCATCTTTGTGCCACAGTCTGTGGCACAGTGCCATCTGAATCAGTAAATATTTGTTGAATGGATACTGAGTAATTAATTTCCCCAACCTCAAAGTTCAGTAGCTGCAAAATTCAAAGAACTGTTGAATTTTTGTTCAATATCTGGTAAAAGTCAGATTTGGGATCTTCTGTTATAAAATCCTCAGACTTAGGGCAATGTCAAAGAGATTTTTAAAGATTGTAGCAACTGGCTCTTCTCCCCTACTCATTCAGACAACCCAGATCAGGTAAATGACTCCAGAAATAACCAGTATCTGGTAGCATTTGTCATTTCTGAGATGCAAAAGAGATCATTATAATGAATTTTAAAGTCACTTCCACAAATTTTGCATGGTGTACTCTTAGTAAGGACATAACAATTAGCAGAAGTTGCTCTTCAATTTTCACTGAACACCAGTCCTGCTCTGGATACTGAGGACACAAGGTGAACAAGTGGGTGCCCAGAGACTCACTGTCCATCTGGGATGTGGACAGCAAATCAAGCAATGGTGTTTAGACTGATAAGTTCTGTGATAAGGGAAGCAATAGAGGACTGTGAAATCATATAGGAGGCAAACGTAAGGTGGGGTTTTAGAGGAAAAGAAGGCTTTCAAAAGAATGAATGTCTTAGGAGTCACAGAGTGCTAGGCAATGTACCATATTATATATTATACCTGAGCAAAATATACTATACAGTTGTATACTATACAATAGTATATTTGATTAAAATAGGAGGAAGGAAGAGTAAGGGGGACACTTGATATCATCCTTCTGTTTTAAGGTTTATTTTCTGTTTCCCTAGGAGAAAGCAGGGGATTTTTGTTTTGTTTATCTTCTGTATTCCCAGCACCTGACATGTGTTAAGCACTCTATAAATATTTGTTGAATGAATACGGGAATGAGTGATAAGCTTGGGAAACCAAAATAGTTCTGACTGGATGATGCACAGGCCTGGAGGGAGCTGCAGGGAGGAGAGGCTGGATGGCAGGAGGGCTTGGGGGAGGATGGACCTGGAACACTGTGTGAGGCCCTTTGAATGGAGTCCCGGAGTCCCGGGGAGCAGTGGGGTTTCCAGCAGGAGTCCGTGTGGTCAGATTTGAGTTTCAGGAAACTCCTCTGGCTGCACAGTGGGGACAGAGCAGAGCCCAGCAAGGCTGAGTGTGTGTGGATGTGGGAAGGAAGGGAGGTGGGGGTGCCCTGAGCCAGGGAGAGGCAGGGGCTGGGGAGCAGGCCTGAGCCCACGGCCAGAGAACCATGCCACATCCTCCGGAGCATGGAGGCAGCTCTACTCTGACAGACTCGTCTGACTTTTGTAGAGGCTTAGACCACTCAGCAAAAGGTAGATTGAGAAAATCATCAGAAATGGTTGCAGGGATCCAAAGATGATTTGATCTGATGGGATGATTCCTTGGCCATCCAGCTGATTTTGGAATACATATTAGGTACCACTCTGTCTACCTTGAAGAAGTATCAGCTCAGAAATTTCACATTATCCAATGGCAGTAAGTTCTGGGTCTCAACTTGGCATATTTACAGTTTTAAGAAAGATCTTCATCTTGAAGTTGAAAGAGAAAACAAAACACCTTGGTGACCACAAGACCTATTAGAATTTTAATTTGGGATAAACAAAACCCTTATACTGTTGGTGGCAAAAACCCTTTATTTCTCTTTTTGTTGGAATTATCAACTCTAAGAACAAAACAACCCCTTTGTTAGCTAATAGCAATACACCACCCAACACAGGTTTTCAAATTAAATCAAGTGACTATTTGCCAAAGAGATTCTGGCAGAGTTGCTATCACACAAGGCAGCTTTAAACTGCAACCCTCCCCTCCATTTATTGGACACTTTCTTTGATTAAAATACTTGAAGTGATGTTGATAAACTGAGTCTGGTGTATAATAGGAATCAGAAGTAATTACACCTTTAAATCTAGAGGATACAAGAAGGAAAAACAATAAAACAGAAACGTAGTATGTGTCTTCATTTTTAATTGCTCATGAAAAAAGATGCAAGAGGCCATGAGACGTGAACTCTGCTGAGCTCTCTCCTAACAAGCCTAGTGGTCTCCCTAGTAACATTCCAAGAGCCCCAGCCCAGGAAGCCTTTGAGGAAGAGAGGCGTCTTGAGCTCTGAACAAGACCTTGGCCCTTGAAGGAACTACGGCACTGCCTTGTTTAATGCCTGTTTGAAGATGTCTTTTTTTATTTCACCTGTATTTTCCCAAGACATTGATCTCAGAGCAAGGAGTGTGAATGTCACTTGCAGTTCACTTGGGCAGGCCCGAGTTCAAATCAGGGCCCACAGAAACGTGAGGAAACAGAAAATCAAATCTGAGCTTCCCTCCTAGAATTTTAGCACTGCTTGCACAGAAGACCTTTTCTCTTGTAGAAATTGTGAGGTTATGCATAATCTTTTGCACATGCTCATTAGAGGTGAGGTCATAGGACCATGTGGAAGGAACATGCCTCCTGGCTCTGTCTGTCTCATATTTGTGGTTCAGTCATTAAGAATAAAAAGTGGTTAAAAATGCTGACCCACTTTAAATGTCTGCAACAAATGATTAAGAAAACGATCTAAATTTCTGTAAGACACAGAATGCAACAAATATAATGTTTCATGGAACAGGTAATTATTCATTATTTTATTCACATAGCGTGCTCTGTCACTAGTTAATAAGTTGAACTCTATCAAAAAATTAAATTTTAAACTGAACTGAAAGTGATTCCCTTTACAATTGTAATAACTAATATCATATCTGATTTAATACCTATTTTGTGAATTGCTGAGCTCACCTTAACTTTGTGTGTGTGGAAGTAAATTCTTTTTTTTTTTTTTTTTTTTTTTGCTACTTGGGGAAAGTAAATTCTCAGTTCTATCTTTCATATTTTCCTTTCCCTCTCAGTCTTCCCTGACGCGGGGACTGCTTCCAGTTTGGTGAGTGAGGTGCCTGGTGGAAGGACCTGCAATGCCTTCACATTGAACTTGGTTGGCAGTTCCGCCAGGGAGTTCAGCCCAGACAGCAGACAATGGGAGGGAGCCCTCTGACCTGGCCTTCACTCCTGCTGCCCTGGTTCCCTCTTTTTATCTCAGGCAGAAGTATAAGCTGGGCGTTATACAATGATCTTCTTTATTAAGCTAAAAGAGCACAGCCAACAAGAAGAGGGAGAGGAAGCCTTCTTCCATTTTATCTCATATACAGTGAGTCTGGATTGCAGCAAAGTCACGCACAGGGTGTTCCCAAAGGCACATAATTCCTGACACATCCTCTTGACAGTATTGGTGTTGATAAAATTTGTGTGTGAGTGTTTCATTTTTTTGTGTGTGTATATATGTACATATATATGTATGTGTTTATTTTACTTATTATCATGGTTCCTGCCATTTTATGAATCTATAACTTATTTTAAAATTTGATGAAAGGTATCGATTCTCTCCCTAGAAAGATGTGCATAAGTATATACTATGAAAATTTGGAAGTTTTTTCCCTGAAAGCTCATTCATGTCTCAAATCACAGGCCTTTGATAAGTTAAAAGACTAACTTTTCAATGAATAAAATATTACATGTTGTTAATGTTTTCCTTAGTTTATATATTATGTAACATAATTTTTTCCCTTCAAATTGAGAACCTGAAAAATTATGCTAGTTCTTCATCTGCAACTTAATGCAATGTGAAGAATTTCCTGACCTAAGCCATGTCCTTGTAAGGGAATCTGCAATTTCTACTAAAGAGATAATATATAGTTAATCATGAGATGCCCAAGTCACTGATCTGAGAGCAGGGGAGTTTGACAGCAGACCCATGCTCAGCCAGAAGCCATAGGAACATTCCATTTTCAGTTCCCTGGAATTGCAAGTTTTAATCCCTGAACGATACCAGCTCATGCGGTCTCTAGTGTCTTCTTGTCATCTCAGTTATTCAAAATATTACCCATACTTGAAGGCCCAGTTTACATCATTCTTTCTCTATCATCCCCTCTCAAAAAAAGAAAAACACTTGCAGAATCAATTTCCCTCTTCTGTCTTTCCATTACAACTATTTGCAACTACATAACTTACTTAGCAAGTACTTAACCCTCTACTCTCCCTCCCTAAAAAGAGGATCTGCAGAAGGGTTCTTTGTGTCTGGCACACAGTAGGCCAACAGTGAGTTGCAGAGGTGGCTCTGGAGACAAAAGATATGAGTTCTAATCCCAGTTCTCCATTAATTAGCTGTTTAGTTTTAGGAAAAATACTTAAATTTTTCAAGTATCACTTTTCCTCTTTTTGGAAGATAGATATGATACTAGTATGTACTTTACTGAGCTATTGTAAAAATTATGTAATTTAATACATAAAAGCACTTAGTAGCATTTGTATTGTTAAAAGTGTTGCATAAATGTTATATAATTTGTTGAACAGAATTTTTGTTTTTATTATTTATTTTTTGTGTCATCATTTTTTTATTATTTTTTGATTGGTACCTAATAATTTGACATATTTATGGGATGCAATGTGATGTTTTGATCCATGTATTCGTAGTGTAATGATGAAATCAGAGTAATAAGCATATTAATTACCTTAAATCTTTATCATTTTTTCTGGTGAATACATTCAAAATCCTCTTTTGTAGCTATTTTGAGATATACAATGCATTATTATAAGTGGTTTTCACCCTATTATACAAAAGAACATTAGAACTTATTCTTCCTGTTACTTTATTGATCAAACTTTCCCCATCCATTCTCCCCAAACTCTGATAATCACTATTATATTCTCAATTTCTATGGAGTCAACTTTTTAGACCTCTCATATAAATAAGATTATGCAATATTTGCCTTTCTGAACCTTTTTTTTTTTTTTTTTTTTTAAACAGGGTCTTGCTATGTTGCAGAGGCTGGTGTTGAACTTGTGATCCTCCTGCCTCACCCTCCTTAGTAGCTGGCATTATAGGCATGTGCCACTGTATCCAACTTGAACAGAGTTTTAAAAAATTAAATAAATTTTTGATACAAAAAATGTAAAAATTGAACATATTGATGAGGTTCCATTTGATGTCTCATGAACAGAAATTTTCATAAGGAATTATCTTTATCATTTTGGAATTTCTTAACATAGTTAATAAACAATGGTATATAATAAAAATAAAGGTATAATTTTTTTGGACAAAATTGAAATTTTATTATTTTCAGGTTCTTTTAAATAATTTTTATGTTTAATCTGTTAAGTCTCTATCTGGTTTCAGCTTTTATTCCAGCTAGCTCTGGGATAATAAAAGTGTCTTTATGGTACTACATGATATTGGCTTGCCTCTAACACTGTCCCTAAAAATGAAAGACATGGGTCTTTAGCCTCCAAGAGATTCTAAGATGAATTGAGCAGGTGACTGATGGAAATAGTATCTCGAATATGGTTTTGAGCCCTCTGCTTCAATTTCTCCCTCATCATTATCCTTCTCTTTCCTAATAGGGAACAGGTCAGATAGTTCATGTGGATAAATTCACTTCTGGAGAAAACAGTAGCTCACTTTATGATAGTAACAGCTTTGGACACAAAGAACAGCACAGGTATTTACTCTTCAAAGAGTTAAAAAAATTGTTTTTCTCTATATATGTTTATTTATACAATTTTATAAATAGATAAAATTGTTTTCATCTATATATCTTTATATCTATATAAAGGTTTACCTGACTTCTCAAACTCCTTTCATATTGGTGTTATGTTTCCTTGGAGTTTGCTCATTTTGAGCATCTGATTTGGAACTAATGTTTAGGGGCAAAGACTTAGTTTTATTTATCTTTGTACTTCTAGTGTATCAGCCTATATATAGACAACAGATAGTTGCTGATTAAAACTAGATCATACAATATGGTGCATTGAAAAATACAAAGTTTGGTTGTACTAGAAGGTTTATTTTTAATTAAGAGATCAAAATACAAATTACCTGAACTTCAAAAGTTTGAGTAAGGAATCTATTTTCTGAGAAAATCTTTAGTATCAGAGTCAGATAGATTGGAGTATCATCTCTCTCTTTTTGAGAATCCAGTTTTGTTAATTATCAGTGAGGACCTCATTCTGCACTATTAATAAAATTCTACATTTATTTTCTTGTTTTTTTATGTTTTTAACATCTGTCATATTTCTTTCTGACTTCCTGTCTAAATGAGAATTCATTATGTGTTTTTAAATTTACTACATGTGAAAGTGCAGCTCTGTGCCGCTATTTTTTTTATGTACAAATCAGTCATTAGCAATGGATACTCTTAAATTTCATTAATATGATTTACTTGATAATGAGAAATTAGAATTATGACATAGTATGGGAAGAGATCAACATCAAAACTTGTTGATTGATTTCCCTTGTCTAATAACAGACATTTGAAAAAGTCAGTGTTGACAGGAATAAAAAACTTGCCTGTGGGTTCTCAGGACAGTCATTCATTTTTTTCCCCTAGTCAAATGCCTGTTTTCTTTTAAGCAATAAATTTAGCTTCTGAGATGATTTGGAAAAATTAGTTTTAGTTTTGTACTTCTCTTGTTTAACTTTCAGTTCATCATGAAAGGCTTTCTTAGTCTTATCATTCTGCTCCTTGACCTGACCATGTCTATCCTAGTGTCAGGTGCTGGCTGATAGCCTGAGGGGGCCCAGCACTAAAGGACACACTAGGTGGACCCTAAGCCTTGGAATGCCAGTTTCTACTTGTGTTCAAAGTCAATCAACTGGATGAAGAAAGATCTTTCTCCATGTTACAATAGTGCTTTATTGGAAATAAATGCATCCTTAAGCAGCAGAATTTTGTTTAATACGGCTGTTCTATGGGGATCTGTTAGGAATTCTTTAAGCACTCAGTTTGTTTTCAAAAGATCTACTAATATTGAGATAAGTGACTCACTAATGTGAAATGACTTTGTTAATGACCGTTGAAGATATCTAAAGAACCACCCTGAAAACTGAGAGTAATTTGATTCTGATATAGGATTTAATATCTCATATGATATCATAGATAAATATTCTTGAGGTGGACCAGTTCTTGCTGTGTAATTGTTTTATAACAACAAAGTATAACTTTTGTCTTTGATAATAGCCCTTTGACTTGGAGGTCAGTAAAGTCAAAAAATGGCTCCAGAGTCTCCAGTCCAAATTAGGATCACACCTGGGAAATAACTATGGAAACTCTGTAAGAACCGGCTTCAACTGTGCATTCTGAACAAGGTAGCCTCCATGGGGGCAGATATAATCAGACCATGAGAAATTAGGTTCAGGGATCATGTTCAACTTAAGACATTTTCAGTTTGGAGCAAACTGAATTCCTTGACTATCTTGTAAATCAATTTAATCTCCCTTGGGGTATATACTGGACCTATTTCAAACTCATGTTCTTTGGATGTGGTCTCCATCCCTGAGACTGACCTTGAATGAAGGCTGTCTTCAAGGGTAAGATTCAGTCTCATGGCCTGGGTCCAAGGCTGTAGATCATACTGTGTCTGGCTCCATGTTGGACTTACTTACCTGATACAGGTTGGCAAGATGGTGGTTAGTTTTGATCAAAAATGGCTGGTTCACCCCTGGGTGGTCAACATCATGTGCTGCTGCAGCAAGTAGTCCAAGCATGATGTCCAGAGGTGTGAGGAAGCTGGCCAACTGTTAAAAAGTCAAATTGGGAGACTGACTAGTATGCTTGCACAAATAGGGTGGCATTGTTTTTGGAGAAATCAAACAGAATGAGGTATTATTCAGCCTTGTTAGCCAGATCTTTACCCTGGAAGGTATTCAATGAGATGATAAGCACTTGGTATTGCAGGGAAAGGAAGGACTATGGGACAATAATCGAGTAAGCTCAAATTGTGTAAAACATTTGGGTATTCTCTTTTTGCTTCTGCCACTGTTTTGTTTGGCTGTTGTAACGGCTTGGCTGGTTGGCAACATTGCTATCTGGCGGGCAGGGAGGAGGAAGGGCAGAGACCAAGATCAGCCATGTCTAGAGAAAGTCGTAAATGAAGGAAATAGTGAAGCCAAGGTGATGGACACCTTTAAAATGGGAATCCAGAACTAACTTCAAAAATACCACTGTATGATATATTACAACTTTCAGATTCCTTAGAGATGAAAAAGTGAAATTGTTAATGTCTTTGGGATATTTTACAGGTGTGAGGCATCTACCCAACTTTATTCCAAGAGTGCTTATTTGGTATCTGCATAGTTAGTGGTTGACGTTAAAGCATATGTATATTTAGTGGGTTGTTATAAGTGATTGAACTAAACCCTTAGACTGGAATATCATTTTCCAAAAACATTAAGAAAATTCATCTTATACATTATATCAAAAAACTAAATTTTATACAGTGACAAATTGCCTAGGTTTTAGGTAATGAACATTATTATAATGCTCTCAATTTTTAATTTTTTATTGGTTTATTGCATCACAGCACACTTGCTGAGAGGTCTTTGATGTTCACAGGTTTTCTTGGGCCCTGAAGTCAGGATATCTGGTTGACCCATTAGCAAGTGAAAGGAAACCTCAGAAAATTTAATATCTTTTCATGAATATTTTAAGATTTCAAAGTTGATCCTTCAACTTTATTGTATTCATATTGTGAATAACTCCTAACATAGCTGTTCAGAAATGTTGGGTAATTTAGAGTTTGGGTAGTGTTTGGCATTCCAGATAGCTGAAGGGGCAGCTGGGTCTTGCTTTACCTTTGGCTCCTTCAGGTAGCAGTGCATGGCCTGGGTGACATCAGCCGCGTGAACGGCGTTGTGATATGGGTTTTGGCCGTGGTAATCCTCTTGAACCATGACTAGGAGGAAAACATAATTTGGTTAGCTAAAACCAAAACAAGAGTGACTTCCTCGATCAGAATTATTAAAGGTGCTTTTTGCTTAAAAATATCAGTGCCTCCAAAATGTGGAGTCTGGGGATCCTTTGAAAATGAACATGGTTTGCAAGCCTAACAGTTCTACTGAGCTGTTTATAGTGGAGAGAGGGGAGAAGTAGGATTTGCAAGGCCCTTGGGATTTCTCACCTCCTTCATAAATCACCCCTCTCTGGCATTCATGAAGGCTCTCATTCATAGGAAAAATAAATACGTAGGAAAAGGACAACTTTCTTTCGCATGGTAGTTTAATTATTTAAGTTTGCTGTCCCTTATGAATAATATGCCATAAATGGAGTTTCCTTTCAGAGGCCTGGTAGCATCAGGCTTCCTAATATCTAACAATTGTGTTGCCACTTGAATAACAAATACAGACCCAAGCAAATTAGAGGCTTCTTCAGGTAGAAATTCAAAGTGCTGCATTGAGAGAATACCTCCTTGGAGGCACTTCTCCTTTATTCAAGGAAGCTATCCTCTTCCATGCCCTGCCAATCTAATGCCAGGCTTCGAGTGCTCTGGAACCAAATCAAATAATGGGCAAGGCAATTTTAGTTTGTTGTTTACAGAAGCTGTTAGCCTGCTTCAGCTAATAACCAAGGTGATGCTTAGGATGCAATGCAGTCAGAGTGTAGAAAATTTCCAGATTTGCAAAACATTCTCTCTGGCTCTGTGTTCTTGTATTAATTTGGTTGTCAAAATTGCATTTTTTTGGCGTGTTTTCTGGGCATATGAATGTGTTCAGAGAATCTGTATCTCCCTCTATAAATAGATTAGAATTATTTGGCCCTATTCATGCCCACTACTCTGCTCAATCAGTTTAAAATGTAATCAGCCAGAGGTTATTTATGTTTCTGGAAAGGAGCCATGTTGTGGTTTGTTTCAAATATTTCCCTGTTGTGCCTCATATGCCTTTTAGTCATCAGGTTTGTTTTACAATTATATTTAAACTGTAGAGGGCAAGTTACTTAACCACAAATTACCTCAGTTTCCTTCACTATAAAATGGGGATAACAATAGCTCTGAGCTCAAGGTGTTGCTATAAGATTCAACGTGTTAATACAAGCAGGTCCTTGGAAGAGGTCTCAGAAGATGGAAGCACCACGGAAGGTTGGCTGGTGAGCTGCTGTTATTTTACTCTAGACGGCATTTAGTCAGCTTCCAAATTCAAAGTACAGCCATGTGGCAAGTCAAAGCCAAAACACATGAAGTGTCAGTGTGATTAGAAATCTGCCCTGGATAATTCAGTGGCAGATAAATAAGAATATGTACAAAATGAAAGAATAACTGAGGCTGCTTTTGGTTAGGGTGATGGCAGAGTTGAGTGGATAGATGAAGGGTTTTCAAGTTAGATGCACCTAGAAGTGAACAGATCAGTCACTTTCTAGCCTTTGGCCTCAGGAAAGAAAGAAGTCTCACTGTACATCTTCTTAACCATGGACCAAACGGTGACAATAAGGAAAAATAATTTAAAATTTGTGGGTTTGTTCAAATGGTTAAGAGATAATTATCTGCTGGGGATATAGCTCAGTTGGTAGAGTGCTTGCCTTGCAAGCACAAGGCCCTGGGTTCAAATCCCCAGCACCACAAAAAAAAAAAAAAAAAAAAAGAGAGATAATTATCTAACAATTAATTACCCAATAAATAATTACCCATAGTGGGTGCTACACAAATAGTCATAATTTATTTTCTTAAAACCCATTGAAAAATTTTAGCAACTCATCTTTGGATTAGAATTGTTTGTGGTCTACATGATTGGGGTTTTGATAACACAGGAGCAGATTAGAATCATCTTTGACAGCTCTGTTTTTCATGGTTTTCTTTACAGATTCTTAATCTCTTGTAAATGTAATTAATGAGGTAAATGATTTGTCAATGACTTGAAATGGGTAAACTGTATTTAAAGATCATTTAAGATAAATTTGAGGCCTTTATTCACTGTGCTATGGTTCTTGCCACTTTATATTGCCACTGTGGTTATTCATGGGAATGGGAGGTAGGAACATGGAAAGAACAGACTTACCTAAAAACCTGTGCAAGGTCACCATATCCAACTTGAAATGGTGAATGAGTCCATGGGTGTTGAAGAGGTGGCACAGCAGCGTTACCAGGCTGTTTCCTAGAGAACAGTCATCGGCTTTAACTTATTTTTATCACCACTATATTCCAAAACTGACAGTAAGATCCAAGGTCTCTGTAATCACATTTCTTTGTTAGAATCATTTTCCCTCTTTGGATTTGAAATTATTGGAGTATAGAAGATATTTTCACTGTGATCTGGTCCTAGGTTTTCTCTTTTTATGCAAATAAAATTAGCTCAGACCTTCTCCCTATACCAAAGGCAGTGATAATATTAACAGGACTATACCTAGTGAAGTGTCAGGCACATACACCTGTGTGTGTATCTTTTTAAAAACACAGTTGATGGCCACTTGAAATGTGCCTGAAGTCACTCCAATACACTATTACATTCACAGGGGAATCTAAATCACCAAAGTGCTTAACGGTCACAGCTTATTCTTCTTCCTATGAAACATCACCCCAGAGGGATTTGACTATATTTTAGAACGCAATTCAGCAGAGATGCAAAATTGAACATATAAAACATAAGCATTCAAAAAATACTGTTTAATAATAATTATTTTGAACTTTAAAAGCATTAAAGAGTTTATTTGAGAATTTTAAATGGACCAGGAAGATGCCTGCCTGTCTTAAATAGAAAACTTGGTGTGGCCTAACCACCCTTTCCTGGGTACTCCATTCAATGGGTCTCTACAATTTTTATCATCTTTGTTATTTCAAAACTCTCAAGTCAGAGATAACTGATAGCAATGTAAATGATTCTTGTTCATAGATTTACAAATGAAATTAGTCTGGTCGAAAATGATTTTCTCCTCTCAAACTCCCCCACTCCAGTCATTTATAAATACATTTCTGCATTTCTCATTACATATGTGTCTGTAGTTCTTTGAAGTCTCCCCACTGTTTTTATTTTTTTAAAGATGGGGTCTGTTCATGTTGCTCAGACTGGTCAGGGGGGATTCTCTATATTGTGTCCAGGCTGGTCTCAAACTCTTAAGCTCAAGGGATTCTCCTGCCTCTGCCTCCCAGGATCTAGGACTGTTGGAGTGTGTTATCATGCCCAGCTATTGTTTTCTTTTGAATTAGTTGTAGCATTTCAGTGGATCTTTAATTAGTTAGTAAATAAAAGCTTTGACGTGTTCATTTCATATTTCTAAGGTGGTCATGATTACATTCTTTTAAACAAATTCCATTTAAAAAGTTCCTTTTATTCACAGCTAATTACAATTTCTAGTACCCATTTTGCAGTTGATTTGAGCAAAGCGACGTGCAAGATTCTGGGAACCATCCCTATGTGGTCTATTTGCTTGCCACAGTGTAAGGGTCTGTTTCATGACCTTAGGCTACATCTCTTTTGGCTGCACAGTGTTTGCTAAATAATAAAGTGGTGAGAAAATCATCTATAATGACTTCAAACAGAAGTTTGGTAGATGACAGGACACAGCAACATCAACATTTGTTTACTGGGAAGGTGAAAATGCAATAGGATTTTAAGGAAGACCTTTTTTGGGGGGGATTGAACTCAGGGACACTTGGCCACTGAGCCACATCTCCAGTCCTATTTTGTATTTTATTTAGAGACAGAGTCTCACTGAGTTGCTTAGCAACTTGCTGTTGCTGAGGCTGACTTTGAACTCCGGATCCTCCTGTCTCAGCCTCCTGAGCCACCGGGATTACAGGCAAGCACCACTGTACCTGGCTAAGGAAGACCTTTAAAGGTACAAATATTTAAGAAATGAGGCCATTGGGAATGTTCACTTTTCTTCTTAGCTGTAGCCTTAAGATCTACATTTTCTACTTAGCCACTGTTTTCTTCTGAGGACACCAATGTGTTTGGACAACACCTGCACTGGGAGAGACTGCTTACCCAGAAACACTGCATAGGCCTCTTCCTGAGGGTCAGGGCTGATGAGAGGTGCTTTTGTGATTCCACTTTTTATCAACTAACAATGAACTTCCTACTTCTGAATGTGGCCAAAGTATTCTGCAAAGAAAGAATCTAATCTGTGGTTTCCTAATTCCTTTGGGATCATCAAGGTCAGAAGGAAACTGTCCTAAGATTGTAGGCCAAATTCAGTTCTTATTCTTCATCTGAATTAATTTTCCCATGCCCTGGTCTTTCTGGAGTAGCTGTAGATTTATGAAAGTGGGGAAAGAAGGAAAAAAGAATAACAGTGTTTAAAAATAAAAATTGTTTCCCATGAAATGAATCCCACTTTATGGTGTGTATTTTAGTGAGAATTCTTTTGGGTAACTTACCATTTGTCAAGCGATCAAACAAGAAAATGTCAAAGTCCCACATTCCCACTTTGGAGAGCATATGCTGAAAAGGCAAACAGAAAATAGCACCAAATGAATCACATCAAGACTCAAACATTTACTTCGAGACACAGTGAATTAAACAATTAAAAAGTTAGAAATAGCACACTACTCTCCATGTGCAACTGACTTGGAGTAAACCAAATCTTACTTTACCCACTAATGACAACTCAAAGAACAGGCTGTGGAGTTAAAAACTGAATAGTTCAATGTTAGCCATGTCTCTTTCTGGCTGTGGGAATTTAGTCACATTCCTTAACTTCTCTGTGCTTCCATTTCCGCATTTGAAAAATGTGGCAGATAATTCTATTTTAGAGGGTTGTCAGTATCAAGTACAGTCACACTGTGCTTGAAAAACTGCTCATTCATAACGAACACATATGCTGGCATGTTAAACTGAAGTTCAGCGAAGTGTCTACATCACAGACCCTACACGCTGAAGGGAAAAGGTTTACAACGCAGTTTATAAAAATGAACGTATTTGCTGAGAACATTATTCTGCTCAATGTGAACTGAATGTGAAATTAAGCACTGTACAGGAAAGTTTGAGTAATTGAACATTTTGTACAATTTAAGGGCCTATTTCAATGCAGATATCATTCTGTTTTTCTTTTTTAAAATAACACGTGCTTGGAATTTGCTGGTGACACAAAAGTTGCATTTGTTGATTCTACCCTTACTGTAGCTCTGAAACTCCACCCACTGACTCACATGGGGACCTACTCCCACTCCTTTACCTGCCCCTGACTGGCTTCCCCTGTGTCCCACAGCAAAATTCAAATACATCGCAAAGCCACTGAGACCTTCATGATGTACCAGAGAAATGAAGGGATCTTTGAGGTCTAGATCGAGTGAAACCTTTATCCAAATCACTTGATAGTAAAGGCAGACCTAGCATTTCACCTCGGCCACCTGGACTTCTGGTCGACTGTTCTTTGTACATCTCAACATCACCCTTATTGAGATGTGGCTGTTCTGAGAATGGAATCCCCCAAATGTGGTCTGTCCCTGATGCTCCAGTGCTGGGGTGCTTTGTCTTGCTTTCTCTCCAACCAACCAACTACCCAAACATCAATCAACCAAAGAATTAGCAACCAACCAACAACCAACCAACAGACAGAAAAACTAACATACAAACATTCACCCAATCTCAGTCCCTTCTTTTTTTGTAGACTTAATATTGGGAATGGTTTTTCTGGCATTACTTGCTGCTCATTTCTCAATAATATATATTAATCATTATTAATCATATATTCACTCATTCATTCTTTCTTTCTTTCATTTGTTTGTTCTTTTTTATTTATTTATTTATTTCTGTTACTGGGGTTTGAACCCAGGGTTTTTAACCACTGAGCCACATCCGCAGCCCTTTTTTTTATATTTTATTTAGAGACAGAGTCTCACTGAGTTGCTTAGTGCCTTGCTAAGTTGCTTAGGGCCTCAGTAAGTTGCTGAAGCTGGCTTTGAACTCATGATCCTCCAGCCTCAGCCTCCAGAGCTGCTGGGATTACAGGCATGTGCCACTGTACTGAGCTAATTATATAGATTTCTTAATGGTATGTATATAGTATAATATTAGCAAGTAGGCTATAAAATGCTACCTTTAAACTGGGACAGTGTTTCCTTGAAATTTAAATTCCTTTCACAATTTAGGCATTTTTTTTAAAGATTATCATACGTTAGTTTTCACCCTCAGATCAATGTAGAGCAACAATAGAAAAAATTATTAAAAAAATTATTAGAAGTAACTAAAAACAATAAAGGAATAATGTACCATGTTAATACCCTAATGTGGAATTAGATCCCATTAATAGGTTAATTATTGAGTTATTTTCAGTGTCTCTATTACAATGAAATAATTTAATGGTTTAGAAAATTTAGCAATCCTCATTAATAATCTACCAGTCCAAAATTTTACTTAGTGTTATGTGAATATTTTTTGCATATTTATAAGAATGAAAATAGCTACCATGTGTCAGGCATGAGAATATTAAGCATATAAACATGTTTTAACTCAGGGCTAGTGTTGTGGCTCAGTGGTAAGGTGTGTGCTTAGCTCACATGAGCACCCCTGGAAAACTGCATGTTTTAACCCATTACTCCTATGAGCTGTTTCTATTACTGTCATTTTATAATTGAGAGAAAAGTCCAAATGTGTTGAGTAACCAACCTAGAGTCACAGAGCTCCTCAGAAGCAGAGTAGAACTTCCTCACCCCATGTACTATCAGCTGAGACAGACGCTCTTGGCTCTGACCCACTGCAGGTAATCAGAGGGGTAACCAGCTTACCCGTGCTTGTCCAAGGTAGTCTTCATCCAGCAGGTGGAGCGGGGCTTGTGGTATGATTCCACGAAGCAGCCTTGATGCATGGAAGTATCTTTGGAAACTTAACAGTCTTTTTACCTTTTTCTTGGTGCCAATTTCCCCTGAGTGTGTTGTATCTGTGGGATCAAATGCAGAAGTTCATATATTTAAAAAAGAGCCTATTTTCTCCATTGTGTAAAAATATAATGTACTAAAAAGGAAAGACATTTAAAAGATGCTCTCAATATTTTGAGGACTAAATTGAATTAAATATGGCAATTTAACTCTACATTTGAAATTCTAGATCATAAATGATATTTCATATGTATGGCATTTATTTAAATGTCAAGATATTTCTGAATGTACTTTTGGAAGACATGAAATACATGAATT
Source organism: Sciurus carolinensis (assembly GCF_902686445.1). Lineage (NCBI taxonomy): Eukaryota > Metazoa > Chordata > Mammalia > Rodentia > Sciuridae > Sciurus > Sciurus carolinensis. The sequence goes on from NC_062219.1 coordinate 29,273,223, forward strand.
AAAGACATTTGGTTTTTTTGTTTTGTTAGTAAGTGAAATTCACATACTTCTGCGAACATTTAAAATGGGAAGTTTTGGTTTCTTTTCCTGCTACATTGGAACTGAAGCTCAAAAATTTTGATCAAGCTCTCACCCTATTCTCTTTCCAGTATGACGAACTCCTTCACTTAAATTAGAAGAGCAGTGAGAAAAATGTTCTTAATCTCAGGAATATCTTTGGCAAAGAAATCAATAATCTCAGTGCTAAAGTGACCTAGATGCCCCTTATAAGAAGCAGAGAGGAGACTTGCTTTTCTAATGGAGTGTATTCTCTTCTATTGGTTGCTATAAATGTCTGATCATGGCAGTAGAGATATTTTAATACTCATGTCATGTGTGTCTTTCCAAACTTGACTGTCAGCATCATGACAATTGTCCAGAAATGTGCCAGGCATGTTATTTCAATGTCTGTCAAGGTAGTTCTTATCTCAACTGAAATTCTATGAGTCACTCTAAGGTTGTATAAGTGACATCTGCTGCCAATTTTGGATATAGAGCCAATTTAATACTCTAGTAGGAAAATGTACAGCTCATTTATAAAGCGATTTTGGTTTGTGACATACCTTCTCCCATCTCCCCTTTTGCCCTGTGAAACTCAAAATTACAACAAAGACCAGAAACAGGAAATAATGGCGCTCCCCCATGGCACTAAATGACCAACATCAAATTCATCACTTAGGTTGTATCACGCATGTGAAAACATGATTCAGCAATGGCAAGAACTGCTGTTCTCTGGAAATACTGCCTGATTAAAATTAATTTTTATTTTAAAATGGATCTAAATACCAAGAAAAGAGGCAACCATGTGCACAAGGAGGTAAGTAGAGTCCCACTGAAGTCGTGTTTAGGCACACATCAATATTAAAAATGGTAGACATGGGCTCCGTTCTGCTGGTGGGTTCTCACTCATTTCCATGAGTTTATTAAATCGAAGTTCAGAATAGAATGGTAGTTTATTTAAAAAATTGAGTGCCTGTGTTCAGTGTGGGTGGAGAGGAGAGAAAAGGGGAGAGTGAAAGATGAAGTCTTAGATCAAAGAAGGGCATAAAAATTATGCAGGGCACAGTAGGCCTTTGTAAGGGCAAGGGCTCTACTCTGTGGAGCCACTGCAAAGTGTTATGCAGAGAAGCGGTAAAAACACTTATGTTTAAACAGGGCATACTGGATTCTGTGTTGAAGACTGATTTTAGGAAAAAGGTTTGATGCAGAAAGATCTATGACTTGACAGGAGCAATGGCTGCTTAGACAATGGTGGTAGCAGTGGAGGGGAATGGAGTTCTCTGGAAGCCTAGTGAGGAAATACAGCAAGGAACCAGGTGTGATCCTAAGTATCTAATGATGCTAATTCATCAGGTATGATGAAGGCTGAGAGTCGACCACGAAGTATATACTTAAAAAGAGCATGTTTTATTGTGTGCCTACAAGCAACAACTCTGGTAACAATAAGCACATCTAGCACCCAGATTTTGTTTTTTAAATATGATTTATGACTAAGAGTAATCAGATTGCACTGGTGAAGCGGCCATTTTTAGAACTGGAACAGCAAATGGACAAGGTGAAATGTAGCATCTTGTTATGCCAGAAAAGAAGGGAGACCTCAAAAAATGATGAGATTATTTAAAAATAACAGAGAAAACACATTTTCAGAGGTCCTCTGAGCAGGTATGGGAAGATTTGAGACAAAATAAAGAAGAATAGATTATAAATCATTGACAAATAAGAACCCATGAGTCCATCGCAAGAAAGTAAATAAGCAAAAAGTGAATAAATCAGAAGGGAAAGTTTTTCTTTGCGGAGAGTGCCAACCAGTAAATGTAGAAGAAATAATAGAACTGGAAAATTGCCATTTTGGAAGACGTTATAGTAATAACTGAATCAGGCCAGAATCCTTAATGGATACTAAAGTTATTAAGGAAAATTTAAAAAGCAGTAGGATAACTACATAATATCAAAGCATCTCCCTGCCAATGACTTATTAGGGAGGGAAAAATTGTCAGTTTATAGTGGACAAATGTAGAGGGGTTGCCAACTTCACCAAGTATTTAACAGTCACCAATAATGGGAGAAACTGACATTATGCAGACAGAAAACACCAGAAAAACCCAGGTTGAAGAAACCCTACAAAACAATTGGTTTGTACTCTTATAAAAATGTCAATGTCATGAAACTTAATGATAGTGCCAGGTATTATTTCAGAATAATGGATACCAGACATAGTGCACTAAATGTAATGTGTGATCCTGAATTGGAGCCTAGATCAACAAAAAATGTTCATGCAAGACATTATTAGGATAATTTGTGAAATTTAGATATAGACTTATTCAAGAGATAATAATGCCATATTTATATATTTCTTAAATGTGATAACTGAACTACACAAAAGAATGTCCTCATCCTTTGAGAAACACAGATTAAAATGTTTAGAGATAAAAGGGCATGATATGTACAACAAATTCTCAAGGGATTAAGGAAAAAATTTACAGCAGTAAGGAAAATATTGTAAAATATAACAATTGGTGCATATGGAAAAATAGTATATGACTTGTTTTGTTCTTAATAATTTCATACAAATTTGAAATTATTTTATAGTAAAAAATTTAAGAAGAAAGGACCTGGTAAAGGAAAAGTTTGAAAGAACATCAAGTACAGACATCTCCTTTAAGGAGTTTTAAGGAGTTTTACTGAGCAGTAGAGTAGGAAATGGGATGACAGTTTCATAAAGAAGAAAATCCATTCTTTCAGTAAGTAAATGAAATCAATTATTCCTATGTTATGCATAAGGCATATCTAAAAGGAATTATGCATACAGTGATCTCTACTTATTTAATAACATATGACTGCATCTAATCCTTAAATACTAAGGTTAGTATCTCACTTCCTTCAATTCAGTCCTGGTCTCTGCCCTTCATCTTTGGGGAATAAGCTCCAGTAATGAAAAATAAATAAACAAATAAAAATAAAAAACAAGACACTAATTAATAAATCTAATCAATATGTCTTTTCTTGAAAATTATTCAGAAGTGATGTTAGATAGCCATTGGTAAAGATAATAGCACTTACTTTTCTTATTTGGGGCCATACATAAAGCTAAATGGAAAAAGAAAATCCTCAAGGAGCTCTCTAAAGGGGAAGAACATGAAACAATGCCAGAAAAAATAAGTTCATTTAAATGAGTATTAATTACTAACCACCCAACTATCATTTGTACTATGCGAGATAATAAAAACTAAGATATAAGAAACTGAAGATGTAGCTGAGAGGGGAAAAAAATCCATAAAGAAGGTACCTGTAAACAGATCACCTTTTAGTATAATCGTACTAAGTACTACTTTTTTAAGTATTGAAATGTGTTATGCAATCATTGAATAAGTTCTGACATCTTTGTTTCCAAAAGGACTTTCTGTGCATAGCTAGCATACCTACTTTAGTATTTAGGGGTATGATTATATGCATTTCTGAATAGAAATTTAAATGATTAGTTAAGCTAAGTCTTAGAGATAGCTCAGCTAAATTCAGTTCAGGAAAATCTCTGGCATCTTAATAATGTATCTACTAATGAAAGTGAGATTTATATAAGACTTTTCTATGATAAAAATCATTACTTAGAGGCATTCATAGTTATCCTGATGAATCTTTGTTTCAATTTACTGTTTTATGGTCTCCAAATTCTCATTTGGAATAGTTACACAAAGGTGCTCCAGAATGTTCCATTGCCTAATCTATGTAAGCATTGACCCTAACTGTGAAATTCATTTTCTGTCTACTTGTTCCTTTATGAATATTACAATATGTACTTATTCACACATTTTTGCACTTCTCTGGTACTAATTTTAGGGTTTGGAAGTTGGTATTGGCTCTGCCAGTATGGTAATTTTTAAATTTTACAAGTTAGAGTTGGCTTAAGTGCAAAATATGTTCATAAAAATTATTTTCATTTTTGAGTACCTTCTCTATGGCATAGTCTCTTTATAGGGAATGATAAATGTTGGTGCTAGGGGAAAACTTAAACCTAGTATAAATACCTGAGATTTTTTAAAAAGCTATAAGTGTGCCCACATGATGAGGTACTTTCTGTCAACTGTATACCTGGCTCCTTGAATAAGGTCAATATCAACTATTTCCAAAATAGAGTAGTTAGTAATTAGTGCAGAAGTCTCTCAGGTGATACCAAAGACAAAGAAAGCTTTATGTTTCAGTGAACAGAACTGGCTGCAGGTAAACATGGGACTCCAATTACACCAACTTAATATCAGCATTTTTGAACTTTAATCAAACTGAAACTATTAAATAGTATACTAACAAATGCCCTAGTCTGCTAATTATTGTATTAATAATCATAGAAATTCTTTACTGGGCTAGTGGCTAGTCATAGCCTTTTAAAATTCTTTTCTTATAGATTTTTTAATATGTCTGGTACCACAGAGTTATTGGTGTAAAAGACCATTACACCCAAAGTCAGAAACTCTTTTAACAAACTGTAACTCCTGGTATCTAATGCTTAATCATATCTATAATGGAAATGGTGACAAGGTTGTTAGTATTTCCCTCTCCTAATTTACGTGTAGAGTCTTTGAGATCCTGTCAGATAAGGTAGGTAACAGGCTACTGTAGACTCTACCGTGGGTCATCCCACTGTATGCATGCATGTGTTGGAATATCACACTGTGCCCCATTAATATGCACAATTATTACATGTTGATGAAAAAGTAAAATTAAATAAAAAATTTGTTGATTTAATTTAAATAAATTCAATTAGTTTACAGAAACATCACCATCAGGCGCCCCTTTTCAATAATAAGCCAATTTATAATAGGGAAGATGATAAAACTTTAAAAAAAATTTTTTTGTTTGTTCTTTTTAGTTAATACATAAGATGATAAAACTTATTTAGGCTTTTTTTTTTGGTTTGTTTTTGGGTTTTTTTTTTTTTTTTTTTTTGGTTCCAGGGATTGAACTCGGGGGCACTTAACCACCAAGTCACATACCCAGACCTTTTATATATTTTATTAGAGAGAGGGTCCTGCTGAGTTGATTAGGGCCTCACTAAATCGCTTAGGCTGGGTTTGAACTCACTATCCTCCTGCCTCAGCCTCCCAAGCCACTGGGATTATAGGCATGTGCCACCACACCCAGCTAAGATGATAAAACTTATATGTTAGTGTTTGAAATATTTTTCTCAGTGAGACCCAAAATGCAGTTGCAGGACCTGGGTTCTCTTGCCACTGTCATTTGATTTAATTGACCTCCATTCTAACACTCAATTGTACTCCATATGGTGCAAGATGCACTCTAATTTACAGGTCTGTAAGGTCTTAAGAGACCAGATTCCTGTTAGTTTTCATTGGATTTCCACAATACGCTGCAAATACGCGTTGGTGGAATTAAGTAAGTTATTTTCCTGATGTGTGCTCTAGTCTAACTTTAAGAAGCTGAACCCTTGAGAAATCAGGGAGAAATTTCAGTTTTCAATTCCAGCTTTAAAAAAGATGAGACAAAGTTAATTACTTAAAGTGTCCTGACACACAAGTTGCAAGTTTGCAACATAGCTCTTTCTCACTTATTTCACAGTCTACTAGTTCATGGTTCAGGATTCCTACAAAGTTGGAAGGTTAGTGGAATTGTACAGGATGGCAATTTTCTTGAAAGCAGACCCAAGGATTTGAAGATCGAAGCAACTTATTTAAGATGCATTTGCCAGTTAGACATAATTTTTAAGTAGACTACTTTAAGAAATAAAAAAAAAATGAAGAGGTTGTATGTAGAAAATATGTAGAAAATAATATTAATGGGTTTCCAGAATATACAGTGCTGACTTCTTCTCGTCTTTTTGATGAGGTGCTAAAGATGTCAGTCTCTGAATGAGACTAGTGCTCATTTCAAATTATTAAACACTTCGATTCATTTTCATGTGCTTTGAGCAAATTTCATAATTTGGTTTTGGCTGCAATGACTTCGGTATTCAAATCCACCCTTTCACAGTTTAGCATCTTCAGACATTAAGGTTTCCATTTATTCACAAAGAGAAACAGCTGCCAAAAAAACTTTTAAAATAAAATACTACATCTTTTCCAGTCTCAAATCATCAGTGGTCATAAATGTCCATATTTGTTGATTTCTCCCTGTGCATATTCTCAAAGTCAGAAAATGATATGTAGAAACTGATCACAACCCAATATATTATTTGGTCTATAACATTATTCAGTGTGGAGCTTTTCTCACATGGGGGAGGGCAGAAATATCCTTAAAACAAAATCAGAACCAATGAATTTTGAGATCCTGAATGATTTGATTGAGATAAAATATAAATTAAATTTCTTAACATAGAGGACATTTGCTAGGCTCAGATTTTAACAGAAAAGTAAGAAAATTAATTGTGAATATTAAAAAACAAACATACACAGAACACAAAATCATGAGCAACAGTAACAACAACACTAAAAACGAAAGTTGGGAAAGAAACCCAAACCAAAATAAAATACATGGACACTTTAAAAATCTAACTAGAAGTTGGGAAAACCGATTTGAGTTTAGAGGAGCTAAGAAGTTATTTTAAGTTCTCCAAACTCAGGTCTTGAAGAGAGCGTATTAAAGCCCCGTGACATTAGCTCTTCTGTGCATGAGGATTGCTCACGACGTCTTGATGGCTGTCACTAGCAGAAGAGCTTTGTTTCCACACCGCCACACAGTGGGAGGAGGAGGGGGAGGAAGAGGAAAGTGTTCTTTTAAGGCAGGGCAAAATTCTCTAGATCTAACTTTTTAACATTTAAATTTTCTTTTTTTTTCAATTGCTGTTTTTCTTTTATGTTCTTGACAGTGATGAGTCAGGGGTTGTCAGGGACTTCTCCTTTCCCAACTGGTGACATCCACACTTGCTACCTAGTGGAAGCAAAGTGTTAGAGAGGGTCTTGTGCTTGTCCTCCTCAACCACACCACACCCTGATTTTTGGCCAAATCTTCTGCTTTTGTCTTATTATTTTGCCTACCATAAAAATTCATTTCAGCTGATCTCTAACTTCTGGGGTCAGGAATGGTTGTTTCCTTTCTGTCAGAAGGGAAAAAAGTCTTTCAAAGTAAGCTCTTAAGGCTTCTTTGGGCAATAGAAAGATTTTTTCAAAATCCCAGCTTGAATGAAATTTAAATGAATTAGTAGGAAGCAGATCACATTTCCCCAGTCCTAGAGAAGAAATACGTGCCAGGCACAATGTGGTTTTCTTGAACCCTCCGCTTCGGAGTTTGAAATGTTTAGTAAATCCAGAGTTTTGAGGGCGATGGCTTGTGGTAAGCAAATTGAGATGACCAAAGTTTCAGTTGCTCCTCCGTCTCCAGAGGTTCAAAACTGCTGCAGTAACTCTCAGGGCTCAGCTATACTTAAAATAAATGTGGTCTTTTATCTGGAGATATGTGTTTGGATGTTAAGTTTCACTACAGAAATTCCAGATGCATGCTGTAATGTACATCTGCTTCTCTGCCTTCACTCAGTCTGCTTGCTACTTCACGCCCCAGTCTCAGAATATTGGACTAAGCCTTTGCCTCTGGTCACTCCCTCCAATCTCTCTCTCCTACCACTGACAGATTTATTCCTCAAGCACACTCCTACCATGTCAACCCTCTGTTCTAAATCCTGCAATGGCTCCCCAATGTCTACTTGATTACGTTTATGTTATTTACTCTGGCATTGTGGTCTTTCACACTGTGATGCCAACTTATTTTTCCATTTTTATCTTCTTTCACAGGTTCCCTGCAGACATAGGTCTCTGATCTGCTGGCTTCGATATGCAGCAGAAAGCTATCTCCACCCACTGAAATGTCCATCTCAAACTTTTGCCTCCTGACCTCCTGGTCAGATGTATTCAGATGCCTCTGTGAGTCCTAAAGCATTGTCATTACTATTGTAGTAGCTTAGCCCGCCTTCATAAGCAAGTGTCGCACACATTGTAAGAACTGCTGGGCCACATGGCACTTGACTTCAAAAGTCTTTACTGCAAGAAAGAATGAAGGAAAGAGGTGATTGTAGATTGAGGTGTCACCATTTTCCTCACACATTACCTGGCTCCCATGTGATTATTAAATTGAATGAATTATCCACATCAGATTAGATTCATTCATCTATCACAACTAATAACAGAGATGATGCCTTGGTTAGAACTTGAATATCTATTTCTTTCCTGAATTTGTTGGATTTTCTGAATGATTAAAAGTGCATTTTTAGAATATCCATTCACTTTATCCAATGGTAGAGGTCTGTTTAGGAACTTTTATCCTAAAATCTTGCAGAAGAGGATCCCTTATGCTTTATTCTTTGGGAAGGAAGTGCCCTGAAAGCTAAATTCCTCTTTCTTCGTAGGTTACAAAGACTGATTGAATTATATTGCATTTGAGTGAATTTTCTGACTTAATTAAATGGGTACTATGTGTGAGTAGAGTGTAATATTTTACCTGTAAATATTCACCCTTAGTCCAGCAGAGAACTCCGTGGTTTTGTATGGATCATAGTAGCACCTTAAGAGTAGTCACATCAATTGCTCTTGGTATGGGACACTGAAGAATAAAGGTCCCATTCAAGTAATGTTGGGCCATGGAAAGCTATATATCTCCACACTGAACTATATCAAAACAAAGAAAGGCTTGTCTTAGATGATGATGGCAGTGTTCACTTGCATGAGTACCTGACTTGACACCAAAGACACGCTAGAGGTACTCAATCTGGAATAAACACAAAGAGCCTCCCATTCAATGTATTCAATCTTAGCAGAAATAGACTTGGGGCTGGGGTGATGGAACCAAGGAATATTGAGTACCCACCAGATTGTTTCCATTTGTCATCACATTTAATTTTTCTAAAAGTAGATATTATAAAGTTGGCATTCATAGGTACATTTTACAGATGAAGAAATGGACTCAGAAAAGTGTATTGATTTATTCAAAGTCACACAGTCAATAAGTAGCAGAGTGGAGACTGGTACCTGGGTCTGTCTCTTCTTGAGGATGATGCTTTGTTTATTATATCCTGCTTTTATACAGGAAAGGGTAAAGAGTAGGGGACATGTTTGATTCTAGCACAGAACCCTGTTTTCTCTGGGGCATAATGATATATCAGTACTTGAGGGATTTCAATTTTCTTTCCTTTTAAAAAATGTATAGTAAAGTGACCAAAATCATAGAAGTAGAAAATGGGATAATGCTGGTTAAGGAGTGGGGGATGTAGAAATAGGAAATTGCTGTGGGTGTGGAGTTTCAGTTATGCAAGGTGAAAAAGTTCTAGAGATCTGCTGCACAACACTGTACTTATAGTACATAAGTAATAAGACTGGACTGTACACTTAAAAATTTAAGGGGGTAGATCTCATATGTTACTTACAACAATTAAAAGCATACTCAAACAAAAACAATAAAAGAAATTTTAAATATAACTCAAATACAAATGTTTAAAGTCAGTAAAGACTTGAAGGTTGAAGGCTAAAATTGGTATCATTGAATAGGAATGTCAGAGTAAGAATACTGAAATGCTGATCTTGAAAGACAACCATAAAATAACTAGAAAATAACCCGAGAAATAACTTCATAGCAAAATTTGGAAGTGATTCTATGTATGTAACTTTCCTGTTTCACTAAATGTACAAATATAATATTAGGAAATGAATAATAAATCACTTGTGGGTTTTAAAATTGAAAACACATGTCATACTGACACTGACTTAATATGATTTGATTATTATGTTGTTACCCAAAGAAATTCACAGACCTTGGTTAGTGCTTGCAGCTTTGGACAAGACAAACATTTTTGTTGTGTACATAGAGCAGAGCAGTCGCTAGTGGGGAAGGGAAAGAGTGGGAGGTACTTGGGCAAACAGGCTGCTCAAAATAAAATTTTGACAGGATGTGCACAGTACTCCTGTTTAACCATTTTGGAGCCTGAAAGTCACTAGAATTGTACCCAAAGGGATCCCTGCTCTTTGAGACATCATCCTACTTGTTTCATGTGGTCCACGGTCATTTCTCTTCTTTCCTTCCCTCTAGAAAACACAGATGTCTTTTATATATTATCTAAATATAACTCATTACCTTTGTAATTTTAAATAGTGTTCTGATTGAGAATAGTTATCCAATAAATCCATGCTTTCCTTTGGTAGTTATTAATGAATGAAATGGAGGATTTACTTGGCTATCTGATTTCGCAACAAATATCAGTTGAGGGATGGGATATAGCTCAGCTGGTAAAGTGCTTCCCTCAGATGCACAAGGCCCTGGGTTCAATCCCCAGTAACACACACACACACACACACACACACACACACACATACACACACACACATCAGTTGAGCATGGGCTCTTCCAAGTACTGAAGCACTTGCATGTATAAAATATTCAAAGCACTGTTTCTGCCTTTATTCCAAGGAACATGGTGGGATGAGCTCTTGAACCTTTTCAGCACTTGGATTTCTACTTTAGCTGGGATGGATAAGGGAGGTTTTAATATAAAATGGCTAGAAATTATAATATATGGTGAAATACATGAGCAAGATGAAGTTATTTTTCTAGCAAGTGTGCCACTCTCAAGAACATGGTCGTTCATTTCAACCCTCACCTTTGGTAGAGTCAGGAGCCTGTCTTTCCACATGGGATAAGGCAAGATGGTGCCTAGTATGTCTGGGGGTGTGTGGCAGGGTGGAGAGGGAGAGATGGCAGAGCAGAAGGAAAGGAATGAGCAAGGAAGACCAAAAGAGAATGGACAAACTGGGCATGGAGCTATCATGCCTCTCCCCCTCTCCCCCGTGTCTTCTCCTTCAGACCCAGCAATGGCACTCTTCACTGAGAAGTGCTGAGTTAGGAGGAGAGAAGGCGAGAGACACAGCTCAAACTTCACAGGCTTCACTGCGATTTCTCTGCCACCTTGCTTTTGCATGTACATGTCTACAACTTCGCCTTGAGTAGATTTCTCTATGACTTCAGCCAGTTGTGTGTATACTCACGTGTTCTTCCAACGTAGCCTTCTATAAGCTAGTTTTTAGAGCTGTGTGGTCTCTAGAGCCCCAAGATTAAGAACATTCTTCCAACCAACCACTCTCCCTGCCATCATGCTTAACTTCATCTGGAAGGAAAAGCAGGACCAGCTACCAGAAAGAACAGGCTCATGAATGACAACTCTCAAAACCATCTGGGATGCACAGGATGGTGCAAAAAAAAAAAAAAAAAAATCCCGCATTACTTAAGTTGCCTTTCACTGAAACCACCTCCTAGGGGTGTTTGTCCCTTTTCCTTTTTTTTTTTTTTTCTTGTGTGTGTGTGTGTTGGTTTTGTTACTAGGAATTGAATCCAGAAGCACTTTACCACTAAGCCTCAAACCCAGTCCCCACTCTTGAAAAATTTCTTTTGAGACAGGGTCTCCCTAAGTTGCTTAGGGCCTTGCTAAGTTGCTGAGACTCACCTTGAACTTGTGATTGTCCTGCCTCAGTCTCCCAAGTCACTGAGATTACTAAAAACTAGCTTATAGAAGCCTACATTGGGAAAACACGTGAGTATACACACAACTGGCTGAAGTCATAGAGAAATCTACTCAAGGCGAAGTTGTAGACATGTACATGCAAAAGCAAGGTGGCAGAGAAATCGCAGTGAAGCCTGTGAAGTTTGAGCTGTGTCTCTCGCCTTCTCTCCTCCTAACTCAGCACTTCTCAGTGAAGAGTGCCATTGCTGGGTCTGAAGGAGAAGACACGGGGGAGAGGGGGAGAGGTACGATAGCTCCAAAACAACTCAACCAATGACTTGTAGCATGGCTAAGAGGATAGCTCCTTGATGGCCTCAATGTCCTCCTGTTTCTCTTCACCAAACCTGAAGGCATGAAGGTTTACCTTGGCTCAGACCTGAGCTGGGTGCCACTGATGCAAAGATGAGAGACATGGAGCCTCTACTCGCAGACAGCTCCTGTCATGAAGCAGAGCTCATTCCTGTTCCTCCATGGCATTCAAAGCTGGCAAAGTGACCCTGGGGGGAAATCTCTGCACTCTCCTGGGGCCTCCAGAGGGCTTTCCAGCAGGTGGGTAGTGTAGCTAGACAACAGCAGGGTTTGGACCTCCAGGGGCAGTCTGGCACCACCATGGTTCTGCCATTCTCCCTGCTGTTTGTCCCGTGGCCACAGAGGAGAGCCTTCACGTAGTTCCATGCTCTACCTGGGGTCTCTGCCAGGGGCATGTCCAGCGGGGCAGAGCCTACACTCAGTGACTGAGATGAGCTGTGTCTTAGTCCATTTCTTGCTATGATAACAGAATACCACAGACTGGGTAATTTATAAAGAAAAGAAATTTATTTCTTACAGTTCAGGGGGCTGGGCATCCAAGGTTAAGGGGCCTGCATCTGATGAGAGCTGTTTACTGTATCACCCCCATGCATCATCACCTTCTGTGAGGGGAGGGGAGCAAATGCAGAGAAGAGCGAGGAAGGGGACCCAATCCATGCTTTCATCAGGAAACCTCTGTAGTGATGATGAACCCAATGCCACGATATGGCATTAATCTACCATGAGGCCAGAGTTCTCATGACCCGACCACCCCTTAAAGGCACCACCTCTCAACACTGTTACACTGGGGATTAAGTTTCCAGCACATGAACTCTGGGGGACACATCCGGATTACAGCAAGAGGCAATAAAAAGTGTACTATCAAGGAAAGGGTGCTTGGGTTGGAACGAGATTCAAGTGTGGGTTCTGCCACTCATCAGTCTTTTGGGTAAAAGCATTGAAATGAGCCTACAGGAGGCATACGAGTTAGGCCAGCTTGTGTGTAAGGAGATCTCCAGTCAGAACACAAACATCATCTGGAGATATTTTACATGAATATTTGAGCTTGGATTAATTTGCAATTAGGTAGGCAAAGCCAGATGAATAGTTCCTGATGGACGGGGGGCCAGAAGGAACGGTCCTGAGTGTGGAGTTCTATGAAGTAGGGAACTTATGGGGAGGCAGGGCTTTGAGATGGGGTAGAAGGTGGGGCAGGGAACAGAAAGAGGGGAAAGAGGTTGAATGGTCTTCCTGGCTCTTTCCAGTGACTGGTGTTCTGTGCTGAACACCCCAGAGCAATGCCACCCAATTCACATTCAGCAAAAGCACTTATCATGCTTCTTTGAGTTGTCCTATCTACTCGCCTTTCTTAACCACTGCACAGTTAGCTCCTTGAGGGCAGGGGCTATGCCTTATTTACCTTTTAATCTCCAGCACTGAGCACAATGAAATGAATAAAGAAGGTGAAAATTAAAGAAAAACTATCCATTTGGTAATTCCCTGGGAGTCCCAGTTTTTAGGACAAAATAACCTACTATTGCCTATCATGATTCTAGAGTTAGAAGTGAAGAAATAGAATACCAAAAGGTTAAGTAACTCAGCAAGATCCTTATAACAAATACAAGAACAGGCATTAAAACTGTTCCCACACCTTTCACTAACTGATATTGTTTCTTTGTTGTGTGTAACAGAATTTTTAAAAAATCAGGTTTAATTAGGGCTAAGGCAAATGTTGTAAGTTTTCCATCTTTCCAATAAAGTCACATTAATTATTTTAAATGATCATCTTTCTAATAAGAATGAAGGGGATGGGTATCAAATCATCACTCTGGTGACTTGTCCCAGACATTTTTGGTTTACACATATGTACTAAGCTGGATTTCCAAGTGAGTGGAAGTCAGTCCCTTCCTTAGGTGCCAGTCCCTAAAAGCAAGACCAGCCCAGCTTTTCAGTACCCTAGAGAACACCCTTTCAGTAATGACAAGCAGCAGTCTGCCCTCTTGATGACCTCGTAGGGTTGACAGATTTCACACTGTTGGAGAATGGAGAGTGAGGAGTGTGCTATTTGGAGACCATCCAGAGCTATTCTTCAAAGTGTCAGAAACATCACAACAGGGTGCAAAGTTCAGAAGTTCAGTTAAGTTTAAGGTCCTTCACCTTGGAAAGTTTTCATTAATTTTTTTCTCTTTCTTATATATCCCAGTGAATGCTGCAGTTGCAAATTTGTCAGCATGACTTGGTCAAAACCCACTCAACATTATGCCAAGGATCTGCTTTGAAAGATTATGCATCTGTCAAAATGTGCAACTCTGAGAGGCTTAGATCATTTAAAAAGTATCTGATTTTCAGTAACCAGATTTCTAGTTATATTTAATTTCCAATTCTCTCAGGAGCTCAAACTCTGAAATATTTTTCTTAAGAACAACCAAACGTTCTGAGATTTACTTTAAATTCATTCTTTGTTGACTTTAAGCCTAAAGAGAAACTTAATGGTTAACGAGTCATAAATCATAAAACTTTATAATAATACAGTAGAATGTTATGATAATAGCTTCAGAAGTTGTATTTTATGTTTAAGACACTTTAAAACTAAAAATTATCCGGATAAAATAAAAATACCAAAGTTGCTTGATAACTGCACTTTAGGTAGCAATGCATAGCTTAAGACGAGAGTGCTACTGGGATTTATGAGTTCAGTGTGGGAGGCATTACTTCCTAGGGGGCATTTGGGAAACATTGGGGGACAATTTTGGTTGTTGAAATGATGGAAAGGGCCACAATGGAGTTTATAATGATCAGAACCTGGAACCTAAACCTACTCTGTTTTAAATATAAGAAAAAGAATTCTTTTTGCATAGTTTTAATATTCTCTTTAAAGAAATTCAACTACTATGCAGATTAAGGGGTGAATGTAGTTTTGGCAAGGAGGTATTGGGTGGGAATGGAGGAGGAAGGGGTGGACAAGGCTTTTTCAGATGTTGTTCTCCATCTTAGGAAATGTTTGACTGTGTTTGCAACATAACACACCTGTGTCAATCTGCATTTGTCACATTCACAGGGATTCTGCATGAAGGTGCAGTAGATGCTTCTTTTATTATGTCTTCTAGGGTGGTTGAGGACTTGGTCCTCAGTGTAGTGATATTAAGAGGCAGTGGGACCTTTAAGAGTGGATTCCAGTGGAAGATCTTTAGGTCACTGGAAGGGATTAAAGAAGTTATTATGGGATCCTTGTGAGTTCTTCAGAGAGGGTTATTATAAAAAGTAAGACAGGCTTCTTGCCTGCCTCTCTGGTGCCTGTGCCACCACAGGATTTCTCCCATCACTTCTGCTGTGATGTCATTCACCATGTTCACCTCACAGAGCTGAACAGAAGTTGGCGCCATGCTCTTGAACCTCTGAAGCTGCAAGATAAATAAACCTCTTTTCTTATAAAGTATCAGATCTAGGTATTTTGCTATAGCAACAGAAAACAGACAAATACAATATCCTTTAATGAATGTGTCTTTGAAAGACTATTTTTTTTTTAAATTTTATGTTTTCTTTTCAGTTATACATGACAGTAGAATCTATTTTGATATATTTATACAAGCATGGAATGTTTCTTATTCTAATTAGGATCCCAGTCTTGTGGATATACATGGTGAGATTCAGTGCTGTGTATTCATATATGTGCATAGTGAAAGATTTCTTGTTTTAGGGCAAAATTTCCAGCCACAGTTGTCAGATGTTATGTATAATTTACCTTTAGTAAAAATGGAATATGCCATTCATATCAAAAAGTCTTTTTGAATAGCATCTTAAATAATTTATTTTTTTCATTCAGTAAGTATTTGTTAGGTCCCTACTATATGCAAACTATTGCTCCAGGCACTAGGATATAGCAATAAAAAGTATCTTTACTTGTGGAAATTATACTTCATTAACATAATATCAAAATGAAAGAAAACTGATTTTCATTAGTCTAAAGAAAGAAATAAATGAAGACATGGTATTAAATCTCACATCAGTTAGAGGGCTATGGCTTAGTGTCAGGGGATGTGTGCACCTGATTCTGCCATTTGGCATTAATTTTATATAGCAAAGTGATTGTCATTTTTTTTTTTGCTGCCTAGCTTTTAAAACAATGTATTTTTTTGTTGATGTTTTTGATGTTTCTCAGTCTCATTTAAAATTATATTCCACAATTTAAGGAGTAGAATTTAAATTTTTCAAAATTCTCCAGTCCAAGGTTTTATTTTTTCATAGGTAATTTAAATTGTCCTTAAATTGCCATTGAGACCTCCTTTCCTATTATTTATGCCATTAATATAACAGATAAATGATTACCAGAGGCTCTTAATTATTATTTCAAGAAGTATAGGTATTCATTTTCTTAATCTTCTCTATTTAAGACTCTTAGAAATAATCTTGAAAGGTGATTTAAGGTAGCTGGATCTGTTCAATAGAGAGTTCAAAATACTCTCAGAGAATGAGACACATCTTATTATTAATTTTCATACAGTGGGTGTTTCTTACATATTCAGCTATTAATGTCAGATGAAATTCATCCATTGTGTTCTTCTGTTAGTCATTTTCAAAGAGCTGAAATAAAATCCCACTGCTTTAGACTATTTTCAAAATCTCAGGTGGCATTACTGGCCTTTATCGGTACAGCAAATGGAAATTTTGACAATAAAAAAGTTCAGCTATTCATAAAGATTGTTTTGAAGTTCCAGTTAATAATTGCTGTTTAAAAATAATTGACTCTGAGACATTCTAAGATTATGAAAAGTCATGAATCACTAGAGAAAAACTAAGTTATGCCCCAAATAGCTTTATATTTTGTTAGGAGTTTTGAGTTGTGTTATAATTCTTTCAAAACAAGTTATCCATGTTTGGAAATTCTCAATTAAGAGAACATTCGTTCAGTCAGTTGACTAAAGCTTGCTTGTCTTTCCATATATTAAGTCACCTTTATCTTTTAAGACATTTCCGCTGAGGTATCATAATCTATTTGCCTGTGGAAACGATTTTTCACATGAATAGTAAGATATTTTGGCAGTGGCATGAAGAAGAATGTTGACATTTTAGAGACCTGATATTTCCTCTTTAAGAAAAGGGGTTGCCATAATTAAGAGGAATAAAGGTGATAGAGAAAACACCCCTAGAGAAGAGATGTTTTAAAGAAAGCGACTTTGTTTCCTTCCCACTGCTGGAGCTGAGCAATTAAGAATAGAGCCTGACACATAGTAGGTTCTTGGGGAAAATCTACTGAAAGAACTAATGAACAAAGAAGAGTATTTCAGTGGTCCAGAGACCTGCCTGAGGAGCATGTGTCGTCTGCAGGGAGCCAGGAAGAAGCTTGTCACAGAGGGGTAGAGGGGATGATCTCTAGAGTCTACAGTCAGGCTTTGCAACCTGGCCAGGCCCCATCTGGCTGTGTGGACTTTGGCACTCAGTGTCCCCATTGCCTCTGGTGTCAATTAAGGATCATGATAATTAATAGAACCTTCCACATTGTCTGGAGGGATAAATAAGGCTTTACATACAAAATGCTTAGCACATAAAACACTTTCAGTAAGTACTAGTTTTGTAATGTAGTTCTACAATAGAACAGTTTTACCTTCTATATTGATATTGGATTGAGATCCTGAACTTTCTGTGCAACAAATTTGAATTGAGTACTGAGAGGACCATAAGCAGTTTTAATAAAGGAGATTGTTAAAAATATCTAGATCTCAGGATAGCAGGCTGAGTGCTTTGTTAAAGAGAGAATGCATTTTCATGGTACACTCAGGAATAACTGACCATTCTTTGTGACAGTTTTAATTTTAAACAGAAGCAATCACTATGAAAAATATTAGGGAGAGAAACAGTGTTTTTCTTATAAGCCTTCAGCTATTTTATTTTATTATTATTATTTTTTACAGGGTAAATTACAAACTGGCATTGAAGAAGGGCTCTGGTCTGGTCTAACAGATCCTCATTTAGTACAGGTTTCAGCCTAATCTCACATTACTTTGATCACCTTCCCTCCAACCTGCAGCTCCCTCCCCTCAACACACACACTCACCTCCAGAATCTAAAGGCACTTGCCCTTTGAACGAACCCAGCACTTCCCCACCCCTGCTCTGTATTTCAAACACACTTTTAAAAACCTCCATTTAGAAAAATCCAATCATTGTCCAAGTGCCAAAGCCACCCTCTCCACAAGGTCCTTCAGTAGAATGTCCAGTGCTTTCTGTGTTGGGTCCCCTGGCATCTGCCAAAATATCTGGTGTTTCATGTAATTGTGCTCCAGCCATTTTCCACAATGTCTAATTCATCTTTTATCTCCCATAGCTTAATAAACTGCATGCACTAGCTGCTCAAGAAATGTGAATGGTTTAATCTAGTTTACCTTTAAAAAAAAAAAAAAGGTGGGGGCATCTATTTTAGGTCTTCCAAGGGAAAGATTGTTTTGGATAGAGTTTTAATTTTCTAGTGTTTGCCAAGAATAATGTCTAAAATAGAAGCTAAAGCAGATAGGGCACAAAAAGAAAAGACTGAGAAGAGGAGATGGGAGAAGATGGGGCATTTTCAGGCCTCACCTAGCAAGGATTGTCAAACAGTGGTGCACGGGGAAAGGAGGGAGGCTGCCAGGGCTTGCCATTGATGTGAAGGTCAGGTTCTACTATCTTAATGCCTCTTATGAGAAAAGACAGTAGAATTGTTGGGTCCAGAGCCACTGGGGGTAGAAGAGCAAAGAGGGAGCATCTCCCCACCTCTGCCCAGTGATGAACTAGCTGCTTTTGCAGCTGTCTTCCCGCGACTCCATCTTAGCTGTAGGAGTGGGATGGCTGTGCAGAGGCAGACATTGGGAGACAAGTGAAACTTGTTTTTCTTGCTGCACATTCCTGAGAGATTCTGTCCCCCATGGAGCACAAATGAGCACAAAAAGGAGAGGGTTTTCTTTTCCAGTTCTGTGGTGCAGGGGGCGGGGAAATGCGAGAGTGTGGGGGCAGTGGGAAGAGGGACAGGCTTATCTTTACTGGTCCCCACGGTGAGGAAAGAGCAGCAAGCATGGTGGACTTTGTTGACAAAGGCAGGGTCAGGTCACCAAGTTGTTGATGGATCTTCCCTTTTCTGGTGCCGTGTTGAGATATTTCTGTTGACTCTGGGTGCTGGTAGCCAGGTGGAGCACAGAACTCTCCGTGTCTCTGGGCCACATTGAAAAATAGTGCCACGAGTATATGACCACCAAGCTCTGGAGGCCCCTCAGGCTGTCCTGTCTCCAGTACTTTCTACCTGGCTCGCTGCTTCAGAAAGCAATGAGAAGTCATTGCACAGGAAGTTCCTTACCTTTCTGCTAAGAAAACTAAAACTTCCTGGGCTGCCTCCCTCCTCTCCTTCTTCCCACCTGTGCTTCCTGAGGCTGGTCCTCCCCTCCTGTCTCTCAGGATGCTTCATTCTCAGGGCTACCTTTGCTCTCTTGTTCCTTCTCAACCAGCTCCTTCTTCTCACTGTAACTTCCACATGCTTAAATGTCTTACAAACAGTCCCCCAAACAAATGAAACTCTGCTTCCATAACCCCACTTCTCTCTCTTCTTAGTGCTTTATTTTTAACCACATGTTGGAAGATGTGTCTGCTGTAGTTGTGGGAGCCCAGTAAATATTTGTTGAAAGAATGGGAAATGAAAAGAGCTAATAAACCACTCTCTTCTTCAATAGAAGTCAAGCGCTTTATATTGCTACGTGCTGGATGCCCTTCAAAGCATTTCTCCATATGGTAGTGGATAAATGGTAACACTAGTAACCATGATGATAAAATCCTGCATCTTTTGAGAAGTTCTATGGTGGAAGGTGCTGTGCTACCCCTTCCCCCATTTACTCACTACCTGCCCAATAGTCCCGTGGGGTTGCACTCCCGAAAAGCCTCCTCTTCTAGCCCAGGAGCTGGAGCACCAGGGAAGCTGCTACCAGATTCCAAGCCCAGCAATTGGCCCTGGAGCCAATCCCACTCCCCTCTCAGGGAATCCTGGTATTATCACTTCTCTCATTGTAAGCAGTTAAAATTAATGTTATATTTTTAAGGTGAACCTTAAAAAAGGGAGGCCATGTAGTTGAATAGGAAGACAGAATGCCAAATAGTGAAACGTTGGCTTTTAACTCTTTTATTACCTTGCCAAGAGCCTTTGGGTGTGTTTTATTGTTTTTGATTGTAAATGAAAAACTGGGCCCAATGATCTCTTGAGTACTTTTGTTCAAGAGCTTCACCACCACATTTCAAAGTGCTGCTTCAACTTGATTTCATGTTCTTTGGAATAAATTTCATCTTTATACGATAAGTCATCATTGTAAAGTAGCACACAGAGCTTTAGATGGTCATCCAATGCCACCATTTAAACGGGTTTTCCAAGGTGGACTATTAAGTAATGTTTGCTGGCCCATGGCTGCACCTTCATCTTTGACATCTTGATATTACTTTATTTAGGACAAAATTTCTTGTTTTCAGAGGACAGTGAGCTATTTTAAAATATAAAATCTCATTATTTTCCAACTTTGGAGGAATACATGCTTATGGCAGAAAAAAAAATAGAAAGTAACAATCATTTAGCAATGAGCCGTGTTAAATATCTGGCATATTTTTATAAATGACTGAGATTTTTCTTTTTAGATATAGAATTTCATATTCTGCTTCTTTTATTTAACATAATATAAGCATTTTTAGAAACTGTATCTTTCAACGATGTGCTATTTGCACGACAGGAAATAACTAATTCCCCCTTGAGAAAAATTAGAGCAACTGGTGGCAGACACAAATCTGACTTTAATTTGTTACAATAGAGGTTCCACTTCCTTCTTCTTTGGGGATAGCTTAGAAGTATCCTCAGTTGTCACCACCACACCCTTCTTTTTCTTATCGAAGAACACAGGTCTGGTGATGAAATTTGTCATTTGTCACTTTTTGCCAGAGCAGCAGGAATATTAAAAAATACAATGGAACTGCTGTAAAATCTACTATTTTTGGTGTTTAATCACATATTTTCACATTAAACTATAGGAATATTTGTTCAAAGATATTGAAGTAGTTTAATGCCAAAAAGTGATAATTACTAACTAGTTATTAAGAGTAAAAATGATTACATCATGTAAAATATTTGAAAGGAGTAATTGTCATATATATATTTCAGGTAAAAGGAGTCCATTGCATATATGCATAGCCTTTGAACATTAAATTCATATGTAAAAAAATTTTATTTTACTATGGTTAGGAGTTTGTGCTCTGGAACTGTATTTGGGGGTGTTTGAATTCTGGCTTACAAGCTGGGTGACCTTGGGTGAGTTATTTCTTTTCTGTGAGTCTATGTTTCCTCACCTTCAATGATAGAGACTACCTCAGAAGGGTTTTGTGGTGATTAAATGAGTCCATATTTGCAAAGTACATAAGGCAGTGTGTAGTATTTAAGGGCTCTAGACATATTAGCTACTGTTATTATTGTTTGACATATATCAGTGGTTCCCAAATACTCATGGAAGGTGCAGAGCCAGGTTTGTTCATCAGATTGACTTGGGACTTTTTTTTTTTTTTTTTTTTTTTTTTTTTCTGGTACAGGTATTGAACCCAGGGGTATTGTAGCACTGAGCCACATTCTCAGCCCTTTTTTGCATTTTATTCAGAGACAAGGTCTCACTGAGTTGCTTAGGGCCTGGCTAAGTTGCTGAGGCTGGCTTTGAACTAGCAATCCAGACTCAACCTCTTGAGCTGCTAGGATTACAGGCATGTGCCACCATGCCCAGCTGGCTCAGGACATTTTGAAAAGATACTGTTCTCTACAGATTCAGGTTCCATGAGTTTGTAGTGATAGCGTGATGATGCTTTCTTGGAGATGGACTGAGAGCATGAAGAGAATGAGTAGTTGGGCCCTCAGAAAGGTTGAAGAAGGCTTCACCAAGCTCAAGATGCCAGGGCTGGGGCTCAAAGGGTGAATAGATTCCTCCTAGGAGGAATGCCTGGGGAGAGGTGTGTACAGCAGACACAGAAGAAACATCCAAAGTTCAACTACATTTATTATGGACCTATTAGAAGCAAGACAGGCTGCTGGAGACATTTATCTCATGGACTTCTCAGCACAGACCAGGAAGGGTGGTATTATAATCTTTCCATACACTTGGACACATTAAGTAGTTTGGGCATCTTTCCCAAGCTCACAAAAGGAGCACATTTGGGCCAGGTCTGATTCCAAAGCTCTGTTGTCAATGGTTTATTGCATACCTGGGGCTGTGGGAGTTTAGTGTATTCACCGCTTGGAGTGGGGGTAACCATGGTAGGGGAGGCATGGAGGCGGCCTGTGGCTGGGTTTTTAAGGGCCTTGTTAATTCTAGTGTTTATAGTAATTCTCTTATGCTTCTAGGCCTTCCAGAAACTGATAACCTGGCAGAGCCTCACCTAAGAGGGATGCACACCTGGTTTCATGCATCCTGTGCCTGGGATTAAGCACCTCCTGTCTCAGTGTTATGGTGGCTGTTGCTAGGTGCCATGGCATGGCCACCTTCCCCTTAGGACTTTCCTCTGTAATTGCTGCCCTCCCTCTGAAGTTTACTTCAAAGTAATAAACCACCTGGGTGCCCCAAGGCAATTTGGTTTGCTAGTTGGGAAGAAAACAAGAATTCTTGATTGTGTGTGTTAACCCTGAAATCTCAGCCTGGAAACAGGTGGAAGGTGTTAAGGAGAGGGATGTATTTTTTTTCATATACATAGGAGAATGGAGACCATGATGAGTCTCTTCTATCTTCTGAAACTTTGATGGTGGGGTGACAGTAAAAGGAAATAAACCCCCTTAATGAAGTCACAAGAAGTAAGTTCTGCCTAATCTGGGGAAGAGGTTGAATTTAATTTTATTGAACAAATAAGCCATTCTAAGTCAGTGACTCATAGGGTAGATTCACTCAAAAGAAACCTAATTTATTCTGCTTTCTTCTATATTTTACTGAGGAGGCCCCACCATACCAGAAATATACCAAGTAGGTTTGGGGTTTGCTCAAGGAAGTGCTGGAGTGGGAAATTGCCATCACTCTCTGTTGGTGCAGGTGAATTAGGTCTGACCCAAGCCGCCACCTTGGTACCAAACAGAATCCATGATGGTGTGGGGGTGGGGGAATGTTGGTATTTCAACTATAGTGTCTAGGTAATTTTTCACAGAGGAAAATCAGTTGATGGTGAAACTTACTTCCTTATGGGCTTTATCATCAATAGTTTTGCAGTACTTTTCTAAATCAAGTTTATCATAAATTAAGAATATAGGGGTCCTTGGACAAAGTAGTCTGTTGACTTTGTGAAAGCATCATATGTATGGCTCTTGGAAGATTTTGATTCTCAAGTGAGGTTCTACAGTAGGCCTCTCCTCTGCACCCTGGTCCTTTATTTCCAGTTCCCTTTCTGACATTTCTACTTGACTTTCTTGTAAATTCAACCTGTTTCATCTGAGCTCCTCATCTTCCCCCAACTCGCCCTTTCCATTACCACTGACTCTCCTTACCATGAACCTCATCTCCAAGTTTTCGGATGGCTAGAGAGCCCCCTGGAGCTCCACAATGTTCAGTATCAGCAAGCTTTACCTCCTCTTTCTTACAACTCCTCTGACCTGTACTTTTGTATCTACTACTGTCATAGTCTACCATCTGATTACATTTCTCTTCATTCATTGTCTGTCCCTCCTACAGATAGATGTCATTTAATTTTCTAAAAAACTATTCAGTCCTGTTCATCTTTTTCTCAAAGTTCTCCAGTGATCCTCTGCTTAATGAGTCAAGTTCAAATTCTTTATATTGGCATTCCAATATTTAAATTTTTTCTCTAGTCAACATACTTTATTTACCATTTTTTAGACATCCTTCTCACTTAATGATTTTAGTTTCCATCTGTCAGATCATTCTCATTTAAAGGCAATTCCTTAACCAGTCAATACTCTTTCTTCTGTTTCAGGGTTCAGCACAAAACCATAAAGCCCCCTTCTCTTGTTCAGGGCACTTCAGAAATCTCTTGTCTCTGATTTACTGTTTATGTCAATTATTTTAGAATTAAATTATTTTTCCTCTTGTATGTTTTGTGTTTGTTTATTCCTTATAATGAGATTGTGAGCTGTTTGAGGGTAGAGGAATAGTCAGATTCCTTTCTAGTCCAGGGATAGTAGATATTTCATTCCATCCCCATCCAACAATTCTTTTCAACCTGAAAGGAATTGTGCAGGTATTTTTTGTTTGCTGCATCTGGTAGACCCCAGCATCTGCTGTTGGAGACAGCTAGCCCTGCTTACTGATGTGGCTCAGAGTACCTGGACCTCCTCCTTGGTATAGAGTGGGTGTTCTACATCTTGTATGAGTGAATGATAATGGAGTGGATATATTGGGCTTCTTGATCCAATTTTCCATTTTTCATCACACAGCTAAGAAGTAAATCCACTAAATGATGTCAGCCAGCTTAACAGAGGTTAATGGCTGTTGTTGGGTCTAGCTTTAGAAGGTGAAAACTATTTTTCTTTTTGATTATGTTTTTGCTGACTATCAGGTATTTTCAATGATCTTTCCCATCTTCTCTGCTTGGATCCTACCTGAATACCTCATCTTTCAGTAATGTTTTCATCTAGTTGAGTATAGTTTCGACAACTCTTTCCTGGTTTCAGAAGTTGTGAAGCATATTTTAGAAAGGCACTGGAAGTTGCCCTCAGCATGCACTTTTCTCTGGCTTCCCTTTAGTCCTTGCTTATGGTTTAATCCTCAAGAAACCTTCCCCAGTGTCCCAAGACAGAACTAACTTCTCTGACTTGGGCACAATGCATATATTTCTCATATTATATATGCACATACTCATATTTTACCTGCCTGTATTAACAGAGGTATCACACCATAAAGAATTTGTTTGCTTATGTCTCTATAAATTCCTGAAGGGTAATGCCTACGTCTCATTTGCCTCTATCTCCAGCACATGGCATGCTGCCTGCCATAGGAGGTGCCCCTTGGATGCTGCTGATGGAATAGAGAACGGAATGAGTGAGACACCCAGGACACGGTCAGTTCTGTCTTCCGCAATGAAGTGGCATTTTGGTGGCTAACCATCCTACTGGTTTGGCACTTCCGCAGCTGAAGTGCTAGGGAGCTGGCAGCCAGAAGCCCTGATGGAGCACAATCCAGCTGAGCCAGAAAACACCACAACCACAACCAGTGCTTTGCCTTTCTTCTAGAGGAAGGTAAATATTGAACTTTGAAATTGTGAGGTGTTACGTTGGCACTCAGAAGTGTGAGAAGTCTGAAGTAGACCCAACCGGCACCTCCCTTCTCTACTTGGGGCTGGGGTGGAGGTGCAATTGCATCCTCTCGGCCAAACTGCCTTCCTCTAGCTCTGTGACAGCTTGCTCATTTTCTCTACATTTTATGTAATTCTTATAGGTTACTTTAAAGGGTATCCCTAAGAGGATCACTGAGAAGTTGTCACCATCACTAGGAATTCTCTCTTAGAGATTGGACTTTGCAAACAAACCGTCCCCTGTCTTTAAGATGGAGCTATCACTTAATGCCAGGTGGTTTCTAACCTGCTGGGTCCATAGTCCTTCACTACATGCATTTTATACATCAAAGAAAGAATAACTGCAGGATGGAATAAGCTTTATATGACAACTTTTTAAAAGAGCATTTGAGTCTCTGGGTTATTTCTTCATAAAAAGGTTGAAAATATATAAATATGTTTGTATATATTTATTCCATTTTGGAAATAATAGGCAAAGGAAAATATTTTTGTAGCTCTGCTAAAATGACTTCATGCTTGTACAACCCAAATGGCCCTGCCTGTAGAGGTGAGTCTAGAGGAATAGAGTTTTAAAGATCAAGATTAGCAGATCAACAGGCAGGAAAAGCCAAATAGCCAATTAACCTACTACTGCAAAGCCCCAGGGCTGGTTTGGAGCACCAGGCTCTGTGGTGACTGAAATTTGTGCCCTGAAATCTCCAGCTGCAGTGCTGGTCCTCAAAGGCTCCCCAGTCCCTGGGAATGTTTTCTTTCTATGTCACTTCCTCTGCTGAGCCTGTGTGGAAATCACATTGTGTTGTTCTGAAATGGTTGCCACGGGAACATCTCAACCTAGTCATTATCTACTCAGGCTACTGATTATATTAAATCAGGAGACAGAGCTGCAGAGCTCCTGATTTCTGAAGACTGACTCCTCTGGACTCTCACCTCTGTGTCCACCTCTCCAAACACCCTTCTCTACATTTTCTCTCTTGCTTCCTCCTCAACAGCCAATGATGTCATAAACGAAATACATCCATGGGAAATCGGCATTGGGATCATTGAACCGTTACGTTTCCATCATGCCTGTCCTCCTCCCGTTCTGTGTTTCTGTATTTCCTCTGGAATAATAAAAATTGCCACCCTTTTCTCTGTTCTGTCCCTCCACACTTAGGTGTAAAGATAACTCTCTTCTTTAAAGGGCTTATGTCGTTTCCTGTGTTTCCTAGAATGGTGCTAGAGCTGTGGTTCTCTGCTTCTTTCCCAGAGAAGCTTCTGGAAACTCATATAGATGAATCTCTTCTAAATTGGGTAAAATAGAAACAGGAAATGAAACTGACTTTTTGGGGATTGAACCCAGGGGCGCTTAACCATTAAGCCACATCCCCAGTCCTTTTTATATTTTATGTTGAGACAGGGTCTTGCAAAATTGTTTAGGGCCTCACCAAGTTGCTGAGGCTGGCTTTGAACTTGCAATCCTCCTATATCAGCCTCCTGAGCCACTGGTATTACAGGCGAGTGCTACTGTGCCAAGCTGTGATACTGACTTCTAACAAATAACTTTGTCCTATATATTTCTTTCTTTTTTTTTTTTTTTTTTTTTTTTGCAGTGCTGAGGATTGAATCCAGGGCCTTGTGCTTGCAAGGCAAGCACCCTACCTACTGAGCTACATCCCCAACCCTGTCCTATATATTTCTGTTGATCTGGATGAATCTCTTATGAAGGGGATTTTCTTTTATTGGTCCTGGGTATTGAACCCAGGGGTAGTCTACCACTTAGCAACATTCCTAGCCATTTTTTTTTTTTTTAAATTTTGAGGCAGTGTCTTGCTAAATTGCTGAGGGTCTTTCTAAATAGCTGAACTTATGATTCTTCTGCCTCAGCCTCCTGACCCACTGGGGACTATATGCATGTGCCATAAGCATGGCTTATGAAGGGATACATATGCTATACTATTTGTTTTTGATTAACAAGTAAAAGTTGTATATATTTGTGGTATACAAGATGATGCTTTGAATTAAACATGCATTATGGAATGGCTAAATCAAGCTAATTAATATATGCGTTACCTCACCTATATACTTATTTGTAATAAGAATACTTAAAATCTATTAGTAATATTCAAGTTTACATTTGTTATTATCTAGAGTCACGATGCTGTTCATAGAACTCTTAAACTTATTCATGCATGCAATCTTTGAGAGGCACTGTATTGGAGTATCCTTTTGTGGGAGAATCTTTATAAGCAGTTGGCCTACAATTTATTGTTTGAAAGAGAACACATTGGGAGTGAAAGCTGGTATGTTAGTATGTGTGCCCAGACAACAGGACTACGCTGGGTAAATCAAGTACATAACCAGCTTATATGTAGACCATAGGCACTTAGGCATGGTAGTATATGGAAAGGGGCATCTCCTGAAGAATGTTGGTATAATTTGAAATTGCCATTTTAAATTGAAATTTTAAATCTAGATCAATAAGAGAGTTTCATGTTGTGTTTTTATTTCTATCTTACATACATTTAGTCAATGTTAAGCCCATTCTTGAAGTAAAGCAATGGTACAGGGAATTGAAAAGAAAAGAATGACATTAACATAGGAAAACAGACTTAACTGAATGTGTCCATGGAGATGTCACAAAACACTTTCTACTCTGTTAAAAAAAAATATCTAAGCTGGGAGCTGAGGCACAGTCCTGTAATCCCAGTGACTTGGGAGGTTGAGGCAGGAGGATCACAAGTACAAAGCCAGCCTCAGTGACTTAGTGAAGCCCTAAGCAACTTAGAGAGACCATGTCTCTCTCTCTTAAAAGAAAGACTGGGGGTGTACTTTAGTGGTTAACCCCCCCACCTCTGGGTTCAATCCCTGGTCAAAAAAAAAAAAAAAATCTAAGTTAGGGGTTGGCAGTCTTCTTCTCTAAAGGGCCACAGAGGAAGCATGTTTGGCTTTATGGACCAGGGCTTTATTGTTTCTGTTGCAACTACTCTACCATTTGGTGTGAAAACAGCCCTAGATGACAGGCATATAAATAAAGAAGACTGACTGTATTTCAATAAAATTCATTTACCAGAACAGGCAGGGATGGGGCAGGAGGTGGCAGATTTGGTAAATGGGTTAATCATTTGTCCACCTCTGTTCTAATTTTCTGTTTTAATACTAGGGACTTTGTTCTGACAGAAGGTAAGTTATTTTGATATTAATTCTAATGTCCCCTGTCTGCTGTGGCAGGTTGGAATTGTGGCTAATGGGGCTAATGGAGAAATGCAATGGGCCTTATGATTAATCTGCATTTCTGCTTGTGCATGTTGCAGTAATTAAAGACAGATACTGAAGCAAGTAGTAGAGGGAAAACAGCCAGGGGCATTTTGGATAGGAAATGGCAGTTGTGTGGGTTTGACTAAGCATTTTAGAGGGACAGCTGTTGGAATGCAGAACCAGGAAACAGAGGCTGTAGTGATCTCGTTTTTCCTAGAAATGATTTTGTTTTTTAAGTCCTAGATTAGATTCTACCTTGGAGAGAGAACAAAACTGCAAACAGTAGAGGAAAATGAAGTCTTGGTTCTGTGTCCGTTCTTGGGGAAAAATTGACTCCAAATTAAGGAAAGTGATATAAAGAATCACTTTAAAGAAGTTTAGTATTTTTCATGTGGAATTGGAATCAGCAGATAAAAATAAGTTTTGTGAGAAAAATGTTCCAAAATACTTCCCTTTAGGCAGAAAGCATACTTGAACAGCTCAGGCGAATTTCAACAAGGACATAAATGAGGAAGGAACTAAGGAAAAGTTACGAAGGAAATTTACTAAGGAAAATAAGTAGATGGCAGGCTGTTTAAAGTATTAGGAGATATGACAAGTATATCTTAGGTGACTGCATTTTACACGGATTCACATACCTGCTGCTACATGGTGTCAAGCAGGTATAATTGCTGTTAGGAAACTGGAGGGTGATCATAGTGACATTATGGGTTCCAGCTTCAACTCACTGATAGCGCACATGCAGAAATTATACACAGGGAGGGTAGAACCACAAATGAGGGAAATTTTAGTCCTATCTGTGCTGTTCAGTTAAATGTAGTGGATGATTTACATTTATAGAATCTTTTTGAGGAGGCCATTCCATCTAACTAATAAATTGACTTTGTAATTATTGAATGGTCAGTAACTGTAAAGAGATATATTTAGGATAAAAAAAAATCACATGATCATCTCAAAAGATGAAGAAAAAGTCTTTGACAAATTCTATCACTCATTCATGTTAAAAACACTGGAAAAACCAGGGGTAAAAGAAATATACTCAGTATCATAAAGACTTATATTACATATGACATACCCAAGGCCAACATCATACTTTAACAGAGAAAATCTGAAAATATTTCTTCTAAAAAAAGGAACATGACAAGGATGTCCATTCTCACTGCTCCTGTTCAATATATTTCTTGAAATTCTAGCCAGAGTAATCAGACCAGAGAAGGAAATTAAAGGCATACAAATAGATAAAGAAGAGAACATAAATGATCTGTTTGTTGATGACATGACTCTATACTTAGAAGAACCAAAATACTCCTCCAAAAGCCTTTCTAGACTAATAAACAAATTCAGCGAAGCAGCAGGAGCAACATACAAACATCAGTAACTTTCCAATATTCTAATAATGAATGTGCTGAGAAAGAAATCAGAAAAATACCTCCATTCACAATTATCTCAAGAAAATTACTTAGGAATAAATCTTACCAAGGAGGCAAAAGACCTCTACAATGAAGGTTAGAGAACACTGAAGAAACAAATTGAAAAAGACCTTAAAAGGTGGAAAGACCTTCCATGCTATTGGATAGGCAGAATTATATTATAAAAATGGCCATACTGCCAAGAGCTATACACAAACTTAATGTTATCCCCATCAAAATACCAATGACATTCTTCACAGAACCAGAAAAAACAATCCTTAAATTCATATGGAACAATAAAAAACTTAGAATACCTAAAGATATCCTGAACAAGAAGAGTGATACTAGTGGTATCCCAATATCTGATCTCAAAACTATATTACAGAGCTCTAGTTACAAAACCAGCATGATATTGGCATAAAAACAGACATGAATAGAAGACATGGAGACAAATTCACACAGATACAGTCATCTGATCCTTGACAAAGGTGCCAAAAACATACATTGGAGAAACGGTAGTATTTTAAACAGTGGTGCAGGGGAAACTGGATATGTAGAAAAATGAAACTAGATCCCTCTCACCTTGCACAAAACTCAAAGTGGATCAAAGACCTGGGAATTAGACTAGAAGCTCTGCAAATGCTAGAAGAAACATAGGGTAAACGCTACATCTTACAGGTGCAGATGCTGACTTCCTTAATAAGACTGCTAAAGCTCAAGAAATAAAATCAAGAATCGATAAGTGGGATAGCTTCAAATTAAAAAGCTTCAGCACAGCAAAGGAAACAATTAACCCACAAATAACCCAAACAATAAATGGGCAAATGAACTAAACAAACTTTTCTGAAAAGAAGAAATGCCAATGGCCAACACATGCATGCAAAACTGTTCAATATCCTTAGCAATCAGGGAAATGCAAATCAAAACTACACTGAGATTTCATCTCACTCCAGTTAGAATGGCAATCATCGAAATTACAAGTAAGAATAAAAACTGGCAAGGATGGGGGAAAAGACACACTTATATATTGTTGGTGGGACTGCAAATAAGTATACCCACTTTTGAAAGCAGAATAGAGACTTTTCAAGACTAGAAATGGAATCATTATATGACCCAGTTATCCCATTCCTTGATATTTATCATAAAGAACAAAAATCAGCATACCATAGCGATACAGCCACATTGATATTTATAGCAGCACAGTTCACAATAGCCAAGTCATGGAACCAGCCTAGGTGTCCCTCAATAGATGAATGGATAAAAATAAATGTGGTTTATTTATACAAAGGAGTTTTACTCAGTCATAAAGAAGAATGAAATTATGTTATTTTCTGGTAAATGGATGGAACATCATGCTGAGTGAAACAAGCCAGACATAGAAAGTCAAGGGTCAAATATTTTCTCTTCTGTGTGGAAGCTATAGAGTAATAGAATTAAAAAGGGGAGAGGGAGATCCCATGAAAACAGAAGGGAGAATAGTGGAGTAGAGGAAGGGGAACAAGAAAGAGGGAGGAGGGATGGGAAAGGGGAGGAATGGCAGAATGAAATTAACCAAACTATCATGTGCATGTACGTATGAATATATAACAATGAATTCCACTTTTATGTACGCTTCTAATGCACCAATTAAAAATAAATAAATAAAGAAGAGATTATTCTCAGGATCTTGTATATTTAGGGACAAGTTTTACGTATCTAGGGAAAAAAATTTGAGACCACTTATGAAGCAAAATACAATGGAGGCAAATTAGCATCAAATTAGTATATGTTATAAATAAAGAGATATGAGTGAAAGAGTTATCCAGAATGGCGTGCTAGAAGAATGGTAAAGGGACTTTCCAGATGAATGGCCAACACTGCCAATGTGTGGAGGGTCATGGCAACAGGGAGAAATAAGGGTGGAGGGTCAGAGAGCATTCAGGGTCAGGAAAGGAGAAGGATGAACCCGGGCACCAGGAAGTTCCTGGCAGATCTCCAGCCAAGGGGTGACAGGGTGGCAGATGTTTGTGGATGATCTTTTATAGGTGAATGGTATAACAATGAGATGTTACCTGCGGTGAGTTTCTTTTTAATTTTTTATATATGTTTGCAGTTTTTTTTCAGATTAAAATAGTAAAAGAAGCAAATTATTTTTAAAACATCTAAGTGTTTTTTTATATCTAGAAACCTGTGATGTAGACAATTAAATATTTCATAGTCCCACCTATGAAGATCATCACAATTAGTAGTATATTGCTTATTAATACTAGGATTAAATTTAAAGAGAATCAATTGGAACTTCCAAATGATAAAGATAAATGTTTCCTATTTTTCTAATTTTCTTGCAGTTTATATTAGAAACTAGGAAGTAAGATTTATCTCCTCTCAAAGAGGGACTTTTCCCCCTATTTTTTCCCTTTGACTTACAGAATATGATACCATTGGAGATTTCTGGTCTATATGAAATAACAAACTGAACTCTTGCCTCTGGTGTGTCCTGCTTGGTGGCATCAAATGCCTGTAACCCAGAAATCTATATAGTCTAGAGACTGTCAAAGGTGTAACTTCTATGAATAGTTGGAACAGCCCATTTGGAGGCATAAGGAGAGGTCATGGGTAACACTGGAGCTCCTGTAGGTTGTGTTCAATATCTTCAATATGAATTCTAATATGTTCTAATATGTTCAATATTAGAATTCAGTTCTGAATTCTAAAAAGTATTTTGCTGGGTGTGGGTAAGAAAGTTATTCCAAGTCTCTGCATCCCTGAAAGAGGTAAACCAAACAACCCCTTTCCCCCAAAAACATACTGAACACTGATAAGAGAGATTAACAATTCAGGAGAAATATAAACATGTCCATCTCCTATTGGCATTTCAAGGATCTAAGGACCAGAAATAGTAAGGTATAATTTCTTTTACTAATTTTCAGGGGTCAAGGTAAATCAAATTACCTTTTGAACTGAGCTTGTTTATGTCAAAGGAAAGTAACACTCTGTGGATGTAATCCAGGACTTTGAAATTTATAGATGGGGAGTGATACGAGAACCAAACAGTGAAACTCTTGGAGCAAATTGTGAAATTCATCCATTGTCTCCCCTACCACCCACTCCAAGTCCAAGATGAAAAATGATTATGAGAAAAGATTTGAGATCTGGAGGAATGACTGCTCACTGGTTTGGACTTCCAAAGGAACTTAAGATTCCTCGTGAGAAATAGGAATCCAAGGTTGAGCAGAACTCTAAAGTAGTAGTAATGGAAGGGAAAAATAGCAGAAGAGCACTTGAGAGGTAATCAGGAAGGAGGAAGCAGCTGGAGTAAAGTAAGTCCTTTTAGTCTTCACCAGAGTGATCAGGAATGCAGGAACAGACCCCAAGAATTTAGATCAGACAAAGAAAAGAGAGTTAGATGGTGGGTCGGTTTCTAAGGGCAACTGTAGAATAGGTTTCCCTGGGAAGTTTTGAAAGTAAAATAGAATCTCATCTAGTTTAGTCCTGGATGAGAGTAGAGAGAATAAGTTGGAAAGTGAAAATAATACCTTCCTGGTATAAGGTGTCACAGCTTCTAAGATTGACATTCTTAAAGCTGCCATGAGCTCGCTGCACCCTCTCTAGAATGCTGAGAGGCAGCCAGGGCCAGAATGACTTCACCCATGAGGAAATGGAAAGACAAAGGTTTCAGGTTCAGTTGGAAGGACAGAGGAGAGGAAGGAAGGCAGACCTCAGCAGGGTTTGAAGTTCAGAGGAAAATGAGAATTTTTTTTTTTTTTTTGTTTTTGAAGAGAACATTTGTTCCTTTCCAGGTACTCTTGATTACTCACTGTTAAGTAGACGGAAGTCAATGAATGGGTAGGAGCCGCGACGTTCAGCAGGAACCCCCGTCTGACCCCTTAGTCGTACATCTCCTAGAAAACAGAAAATCCAAACAAATGTTTGAAGATGTTGCCAAGTGTGTTCACTTCTCCTCTGCAAATCCTCTTAAACGGTTATGTCAACGGAACCAACACCAGATGTCAGGAGAAGAGTGATTCCCTTCCAGTGTACTTAAGAGAGTGATAGGTGGGAAGAAGTGTGTAATTAATGTTCAGTGTAATGAACTTGGCAATGCTCTAATGAATGACCCACTGCTCTCTTATGTTTGCCTGGTCTCTGAAAATTATAGCAACTTTTAGAGTTTCCTGAGTGTTTTTGTACTTCTCAGGGCCATGAAGATGAAGCAATCCGAAACTGGAAGGACAAACGGTGTGTTGGTATCATAGCTTTTGTTCTTAGCAGGTCATTTCTCTTGGTCTGAACACAGTTGCTTTCTGACTGGTGGTTACCCTCCTTTCCCTAGGTCATATCATGGCTCTGCATTAGAAACTAATTAGCTCCAGGTGCTTTAGACTCTTAGCCACTCTGCACCTCTGCCAATCCATAGTTTCTGGTATGTATTTATTTGCAGGCTTCTTTTAACAGGTGTGTTCATATCCTTTCTGGTGTGTATATGTGTTCTGACTTCCCAAAAGGTGATAAAACAGCATGGAGAGCACATGAATTTCAGAATGAGGAGGACCTTGGAAACACCAGGCTCAGACACTTGCTACCTGTGCAATCTGGAGGAATTTTTTTCTCTTAGTCACAGATGCCTCATTTGTAAAGTGAAAATGACTTGCTTCAATGTGCCATCGTTAGTGTCTAAAATAACATTTGCTGCCTAGCAATAAATGCTGTTTCCTTTCTTCTAAACTGCAAAGCAGGGATCCTGCATATGATGTGATCTGCACACTTTTTGTGCTGTCTGGAACGTGGTGGACCAAACAAATATCCTCTGTTGATAAGACTGAAAAACCAGGTTTGCCACTTATTATATCGCTTGTGGAATCCGTGGAAAGGGAGAAATATACAAGAACTGAATCATGAAGGGTTTCAATTCTAGGGGTGTCAATTTTGTGAGCAATGGGGCACCTCCTATAAGCCACATTTTGCCCAGACGTGAAGCATCAATGGGGCCTCAGCCCAGAAGCAGAGAGGAGGAACAATCTTCTCTCCTCCCTTCCTAATCCCTGGAGTTAACCAGGTCTGGGTTAGGTCCCCAGTCACTGCAATCCTGCCTTTGAGGTTGCTTCAAATGGACCTCACAGATGGGTGTCAAGCATTCTCAGGGTTATAAAGTGCAAGCCATGAGTTCTTGAGATATTCTCTGCTTTGAATTTCATATTGGTCCTTATTTATTATGATCAGTGTAATCTGATATCATACTGCCATATTGGTATTAAGAGGCTGCTACAATTTATGGAACAAAAAGAGAAATTGATTAAAAAAGATGCAAGAGAGAAAAATGGGAGGAAGAAGAAAGGAAGGGATGGAAAAGTACATTAAAAAATATGAATATCACTGGAAATCAAAGAAGAAAATGCTGTTAGCTTTTGATA
The DNA here is from genome assembly GCF_902686445.1 of Sciurus carolinensis. Classification (NCBI taxonomy): domain Eukaryota; kingdom Metazoa; phylum Chordata; class Mammalia; order Rodentia; family Sciuridae; genus Sciurus; species Sciurus carolinensis. The sequence continues at coordinate 29,308,327 of NC_062219.1, forward strand.
AGTCTTTAGATGATCAACAGTTGAAGGAAGCCACCCAGAGGAGGTGTTCTCAATGTCCTTGTAGCTGTCTCCAATACCCTATGTTTATAATGCGCTAGCATTTCAAAAATATCACAATGGATTTATCGTCTTGTTTCTCTCACTGGATGTTCATGATAACCCTATGAGGGAAGTTACTATTTTCCTTATTTTATAAGTAAGAAAATAGTGGCTGAAGGAAGAATGACTGCATAGATCACTGTTCACCCTGCAGCCCTGGCAGAGGGCTCACGTCCCTCGAAGGCACTCAGTACAAGTCTGTGACTTTCCTTGAACTTCCTGAGTTGCTGCTGCTTCTTCTTTTAATGAGCAGAGCTGGTGTTAAATCTAGGTCCTTAGACTTCACAGACAGTGATCTCTCCTCAATACCAGTGGTTTCCAACCTTATGAAGTGCGTAGAACTGGTTTTTTAACATGAAACAAAAACAACGAAATATAACCTTCGACTGCCCCCGCCATTGTAGAAGTTGTACTTTTAATATCCATTCAGAAAATATAGCTTGTTAAAATGACATAACAATCCAGTGCTGACTATGAATGAATTTCTACTTTATGATGATGGTAAAATAGACAAACATTTTAAAAAAATTATAGATGAAATTGTAGGCATTTGTTCTCTGAAGCTGACTGGGTTTGAGAATTTTTTTTTTAACCTGTTGCTACATTCCCTTGGGCCTCTTCCAGGGGTTTCAATTTTGCCACTTGGAACTTACTTCTCTATTAGTATTTTCATCTCAGTATCACCAAAGACTTGCTCTTGACTTTGTAGTTATAAGGGAACCGTTTTCCCAGAGAACATCTGCGTAATGTTGACATAGGTTTAAAAGCCTCTCACAGGATTTATTCCTGTTGTTCACCTGGGACTGTGAGGCAGACAGATCCATCCTCATATTATAGACTTTAGATTTAAGGAAACTGGAGAGAGACAGAACTACATGGCAGAATGGGTAACAGGAGGATGATATGCTAGGAATGATATATTGGTCAACCTTGGACAAATAAATCAATAGCCATTTTAAGGTTCAATTTTATAATATTTAAATTGTATAATTATAGCAATTTTGCCTACCTCACAGGTTGTTGTGAGGAAATTATAATGAGTGTGAAACAAAAGAATTAACCTTTTATTGAATACTTTTACTGTGCTGAGCATTTTACATGCATTGTTTCCTATCATCAACCCAACAACACCAAATAGGCATTATTATGATTATAGAGCTGAAGAAACTAAAACCACTAGAAATTTGATAATTTCACAGAGTGAGAGCTTGTGCTTGAACTCAAAGCTAACCCCCAACCCATGTTCTTATCCTTTTCCTAAATTATCAGCATATTATAGGAGAATTACATAAATAGTTAAGCATTAACCTTTTCTCATCCAGTGAGTACTCTGATTTTTATTTTCAAGTAAACCAAATACACTGTCATCATGGTTCCCCAAAACTGAACACGAGGGCCATCTATTACCTGGATGAATTCAAGATTCAGTCAGACAGATGCTTTCTTTTTCAGAGCAGGTCAGAAGAAATGGGCTGTATGCATTAAATCCTAATCTGGATCAACAAGGTTTCTTGTTGATCTTACTTTCACTTAAGAAATGGAAAGCAATTATTGAAAATATTCAGCAGAACTGAAATTACCTGGCAATTAATTAACTCAAATTCTCATTTAAGCAGAATTTTTATGATGTACCCCATTTTTGAGGGAAAAAAGGGAGATAAATAACTACAAAGCAAGTTGATAGCAAAAGTATCTAAAGCAACAAACAAGCAAAACAAACAAATCAACAGCAACAATAAAAAATAATAAAATCATACCTGGAAGATTCAGTTTCACTGCTTATACTGTCTGTAACTACATTTATGGTCTTAGAAGTGGATTCCTCTTAAGTCTCATGATATCCCTTACGGGTAGTAAATACTTGATTTCAAAAAGGATTAAATCATGCTAAATATACCAGTAAGGCAGGAGGCAGGACAATTGCAAGTGGGCTACAATGCCTTTTAGAGATTTTTGCAACCTGAAAAGCATTAAATACAAACATCCCACGTCTGGGCTATTCCATTTAATCAAAGTTCTAATGCAGTAAGATGAATGTTTTAAGCATATATTTCTAATATAGAAAGTTCTCTTTCTTTCTTCCTGCTTGCATGAGCCCCTTCTGATGCTAAATTGCTTCAATATGCTGGTGGAAAGAGAGAAATAACTCAGTAATAACAGTCCCTGGAGGAGCAGAGGCCACTGGGCTGTTGTCCGAAGGACAGAACAAGTGGTGTCCTGCTGAGCTGCTTTTCCTGGCCCCTGGTCTCCGGCAATCATCTATTTACCTAAGTCCTTATATCCAAGCTAAACAATTATTTTGACTATTCATTAAGCTCTTGTTTAACTTCAGCAACTTTTTTTTTTTTTTTTTTTTTTTTTTTTTCCTGGCAAAGGAAAGGTGCTGTGGAAGCTGGGGAGGAAGCGTTGACAGCTCAGAGTCATGTCCTCAGTCTGTTCTTATTGTGTTCCAAAAGGAAACAAACAGCAAGGGAATTCTTATTTTGAAAGGGCTGCTGCTCTTTTGCTTCTTCAATCTGAAAACATAACATGTCGTCCTTGATACCGAAGGCCACAAACAGAGGCAGAGAGCTGAGCTGAGTTGCTTCGGGAGCCAAGACTGGGAGATAGCCCCTCACCCTCCCAGGGGACGTGGCTCCGGATGGACCTCTTGCCCACTTGGCCTCTTGCACGGTGTCTGTTTAATAGAAGCTTGTGCTACGGAGCAGACGTTTATGTGGCCTCTTATGTAACTGGCAAAGAGGGTGGAGACTCTGACAGCGATGACAACTTACAGTGGCTGAAACATAGGCCATATGACAAGAACCAGACTCCAGCCCCCGTCGTGGGGTGTCAAGGTCACTTCAGGGTGGGGAGAAGGCCTACGAGAGGGACAGAGCAGTAACTACTGTGTTCCTATTGCATCTGAGAAGAATGAAGAAGACCATGAAGTTCTTGATAGAAGTAGGTTGCAGGCATTCACAGCAGGGGCATCACTAATAAACAAGGAAGCCTCTATGTAACTGTGGAGCAGACCAAATATGGCGGGGAAGGAGAAGCTTTGGTGAAAAGGATTCCTTTGAGCTTCTGAGCACATTACTAACTCTTGTCACCTCTACCTCTTGCAAAATGAAGACAGAGAGAACCAGATCCCCAAATCTTGGACATGAACTTTTACCACATTTGTACTGCCTTGGCTATGGCCTTTGTTTCAGATGGCTACTCTCAGAATTAGTTAAGAGAACAATTTTTCTTAGGATGTTTATCTAGCCTAACAAAGGTGGGGCAGGAGATGTTGTACAATATCATCACTCCATAGGCTTCAGTACCAGCAGCCAGTTGAGAACTCAGAGATTATTATTGTCCTAAGTACTGTGATCTTACGTGAGAGATCCAGAGTGACTGATTAGACCCAAATTTCCCTTGTGGAGGGTCAGTTTTTCACTTTAGTGATTGAGGTTGGGCCTGCCTGGTCACTGAGGACTATGTATTCATTATCTAACTAGGAGGCTTCCTATCCATTGATCCGTCCGTTTCACTAGCTATATGTTCCTGAGCTGTCATTGAGAGAGCTTTGTATAAAGGAAAGAGAAACTGGGAGTTGTCCAGAAACCACAATTTTGACAAGAGAAAAAAAAAAAATAAGGTTTTCTTTGCATGTGAAAAAAGTTCTTTATTCTCCTAAAAATCTTAATCCTTTTGTTAGTATGGGAGTAAAGGAAATTTTTACCAAACGATAGTTTATTACCTTGCAACTTTAGCTCGGTGTCATTAAACACATTGGGACAAATGTGCATTTGGGGATTTGAATGCTGTGAAAGTGAATGTGTAAATAGCAGTTCTTTGTTTTCCAAAGCAGGTAAGGCAGGTTTAAACTCAGACCAGGAACAACAGGAACTATCCTCATTTTTTAGCTTGATAGTGTTTCAGAGGGAAAACGAGAGAAAAAAAAAATAAGTTCCAATCACTGGGGACACAGGAGTCTAATAAAAAAGATATTGAACAAGAAGCAGCAGGAATGCTTAAGGAGAATTCCAAGAAGCTGTAAAAGAACTTAAAAGAACACAAAGAACTTGTCTCTTCACAAAGATAGAGAAGAATAACTGGGGAGTTACTTTGACCACAAGGTCTAGGTCTGTCCTACAGAAGAAAATCTCTGAGATAATACTTTCATATCTCCAAAATCTCCTGAAAATTAAGTTTCTCAATTTTTTTTTTTTTTTTTTTTTTTTTTTTTGCAGTGCTGGGGATTGAACCCAGGGCCCTAGCACTCTACCAACTGAGCTATATCCCCAGCCCAAGTTTATCGATTTTTTAAAAAGATGTATTTTATATATAATGTGCTTAGCACAGTGCCTGGCATATAACAGACAATCAAACAAAGTAGCTATTATTCTTATTTTGCACTGTTCTTCTTTTATTTTGGGGTTCCTCACCTGTTCCCCATGATATTATTTAGGAGGTATCTCAGGTGTCAGGAACTGTTTGAAGGATTTACATGTCTGAGCTCCTTGAGTCCTCACAACAAGCTCCCTGAGATCTTGTAAGTGACTGAAGTGGGATTAGATCAGGCAGCCCAGGGAGCCCTTGCCCTTGACTGCACGCTCAGTGTCTGCATCCTTCACATCACCCATGAAATTATTCATGGTTTCCTTTGATCTTCCCGGACTGTTTCTTCTCTCTGCTAGGTGCCAGGGTTAACTAAAGAGTATGACAACTGTGTTCTGAGGAAAGTACAATGCGTCTCCTGGGTGCTTCCTCAGGACAGCATTAGAAGCCCAGGAGAACATGCGGGCAGTGGAGCATGACTTGGCAACCTTGAGCCCCCAGTGGTGTAGGGTAGACCACAGGGAGGTGCAGATTCCACTGAAGATGGGCGTATCTTGCAGGTCAGTAGAACTTTCAGTATGTGAGTTCTCAAAGGGTCTGCTCTAGGACATGTCAGAGGGGGATCCTAGCCTAATTCAGTTCATTTCAACAAAGGATCATGTAAAACATTATAGAGTGTATTGGAAAGCAGGTGGGAAGAAGGGACATACAAAGGTACACAAGACATCTTCTTGGTACTCAGCTAATTAAATTAGCAGTCCAGAAGAGAGTCATGTAAGTGAGCAGACATGATATAAACCAGAAAATGTTTGACTTTTAATGATACTGGAATATTTGAGTTTGGTTCCCTTTCTCAGAAACATCGTTAGGCTTTATGACTTTATATGGGTAGATATCTTGGAAATATTTGAATTTCAAATGACCTCCTAGTAGTCCTATAAAGTGTTTCAGTCAGATTGAAAGAGAATCATTTATTGTTAAATACTTAAATTAAATAGAATTTTTACATTTAAAAGGCTTTCATATTTTAGAACAGTGGTTGAAGGTACGATTTAGACTCTTCTATTAGGTCTCCAGTAAGCAGATTTCTGTGAATACAGGCGAACAATTTAAATTAACAATGATATTTTCCAGAAATCACTTGCAGTTTTGGGAAGTGATGTCTTTTGCATCTGATGAGTGTGTTAGCTTTCTGGAAGAAAATATCTATACATATAGGAGGAAAGATGGGTAGAAGAAAGATCAAAAAGAGGCCAAGGCTGAGGAGGAACAGAGAGAGGAGATGACAAAGAAAATAGGCAGGGGGAAGAATTGAATGGGAGGGAGAGGCAGGTTTCAAGGGTAATTCCCAGATTTCTGTCTTGCATAACTGGATAGCTAGTTGTGCCAATCACAGAAAAGGGCAATTCTCAAAAAGAAGCTATTTTGTGTCCTTCATTCGATAAATTGCACTTGATGTAAAAGTTATTGATGGTACATGATAACTCGTGGCAGGCAAATACTGTAGCGAGGAACCTTGGAAAGAATCTTGGCCTCTTGGTGCTTTCAGTCCTCCACAGAACAATCCGATGCATCAATGTAAAACTGCAATGTTAATTGATAGAACAAAAGAGAAGTATACTGTGTTATGAAAGTTATAAAGACTTTACCTTGCCAAGGAGGTTGTGAGTTTTCCTTAAGAGGCAATATTTGATTTGAGATCTGGTAAATGAATAGGAGTTAATTTGAGATGTACATATATTCTGGTTTGCCCTGGAAAGTCCTGATATGTGACTGTTGTTTGTCTGGTATAATTAGTACTGGTGCACACTTTCACCCTCTAAAGTATTCTGGTTTGGATTACACATTACGTGGTTACCCCCCGTGCAGCAATTCAGGCAGAAAGAGTGCATGTCTAGAGGTCTTATGACAAGAGGATGACATGTCTGAGAGGTCATAACAAAGTCAAGTGCATCACAGCAAAGAGAACAAAGTGGATGGGGTGAGGCATGGTGCAAAGTGAAGTTGGAGAGGTGGCAGGACTTTGTAGCATCAGCTGGGGAGTATGATGGTATTCCGAAAATGAGGAAGCCAGGGAATGATTTTAATGGGAAAATGTGCTCAGATGTACATATTAAAGAAACAGCTTTGAGTGAATTATGGAGAATGGATTACAGAGGGCAAGAATGACTACTCAGGGGATCACTGTAATAGCCCAGGTGAGAAAAAATGATTGTTTAGAGAAGGATAGTGGTAGCAGTAGAGAGAAGCAGATAGATTTTAGAAATATTTAATTGTTAAAATTTACGTAATGTGCTGAGGAATTGCATATGAGTTCTGAGGGGAAGAGTAGTTTGAAGGATAATTCTTAAATTTCTGGCTAGCGTGACTAGATGACTGACTGTGTAATCACAGAAACAGAGAATTCTAGAGGGACCCTGTTTAGGGGGAGAAATTCACATAGTCCACTTTGGCCTCATGGAGTGTGTTATGGGGATTCCAAAGTCAAATATCAAGAAAGCAGCTGGACATATGGGTCTGGGGCTCAGAGAAGATGTTTGGGATGGAGACTTAAGTTTGTAAATTAAAGGAAGCTATGCGCAGATGTGAAGTTGCCCAGGAAATGAAGTGAGAAGTGAACAGGGCCCAATGTCCAGCCTTAAGCAACAATATCGGTTACTGTCTTGCTAGAGGAAAAGAAGGGGCAATCATGGAGGTGGGAAGAAAACTCGGGCTAGTGTCATGGAAGAGTATTCTCCAAGAGGGAAGAAATGGATTCCCGATAGATCTTTCTGAAAGAGCACATGAAATGATAATTAAAAAAAAAATCTCATTAGATTTAGTTGAGTGATAAGAGCTGGAAGAGAGAAGGAAAGGGAGGGGGAGAGAGAAAGAGATGCAGAGGCTTTTGTATATTATGTGGAGTTGAGCAATTGAGATTTTTATTAAGGAACTGATCTTTAGATCTTGAATAATGAGTGGATCTTGGATGATAAATAAAATTTTAAAAAGCAGCACTTTATAGTATTTGTAGTTGGTCCGATTATGATGATTGAAATGAGGGGTTTTTAGAAAGAAATAGCATGCTAATCTTAAGAACAGTGGTAAGCTCTATTAATAGTGAAATATAATTTGAAAAGTGTTCTGAGAATTGGACAGTCTGGGGCATAAAAATGCTTGTAAATTTTTGCAAAATAGAGTGATAACCTGTTTAGCCACTTGCCATATTTAAATATACTTCAAGAAAAAACAGTCTCAAGGAAGTCACTGCCAAGAGAAGTATTCATTGGAAAGGAAAAAATGTGTACATCAATAAGAATAAATATAATTAGCAAGATAAAATACCAACCAAGTCCCAATATTGCTGAATAATTTCTTGTTTTTTTGAACTTTGAATAATTGGAGAGAAGCGTTTTTATGTATTGTTTGTTTTCATGTGCTTCTGAACTTCCTGATTCTGGACGGGAACAAGAACAAACTTGCCAAAATACTGTAAGAAAAGATGTTGCTGATCACGGATAGGAAATACTCCAAGTCCCATGAGATAGTCTGTTCTTAGGAGGCTTCCACACCAAGTCTGCTGGCCTGAGAAGGATCATCAGGCCACCATACAAATCGAGCCTGCTCAGCACCAGGAAGAACTTGGTAGTTCTTCATTCCAGTCACTGTGCCAACATGGCACCAGGGTTTCTTTTAAACTCCAAGTGTTGTTCAATTTTTTGTTTTTCCGAAAGCAAACAGATGGCAAAAACTGGACTCATTAGGGAAATGATTGAATTCATTATATTATATACATGTTATGGAACGTTATGCTATTAAAAACGTAACATATCTCTATAGTAATAGCTAACACTTAATGCTTTTCTAGTAATGTTTGAAGTGGTTTTCATGAATGAATACATTTAATCCCCACAACTCCCTTAGAGAAGTACTATTATCAGCACCGTGCCCTGAGAGATGGAGTTAAGTGACTTTACCCAGATGAAGCCAGATTTGAAACAGAGTTGCTCTCCACTCTATCCCTGTTCAAGGATGCCTTGACAGGAGGGTCTATTGTTGAGGGATGATGGGTATTACATTGTGTTTGAAACTATGACACTAAGTGTGAAAAGCCATTTAGTATCTCTGTGAATTTGGTAAGTCTTCCTCATTCTGGGTTTCATTAAATCTTCTGTTTTATTGAGAAGGGATAGTCATATCTGCCCTGTGTACCTCACAGATGATAGGAATCAAGTGAGATCACATGGACAAAAGTGCTCTGCCAATTGCTTTCTAATAAAGTTTTATTATTAAGATTATTCTTGTTGATATAAAAGGGAGACCAGTAGAGAGAGGGAACCAAAGGAAGGGAGGAGGGGGAAGGAAATGGAAGGTACTAGGGAATGAAATGGACCAAATCTTGTTATGTGTATATATGAATATGTCACACACAATGAATCTCACTTTTATGTATGATTATAATACACCACTTAAAAAAGAATATTTTTGTTGATATTGCCATATAAATATTGAACATACATAACATATAAATTCTATATTGCCATATTATACTTCATATATGATATAAATAATATTATTTTTGATATCATTATAAAAACCTAGGCCAGCATTAAAGTAAGTTTAAGGGAGGAACATTATTCCTTGTTATGCAATTAAACATTCTGTGAATTAGAGGGTGCTATAGTCAAACATGTTTGGGAAACATGTAGTGTTAACGAAATTAATTTTCCTTTTGAAATTGTAGGAATTCTCAGACCCTCAGTATGCTAATATGCTTTGTGAGTATCCAAGCAGGTGAGATTATACAGCATTTCCCAAATATGTAAATATGTTTGTTGATGAAACATGTTTTCCAGGTATCTACTGAGAAGATTGTATGTGGGGTAATAATTGGGTATGTGCTGCTCTCCATGGAGCGTGTGTGTGAGTGTGTGTGAGTGTGTGTGTGTGTGTGTGTGTGTGTGCATGTGCATGCGTTTGTGATGGCAGATCAAACTCTTTGCAGTGGAAAGTAGCTTAGAGACTCCCTTAGCCCCATGTTTTGGTGCCATCACTTCTTGCATCCTTGTTTGGTGTGATTAAATCTATACATTGGCTTTAATTTTGGGGGGCTGCAGACAAACTGAATGTTTGTTCACTTATTCCTCAAAGAGGTTTTTACGTGTTTAGTACATGCTGGGTCCTGTTCAGAATCTGGAATATAGTAGCAAACAAAACAGATAAAACGTGCCTACCCTTGTGGGACTGAGATTCTAGGAGTCTAAGGGGAAAGGCATAATAACCAAAAACAGAAAGTAAGCTGCCTTCTGTAGGGAAGTAATGTCAGCCTGATGGAGTGAAAGAGAGCAGAGGGAGTGCAAGGTGGACTCCGCTCTGCCTGCGGGTGTGGGGTGGGTGACAGAGGGCAGGGCTCGGGGTGGCTTGAGTTGAGACTTGAGTGAAGTGTGGAAGGAGCATTTCAGGTTCAGGGAACAAGCGCAAGACCTCAAGGAACACATCTAATATGTCTTAAAGGCAGCACACAGGCCAGCATGTGGAGCAGAGAAGGAAGGGGTTGGAGAGGTTTGACGGAAGAGTTGAGGCAGAGAGAGAACAAGTGAGGGGACTGAGGAGGTGCTGGGTCTCAATCTGTTCCTCCAGAATTCATGGTGACACCTGATCCCCAAATTCTGCCCTGATGAAAAGGATTAGTACCCTTATAACAGAGGTTGAAGGGAGCTAGCCACCTTGCCTCTTGTTCCCTGTGAGGACAAGTAGAAGGCTTGATCTTAGGGGTAGAGAACAGGCCCTTGCCAGACAGAATCTACTGGTGCCTTGGTCTTGGACCCAGCCTCCATAACTGCACAGTGTTTCTCTTGTTTTTATTGCTACCCAGTCTAAGGTATTTTGTCATGGTAGCCTGAATGGATTAGGACAGGAGGGGGATGTCAGGTAGTTTAGGGACTCACTTAAACAAGAAGACACATGAGAATCTTGAACAAGAGTGACAGGATCTGCCTAATGTTTTTCAAGGATCAAGTTGGCTGCTCTGTTGAGCACAGATGATCAGGGTGATCTATAGATTTAATAGATCTTCAAATGAACAGGTGATCTTTTTCTGTAACTCAGGTCCTGTCTTGCATTTCCCATACTAGTTATGGCAAGTCTGGTCAGTCAGCAAGGCCTGTTACTGTGCCCGCTCCTCTCTCTGCTCTGGCTCCCTGTGGGTTTTTCGCTCAGTGGTGTAGATACTCTCCTGGGTCCAGTGTGTGCAAGGACACTGCACCCCACCCGCCCCCAGCAGGAAGGGTAAGAAGGCACCATGAACCTTCTACTAGCTGCACAGAGAAGGCAGAAGGTGGATCATGGCACACAGCTATGGGTATACTTCATCCACACAAGTTATTCTTTATATGTCTTCCAAATATGAATTGTATAAATAATGCCTGAATTAACTGAATGATCATACATCATAATAAAATTTGTCTTTCAGAGTTTTCCATCTTTATCAAGACTTATAGCCTTTCAGAATCTATTTTGATGGACCCATCATTATATAAATCTCTCACTTTCTGAAACTGAAGTCAAACAAAACAAGATTTCCCTTATTTGTAGCTACACTACACCACTTCCTCCTTTGTGATAAATGAACCCAGAGAAGTAATTCTTGAAGTCAAAATGCAACTACATGATTTTAATCTGTTGGAATTTGAGGATTGGAACTGAAATATTATTGAAATAATTATTTTGGAGATGATAAACAATATTGTTTATTCTCAATCAATGTTCATTGAATACTTATTGTAAGTCTATCATATTCTTGTATTACTATGTTAGGAATCATTATCACTGTGAACAATATAACATAATGAAAATGATTTTATGCTACCTGGTAATATCAGTGGGACAATTTATTTTAGTACTAACTACTTAGTTTTTCATATCTGATATGCTGATGCTTATGGTTTTGCTCTGGTATGTATTATTAAAGTTGTTGGATGGATTTATGTGCAGTATATAATATTTTATGTACTAAGCCTATACTTGGTGCACTGTATTATCATTTCAGATACTCACGAGTTTTGCCTTTCTATCTTTCTAGGATTTCCTTTTGTGCTATGTGACACACATATAAAATATTTAATTTCCCATTTAATGTATGTGGATGCTCATGTACAGGGTCTTTTGGAGTAGGATCTTGGCTGTCCCAGGCTTGCCTGGTCACCATGGGGGCCAAGGGAATTTAATATTCCAGTACACTGGAACCCAGCACATTGGGTGCTGTGATCTATAAAATTAGAACAATATTACCTGGAAACAATCTTCAGTTTATCATTTTTATTTCAGTGCTGGGGATTGAAATCAGGGCCTTGCACATGCTAGCTAAGTATGTACTTTACCACTGAGTTACTTCCCCAGCCCTTATTCTACATTTTATTTATTAGAGTACATGCTTCTTTAGGTCAACATATTTCATAGAATTAGATAATCAATCTTCAGATAATCTTAATACTTATCAACAGTGGTTGGATAAAGTGGATTGTGGGTCACAGAAACTTACAGTAAGAATGAGTAGAAGAATGAAATCATCAAAAGATGAAATATTTCTCTCAAAGATCTGGACCAAGACAAGAATGCCCTCTTTCACCACTTATATTCAACAGAGTACTAGTCAGAGAAATTAGGCAAGAGAAGGAAATAAAGGGTATCCACATTAGAAAGGAGGAAGTCATATTGCCACTGTTCGCAGATGACATAATTTTATATATGGAAAACCCCAAAGACTCACCAAAAACTACTAAAACTAAAGTAAAAAAATGCTACAGTATACAAATGCAACATAAAAAGACAAAAACATTGCTAGATGCCAATAGTGAATCATCTGAAAAAAAATTAAGAAAGCAATCTAGTTTATGAGAGCTAAATAGATAAATAAATAAGATATCTAGGAATAAATTTAACCAAATAGATGAAATATCTTCACAATGAAAATATTGTGTAAAAGAAAATATTGATGAAAGAAATTGAAAAGGACACCAAAAAATGGAAAGATATCCCATGTTCATGCATTGGGAAGAACTGCTATTGATAAAATTTTCATATTACCCCCCAAAAATCTTTGAATTCTATGTAATTCCTATCAAAACACCAGTAACATTTTTCATAGAACTGGAAACAAAAATCCCAGAATATGTCTGGAATAAAACACCATCCCCCATCCAATTGTCAAAGCTATCTGGAGCAAAATGACCAAACAGGAGACAATATACCACCAAACTTCAAAACATACTATAAACCTACAATAATCAAAGCAACATAGTATTGGCTAAATAAATAAAGATTTTAAAATAGGCAATAAACCTAAAGAAATTTCTCAAAAGAAGACATACAAATTGACAAGAAGCATAAGAAGAAATGGTCAACATCACTAATCATTATGGAAATGCAAATAAAAATCACAATAAAAAATCACCACATTGTAGTGAATATGACTACTATCAAACAGACTAAAAATAACTAGAACTGACGAGAATGTGGGTAAAGGAATGAATGTACAGTGTTGGTGGAAATGTAAACTAGCACAATGATAAACATGATAAAACAGTATGGAGATTCCTCAAAAAATTAAAAATAGAACTAACACATCATCTGGCAATCCCACTATGGGGCATATATTTAAAGGAAATGACATCAGTATGTATAAGAGACATTTGCACTTTTGTGTTTATTGCACCACTATTCACAATGGGCAAGAAATGGAAACAACATAAACGTTCATCCACTGATGAATAGATAAAGAAAATGTGGGCACATATGCACAAAGGAATACAAGTTAGCCATAAAAAAGGGTTAAATCCTGCCATTTGAAACAACATAGAACTGGAGGTCATTATGTTAAATGAAATAAACCAGACACAGAAAGACAAATAACTGCATTAACTCACTCATATGTGGAATCTAAAAATGTTTATCTCATAGAAGTTGAGAGAAGAATGATGGTTGCTGGAGTCTACTGATAGCAGGGGAAAGGAAGGATGGAGAAAGTTTGATCAACGGGTACTAAGGTCCAGTTAGACAAAAGATGAAGTTCTGCTGTGGTATTGCATAGAAGAGTAACTACAGATGATGATCAGGTACTGCTTGTTTCAAAAAAAGCTAGAAGAGGGCTGGGGAGATAGCTCAGCTGCCTTGCAAGCATAAGGCCCTGAGTTCCATCCCCAATACTGCAAAAAAAAAAAAAAAAAAACTAGAAGAAAAGATTTTGAATGTTTTCACTATCAATAAATGATAAGTACTTGAGGATATAGGTATTTTTACCCTGATTGAACATTACTCAATGTATTCATGTTTGGAAATACCACTTAGAACCCCATAAAAATGTATAATTTTTACATATCAGCTAAAAAGGGGGGGGAACCATCATTTAAAGCAAATGTTTTTAATTCTATTAACTGATATGCAGTGACTTAGAAAAAGATAAGCTTTTACACATAACAGGCATATCATTCAGCAGGGATAAATTTGTAACTAGAATATATTCTTGTTTTTTTTTTCCATTTTATTTTCAATCAGAATCTCCCCCTTTTGGTCCAGGATGGGAGGGAAAAAAGAACTTATACTACCATTCTACTCACCTTCACAACCATCTAAGATCAATTGTTTTCTGATATCTCATTTAATTGATCTGGAGTGAATCTGGAAATATTCTTACCATTTTCCCAGTGAATCAAATGGGGAGACATTGAGACCCACTGATGGGTATCCCACTTTGTGACTGAGCACTCCTGCTAAAAGACATGTCTCAGCACAGTCTTCCAACAAAATAGGACTTGTGAGACGATCAGGAAAGAAAGCAAATATCCACAACCTGCACCTTCTTGGGGCATCTGCGTCTCATTGGAATTTGTGCACTTTAGTTAGAGGAGTTGATGTTTACTGCTCTGGTGAATTAAGAGAAACTGTGTGGAACAAATTGACTTAGAATATTTTGAAAAGAAAAAGATGATAAAAACTTAAAATTATGAACTTGTTATAGATGGGTAATAAGAAGCTCCAGAGCAGTAAACAAAGAGACGGGTGGTAGGGTGGTTTGTCGAGAGAAAATCTGTGGAAGAGTTGGGGACAGAGACAGGAAGGTTAGGTCATCTCTGGTGAAAGATAAACTTTGTCCCTGCAAGAAGAAGCTCAGTTGTTGAGCAAAGACCAGGTTACTCCAGTGTGGGCTGACTCCAATTTACAGGGCAACTGACACACTTGGTTTTAGATTGGCCACATCAGAGTTGGGGAAGGCCTTTGACAACAATGATCTGTTCTCATGCTTAAAGCATAACTAGAATAAAAATAATAAAATGTAGACTGTTGAAAAATGTTTACCAACAAGGTTGATTGCACAGTAAGATACAGGAACATTTCATATTATTTGCTACAGAGAAATCACAACTCACAATCTATAATGATGCACAGCCTAACTTCATGTAGCATCTGTGATGCTATCTCAAAGGACTATAATCCCTTCAACTAAAAGTACAATATCTCCAAATTCCTAAATGAAGGACTTGAGGTTTATGGTGCATCTTTAATACTAACTGACCACCAACTTTATTGACTTCTTTCTGGATCTTTCTTAGAACTTTGAGTATAGCCTTCCTTACAAACCTTAATGTTCCACACAATTTATGAGCTACCTACCCAATGGAGCAACACCATCCCTGATAGTATCTCTTATGATATAATATAAATAGTTGCTTCCGGCCTATTCAAGGTTAATATTAATATAGGACATTTTGAGTTAGTTTTAAAAAATCTAGTTAAAAAAGCTCATTCAGCTGGTTGTGGTGGTGCATGCCTCTAATCCCAGTGGTTCAGGAGGCTGAGCCAGGAGGATCATAAGTTTGAGTACAGCCTTAACAACTTAGTGAGGCCCTAAGCAACTTAGACCCTGTCCCTCCCCGCCTCCCCCACCAAAAAAAAAAAAAAAAAAAAAAGGACTGGGGACATGGCTCAGTGGTTAAGTGCCCCTGGGTTTTAGTCTCTTGTTACCACCCCACCCCCCAAAAAAATCTCTTTTGGTGTCTTGCAGTATCTCAGAGGGCATACAAGATCACCAGCAATCACTTTGTATACCACTAAGATGGACAGTTTGGAAAGACAGATGGTTCCAGGAAGCGGGTGTTATATGCCTGTGGTTGGGCAGAATATTTGTAACTCCTACTAAATAGCTAAAAGTGCCTTTTCTGAGCACTAAAGATAGAAAATAAAGGAGAGGGAAAAAGACACACAAAATTTAGAATGTAAGTCCTTGAGGGAGTAAGGGTTCTGCATAAATGTAATAAACATATGTCATAAATTTGAAATGTTCAATAAATATTTTGTTATTTTATTTTATCCAAGTATATTTTTTTTGCTCTTGGGAACATGCCCTATGTAAAGATGCATAAAATGTTCACTTTGGCAAACTCATTTCCATTCATTTCTTGTTTTTCGGCATTCGGAAAATCTACAACAGTGTCAATACAACATTCTGATTATGTTTTTCAACTTTCCCAGTCATTTAGTTGGCTTTATACAAAAATAATATTCAAAAGATGGCCCCAAAGAAAATATGTTGGGTACCAGGGTCATCAAGTGAACAATTGCATCTTTCTCTGGGAAGGGAGCTGGACCAAATTGCAGGAGGTAGAAGCACTTGTTTGTAGTCTTCTCTTTTCTCCATTTTTAATAGCATGGAACCATTTATTTATTGACTGCTTGAAATAAATTCACATAGAAGAACTTTGTAAATGCTCTAGTCTCTGGTAAGACCCACTTGGTGCCAATCTTTTTTGTTATTTATGAGAGGACTCTGGAGAGCTCGAAAGTCTACTGTTTTTATCCAAAACTGTTGTTATAAGCTAGGGCCCTTTTGTCTGGGTTGGGACTGTCACATCTCACATTTAAGTGGACTTTGACTGTGATAGAAAGTGAGGCACCTGTCCCTTCTCAAATGTTTTGCTTGTCTCACTATTTTAGGTAAGCTGGGACATTTTATAGTTCTCTCTGTTTTGCTTCCTGTGGGTACATGGGGAGGGAGTACAGTCTGGGGCAGGGGGCCCAGGAAGAAGATCTGCTTCTGAAGTATTTATTGCTTCTTCCATTCACTTGGCTTTCTTCCCGCCAAATTTTATGACCTCACATTTTTCAATGACAGCTTTATGGAGATGTAATTTACATACCCACACAATTCACTCTTTTAAAGGGTACAATTCCATGGTTCTTAGTATATTCACAGACATGTACGACTATCCCCATAGTCAATTTAGAACATTTCATCACCTCAAGAAAACAAAATGAAACAAAACTCTGCCCCTTTTGGTGGTTACCTTCCCACCCCTCCATCACACAGGCCACAGCCATAAGCAACCCCTACTCTGTTTTCTGTCTGGAGACTACCCTGTCCTGGGCGTCAGTTGCATAGCACACGGTCTTTTGTCTATTTGACTTTGAATCTCTTTTCACCTCATGACATTGGAGGTAGCACTGTCTTGCATTGTGTTTTGAAAACCTTTAAGGTGTCCCTGCCTTTTCTCCTCATATGGCTTATCCTCTCCCTGAGTCAGGGGCACCCAGCACTGCATAACACATACAGCACACCCTCAATTAGTGCTTGTGAGTTTTGGAACTAATTGCTGTTGTTTTGCAGAAGTTTTTCTGTAATCTCTCTCCCCAGAAGGTCACACTGCTTCCCTCCCACATTATGAGGCAGCCTCTTTTCTCTCTCTCTCCTCTCCACCGTAATAACATGTTGTAACTTGCAACCTGAGATGGGTTGGGTCTTTACTCTCTGAGTTGAACCTTGATTACACCAATCTCTGTCTGCTCCTATCTCCACTCTGTCCAATTTCACCTACTATCTTGGTTTGAAGCTGTCTCTGGTAAAAGAAATAAAGGGACATTGAACATTAGGTCTCAAGGACACTGGTATACTGGTAATGGGAGGGACTTCCCCACAGAATTGCCTCTGGTTGTCCACTGTTGCTTCTATGATTTAGTGAAAAGACTTTCTCAAACTGGTATTGACTGTTTGAAACTATGGAAAATGAAATTGTTTTGCTTATTTATCTATTTAAATTTCTGGAATTATTCTAAGAGCAAAAGATTTCCTGATTTCAATTGCAGAACTTAACCTTGTTTGTTTTGTAGCTGCCTTGCATTACGGCTTTTAAATAAACAAAGGAGAACACAATTACTCTCAAACCAGGAATATGGATATAGGAGAAGCACTCCTTTTCATCATCCTTCTGGAAAAGACTATGCTGTTTTATTAGGAAGCTTTGCATGCCTTAGACATATTGAAAAATGGGAACTTGAAGCTATTGCTTTCTAATTGCTTGCCTGGATTAATGCTTGGGATCTAACAACAACAAAGCCTGTTTACATATAGCCGAAGCAAAAATTGACTAGGTCTGGTTTTTATGGAATTGACTTAAATTCCACAAATTTCTCTTGTTCTTCCTACTTTGTGGTAAATGGAATTAGGGAAAATATTTCTTCTCTCTCTATTTGGAGGTAACAAATTTTCTTTGGATTATTTTGAGGTACTCTTTTTTTGGTTAGCAAACCCCTTTTTCCCAGATAAAGGGCTTTGGGAAATTGATTCATATGGGATGGTGAGTTAGTCACCTCAGCTTGTATTTGTTTGTGTCTGCACTGTTAATCAACATAAGATGCCTAGCTATGTCATAATCAACTTTGAAACCATAAAATTGTTTATTTGGACATGGTAAAATGAAAGAGAAAGATGTTGCCTTCCTGAATATCCTTTCCTTCTCATTCCAACCCATAAAGGGAGAATGGGAGGTTAAAGAGAGAAGAGTGCATAGGTAAGGGCAGATATAATTCTGACACATGGAAACAACAAGACTCTTTTCTTGTTGGCATATGAAGGCCTCTTTCCCTCAGACTCTGGCGCAGACTTCCCACAGTTTGGGTGGTGATTGGCACCTTCTCGTGCCAATGGGAATAACAGCTGGCTTTGCAGTATTCTTCCAAAGCAACTGCTCCATCTACCTTGGCACTGTGTGCACCCAGCTTTAGTTGCTGACATTCTCAAGCTGTTGCCGAATCTCTAATGACAGTACTTTCCATTTTATGTTTTTTATTCTGAGTAAAATATCAGCATCTCCAACCCTTAGGCAAAGGGAATGCAACTAAAAGTTGCCCTAGGACAAAACACACATTTGAGCTCAGATGGGTGTCAAGGCTTCCATAAATTATGTGTTGACGAAGAAAAAAGATCTGATTCCTGCATATACAAAAATTGGGATGTATGCCTTTTTGAAAAGTGTCAACCTGGGGTCAATGGAGAAGGAAGGAAAAAAGCAGATGGCACAGGGAATATTTAAAATCCATTATGAAAATAATTAGAATTTTGACAATCTAAGAAGCTTCATTCTAGAACTGGAAAGGAATATTGGTATCAGTAGATGCAAAGGAAAGGTATAGATAATTCAGAATGGGATAATGTCCTAGAACATTCCCCAAGTATGGGAGTTATAACTTCAGTTACACAGACGCACCATTCAAATATAGAAAACTGAGGGATGGGAAGACTTCTCCTTCAACAGGGAGGCATTTTGGTGGTACTGTTTTGAGAATACTGCAGAGTATCTGTTGGATGAAGGTTAAAAGTATGTAGGTGAGAGAGAAGCATTACAGACTGACATGAAGTTGGAAGACTTGGTTGATAAAGTACGACCCAAAGAGTCTGCCGATGGGCAAATACTCCAAGGAATAATCCAAAAAACCCACACAGCTCAGAGCTTAATAATCACCTGAAGATGTCGTGAATTATATAATACAGGTTGAGTCTGCCGCGTTGGCTTCTGAGGCTAATCACACTCTTATCCTAGAGTTGCCCAGTGTTAGAGAACTGTGAAGCAGAGATTAAAGAGTGGGCAAAGACAGGCAGTAACTAGGACACCTAACAGTGACTTCCCAGGATTAGAAGTGGAGCTGTCCTGAGACAAGGTCGAAAGCTTTGTCAGTCCCTGTCACTTTTCAGTGTTGAGTTTCTTTGCCCAACCTTGCTTTAGCTCTTTCCTTTCAGCGCTGCATCCCTGGGACAGTCAGCATCCCATTGATGAAAGTCGAGGTTTCCATACCGCCTGGGGATGCTAACTCTTTTTCTCAGGCCATAGTCAACCAGGCGTGGAACTGCTCCTCTGCCCTGTGTGATACTACAGCAGGACAACCTGGGCTACCGTGACCCAGAAGGGGTTGTCTTTGCTTTTCAAAAATCCCTATCGATTTCAAAACAGGTCGGCAACAAGATGGCATTTTTGGCATAAGCATGCAAAGCTAAGACATGAAAAAGAATTTCTGACTCATTCTCTGTGTCCACACAGAGATTTTGTTTCTAACAAAAATCCCAATTCCTTTTTGTCCTGCCTCTGAGAAGTGAGAGATGCAGCAGCAAGAGAGGTAGACCTATTTTTCTTTCCCTACTTCAGAACTGGGAAGCTAAGTCAGAATATGCAATAAAAATGCTAAGCAATAAGAAGAGCTGGTGTCCTGGGTGTGTCAGTTACGACGTTCAAACCCTCTAAAATGTGCTTAATACAATACTGCACTTTTGAAAAGATTTGTCATCAGGTTCAATTGGAGTAGAAAAGACACTAGAACATTGATCTCTAGGATGTGCCCAGGCGGCACCATCAGGCTATCTTGAAAGTGGCAGAACTAAGCCATGGCGGCCCACTGTCAGCTAAGAGTTGAGACCCAGAAGGGAAAGAGAAGATTGAGAGGAGGGTGGTGATGATGGGTGTTTGAAAGACAAAAAGAAGCCATGGAGAATTTCTGGAATATTTTTTTCCACCTCCTTGAAATTTAAAATGAAATTTATCCCTCCAAATCATCTGGAACCAATTCTACTTCCTAGGCTTGATTTATTAGAGAACAATAAACATTTCTCCCTAAAGGGAGAACATAAAGACTTTGGTACGTTTTAGATGCTCTGACCTCAGAAAAACTGAAACACAACAGGATTCCATAGCTGAGACAGTGTCTGGCAATTTGCTTTTAATACCTAATACTTACAGAACACTTTACACTTATAAAATGTTTTACAGCTACCTAATTAACCCTTCCAGGCCATAATTAACCCTTTTGATAGAGATTGCTAGTATTTCTCTTGAATCACAGAAACAAAGTTTCTCCCAGTGGTATGGCATATTAATCATTGAAGCCACAACCTTGATCTGTTTACACAGTTCTCAGGCTAGGTGGAATTTTTCTTCCCTATTTCTCCTTCCCTTACCTTCTCTTTCCTCCCTTTCTGGAGACTTGATCCCTAGAGTTCAAGCTGGAAATACATTTCTGGTACAATGCTCTAGATATTTCAGGTGAAAGTGGATTTCAAGCCACATTAACTAGTAATTTCCCAAGGGACCAAGTGATTTGAGACAGAATGAATTTGGCTAGTACAAGCTTCTCTGTCAGGGAAAGCTACTTGACTGTCTGCAGGTTCATCTAACTCTTAATAAACTGGGATATTTGAGTTTAGACCCTTCTTTCAGAGGATTTTGAGTCTTCTTGATTCCATATGGATAAATAAGTTGGAAATTTATGGATCTAAATGATTTCCTAGAGACATTATAAAATATCTCAGTAGCATTGAAAGAGGAGTATTTAATGTTTATTAAGTCAAATAAAATTGTCATGCAGGAAAGTCCTTCACACCTAGCACTATGACTGAAGGTGTGATTCACACTTTTGTACCAGGTCTCCAGTAAGCAAATTTATAGGCAAACAACACCACCACTTTCAGAAACCATTTGTTGCTGATTAGGGAGATATGTCTCCTTCATTTGATGAACTTATAGCTTTCTGAGAAAGGAAAAAAAAATGAATGGAGGAGGCAAGAGAAAGAGGGAAAAGGCAAGGAGGGAGAGAGGAGGAGGAGGAGGTGAGGAGGCCCCAAAGAAAATGGTTAGTGAAGGAGAGCCAATCATAATCTGACTGTTCCAAGCCAACCAAAGCATCTGGTTTCTTTAATTTAGTACACTTCATACTAAAAGGCCAGTTTGTTTACATTGTATATTTTGAGTTATTTGAAATATCTCTTCCAAACCATTGGGTTTGCAACTTCAGGGGAGGCTTTTCAAATGTGGCTGGAAATTATCCCCACATCAGTATCACATGACTTGAATGATATGGAAAAAAGGAGAAAAGCTACAGACACTTTAATGATAGTTAGGATGCCATTTCAAACTACTTAAGTTTTTATGAGAAAACTGAAAGTGCCCCCAATTCCACCTCTAAAATATGCAGTGAAGCCAGGTTTCTATACAGGTGGGCACATATGTAGGCAGTCACAAGCACGTGCTCAGGTATTTGAGGGATTTCTCCAGGGGCAGCCCTATGCTGTGTTCTAGAAATACCAGTAATGGTACAGCTGAAACACTAACCTAAAAATGCATGAAGGTAAATCTACCATAAATTTATTTGGAATTCTTCTGGAAGGAATACTGAGATTCATTCCTCAACCCTTTGGCTGTTCTTTCAGAGACCATCTCTCAGAAGATTACCACTGACAGGGTCTTGGATACCAATTCTAAGTGATCACTAACTAGGGGTCTCTGGGCACTGTCCTCAAAGATACCTTCTCACCCAAATTCCAGTCCTAGATTTCCAAATATTTCAAAACACTTCCATGTGGCTGCCCTGCTGTCACCTGGATATTCAAAATGGAGCTCAGCCTCTTATCTAAACCATTTCCCTGATACTCCTCATATTTACACAATTGATGCCACCCAACTCCCGGTTCAGAGAGGTGTAAATCCAGAAGCTGTTTCAACTATCACTTCTTGTCTCCTGTTGGAGAAACCAAGTCTTTAATGATTTGTTTTACAGTATTCTTTAAATGTGTTCCTTCTTTCCACCTCTATGTTCTCTCTTCACTTGGTATTTAAATTATTCAATAATTGTCTGTTTAATTTTCCCACATATGAAATTGAAAACTATATATCTGAAGGCAAAGACCACAAAAAGAACTCCTGGATATTTTAAACAAACAGAAGAGACTTTGCTCTGCCTAGAAGAGATCACAATTCAGAATCATTCACAAGAAACTAATTCATAAAAAAAGTAACCATCAAACCACTAAATTCACAGTGGTACAGCGAGGCAGTTTCTTACCCATTTATCTTTATTGTAGTCCAGGCTAATTGCATGACTGACCCTGGGCTGACCATCACAGACTTTCCAGTGTCTGTCAGTATTTGGAAAATCTCGCCACCCTGTCCGGATGATTAGCTGATGGGTTTATTAATCCTTGACTTTTAAGCTCAAGTAGAATAACAGAAATTCAGACAGAGCAATGTTTGCTCCCAGTTCACAAGGCTTTCCTGCTGGGACTGTTTGACCTCATCAAGAGCCGTAACTGCAGCAACTTATGAGGAAACAGCAACAACAGTACTCCACCGGGGAATGCATCTGAAAAACAGGAGGCAAGAGCTGCGTGGTGAGGGGCTGGGCTTAAACACCGAAGGCCTCAGCATGACACCTCTGTGGCCTGTGTAATTCCCACTGACGTCAATTCCATGTTATGGATACTGTAGGAACACAGGAAAGAGTCTGACATTGCTTCACAGAGTTCTCTCACTCAAGGCTGTAAAGTAATGATTCTCAGCGTGTGGTCCCCAGAACAGCAGTACTGGCCGCACATGAGGTAGCCAGAAAAGCAAATTCATGGAACCTACCCGGTGGACCTAGTGAATCATAAATTTGGGGGTTAGGACCCATAAACCATCATTTAATAGACTCTCCAAGTGATTCTTATTTATGCTACAGTTTGAGGACTGCTGCTTTAATATATGATGTTAATAACTAGATGTAAGCAAACAAAAATGTAAATACAGAAAGAAATGGGCTAACAAGGAATTTGAATGTAGGTTCTCTCTCTCTCTTTGTGGTGCTGGGGATAGAACCCAGAGCCTACCCTAGGTAAGCACTGTACCCTGAGCTATATTCCCAGTCCTCTATCTCTTCTTATGCTTACATTGCTCAGCATAGAATAAATCTCATCAAACATTGTTGATCAGAGGGCTGAAAGGGTCTTATATAGATTGAGGCCAGAATTCTGTTTGTCTTTGAGAAAATCACTGAAGGCTGGAAAAAAGAGCACTAATCTTAGAGGCAGAGTTTCCTGGGATAACGAGAGTTGGGAGGCACTTACAAAAACTACCTTTTTTCCCCCTGTCTTAAGAGTGTTGATATGGGGCTGGGGAGATAGCTCCATTGGTAGAGTGCTTGCCTCCCAAGCACAAAGCCCTGGGTTCAATCCCCAGCACCACAAAAAAATAAAAAAAGGAGTGCTGACGTGTATTTCAGAGGACAGAGTAGATGTCAGCTGGATATTCCTTCCTCAAAACGAATCTTAAGAGACTAATTTATTTTTTAATTAGTCAATTGTCTTTGAAATCTTTCTAGTCATCCTCCATTTGCCTATTTGGTCATCAAATTTTGAAAATTTTACCTTCTAATATTCCTTGAATTCATCTCATTTGGTACTTTCTAGATCTTCAATATTCCCTTATGTTAGGATGAGTTTCTCTTCTGAGGCTCTGTTGTCACCTTCTATGTGGTCTTCTCTCTCCTAACTTGTGTCCCCTTTCCCCCATCCCCTATAATCAGGCCACATTAATCTCTCTAAAACGATGACCCTCTCTTGTCATTCCATGTTTAAAACGCTTCTGTGGCTTTAGATCACCTGCAGGAAGAAATTGAGGCCCTCCTCTATCCCAGCTTGCCTGCGTCTCCAGCCTCATTGCCTGCCACTGCCTTACCAACCTTACTGATTTATTTGTCCTTTACAAACATCATTCCAGTCTCCCTCTTCTCTGTGCGGGGACATTGCTACTCACCAAGTGACTAATTTAGAGCTACCCTGTAAGACTCAGTTTAAGTACCTCCTCCTGGAGGGAGCATTCCTGAGCCACATCCTCCCCCCCGCCCACCTTTGCCATGGTGCCCCTCCTCTGTCTAGTGCTTTATTCTAGAATTCATCATCATATCCTGCTTCTTTTTCTCCTTAGAGCTCCTTGAGGACAGGAGCCATTTCTTATTAATGTTTGTAAACACAGCACTTAGTTCTGCCCCCAGCACATAACAGCTGCTCAACAAATGTTTTTCCGAGCAAAAAAAATGAACAAATTAAAACTAAAGATGATCATCCTTCCAAAGACTGTTCCTGAAGATAGAGTTGGATAGATCTCCATGACAAATGGGTACCCTCTGCACAAAAATGGCTTTAAAGTAAGCAGAGATAAAGCAGTTCATAACAAGTGAGAAATGACTCCAAGTGCTCCTGAACTATTTGGAGAATGCATGAAAACTGAAAATCCCTTCATGCTGTTAATTTCTTCTTCTTGTATTTCTGTACTCCTATTAGGACTGGAGGATGGTGTGTTAAAAAGAAAGGCCTGAAGGTCTTTTGTGGGGGGAGTTACAATCAAAGTGGAAGAGGAAGGGTAAGAAGTCTTCTGTGAGAATGTTTGTTCTCATTACCACACTTTCAGCCTCCAGAGACTTAGCGGGGGCAGGATGGGGGGACTTATATGAAACTGGAGTGAATGTAACTTCAGGTGCTTATTCAAACTGAACATAAATTCTAACGAATTGGAAATTTATCTTCACAAATTATTGGAGCAAGTCTGGAATTTAATTTTTCATTCCGTTCTCTAGAGACACAGTGAACCAAAAAGGGAGAGGGTTATTTGCTCAGCTTGAGAATGTGATACTGAACACATGGCTACTCCGCTATCCCCCAATCATTATAGTGTTAAAATACAGGGGAACTGCAGGTGGGTGGTTGGTTTATATCCAGTTCCCAGACCTTACTGCTCTTTAATTGTCCCTATTTTATTTATATTTTGATATTTGAAGTGATTTTCCAATGCTGATGGAGGATGGGTCTTGGGTCTACTGAAGGGGAGGGTTTTCCTTAAACTCTCTACACTCATTCTCAATGAGCAAGCATTTCGAGGTCCCAAGGAAACACAATGTTAAGTAGGGTGTTGTTTTGGTCTCCAGAGCAGCTGGAAGCTGGGCTCTTTGAGAAATTGCTGGAAACAGCGGGGCAGTCTTTCTTTCTGCCTTTTTCATCTAAATGACTGATACCTGAGTCATGACTTCTGGCTGCTAAATTTGGGGTTCAACCCCATATGATGTTGGCAAGAGGTAAAAGTCAAAGCGTTTGGAAGATTCAGGTGTGAATACAACTTCACCCTTCAATGGTCCATATCTGAAGAACATCTGCTTCTAGTACAGCACTGTCTCAGAGAACCTTCTGCAATGATACAACTCTTCTGGGTTGTCCAGTACTGCAGCCACCAGCCACAGGCAGCAGCTGAACCCTTAAGAAGAGGTTAGTGCAACTCAGGAATTAAATTTTTAATTTTATTCCATTTTTATTAATTTAAATTTAAGTAACCACACATGAGTAATGGCTACTGTGTTTGGCAGCACAGTCTGAAGATAGGGTTATAATGTGTGACTGTACAAAGTGATGGTTTTTAAATCAGGAGAAAAAGCCAGAGTCCTTCCATGTCTAATGGAAGTTTATCTCATCATGTATGAGTTTGTAGTTCTCCAGGTTAGACAACAGTATTAAGGGTACGGCCCCATTCAGGGAAAATTGTATGTGCGTCCATACAGAAATATCTGAAAAGGTATTAACAAAATAGGTTTTCCTTGGTAATAGGGTTTGGGCTACAATTTACTTTGTACTTTTTTGTTTTGTTCAAAATATTTGCAGTAAGCACATATAGATTTTTTAAAATTATGACTGGTTTTTATAGAGTAGACTTTTCACCATTATTGCTTAAAGTTTTTATATATTTTTAAGCAAAAATTCAACCCTCCCTATTGTATATTCCATACTCCCCAAGAAGAGTATTTGGAATTTGTGGCAGGGTTTTGCATGTAAACATGTGTACTACTTCTGCTAATCAAACAACCTAAGGGCTTGTTTCTCTCTCTCTCTCTCTCTCTCTCTCTCTTTCTCTTTTTTAGGATATTTAAAATTTTTCATGACTGTTTACATTCTAAGATTACCTTGTGGTATCATCACCCATCTGGAACCATGATGCTCAGATATCAAAGACAACTTTAAGATTAAATTTTTCGGGGGATTACTTAGGTGGAACTAAAATGAAACTAACAAGATAAATGAGGACAGGGACAATGGTCATCAAAGTTGCCAGGTAAGCACTCTTGTCTATTTTCCTTAAGTCAGACATGTTGTGAAGGATGACTGGTCGTAAGTAAATGTTGAAAAGTCACTCCAAGAATATGTTTATTCATCAAACACCTATTCAAAGATGAGTGTAACTCCCTTTTAGCATCTTCCTGATGAGTCAGTCCTTTGCTGCCTTTTACAGTGCAAAGCTCTATCTTCTTCATAGCTGACCTACAACTTTCTGCTCAATATTTCAGAAGAGAACCACACGACAGTGCTGAGACATCAACCTCGTGTGATCTCTCTGCAATCTATCACCTGACACCCAGGAGCACCCAGCTCACATGGAGCTGGGCATTAGCTCACATTCAACTGAACTGAACATTCCATCCAGTCACTAACCTCAATTCACCCTGGGATGAGATTAGAATCAGGAAGCCTGGCCAGTTTTGAATTAGCGATGGATGACTCCATAGGAGTTCAGATGATCATGGAAACCTGAGTGCATCCATGTGAGCCAGACTGGCCCTCCAAACACACTCATGTACATTATCCAGTAGATCAGCTTCTCATTAACAGGAAAAGAAAGTATGCCATACATTTGACTAATGAAAGTCCAGATGAATGGATCCTCTCTAACAAGCATAAATACAGGAATATTTAACGATTCCATAATAACTTCAAAATATACTTTTATAAAATTCTGCCTTTTGGAAGACCTCAAAACCTTTTAGATTAATGTTCATTAAAAGTACTTTTTAAAGTACAAAAATATGTGTTGCTGGGCACGGTGTCGCATGCCTGTAATCCCAGCAGCTCACAAGGCTGAGGCAGGAGGATCGCAAATTCAAAGACAGTCTCAGCAATAGCGAGGTGCTAAGTAACTCAGTGAGACCCTGTCTCTAAATAAAATACAAAAGAGGACTAGGAATGTGGCTCAGTGGTTGAGTGCCCCTGAGTTCAAACCCTGGTACTCCCCAAAAATGTGTTTAAACTTGTACTTTATATGGGTTAACTAACCTTAATTATTAGCTAAGTAATTCCATGTATATGGTTTTAAAATGCTATACGTTTTACTACAACCAAAACCAATTCCCCTTCTTACCACCAATCCAAACTCCAGTTACATATCCCATTGGCAACTATTTTCAATAGTCTCTGAATTTTTGTTATGGTATTTTCTAACTAATACATTTATTTATATTGGCATGTCTTGATCTTTCAGTTGAAGACATCTAAGGACATTTAGGAATCTGTACTATACACATTATTCCGTCATTCCTTTTCCTACTCCCACACTTTGCATTCCCTAATCATTATCATTTGGGTTAACCCTTATTTGGTCTGATAATCTGACTACTTCATAGCCGAGCCACATTGTCTGCTATGTTTACATTTTCTTTTGTTATTGTACAAAATGTTATTTTTCATTTGCTCAGCCTTCTGCATATCTGAAATAATGGTAGACATAGCCATATTGTGGTGCACAGCAGGTTTGGGATTTGTCTTATCAGATCCGTTGTCCTTCTAGGCCTACTTGCTGTAGTTCTTTGGCACTTTCCACTGGTCATTCTCCTTCCTTCTCTCCAACACTGTTTTTCTGTTTCTTGCTCACTCTTCCCTTCTCCTTCTTTTTTTTAAATATCCAGACTTTGGTGGAACATGTCTCTAGAAACTCCCTGACAAAGGGTACCTGAGAAAAGTTGACAGCAAATATCTGCATATGGTTTATGCTACCTTCACCTATTATTGGGGATCAAGAGAGACTTGTCAATTTTGTCTGGGAACCACCAAGTGCGAATGACATCAGGTCTTTTTCCTCAGGTGGCCACTTTCCACAGAGAAGTGATTTAGGTGCTGTTACTGTACATCCTTTACCCTCCTCCCAGTGACCTTAGAACAGCACCCGATTCCTTGCCTTGGCATTCCCATGTTCCCTTGTCCAGAACCTCTTTGGATCACTCTTCTCAGGGAGTAAAATAGGTCTTCTGCCATGATGAAAGAGGAGTAATTACTTGAATGTGGGGGGTTAGGGAAGAGATCTGGGGGTCAAATTGCCCCATACAGACTTGGAACCAGTTCTCCTACTTGTGACATTCTTCCACCTCTCTTGCTGCCTGTCTTTTAAGGTCCCTGCTGCCTTCAGTTTCTGAGACTTTTTAAGCCTCAGGGCACAAGTCAGCTTACTTGGCCCATGATTCTCCCTTGTGCAGACACTTAGTCGTACCAAGAAGAAACATAACACAGTCACTATCTACCTATTCACTTTCTGTCCTCTAAATGCACCTCTTGCTTTTTGAATTAGTCCTTGTCTTCTTTTTCATTCTCTGATCTTGTGGTTTTATTCATTTTTTATTGCTGCCTTATCTCAGGCTTTTGGGATCAACAGGTACTTTCAACTTAACACCTTTATCTACTCTCTAAAAACTAAAGATAAAACAGGTCATCAGTGCATAGATGTAGAAATTAAGACACAGAAAATAAGATGAAATCAAAATCCTAGGTAAAGGATTTGTTAGGGCGAGAGGTTTCTTTCCTTGTTTCTGAGCAACCAGGCCTCCTCTTGAGGCACATTCCATGAGGATTTGTTATGTCTCCCAGGTAATTCTTCTCAATGCTAAGAAACATGCTTAGGGATCACACCAATAGAAGGTACCAAGAAGAGGAAAAGGGAAGGGACAATTAGGGAGAAAAGATGTCATCATGCTAAAATGTTGACATCAAGCAATATGTACGGTAGACACTCTGAATGGCAATATGCAGTCACAATTAGGCTTTTTAAATGATAAAGAAGTGCCATTGCAAACTGGAACACAGAAACCCCATAGAGCAGAACAAGAGACAGTATAGCCTGGATCCTTGTTAGATGGGGCAGAAGACCAGGGAGAATCAGGTTCTTGAGTGTGTCACAGCCATTGCGTCATCTCAAAAACATCTCATCTCATTTATGTGCCAAGAGAGGTTTTCAACAGTTCTAAGCAATACAATTCATCATACTTCTCTCTTTGTAAGAAGGGATGAGGGTCTGATTCCTGTCAGAGAAGATCAAGATAATCTTTGGATTCCCCCTTTCCTTTAATGCTTTGATCAATTCAAGTTTAAAAGCATATGAAATATACTCTTGCTCTGGCTGTAGGAAAGTCCTCTGGAGAGAAAAAGGAGAGAGTAAGACTGTGGCTTGAAAATATTTAATTCATTAAGAAAAATATCAGTGGATTTTGTGAAGTTGTTTTAGAACTTTTTCCGTGTTAGAGTTAACGGCTGTACGATCCTGTATAGAGAAGAGAATGAAAGTTTTGCCCAAATTTCTTTTTGTCATAGGAGTAGGAAAGGAATGAATTGTCCACTAAGAAACGAGGTCTATGGGGGGGGGCAGATAGGAGTTTTAATTTGTGTCAGATATCTGACTTCTGATAAAATTTCATTTTTCTTTAATTTGCGTTTTACTTTCATAAGAAGACAGAGACAGGCACAGAGGGAAGATTATGTGAAGACCAGGAAACAACCCTCTACAAGCCAGGGAGAGAGGCCTCAGAATGAAATGAATGCAGACACCTTGAGCATGGACTTTCAGCATCTAGGACTAAAACATATGTTGTTTAAGCCACCTGGTCTGTGGTATTTTGTTATGATAGCCCCAGAAAATAATACAGGTGCCCTTAATTTTGTGATTCAGGAGAGAAAAATTTCACATTTGCTTAACTATCCCAATCACATTCTTTACACCAAAAGAGAGAATTGTTAATATCTGAGACCCCAGGAGCTGTCACAGTGCAAGGTGGATAGAGGCTGTGGGGCATGCATATTAGATTATATACTTGTCCTTAAACATCTTTTTTGTGGAGGGCCTTGCTTGTGGCCTTCTTTGTGTGATACCAAGGTATAGAAATGACAACCGTGACCTGGGTCGTGAAACTAGGCAAACTGGAGTACAACCACCCCTGTTGACGCTGCCGTCTCAGGTATCCATCACCACTTTCCCTGGGACAGCAGGCCACAAAGATGGAAGAAACAAACATGTTCTGAGAGCAGAGCAGCTGTGTGTAACACTATTCCCTGGGGTTCCTCCAAAAAAGAGAAGGGCGTGTTGAACTGCTCTTAGCTGTTCCTACCAGAATGTACAGGTGAGCCAATAAAAACCACATGACCAGCTTTATCGAGAGCTGCTGACAAGTCTGAGAGATCCCAAACGGACACCTGACCTGTGTCTGTTGTCAGGGCATTACCCACCATGGCAACCAGGCCGGCTTCCATCACACACGCTGGCCTATAGCTCAATCGAAGAGGGTCGAGAAAGTCAGGCTTCTAAATATCAACAGCCTCACTCTGTCAAAACCTCTCCCGTGACCTTTCTCAGAAAAGGAAATGTAACAACAAGTTGAAAGGTAGCCAGGCCTCCCATGTCCAGAAAAGCTGTCAGTGTAATGGCATCTGTCAGGAATACTCTGTCCTACGTGGTGGCCAAAGTCTTTTCAAAAGGTGATGCAGAGCGGTAAGACTTATGCTAAAACTGATTAAGACAGAATACAGTAAGACATTTTTTCCCCTTAAGAATCAACAGAAAAGTAGAGAAGCAAAATTAAAGTGTCAGCTAATGCTTTGAGCTCGTCTTTAACCTTCCCCAAACTGTTTCCTGTCCCCCAATCCTGTTCAGTTCTTTGCAGCATTTAACAACAATTTCCATCTCCCTCCCTCCCTCCCTCGGAACTTCACTCCCTCCCTTTTTATTTATTTTCCATTTTTCTCATCAAGTTTGTAGCCTTCCCGAGGGCGGGACCTATATTTGCTGTAGTTACCAATGTATATTCTACTAATTATAGCACCTGCTACATGATAGAGTCTCAATAAAATCTATGAATGATTTACTGCACAAAAAAATGTTAAAGAGCTAAAGTTAAAATAGATTTAGTTTTTACTGTAAGGTATAAGTTTAGTTTTTATTGTAAGGTATAAGTTTAAGTTTTTACTGTTTCGTTTTTACTGGAAGGCACTGCCAGAGGTTCATCTCATTTAACATTAGTATGATTTTTTTTTTTAAATATCATTTTTCCACTGAGAAGATCGAGAGTGAGAAAGTTGTGCAATTGCTTGGTGTTTCTTTATTTCTCTATTCCCCTTTCTAGCACTTGGAAAATAAAAGTCCTAACATAATTAAACATTATCTTGTGCATCTTTTCTTCTATGTAACCCTGGCTCCTACCCTGGCAGTGTCTGGGATGGACCCCAGACCTCATGAATGCTAGAGAAGGGCTGTACCACTCAGCTTCACCCCCAGCCCTACCTTTCCTCCGGTCCAACTTTTCTGAGGCTTCAGTGATTCTGAACTTTGCACAATGCGGAGGTGAAGGCTGAGGTTGGCTGAAGAGACTATGGCCGCTGAGCTAGAAGGCAGTCCCTGTAATTTTGTTTTCATTGGTTATTTTCAATATATTTATTAGGTTGTTAAGCTGAACCATCTTGACTGGCCCCAGCCAAGTTTCTTACAGTGTAATTGGCACATTAACTATGCAGTTATAATGAAAGAAGCCAGTACTCTTAGGTGAGCGCCTGAAACTGAAATACAGATGAGCAAGCCAAGAGGGGGTCGAAGGTTCAGTGAGATCTATTCCAAACCTCTTTGGTTTGGAAATCAAACTAGAAACCTCCTGGGGTCAAGGCTTCTGATGAGATTCCTGGAGCTTCTTGGTCCAGGCGTGGGTTTGGAATACTTGGGAAACTGGCGACCACAGGGATCTCAGGGCTCCTCATTCTGGCTCGGTTTGGAAGTGCTGAGCTGCGTGAAAAGTAGGACACTGGAGGGGCTGTGGAGACGTTTTAAAACCTCAACAGGAATTTCAATTGTTCATTTTGGGCAAGAGTTTGGGTTTGGTTCTTCTGTAAGCCCAAATAGCTTGTTTTCTACTGACTTTAGATTTTTTACTTCAAGGGCTGCTGTTCAAGTAATATCATCAAGTAAAAAAAAACAAAAAAGTCAATCCATTATAGTAATGATAATAAAAAAAACCTTTTTTTTGATATGGCAAATTGAAAATAAAGTGGCAAATTGAAAATAAAGTCATACTGCCATTCTAACTGATCTTTGTGTGCTTCTTAGTATCTTAAAGTATACAACAACTCAGGGTTTTTAAAATTAAATGAACTAAGGCCTAAATGAAAGACTAAAAAAATGCTATCCAGATCAATTACTGAACTGCTTAAGTAAGTTGCTTTTTAAGCAAATTAGAGGATGCTTAAAATTTTTTCTTTCAATAATATTTTCATTCATGTGATTTGGTTATGCTAATATTGACTGAGAATGACATTAATTATAGAAAATATGGAAAATATAGTGTGAATGCAAATTGGGTAGATACTCACAGGGATTAATAAATAATCTAAGTAGGTGCCATGTGACATATTAAATATTTTCCCTAACACCACCCACCAGTTCTAACTCAAGGGAATTCAAACGTAATGAACTTTCTCTCCTGTTGAATTGGGATTTAAGGACTCAGTCCACTTTTAATTAAATTCTTCCTGGTGTCATATCAAAACATTATGTTTATCAACTATTGTTAAGTTTTAATTAGCTGTTTCTTAAAATTCATTTTAAATCTTGCTTCTGATGTTTTTAGACTGTCATTCATTAAAATGCTATGTGTGTACTCAACTGATAGCTCAATTCCCTACAACTTAATATATATTATCAGAAAGAGTTGACCTACAGGGAAATTTCTAATTTTTTGATATTTATCAGTTTAATATCCTTTATGCTTTGGGAACTTTTATGCTTGTTTGAACTCAGATTTGCTGTTTGAATAAGACTTTTCCTTTAAGGGTGACTCAGATTAGAGAAAGACAGATGATAGAAAGAAAGAAAGAAAGAAAGAAAGAAAGAAAGAAAGAAAGAAAGAAAGAAAGGAAGGAAGGAAAAGAGACAAGCCACCTCTTTAACTGATTCCTTAAACATTCTATTTACCATTCTGATTTTTTTAAACATTAATTTTTTATAATACATTTTGTCAAGGCAATTCACGTCTGAATTATTTCCTGATGGAGGTATTTTGAGTTTTAAAACAGTAATTAAATACAAAATTAAAGACAATTTTCATTTTTTGTAATTGTATGTTATAGAACTAAGTTTTCTAAAATTCTGGAAATGATTATTTGAAAGACCCAGTTTATTTTAATTGACTAAATATTAATTTAAAACATTTATGATAGACAATATCTAATTACACTCTTGAATGCCCTCAAAACTCTGCACATTTATATAATCAATTTTTTTTTTTTTAAATTACCAGTCACGCATATCTGAGATAGTTTTAGATTGGACCTTATTTTAAGGATTGAAGTTGAGGGGACAGCACAAGGTCTCTTTGTCTGAGAAAGGTTCAGTGTTGATTACGTTCTGATTCCTCCTTGGATTTGGTCAGTGTGGTCTCCCATGTCCATGTTGCCACACACGTGTGCACTCACACACCGTCTTTCAAGTGGTGTGAACATGAATTCGCTGCACACCAAGGTGTGCTCCCTCTTCTTCTGCTTCCAGACCCTCAGCCTTTGAAGTGCACATTTTAAACTTACTTCAAAATTGTTTTCCCTTTGCTGTGTAGATTAACAGGAGGCAAGCAACTAACAACTGAGCTGTTTTTAGGGTTAAAACATGAATCACAAACTTTCCTTTCAGATCGCATTACCATTTTTTTTCTCCTGGGGAAAATCAAGAACCAGAAATTCAGTTCCTTCTAAATTAATTGGATCATTGTTTGCTGCCTTTCCTCTTCGAACCTTCTCTTTCATTGACTCTGGAAGGAAGCGTGTGTTCCACTCATTTCAAAGGAATGCTTGCAATTTGGCAGTAGATTATGCAAACTCCAATTAGTGGTCCACAAGGTGTTGAAAAAAACAGGGCCTCATGTGTGGGAAACACTTGGCTGTTCTTTGCCAGGGACGTGAAAAACGCCTTCCCCGGCTCAGATGTGAAGCTGCATCTCCAGCTATGTGAGCGGCTGAGCCAAGTCACATCCACAACAGGAGAAATAGAATATAATACAAAACCAAGACAAATGGAAAAAAAGCAATTTCTTTCATTCTAGGTATGCTTTGTGCATAGAAGTCCTCACACACCCCTCTTCACGTCTTGATTAGAATGTCCTAGGTAGTTTTAGGTTTTCTAATTTAAATATGCTTCACTCTTCATTCACTTTCAATATAAAACATGTCTACTAGACTCTGGATGTGTACGTCTTCACAGAATCCAGTGGGGAGAGAAAGAGGGCAGTGAAAGACAACAAAGGCAGCCACAGCTGAGAAACAGAAAGAAACTCGGGCTAATTTGAGGAAAAATGGGTAAGCTATGAAGACACTTTAAGCTAAAACAATTTACATGCATTCCTCATGTTATTATCCAGAACATTCCAAGAATAGATAGTCTCAAGATGTAAAGGAATTTCTAGAGATAAAAAGTGGTTGTCAAAAAGAATACTCAGGGGATTCTTGACAAAGATGTGACCAGAATTCATACTGTTCTAGTTTAGATTTGTGCCCCATCTCCCTCTCTCTCTCTCTCTCTTTTTTTTTTTTTTGGTAGTGAAGTAAGGGTTTAATTTAATTTTATTTTTTGATTTATTTTTTAAATTATTTATTTATTTTATTTCTTACAGACTGCATTCTGATTCATTGTACACAAACGGGGTACATCATTTCATTTCTATAGTTGTACACAATGTAGATTCATACCATAGGAAGAGTAGGAACATCCCTCTCTCTTCTGCTTTGGTTGCTAACTGATGTTGTATACTGCTTTCTTTTTCTTTTTTTTTTTTTTTTTAATATTTATTATGTTATTTTTTGTGATAGAATGTATTGCATGCTTAATGTTTTCAAAAATTCTCTTACTTTAGATATCTGTTTTCATAACTGGTTTGCATCTACATAGCGAGAGGCCTGAATATCTATTCTTTTTCTGTTGCCCAGGCTAAGCCTACTTGCCCATTAATTTATCTGAAGTGTCACTTTCTCTAAGGACTCTGCAGTTCTTATAATTTATGGATGCTTTAAGAAAAAGATGATTTTGCAAATGAGCATCAACAAGGTTTCATTTCTGTTTAGGATTTAACTCAGAATCTTCCCACCTCTCCCACCTACCCTGCAGCCTTCTAAAGAGACTAAGCCAAAAGCCCAGGGAGCATATGGGGAGTCTAGGGGGCACTTTTGGCCTCAGGGGCAGTAAGTCATTCTAGGGCAGTAAAATTTTCTTGTTTTAAGGATGGAAACCTGGACCAGGCCTTTGTGCAGCTATGTTTAGGGATGAAGATGGCTGTGTTGTCTTGTAGGCACAAAAGCCCTTCCTTTGGATTGCTACTAAGTCACTGACTAAGAATGAGACACAGATGTGGACACACCTGGATAAAATTTAAGAAAAAGAAAGGAAAACTTAAATGGGAACCATCAGAGTGTGAGAAGCTTTGAGGAAGTTCTTGACAGTGATGTGTGAAATTGATGACCTATTTGTAAACTCCTAGGTAGAACTCTGGAAATCACTGGGGGGCGGGAGGAGGTGGTGAATATTATTTTCATATTGCTATTAAGAACTGATGAAAATAAAGAGGATAACTTAGTGACTAAAATCTTAAAATATTAACTGTTCAGTGATAGCTGCTATTCTAGAAATCTGATCTTTCTGAACTTTCTGCCTAATCACATCTTTTTTATAGAGAATAAAATATTTAGATGAAAACATCACATAACCACCATTCAACTGAAACTGATATACATAATTATAAATTTAAAATTACTTAATATACAGTTGTGCACTCTGGATTTCTTGTTTGCTGTTTGGGTTTGGTTTGGTTCTTTTGGAAGACAACATGTGTGGCCTCAGGGTATGTGCAATCAGAAGGCGATGATTCTGAACGGAGTCCTGCAATATTCCTGAAAGCGGAGTAAAGCAGCAATGTTCCAGGCACCCTGGGGTAAGTGAGATACTTGTTGAAACCTTTCTTCTGTCTGACCTCCAGAGCATCATTAACTACAATAGAAGAAACGAACCTACCAAATGGATCAATATCACATTCATAAACCTTAGCATGACTTCTCATAAGAGGGAAAAAGAATAACAATTTCTCTTTTTTTCATACCATTTTACTCCTGTGACTCAGCCTCAGAGGCAGTTTTGTAAAACAACCATTTGAGCAAACAGAACACTCTACAAGCCCAGATTCCAGCAGTAATCCCAGGTAACTGCTGTCAAGTCCTCTGGCCCCAAATAGGTTTAAGTAGGTGTCTCTTCTATAGGCTTTTAGGCACATATGCAATTGTGCTCTGTGGTGCTTGGACTATGGGTAGTTTATAATGTAAATTTCACTTAGACAAACATGTCATTAAATTTACATTTGTTTATTCACCAAAAACATTGATTGAATATCCAGCAGGCTTAAAGCAGTGACAAATATTATTTCTGCTCCTAGGGGGCTTACACTGCTTTTGAAGACAGAAATGAAACGTTTAATTAAAACATCATAAGGAAGAATGAAGGGTACTAGGTGCCTAACCTTTCAGGGCATTGGGAAGGGCCCTCTACAATGAATAATAGTTGAGCGAAAGACAATGACTGGATCATGGGAATTGACTTGCTTTTAGAAGGAAGAGAAAGGAATGGAGTTGAGTCTTACTTCCATTACAAAGTTCTTAGCAAAGGTTCTAGATATGAAGGTGGAGATAACACTATGAGAAAGCTGAGGAGGGGGTCAGGATGGGCCATGAGGACCAAATAGGACTCAAGTTGAGACCCTTAAGCTTAAAGTGGTCTCTATGAAGGCACCACCTTTGGGAGAGCTGAATGTCTGTCCAGGTGGACTGTAGCTGATTCTTCCTTTAGAACAGCTTGTGCAGCCTGGCATTCAATGAACTTGTCACCTACAGAGAAGCAGGTAGGTAGCTTTTGCATTTATGACATAGACAATCAAAGGTGTATTTTTGAGGGGGGAGGTACTGTTTGCTAATTTTTGACTCCTCACTCACTGAGAGCAAGTATTTAGGCTTATTTTTATTCTTTTAAAGCATTTGTTTGACCTATTTGTGCTTTTCCTTTATAGCTGCACTTGGAGAGAAATTTTAACTATTGTCTTAAGTGGTGCTAGGACTTGGAAAGAGCAGTCTGTGCTTAAGCCTAGTTGAAAGCTGGGATGCCAACAGCCTGGGTATAAAATGAGCAGGTCCTGATTTACCAGGGTGGAGAGAGAAATGGACAACAGGATATGAAAGAAAATATCATGAGTGTATATATTGCCTGATTTTGTGAGATATTTGTGGTTTATTTTTTAATCTTATGGGGAGTGTAATTAATACTAGCCTCATTTTACAGAGAACTTGCTCAAGGTCATAATAGATGCTCTTTTCACTTTTTCTTATTCTTTCAGTCTGCCTTAGGTCTGAGGGTTTAAATCCATACTTAGATCTTGAGAATCTAAAGTGGCCACAGGAAATCTCATCTAAACTCAGGCTAGTGTAGTCTCTGCCCTCCTTGATTCCTCTCTGAGCTACCTTGCTCCATGGGAATGTGGGATAGCCTAGAATCAACAGGTAAGTTCTAGTGTATACCTAGGATGTCTAGACTTCAATCTAGCCTGGAGCCTCAGAAACTAGTTTAGATTTTTTGTGTAGAGAGCAATTAGGATTCTGAGGCTGGTCTAGAGCCTAAGTGGATATTAGAAGTAGAAAGAATGAGGTGGTAGAAGGTAAGAGAATCTTGCAGGGCTCTAGAGCTGCTATTATCATGCCTGGAATGGTCTTCCATCTTGTTTACCTGCCACCCCGCTGATCCTCTTAAAAATCTCCATGAAAAGAGCTGTGTACCATACTGGCTGGCAGTGTGGGTTCTGGAGACCCCAGAGGCAAGCTCAAATTCTGTCTCTGCCTCCTATTTGCTGTGTGGTCATAGATAAATATCTTAACCTCTTAGACCTTAGTCTTCACATCCACAAGTAGGATAATAAAGTACAAACTTTCTTATAAGATGAATAAGTTCTTGAGACTGAATGGCTCCATTTGATGACCACAATTAATACAAATGTATTGAATACTTAAAATTTGCTAAGAGAGTAGACCTTATGTATTCTCATCACCAGAAAAAAAAAAGTGAGGTGATAAATATATTAGCTTGCTGGACTGTGGGAATTATTCCAGGATGTATATTTATATATATTGAAACATTATAACTATGTACAAGTATATAGAAGTTTTGTTTGTCAATTATGTAAGGAATCTGGCCTCCCAACCACCTGTCAATCTGCGATCCGCCCACCTCTCCCGTTACAGGAATCCGGCCTCCCAAACACCTGTCAATCTGCGTTATGCCCGCCTCTCCCGTTACAGGAATTTCCGGCTTATGTTGCCGTAATCTTCCTGCCTCCCACATTACGTTCTAATATGTCATTGGTCCATCAGTCAGTCTGTAATAATTCTCCTCCACGATTGATTCCTCCCAGCCCGCGAAATTCCAATATCTGAGGAGAAAACCCTGCGCCATCTTCTTTTCCTTCCCTTCCCTGAGCGGATGTGAATCGTCCGCATAAAAGAAAAGTTCCTCGTGTGAGACCTGTGTCTGCGGAGCGTTTTTCTGGGAGTTATTGACGAACCATAACTGCCCCTAACATTATACCTCAATAAAGGTGAAAAAACTTTGGCAAAGATTAATGGTATTTGCCTCACAGGGTGGGATGAGGATTGCATGCAAGCATTGGAACACAGTTTAGTTTGCAGCCACTGTCTACTCTCAGATGCAGTTAGGCCCTCACACCTTGAAGCTCTTCAGGACCCTTCCCCTACTCTGTCTCACTAAGTTTCATACAATATTTTACTATTTACGTCTCTGTCTTTTCACTAGACTGTGAGCTCCTTGAGGGCTGGTACAATAATGCTAACATTCCATGTTTGAGTTACGGCAATGTTCCAGAAACTGCTAATTTACAAATGAGAAGGCTGAAGTCTGAGAGGATAGTTTGCCCAGAATCACATACATAGCAAGAGACAGACCAGGATTCAGAACTGGGTATGTCAAGTTGCATTCTCCATCCCTTCTCTGTAAGATCTTAGTTTTAGGTATCTCTCTGTATTTGCTCCACTTCTACCCCACCCACTTGAGGGCCTATCTCAATGCCCAGAATGGATTAGATGCTCATTTAATGCTTGATGAATAGCTTTGATGAAGTTTACTCTATAGGAGTTTGAATTTAAATTCATATGCCCTCTGTAAGGTATGGCTTAGTAGCTAAAAGCATTAAGAGGTATCATTGTCCCAGTTTTACACATTCCTTCTTTGGCAGAGGGAGAGAGAAAGATGACTTGTTAAAGGTCAAGTCAATTTCCCAAGAATTCCTGAACCCAGACTAGTCCTCAGATCTTTTACCCAAAATGTCTGTCTTTGAATTTGCACCAAATTTCTTCTTTTTTTTTTCTTTGTGAGTATTCAAACATATTTAATTTAATGAAAGTATTTAATCCATCGATAGACATTTAAATGACATGTCTACTCAACTAAATATAACTATATGAATTTTATTTTAAAAGAATTGAACACACAAAGATAATATTAACCCAGACAATAAAAAGAATTCAGACACACATGTTGATTTTCTGTAATCTCTGCTTAGACACTTTTGCCAACAATGCTACTAAAAAGTAATATTGAGTCATCCAGAAATAAAGCTGTTTGTTATGCTACCAGATAAGAACTCAATTTGCTGAAGAGTAAATTAAAACGGAGGGTGGCAGTCATCTTCTAGCCTTGTCTTATTCGTTTACATTCACTCAATCAACAAATAATTACTGAGCCTCTATTACATGGCAGCCACTACACATAGCATTATGTTCTTGGAAATAGTTTTGACAATCCCACCCTTAGGGTTTGCCCTGAAAGGGCAGCTGAAGCAACTCAAAGACTTTTCTTTTGTAAAATAGAATTGGAATTTATCAAAGCATATGTATAAAGTAAAAAGAACCCTAGACTAAGAATCAGAGGCAGAGGATTAGACTCCAGCCCTGCTAAAAAACTTGGAATTTACTTAGCACATGTTCAGAGGTGGGAATTGTGTGAAGTTTTGTTGTTTAATATTTTATTAAGTATATGATCCACGGTAAGTCACTTGCTCAACCTGGGCCTCCATTTCCCATTTGTAAAGTGGAGTCATAATTCTATGTCCCCGGCTGGGTGGTTGTAAGAATTGAAGAAGGTAACGGGCATACGAAAGCTCCTTGCATTCTCTAAATTGCTATCTCATGGAACTTATATTGTAATAAACCTATCATTTATATTATCACAATTTAGATTTTCTTGTAATTTATACTTTTTCTCCATGGTCTTTTTAGTCTGCTAATATGATTTTTATTCTTGTGTGCATGCTTCTACTGTAAAGTCAATATCCATAATAATTTAGGTATTTATTTCTGAATATGAGTTTTGATACACTGTATGGTTTACTTAAAGTGTGCAGCAAAGAAGAGAGGGCAGAGGAGATGGCTGGAGAAGAAAGCACAAGGGGAGGAAAATGGCGTAAATTGGATGGAACAGAAAAATATCATTCTCTTTCCTCATAAGGTTGAGGACAGGGTGAGGAGCTGGGATTAGAACCCAGATATAGAAGGATCCTTCCTTATTCAGCAAAATGCTCTGCAAAATGAATGATGATTCACCAAGGAAGAAGGAGGGATAAATTAGATATTCATTTTTATCAAATCCAGGCAAAATAATTATCTATTT
This sequence comes from Sciurus carolinensis, assembly GCF_902686445.1. Classification (NCBI taxonomy): domain Eukaryota; kingdom Metazoa; phylum Chordata; class Mammalia; order Rodentia; family Sciuridae; genus Sciurus; species Sciurus carolinensis. The sequence continues at coordinate 29,349,648 of NC_062219.1, forward strand.
TGATTCTAATGTTTTTGTTTTCTAATTTTCAGACTAACATTTTACATCAGAATATATGAGTTTGAATTGTTACTTAATATTTCACGCTTGATTCATCTATTCCAAATTGGATCATACATTTTCCAAGGGAGAGAGTGCAGTTTATATTCCTACCCGTCTCCAAGCTTGGTACAGCTTAGAGGCAAATCAGGAAGGATCAGCTTGTGGCCAGTACTTTCTGTAAAGTGATATTCAATTTTCCTATTATCACCATCACTGTTTCCCTAACCTAGATGTAGGATTATTATTCTTTTATTTGGGGAAGCTGTTCACTGATTTCGACTACGAGGAGGTGAGAGTTAAAATTCTGAATGTGAAATAGTTGCAAAAACAGAATGGCACAATTTTGGGGAGATTAATCAAGTGAACATTAGGATCGTATTCAAGTAGCTGCTCTGTTCTTGGAGTTTGCATAATTAAGACTTAGAAATTTATGCCTGGTGTCCAAGTTTTTCCTGCTCAAATGCAGCAACTCCCCCATCCCCCTACCCCTTGCCAAAGTTGTCATTCTGAACTTAAATCAAATGTGGGCTCTGTTTCAAGTGACTGTGCCTTCCTGGCCAGGTTCCACCAGGGCTGGGATCTCCATGGCCCCCAGTTTGGCTGGCTCTGGTGCAGAGGAGAGAGGTTTACATCTGCATAGCAAGTAGGAAGGCGCCTTTTGATTCCATGTCGAGGATTTGATGGATTCTGTGTAATTGCATCGAGAACTATTGAGAAACTGGAGCCAGGGATGGAGTCTGCATTCATTCTCTCCCCCTCCCCTGTCTTTCTGCCTCAGAAATGAGTCATTTTTTAAAAACTCCTACTGTTTAAAGTCGCCGTTGACCACCCTGGTCCAAGACACAGGTCAATGTGACATGTCAACTCTGCTCACGCTGAACAACTGTTCAGAGTGGCTCATTCATAATTCATGCATCTAAAAGGTGGATTATGTGTATTTTGGCTGCTGACTTTCCAATCCTATTTCTGATATTTCCACAGCAGACCCTAAAAGCCTTACTTTCTATTAAACTATCCCTTATGTAAATCTTTTTCCCTCCTTTCAAATCAGTATCTTCAATGCAATTCATTTTGGTCTAGTAGTCATTCAAAGTAAACAGACATAGTCCCCCTGAATTTTGTAATATATCTCCTATTAAAATCCCCTCTTCTTCATCCCTGCACTTCCATCTTTCCCAAATTCACACTTTTTACAGCATAAGAAGTGAGGTATGTAAGTCTCCTGAAGTCACCATTGTTCAAAACACTGGAATAGGGCTGCCAATGAGGGGTACATCCTGGGATAATTTTACTTTTCAAGTCCCGTAAGAGCAATTAACCAGATACTCTTTTTCTTAATTCTCTTTGATAATTGTTTCCACCTTGCTGCCCAGTCTGGGAAATAGATCTTAGAGGAGAAATGAAGACAGTCTTTGTCCACTGAACATGCTGGGAATTCTGAATATTTTCAGGTTTCTTCTGGGTGAGCAGATATTTTCAAAAGTGTCTTCTGCTTCCAGTTTAAGATCATCCAAACTCTGAAATCTTGTGAGGAAACCTAATAGTTTTTCTTAAGCATCTCTAGAAGACACCAGCCCCGCCAGGTTTGCCAGGAAATAAGCCATTGTGTTGGTATTTTTATAAAACCACAGGTTTCTGAGAAGTTTTCCCTCTTATGGTGTTCTGGAAAGGACTTCTACTTGCCAAGAGTGATCAATCTTAATTCCTAAAAAGCTGTGGCTGGAATTCTAATAGCAGCATGTTACAAATTGGCTTTTTGCATTAATAAGTCTTAAGTGGATATTGTTCCCACAAAGTGGTAATATAGATGCTAGATTCAAGTAAAAAACTCTTTGAAATTAATTAGAGTTTTGACTTTGAGTGACCATTTATATAATGAGTAACTGATTACTCAAAAATAAGAACACAAACCCCTCATATTTCAATTTATTTTAACTAAGGATTTAGTTGACAACAAACTACTGGCAAATGCAATACGCTTTTAGAAAATTACTCTTGTGTGTCATTTGACCCAATCAAATCTTAAACTCTTGTTTTTCCACCTTAAATCCTTCAGAGAATTCTGGCAATTATATGATTAGAGGTATTAAGCTGTCATTGTACACACTGAGATATAGTGGGTAAAAGTTTGCTGAAAAATTAGAAGTAAAGGTTACTTTCAATATTTACCACTGGGATCACAAATATAATTAATTCAAAATTCTGTTCTATGACTTTTCTTCCCACTATTTATGACTCAGAGTAATGAACCTTGGTTGAAGGAATGTAAATTGAGTAAGTGCCTTTTCCTACTGAAAGATAAGCAAAAACAGGCAACTTTGTGTTTCTGGGTGATTATTAGAAATAAGAATAGTGTAATAATAATCATTAGCACTTATAGAGTGCTAGCTGTGTACCAGTGCTGTATTCTTTATATGGATTATATGATTTAACCCTTGTAGCAGCACTATGACATATTTCCTTTTGTCATTTCCACTTTATAAATGAAAAAAACTAAAGCCCAAGGAGTTCAGTAAAGCTGCAAGGCAGTCTGACTCCAGAGCCCATCTTTTAACAGTGATAATGAATTAAAGAGAAGTATCCCTGATGATAGGACCAACCATCAGGGTAGGTAAGTAAGAAGTTATTAATATTGCTTGAGAGTTAAAAAAAAGAAGAACATAAAGTGGAGTCACAAACCCTATAAAAATGGAGTTTATTTCTAAAGAAGTTCAGATTCAAAGGCTTCCTGAAAAGTGCAGCACTTTATGCCTTTCACTTCTCAGCTTTTCAGGGCAACGGCAAACACCACAAACACCAAGTGAAACACCAGTGAAAGGCTCCAACAACCTCTAAGGTGGCCCAGTACCTTCTTGAAGGCGACTGTACAGTAGCAGGGGTGCAGCACACTGGTGTCCGTGTGCATCTTGGCTGCAGACATCCAGCTTGGTTTTCAATCAAAACCCACCTTGACCTTGGTGAGCGGTCAGGGGCAGGTCAGCTTTAAGAAGTTAAGATGCACAAGTCTTTATGGTGCCTTGCAGACTCTTCCTCCTTCTTAAATGAGGATTCCCTCACCCTCTGTGCATCTTTGGCATTATTTGGCTCCAGCTTTCTTTTTTCTTTCTGAACGTCATTGTCGTGTTTAGAAAGTCAGTGTTCCTCTGCCCAAGCCCATTGCCTCGCATCTTCTGGTCTTCCACTCTTCTTAATTTTCTAACAGGATCATTGTCTAGTATATTTTTACTTAGATAAGGCAAGAACCTTACTTTCTTTCTGCTTTTAACCTGGTTCCTCAAGGCCCCACCCCTCATCCATGTCACACTGGTAACTTTCCTCTGTAACTTTCCTTGGAAATGGCCTCAGAAAAAGATATCTGGACCACAGTTCTCAATACACCTAACCCCAGTTGCTCAACATTTTTATACTGAATAGGAACAAATTCACTTGTTTTCATACTTTTTGTGTTTCCTTCATCCAAACATGTAGATTCTTTCCAATTTTTCTGAATCCTTGGGAAATATTCAAAGGGTTTTTACTGAGTAGAATGTTAGGTAAAGTATGGGAAATGGGCTCAAGTAAAATGAAAAATACTTTCATATATTTACTCTGAACTTCAAACAGCAGGTAGTTTTGAGTGTCTACCTCTGCACATGTTCATACACTGAGGGAATGTCAGTGGCGAAGCAAAGGAGTTAGTGCTGGTACTCAATGTAAAGAGTCTTAGGTAAACGGCCAGGTAAAGACTCACCTGAGTTCGTCAGAATACCTTACCAATGTCTATGTAATTAGAGCCAAATGTCTGGCAACAAGAGCAAGAATAAAAATATTTCTTCTAAGAGGGAGCATTTGCTTGGGTTTTTCTCTTTTCGTTTTAAAGATTTTGATGGCAGGTATGTCCCTTGTGGGATTAGCAGAACTGCACAAGTTGAACATTCCAGAGGGCGGTACTGGAACAAAAGGTGAACGCTCTGCAGGGACCTGCACTTGCCTCAAAAGGCTACATCTCCCATTCTCACTCCCCACAGTTTTGCACATGCTTTCGATCCCCAAACCACTTCTTTTAGGTCCTTGCTGAATGGCCTCTGTGGAGCTATCTTTCACCGAAAGAGTCTGTGAAGCCCTCTCCAGGTGGCGTACCTACTCATCTGCTTAAACTCCTTGGAAGGACATCCTCCATGACCATCCAAAGAGCCCTCATCAAAAAATTGTTCCACAAACTCAAAGCCAGGAAAAACATTTTCTTCCCAGCAAATCTTCCTGGAGACAATGAATGTTGTCATGATTTCAGTCTGCCCTTTGCTCTGTCTGCTAGGAAGTTCAAATTTCAGTTTTGCTCAAGTCCTTCTTATCATTGTTCTCCCTCCCCGCTATTTTATATATGGCTTTTGTTACTCACCCCAACAGGATGATTTTATGTCTTTGTATTCTTAAGTTTTATTGGAAGCTTCTTATAAGCTTACAAATCTTCTTGAAAGTAGGTAGATGCTGTACAAATAAGTTCTTATCCCCAATCTTTTTTATTTTAAATTTACATGTAATGCTATATCTATTTCAATCTTGATTTAAACTCTTACCTCATCCTCCAAACAGCCCATACATACACCTCTGCTTATTATATAATAGTTGGTTCTGAAGTTAGGAAACTTTTCAGAGGGGAGAGTATCTCTCATTTATATTTAATCCACCCATACTCGTTTTGTTGTGGTGGGCCATGGAGGAAGAAAGGTGAAATAATGAAGATGTTACTAAATATTTCAGATATGGTAATATATCTTTTAGCATTTTACCAAAGACATTACATAGCTGCAGATTAGTTGCCAAGATCGAGAAGGCTCAACTTAAGGAAGCAAACTCCTTTTGAAATGAACCAGGCTTAGTTTTCCCATGTCTTATAAACAGTCAGTTTCATCCAAGGCTTATAATGCACCAAGCAAGATGAATTGGCTATTGGACTAATTTAGAAGCTCTGTGTAATGTCTTTGAACACCTTAATGTTGACACTAAAACCATAATTCACAATTTCAGGATATGCTTCTTGGGGAAAGAGAGGAGAGCAGGGCCAAACAACAATGCAAGAGTTCAAAAGGGTTGAAGATGCACTCCGGGTATTTGGATTGGCACTCTAGAGCTGGCGGATGCTTGCCACTGCTTATCTGACTTATCTAAACTGCTGACGTCAAAAGAATTAGGCTAGAAATCTTATGATTACAGCTTTTCTTGTGATCTTTTCTGGTATTTCCTGTTTCCTGTCAGGCCAAATATACTTCGAAAGAGGGTTATTTTATGGCATTTCACTGTTTCTGCCTCAGCTACAGCCAGAGGTACAGGGAGCATGAAGTAAAAATAATTAAGAACAACATCAGAAAGTTCTGCCCAGTCCTATTCCCCTCGCCCACTGCTATCTCTTTTAAAGCATCAGAAAAAGTTTCAGCAAAGTTTGGAGTAGGATCTGGTTTTTAATGGAATAAGATCTATTGTTCAGAACAGAAGAAGCCTCTTCAATTGTATTTCTAACGATCAGCTTATTTGGGTGGTAATAAGCAGGCAGACTGTGAATGTTATGATGCAGACAGCCTAAAAAGTTTCTGGCATGAGGGAGAGTTCAGGAGCAAACAGGAGGAAAAAATGGCTGCCAAAGGCCATACCCTTTCCTCAGGGGCCACAAATACCTTCCATAATCAAGAAAGGAAGAAAAAAAAAAAGTGGTTGGGAATGGGCTTGCCCACTTTATAAAATCTTGTCTAATTGTTGCTAAATCTTCAACTTGCTTTCTGAGCCCAGGCCAGGGAACATGATCAGCACTGTTTGCAAAGAGATTTTGAGGAATTGAGAGACAAATTCTCAGAGGTTTATAAGCAAATGTACTACAGATCCTTGCTTCCAAAGTCACTGTCTGGCCTGGCCCACTCTCCTGAAACTCCACCTCCAAGCAGCAATACTGAAAGAAGCAGAGCTACTGAAAGGGTTGCAGTGACATTTCATTAAAGGAACCAGCACCTTCCATCTCTATCTCTTTCGCTCATGTATAACTTCCTTTAACCTTAGAATATTGGTTAAATTCTCACGTCTGGCATTCTGTTCTGGTGAATGACTGACTTGGTATTTTATAAGTCGTCTAGATGGGAAGATTCACAAAGAAGGAGTGGAACTTGCCCAGACAACTTATAATCTAAGTCTGTAAACAAGAAAAAGAAGAGCTTATAAATATGCATATTCATTTATGTATATAGATTGAGTATCTGAAATGCTTGGTTGGGATCAAAAGCTTTTCCGATTTCAGATTTTGGAAAATTTGCATACATAATGAGATATCATGGAGATGGAACCCAAGTCTAACCATGGAATTCATTTTTGTTTAATCTACACCTTACACAGATAGCCTAAAGGTAATGTTATACAATATTTTTAGTATGTCTAGGTTTTGACGGTGACCTGTCACAGGTGAGGTCACTTGTGGAATTTTCCACTTGTGACTTCATGTTAGTGCTCAAAAAGTTTTAGATTTTGGAGCACTTTGAATTTTGACTTTTCCAATTATAAATACTCAATTTGTACACACATAATTCTTGTTCATGAAGAGATGGACACCATATGCTTTTGTAAACCAATGGAGATATTAAATACTTGGATGTAAAAAGGGCAGAAAATTAGACTGAGAGGGATGATCATGTAAAGAAGCCTTTTTGCAGTTGAAAGTTTTCAGGGTCTGACCACAACAGGCAGGTAGGTTTAGGGACCTCAAGTTGACCCTTGTGTGTTCAGTTACCAGCTTTGCAACCCTGAGTATGTTGTATGACTCCTGTGGAGTCTCAATGTTCTCATTTAAAAGAAATGCAGTGGTAAAACTAGAGGATCACAAAGGCCCATTTCCATTGTAAAATGCAAAGACCTTTCTGCTTTCCATTTAATCGTTTCCAATAGTTTTAATAGAGTTAAGATGTCTTGTCCATATGCAATCTGGTATCTCTAGGGTCTTTCACTCTATTCCCTATTTCCCTCTGCTATTTACTTGAAATACCATACCAAGCTAAGTGACTATCTCCATTCTCAATAGTTTCTTGTGCTTCTCTGTCTTCATATCTATGTTCACGCTAATTCATTCCCCAGGAAGGTCACTTTCTCACATTTTATTGAGATCTTAATCATCTTAAAGATGCAGCTGTAATGATTAGTCCAAAAACAATCCTTCCTGAGCCACCCTAGAAAGGGTCACACTTGGTTTGCTTACAAGTTCATGGTTTTATCTAACTTACCACATTATAAGCTACATTTAAAATTGGGTTCTTATCGTACATTTTTCTATCCATTCTGTGGCACCTAGCCTTGAAAGAATTGCTTGCTTTAATAAAAATGTCAACCTCAAAATGAAAAGAAACATGACTGAGCAAAGTATTGTGTCTCAAACCTCTTCTCAGATTATGAGACATGAATTAATTTTATTATGTCTTGAATTTAAAGATGAGATGAGCATGCTTGAAATAGCAGCTCTGGATGGGAGAAATAAGAATAGAAATCATTCAGGATAGTGCATCAAATGGTAGAGGACTTTGGTTTGATGATTTATACAGTACTTCTTATGGTTTTGTGTAAAGCACCACACAGACCTTGGGAAATTTGGCTTGTGAATTGAAGGCAAAATTCTTTTCATCATAAAATTCTTAACTTCTACTAAATGCGGTAACTGAATGCCAACCTTCAGGTTTTACATCCATCAGTATCTTTACTCCAAGTCCACCTTTTTTACCAACCACTCACTGTTGCTAGAATGATCTTTTCTTTTCTTTCTTTCCTTTTCTTTCCTCTCTCTCCTCTCCTCTTCTTTTCTTTTCAGTACCAGGGATTGAACCCAGAGGTACTAAACCACTGAGCTAATTCCCCAGCCCTTTCATTTTTTATTTTGAGACAGGGTCTCATTAAGTTGCTTACGGCCTTGCTAAGTTGCTGAGGCTGGCTTTGAACTTGCAATCCTTCCGCTTCAACCCCCCGAGCTGCTGGGATTATAGGTCTGTGCCATTACACCTGGCTAGAATGAATTTTCTGATATGTGAAAATTTATCTTGTCACTTTCCATTAAAATGACCTAATATTTTCTCATTACTTAGAGAATGCACTCTTTAGAAAGGCAGATGTGTCCTTGGCTATTTGGTTTCCAGCATTCTTTGCTTGTCTCATCTCTAGCTCTTGCCTGATATACTCCATATGCCTCAATTTAGTATTCCCCCAAATTTCTTTGGATTTAGTCCTACTGTTACTTCCTCTTTTGATGTCTTCCAACTCTTCTTAATTTGCAGGAATGTTACTCACCTTGAGTGACATCTTAAAAAGATGACCTCCTTTCTGATTCTTTAACATCCATTATAAAGATAGAATTAATCACTCCTTCATATATGGGTAGTTGTCATAGACTTTGTGTATGTATCTCTAGTATATCATAAATCATGTCTATCTATCATCTATCTATCATCCATGCATTTATCCATTGATCCATCTACCTCAATGTCTTTGAGCCATGCATTTTTATTTTCAAAGGAACCAAAGATGGTGTAAGGTATGTGATAGCTACTAACAAATTAAGTAGAATGAATATTCTTGGTCCTTCCTTATATTCCTAGGGAGTATTATTTCTACTGTATTGTAAAACATATGCCATTGATATCATTGGGTTGCTTATATATCTGTCTCTTCTAACAAATCATAACCTACATTTCTTCCTCCTTCTTCCTAGGATTATAATGTAATGTGCTGGATAGACATGCAAGAGATAATTATTCAATTGGATAAATTGGAAAGAAACCAAAAAAATTAAATTTTAGTTGCCTTTCCTTTCCTGAATATCTTCAATAAACAATCAGTAAATATAGATTTCAATTTCTTCTCATTTTGGAATAAATTCCAATGTGATTGACACTCATTGCAGAGTACAAGAAACTAAATATTTGCATTCAATATTGAAACACTATTTTCCATTCTGTGACCTCCTAGGATGTTCCTAATTATTTTTGGAGAATTTGAGACATTTTCAAAATTTTTTCAAAGCAAAATTTGTTGTAGTTAAATTTTGTCTCTTCAAATTCTACAATGTGCTTATCACCAAATCAAGCAATAGGGATTTTTATTCTAAAGAGGGTGGGAAGAATTTGCTTTAGACTACAGAACTGGTAAATCTATAATTTCTTGATTTTATATACTAATTTAATTGACAAGGAAATAGTTTCTTTTCTTCTACTACAGAATTAGGGGTTGATCAAGGAAAAGCAGTGTAGAGCTCAGAATTCAAAGGAGATGGATATATCTAAACCTCCAGTGGGTTACAGAGAGCAGGATGCAGAAGAGGCAGCAGATTCCCCTGTTAGGCCCTCTTGGAAGAGACAGTAGTGATTTATGTTATGGTGCTAGAACATAATGATTCCCACTGCCATGTTGGCAGCCTGACTCAAGTTCACCCTCACTTACTCCAGCACTTTCCATCCCTAGGGGTCAGGGACCAGAGAAAGAAGGAGAAGGATTATCAGAAATTTCCAATTAACACATGCAAGCAATGAAAAGGTATGAGACCTTACCAGAGTACAATGCACTGTATAGTTATGACCATAATTACAATTAGTTGCAGATACAAAACCTCAGAAACCAATTAGAAAGGTATGTATTTGTACACATCCTGTTTTCTGTATTACACTTATTCAGTTGAACTTTCCAGTGTCAAAGTCTTGAGACTTTGCTGAAATGCATGTGTATATTCTACGAGAGAAAGAGGAGGGAACAGAAAAGTCAGAGCAATTGAGTTCAGCATATGCATGGTGATAGACTATAGCAAGTCACAGTGAGCATGCAGCCCTCAGATAGAGGGTTAAGCACATAGTAGTTCAACCACAGTGTAATGGAGACAAAGTTTGTCCAGAGATATCCATTATGCATGTGCTTCTTTTTTTCTTTCCCTGCATGTTCCTGGGCATATTTTCCCCTTCTATCCCACCAGAGGTATCTACTGGGCTGATTAAGAATGTTATAGTAAGAATGAGAAGAGAAAGAAGAAGCTGACAATCAATCATCTTTTGACCTTCAGAGTAACAGAATTTTTGGTTTGTTTTGTGTGTGAGTTTGTAGCAGAACAATAATCTTGAGAACTGCTCTTTATGGAAAGATAAAGAGATTGTCTTCATTCTTTACTTAATATGTAAAATATTTCTTTACCATATTGGGAGGGAGGCCTGTGGATTTGGTTCCACACACAGACCTCCTTCTCCTGGGAGGAAAGCATTGAGCACTCAGGGGAAGCCACAGTCAAGTGGAAGAGGTGCAGAGGCTACTCCTGATGCCCCAGGGAGTTGGGAAAGGGGATTCAAAGGCAGAGCCAACAGTAGAACATGTATGTGGTTCTGCCTCTCAGGTTGGTGGCAGTGCCTCTCATGTATATGGCGGGCAGGGGCAGAAGCATTCAGATAGGTATGTGGGGTTTGAGGCGCACATTCACCCAGATGCTATCTTGCGGGGAATAAAGGGAAAGGAAAGGAGTAATTTAATCCAGAAAATCATGACAACCATGTCATTAATTAGAAAATTTAAACCTTCACATTCTCCATTAGGATGGGTTCAAGAAGCAAGATTTGGTTGGAGAAGAGAAATAGGCTGTATTTTATTACACATTGAGTGTGGGAATTTGAAATCTCTGTTACAAATATTTTAAACAGCAATGGTTTCCTCCTCATTTCTGAATGTTTTTGATTGCATTTCTTACACTCAAATCCAGTTCCTCTGTACTGACCTCATCTCACTTCCTGCCCCCAGGCACTCTTTGCTGGGTTCTCTACCTATTCCTTTCTCTTCTCTTTCTGAATCTGAATCATCTTCAGCAAACTCTACCTGCCTCCTTGGATGAGACCCTCTAGATATGTATGTCTTTGGGTTTTCTGAAGTACCTGTTACTTATGTACATAGATTTATGTGAGATTCTTGGGTGCCATCAAAAAATATCTGGAGAAGGAAGCAGAAAAGAGGATCTCACACGTTGGCTTTAATTCCAGAGGTTGAGGGACACATTAGGATTCAACTGTGAAAGTTCTAATCATTTCATTTCTGTTTCTCACTACCCTTGGCTATTCAATTTTCCTTTTCAATAACCTGACTAAAGATTTACATTTATCTGCTGTGCAACTCTCATCTTGATTTTATTTTATAGTTTTCTGGAAACTGTACTCTTTTAGTTTCTATTACCAAGTACATGTAACTGCTACTCAAGTTCTCTCGAAATTTGTTCTTTTAATCTTTCTAGGGATTTTATTTTTCTTCATTGAGCTTGGTCCCTTGGACTCAAGGCCATCCACAACTCAATACTGCTTTGTCAGTCATGTCTCCTAATTGGACACAAGGCTAACTTTTAGGTTTTATCTTGTCGCTAATGATAAGGATGTGATCTGCAAGCTCAAGTACTCCCTTAGAGTTGATGAAGTGACAGAATGCTCAGGACTGGGGCTTGGTTTATAATCTCTAAGATATATGCCATGTGGATTTTTAAAGTGAGAAGTTCTTTGAAGGAAGGGTCTCTGATAATTTTGTAGTTTGAGGAAATTTAAGGCACGTGCACAGAGATAAACCTTATGTCTTGTCATGCTGTCTTAGCATTTTAGACATTCATTATCAATTCCAAAGAGAAATTCATGGAAAGGCAGAGAAGGAAAAAAGGAAGAATAAAGTTCATGTTGTGTGAGTATCTTGACAGTGACATGGTTTGCTTACATTTTTGATATGGTGAGATGTACCTACTATGCATTCATTGGCAATTAGAGAAAGAAATCAGATGGTAGAAAAGAGCACATACAGTTGCTTCTGTGAGTTTTATAAAATCAGTGCTTCATTATCCAGTTAAATAAGTCTTGTTGGGGGAAAAAAAAAGAAAGGAAAAAAGAAAGAAAATTTTAAAAAGCAGCTTTCAGGCAAAGAACAGAGATGTGGAAATAACATCTTCCCTTCAGTGTCATCCCCTCAAAAGCTCATTTGTAGGGCCAGGACAACATGTACCTTCTGCTCCCTACTTTTGAAATTATGTTAGAGAGTATACAGATTGCTGTCTATAAAAGAAGCAGCTTTAGAAACTTTGGTTCAGTTTATGTAAAGCATTCCAAGATGCATGAGCAGAGCAATTATTTTAAAAGTATATAAATGAATGCATAATTTGCACTAAAATTTTGTAATTATCAGTAAATTACAACTTCTCTATATAGAGAGAACTGTCTCACATTAGTTTTGAGTTCTGAAATTCACTCTTGTGTATTCTTTCATTTTAAAAACCGTAATGACTAATCCCGATCTTCTGCTAGAATACAAGTTTAAAAATGATTCCATTAAAAGAAAAAAACTAGGATTTATGCATCTTGAATAATCTGTCCCTAGGAAAAAAATGTTCATTCAGGCACTTAATGGCAACTTGTAAACGATTTTATTCCTTCTGATAATTTTCTAACACCCTCCACCCCCCGCAATACATATCAAAATGCATTGAGTGGCTGACAAGTGAAAGATGTTAGGGAGAACACAAAGAAAATAGAATGTTCTCCAGACTCTCAAAGAGCAGGTAATTGAAGAGGGGAAGAAGCAAATGTACACTACTTGTAACAAAATAAAGTGACTTGCCTGTGAAATAAATACAAAAGAAGTTCTATGAGATTTCAGAAGAGGAAGACACATAGTCATCCTGATTATCCCCAGAGGATTGGTTCCTGGACCTCATGCGCACACCAAATCCATGGATGCTCAAGTCCTTTACATAAAGTGGTGCTGTATTTGTACACAACCTATTCACGTCCTCCAGATTGCTTCTAATATCTGGTGTAGTGTGAATGCTTTGTAAATAGTTGTTTGATGTTTAGGAAATAATGGCAAGAAATATATCTGTATACATTGAGTACAAACACATTTAGTTTATTATTATTACTTTTGATCCATTATTGACTGAGTCCATGAATGCAGAACCTGTGGATACCAAGGGCTAGTTGTATTTTTCTTCAGGCATCTTGAGAAGGCTTCATGAAGAGTCTTGCATGTGAGTGTGGGAATGGGAGAAATTGGGGACCCAGAGGGGAGTCATTTTAAGCATTGGGAACAAAGAGTAGAAAGCAAAAAGGAAGCTGTGGGATGCTTGTCTTGTCTGGGTAGAATAAGAGTGATAAGAGTGCTCAGAAGGCAACATCGACAAGTAAAGGGAGCTTATTCCAGAGAGTGGAGAGCTTTGAACGCAAGGTGAAAGATTGTGGATTTTTTTTTTTTTCTGCCAACGTTAGAAAATCATTGAAGAATTTTGGAGAAGGGCAAGAAAACTCTGCCTTTCTTTTTTGACATTGTTTTTCTAAATCACAGAGCAGAAAGAAGAGGGATAGAGAAAATACTGCCAATGGAGGCTACTGTAGAATTATAGACAAAACAACATGAGGTTTGACCAAGGAGCACATAACTGAATAGAGAAGATGGAAAGGGTGAGTGAGAAGTTGATGAGAAAATAGAACCAATATCCAGAATTATGTGTTATGCTTACCATTTACTGAGAATGGAGCAGGTCTTGGCCTCTTTCTAGGCACTTTTTTGGGGGGGCATTATCTCATTTAATTCTCATAACAACCTAATGTGAAGGTGCTATTATTACTGTTATTCTATTTGTATGGAAGAGAAGCTAAGTCACTGAGAGGTGAAGTAACTTGTCCAGAGTCACACAGTTCAGTAATGGGGATGCAGCATTCAAAAACCTTTAAATCTCAACACTGCAACTAACATCTGGCACGTTGAGCCTTTTTTATGGACTTAAAACCAATCAGAATCGGGATGCTGGAGGAAACCACTTTAAACCTGGGTTTCTATCATTCACAAAAACAAATCAAAGTGAAAGACAAGGTTTGGTTCAAGATGAAAGGATGTGTTTCAGTTTTGAATTAATTTTGCATTCCCATTTTAAGAATGGATTAAATGGCCAATGATTATTATCCAGTACAGCTACAGACTGAATGCAGGCTAATGTCTACAAGCAGTAGTTTTAGAAAAATCTTATGAATTAATGTCAGGTTATTTGCTATTGAGACAAATAGATTTTTAAAGCAATTTGTTCTCCTTTGAATGAAATCATTAGGCACTGATTAGTATTTGAAAGTGTATATGAAGTTTTACAAGTGCTTTTGAATTTCACCAGTTTTACAGTCAATGTTTTGAGTAGACAGAGAGGCTTAAACTAATAAGTGCTTGTTTTCACACTGATGCTGTAGACTGAACTCTGATTCATAAATTCATAATTGTTCTCTGTGTCTGTTTATTCATCTCTGAGTCTATGTTACCCAGCACAATCCCAGGTATACACTAAGCAACTAACAAATGCTCCTTGAATTATAATGATCAGTGTGTTTAGTCTTTAACATATTTAGTTCACACCATGTCTGATTATTGAAAGGTTTAAAATTAAATTTAAACGGTAATTTGAATTGTGGTTTAGGAATCAGAATTCTTTTGGAGATGTTCTTGTCTGACTTAATATTAAAAGCTGGATATAAAGCGAATTTCTGATATTTATATTCTCTATGAAATGTGGGACAAGTTTCAAGGACTATTGGGAAATAGGCTATAATTTTTTCTTTCTTTTTATTTTTTTGAGAGTTTTTTTATATGTTTTTTTTTCTGGAACTGAAGCCTATTGAAATGGGAACAAGCCTAATAAATAAGTAAAATATAATGTAAAATTTAGACCAGAGATGCCAAAATGAAAGGTAAGTACCACAGCTGCAGAGTTTGCAGTTATTTGGATTGAATTTTAAAATCAAATTATTTATTCAACTAAGAACAAGTCCTGCTAGGGGTGTCTAGTCTTAAACTGCTTGCTGGCTAGAATCATAATTAGAATAATATTTGTGCTCACGGCATCTGAGAAACCACCTGTTGTTTCTCCTCCTTCTTCCCGCTCCCTACCTTAGAGCAGGCTCTCACCCCTAATGCTAAAAGCTTAATTTCTGTTACTAGCAGATGAGGATTTTCCCCTGGGTCTTTCCAACACTTGAAGCTTGTATCTAAGACTAAAACTCACGAGACAAGTTGACAAATGCAAAGGAGGTACAATTCTTTGAATTATTTTGCATGCTACTATTATTTTTCTGGTTTGACTGAGGTTTGCATCATGAATTCTCATGCTTGTCTCATCAACATATAATTGATAAAGCCATGTCTTAAAGTTTTAAGTGTAAATTTAAATACCTAGCATGTGTCCCAATCATGTGAGTTTTGGAGACCCGAGTTGGGCAATTGAGGTCCTGGTCTGGTTCTGACATAGTTGAAATGTATCAGCAGGGACAAATTGCTTAGTCTCTGAGTTATTTACCTCAGCTTTAAAAGTACAGGAGTTAGCTAGTTAATCAGATGATCCTGCAAAAAGGGGGGAAAGATGTAATTAAATAATATGGTACAATTCAATAAACTGAGTTGACATTCTGACCTCAAACATGTCAATCACCTCCAGAGCCCCTTTCTAGGGTAAACGGTGCTTTGGCCAATGCCCAACTTGGGGGCACCCCAGTTGCCATAAACCCCAACATGTGAAAGTGACTGGTCCTTCTTCCTCCTGCTGTTTCACATTCTCTTCTCCAGCCTATCACTTGGAACAGTCACTAACGTGTCTCCAGTGCACAGTGATCTGAAGATGGTAGGAGATGTCCACATGTCACCTCCTTGCTCTCATCACAGCACTGGCCTCCTTTGCCTCCAGCATTTACAAGTCAGTGTATTTCATCTTAAAAATCTCTCATGAGTACTTATTTATATATTTATTTTCCCATGAATTCCTTTGCCCTTTCCATTTAAAATAAAATCTCAAAACATTTTTCTATTTCACTTGTGAAGAACAAAGTTCCAGTGTCATCTAAGAAGCATGAGTAAAAATAAGGATGCCCTTCATGAAGGAAAAGAAGAGCTGGAACTTTTAAGGTTACATTAGACCAGTAACACCATCTCTAGAGTCCTCTAAAGTGACTATTAGTTCTATTCAGAATTTCTGCAATTTCATGGTTTTTAAACATTTAAACCAATTCATCTGATACCACAAGCAGTCAAAATATACACAGAGTTTATAATATTAGGTTTTCCTGTTTTCAGTTACTAGCATAGCAAAAATATTGTTGCCGCACATGCAGTGTATGAAGTACCTACTGGTAAAGATAGCCAAGAGGAGGGAACACACAGCTACTGGAGAAGGTGGGACAGGATGCTTGAACTGGATTTTGTAGTTTGAATAGAACATTTTCAGGTAGTTGATCCAAAGAAGACATTTGAAGCATGCGACTCAGGTAGGGTGCCACTTGATGCACAGTGAGTTGCTTAATGATATTGTCACAGTATAAATTGTTTGAGGGCACTGAGGCAAGGGTGAAAACTGATGGAGTGGGGAAGGGGGAAGATCATCGCGTGTCTGGGTGTTTGTTTTAAGGCAGTTTCTAACATAAACCTGTATACACAGGGGAAAACTGCTTAAGCCATCATGTCTAAAAATGGAGGAAAGGCAGATTTCGTGTTCTTGAGGCACCCTGCTGTCACTCTCCAATGGTGAAAATGGCGCAGTTGAACAGCACCCTATGCTGGGAGGAAAGGGCATCAGGGACCAGGTGAGCAAGGAGGAAGCAGGAGACAATTCTGAAAGCAAAGCAGCTCACCTCTGCGGCTCATCATAAGGCTCTTTGCTCACAGATGAATACTGAGGTTTTGTGCAGACACCAGAAATTGTGAGCCCTTCTCTCTCTGAGAATGGGAAAGCAGGGGGAGGAGAAGGTAGGGGAACCAGCACCCTTTGGGGAGATGCTGAGTTACAGCCTTCTCCTACCAGATAGGGGGACCAGGGGTGCAGCTTTCTTTCCAAATGGCCACTGACATGTTTCCATTGTAAGTCATGCGGCGGAAGTTAAGACTCAACTACCTCTCCTTCCAAAAGTCTAGGAACCCATTTAAGCAATGAGATGTTAGAGTGACTCTTTTTTCTCTCTGTAGTATTGCATCTTCAGGAGTCAGACACCACTAACACACTGTAGAAAAAGGACATACCTCTAACCCCACAGACACGCTAACATCTGTTGAATTCGGCAGTTTTACCAGAGGGTGCCATTTCAAATATGAATTTTAATCATTTAATTTAATAAAACAAACCGAGGATAGTAACAGTTGAAGTGTCACAGTTAAATTTTCTGCCCAGGTGGCTTTTTCCACTTTGCTTGCCCTACGCACATGAAATACGGGATGGCTTCCGCATTACCTCATTTCTTCTGACCAAGACCCATTTCCCAGTGCCCCATCTCTCGAATGCCACATAAACCTCAGAATGATTAGTTTCCTTCTCTTTTCTAAGCACTTAAATACTCATTGTTTACTAGAGACCAACATTGGTTTGTTTCTTAAAAATTCCTTTCTTTGCTCAGACCCTTACTTTTTAATAATATTCTTTATAGATTCTTAGGCAACTTAACCAAAAAAGTTTTTGTCGTAAGTTATTGAAAACAAAACCAGGCAAGTCTTGATTTCCTAGTCTCTTTCCATGAGAAAGAGAGAGGTCATTTTGGGTATATCTTTTCCGTCCACCCCATCTCTCACCGCCAATGGCATGTCAGGATTCCACTGCATAGGGCCAGCCAAGACTTCAAATACATAAACACTCACTCATATTCTTCCTTCTCAAGTGAAGCCACTACTTTTCAAATATTTACCAACATATTCCACAAAGGGAGAGATCACCTTGGAGTCACTTATGGCATGTGTAGTTTATGGGGCCCCTTGGGTCCTTCATGGGGATCCCAGTCATCTTTGTGTCCTTGTGCTCACTGTTAGAAACAGCAAAGTCTCCATGACTGTCCCAAATACATGTACATTCTTATGATATGACAAATCCACTATGAATCATAATTTCCACATTAGTGGGTGAGTTGATTTTTCCTTTCATCAATGGGGTTGTTTGTATTATTGTCACTTGTCAAAGGGGAAACTGAGGCAAGAGAGTTTACCAACTTGCCCAGGACATAAAAAGTGTGCAGGCCAAACTCAGTCCTGGGAATATCATGCTTTCTGTAGTCATACACTTAACAATTGGAAGATACATTTTACTTTATATGCAGAATTACAGAAAGTAACTCAAAGATAATATTTTTCTTGAAGACAGCTCTAATTTGTCAACAAGAAATGTTGGAGGCAGAATGGACATTAAAAAGCATCCAGTTCCACTCTCTCCTCTGGAGGACTGAAACTGAGGAAACTCAGCGTGTTTAGCTCACAGGGATAGCCTGCAGCAGGCTGAACCCAGATCCCAGGTTTCTTGATTTCCACCCTAATGGACCTCCTGCCTTATCACTCTTAATTGTAAGATGTCTTTCTAGGACAGAGCAAACATTTGTGAGTCCCAGCCCTCGGACCCTAGGCTGTACAGTTTGTCTTCCTTCTGTTTCCCATTTCTATGACTTGGGCTCTTGGAGTAATCAGATGTGGCCCTGCCACCTGGTGCACCCCACAGTCAATTTACCTGGAAAGCTGTGGAGAGCATCTTCGTTTTCCAGAATGCCTCTCTGTTTGGTTGCCTGCAGTTCACTTTTGGATTTCCAAACCAGCTTGACCATCCTGATCATCTCTGGCAAGTCCCAGGGCAGCGGCCCCTGCTGGCACCCCGGCCGGCTGCCCAGGGAGGAGGGCAGCACACCTTCGGGGGCTGTCCACCTCCTGCCTAGCTCTGCCGAGTGGAAATACCGCTCTAGTACAGGCATTCTGCCCTGTGCCCCAGAAGAGGAGGTAGGGCTGCCGCCGCCACCGTCGCCGCCGCTGCCGCCGCGGCTGCTGCTCGCGGAGGGGAAAGTCTTCCCAGGCACGGGTAGCAGAACCCCCGTAAGATCCTCTCCAGCCTTGGAAAGACAAGCCTTCTCCAGCCTGGCACAGCCTCCAGTCTCTCCGGTCCCCCGCAAACGCTGGCGACGAGAGCGAGGCACTTCCCAAGGTTTCTCACTGGTGAGAAACTGTTACTGTACTCCTTCCTGAGAGATAGAATGCATTTTTTCCCCCTTCTCTCTCAGGCACTGAGTTCACAGCACTTAATTAATCCCAGGCTACAGCTGCAACGACAGCAGGGGGAAGGAAAGCCATCGAGTTTTCTGCATTTGCGTTTCCTCCTCTTCCTCCTGATTTGTTTCCAATTCTCTCTTTGGTGCTTGTCAAAGTTTGTCAAATGTCTTAGCTCTGAAGGACTTCAGGCAAAGAAGTGAGGCTCCCTCTTTGCCAGACTCTCTGGGAGGTCCCCCAGAGGCCAGTTATCTGGAGGTGTCAGGTGAGGAGTCAACCACCGACTGCAGGAAGCCTAGAAGCTTCCCAGGCTCTGGTCCTTCTTATCCCCAGGAGCTCTCAGGAAAAAAAAAAAAAAAAAAAAAAAAAAAAAGCGGGGGGAAGCTGAGCACCGCAGAACCAGTTCGCAGCAGCTTCTCTCCAAAGGCCAGGTGGGGGGACCAACGCCCTGGGATCGAACTGGGCTGATCCTCAGGATCCCAGATCAAACCCTCTCCCTCCTTCCCCACACTCCTCCCCCTTCCCTGTCTTTTGGTTCTCAGCAAACCTAACCGGGTTTTGGCTTATTAGTCAAATCCCTTGTAACCTCAGCTGCCCTTCAGCTGGAAGGGAAATAACATGGAATCACATTCCAAAGCTGAGAAAGAAGTGAATTAGAGAAGAGTCAAGGTCCCTGTGCATATGCTCAGTGGGTCTGTGTTGTGTTGTCTGGACACATGACTCGGGATAGCTAAAAACCCACTTTCAAATGGAAGCAATCATTTTAAAGGATGTTCACAGGGGGCATAAGCAGTCCTGAAAAGAAAGGAAAAAATGTGTGCAAGATTCACTTTCTGGAGAGAGTGCACTGTGGGCTTAATATCTGGGCCACTGACTACTGTGTCCCCACATGAGAGCGGTTAAATTGAGGACAACCATGGGCCAGTCCTCTTGTTTCCCGAGGCTCCGAGATGAAGGCGCTCACCCTGGAGGCAGAACCAGCACAGCAACAAGGGATGCCCCCCGTAGCTTATGTGAAAGGCCCTGGACATAAACGAAAGTGGGGGTGGTATTATGCTTGGCACTTTCATCAGTAAATTGGGTTTGTGGGAACAATTTGAACTTGCACATTCACATGGATAGCCCCTGTTTTCTTGGAGGACATTATAACAACCCTATCTCCCTCTCCTCTCCACGTCTCTGCAGTGCAAAGGGCTTTGTTTTGGTTGGCCCTTTATTTTGCTGATGTACAATCTGTTGCTCCTGCTCTACATTCCTTTTGGGGCTGGTTTGATCACACAGTCATTTGATGTTTCTTTAGGGGAGCATGGAGGAGACATGGGGGGAAGAGAAGAAAGAGCATCCCAAAGTGTGTTTTGTTTTTGTTGCTCCTACCTAATTTTTTTTAAAGTTCCTGTCATTTTGTCATTATTATTCCATGATTTCTCTAAACCCAGGGTTAATAAGTTTGGTTTTCCACACTGGTAAGTGATTTTTTTTTTTTTTTTTTTCTGGATGGGAAAGTATACCAGCAAACCTATTCTCTTTCCAAATAGGTGAACAAGGAGTAATATCTATACCAAACAACAATGAAAAAAATCGAAGACACTACTTTTCATGACTTTCATCATTAAAGTATCGATCAAACAGCTCTTCCTAGTACAACCAGATATTTATACCACCCAATGAGGGAATAATCAGTGATCCACTTTATTGGGAAGTGGTGCCATTCTTTATTTCCCTCTGTTAGAAGATGAAAGAATTCGGCCTCAGTGTGACACATCCGCCACTTCAGTCCTTCCAGGCCTATCTTCCCTCTCCATCAGACTGGAGGCACCAAGGCTTTCCAGAATTGAGAGACAATATTTTCTTTAATAAGCACATGTAGGCTGCTGCACTCTATTACCATATTTCCTGAATAATGTTTTAAACTCACTTCTTAGTCACAAACTTCCTTGACATAACAACTGAAGAGTTTCCTAAGTGTTTGACTATTTTTATTTTTGTTCAGTTATTTTGCAATAGCACTTAGCATCAGGATATCCTGACCCTTGGAACAAAGGGGTTAAGAACAAAGAAAACAAATATATGATATAATATATCACATACACTAATATTACGAACATGATTCTTCATTGCACAGTTCCTCAAGAATGAACTTTTATTTTTTAATCCAAGGATATAAATTTCAACTGTATTCTTTATAATGTTTTACATATTTCCTTGTAAAAATGTCCTGTGGAGTTATAAGATGTTGGACGATGGAACATGAAGACTTCCTATGGGAGATGAGTTAGGGCCAAGCAAACACCATTTCAAATTTTTGTTCCTAAGGAGGAACCTACTTCATTTGAAGGTTTGGAAGTTAAAAATGTTTGCACAATTTAAAAAATGTCCCCCAATATGGGATTATCTTCATCCCAGAGCATAAGTGCAAAAATACCACAAGAAAGGTCGTTCTCATGATATTTCTGGCTCACATAGAAACAGGAAGTACAGGAAATCTTGCGAGAAAGCTTGGCTCAGGGGATTTTGGCTCAACTGCAAGCTCAAAAGACAAGCAAACTGATGGGACAGTAGCTAGAACTTACTGGACTGAAATCTCTGTATCACGCTATTGCTCTGAAAGGTGGTTTTGTTACATTTTGCAGCTGGCCTCTCATAGACTGTCACCTCTTCGGTCTTGCAGATAGTTACCTTAGAAGAACATGCCAATGAAGCTGTGGTTCTTCCTCTACTTGTTCCATGAGCATCATTCACTTTGATATTGCGGGTGCAGTCTGTGTCACAGGATATGGGCAAAGGGTAGAGATACTCTGTGCTCAGAGGAGTCATGGAGCAAAGTCTCATCTGCTTGACTTGTAAGAACTCTTACAAATGTTAACATCTGTAATTCACGTGCTACAGTCAGAAAATTTTAAGACAGATTTTCAAAATAACCAAGTTCTTCTTTCAGGCATTGTGAGTCAACCTAACATTTCATTAAGAGGAAAATATAGGAGTTCTCTTCTTGTGTGAGAGAAATGTACTGAGAACTATCAAAGACAAACAGCTTGTTCCAGTGGAAACCTAATTCTAGCAAAAAGGCATTGCTCTGTAGTTGCAGGTATAAAAGAAAAGAAATTGATAACCCTAACACAAAAAGAAGAGTGTCCAAGGCGCAGTTGATTTGGTCCCTGAATTATTTTGAAGAATCTTTAGTATTCTGACGGCTATGTAAAAATCTTGTAGGCTGCGAGTCACTAGGCAGATAAGACTTTTTATGTATGATTTTAAAAATAAAATATTAACATTATTAAGTATTTCTAATCATCCTAGAGAATGTACTTTAAAAATGCAAACTTAGAAACTTATATTCATTGCCACCTTATTTTCTTTTTAGCCTATCAATAAATTCTCATAAAAACTCATCTTAATGAAAATCTCATTCGATTATTTTGGAAGTACTTTATTCTCTTTTTGGTCCTCATTTCTTCTCTATCTTTTGGGAAAAAAAAACAATGTCAAACTATTGAGGGGACTGGCCTCTTCATCAATTTCAGTCCAATATGAATGTGTAAACACACACATACACACACACATGTGCATGACCACCCTGTTTTGAAATTCAAATGCAACTCAAAATGAACAGGGAAGGAAAAACAGGTCTTTTAACTTTGTTTAATGTAGTCTAAGTAGAAGAAGCTCAAACAATTTACAGTGTCCTTCAGGAGAAATAGAAAAGTAATAGCTTTGGCCTTAGCTAATCTCAAGGAACAATGCCAGCAAGTAGGGAAAAGGACTGGGTCTACAGACCGACCATACAAGGCAGCACATATTTCTGTTGTCATGTGGGAAAGGGGCAGAGTGGGTGGGGCAAGATGAGAAAAGCTGAGGTGGGGGAAGTAAAGGGATTGAGCTGACAGATTGATAGTTTGATTTCGCAACAGGTATCTAAGCTATACCCAATCATTCTCTTATTCACTCTGCAAGTATGTACCGACTGTGAGGACAGCAGCAGCAGGGATCGCTTCCTGTGCTGGTTCCTGGGTGTTTTTTTCAGGTACCTGAATCTGAAGGACTCTGCTGCCTAGATCCTGGTTTTCAGTGTGAGTCACATCTTGTCTTCTTCCATTGTTATTACTATTATTATTATTTTTTCTAAAGAGAGAAACCAGGGTTCCTGCTAGCGTCAGACCTCTACCCTGGCTCTTAGGTCTCTTAACCCAAGCTCAATTGACTGTCTCTGAGAGTTTTGCCAACCCAAGGGTTGAGATCAGGGTGGCAGGAAGACCCACTTGTCTTTCCTTGGTTCCTCCCTGCTGGTGAACATGGCCTCCTGTTCTCTTCCACACTGAACATAACTCTACCAGTGCTGACCCTGGCCACCTCTGACTGTAACCTTTTTAGGATTCCAGAACATATTTTCCGATTGTGAAAGATTGTTAAGTGGTGGTAGAGGACAGGACACTTTTCATAATTTCATATTTGAGTGTGTCTATTTTTTTATAAAATAGCTGCAACAATGAAATCTCTAAAGTAATCCTCCATGCCTATGTAGGTTTACAAAAATTGGATTCAGTCTGTACTCACCACCAAATTTTGCTTCAAACTTAGTGCCTTATCTACAAATAGATATAAGAGCAATAAGCACCTTATCCATTACACTGGGATCTTATAAGAAGACTAAAATGTGAACTACTTTTTTCTTTTTTCTTTTTTTACAGACTGCATTTTGATTCACTGTACACAAATGGGGTACAACTTTTCATTTCTATGGTTGTACACAATGTAGATTCACACCATTCATGTAATCATACATGTACATAGGGTAGTGATGTCTGTCTCAGTCCACTCTCTTTCCTTCTCCCACCTTCTCCTGCCCCCAAATATGAGCTATTTTAAAACCAAAATGTGGTACGAAATTGAATATTATTATTTTTAAGTTATAAGAAATCATACTTGACAATTTACCTAAACTAAAATTTTAGCTATACTTTATTAGAAATCTTAAAGCCAAACCCACCCCTTGAAATCAACACCCCTTTGGAAATTTGTCTTCCTCATGAGAAGGCAGGAGTTGAGGAAATCAAAGATAGGGGTGGTGGATAGAGGGCATTGGGGAGTGGCATTTGGGGACAGAGAGTGAGGAATTTAAGGGTGGAAGGGTAGAGTAAGGTAGGCAAAATTGTTGACCTGTGAATGAGCATAGTTAGATAAAGGATAATGTATGTGTTACTAGAAGTGGCTCGATAAGATAAATATTGTTTATAAGTGCATTTTGGAGGTGTAACAGTTCATGAATCACATCTAGGTTGAAACCTGCATGATCTTTACTATGGGTTATTTGGTGCTCTAGTTAATACTGTATAGGTTCTGGTGATGGAAAATTGTGCTTCTGGAAGCCCACAATGATTAATGGGTGTGTTTCACGTTCCTGGGCTGTGCAGTTCTGTGTCCTATGCTCTGCTAGGGAACATGTGTCTTCAGTCTGCCTGCTGGCCTCATTTCCCTAGACAAACTTATGGGAACCTCACATTATTTGCTGGGGTCTTTATTCCTCAAACATTTTTAGAATTTTGTTTGCTTGTCAATTTGTACATTTCAAAGAAGTATATTGTACAAAACAAAATATAATGTATAAAAAGGAACCCAAAGTCTGAAATATGTTTCTACTTGTTTCTTTCTGTATAAGAGTGAGAGGCATGACTTCTGAAAGTTCTCAAGAATTAGGCTGGGCTCAGAAGACCCCAAGGAGAGTAGAAGGCA
This sequence comes from Sciurus carolinensis, assembly GCF_902686445.1. Taxonomy (NCBI): domain Eukaryota; kingdom Metazoa; phylum Chordata; class Mammalia; order Rodentia; family Sciuridae; genus Sciurus; species Sciurus carolinensis. The sequence goes on from NC_062219.1 coordinate 29,374,440, forward strand.
GATTATCCACAAAGCACTGAAGGAAAATGCCTGGATGAGATCTTTTCCTCTTAATATAACAAAAGTAAACCAGGCCACTAATAAGATACAGGAAGATTATTGATGTAAGTAGCATAACAAAAGGGAAGTGAGAAAGTGGTAAGGAATAAAGCCTTCTAACAGGACCTGCATTTGTCCTTGATATTCACTTATGTTTATGTGAAAGGAACTCAAAGTCAATTTGAAAGAAGGACAGTCCACCTCCTCAGCGTGTACAGAGTGTAATCCTGCTGCCTCTTCCAATGATTATTTTTTTCTCTTTTCTTTTTCTATTATTACCCCCTGGTGGTTAAGAATTTCATAAAATATCTTTGCCAACAGGTGTCTCTCAGATGCTATTCTGAAACAATGTTTCTCAATTGTTAATATGCAAATGAATAACCAGGTAATCCATTAAAATGCAAGATTCTAATTTGGCAGGTCTGGGTAGGGACCTGATACTTTGCATTTCTAACAAGTTCCCAGAGGATGACAAGGCTGTCGATCTGTGACTATCCTCTGAGTGACAGGCCTAAAGTTCTACCACATGACAACTATTGTCTGCTTGTTCTATATTAGTTATTTATGAAAGAAAATGCAGCATAAGTCCCATTCTTTACAGATACATCTATTAAAATTGAAAACAATCATACTGGCGGGGGTCAAGCACTTTCAAAGGAAATAAACAATCAGACCTGCTACATATAAACAAGGGCTATATCAAGGGACATTCATTGAGCCACTGCTTGGCTTTCTGATTTTGTTTCATTGTTTTCTTTCCACTTATGGATTAACTTTAAAGATAAATTGAATATTAGGTATAAGTCACTGTGATGAACATATATGATGTCTTGACTTTGTAACTAAGTTTTTTAAAGTCTGTTATCAATGTCAAAAAATAACTTGACCAGTTTTGCCATTCCTTTCCAGCATTTTCTTGCACCCCTGTCACCATTTCCAGAATGACTGGAGTACAGGCAAGGCTCTGAGTCTTCAGTCTTCATCACTGGGACACTCTCACCAAGACCAGCTTCTTCATTTGATTTATTATACATTATGCAAAGTGGTCTTTGGAGGAAGCCTGGTAATCTTTCCCACTGTCATATTCCAGGCATGAATGAATGGTGACCAGATGATTCCACAAAGAAATAAATATGGAAAAAAAAGTCTTTCATGGCATTGTAGCCACTGGCCAGTGATGCTGCTGACTCAGAGAAATGCACCGCAATGCTATTTCTCATGTTTTGCCTTAGCAAAACACAGACATACGGAACACACAAAAGACAAATAAAATAAACTCTCCAACGGGCTACGCTTTTTAACAGGTATGGCCTGGAAGTCATGCAGCCCCAGATGCAATATTTGTGAGAAAGCGATGCCAGGAGCCAGAGGCATGTGAAATCAGCTGGAAGACGAGGGTAATCAAGAGCATGAGGCTAGAATACCACCACATTTATATGATTAAAAATTTGTACAGTTAACTAAACAAGAACGCTTAGAATAAATGAAAGCATCTGTTGGTAATTGGAAACACAGTTTGTTGTATTTTTTTCCATTGTCTTCCTTGGTTCTTTCTAAGGCTAAACACTTTGCTATGGTTACAAACACCTATATTTCCTATTATCCAGGGGAATAACTTAAAAACAAGTAAAAGGAAACTGGAAGATATTGTTTTAATGATTAATGTACATCATGCCTGTTATTTCAGATAATTTTAGAAATTGTCGTCTGTAGTGGTAGGAGAACTGACAGTGAAAATAAAGGGGAGGTCATTTAATAGAGAATATATATCACACTCTGCAAAATGTGGTGTGGGGATTCCCAGCAAATCATTTTTTTGTTCGATATATAGTGTTGCTAGAATAACAGGTCTATACCCAAGGAAAGAAAGCATAGTACACTGGAATCTCTACAGCATTGATGCATGTGTAAGACTTTGCATCAGAAGATTCTCTAAGAATTTTCTTTGGTAATTTTCTTTTTCACCTTCCACCCTGAGTCAAACTCAAGTGATATTTTGCTCCTTTTGTTCTGTAAATTACCTAAAAAGATTGTGCATCTTTCCATCTCTAGGATATGGAAACCAACTGATCCTGCTCTATTTTACTATTTGGATCTCTGGGTATTTCTATTCTTTGTCCTCCATGGTCCTCTTCCTGAATTCATCCTGTGGCCTGTTGGTAAAACTTCTTGCACTCCTTGTTCTCTGATACATCTTTGCATTCAACATCGATGATATTCTGCCGCCTACTAAAATGCAAGGTAAAGTCTACTGACCTTTGACTTGTATACATTCTATACCTTGCTGTTTTTTATGTTTGTGTGTCTCAATCAGAGTATCAGGGCTCAACTTCAGAAGGACATCCCTAGGCTTTTAATCAATGCCTTTTCAATACTGTTGCTACCTCTCCTCACCCCTGGCTTTCAAACTTTGAGGGGGCGATCGATTAGGTTGCCATTAAGTTGTGTTCTTGGAGTCTTTTATTAACCAATAAAGAAACTTAGATTAAGTCTTGTTTGTCTTTAAGTGTTGTTGTACGGTGGCTTGTACATAACAAAATCATGTCATTCACATATATGTAACACGATGGCAACTATTAAGATTAATTTAATATAAAGAGAATCATTACTTACAAAAACAGTTCAAGTGCCTTTGTGGAAGCATTCAAGACTTTCAAAAATAGGCTCCTATTCACCTCGTCTTTATGTTGAATACACAAATTTTCTGGGGAAATCATATTGTTCTCCAACATGCCAGGTGCACTCAAATATTATGGATGGTAGTGGAAAAATGACCTCTGAAGATGGCCACCTTCTAGACCTTGGAACCTGTAAAGATGTTGGGTTACATGGCAAAGGGAAATTAAAGTCGCAGAATGAATTGAGGAATTGCTATCAGCTGGTGTTAGACTAGGGGGAATTCCTGGATTATCGGGATGGGCCCCGTGTAACCCTGAGAGGCCTTCGTATGAAAGAGGGAGACAGGAGAATCAGTCCTGATTTTTTTACTATGAGAAAGACTCGGCCTGCTGGCTTTGAAGACAGAAATGTGCCCACAGCCAGCAACAAGGGAGCCTCCAAAAGATGGAAAAGACGAGAAAATGCATTTTCCCTTAGAGTCACCAGAAAGAGACACAGACCTGGGGAAACCTTGGTTTTGGTCCAGTGGGATCCATTTTAGTCCTCTAGCCTTCAGAACTATAAGATAATAAGTAAGTTTATGGCAATTTGTTGCAATAACAACAAAAAATAAATATATCATGTTTTTGCTCACAGTGCCTCCCTGGTTGGAAAATCTTTTTCCATTTGTTTAATCTAGATAAAGTCTCATTTGGTGACCTGCCTTAAAATTGATTCTTCTGTTTAAATTAAGCAGCACGTCTAATCCATTTTATTTATTAGTAGTGCAACTTTAGTTCTACCATTATTTGCCCCTGATGCTCTGGCACGTCTTCCAATTTAGACTTTAGAAGCCATCATTTTATACTTTGTAACTTGAATTATAGTGATGTGCCCTTTATTCATTCATTAACTCATTATTATTGAGTCTGCTTCATACCAAGGCTTTGGTATGTAAAAAACACGATTCTTGACCTGAAAATTGTTTACAAATTTAGTGCAGAGACTAACTATAAAGCACAGTGAATTGTAGTGCTATAATATAAATACAGGTAGATATAAGAAGTCTCAATTAGTGTTTGTTATTAATGATGATAATCAACTTTTTTCATTAAATGTTTCTCCATAGCATGAAATTAAGACAAAGTCCTAGAAATTTTGACTTAAACTTTTAAAAATTATGTGCACTATAATATGACATAAAATCTGTACATAGCCAGGAAAATATTATAGTTTTACTGATTTTTTTACTTGCTAGAACTTTTAAAAGTTTGATGATTTTAAAACTGCTAAAGTATTCTTACTCTTTTTCTTAGGTGAGTAGATATTGTTTTCCTAGCAAACTGGTAGCTTGGGAAAAGTCCCTTTTCCAATGGAGCAAAAAAAAAGAGGAATCACAGTACTTGAGTTTTAAGGGAATTTAGAGATAAATTATTTCCATAAGAACATGTCATGGTCAGCTTGGGTTGCAATATTAAAATACCATAGGCTGGACATTTTAACAACAGAAATTAATTGTACACAATTCTGGAGGCTAGACAAAGGTCAGGGTACCAGCACCATTGGGTTCTGGTGAGGTTTCCTAACTTGCCTTTCTGCTGTACCCTCAAATGTCAGAGAAAGAGTGGCAGCAAACTCTTCTGGTGACTCTTTTGACAAGGGCGGTAATTACTTCTCAAAGTCCTCATCTTGGGGATTAAGGTTTCCACATAAGAATTTTCAGGGGACACAAGCATTTGGCTGGTAGCATTTTGTTTTCTAATTTTGAAAATGGTAAAACATGATTCAGACAGCTAAGTTTTGGGTTCCCATAGATGTGAGGGCAGGCACTTCCTCTGCATGCTTATTTGTCAGACACAGTGCTATGCTTTTCAAAAATGCAAAATTCCTTATTTAATCCTTACAAGAACTTGAAAGAGGTAGACACAACATGACCCTTTATGAAAGTAACGTGACAGAGATTCAGAGACTATGAAGCTTACAAGGGTGATAAGCACAACCTTTTAATATTAAGCTATACTGTGTGTGTCTGCAATGGTGTATAAGGCAATAGGAACTCTGCTTCATTTATAGCTTAACTGTCTCTGGTTACATCATCAACTAAAAAGCGAGATGAGTTATAAAAGAAAGAATAATTGGCACTCCAGCATCTTTTTCTATAGCTGTTATGTGCTGTGGGCCATCTATGAGCCTGTGTGAACTGAGCTATGTTTGAGCCATAGGCAGGGAAGTCACTGTCTTGCGAACTCCCAGGCAGAAACCCCCTGGTGTGAGACTGCCCACTTTATTCTGGCCTGCTAACGACTCAAGTTCAAGCAGACTCCAGGAGATGGGTATAGCCTGCCAAACGCCAATCAAACTGTTTACTGCAAGACCCCTGCCACACCAAGAAACAAGCACGAAAACAAAACTCCTGCCACTGAAACCTTATCCCTGCCTTTGATGTATTCTCCCTTAAATAAATAATTGGAACCTTTTTCAGTCATTCAGTTCCTATCAAGACTGGAAGACCCATCAGGCGCCCCGCTTTTTAATTCTAATATGTGGCATTGTCTTATTTCTTACTGATTAGTTCAGACTTTTTATTTTCTCAGTCAGCTCATATTCCTCCTGAGCAGCAACGTGCTCTGTCAGGGTGCTGACCACCCCCTCATATCTGGCGACTTGACTCAAACAGCGACTTCCCTGCCTGTGGCACAAACATCACTCAGTTTACGCAGACTCATAGATGGCCTCCAGTGGTCATGGTTTGGATATGAGATGTCCTTTCAAAGCTCCTGTGTTAATGCAGGAATGTTCGGAGGTGAAATGCCTGAATTGTGAGAGATCCCTTCCACCATGATGTTCTGCCTCAGCTTGGGCCCAGAACAATGGACTTGGTTGACTATAGACTAAACCTCTGAACAATGAACCAAAATAGACTTTTACTCCTTAGAGTTGTTCTCATTGGGTATTCTGGCCACAGTGTCACAAACCTGACTGCCTAACAGCTATTCCTCATGGCAGGAGTACATCTTGTGTTCCTCAAGCCAAAGTCATATCTTCATTGTCACTATGGTCATGAATGTTGTCCTCAGGGTGGACTTCAGATCCTCACCATAGCCCTCATCAAAGAAAGTGCTGAAGAAAGTCTTCCTCTCTCAGCATGACCAAAGAGAAATAACATGTTACGCATGGACATTTTAAAAAATAAGATGAATGTATCTGGTCTCCTTTCAATAATGGAGTGGTTTCTTCACATCAAACCCTACATTATCTATGACTTTATTCCTTCTGAGAAATAACTTGATTGACCCATGCCGTCACTGTGATTGCCATTGCTGTACACTGTAACTACTGGGGTTAGTGATGGAAGACCATCAGAGTTGTTTTTATGTTATGTGAATAAAATTGCAGCAGCAACTCTGCTGCTCTGACCTTAATTCCTGGGTCTGAAGAACCAAAGACGATGATGTGGAATTGGTGAATGGAGTCCACAGACTTTCCCAAGATATAGAACAGATATTTTCCTTTTGGAGCCATTGAGTAAGGCAGCTTATAATATCTCAGTGCCAGCTGCATCTGTGTTTTCTAAACAGCTTGACCAGAAATGGAAAGAAAAAGAACCTTAAATGTTTCCAAGTGTTAAGGAAATGACTTGGGTCACTTTTTGCATGGACAACATTACTGGTGGGGAATTCAGCTCTGGCCCCCAGCTGATGTTAGTCCTAGGGTAGAAGATGCACAGACAAAGCTGAGTATAGTCATGTGTCCAGTGGAGCAGATGTGTTTCCTGCCTCGGTTACTTCCTTTGGCTTTACTTTCATAGGGTATATCTGGTTACGGAGGCATTTATATTTACAGTCTTTTTACTAGGCAAGTATACATCCATAAAGTTGCCAACACTTCCATGGTACTCCTTCCTTTTAAAGGTATTGAAGAATGATCGAAGGGCTTGACTCTTTAAGTGATATCCCTAATGGAAGGAAAGAATAAGCCCTCTTTCTGTATTCTCCTTCCTGTCCCCAATAATAATTTATTAATAAACTCATTCACTTACTTGAGTTAATAGTAAATACTCTAAATCTTTACCTGAATCAAGTTAATTCAGCCTAATTATTCCATTTGTCCCTCTGTACATATTAAACGCATAATTTATGCCTTGTTTTATTTAGCATTTGTTTCTAGTCTGTAAATTCTATATTTCATCTTTAGGATATTAGATTTTATGGGTGCAGGTATTTGTTTCCTTGATATCTTCCTTAGAGCACCCCACCCCCCCAAAGTGGTCTAGATTACAGTGTATGCTGAATTAGCACAGAGAGCTCTGTGTGGGATAGCCACAGCATTTTTGAGAAACCTCAGAAGGGATACTTGGTGTTGCAAAATCCAGTACTCCTTTTGACCTAAACCATATTTTGGTTTTCTTGAAATTATTGAATGGTTAGAACTTTTCCCCATTAACATGGTTGGTAAAGTCACGTTTTCCCCCCAGAGCACAACGTGCAAATAAAAGAGATTGGTTATGGAAATCTACTTGGGGTTTTACCCGGTTGTTCCATGTTGCTTATTTCTAACCTGTTGGTCAAACATGCCACTTCCATCTATTTTCCTCAAGTTGGCATTTCTTGGGGGATTTGGAGAAGGTATTCAGAATCAAAAGAAAATATAACAACATAAAATTGCTTTTATTCTCTAAATAGAAATAGGGCATTGGATAATGGAGTTATTAGGGCAATTTAGAGGGTTGAATGAGAGCACAACTGGGAAGTATACAGGACAAGGTCAGACACTAAGTAGGCATTCAATAAAATCCGGCTATTATAGTCTCCTCCAAGTTACCTGCTCTCTTCTCTATGGACATGGAATCAATGACCCCTTTAGCTCCAAGTGCCACCAGTAGAACCAGCAGGTGTGGGATTAAGGTGACATATGAGAGGGAAAAGATAGCAAAGGTGAAAATAAGGAAAAATAAAGAGTGTATGTTTGATACAAAGTGGTCAAGGAGCTAAAGGAAAAAGAAGATAAAGATAAAAAGAAAATAAAAAGAAAAGAAGAGTACAAATTTCCATTAATGATCATCTGGAAAGTTACCCCAAGACCTGGAGGGGATAGACTGTGGGGTCCTTGACCTCCATATTGGTCTACTGCTATCTCTTCTCCTCATATTCTAACTTTCAACTTATGTTGCAGATCTACTGGAAGGCCCTCCAGATCCAATTTTACGAACTATAGACTGAAATCATTATTTTTATTTCTATAGTGTGATCTAAATAGCTATCTACTGTGAAAATTGATTGTTTCTCTCTAAAACTCTGTAAATCCATCATAACATACTATAACATAACATTTTTAGAAAGGCCATTCTTTCCTAGCTATCCGTCCAAGGATGCAGTTAGTGAATTAGCAAGGGCTTTCTTGGTGAGGAATTGTCATCTATAAGCTGGCCTCCTAAGGACATTGCAAGAAGTCTGCCCCTGGCTAGTAAACAAAGCACTTTGGAAACTTCTTACCTTTTCAGGCCTTAAGAACATCATTTAGGGCATTAAAGTAGCAATTTTCTAAATGATGTGTTTGTGGTCTGAAAAAAGTAAAGCAACTCCAGAAAGTCTTCATTTTGGGGGTGCATAGAATGACTCCTACAAGGAGAGAACTCAGAAGATTTTTTTAAGAGTGTTAGCTGAGTCGGGCACCAGAAGAGATTGTAGAAGCTGACAGTGTCAAAAGAAAGCAAGAAATAGTTCTCTTTTTTGTCATCAGGGGAGCAGGATGGAGAAAGAAAGGTGCTCTGTCCAAGGGGCAGAGGGAAGCCAGTATTGTCGTGTCATTCTGAATTGTCCATTTCTCAGCCCTTCTGATGAAGAGTGGAGAAACAGTGTTGGTGTGGTTAGTGTGGGTGTGGACTGGGGGACAATCAGGAGATCTGGTGGTCTCTGTCACATTAAGGATTCAGATAGAATACGTCCTGTGCTCCAACTTCTTCTAGGATTCTGCCAGTTCTCAAAGGTAAGATTCTACTTTGGGGGGGGTCCTAGTAAGTCCCTGTTTTGTCAGACTGGCAGTGTCCTGCTTTCCGGAAAAGTCTTGGATCTTTTGCACGGAGAGGAGCGCCTGAACCAAGTGTAATGTTACTATTTTAACGGTCACCCAGAGCAGGTTATTGGTCAGGTATAGCAGGTGCCTGTTCAGTGCATCATGTACCCTGAGCGGCCTCACAGGCATCTGAGAAACAGACCCATGATTTTGGGAACAAGCAGTGACCTGATGGAAACTCTACTAGCATGGAACTGCACCAAGTAGCTAGTTGGAGTGAAAAAGTCTTCAGATTCCCCTGGCACAGGGGTAAAATGAGTGGGAAGACCCTCAAGTAAGAACTGGCGTGCTGTTCTGAAACATGAAGATGGGCAGAGAGCAATAAGCAAAGGAAAGGGAGGCATGAGATGAGATTTCAGGCCAGACAATGTTGAGCTGTGGAGACTAGAAAATGGTTTGGAATGTCCTTCCCAGTGTGATGACAAGCCATTAGAAGGTTTCAGAAGAAGAGTGACATGATTTAATATAGTTTTCACAAGACCACACTGGTAGCTTTGTGGAGAAGGGATTGTATATGAGCAAGAAATTATCCAAGAGGCTAATAAAATTCAAGAAGAATGATGGCTTGGTTAGAGCAGTAGCAGTGAAACTGATGGAAAAATAAAGTTTTAGAAAACATTTTGAAGGTGGGGTTTCTAGATGGTACCCATGGATTGGTGTGTGAAGGAAAGAGAGCTGCTGGGGTCTAATGTTATTTGTGGGAATGGGAAGAAATACATTCAGATATATTTAATCAAATGGTTAGATAAGGTAAGTTTGGGATGACTTTTAGGTACCAAGTAGATATCAGGTAGGGAATCTGGGTATGTATGGGGGAAAAGTCAGTCCTCATGTAATTATTTAAGAATAAATGTTTTTAAATAAAAGAAAACAAACATTGAGCTAGTTAAGTCTAGTCTTACCTACTCCAAATCAAATCTTAGAGAATCAGTCATGAAGTACTAAGGATAAAGAATGGGAAAGAGCTAGCCCTCTTACTCTTAGAAACAATTTCTAAAGGGGAGGCAGGCCATTGTACTGTTGATAAAGTGTGGTAAAATGGAGATAGGTAAACATATAAAGAAAGCTGCTCTAAGTAGTTATGCATGGCATTGTCAGGGACTATGGAGACAAGAGATGACCTGAAAGTCATTTGATAGGAAGCATTTTCTTGTAACTCCCTTCCTCTTAATATGGATGCTTGCTTAGAGATCATAGTGAGCAGATGGGGTTGGTTGCAGAAGTGTCAAATGGACAAAAAATATTTTTTTCAATCTTTAGAAGCCCTGATCTTGAGCAAGACAACGATAACCCTGGGACTCAGCATTTTGCTCTATAAAAGAGTGATTTGCTTTTGATCAGCAGTCTCCTGCCTTAGAGACATGGAATGATAAGCAATCAAGGTCCATGAGAATCTTCCTTCAATATATTTAAAGGTTATATTACTATATATTTCAACATATTAAGTAGTTATTTAATTTGTTCATCTATAAGTATTTAAAATATAAATAGGTATGTGCATGCATATGTCTAAATAAGATATTTGACTTTGATAAGATTATGTAGGTTGTCAAAATGTTCAATTCTTTGTTTGAACTTTAATACTATCATCTCAGCTAGAAGGTGAAGCAAGAGGGCAAAACAGGATTCTCCATCAACCATCCCTCCTTCTACTGTAGAAACATCAATTTGAACAGCTATCCACATGCAAAAATATCTTCTTAAGAACTCAGGAAATCAGGTAAGAGATCCCAATACCTGATCATAACACAATAATAGGAAATGAGATGTTGAAGAGGGTGATTATACAACTCATTGAAATAATCTTGTCATTCTTTGTTGAACAGAAACTCCAATTAACTGTGGTTAGTAAAAAAGAAAAAAGGAAAACCCAAACAATTATTTTTTAGTTCTGTTTCATAGACAAAATATATCAAACATGAAGCACAGTGGGGAACAAAATGGTAAAAATCATGTTCAGTGGTGCCTAAATATTACAGGGTCAGCTCTAACATATTCAACAGCTTGATGGCTATGTCTTTTCTTTCTCCATTTCTTAGCTGAACTACTACATTTTTAGCCATTTGACTCCTTTATTACTTATTCTCACTCTTTGTAAAATTAAAAACATTTTTTCAGGGAATTAATTTCATACTTACATGAAACAATGGAATTCTTACAAATCACCCTGTAATTTACTAGAGGAAAATTAGTTAATGTCCTTTGCTTTAATCACTTTACTTATTGAACCATTTATGCCCACTGAATCATTTATTAACCTCACAAGCAGGTCAATTTTAATAAAGCACTATGCATTTCTGCAGTGTTTACTTTCAGAATTATATTTTAAAGAATCCACTTATTCATATGCCATTGACTCCATGAAGTGGATAAAAGCAGAATTTACATTTTTATAAAAGTGGAGATGGAGCTCGGTGGGTGGCCCTGAGACATTTCTGGGCTTTGGGAGGTGGGGGAAAAGAAATCCAGGCATATACTGCAGGGAGTTAGGGATGCTGGGTCAGAAAAATCAGTGAATACATAGGTCAAGCCCATATTTAGGGGATCAATGATGCAGCATCACCAAAATATTTTAAATTAAGAATTTGGCTTTTGAGATATATTTTCAACTAAATATCTTAAGAAACATCAGAACCTTGGGGGACTTTTTAATGGTGATTTATAAGTTCATATTGTTTTGATTTGATTTCTTGTAGTGAGAAGGCACCATGTTCTTTTTATTGTTCAGAGCGTTCAAAGATTCTTTTTAGACTTCAAATGTCATGATGGCCTAGACACAGGCCACGTGTTAGCTTTCTTATTTTTTTTTGTGGTACCGGGGATCAAACTCAGGGCCTTGTGCTTGCGAGGCAAGCACTCTACCAGCTGAGCTACCTCCCCAGCCCCAGCTTTCTTTTTCTTGACTGAATTGGGTTCAAGATAGTTTGCAATGTTGAGGAGTTGATCTCATTCCTAGTCAGGTTAACATAATGTTCAGGTGTTAACACAAGTGGATGAAATTTCTGTTACTAAGATTACCCTGGGGAAGGATAACTGGACCACCATGGACTTCAGGAGAAGGAAAATCAAAAAGGAAAATCAGTCTGTCTTTCAGCTTAAATTTTGCCTGGCTCTCATTTTATAGGCTGCCCCAAGGACCAGACAGGTCTCTGGGCTTGTGGGTGTGTCTCCTGATTTATGTTGAATTCAGTAACCTGCAACCTGGGACTGAATACATTCTGTTTCATTATTCTGCCCTGCCAGTCATACTGAGATGGGATTCCTGTGGGATTTAAATGATTTGTTTCACGTTGAATGAAAAGTTAAAGATAAAAGTCAGAAGACAACTATGACTTTTTAAAGTCCAAATTACTGTTTAATACTGTTGAATTTTCTCTGGCTATCTTATTCACTGCCCCTCATAGTCTGACTTCCTAGAGCTGTGAAACTAATGTTTGTACTGGCATGTTGAAATACAACACCTTTGACCAGCAAAGCTTGAGGTAAGAATGCCTAGGAGTATGTGTGTTTGTTTGTTTCCAGAAAATGTGTTCATTTTCTTCTTGACTATAGGTAGGTTAAAGTTTTAGTGGTAAAATGTAAAGTTGTTGACTCCTTCTGAAGCCAAGCAAGAGTACATTTCCCACACTAACCAGAAATGTTTGGGTACTTAATTGTATGCAACAATTTCTTTTGTATACCTTTGATCACCCAATTCAAAAAGTTACACAAGATAGAAAAAAGTCCATCAAATTCAAAGGTTAAAGTTAGCATGCTTAAGTTTTCAGGGTGAGCAATAAAGAAATTAGTTTTATCATAAACCTTTGCTAGTACAGAGGAGGTATTTCACTAGTGATTTTTCTTTTTTACCAACACTTCTTATTTAAGTCACTGAACCTGAAAAAAGAATATTTAGGTGAAATTCGTTTTGTATGTGAAATGTGTAAAATACTTCTGTTTACATAAGTTTATGATGATTATAAAAATTACGCTCAAGGACAATTTTGTGTGTTTCATACTATTTGTTCGTATGCTAAGAGGTCCCAGGCTGCTATGGTTTTCAGTTCCATGCCAGCATTTGACAGGTTTTCAGGTCACTTTTACTGTTTGCAAGGCAACTGGCTATAGTAACCTGTCCCTTCCTTCAATTTGCTTTGAATCTTGCAGAGGCTGAGTAAGTAGATAGCCAGTTGGTTAATAATATCTTTAAGTGTCCTGTTCTTATAAATAAGGGTGCTTAGTGTTAGCTGTTTCTAAGCTATTAGATCTAGTTTAGAAATCATATTAGCTCTATCTAGGAGAGTTTCTCTCAGAATGCACAGATGGGAAACTGAACTACTTTGTCCCCTAACCCCCTTAGAAATTCTCTTAGGTTACTTCTGGGTTTCTATTCTGTTCATTGAACTCCCACAAGGCCCTGCCCAAACTTGGGTAGAGGTGTAGCACAAGGCAATGGCCAGTTCAGGAGGCCTGAAGTGAGTCTGTTGCAATTCTGACTTTGGCATTGTCCTGCTGTGTGGTACTAGGCAGCTTCCTCCCTTCTCATCCTTATTTAATCAACTAGAAAATGAGATGAAAATAAACACTCCCCAGAGCTATCATACGGATGAAGTGAAGGGTGTGGTACAATGACACCTACTATTTATCAAGCACTTATTATGTGCCAGGTACATAGTTTGCACTCATAAATGGCAGGTCCTGCCTCTGTGCCCTTACTAGTTGGATTTTTATGTAAGGAGTCTACTAAGTCCACACATTTTCCAATACCATAAAAAATAACAAGAAGGCCAAAGGGAATAATCAGAAAGAACCTACCATGTATAGATGCTGGATTAGACATTTTACTTATGTTGTATCATCTAATCCTATCAGCAACCCTCTATAATAGGATCTATTTTCCTCATTGTATAGATGAGAAAAATAAAGGTCCAGATGGATTGTTTTGTACTTTGCTGCATATCAGAAAAAGCAGCAAGATGAAGGGAACAAATTTATAATGATTGAGAACTTAGTTCTATAAGAGTAAATTGCAACACTGATCTAGTTAATTCCTTCTTGCTTATTTGCAAAATATCAATCATGTTTTCTTTTACAGAGTTAAAATAATGAAGTGAGAAATATCTTTTTTTCACACATTAAAAATAGAGGTACTATATTCACCTCATCCTGCTTCACATAGACATTCTCATAGATCATTGCATGAATTAAAGGATATATTACTTTGTTTCAATCATAATACATACCGAGGCTTGTTTTTGCTGCCAAAACTGTTCTTTGGTTTAGAAAATTTCCCCTAGGTCATTTAGAAGTATTCCCAGAAAAGATGAAAATGCCAAAAACCTGGTCAAAATTTTTCTCAAGTATTGCGCCAAGAATGGAAAGAATCCGGGAATCCAGAATGTATATTTATCTGGTCACAAGGAGAATAGGGGTTATCTGAATACTGCGGACTTTTCTTCCACAGCTAAAAATTTCCCCCTTTTTCTCTTAATTTCATGTATTGTATGATCAATTTTCCTAATTCCTCTTATTTTCAATGGTCTGATTTATTCTCTGGTGGAATAGGCACTTGATAAAAATTTCTTTTCAGGTTCCACCTTTACAAAGGAAGGTGCAAATTAGATGCAGCAAATTTATAACTCTATTTCCATCTTTAAAAAGAAATATCACTCAGGAATTGGTCTGCTCTGTCACCTCAAATCAGAAAACAGCTCCATCTGGTTTATTTAGCTTTTGATAGCTCACACTTCAAAGGAAGGCAAGGGTTATATCCGCTGACAATTGTGTAGCCTGTGCAAGCAAAAATAAAATTCTCTCCTGACCCCTGCAGTGATCAGTGTATATATCCTGAAGCAGGAGAGATCTGATGACGTCTGTAGTGGTTTGCGACTCCCAGCAGGCTTGATTTTGCAGTCTTGACTCAGGATAAAGAATCCCACCAGCTTCTAGCAAAATTGTGTCCAAGAAAAGATACACAAATACATTGAAATTGGCTCTGGTTCTATCTTTGGTCTTAAGATTATGCGAGTGTGTCTGTTTGCACACGCACACACATGTGTGTCTTAGCTTCAACATCCACCTTCAATGTAAACTTTTGGAATCCCTTCTGTTCTGATTTCGTGTTTAAGCTTTCTGGAACAATTCTGGCAACAACTTTCCACATGCAATTGGGTTAACCATCTATGGATATCCATGTGCGCTCCCCAAGGTCAGATTTGGTTCTTAATTCATGGAAAAATAACAGAGGACCAATGTGTTTCATGTATTATCATTTCAAAGAGGCAGGCTTTGAACAGAGATACAAATCACCAATATTTAATTTTGCCTTTAATTTTTTTCTACCTATTATCAAAATAACCCCAGTTCTATTTCTAGCCCTGCCTCAGTTATGCAACTGCTATCTGCTTTGGAAGCCCCATCTGCAATATAGGGATAATAATCTTTGCCACCTACGTCATGTCACAGTGGTGTTTTAAGAATAATGAATAGAAGACTGCATGAGCCCCGAGCTCTTTGAAATACAACAGGCTTATAGCTCCCAAATGATTTTCAACTGGGCTAAAAGTGACACATTAGATAGGGTTCTATAAAAACTTACAAACTAAAAGTGTATTTAAAAACCATGTAATTAAAATTAATTTAAAAATGAATGGCATATATATCGTATATAGATGTGTACACACAAGAAGCAAGAATTTGCCAAAACCGTTTACATATTTATTATGAAATATTTCCACAGGAAAACTTATATATAACATCATGAATATTCTGCATGAGTTAATACTGATAATGGTTATCACTAATGGTGATATTGTCAGTGATTTTTATTTTCTTTTATTAGATTTACTATATAATTCAAGTGTCCTAAAATGAATATGTAGTCCTTCCAAAATCATAAAAACAATAACAATAAGTAAATTTAGAAAACTAACTGGATGAGATAGAAATCATACAGAGAGAATATAAAGTTCAGATCCTTGGGGAAAATTCCTTTAAACTCTAATAAGTTTGGGGTGAGACATGAATGAAATATATGAGTTGTTCCAATTTATTGCCAGTCTAAGAGTACTTGGGTCAGAACAGTTTGAAATTGTAAGAACAGAGAAAACCTATCATTAAGAAGAAGAGTCAAAATCTTCATATTTATCCTCAAGTTTATACAGTATGTCAATAGTTAGATCTAGTCTCGTGTATTCAACCTAGCACACTACTGAGTGCCAATAAATATGATGTATTCAAAAAGTCTAAAAGGAAGGTTCTAAAAAGTAAGTTAACCCTACTCTTCATTACTCCCATCACCCCAGATTTCTTCAAGTTCTTCTAATATGCTGCAAACATTTTCAGCTCCAGGTCTTCTCACACCCTCTTCACCTTTCTGGAACATTCTTTTCACCAAGCTAATTCCTACACATATTTCAGGGATGATTTTGGCTCTTATCTCTTCCACAAATCATTTCCTTGTTCCCAAACCAAGTTAAAGGGCCTCCCATATGCTACTGTGGCCATCCATGTCCACTCCTGACAGTGTACTTGTCTACGACCTCAGTCTGAACACTTGGGAGCAGAGACCTTTGTGCCTCACACACAGTAAGTAGGACACACTGGGTAAGAACTGCTGTGTCTCCTTGCAACTCAACAACCCTCCAGTCCACGGAATTTGAGAAGGAAGAAGAAGATCCTGGTCTTGGCCATTGTCTTTATGCTTGTTTTTCCCTCATAAAAGAATGATGAAAAAAGGAAGAAATTTTTAAGATTTATTAGGAAGAAATTTTAATATAATGTATTGCATAATTTATTTATTCAAATTTGTTATTCATAAAAAAAATACCTTGGCCTGTCTTAGAGAAATGACTACATACACATTGGAATTTTAAAATAAAAAAGATGAAAAAGATTTCTTTCCCCTCTGACTATTGTAATTCTCAAAGGCAAACATTTGTGTTAGTTCTACACATGTTACATCAAAGATAACATGATTTGTGCTTCTTCTTTGAAAAATATCCTACAGCTGTGAGCCATTAGCTTTTGTCTTGCTCTTTTGTTATATTGGATGAGTTCCTTGAATGCTTTATGTCTCCATATTTCTAACTGTGGAATGGGGCTACTTCTACTCTCCATAGTGAAAGGTAATGTCTAGAAAAAAATTCATGCTAGAACTAGATGTTAGTTATTAATTAAAGGGGAGAAAACTACTTTTGTATTATAATTTATTGTCAGAGTACTCTCTTTAACCAAAGAAATTATATCCTTTTTTTCTTTTTTCTTTGTTCTTCTTAGTTATACATGACAGTAGAATGTATTTTGACATATCATATTTACATGGAGCATAACTTTCCATTTTTCTTATATATATATATATATGTAAATAGCCCTTACTCAATTCCCAACTAAAAAGATTGAACTGCTAAAAACATGTTATCATTGCAAACACTCATAAGAAAGTGGAAAAGATATTAAACACACATTCCTTACTCCCTAACTTTTCTTTAACATGACTCTGAACCTATAGTTAGCCCTCTGTACCTACTGACTCTGCCTCTATGGATTTAACCAGCTATGGATCAAAAACATTTAAAAAGCATTGCATTGGTACTGAACATGCATAGATTTTTTTCTTGTCATTGTTCTCTAAATAATACAGTATAACAACTATTTATACATTTATGTTGTATTAGGTTTAATAAGTAATCTAAAGATAACTTGAAGTATATGGGAGGATATGTACAGGTTATTTGCAAATACTATGGCATTTTATATGAGGGACTTGAGCATCAATGGATTTTTTTTATTTGTAGGGAGTCTTGGAATTAACTCATGGCTGCACTTATGAATAAATGTATTAATAAAGTGATTTGGGACAAAATGAGTTAGGAGTTACTTAAGTCAGTCTGGCTCCATCAGACTAGTCTCCCTCAATATGTCCACCTCCAAGGGAGTCTTGATTTCTCCTGTTATCTAGACATTGCTGATGAGGAGTAGGATTTAGAACTCAGTTTGGAGGCCATAACCAGGTGAATAGAGAGCTACCAAGCAGGACCCCAGCATGAAGGGAGCTCTAGGACAAGGCTAGCCTTGAATAGTAATTTTGCTGGCAGGGTTCCTCTGAGCAGTCACAGTGGGGCATTTAATCTGTGAGCAGAGGGCTGGGAAGGGAGTTGTTGGGAGAGAGGAGGAAAGTGGCATGTCTTAAGGCAGGTAAAACAGTGAAGAGAGAGGGGTTGCTCAAGCACTTTTTAAGGTATATTTTTCCTTTACTAAATTGTCACAAATGTGTTCTTGCCTGGGAATTGGATGTTCCAACTCCTGAAGTAGGCATACACAAAACAAAGCTCCGGAGGAGATGCATAACCATATTCCAAATTACTCTCATTTCCCCAAAGCTCAATTCCCCCAATTCAAAACTTACATTCCTAATTTTTTTTTAAAACACAAATCTGACAACAGATGCCGCACATCCTGTGACTTAAAGCCCAACCGCTCTGGATAGTCTCAGAAAAGAGACCCCATTGAAGCTGTCTTATCAGGTTAGCAGCTATGCATAGAGATGCTTCCCTGCCCCTACCAGTAAGCCTCTGATTAGTCAAGACAGACACATAATGGTAAAATATTTATGATTTAAAAATATTATTTAAAAGACCAAGATCCACAGGGATACTGCAGTTGTGCAAAAGAGATTCCAAGGTCAGCCAGCACAAGCATCCTTTCATAATAAAAGATCAATATCAAATGAAAATTATATGCTCCAGAAGTTTGGCTATATGATTCAATTGATCCTGTAATGTTTCAAGTAAATAATGATGAATGGATCCACGGTGACCTAAAGTCAGTTCTACTCTGGGAAGAAAGATGCTCCATGTTTAATATTCATTTGAGGAGGGAGGTGACTCAATCCTGGGAGTCACTGAGTATTGCCATCTGGATGCTAGTGCAGCCTGATACTGCACAAAAATTCTACATGTATTTCTGCTGTTAAGAAAGAGAAGGAAAAATAAAAACTTGCAGGTTTTTTTTTTTTTTTTGAGGGGGCTGTTAGAAGTTAAAAAGCACAATGAATCTCTCTTCATCAACTATCTGAGAAGGTATATAGAACAAATATTGGGTCTGTTGTGATTAGTTCTGGGGGTTTGAATCAAATGCAAGTCTTCAAGCTAAAAGTTTTGGTAATGTTAGCCTTCAACAGAAGGCAGGCTGACTTGTGATTCCAGGCAAATGACCCTTCTGTGCAGGGTTTGGAGTGCACCATATGTAGCTCCTCACTACATGCAATATTTATGCTGTCTTAAACTAGACTAAATCACAGAGAACTTATTCACCAGTCTTCCTCTAGGTCCGAGGAGACATGACTTCTCTCTTCACCTAAGAATCTGTGACAGAAAAAAGGTGATACGTTCACTATTCTGCTCCTTCATCCTTGTATAGGAACACTACATTTCCCAAATTCCCTTGCAGTAAGATAGGCCATATTTTTTTCTCTCTGTCCTTCATTCTTTTTTTTTCTTCCCTTTGGTCTCTCTCCACCATGTAAGTCAGTAAATGAAAAGGAATAATTGTAACATCTAGTATCAATGTGGAGTTTAGAAATTATGGTTGTTAATAATAACAAGGTTGAAAAACAATTCAAGATAATAACTGAAACACATTGCCTGGAAGATAAATAATCTGCATTTCAATTTTTTTCTTAGTGTCCAGGATTAGGGAAGCACAATGTGTTACTCACAGCCAACAGTTTCCTTCATGGTGGTCAGAACTCCAATCAGTAGCAGAAAGAATGATGGTAAATCTCCATCTTTAACTGCGTAGGCTGATCTGGAAAAACCAAAAATCCTCTTCCTCCTTCTCTGAATAGTATTGTTATATAACCACACGGGACTTTTCCCATTAAAAAGTGATTTCAAATGCATTATATCAGTTAATTCTAGCACTCTTTCAAGGTCCAATTGCCATATTCTATCATACACTGGATTAGAGACTTACCTACGGTCATAACATTCATCATAGAATGTAAGACTATGTAGAACAGCTTAGAAAACAAGTTTCTGGCTGTTTCAACTGGGATGTGTGTGTTGGTTATGTAAAATGTAATAATTGTTCCCACTAGGAAGTAGAGAATAAAATGTCAGTATTAAGAAGAAAATACTCATTTATAACCCCCACCCCCTGAATGTTAGTTGCTGACATTCCCTGTTATTCTTCTAGTCTTATCTCTAAGCATATGTTACATAGTTGATATAAGTATCATTTCTACAATTTTGTGTTCTTTTTTTCATTCAACATTGTAAGAAAAACAGTTCTTTCCATTAAAACTTTTTGCCAATAGAGTGTTTAATGGCTACATGATGTTTCAACATATGCTTCCGTGATAATTAAATTCATCTTGTCTCTATTCTTAGGCATGTAAATGGTTATTAAATTTTTAGTACTTATAAATAATGCTGAAGAAACATTTCTGTGCAAATAACTTTTTTTCTTTTTGTATTTTAGATTGTTTTCTTAGGATAAATTCCCAGTAGTGGAATTTCAGAAAAAGAACAAATGCATACATGTAGTTTTTACTGTAAGAACTGCTTCCTAAAGCTATTTGCTTCTTGAAATATCACATGGCCAGTAAAAACCAAAACCAAACACCCAAAACAACAAAAACCAGACTATGTCAGAAACAGAGTCACACATTTGAAGTGCTGGTGGCCTCTGGTGGTCCCTTGACTGGGCTGTTAATGCCTTACTCAGATGAGGGGACGATGGCCTCAGTGTTTCTCATCAGACTTGAGAGCTGGTCATAGCAGCATATTTCCAATGGACTATAATCCAAATTTAATGTGACTATTTTTTACAGCATCCCTGTGCTTTAAGTGGAGATTACTATTCCTCAAAGATGGAAAACCCCAAACTGTATATTTACTATAATCTGCCCTTCACATTTACCCACCCAAGTGCAGCATATTCTGAGAAAGAGTGAGGGCAACTCGATGGAGTTTTCTCCTCAGTATTAGAGCACAACAACCAAGCCAAGATAAAAGACTGAGCTCTGGATCAAATGGGCAACCTTCTCCTATTTGACATTCTACAATGGGACACAGAATGAGTCCTCTCAGTAACAAAGCCACATTGTTTAAGTGGGTTCATCAACAGAGAAGGAACTTACCAAACACTCCTTGTCCTATATTGATAAAAATCTGCACTTCTGTCTCTGTTACTTTCCTTCCTTTTGTAGTGATAGAACACTGGTATGATATTGCTGTCTTACAGTTTGAGAATCTATACAATATGTAAGTTATAGGGAATAGTAATCTATAATATAAAATGGCCGGTTGTTGACTCATTCAATATATCAGTGGGTATCTGAGTAAAAGTTTGCTCAAAAGTATTCATGACCTAAATAAAAGCAAGTGGCCTCACTTGATTTATTTAAATAAATAAATCTAGGCATCTAGAAAAGCCACTTTGAAAGGCATGTTTGTTTACAAACGAGTCAATAATTATGCCAAAAATGTAGAGTCATGATTTTGAAATTAGAAAATGCTGTGCTATTATTCTCAGTGTATCTATTTATTCTCAGTAAATCTATTTAGGTTGACCTGTTTGTCCTTAGGTATGTCTTTTTGGTAAGGGTCCTGTATTGCTAGCAAGTGGAGGGTCTGTCTCAATCATGGGGACACTTAACTTGAGATTTGATCTATGTTAGAGAAACATTTAACAAAATCTATGTATGTTTGTATCTCTTTAATTGAAGAAAACTGAGGTATGGCTAGTGTTAGAAAATTAATTTAAAAAGGTTCCTATATTACAGCTTCTTAAAGAAAATAAACTTCTAGGCTTAATTCCCTTTTCACTTTTTAAGTTTTAATTTATTCTCAGTTATTCCTCTGACAAATACATTTAGACCCTTTCTTTTTAACTCAAATTATCTTTCAGTAAAAAACCTTTACAGATGATAGACATGGTCAAGATTTTGAGTTAGTGTTTCTGGGCTGGTTAGATTGTCAGACAAATTACCTTGTCAAGACAGAAGGTAACTTGGTTTGTGCATACCTGAGAATATAGGTATGTTGGTCACCTTTAAGAACTTCCCCACGACTATTTTTTTTCTAACAGTAGGCAATAATTTTCTAGTCTCCTCAGAAAAGACTAAATTTCTCTTTGGACTCAATAGATTTCTTTTTCTGCTGTTGACCCTGAACTGGCTCATAATCGGCACTCTTACTGGCTGATTAAACAAGAGTTAGAGATTCATTTTGCTGAAACAACAACATCAATGACAACTACAACTACGGTATTTCTTTCAGGAGTGAAACTTTTAAAAAATATCTTTCACAGAATTTTTAACAGTTCCAAAATAATGGGATTCAGACACCTTTCTATTAGTGCAAGCTGTGCTTCCTTTCTGACTTTTTAGGGGTCTACTTTTTGTCTCTGGCTGGATTTGGATAGACAAGCAGGAATGAGGAGGGGTGGTGGAGTGTGTGGAGCCTAGCTGCCTGAGGAGGGTCAAGGTTGGGCTGGGGACTAGGAGGCCTTGAGGGATCAGGTGGTGCAAAACCCAGAGCAGAAGGGTTGCAAAACAGCAAGAGGGGCCTGGCTGACCACAGGAGGGGACATGACTCATCGGGTTGGACCTGTCCAATTGTGAATCATCTTTGGTTCTGGGGAAGCCCATAGTTAATACTGATGACTTTGCTCTTTTAGGAAGACTGTTTGGATGAGGAAATGTTGAATCTGAGCCCTGTTCCTCTGGTCAGCTCTTTTATATATTTGCTATGCTACTGGCATTCACTGCTTCTATTTCACTTTTTTTTTTTTTTTTGGTAGTAGCATAGATTTAAATGAGACCTCAATGAGAGAATAATGGGGGAACTTTAGAATATGTAGAAGAAAATGAGAGGAAGGGGGTATGAAAAATGGTGGAATGAGAGAGACATCATTGCCTTATGTACATGTATGATTACACGAATGGTATGAATCTGCATTGTGTACAACCATAGAAATGAAATTATGTACCACATTTGTGAACAATGAATCAAAATGCAGTCTGTAAAAAATTAAAAACTAAATAAAAATAATAAAAAAATTTAAAAAATGGAATGAGAAGTTATACTCCATTTATGTATGATGTATCAAAATGCATTCTACTGTCGTGTATAACTAATTAGAACAAATACAAAAAGAAATAAAAAACAATAGACTTTTAAAATAAAATGAAACTTTGTAAATTAAAAAAAATATGATGTCCAATAAAACAAATCTTTCTTTGCAACAATTCTCTCTAGGTGTTTAATATGTCTTGAAGTTGTTATGAGAAAATGCTACATTATATTTTCGTTCTCAGCAATACCAAAACTGTGCTAAGTCTTCAATAACTGCTAGTTGAATATGCTTGATTAAATGAGATTATCTACCTTTCTAATATAACAGCAACTTCTTGAGTTAAAAAGTCTACTCCATGGCTTTTTGAATGTGTCGTAGGTTCATTTGTACTTAAAACTTCTGTAAACTTGAGACATTTTAGTTTGCTTTGAGTGGCTTAATGGCTTTCTGATTATGAATCCCTTTATGCATGTGCTGAGCTGCAGAAAAATTAATTAATCATTAGATAGTTCCTTACTCCAGGTGGGATGGAGTCAAATGTATCTTTGTTGAAATAGAAACTTCAGATTAAATTTGTGTGACCAACCCTGTTAAGGAGCACTAGCCTACATTTTTCACCTTTAAAAACGTGACTTTGAATGACAGATTGATCTCATTTGTACATGAAGTATAAAATAGCTCATCCACTTGAACACATTTACTTATTCTTATTCAAGGACAGGATCTTAGTGGTGATGAGGTGAACGTCCTCCTCCCTCCTTCCCTTCACACCTCACCCCACACACCCCTAATACAAGGAGAGGCAACTTTAGCCATGGATATAATTTCCAGGGTGTCCTTATGCAGGGCATTCTTCAAGGAAGGGGTAGTTTAAGGACAGAACCTGGTCCTGCCTAAGTTTCTAGAAGCTGTTTTTCAGGCTGCTGTTTATTTCTTTGCTTATTCAAGTTAATTACACCCCTCCTCCTATGTCTCTCTGGATGGAACCAAGTTTTCACAAGGGCAGGTATAGTCAATAATCACTGGTAAAGGAAAGAAAGCATCTTTTTTATGACCGCCAGTCCTTGTCTCGTCAAAGATAGGAAACTCGAAGTGAAACTTGAAATCCATAACTCCACATTGGTCACTTTGTTAATCTGCCCACTTTCTGAGGTCGAATCTGCCTTAATACTCACCATTAATTCAGCCCATCAGCTAACCATAAACCCTTTAATAATATCCCACAGGAATTCTCGGTAGACACAACTTTCTGGCTTGCTTTGAAAGTATACAAGGCCTCCACATAGAAATGGTTGGGACTTTCAACAGACGCGCTCTTTCTACCTAGTTGGAGGAGGAAAAAGACTGTTTCTCTGCCAGTTTAAAGTCATGCTTCCATTTCAGCTGTATCAGTGAAGCTGGACCCCAGCTTAACAGTAGAGTCATCTGGGGAGCTTTCAAAACTCTCAGGGCTTGTGCCCATGCTTGATTTACTTGAGATCTGAGGGGCGGGAAAGACTGGAACATCTGTTTTAAAAAATCTCCTCAAGTTATTCTAAGTGTTAGGCCAGGATTTAAAACAACTGAGTTTAATTCCAAGGAGATAGCCTCCTCTGAAAGATGACATAGTCAATTCCTTCACCTCTACTGAGATGTTATCTACAACTTGATTTTTTTTAAAACAAATTTATTTATTTTTTTATTTTTTACAGACTACATTTTGATTCATTGTACACAAATGGGGTATATCATTTTGTTTCTGTGGTTGTACATGATGGAGGTTCATACCATTCGTGTAATCATATATGTACATAGGATAATGAATTCCCACCTTTAGACAGGGGGATTGTCCCCATCTCTCTCCAACCAAAAGTCCATCAATCAGAGATAGAAGAATTATTTCCTTTTTAAAAAAAACTACCACCTATTTAAATATAACCTGGCCCAATATAGTAGAGGTTGACTAGACACTAGAGGGAAGGGACCTCAGTTCTTGATGAGGTTGGAAGAGGTAACTAAAGCTGGTGATAGGAGCATTTGAACCAATAATTGGTTGTGCAACTCACTGTGACACTGGACAAGTCACTGATTTTTCCTAGACCCTTTCTTCAGTCCAGTAAATAAGAGGTAATAACCTCATGGTTACTTCACAAGGATGTGGGGAAGGTCAAGTGAGATTATACTTGGAAGTACTTCATAAACTGTAAAGTTTCATACTTCATAGAAATTACCATTTCCATTTGTGTAACAAAGTTCTTTAGAAGTTTCTTAAGTGTATTCTTTCCATGAGCCAAACACTGGAAAATAATATTTTAATATCTATGGATAAAACATGAATATGTAGCACATATTTTGAGTCATATTTTCCTTCATTTGTTTTCATTTATCCTCATTATAAAGCAACCACAAACTTTAACTACAGGGGAAAATGAAGTAAAAAGGAAAGCTGATCTGTTTATTCCAGTATTTCACAGCTTGAACAGAGAAAACATTAAGTATCATCACAGATGTTATAAACGCTTATTGCCCAGGACTATGTGTTAGGTATTGTGCAGTTTAGGCTTGATTTAAACTTTAAGAGATTATAAACTAATAATAATCTGAAATGCAAGCCAATAATACACACTTGAAACCTAAAATGAACCAGAATTGTCATCTCTGAGTGTAAAGTGGAATGAAACGATTCAAGAGACTGCTGTAGTACAAAATTGTAGATTAATATCTGTGGGAAGACATGGAGGAACAGTCATCTTTAACTTTGACTGTGACCCATCATCATGATAAGGAAGATGATAAACTCTCAGATCATAGTGGCATTTTGATTAGCATCATCTTTGGCAAAGAAGCTCTTTTGTGGATAGATAGCTACTGCAAAAAGCAAACTAAGAATCTTCAAGAATCACACAAAACAGGATAGTTTGATTTTGGATCTACAAGAAAGAAATCCACCTTCATGAACTTCATGAATGTCCCTGCAATGCTCATGTATGTTGAAGATAATCCAGGTGTGACTCCAATACCTTGAAAGCCCACAGTTGCTTTTCTCTCCTAGCATGCCGTATCACCCTCATTATTGGGATAACTCTCTTTAAGCTTTCAGCTAGTGGTCTTTTGTATGTCACCACACTTACAATTTGTTATGCATAACTGCAGAACAGTCACAGAAAGTATTGCCTTATTATTAGTGTACTTGAATATATTATTCATATGTAACAATATTAATATAGTTGTGGAACCAAAGGCTTTTCAACCAGCTGAAGGAATCTCAACATGATGCTTTAAAATACCCACATATTGTGAAATGGCTAAATAAATTTAATTTGTGTGTTGTCTCATATTTATTTAGTTTTGGTGAGAACACATAAAATCCATTCTTTAATTTTCAAGCATATACTACATCATTATTAACTATAGTCACTATGTTGCACAGATCTCTTGAAAAAACAACTTTTTTTTTTTTTTTTTTCAGTCCTAGGGATTAAACCCAGGGCCTTGCACACACTAGGCAAATGCTCTACCACCAAGCTACAGCCTCAACCCACATCTTTGATTTTTTCATATCTAACCTATGGTTAGCAGTGTGCCACTCCAGGTTGTAGGAGGCCCTGTCTTGAGAGTTATTGGAAGCAGAAGGGAAAAGAAACCTCAAAAATCATCATCACGGGTTTCCAAAAGAACCCGTAGTATCTAGTTTTCAAACAAATGTTCATCAGAATCACCTGGGAGAGTATCAAAACACATCACTGGATCCCATTTCCAGAGTTTCTGATTGAATAGGTCCAAGGTTGGGACAGAGAATTTGCATTCCTAACATGTTCTCAAGTGATGCTGAAGGAAAACACTTTGAGAACTATTGCTTTAGACTGTCATTAAGTTCTGTCCTCAATTTTATTAGTGAGTTAACTGGGGTTCAGGATGCTAAATAACACCAATGACTCTGATGAAAATCCAAAGTTCTTAATTATCTGGTTGATGTGTTTTCTGACTGAATCCTCTACTTTCATGTCATGAAACTGCATCCTGTTCTCTCACCTCAAGACACCCCAAAACACATTTTTTTTGGTTCACCCTATGATATAGTCTGCAACAATGTGCTCCCTACATAATCCATATTATCCACACCTTTGCTTTAGATAATCTTTGTTTTGGACCAATAAGGTTTCACAAAAACACATTTTTTTAAAGAATGGCATCTACTACTAAATCTCATCCCAAATCCAAAAATGTACCAATTGGACATTTTGGAGAGGCATAACCAATATTCAAATCTAATTTGAGTTTCACATCTTCTTAAGCATTTGTTTTTCATGCAATAACATGGAAGCAAAAAGGAGAAAGAGAATAGTAAGAAATCAGAGGCTCTGAATGATAAAACAAGTTGGTAGTTAGTCCTGAAAAACTGATACAGGCCATTTTATTTTCATTCATTTTTCAGTACTGGGGTTCTAACCTAGAAGAGCTTTACCACTGAGCTACATCCTCCAGTCTTTTTAATTTTGAGACAGGGTCTCACTAAATTGCTGAGGGTCTCACTAAGTTGCCTAGGCTGACCTTGAACTTGAGATCTTGCTGCCTCAGCCTTCTGGGTTGTGGGGATTACAGGTGTGCACAACCACATCTGGCAATGTAGCCCATTTTAATGAAAGCAACTCCAGCATGGATTTAACTGATATGCTTTCATATGTTACATCAGTTGGATCATTAACTCCTGCAAATAAATTTTTCATTCATTCAATAGATTTTTATTGAGAACTTTCTGGTATCAGGCACCATTCAGGGCAAGAAGGAATACAGTGATAGGTAAAATAGATGAGATTATGCCTTTATTATCTTATAGTCTAGTAAGTTTAGGCAGCTGTTGTATCCATAAGCATTTTATCAAGTGCCTCTAATTGATATCCATGAATTACATTGACTGGGTTTTCAACTGTTCTAATTACACAGGACTTCATCTTCCAGAAGAGAAAGAAAATTAATTTGAAACACGTGTTTGCTAGAACAAAGTGAATTCTTATATATTTCCAACATAAAAAAAAAAAGAAACATGGGCAATATTCCAGATACTCTGATGACATAAAAGCAGGCAAGATTCTATGAAGAGAATTCATTTCCTTAGTTATGGCAGATAACTGACAGGAAAGATCAATCTCATTTTAGATCAACTGAGATTAATTTTTTTTGGGTAACCACTATTCATTAGGTCATAAACATCCATCAGTCTGTCTTTTCCATAGAAGATATGCTGGTTATGCAATAAAAAAAAAATGTGTGTCCATAACCCAAACTAACAAAACAATGACTACAAAAACACTTATCCGATGATTCCTATGAGGTGAGAGTTTTCCTAATTACCAACTAATTCTTAGGTTGATAATTCTTTTTACCCTCTTGATCAGAACATTTATATTTTCTCTGAATGTTTCATCCTAAATGTACCCATAAGGAAGAAGAACACATTTGCATCTCCAGTCATGCCCTTCTTTGAACACAAAGATAATGTTGTGGATTACTTTGGTCCTTATTCTTGCTCCTATTTATATACAAATAATGTAAAGACTAATTACCACTAATTAACGTGATGGTGAAGACATAAGACTAAATCTCTAAGCTGTTAGCGCTCTTTCCAGTTATTTATTGCTGAGCACCACAATCAAAGCATCACAATCATTGCAGGGTGAACTCTGAAGACATGATACCTTAGAGTCAGAATGGACTGTGGAAAGATCTGGCCCAAAATTTTGTCTAATTCAAACATTTTCATGAGCTCATCCCTGAGGTAGGGTTGCCTTGCTGAATGAGATCAGTGGTGAAGGGCTGACTACTTTACAATCTGGGAGTATCTCTTTTTTAGGTGGTTCTGCTTTACATTGCTCTAAAATCTACCTCCATCTAACTTCCACTTATTCCACATTTTGGAATCATAAAGAATTCTTCTTCAATGTGCAAATCTCCATGTATCTGCAAACAATATTTTTCTTTCTTAATGATAAAGGGTTCTGATTCCTACAACTTCAATTCCTTCTATTATCCAGTTTCTAGAACTTTTCCCAGTTGATTTCTTTCCTCTGAATACAATTCTGCTTATCATTTTCCCACAAAATATACAGCACTTAAACTGGATATAAGATTACAGGGGACACAATCCCTTGAGGCTTGGTGTAATTCACAAGTGTGGTAGGCACGTGATATGGATCGATTGCTTATATCCTCCTAAAATTTGTATGTTGAAGCCCTAATCCCCCACGTGCAATGGCATTTGGAGATGGGGTCTTTGGGAAGTTTTAGGGTTAGATGGGTCAGTGTGGGGCACTCGTGATGGGATCTGTGCTTTCATAAGAAGAAATACCAGAGGGCTTGCTCTCTATCTCTCCACCAGATGAGGACACAGTGAGCAGGTGGCCATCTGCAAGTGGGAGGAGCTCCCTCACCAGAACCTGACCATGCTGGCCCACTGATCTGAGATTTCCAGAATTGAAAGAGAATGAATTTCTGTCATCTGAGCTCCCCCAGCTCTTAGTATTTTGTTATGGAAGCCCAGACATAGACAGCATACACTCAACACAGTTAAAGGAAGGGAAATATATAATTACAAAAATGTGGTGAAATTCCTATAATTTACTCAATAGAATATTTTGATCTTATATAGGAATGTGTTGAAAGTCTTGCTTTATAACTTATGATTTCTCTTTTTAAGTTACAAGTCTGCAAATTGAAACTTTATGGGAGAACATTAATATTTTCATGAAGTAAGGAGTTCTATGTAAAAATGAGCAACTCTGAAATATAGTGTTTCCTTCCCTTTTTATCATTTATGCTAAATATGTTATGTTAAATATGCTTATTATACCATATATGTATCATATCTGTATATGTTGATTGACTCCCAAAGGCCCAAGTGTCACAGGCTTACTTCCCCAGGATGGGTGTATTGGGAAATACCATGGACTTTTGGGAGGTGGGATCTACTGGGAGGTCTGTAGGTTACTGGGGCATGTCCTACAAGAGGACTGTAGGACCTCGGTCTATCCTCTTGCTTGGATTGTACTCCCTGCCATTGCCATCTAGCACACTCACCAGAGGCACAAAGAAAAGGGGTCATCAGATATTGGACTGGAACTTCTAGTACTATGCAAAAGCTAACAAACTTTTTCTATTTATAAATTAATTGTCTCAGGTATTTTGTTGTAGTAACTCAAAGCTACTAATACATATATATCATATGTATGAATATGTGTACAGATGACACATATATAATGCAAGTGTACTTAATATTTGTGCATATTATATATACATTTTAAACTTTAGATTAATTTTTATTGTTTGCTTTCTGCCTAGCAAATGTTTACTTTCTTGTGTATTTTTTAGTGAGTCAAGTAAAAAAATGAGTTCTACTGTTTGGATAAATGTACAAGCCCTGTTTAGTAAAAATGTCTTATTTGTTCTTCCTTGGAAGAAAGAAGTGAGAGCAGTTTCTACAACCAGGGGCCAGTTCTCCCTTGGTGTAATCACAAGCACAATCTGTCTTTGCAGTAGATAAACATCTCCAGTAATAAGTGGGATCTGTCTTAAGCAAGTTAGCTACTACTATCTTGGGAATGATCAGGGAATGAAAGCTTAGGTCTGGTGGCCTCTG
Organism: Sciurus carolinensis; assembly: GCF_902686445.1. Taxonomy (NCBI): domain Eukaryota; kingdom Metazoa; phylum Chordata; class Mammalia; order Rodentia; family Sciuridae; genus Sciurus; species Sciurus carolinensis. The sequence continues at coordinate 29,404,822 of NC_062219.1, forward strand.
ATACAGACACAAATGGAATGCACATGTCTGCAGTGTTTGAGTCAAATATTAACTATAGAGGAAATCCCCCATCATCAAGTCCAGGAGCCACACCAGTCATCCCCTGAGTCAGAGGCCTGTGACCAGGGAGCACTCGTGCTCAACACTGTCACTAGAGGGTTTAGGCCCAAATTCCTATGGGTTGCCTCACCTTACTCTTGCCATTTCCCTGGGAACACTCCCTGAAATTCTGAGTGGCTTTTATCTGAGCTGGGCTAAATTCTGTTCACTACCGAATGTCTTGAAAATCTTGCTTTATAATTTATGATGCCCTCAAGATATATCATCCATTGTAGCAAGATCAGGCACAGATTAAGGATAACTTTATTTTGGGGAAAAGTTTTAGTTACTTGTAAGGAAAATTTATTCTGGATGAGTTGGCAGAATCAGCAAGGCTCTCTCCTCAGACAGGTTTCAAGACTCTAGAAGTAAATGTACAAATAGCAATGCTGTCTCTTCTTGCTCCTTGTGCCCCACAAGTGGCAAGGCTGTGCCTAAGATGGGGGCTGGCCACACAATGAATATTTCAGTCTCCTCAAAAGCGCCTGATCTACCTCTTCAGATCCATGATTTGGGATAGACTGGAATTTTGGAAGGAAAAGATCAATCATCCTAATTAGAATTTATTTTCATTGTAATAGCCCTTTCTGAAAGAAAACTTAACACACACACACAAACAACACACTTTGTATTTCTAAATTGACCCATAAAAGCATACATATTTATGGGGTACTGTGCAATGGTAGGTATGTCTGCAAACATTTCAAAGAAAACTCAAAGGAAGTAACACTAGCACAAGTTCATCACATAAATGAGTTTTGGAAAAAGTAAGCCAGTGAAAAATTGGGATTGTTTCTTTCTCTTTCCTTGTACCTGCTTTTTCAGACTGGGCAGATGGAGCTGTCCAACACAGTGCGAGTGTCAACACAGAGTGAACCAAGCACCTGGTGTCATCTGCTGTGAGCCATCAAGTCAAGATGCCCAGGGGGAAAACGTCACCATATTTTCACTTCCTAATCACCATCCTGTTCCAGTTCTGTAAACAAAGCTGGATTGAGTTTCCTTAGTATCCATTTTGCAAAAAAGCTTGCTGAATGGGGTGGCTGTTACACTTTTCTACATGTTTTCCCCTGAATAAACAACATTAATGTGTTGTTCTAAAGGCTACCATTTTGTAATGTTCAGGAAGAACATTTTTGTTTGTTCAGACACTTTCATACAATGCACTGGGAGACAAGGGCTAAAAGGGAAATGTCATCACCTCAGTTACAGAGATTACTCTTATTTCAAAGATGTTTTGGTAAACAACTCAAGACAGCTCACACCTGCCATCCATGAACCATACTCAAAAAAAGGCAATTTTTGTGTTCCTTACAGATTCATCAACATGAAAGGTCCAGTGATAAAAGCCAACACGAAACAGGGATTTGATTGCAGGGTCTCTGGTTCAGTATGGTTACTTTCTAGAAAATGCAGGACTGAAATTTCTGCTAGGGAAGCAACTGCATCATAATTGGGTCCCTGGAGTTTTACTAGCAGTGGGATGTGGGGGAAGTGGAGAGTACCATCGGGTGCCTCAGCAACGGGTTTCACAAATGCCTTGCCAAAAGGGATCAGGAGATGGAGAAAACTTTCTCAAGGGCTCAGTGGTCCCTGTATGCTGCTACCCTGGATAGGACCATTAAGAATTGTGCTTCTCTAAGCTGCACATTTTGCAGTGTGTCAAGCAATGTTCTAGTTGTTCTAAACATGAAATGCTAAGAATTCAGCTGAGTGTGAGCCAGCTAAAGGATAACTTGCTCCACTTTTCCTACATTCAAGATCTTCATGAAGGATTAAAATACTTTTGGGTGTTCCCAGCTATGGATATCTGTCACCTTTTGTGTGTGTGCAAGACATTTGGTTAGTTGAACTAACATCATCCACTGTGCAAAGTTGATGAAGCAACTTTGCCAAAATGAAATTTATTTCCAAATAAGTCACTCCCTTTTAAGATAAAAACAACAATTTTTTGAACCAACCTTCCTGCTCCTTTTCAGTCCCCCAAACCCCTACCATTTTAATTTTTCCACCTGAGTAGAACAATGGTAGAAAATTTTGGACCCCTGGAGAAGCAACATTTGTGGGAATTTCTGGGATAATCTGGGGTTTTCTAGACACTTTATCTTATCTAACTTCAGGAAACTGCAGTTGAGTGTCTTTGGGCTCCCAACAACTCTGCTTGGCTGAGCTGTAAGGGCAGATGTGCTCCAGAACAATTACGGCTGAGTCGGAGAAACAGAGCTCTTTGGAGGGCTTTGGTATTTTTTTTTGTTTTGTTTTTTTTTTCCCTAGCAGGATTTTCCTCTGGATTGAGAAAAATATGGTAACATGACACTCCCTGGCCTTTCAAGAATAGTCAAGGAGAGAGAAATACAGCCATTGAGTGTAAAGTCTGGTGCCAAACAGGGAGATCTTGGTAGCAAAAGGGCAGGTACAAAAAAGGCTTTAATTTCATCCCATTATACCTAAGGGGATGGCAATGGTTCTAGAAAGTTCTCCAAACTTCCATTCTCCCATCCATGCAAAGCTGGCTGGGTTTTCTTTGTTTCTATTCAGATGGGTAGTTGGGCAGATGGGATCAGAATAGGTAGCAACGGCCTCATAAGTTCTCAGCTCTCGCTTGCGTAGTCTCTGTATGAACATCACGTATTTGATCTCAGTGTGACCTCACAGTAACCATTTCCACACCACAGATAAGGAAACCAGCACATTACAAGTAAGGATGCTCTTTCATATAATTCAAGATTGTTTCTGATTCCAGAACCCAGGTTTGTAACCACCACAATAAGGAATCATTTTTATTCTCATTTTTTTTCTATTAAACCTCGCCAAATATTATTTTTTAGATGAAAACTCAACTTAAACATATTTTTTGCTTGGAATATTCCTACAGTGAACCTGTACAAGAGTTATCCTGTGCCAGGTGGGACATGGCTGGTCATCCAACTGACCCTTTTAATTAAAATTGAATTTGTGAATCAATTTCTCTAACTAGGGGGATCAGCAGTTCAAATCGAAAATGTCTATATCTTTTAGATTAGATGAAATCCTTTGAAGGATTAATACAAATATGAACTTGGAAGTTTAAAGTAATCAGTAGTCTGAACATATGCTATGCCTCAATGACATTAATCTCTTTCTCTTTTTATTTTTATTTTATTTTTTTGTGGTAGTGGGGATTGAATCCAGGGGTGCTTTGCCACTGACCCACATTCTAGCTCTTTTTATTATTTTATTTTAAGATGGGGTCTTGCCAAGTTGCTGAGGCTGGCCTCAAGTTTGTGATGCTCCTGCCTCAGCCTCCAGAGTCAGATTAAAGGCATGTGCCACCATGCTTAGCCAACATCATCCTTTTATCAGTCTCTTTTTTAAAAATAGGGTCTACGGCTTACTTCCAGGTCCTGTGATGAATAACTTTGATGTCTCAGGCAGGGGCTCCAATATGCGTCACTATTAACTCAAGCTTACTCTTTTATCAGCAGCCCTGGATGATGAAAAATCTTCCTGCAATTATTGTATTCTTACTCAAATTATTCCTCGTTTCCCTGTGCAGGCTGCTAATAGGTTGATGAAAGAATTGCCAAATGCACACTGTAGGAGCATGTGGTTCTCAAGAAAGACAGAGCAATGTGCTTCATTCCTGTTCCTTTGCAGTAAATCGAGGAATTCCATTGTGTAAGAGGTTACTAATGATGAGAGTAAATGCTCCTGGCTTGGTGTGCAAGCACATATGGGAAATGAAGAAACCTGAGAAAACATCCAGTCTTGCTGGCAACAAGGAACATCTTCCAAGATTTTCATGCCCCTGGGTACTATGGGCAAGAATGTTCTGTAGCATTTGAAATGGAGTCCAGGTGTTTATGTTGAAGATCAACACATGTTTAACTTTAGGACTCAATGAAACCTAACATAGTTTGCAGAGAAGCACTTGCTTGGGAAGATTTAGCATAAAACCTATAGGATATTTCAAAAGTATTTTCATTAAAATACTTATATAAGAGACAGGAAAAAGCAGTTCTTACTTTGAAAACTTTATAGAGTCACAACCAATTTATTTAAATTAGGTTTAAAAAAATCTTTTAGCTTTAAAACAGATTTAATAATTAGTTGGGAAACTTCCCAAGTCTTGCCTGAGCACTAAGAATTCAGATGTCCCACATTGTCCATCCTTACTGAGAGTTTATATAATGTGAGTAGTTTTCCTTATGAAAATGATCAGTTGTCATTATGCACACCTAAATGCAATTTTAAATGCAGAGGACTAATTTCACACAGAATTAAAAAAAAAAAATGGCGTTTCTAGGTTTGAGAAGTACCCAAGGCCATCTTCTCTAACTCTGTTACATTTGATTCGGAGACCAGCATCAGTAGTAGTATTAACTTGAGGCTTGTTAAAAATGCAATCTCTCAGGCTTCATCTCAGACTTAATCAGATTTTACATTTAAACAAGATAACCAGGTGATTTTTATGCGTGTTTACACTTTCGGAAACACAGGTCTCTAAACTCAATTCTTCTGAGTCATATTGTAATACATGAACTGCCTCCTAGCTGTGCCTGATTGGACAAGGGATACACAATGGACCCAAGTTGGACCAAACAGATTTTCTTCCTGCCCTTGTAAATTGGGGCAGGGGGAGGGAGGAAACAAAGGTTGGGGGAGACAGAGATACATGGACTTCAAAGAAAGCCTGTGATCAACAAGAAAAAAATGTGAAGCATATATTCAAAGAAGAAGAGACAGGCTCTTTAGCTCTTGCTTTCAGCTCCTTCCTAAGTCTGGGCAGGAGAGTTCTTAAACCTGAGTTTTATAAAGCACCCCTGATTCCTTATAATAAATCCCTCCTCTATGCTTAAGCCAGCGTGGTAATATGCTGGGTACTTGTAACCAATAGTCTTTAACAAATATAGGTGGTATTAGCTGGATCTAGCAAGGGGAGGCAGATAGAGGCCAAAACACAGGGGCCACTTTGCCTGATTTAGTTTTAGTAGACACAATGATAACATGCTCATTATGTGTGAATGCTACACAGACCTTCTTAACTAATGAAGCATTGTTCTCTGTCAATTGGAATACAATTTTATGTTAGTCCCAGGCAATCCTGCTTCAAACTGGGAGCACTTTGGTTGTGGTCATCTGAATGGCCAGTGTTTTTTATACTAACCCATCTCCTTCCTTTTCCTACCTACCTCATCCTATTTACTACTCTGGTTCCAGGCCTGATATGTTCCTCTAGATAATTTGGTGTCTCCCCCACCATGGCCCAATCACCTTTGCATAGATGGGGATGGAAGCTACTCTAGAACTACGTTCTCTTTGGTGTGTGGGGAGATCATAACTTTAGGATCTGGGGGAAAGGTAGGTGGTGTCTTTTATGCCAAGAGAAGCCAGTCTGTTTGGTTAGTTTTCTGCTTGGGTCTTTGGGCCCTGGAATCTATTCAAGCTTCTTTGGTGGAGCTTGAGCCTAACCTAAATCCCAGAAGAGGGCAAAGTCTCCTGGCTCCTCACCAACTTTCTTCACTGGAGCTGGAACATGTGTGTACCTCTTCTCACATGAGCAGAGTGAATTCCTAGATCCATGATCCTGTAGACATCACCAGTGCTCTGTGACTCCCAGAAACCCCCTACAATATTCCAGTCTGCACATCTAGCTGCTTCAATGGATGGTCATGATAGTTATCTTAAGCCAGAAGCAGGATGATTTGACCTCTTTGTACTAGAGTGTGTATATTGTTGACATCTCAGGTCTGAGGTCAATCCTTCTGTCCTGGCTGGTCTCAGCTCTTTCTTCCTCACTACCTGTCATGTTGATGATGATATTGGTCATTGCCACAAATAGATTGTAAGATTTTTCAGGTTACACAGTATTCAGAGGATGGTTTTCTCTTCTCCCATATCTGAACATCCTTATAGAGGTCCAGTGCTAGGGAAAGCTTTCAGTGCCCATTCTCTGCTGCCTATGAATGGGAACTTCTAGGTAATTTATTTGTAGAAAGTATATAATTTCAGGATCTGAAACAGTCTGGATGAACCAGGAAGAAACCCAAACCAATGAAATGTCAAAGCGGACATCCCCAAAGTTATTACCGTACTATTTGAGATCACAGACTATTTAGGTATCATAAGGAATTGATTGCCAAGGGTTGGGGGGAGAATGAGAAAAAAAGGAAAAAGGAAGAAAAGAAAACTAGGAAAAATAGCCAAATAGTACTAGATAAAGTATTTACCTAGGGCCTCTGAATTATTTCTTGGAATTTGCTGATCTTTAAAAGATGGGTTAAGCAATTCTTCCCATTTTACTATTTAAGATCTATAGAAGACTTTTTGTAGAATGTTTTAGAGAAAAGTATAAGAAGTGGATTATACTTTAGACCTGAAATTATACCTGAATTTTTTTAAAAAAAAAGAAAGAAAGAAGGAGAAGGAAAGAATGAGAAGCTGGCCTTTGTCTTGCTGGAGGCCGCTTCCTCTCTGCCTTGTTTATGGGTATCTTCTTGCTGCAGCATTTCCCCAGGGAGAGGTGTGAAGCTGAGCTCCCAACAGGTCATTGGGGGAGCAGTAAAATTGGCCCCTGAGGGTCATTATGAGGGCTGAGAGCATCCTCTGACAACCAGAGGACCCTAACAGCTCTCTCTGCTCCTGCTTCTTCCCCAAAAGGCCCAGGAAAGCAAAAGTTGAACTGTATCAAATGCTACTTGAGGAATAAAGAGTAAAAGTTCAGAAGGAATTTATTTTAAATGTTTTATCATTCTTGATTAAAACTCTCCTAAGGGATTACATGGTACCCTGCCTCCTAAGGAAATGCCAAACTTATTTTTAACTACTTTGATTATCTGGGATCTAGTAAATGGGCTGTTTTCAAGAGTCTGCTAGAAATGTACTTCTCTGGGGTCTGCCACAGTTCTGGCAGTGGAACACCACCACTTCTGGGCTCCCTGAGCCTAGCCTTTGTCTTTCTGTAAGCAATTTTCAATGAGGGATCCCAAGTCTACCAAATCCTACTTTCTGTGCCACCTAAATCTATGCCTGGTTGGAGATGTCTCTTCCAATTCACTGTAATGTGTCCCCACTGGGTGGGGGATCTAGATAAGGTCCATTTCTCCACCCTCCCAGTCCTACTCTTGGAAAATGTCACCCAAGGTGTCCTCTCTGGAAATTCTAACCTCTTATGATTTCAAGATGTTCTCTCTACTATCATATCTGCTGAATCTATAATTTTTAGTCTTGAATCTTGTTTAAATTTCTTAAGCTCTTTTAATTTGGAAGCCTTGTCTTCCCTTAAACCTGATATATTGAAGATAGAATCCTTTTCTTCACTTTCTCCACTTCTTTATCTCAGGGGCCCTACAGTGATCTGCAAGGAAATGCTCTAAGGCTCTCCTTCCCTGGAGAAAATGAAATGTACACACATGGTCTTTAGTTACATCATACATAGATGTAACCTACCTAGTTAGTTAGGTTCCATTCAAAGGCAGGAGGAGAGGGGTTGAATTTGGGAGTATAAGCTTTTCTTTTAAAGTTTGTAAGGTCCTACTCTCTCTTCGCTTTCCCCCAAGCTCAGACCCTTCCTGGTGCAAAGAAACTACTGCTTGTGATAGCTTTCTGGGTATGGGAGGGAAGAGAGCAGCTAAGGGAAGAGAGAAGCACTCATTTTGGTATATCTCTCTTCTCCCCCTAAAAAATCTCTAAAACAGAGGTGCAAGATGGTGGTCTGGTAGGCTTGGCTTCATCGCATTTAAATGAAAGATAAATTAGCCACCAACATTTGCAAAGCAGGCATGTTTTACCTAGACATCTGAATTCACAGGTCTTCTTCAAAAAAAAAGTGACCAGAATTGGCAACATGAGTCTGAACTCTCTCATGGCATCCTGTGGCAGCGGCTGAACTGTGCCTGCCTGCTGTAGGATGAACATGTGTGCTCCAGGTGGCCTCAGAGGCTCCACTGGTTGGTGTTGAACCCAGTCAGCTTCGCTCTTTTGGGCTCCTGAAGGCATCTGAGTACCTGTTCTCAGGTCCTGAACATCTGTAGAGGGACATTTGAGGAATTGCGAATCCACTTATAGGAATCTCTAATTCTATCTTGGAAAAAATATGTACATGACTCATGCTTATTGAATTGGTGCAACTTTGTGTCTGAACCAGAAAAGTTTAGAGAAGGACCAGAGGACTCTGGACTTACAAGATAATGGTGACTGTATAGCTGTAAAAATACCTATAAACCTAGGGCCGGCTCAGAGGTAGAGCACTTGCCTAGCATGTGCAAAGCCCTAGGTTCAAGCTTCAGTGCTGAAAAAACAAAACAAACCTATACACCTGATTTAGTTCAAGTACATGAGGTGTCCGTCACGTAATCCTGATATGCTGAGGATGCACTTTCTGAAATATCAGGTGTCTACTTAATTGGACATGTTGCTAAGAAATGACACATACTTCACAGTCCCCTAGCCTGTTTCAAAAGAGAGAGAACTGTATATACAGCATCAAGTATTTCCAAGTTTATTGTGTTTGAACTATTTGGAAGGAAATAGTCTACATATAATAACATTTTAATCTTTGAATATGAATCATTACCTTTTTTTTGGTATAAATGGTTAATTATTTCTCAGGGCATATAAAGTACACCAATAAAATGAAAAGAAGAAAAGTTTACTATTTTGAAGATAAATAGGGATGAAATAAACTATATGCTTAATTGGAATGGGAGGAAATTGAGTATTTAAAGTACTAAGTTATTTTGGGAATTAATGAAATAATGCATGGGAAGCACATAACACTGACTGGCAACTAAATATGTCTACTAAGTGTTATCTATTGTTATTGATGATCAATTACTAGTTAGTGTATAGCAGGTGATTAATCTTGCTCTAGGTATCCAAAAAAAATTTTTTTTGAGTACTATATTACCAAGATGCAAGGAATGATTTAGTCTTGCTCATTGACTAGTGTCAATCACCAGCATATAATTTCTGAGTGTCAACAGAGGCTGAAGACCTATTGGATATGAAAAATGAATTGTCTTCTTGCTCTTATGAGTGGAGCACAAACAGCCAAGGCAGCATATGCAATTGGTAGGGCCTCAGTTTGTTAATTACTCTCCTCCGCTAGGCAACTAAACTGTCATGACTCTTATGGGTATCTTTCCAAAACATAAGTTTTACAGAAAAAAAATCCAATGAATTAAAATAAGCTCCAAGACACAACGGGTATATGAGAAAGTGTTCAATGTCATTAGAAGATATAAAAATCACAATGAGTTATCATTCGATACCTGTCAAGATGGCTGTTATGAAAAAAGACAATAAATAGCAGTGAGAATATGGGGAAACTGGGACCCTGTACACTGATGGGAAGGTAAAATGGTGCAGTTGCTTTGGAAAAACAGTATGGAGGTTCCTCGAAGTTCTAAAATGTAACTACCATCTGATCCAACAATCTCATTCCTGGGTATTTATCTGAAAGAACAGAAAAGAGACTCTTGAATCAAGACTTCTATATCCACTGCAGCACCATTCATAGTAGGTAAGATGTGAAAATGACCTAAATGTCAATCAATTGATGAATGGGTAAAGAAAACGTGGTACATACAATGGACTGATGTTCAGCCTTTAAAAACAAAGACATTCTGCAATACGTGACAATATACAGATGAACCATGAGGACATTAGGCTAAGAAAAATAAGAAAGGCAAATATTGCACCATTTCACTTATACAAGTTATCGAAAATAGTCAACATTAGAGAATCAAAGAATGGAATGGCAGTTGCTTAGGCCTAGGGGAAGGGGAACATGTGGAGTTACTAAACAATGGGCATAAAACCTTAGTCAAATGAGATGAATAAGCTCTAGAGATCTGCATACAGCATTGTAGCATATTTAAAATATTCTATTGTGCACTTAAAAATTTTTTAACTTGTAGGTGACCTCTTAAGTGTTCTTACCTCCATGAAATAAAATGAAAGTAAATTAGAATGTTACATAAATTATATATATATGTATATATATATGTGTGTGTATATATATATATATATATCCCCCCAAACATTTGGAAAGTGGAAGACTATCTAAAAGACAATTTCTGCCCCTTCCTCTCCCCAACGCTGTCCCATGTGACAAGAATATCTATCTGCCTTAGGTTTCCTTTCTGACCACCCCTAAAGTCAGGCAGACTGTTCGTACTAAGCAAGTGCTCTATTACTGAGTGACATTCCTGATCTGGGACTTTTGTTCTATTTAGTCCATCATCAATGGTCAGAAAAACCTCTTGGTTATTTCAATGAGCTGTACAATTTTATGCAACAGTGGTAACTAAGATGGTTTGCTTTTGACCAAATGAATACTGATTTATAGCGCAGACACTGAACTTATTATTTTTTAAATAAAAATTCCTGGAAAAAATAATACTTCCTGTCTAAACAGTTCTAAGAAACATAACGTGATGTGCGTGTAGGGGGAGAGGGGTGGATTAACAAATAAACACACTAACTTCAAAGGTTTCCATCTTGTTTTCATATAACCTAAATGAGATTAGATGACTTGTGATTTATGCTACCACAATCTTCCGTTGCTGCCCACTTTAAATAGAAATATGGTTATAATTAAGATCACATGAACTTTGATTTTCTAGCTTCTAAAAAATAAGATGGATGACTTGACAGTTGCTGAAACAGATTCTCAAGCATCTTCATACCAACAAGCCTTGCGGTCCTTGAGCTGCATGTCCAGGGTGTACTTAATGCCCATTTACCATATGGTAACCCCTTAGATATTGTGGCCAAAATATAGATATTGTGGCCAAAATAGTAATAACAGCAGCAGCGGAATCGGCAACAGTAAGACGGCAGCTACAACTAACACTTACATAAGATTTTATACTTTAAAAAATACTTTCACTTGTATTTTTATTTGATTTGGACCTCACAGCAGCCTGCTTGCTGGGGTAGGTGCCATGGGGACTGCTATTTCCATTTATGACAAAGAAACCGAGGCTCAGAGAGTGAAGGGATTTGCTCGACACCAGGCGCTTACAAAGTGGCAGAGCTAGAACACATATTGATGTCTCTTGAATTCCAGTCCAATGATCCTTTTATGTTAAACCTGCAACTATTTACTGAGTCAAAACTGAAATTTTGATTCTGTGCCATTTGTTCCCATATCAGAGTTTCTACACAGCCTCACATGCTCTTCTCTCTTCCCAGGAGGGGCCTTCCCCAGATGGGGCCTTCCCCAGATCATTACAATCCACTTCTCTCTGAGAAGGTCTGCCTAGAAAGCACCCCTCTCCCACTACTGTGCAGCTGGGCCTCTTCATTCTTACAATCATTTTGCCTTAGATTGAAAAGTTTGAGGGAAAAAAATGCATCTCTACCCCTTTATCCGGTTTTGTTTTTCTACTAGTCTTTATTACCTCCTGACTTTAGGTTTATGTCTGTCTGATTTTTATTTATTTCTACCAGTGAAATGTAAACTTCATGATATTCAAGAGATCCTGTCTATTTCCTTTTCTGCTATTTCCTCCCAGGCAGAAGAGTACGGCTGGCACAGAGTAGGAGCTAATAAGTATTTGCTGAAACAATAGCTATCTGAATTTGGTACAGGATAGGTCACTTTTTTTCCTAGTGACCAGTTGTTTTCTCTAACAGCACCCTAGGTTACTATTGCCTAGGGCAAGGCGTTTTACTACTTCAGTACCATCTTGATTTCCCCACCTGGGTTATTTTGTGTCCTGCTCATCCCATTTCCCTCTTTCGTCCCTGGAAAACCCACTGCATCTTCTGAACTTGAGGTTCTTGAAATTTAAAACAATCAAAAACTTCAATATTTCTATAGAATTTTGGCAGTAAACTCTACCCAGATGGCCCTAGCATTTCGAGTTTTGCTTAGGAGCTAGCAACTTTATCTCTTGATCTGTGGGGACTTTTGATCTGGAACTAGCCAAAGAAGATTCTAAAATGTGATTTTGTGCCATTGAGTGCAGATTATTTTCTCACCACAGAGAAGTGTCTTTTCAAAGATCTCCCTAGGAACACACACACATACATACATATATATAATGTATATGACAATGTTATTTTTAATTGAGATGCTTAATTCATTTGTTTCAATATGAATTTAAATCCATTTCACTGTTGCCAAAAAGCAGACCTTTCTTCACAAGGTACATTTTTCTTGCTAAATCTTCCATAGAGATGAGGGGATGCTTCTACGGGAGTCATTGACTTTCTCTACTTTCTCTCCTCTCAATCTTCTTAGCCTGGGAATCTATAGTCTTGGTAGGCCTTTAGGTCTGGCCAAGTGGCATTAGTTTTTTTTTTTTTTTTAATGTTCTTTCTCCCATGATCTCTTTAGTCTCTTATTTATTCCAGTCTTCATTCTGCACAAGCTTTCCAACAGTATCAGGGTGTATTTTGGGGAAAGTAGATAAGCCAACCATTCAAGCTCATATAAAATTAAGCACTGCTAATTATTACAAAGGATAATCATGAAACTTCAAAAGCTCACCAGGAAATTAGCTGCAGGAATATTTTCTGGTGATGTCTGTGGTCAGCACTCAGTAGCAGAAAGGTTGTTGCATCTAATCTGAGGTTACAGTTTTCAGGCCTAACTTATTCACAGCAACATCTTAATGATTTGGAGGCTGAAATTGTGGTGCTAGCAATTCTGTTCCGTTAATCACCTTTCACTGAAGGTAAACTAAAGAAAACACTAGTTTGTTCAACTACCATGGTCTCTGGATAGTGACCACACTCTATACAACTGACATTGGCCTGGGCAATGTTTGCTTTTCCCTGTGTACCTTATCCTTACCACTTTATTTTATTCAAATCCATAGGCAAAGTAAAGTTGGGAAAACTAAGGGGATTGTTGGGCATGTTGGAAGATGAGGAATTTGAGACGAGGAGAGATTGTGGCATGCAATCTAGAGGAAGAGGCAGGACATGAAATTAGGCCTCTAGATTCTTAATTGAATCTGTTAGAGATTTTTCTGGAACTATGAGAGCTTTCACCAGGACAAGTGTGGAACAACTCAGAGGACAGGTTCCAGGCTCATGTGCATCCTTGAATATCAGGATGTTTTTAAGAAAAATGCTACTGCAGGGAAAGAACCAGCCCATTCCATTCCCCGTACCAGTTCAGGCTGCAGAGCTCTGAGGGATGACGATAGGATGCTGGGAAATGGGAACATGCAGGGCATGGGGCAACAGTAGTTTCTCCTTATCTCTACTGTGAAGTGCAGTTTTAGGATCACAGAAGATGCTCAACAGTGGTTGGTCAACCCAAACAGACAACTAACTATATATTGTGTTTTGGGATTCTTTTTCACTAAGTTACCTTAAATATTCTATATAGCTTTGCCTCTCTTAAGAAAAAAAATTCAGACTTTTTCCTTGGAGGTAAACTTCAGTGGTGAGGATAGAGAAATGACAGTATTCTCACTTTCTAACCAAGAGAGTTTGGGTCAGTCTAGGGCACTCAGACAAAAAGGACTTCAGAGAGGCCACAGTCTCAAGTCTTCAATGAATCAACTGCTCATTGTGGGGTGATTCCAGGGGGTGCTGTTCATGTTCTAGTCTAGGTCAACAGCACCTGTGGGGTTGTGGGTGCACAACTTTCCAAGAATCCAGAGTCCCTGCCCTGCCATAATGAGATCCTCTTCTTGGGCCTGCCTTACTGTTAGTATTTGTAAACACCTTGCAGATATCACAAAATGAAGCTGTTAGCCTTCTGATTTTTAGTGAAACTCATTTCCTGAATATGTCATCCACTATGATTCTGAAACCTCTATTTAAGAAAGGCAGGTAGTCGAAGAGGGAGAAACAGAAACAGATCCCCCAACCCCCATTTAAAAAAAGCCATGCTAAAGAAACAAGTTAAAAAAGAACTCTCCAAGGAGGGAAGATCTCCAGCCATGAGATTGCCAATTGCTTTTCCTTTCTGAGTCCTAACCATTGTAAAGCGATCCATCCTTCAGTGAACTTTCTAAGTCAGATGAATCTTAAACATACTGCTTATCTGGAACAGATACAACATATGACATTTAATCTGCTTATTCTTACTTCCTCGAATATATCCTTTCAAAGCTCATTTCAGGACAATGGGAATTTTACTGCAAGTAATATTCCTTATTTTGGTTAATTTTTAAAACCAGCATATCTAGTATTTTAAAGTGGAAGTCAGATCATGTGACATCAGGGCTCAAAAATGTCCTCTGGTCCCTCATCTCATGAATGAATCCAGAGTTTTCGCAATGGCTAACAAAATCTGGTTCCTATGACCTTTCCTCTTCTGTTCTTCATTCCTGGGTTTCAGCCACACTTGACTCCTTCCGCTGCTTGGGCCCTGTAGCCTTACTCCTGCTTCAGGGCTTTGGGGCATGCTGTTCCTTTTGCTCAAGATGCTTGCAACAATGATTTGCTCTGCTCCCTTCTCAAGGAAAGATGGACTGTTCTATTGAAAATCTGCAGTACCTTTTCCATTTCTATCACCATTACGCCACAGACACCCCTGTCTTATTTCTTCCATAGTACAGCAGCACCCTTACCCATGGTTTTACTTTCTGAAGTTTGTTATTCAGTCAACTGTGGTCCAAATATATTAAATAGAAAATTCCAGAAATAAAACAATTCATAATTTTTAAATTGCATGTCATTTTGAGAAGTATGATGAAATCTCCTGCAGTCCCACTTTATCCTGCCTGGAACCTGAAGAATCCCTTTGTCCTGTGTATCCATGCCATATATAGTACCCACCTGTTAGTCACATAGTAGCTCTCCGGCTCTCAGATTCACTGTGGTGGTATCACTGTGCTTATGTTCAATTAACCCCTATTTTACTTAACAATAGCCCCAAAGTGAAAGAGTAGCAATGCTGTGGTTTTATTACAGTATATTGTCATCTTTTTTTCTATTTCATTACTAGTTTTGTTGTTAATTTCGCACTGTGCCTTATTTATAATAAACTTTATCGTGGATATATACCTGTAGGAAGAGACACAGTGTGAACATGGGTTTGATATTATCCTCAGTTTCAGGCATTTCTGGGGGCCTCGGAATGTATTCCCTATAGATTAGGGGGAACTATTCCTGTACATGTCACCTTCTAAAATAATGTAGTATCTAATTTACCTATTTATGTTGTTTATTGTCTACTCATGCCTCTCCACATCCTACTAGAATCTGAACTCCAGGGCAGCATTTTGGTCTGTTTTAGTCACTGCTTTTTTTATTTTCTGATACCTAGATAAGTACACACACTGGGTAGGTACTCAATACTTATTTTCATTGGACAATCATTTATTATCAGATCATGTAACTATACAAATATTATATGATATAAACTCCAGATTAACCAGGCTCAGATTATAAGCAAAGCATCATATAAAACGATATTTTCCTGTTCCTATTACTAATTTATAATTGTGAATTAGAAATCCTAGTGTACTGCTGTTGTTTGACACTGCTCTTTGGAATCACAGAAATTATAGGTGCAATTTAGACAGTATATCTGTTTAGAAAGCCACTGAATTTCCTTCCAGTGTGGTTCACTTTAAAAAATGGACCCAGAAAAACCTTTTTATTTGAAAAACAGAGGGATTGCTAAAAGGGACCCAACACATTCTAATTTTTCTGTGAGAAACAATAAGCTAGATGATAGAGCCTGAACAAAGACTTGCCTGTCTCTTAGTTCTGAGGAAAGTTCTACACCAGGGTCCTGTCCCTGCACAACCTTTTGGAGCCTTTTCAGACCTCATGGGACCTCAACTCTGCTCTCAGCTCTTTTCCCCACTTGTTTCATTCCCTTTTATGTTTTTTAAAGTTATCAGTAGGTCTTTTCTTTTTTATGTTTTTTTTTCTTTTATAAAAGTAATAAGTGTCGACAGTAAGAAAGCTGTAAAGTGCAGAAAAATAGGATAAATCAAATATAATTACAATTCTCAAAATTGTACCCACACATAAATACAACCATAGGCATTTGGAAAACCACACTGTATTTGAAGCTCTTTATATAGTTTAATATCAGCAGGGTCTTCCTCTATTTGAGACAGACTTTGGGACTTGTAGACCATTAAGCATTTCTCCCTGCTTCTTCTTTGGATAGTGATAGTAAAGCAAGTGGTTATGTGAAGTAAGCACACACACAGATCTATCTTCTCCTTAGAAAAAGCACCTGGCCATTTGGACCCAAGTTGAAAAGAAAGGAACAAAATAGAGACCTTGAGCTTGGAAATGTGAATGATCTTTTCCTCATTCGTCAGCCTGATGAAAGCTGCAGATTCCCCTGGTGTAACTTGAGGGGATCTCAGAGGCAGAGGCAGGCTGTCCATGTATGTATGCATGCATGTGTGCACACATACATGTAACATGTTACACTAACCTGTAACAATTTTGAGAACCTAAGTTCCAAGTGTTTTGTTCCACGTTGTGTGATAATTATGCCATGAGTGAGTCCTTACCCATCCCTAATGCAGAAGACCCCTGGCATGTTTGTTCTGGAAGGCTTCCATTTGCCACAGAACCGTAAACCTCAGCCACTTGACTTTCATGTTGTTTTGCAACTTCTGTGATATGTGGAGGGTCGAAGGCCAAGGAGTGGCAACATAAGGCACAATACAAGGCACAGCATTGGTAGGAAGACATGCCCTCTGCGAGGCAATGGCCATCTCGGAAGGTTCATTTGTTTCCAGTAAGGTGTCTTTGTTGGGGGACAGGGTGAGAGAGAGTTCAATACAAGCCCAACTCATCTCCCAAATGCAGCAACTACATTGGAGGTCACCCCAAATCACAAGTATCACTACAATCAACTTTTCATTTTTGGTATGTCCCACCACAGGAGAGGCTTTGACACTTGTCAGGTGTGGTTTTTAGTAGAGCAAACAAAGAATGGAAAAGTCTTCATACTCTTAAAACTCAGAGAAATGCCCTACAAATCTCTTTATTATAAAATAATTACTCAGGGTTGAACATTTGGAAAACATAGAGATAAAATAAAACAAGAGAATAATAAGCCTAATTCTACCACCTGGCAGCCAAAAACATTTGTCAAAACTTTCCTATTGGAAACTGGCAATTATCTCATTCAACTCAATTATGGTACTGGCTAAAGGTAATCCTCCTGTCCCACCAGCGCATGCCCAATACTTAGAAAGAGCACAAAAGAAAACTTTGCTTTTTCATTCCTAGAGTAAGTATGTCTAAACTTTATGCAAATAGTATGCATGGGCTGTTTGGAACTACTGTGCTTGTGATTTCACAGTAAGGAGCCAACTAGACTATAGGTTTTTCAGATTTAGATGTCTTAACTAGCTTTTAAGTCTTTAAAAATGTCTTTGTTCTTTTTTTTAAGAGCAAAGTTGAAAGCACAAAGGTTTCCCATATACTCCCTGTTCCCACATAGGCACAGTCTCTCCCATTGTCAAAATTCTTACCAGGGTGGTATATTTATTACATCTGATGAACCTACATTGACACATCAAAATTGCCCAGAGCCTACAGTTTACATTAGGGATCACTCTTGCTGTTGCATAGATTCTATGGATTTGGACAAATGTGTAATGACATGTGTCCATCATTATACTATCATATAGACTATTTTCACTGCCCTAAAAATTCTCTGTGGTCTGCTTTTCCACCTCTCCACTATAATTCTCATATTCTAACTTCAGATCTGTAAACAAACTAATTGTATATTTTGTTGTAAAAGAAACAATGGAAATTAATTGGCTCAGCAGAAAAGAGTTTTTATTTGCCAACCAGGGATTTGTTTATAGTTCTACTGTGGATGGTAAGCAATTACTAGGATCATTTGTGGGACATTTATTTCCAAGTGTTCAACAAGGAGAAACTATTTATTTGGTGTGTTCAGTAAATGCCATAAACTCTTTAATGTCCATTAATAATCAAAAAATAAAATTTACCTATTTTATTATTATAAATCATGATTTGTTTACATAAATGATAATCATAATCTCCATTAGAAGTTATCACATAAAATTGTGTTTGTATTGAGTTGAATGACAAATGCTGTATTCTAACTTTTCCTCTAAGATAATTGTTGAGAGTTCAATTGTTTATGGGACTTTCAAACACACTTGTGGAAAGGTAATTTGGTATAGACACTTTGGGAAAATATACCCTATGACCCAATAGTTGCAGTTCTGAGTAGAGACTTGATAAAATGTGTAGTTTTGTGTGCAAAAATCATGCTAAGTGAGATAAACCAATCTCAAAAAACCAAAGGAAGAATGATATAGCTAATAAGTGGATGATGACACATAATGGGGGGTGGGAAGGGTTAGTGTTGGGGTTGGAGTTGGGTTTAGGGAGGGGGGCAGGAATGGAGGAAGGAAGGACTGTATAGAGGGAAAAGAGGGGTGGGAGGGGGTGGGGGGGAAGGGAAAAAATGGCAGAATGAATCAAACAACATTACCCTATGTAAATTTATGATTACACAAATGGTATGCCTTTACGCCATGTACAGACAGAGAAACAACATGTATCCCATTTGTTTACAATAAAAAAAAAAAAACATGTGTAAGAATTTTCATAGCAGAATTATTTGTAGCATTCCAAACTAGAGAGTCAAAAGTTCATTACCACTAGAATTAATGAACACATAGTCACACACACTTGAAATACTTTGCAGCAGTGGTCAGTGATCTTTTTCTGTCAAGGTACACAGTAAATATGTTGGGCTTTGAGGACTGGATGGTCTCTATCACAACTAAATGGCAGGTCTATGTTCTATTGAAAAGGGTGAAAGGTCAAATTTAGCCCATGAGTTTATAATTTGCTAATCTCTGCCCTAGAGCAAAACAAAACAAAACAAAACAAAAATGAATTACAACTATGCGTAACCACAATGGTAACTCTCATAGTGCTGAGAAGAAGACAGGAAAAAGAACATGATCTTTAATTCCATTTCTGCAAATTTTAAAATCAGAGAGACTGGTGACAGAAGTCAGTGAGTGAGAATTTTCAGGAGGTGAGTCTAGAAGGAGGCACTAGAGAATCTGTTCTCATCAAGTATTGGATACAATAACTTTGTAAAAATGCATTAACCTGTACACTTAAAAATTGGATATTTCTTAGAATTAAGGTTTATTCCAATTAAAAGGAAAAACATGTAACGAAATAGAATAATGTAGGACAAATAAAAATACCAATAAATATATAAACTATAACTATCATTGTCAGACTATTGACAAACATAAATATGGACACCTATGCATATTTTTAGTTTATATTATCTAAAGTTAAACACACTCATTTAAATTTTTCTTAGAGAAACCAGTCTTCAAAGACACTTTTCATATAAAAAAAGTAAACAAAATAAACACGCACAGTCATACTGTTTTGTTCTGCTTTTTAAAAAATCAAATACTTTTTTATTTCCAACAGTATCCTTCTGTTTATTGTTATGGCTTAGAAATGTACACAACTTTCTGTGATCACATGTCTGAGACATGTCCCCTGAACTTCTAGACCCCCAGAAGGAGGATCAGGTTGGGAGAACTCATCATCTATTTTGGGAAGGGTGGGGAGAGAGGATGGATAAAGAAACACGTTCTGGTGCTCTGCAGCTCAGTGGGAAGATGTGGTTCACAATAACCTATGATTTGTTTTATGAAGATCTGGAAAAGGAGCTCAAAGGCCTCTAACATAAAATGATGGTTTGATCAGTGCATGCTCCATGCGTGTTTTGAAGCATCACCCCGCTAATATGTGTAATCAATACATATTAATAAAAATTTATCATCTCCTTACTTGATACTAAACCTTCAAGTCCTCTGAAAGCAACATCTGAAAGAACTGAGCTCCTTTAAATATTTATATATTTGCTTAAACCTCTGAGATGACCAAATTCCAAATGTCTGTGAAATCATACAAACATGATCATAGTCATTCATATACTGTCTCTCAGAGTCATCTTGGCATTTCATTATTCACCAGTCTTGTAAACATGATCCACGAAGGAAGACTATTTCTGATACAAAATAGCGAAATAGAATGGGTAATTTGCACACAGACTGCTTGGTTGAATTAATTATTAACAACCGCACTCTATAAATAATGTAGTAATTCAAAAATAAGTTAGAATTTTCCTGATACACACACACAAATGTATTTTCGAATTCAATACATACTTCCAAAATATTCAATTACTTCTTCCAAATATTGGATTTTCTAAAGGAAGACAAGATATTGAAATGCTTTTTCTTAACATTTCAATACATTTTTTGCAATAAAAGTTTCAAAGCAGCTTCACGTGTTAAGTCTTAATATTTTCCTTTATACATATTCCCCGACTCTGATTTGTAGCGTATTTACTGAACAACAAGGATGTTGCTGTTCACCAACCTCATGGAATTCTGCATCCTATCAGCATTTTTGGCATCCTCTGGTCATGTGCCACATAGTGATGATCAGGGTCCCTTGAAATTATAATTTGCTATTGCCTACTGTTATGAATATTTATGAATTTGTTCATCAATATATATATAATACACTTTTGGACTTGCCTTCAAGATTTTGCAGTTAAAAATAATCAATAATTTTGGAAGTATTCATGTTAGGCTCACAAAAATTGCGAACATGGATTAATCAGTTAGATGTGAAAGTTTCAGACTTAAGAAACTGAGTTTCTATGCTGCCAGTGAGATACTTCTTTTGGAACAGATTTCCTGGTAAGTTAATGAAATATTTTTTTGGCATTATGGATCTGACAAAGAAATGTTTGGATATCTTTTGTTAGAAACAAATTTTGTTAAAAACATTTAATGTTTTGGCATTTAAATATGACAAAGACATCAGTTGATGTAGTGGAAACAAGAATTTATTTTTTCCAATGCTTTAATATTTTCTTCTTGTGTATTTTTTATGTATCTGAATATATACAATTTATATATAATATATACAATTATATATAATATATACAATATTACATATAATATATACAATTTTGTTTCACTTTGAAAATTTCTATATTTTGTGATTGTTTATAAATATTTAATGCTATATTTTTATAGTTGGTAAGGCAGATGGTTGGATAGTGATAGGGTAGTCATCCTAAGTAGCCAGCCTACATGAATAATTCATCTGTTAAAAGATACAAATTGAAAATGAAATACAAGTATAATCTGCACCCTTCCAACAGAAAGACCTACCATTATTTTTGGGTCAAAACTGAAAACGACATTGTGGAACAGTATGAAAAATACAGATGGATGTTTGCAAGGCTTCCTAGGAAGACTCATCCTGACCATGAGGAACCTTTGAACAAAACTTATAAGATGGGGAAATGAACTAGGAGTGAGCAGCTAAAAAGGAAGAGGCGGTTTGGATGTCATTGCCCAGAGATGAGCCAGATTCTGGAGAGGATGGCATTCCCAGAGTTCGAGTGGTTTCACACAAATTGGGAGGTGGATGTAGAGGCCTCCCTCGAGACCATGACAGACCAGAAAAAGAGTCTTCTAGAGGGACCATCCAGTGTTGAAAGAGGTTAGGGGTGAATGTATAGCATTATGCATTTCTTACCCATAAATTAGAAATTATTTTTGTGCTTCTTTGGTGTTGTAGGCCAATGCTGGGTGCTAGGGTTAAAAAAGAAAGTAAGAGAATGTGTTGTCTAGATGGGGAAATGGAGAAGCAATTCAGTATTTTCAGTTATAGATGAGAGGAGTTTGTGAGTTAGGTCAAGGAAGCATCCCCAAGCAGGTTCCCTTCAGCAGCCAGTGAAAGAGGAGAAGAACAAAGCAGGAGGAGTAGGAAGAAGTAGTTAAGGAGAGAGAAGAAAGGGAGGGCCTTTGTGAATAGGGAGCAGTTATTTCTCTGAATTGTGTTGGGAAATACAAAGAGTTTGGATTTTCTGCATTTTTAATTTTAAAGACTGTGCCTTGATACATTGATTTGTGGTTTCTAACCTCAGCCAGGTCCTTAGAACTGCTTCAAAATATGTATATAATTAAAATATACCATATCACAATAAAATATAATACTATGTAATATGTAATATTATATAAATATGCTGTTTTAAGAACTTGACTGATAATAGAAACAATATATATACACACACATATATATATATTACATGTATTTATATTACATCTCTAGTCAGTTCTTTTCCATTTTATATAACATTACTTTCAAATGAACTCCACCCTTTCTTACTCTTCTCAGAACATCATGCTTTTTAAAAAGCAAAGTGATTAGATGTAGCTCCCCCCAGCCTCTGCCCATCCACCCTGGAGGATGCCCCTCTTCCTCCATTCTTCTTCCTCCATTATCACCACCTTCTCTCAGTACCAGGCTCACAATTTCTCCTTTCTCTTTAGAAAACTTTCGCCCCTTCCACTGCTCTCTCTTCTCAGCATCAAAATAGTGTCTAATCTTTCGCATCTTCTAAAGCCCTTCCTGACACCAGATTTTGACAGGCACTGCCCTATCGCCTGCCTTCCTTTCTCAGACAAACCTCTGGACAGAGAGGGCCCCTCTCAGCTCTCTGCTGTTGGACTCCTCCCCACCCTTGGCCCTTCTGTGTTTTTATGCTCTTGCTGATGTCACCGTCAGGTTGCTAAGTCCACCTTTTAGCCTGGATCTCACTTGAACTGCACAGAATTTCACATTGTTATCATGCCCTTCCTTTTGGAACTCTCTCTTCTTGGCCAAGATGGCTGTGATTCCATTCTCTCTTGATGTCCTCTGCCTCTTTGTCCATTCATTCTGAGTCTCCTATTGAGAAAGGAGAAAACTATTGAGAAACCTATTGAGGTTTCTCTTGGACTTGTCAGACTCTTCAAGGTGACAATTCCAAGTACTCCATCATTTGCCTCATGCCACTCCCCACCACTGACTCTAATCAACTCCAAACTCACTCCTATGCCTGAGAGTTTCCTGAGTGCCTCAAATCTACTGTGTCTAAAATTTAATTTATTATCACCCCCACTACAAATTCAGTTCTGCTGTACTCTCCATAGTGGGGTAGCGGGGAGGCATCTCTATCTACTTGATAACATTTCTTACATTCAATCTATCCAAAAGTGCCATCAGTTTCTCACAAAATTTCCTGTATCTCATACCTCCCTAACATTGTCCTCCCTGACACTGTCTCTGGGCAGGTAGGACTTGCCATTTCTCACCTAATATTTTGCTATTTTTACCTAACCTGGTCTCTGTAACCCTGCCCTCCTGGACATTCCCTACTCTGACCTGATGCCCTGTCCACAGCTTGAGTCTCCCCTTGTAGCTCCTCTGCTTAAATATCCTTAAACAGTCTTTGTCCTGTTATAAGGGTTTTAATAATCTCTCCTACCTTCCTCTCCACACTCAGATTATTTCTTTTCTCTTATTCTATTCTCCAGACATTGTGACCATCTTATGGTTTCCCCTATTGGTCACATTAAATTGTCACTACCTGCTGCTTTTCCTACCTAGAAATGCCGACACCTTTCCCAGTGGGCTCGACATCCTAGCTGTTCTTGTTAGCATTCAACTCCTTATCACCTCTTGTGTGAGGCTTTTCAGGCACTATTCCACCCTTCCCTTCCCTGAAAATTGACATATCAACTTTCCTTAAGACTTAGGCCCATCCTTGTGGATTGTTATGCTATGATGCCACTGTGTTGTCCATGTTCCACCACACTGGGAGCTTCTTGGGGCAGTGGTGAGAACTTCAGTGTCTTTGCATCCCTGGACGGATGCACAGTATGTTCCTCTAAATGTTTGTTGATTGAACACATTACTGAAATTACAAGTTTGTGTGAAAGGTGGCAGGTCTCATTGGATGACCTTTTTCTCAATCTTCAGACAGAAAATGAAGTGAATACAATGCTAGACCAACACTTCTATCAGCTTGGGGTTTGACGACTTCAGTTCTAACAGTTTGTTTACGCTTGTGTTGTTATTCTGCAGCTAGCTCTTCTTTGAGCCCTGGCTCCCAGCTGCATTCAAAAGTGTGGAGTCCTGTTGCTGTGGAAATGCAGTGACATGCCACAGACAGCGACTGTAAACCCGGGAAACTTGTTTCCTTATGCAAAGTGATATTGACTTCCAAATATAAATTTTTAAAAGGCTGTAGGCTTATGTGGAAAGTCTTTTCCCCACAAATCTCGGGGTGAAATAATTTTCTGTATACTTCTATAAACATAGAGAAGACAAAATAATGGGCCTCCTTTTTTCTCAACACAATGTTCTACCTGAACAAGAAAATACTCTGTGGCAATAGAGATTCTGCCTTGCTCATTAGTATATCAACTTTCTCCCCTAGCAGAGAGCTGGGCACACAGTGGTACTCAACAAATATGTGCTAATCTTCCCCCTCTTAGGACAGGTTCTAACTGCCTATTTGTAGAGAACTACATATTTCTTATTCAGGAACATAGAGTGATATGCTTGGTAAATTGACAATTAGTTCGCACAGGAGCAGACCGTGGCTTTGGCCATGCTAGCACAGGGTTCTGAATGCCACACCAACCTGCCTTTGACCCACGTGAGTGATACCCTGCAGATGAGAATCCTGTTCTCTCACATGCATCAGCAAATACTGAGTTCCTACGGGGTAGGCAGCTGGAAGCTTCAGAGGCTGGATACTCGGTACTGAATAAAACAAAAGTCTCTGCCTTCATGATGTTCAGGTTCTAAGTGCATAAGTGCGTTGTGGGTGAGGTCAAGGGACGGTGATTAACAACCAGTCAACCAATATGAAAGAAATCCGCCATCTGGTGAACTGTGCATTGAAAAGTGAGACAGCAGGGCCCTGGGGAGTGATGAGGATTACGTTCCCACTGCTCTCCCTTGGAAATATCCAGGTTCATTTCAATGACTTTTTTGCAGGGTTAGAGAATATTGTTCAGAGGTTTTGTTATTTGAGAACATATACAGAAGAGTGAATTGATGTATCCAAGTGATATGAATGAAATGCTTTGTGTGACTTAAAATTAATCCAAATTCCTGAGGTGTTCTAACATTCATAAATCAAAATCAAGCAGTTTGAAATTGGTTGGTTTAAATACAAAACTTACTTTTAAAGTCAAATGAACGTAAATAATAGTTGTGATGATCTTTTTAAAATAACCTATGAAGACTATTTCTAATTTTGCTGTAGAAAAATTCTTTCTAATATTATTTCTTATTTCTCTCTTACCTCTTAAATAAGATATTATTATATTCAATATCAATAGGAAAAGATAGATTTTAACATCCTTTTAAATAAGTCAAACCTAGAACTCAGGTCATTGGGTTAAAATTATTTAATTTCACATATATCTGGTGAGTGACTGTACTTTTCAGAAGAAATGAATTTATAGAATATTCTGCAATACTCTATATTAAAGAATGCTCTCTAAGTAAATAAAAGAGAACAGAACTGTCTTTTATCCTGAGTTTCTATCCTTTTTAGAACCAATGATGACAGTCAAGCTATCTATACTCCTGATTTCAAATTATGCTACAGAGTTATAGTAACAAAAACAGTATGGTTGATACTGGATAAAAACAGACACATAGACCAATGGAACAGAATAAAAGACACAAAGTCAAACCCACACAGCTACAGGCATGTGATTCTTGACAAATGCACCAAAAATATATGTTGAAATAAGAGAAGAAAAGACAGGCTTTTTGGCAAATGGTGCTGGGAAAACTGGTTATCCACATGTAGAAAATTGAAACAGAATTTCTATCTCCCACCCTGCACAAAAGCCAACTCCAAATGAATCAAAGACCTAGGAATAAGATCATGAACTTTGCAACTCCTGAAAGAAAACAAAGGGTCAACATTCCAACATACAAGCACTGGCAATGCCTTTCTCAATAGGACCCCTAAAGCTCAGGAAATAATACCAAGAATTGATAAATGGAATGACATCAAATTAAAAGCTTCTGCACATCAAAGGAAATAATTAAGAATATGAGAAGAGAACCTGCAGAATGGGACAAAATATTTCCAGGCTACTCTCTGACAAAGGATTAATATCAGAATATATAAAGAACCAAAACTAACAAACAAACAAACAAACAAAACAAAAACCAAACAAAATCCCCAGGTAACACAATCAATAAATGGGCAACTAAACTAAACACTTCTCAAAAGAAGAAGCACAAATGGTCAATTATATGAAAAAATGTTTCACATCTTTGGCCATCAAGGAAATGCCAATCAAAACTACCCTGGGATTTCATCTCACTCCAGTTAGAATGCCAGTCACCAAGAAAACAATCTATAAATGCTGGCAAGGATGTGGAGAAAATGGAAGTTTTATGCACTATCTGTGGGAATGTAAATTAGTACAGCCATTATGGAAATCAGTATGCAGGTTCCTCAAAAGACTAGGAATGGAACCACAATAGATCCAGATATACCACTCCTTGTTATTTATCCAAAATAATTAAATCCATCTTACTATAGTGATACATGCATACCCATGTTTATAGTAGCACAATTTACAATAGCCAAGTTATGGAAACAACCTAGGTGTCTTTCAACAGATGAATGGATAAAGAAATGGTGGTATGTATACACAATGGAGTTTCATCTGTAGGAAAATGGATGGAACTGGAGAATATTATGTTAAGCAAAGCAAGCCAGATTCTGGAAGTCAAGGGTTGTATGTTTTCTCTCATATGTGGAAGCTAGAGAGAACAAAAGGGAAAACAATAGAAGGAAGACCAGTAGAGTAGAGGATGGTGCCCAGGGGGAGAAAAGAGGGAAGGCATAGGAAGGTGCTGGGCAATATAATTGATCATGTTATATTATGTGCATGTATAAATATGCCATAATGAAACCCACTATTCTGTATAATTATTGTGCATTAATGAAAATTAAAAATTCCTTTCCAATGCACCTTTTCATTCTCTCTGTGGCCTTTATTTTCCCCTCACCCTCCTGAGCCTCCTGGTATCTGGGCTTTTGAGAGGGGTCTCATGTAGCCTAGAATGTGACCACTTGATCAGCTTTCACATTGAAACCCATGCATCTTCACATCCCAGTGGCTTGCATTCTCTCCACCCTTTGAAGTTCCAACACACTTTATTTTTATTTCTGTCGCAACACTTGTCACTCTTGAGTT
This sequence comes from Sciurus carolinensis, assembly GCF_902686445.1. Lineage (NCBI taxonomy): Eukaryota > Metazoa > Chordata > Mammalia > Rodentia > Sciuridae > Sciurus > Sciurus carolinensis. The sequence goes on from NC_062219.1 coordinate 29,431,962, forward strand.
CATGCTGCATGTATCAGAGTCCAAGACTCTATAATCTGTCTGTGTGGACTGGAAACTCTCTAAGGGTAGAATCTGTGTCCCATTGGTCTTTGGATTCCTGGTGCCTAGCACACGACCTTGCAGATAGAAGATGCTTGGTGCACATTTGGTTAATTATTATGTAATGTATGCATAGTTCTGCTCTTGAGGAACCACACAATTTTGAAGAACATATATAACATTTAAAAAAAAATTGCTTTCACATTTGTAGAATGTTTCAGCTTTTCAGTTGCTTTTCTAATCACTATCAATGCCATCAAACAATAATTTATTTTTTACTAGTTTACTATCAGTTTTTAAGTTTTCAATTATTTATTATTTTTTCATCAATCTACTGATGAATAAATGATATTTAGGGCAGGTATCTCCTCATAAAACAGCTCATTCTACCATGGGGAAAAATCCCAGTGCTAGAAGGGACTGATGTTTTTATTTCCATTTTGGGAGCCTAAAAAGAGGAGGCACATTCTATGAGTATAATATTTCAGAGCAGGAATTAGAAGGCAAAACTCGCTATCCTTATGCTGAGTGTTAATAAATTGTTGATCTTATGGTATTGTATGTTGCTGAAAATAACCAATCCATTTCAATGATTTATAATAAACTTCAACCAGAAAACAGACTTATGGACGCCCCCTTCTGAACCATGCAGGTAGGTAAGTTCCTGCTGTACATTCATATGGCTGTGCCACTCACCAGCATGAAGCAACGACAGAGCTATGGAATACTCCAAATTAGAAAATATCAAGCCTTGATAAGGAGGATGGAAAAACGGAGTCACCCATTACAAATTAAGGCTTTCTGTTTGAAAGCACCCCATTCTAAGGATAAAGGGAAAGTGGGAGTAGAAAGAAGCACCAGATCTGATCTGGAATTCTTTTCTCCTAAAGTTTCTTTTTCCAAGATTATTGCTTCACAGAGAAAGGTGAACCCATGAACCAAGAAGTGAATCAACATTAATCATCTTACGTCATTTCTTTAAATACTCTTGGCTCTTTTTACCCAACAGATTTCTTTATACTTTTGAGAAGTGAAATTTTTTTTAGTAACTCAACATATTTCATGCATTAATTATACGACAAGAGATCATTTTTTTTGTCCACTTCCTTTTTCCTTTAGCATATTGCACCTAATAAAGGTACAAGTCTTGGTTCAACAGTTGCATACCCTTTGATATAATTATATAAACATCTGAGACCAGTTAGAATCTGAGAGAAATATTGTGGCTAATTTTAAAAGGAGGCATGGGATGAGGAGATGGGAATTCTGAACTTATTGACCTAAGCCTGAGGAAAAGAAGAAAGCAACAATTCATTAAAATTTAGTGCTTAATTTAATCATCTACATTTGCCCTCTCTGCCTAATTTTAAGGAATGAAAACAGCTAATGCTCAGTGCAGACAGCTCTTTAGTACACCTTATTCACCTTTGTATCCAACATGAACTAGTCTCCTGAAGCCAAAAATTATGCCCTGCAAGAACCATCCATCACAGTAATTTGCTCCCATTTAAAATTGCATTCAATTCAATGCTTTGGAGTAACTCAAGATGAATTTTACACTTATGCATCATTTAAGGTAATGAGCCAGAAGCATAATTTTCAGTGAGGATGGCTTATTCATGCAAGTTGTGAGGTAGACAACTCAAAGCATAAAAACTATTTTTCAGAATGATCTGAGGACTCCAGCAGTGGGAGAGAAGAGAATTGCAAATGTGTCCCTTGTTAGTGACCCTTATCTATATTCCATCTTAACTGTGCTGAAACCAGAGCCCATAAGCACCTTAAACCAGGAGTGAGGATGGGGACCAGAAATGGAGAATCCAGAGGAGATGAGTCAAGAGTATGACAATTTATAGATGTGGCTGTCTTAGGTGGGTCGCCATTAGGGATTCGATATGGGGTGACATAAAGATCAAAGGAGAGCGACTTGAGAGGCTGAGGCAGAAGGATCACAAGTTCAAGGCTATCCTCAGCAACTTAGTGAGACCCTGTATCAGAATAAAAAGTAAAAAGGTTTGAGGACAATTCCCAGTTCAGTGGTAAAGTGGCCCTGGGTCCAATTCCCAGAACAAAAAAATTAAAAAAAAAAAGTTGAAAATCAGAGGTGAAGTTTTGGAAATTCAGGCTTTATCTATTTTGATTTATTTTTACTTGAAAATTTTGATTTATTCATTAAAGAGCTATAAAATTACCTGCAAATACAAAGCACATTCAGTTTTCAATACTTGTAATACTTAGTAGTCCCTTAAAATATTACATTCCTTATGTTTTACTGTTGAAGATAAAGAGTTTTCTCAAGAAATGCTACAGGAAGTCGTAAGCAAAAGCACAGGTTCTCCTTAAAGGAAACAGCACATGAATTAATACCACAGATGTGGAGAAGAGATTTTTTTGTGTGTGTTAATATATGATATATATCATATGATATATAACATGACACATATTACATAACATTACATATAATACATCATAAACATAAAGAATTAAAGAAATGTTAAGTTGTGGTCTTGGTTTCAGTGACTTACATATCTGTAACTCAAATTTCTCATGTTTCTTAAGTGAATAAACCATTCAACTCTACTTCTTTTCTCAACACCTTGTACCATATCATTGCTCCTGGGCAACCCTGGGGAGAATGCATGCCGCCGGCAGGCTCATGCGCATGCATTGATACCCATAACGATCTTGTTTTGGTGTTCTTTAATTTAAGATTTCAAAGGACTTTATAAAATGTTTGAATTAAATTTGCAGCAATCCTCGTAAAAAGAAAAGTGCAAAGTGTCTAAGTCCTCTTAGACGTAAGCTCCTGAGGTCATAGTTTTCATGGCGTGAGAAATTCAAGGTCAGTAGGCACAGTATGGTCTTCAAACACTCAATACCAAGTCAGAGATACCAAAAAGATGGCATTTAAAGACAAATGCAAGTTCAATCTTCCTTATGTGTCCTCCAATTATTTAAAATTTTCATTCTTATGTTTCCTTTATATTATTTAGTTTGAGATCACTAATAAAATAGGGATCTAACAAACTAATGAAATCTACAAGGTTAAAAACCCATACCAGTTTAAGATGTCTTGCCAAGAACGTCTATATTTTAATTCACCTAGAATCAATGACCTGATTATGTAAGATGCTTAGGATGAATTTTACCTGCTACAGTAAGAGCACAATTAATTGCAATTATTATGACAATAGTAGTAACACAACTGATTTATATAATACATTCCAAACTTTGAAATTTTGTGTAATCTGGCTGAATGATTAGGGATTCATTTGATGGTCAGGCATTCCTTCTGGAAGCTATATAAGCCATACCATGTAATCTAGATTAGACAGAAAGATGACTGGTCTCACTTTCAGTGAGATTCAGGCTATAGACAGTGAGAAGTCCACCCTGTCCTTTCTAGCTATTAGCTAATCAAGGAAAATTCAGTCAAAATTAATGATGTGCTCATGTCCTTAAAATCATCGTGAATTAAAAATTAATTTAAAAGAATAGATCAGGTGAAAGCTACAATCAAATAATATTCTAGTGTGATTAAGTTACCTATAATCTCAGACCATTTGCTGCAGTTTTCTTATTTGTGAAATGAGGCTATCAATAGCACCAACCTAACTTTGTTTTTGTGAAAATTGATGAATAGATCTGATGTGGTAGTGAGACAATTCCCAAATCCAAGGTTGGAACATGTAGCTGGATAAATCATCTGTTTGTCTATCTGTCTATCTATCTATCTATCTATCTATCTATCTATCTATCTACCTACCTCTAGGATCCTGAAATAATAGCATTTTTGAGACATTTTATGGTTGAGGGAAAAGAATATTAGATATTTAAATGGGTGTGTTGATGCTGTGCTATATTCATTGTTCATGTGTTTCCAAAAAAATGTCCACTTTCCAATGGATGCATTACTATGTAGCCACCATCTTTATTAAAATGTATGAAAGTCATAACAGAGACATTTGAAACAAAAGTACAAGAAAATAAGAAAGATCCAAATTAAAAAACGAACGGTCTGCTGTTTGTAAAGTCATGAGAGTAACATTTGATTATTTGATATGTGGTTATTTTGAATGATAAATAATCATGATCTTACCCTGAAACTATCTTATTGTCTACTTTTTCTTCTGGATAATCTAGACTGCCAAGATATGAAGTGACTAGAGGAAATGAATGAAGTTACAATGAATCATTTTGTTCTTTGTTTACAAATATGTTTAAGGTAAGAATGGACAAGTGTGAAAATAGAAATTTAAGGATTTTTTTGTTATTCTTGCTACTGTTTTGTTCTATTACAATAATTAACATAAAGTTCATTGGAAGTATTTTAGTGGCATAAATAAGATATAAACACTACACATAAAACTTTATTGATTTTATAGTTTAGAAACTTTGTTGTCATTATTTAAGTGCTTCACTTAGATTCTCTATACTTATTTTCTAATCCATAAAATGAGGAAAATATACCAAGTCCACTTCCTAACAGAATAGTGTATATTAAATGAGTTAATAAAAGGCATTGATGACATTGTCCCATAAGAACAAATGATTTATAACTAATTAGAACAAATTTAAAAAAGAACAAATGATTACTCAGGATATCACTGCTATTTTGTTACAAAGGCATTGTGGGTAATTGCTGCATTGATTTCAGATTAGTTCAAGTGTATATGTCTCCCAGATCTTATAAGTAAGGGTGTTTTATGATTTGTTTTAAATATTTAAAAGTTACTTATCTATCCTATCATCTCTAGCTAGGAACTACAATGTGACTTGTCCTTGCCTTTCCATTATGGTTTCTAAATACAATACATTCAATGGTATGTTGTGCTGATGATTCAAGACAAATCTCAAAAGACCCAGAAGCATGGATCCAGACTTTGTGAAAGTTTTTAAAATCCAAACTGTTTTCATCATCAGATATTCCACATGTGTTATAGCTGCTTGTAAATTCCCAAGTGAGCCTGTAATTCTTTCTAAAATGCAGCAAGAGATAGTCACTAAGGCAGCAGAACAGCAGTGACTCTAAAGCATATCAGCATGCTTCACATATGTAAAATGAGAAGCCTTCTTACCTAGCATGCAAACACATTTGGCATTCTGGTCAGGGTTCTCAAACAAGATTTCTCCACACCTCTGAAACAGAAGGATAACGGCAGTTATTTTAAGATTTCATATCAGCATTCCCAAGGCAATATATTCATGCAATCTGAGAATACCATGATGCTATTTTATTCTTGTTTTCTTAGTTACATGAGTCTGGGGACTTATACATAAACAGAGACTTTCCTGGTAGTAAAATATCTGAGAGGTAATTTGGGGTAGATTGTTCCTGCATGCCTTGACCCCTGCCTATAGCGAAACCTGTGTGCTCCCATGAGAAGTCATGGCTTGAGATGCACTTGGTTTCTAGTAGTTTCTATCTCAGTAGAACACAAGCAATATTAGGCCCAATAAGCTGAGACTAATCATTCTCAAAGTCAAACCTGAGCATCTATATTTTTCTAATAAGTGATGTGGCTGATACTTAATTCTCTGAACATGGTAGGGGGCAAGGACAAAGACATAAAGTGGCATTTGTTAAGGCCTTTCTTGAACTCACAGACTCATGTAAATATCAATTTTACAAATCAAATCAAATATCAATTTTACAAATCAAATATCTATCACGTTTTAACTTGCTTGTCAAAATTTTTAGGAAGACATAGTCTAGAGACACAATCAGTTATTGAAGTACAGGCCACATATGTGTGATATATACAACTGACAAATGTTTAGAATCTGAATATATAAGTAAATCCTCCAAATCAATAAGAATGTAACAAATAATTTGAGAGAAAAATGGGTAAAAGACATGAACTAGCAATGCATAGAAAAAGAAATCTGGATGGTCAATAAACATAGAAAATATATTTATACCAATAATCAGGAATAAGCAAATTATATATAATTTGTTTTGAACTCATTGATTTGACTAAATTTAGAAGTCTGGCATTAACAAATGTTTTCAGAAACGCAGTGAATCTGGGTTGAAGTATAAAATAACAACCACTTTGGAAAAAAATTGGCAAAAATCTAGCAAAGTTGAAATGCTCAAATCATATGGCATAGCAAATCACTTCCTAGACCTTTAGCTAGAGAAATTTTCATATGCAACTATAATGTCCTGGTAAAAAAAAGATAAATGTTAGTCACAATCAGAGTATTACATGACAGTTAAAGTGAATTAAAGCTATAGATACTCTAAAATACCTAATATATTATATACATATATAAAATATCAAAATTATAAAATGTTCAAATCATAAAATACATGTATTTTTCTAATCACATAAAACATGTTTAAGTCATATAAAATTATAGTGTTAATCAAAAAAGTATTCTTCATTTTTATGTAGTTGAAAATGTCTAAAAATATGTACATATTGTTTACGGATATATTAACATATAGAAAAAGACAAAAAATCAATAAATAAAAAGAGAGGTATCAAATACATCAAAAGAGGAAGAGATCAAGAGAAATGAAATTTCAGAGAGCGCACAAGGATTATTAACTTTTTCTATATTTATTTGTGCCTAAAATTACTTTCTACACTTTTTTTTTTCTGATCTTGGAATATTTAACAATAAGAAAGAATTGCCCCAAAGTGCAGTACTTTGAATCTAAAAATGATCCTTTTATATATGTTTCCCTGCACCTGTCTCTCTGGGAGGCCATTGGCAGCAGATTGGATGGACTGTCTTCTCCAATAACTCTACTCACCACTTACTTCCTTTGCCTTTGGAAACTGAGGGCCTGCTACCTGCAAATTCTCCTCTTACTTCTACCATTCACAACTTGGTTGATACTACTCCCACCAATCTTTATTGTTCTTCTACTTAATATATTATAAGATAAAGTGATTTAAAAGGGAATAATTTCTCATGTTCTTCACACCTAATTATGGGATCCTCCAGTATAAACAAGGCAAAGGATGGGGTCATTATCTTCAAATCAACCCATCTTCTGGGATGACCTACATTGTGCATAAGGAGATGAACAATTGACTCAGGGATATAAAAAGGAAGAAAACTACTTTGGTGAGCCAAGAGGAGTTGGAGGTGTGGAGGAGGGAGGATTGGTTCTGTGCAAGGTTAAGAGGGCACTGAATTCTAATGGAGACTGTATCATGAGCATTCTTCCCAGCTACTCTGCTGACCTCGTGTGATATTTATCATGCCACTTAATCTCTTTATGCTTCATTTCTTTGTAAGAAACATGGGCTGTGGATATATGCCATCAAGTCAGGTCAGGGAGCAATGTGAGGATTAATGACCCATGGAGTCTTATCCTCTGTTTGTTCCTGTTTTGTTTGTGTTTTGGGAGAGGTTAAACCCTTCCAAATAGCTAGGATCTATTTTCTGCATCACCTGCTTTTCAAAGTGGTATTTTAATGACCTGAAAGAGTTAATAATTATTTTTAAATGAAAGGTCAGAGGTTTCTAAAATGTTTTCAACTTCTTGGCAGAACAAAGTCCCAGGAAGCTCTATCAATCTATATTCTGGGTGCTACAAGGAAATAACTTGGGTGTGTTCTCTTGCCCTTTGCTAGTGACAAGTCCCACAGCCAACCTGCCATAAAGGACTTTTCCTTCTTTACTTGCAGGACCTTCCTGTGGGGAAGGCAGGTGAATGTTGCATAACTTCCCATAGCTACTGTGGGCCAAGGGCAGTCTTGTTTATGTCGTCCCTGGCCATGGACAAAGCTAGGAGGGGTTTCTGAAACTCCTGTGAGGCATACATTCCTTAAGAGTCAAGGCCTGCCTGGGTTCACTGACTAGACAGGCTCATCACCAAGCAGCAAGGCAGGTATTGTGGCCCTTCCAGTGAGTTCGAGGCAGTCCTCTTCCTCGACTTCTCTCCCCCGTGGTCTGGGAAATGGCTGAAGCATCTTTAACAAGCACTTTAATTGCCCTGCTTTATAATATTACCTGATGATGGTAAGAGGTTTTAAAGCAATGCCCAGAGGGGAATCTGATTGTTCTCAGAACTTACAAGAAACCAGATTCTTTCCAGTGCTTTTTCTCATTGATGCCAGTTTTTACTGGGCCTTTGATGCCAGGCTCCTTCCTGCTATGCAACCCAGGGTGATGACCCAGTTTTGGAGATTAATTAAGCTAAACCACAGGGTCCAAGTCTCAGAAAATTGCAGGCTCTGCCATGGGGGAAGGTCTTGTGTCCTGCTGGATTCTGGGGTGTTGCAACCCTCCTCCTCAATGCTCTGATTATGCTTGCTAAAACTTCCCATTCCAGCAACCTGCTGCTGGGTGACCCTGACTTTGTACTTGGTTCTGCTCATCAGGACTCTGCTCATCAGGATTCCACCTCTCCTTAGAGATTCCAACTTTGTTTGTGTTCTGTGTCTGAAATACTGAGATCAACTCACCTTGCTCCTGCCAACTCTCCCGGTGAACACTGATGCCAGATAACAGGGAATAGTTATTGAAATGTCCATCCAAAGGGTTGGAGCCCTGCTAGCAACAGAGAAATCCTCCTGGCACATGCTCCCCTTCTGAAGCCCATGGGCTACCATGCATATGAACTCACATGTGTAACACTGATTGCCCCGATAGCCACAAAGAACCAAACCATTTTCATTAGTGTTCTTAACATGCCTCATTGTTGTAACCCTGGTGCTTTATACATCCAGGGTCCTGATAACTCTTTGAGGACTAGGTCTACTAAATATCTGTGAACAAGCTAACATTTGTTGAGTGTACACTATGGACTAAGCATTGTTCTATGTGTTATACACCTACCATCTCATACTATGATTATACTCTTTTCATAGTAGACAACTGAGACACAGATGATACCACTCACTATAGAATTCTCTCCTCCAATGAATGAAAGGATAAATGCTGACAGCTTACCTGATGCTTAAGCAAAATACAAAGATCCCAATATTGGCTGCTTTGAGCATCCTTTGGCCACCTAGATTATATCTACTGACATCTCCTTCTCTCACCCATTAGCAACTAGCTGTTTGCAAGAGTTGTGTCTGTAAGAGCTCACATTTTGGATTAGACTGACCCAATTTTAAATCCTGTTTCTACCTCTTCTTATCTACTGTATTATCATGGGCAATTTATTTAGTTGCACCCGACCTGCTTTCTTATCTATATAAGGAGGTAATATTATCTGTCATAGGATAATTGCAAATTTTGTTTTTAATCCATTATGAATAAGAATGACCTAGTTTAAATTATTGTAGATGAGACTGTAATATAAAAATAAGAATTAATAAATTTAGCTCATCCATGAAAATTCAATTTTAATTCACATATTATGATTTAGGATTAAAAATGAATAAAAACTTAATCTTAGAAGTCAGAATATTTCACAAGTTGGTTGCTATTTCTTGCTCATTAAGAATTTTTTTTATCAAGTTCAAATTTTGACTTTTATTCAAGAAAAAATATTGAATGTTATCAAACTCTGCATCTGTTGATTGGGAATCAGCCTAAAGTGTCTGTCAAAGGTTGAATGGGTAAAGAAAATGTGGCATATACACATAGTAGAACATTACTCAATGACAAGAAGGACAGTTATGACAACATGGATGATCTGGGTGAGTATTCTGTTATACAAAATAAGCCAGGCACAGAAAAACAAATACCATATGAACTTACTTATATGTGTAACCTAAAAAAATCAAATTTATAGAAGTAGAGAGTAGAATGGTGGACACCAGGGGCTGAAGGAAACGGGTACTGGGAAATTTTTGGTCAAAAGGCACAAGATTTCAGTTGGAGAGAAGAAATAAATCCAAGAGCTCTATTGTATATCATAGTGACTATAGTAATCGTAATATGTTATTTCATGAAAGTTGCGCACTTACAAAAGTAGTGTATGATATAATGCACATGTTAATTAACCTGACTCATATATTTCAGGACAATGTGCAATGAAATATATTTCTCTCAAGTGAACTATATTTTTCATAATAAATTTAGTTGTGAAAATTGATATCAGATAAATATATACATATATATATATATATATATATTTTTTTTTTTTGTAGTACCAGAGTTTGAACCCAGGGCCTTGTGCTTGTGAGGCAAGCACTCCACCAACTGAGCTATATCCCCAGGCCTATCAGGAGTAATTTTAAAACTCACGCTTAAAGTATTCTACAAACTTTTTATCCTATTAAGGAAAAAATGTTGTCTGATATGATAATATCCAAATATTGATAATTGTATTATATACTCAAAAGTTTTTAAAAGAGTAAAAAGCTCATATTTTGATTTTATTGTTTAACTGACACTGCTCCTAGCTTTCTTAAAACAGTTAATGCTTTTCCTGCTTCAAATAAGCTTTCATACATCGAGTGTTTTCACTTGAATGTATAGGTCTCAGCTGACCTCCAGCAACTAATCTTTTTAGAGAATTGTCTCAATACCTTTGGAAGGGGGGAAACATCTGCAAACAAATAGAATCCAAGATAGAAATCCTTGTTCCTTGGGGTTTGGCCCCAGACAGCTGAGATATTATAGTGTTTTGCAAAAAGGTAATGTTAAGTGTTACCAGAAAATAATTAATTGGTTATAATTCTTTGATTTCCTACTCACATTTATAGTTCTTTATTTTTTAAGCAGAAGGGGATTTAATAAAGGGATTTACTGGAAGGGGCTGGGTTTGTAACTCAGTGGTAGAGTGCTTGCCTAGCACATATGAGGCCCTGTGTTTGATCCACAGTACCACATAAATATAATTAAATAAAATAAAGGTATTGTGTCTATCTACAACTATAATTTTTAAAAAAAATTTAAATAATAAATTAAAAAATTACTGAAAGATCAGGCTATAGACTGGGCCTCTAAAATGATTCTGTACAGCTCTATAAAATTGGTTCACCAGGCTGTGAGCTTGTTAGGCTGGTGGAACCACAATTGGGAAAGAAGAGAAGCAGGAGGCATCACTAAATTGTTAACTTTAAGAACACAGCACATGGCAATGATCCAAGGATTAGAAAGCTATTGGTGCACAAAGCTAGTTGTTGAATATTGGATGCTACTGCAGAAATGTAGAAAAACTCAACATCTTCAGGACTATGCTTGGTAATCCATTAAAACAAAACAAAATAAAAAGGACCATGATATATGACTAGACTCATTTTGGAAAAAAATATATATCATTTTGGAAAAAAATAGATAAATAATTTTTGGGGAAAAAATTCATCAAACCAGTTTCCTGAACTGAAAAATCAGTAACCATGATCAGCCCGTTAGGGAGTTGTAGGACTTCAGTGGAAAGTGAACTACATCTCATCCCAGCAGCAACAAAGACAATGGCAAGTAGGCAAAGCTCCAGCATGGGCTGCCTTCACCCTCTCTTTCATTCCAACTCTAAGAATTTTGATTCATCTGCAAGTGTGCCAAATATTACATGAGGAACCAAAGCAAATGTTTGTATGCTGATATACTTATTGGGATTGCATCTGTTTTATTTGCTCACCTTCAGGTTCCTAAATGTCTGGGACAATGACTAATGCTTACTGGGCACAACATTTAAACGAATGAATGATGAATTTCATACTGTAACTCTATGGTATATATTGAAATGAGCATAATTTTTTCCCCTGGACACTTATGCTTACATAGCAATAAATGCTTCCATTGATGTGGCCACATCATGTGTAGCTGCAATTGGGTGATAAAGGGGTGAAATTTGGCAATGAGAAAAACATTACAAAACTGGACCAGTTCCTATCTTACTGTTTCTCCAAGCAGAGAACAGAATGGCACTAATCAAAACCTGACTCTTAGAAGATAGGCCTATAGAGAAAATAGCTTAGGTCTGTGGAGCATAAAAATATAGCTTCTGTCCAGACAGGGCTTCCCAAAGTAGCAGAACCTGAAAGTGTGTAACCCTATTAATGTCTATCAAATGTCTGAATGAATTAATAAATATTCAGAACACATTATTGAGTGCTAAGTGTGTACACATACTGTACTATTTGCATGGATACAAAATCAAATGAGATTTAGGCTAGAGTCTGTCTTCCAGAGAGGTTTATAGCCTAGTCTTAAGTCAACATGGAAGACTAAGGGCACTTTCAAGAGTAGGCACTGGTCACTGCCTGGGGCCATCCCAGAAGGCTTCTAAGGCAGATGACTCTTGGTGTGTGTCTGGAGGAAAGAAGAGAGTTGGCTAGCAGAACAGAGGACTCATCCATGTCTGCCTGCACAAAGCCTTATTAGGATCACACAAATAGTTGCCAAGGACAGAATCAAAATTGAGGTGGGTCAAAGTAGAGGGTCTAATTAAATTGTTAGCCACTAGGAGATTGGAAGAGAGTAGGGAACAACTGTCATTTAAAAATATATCTGGTCTGAGCAAGAGAGGACCGGTTTGCTTTTGAAGAGCAAAGATGCTTAATGAATTCTTTTACATTGTAACAAATGACTATAATGGCCCCAGATGTCTCTCAACAGTATTGCCTGACATCTTTTTTGTCAATTTCTTATTCAAAGAGGGTACCAAGCCTGAGCTGCTCCCTATCACCCCCACACACCTTTTTGAATTAGTTCTTACAATGATGACCAAAAAGAATTCCCCAGCCACCCAGGAGAAACTTCATGTGAGGCGACTTCTGCTACTGCTGAAGCCATTAACACCTAGAGTTGAGTGCATCACAGTTTCCCTGCTCTGGAGGATGCATTTTCAGGGTCTCCTTCTTTACAGTGGCCCAAGTCCACATTATTTTACGCAGGCCTGTCTACTGCGTGGGTGGCATAGTCAGGCCTTAATCTCTAAACACTGTGGCAGCCCTCAGCACTCTGGTGCCAGAGGACGGCAGATTTGGAACAGGGGCTGATTTCAGTGGAGCTCATGTTTTCCTTCCTAAGCTTTTCCAGTGAAAGAGCAGATTTCCATCCTTTTTCAGGCTGTTAAAATGTTAGACTAATAAGTTTTCAACAATCTGTCAGTGCAGATCCCCGGCAACAACCTGGCACTGCCAATCCAACCTCAGCCAGTCAAAATAAGAGACACACCAGCAAAAGAAAAAAAAAAAAATAAGATAATCACCTCAGGCCGAGCAGAAAATCTTAACAAATCCATTGTTGCCAACAGTCAACAGCAATTCTGTGGGCTACATAACCTGGGGTAACCCTTCAGGAAGGGCCATCCCTCATAAACCTCTAATTAGCTATGGTTAGGAGTGACTTGAAAGATATTAATGCTATTGCTATTGGAAAATGAGCCTACCAACTTTTAACAGCTTTGTTTTCTTCTTCAGTCAAAGAACAAAATGTTAGCTCAATGGCGTATGCTTTCTATTAGAGAAGTGCCAGCAGCAGCAATCTCCAGAGAGTCTCTCAGCATTTTATTACATATCCCTATTTTTAAACGTTTAAAAACTACTTATTATGAACCAAAACTTGGAAAACCTGGTTTCAGCCCAAGACTACTTTTTTTTTTAAAGTTATTAAGCAAACATTGAGAATGCAGAACTGTTTTCTGTCATTCCGGCCCTGGACAGTAGAGGGCACTAGGAAGGCTGTATTGCTACCTTCTGTTTGATTCCCCCAAGGAAGATCCTTGGGTCAGGTGACAGGCAGGCAAGTCTAGTTGCTGTGTCAGTCTTGACTTCCATTGCACACATTGAGATGCACATCAAAAACTGCATTTTTCACTGTGCAAAACAATGACTATTGCCTCTGGCAAGCACGATTCCAGCTAAAAATGTACTCATGAAGATGGCTGGCATGGACTTTATCTAAGTTCTCTTTCCAGTACACCCAGTTATAGAAACTGGGTAGGCACTGGGTCCAGGCACATTGATAAGACTTCTGGAATGGGCTCTGAGAATTCTTCTATAATATATATAAATACATATGCCACAGATCTGGATAAATACTACAAAAACTGTGTGAGAATTTTGCAATACAATTTCATCTTTTATTTATCATTTCAGAGTCCCAAGGGTTGACAACTAGCTAGAGCTACTTTTCAGAGAGAAAGATAGCTACTTCCGTGAAAGCAAATAACTAAAGCCATAAACATTTAACTGATATTACAGTGAGTTATGAAAGGTGAAGTCCGTATAGACCCTTAGTGTTGGAGAAAACAGGAAGTAGTATAGAAAGGGGACAGATTGGTGCACATAACAGAAAGAACTCAGCATATTGAGGTTCAAATCCCAAACCTGTCTCTTACAGTTGTGCAATCATTGGCACATTTTATCTTTTTGAATTTCATTATAGAACTGAGGGAATAACAATGTTCACTCCTCTACCAAATAATGCAATATATATGAAAGCGTCTTGTGTACTCTAAAACCCATAATGTGGCCTGGTATGTATGTGGTTTTGCGGAAGGAAGGGGACAAAAGTAGGAACTGGCCATTTGGTGATCCTCTGTACAAGATAGAAAGCACAGTTCTTCCATGTGAGTCATAGGGCATTAAGGGGAGAAAAAAGTCTCTGCCTGGTCATTCACAGGGTAACCCACAAAGTCAAAGGTCCAGAGAACAGAAGTCAGTGGGCAGGAAGGAGATGGTAACTCTTCCTAATGCATCCTTCCCCTTGGTGTTGAGGAAGGGGGAAGAACAGAAGTGGACTTGGGAAAGGGGTTCCTCACAGGTGATCACACAAACTGGCCACATCCTGGTAGGCATGAAAAGGTTTCTGAATAATGTATTCTGTTTGGACAAAGGAGAGATGAACTAATATTAAGCAAATCCTCAATGGATGTTGAAGCACTAGATAAGTTGTGAAGGCATTTATTCTGGGTGCCACAAACCGTAGGTACAAAAGTCTATAGGTGATTGAGAAAAAGAAGGGGGTTTAGAATGGTGATGGGGGATGGGATTCAGATAAGGGGTGGACTCAGGGAGTGGAGAGACTTGAAGCTGGGGAGGGTGGCAGAGGCCAGGTCATGAAGGGTCCTGTAGGATTCCATTTAGTTACTGGACTCAGGCTCAGATTCTGTAGGCTATGGATCTCAACAAAGTCACTGCAGGTCATATGTTCCAGGCAGTAGAGATGCCAAACATGTCAGAAAGTTTTTGAGCTCGAATTGCTGTACTGAAGCCATGTTTGCCGGCCCAGGTTGCTCCTCATCACTCTTGACATACCCTTAGGTAGGAAAAGGTTTCTGCCAAGAGGGGCACTGCCTTATTATTAAGTTTACTGACATCATCCTTATTATTCCTAATGCTTATATTTGTGACAATCAGCAAAGTTAAGCATACCACCAGAACTATTTACTCCTTGTTACCTCAAACAGGGTGTTCACAAGCATATTTCTTTACATTTAGTATAATCCATATGAATTTTACAAGGAATAGATCACAGAAATGAGAATGCAACATGTCAAATTTTCAAACCTAGCATGGATAGATTAAGAAGACCTTGACCTTCTGAATCATGCATAGGGTTAAGGTTGAGGATGCACTGAAAAGGATGATTAAGTCCTTGGAACCTAGCAGATGGAGGAAGTAGGATTCTGGAGCAGAAGTCCTTCCCTAACCCATTGAAGGGCATCTCCTCCACAGAAACTCTGGGAGAGAGAGAAAGTCATTCCCTTGCTCAACTGTCACCTTCAGAGGGAGATCTGAACAAGAACGGAACTCTACATTCCTGTCCGACCATCCCCACACACTATAAAGCAGTAATGCCGACCGGGGAACACTGAGGCGGTGAGCACTTGGAACCAGCTTTTCTGTCTTACCCGTTGTGTTGCCAACAAATATGTACTCAAAACTGCTAAGCTCCAGCCATCTGGTTAAAAAGTCCAAGCTTTAGACTTTGGTTTTCCTGATTTACACTGCAATTTTCAAGCTACTTTATAAGACCCTGCAGACAGCAAAAGCTTAATAGGTAATAACAATAGCTCCGAATCTCTGTAAAGACATCATGATTCAGAGATTCATGGGACTTGATCCAGCCTGCAACTGAATGAATATTTACTCAGGACAAAGGAGTATTATAATGTGCTCCTCGTAGCTCAGCGAAGCAATGCTCCTGTACATAAACCAACAATTAAATGTAATCCTATACACTTATAGCTTTAAAAGAAATTCAAACCAGTCCTTGGAATTAAATAACCCCAGTGCTAGAGAAAATGACTTCCAGAACATCAAGCCCAACATGCAAACACAGGGCCTCTGAGCCACAAAGGAACAAACACTTTTCCACAGGGATAAGGGCCTGTTGTATAACTACTTGTGAGGTCAAAGATCCAGATGTTCCCATAGACAATCAAAAAACTATTACTGGTCAAATCGTGTTGACCATTTCCATATGGACAGCTCTGAGACACAGATTTGGCTTTAGAATGGAGATTTCTGTAAATTATCAATGGCAACCCCACACCGGAGCTGGGAAAAATGCAATATCCTGGAGAAATGACTGGCAGATTTTATAAACTGAAAGTGAAGATAAAATAGTGGACATTTTGCTAATAGTTTATATTCTACTTTGATATAACTCATTAAACCCCATGATATATTTCAATAAGTGCTATATTTGAAAGATACCTCCTCTTGGGTCTCCCTGCTTTCGTAAATGAAGAGTTTTCTCTTTATTCCCCAGCATCTGGATCAATGTCCATCACACCATAAATTTTCAATAAATATTGCTTGATGGAAAGAATAAATGAATGATTTGGGACAAATATAGACCCAACCTGCTCATTATTGTATGGCAGTCAAGTTAAAAATCTGTTTGAGATGGTCAAACTCTTAAGAGATGAGTAAAAAGGTAAGAGGGTTATACTTGAAATTAAGTAAGCTCAAATTTGATGCCATTATTCCACCAGGAACTTGTCATGTGGAGTTGTGCAGTGTGTCTAATATGAATACTTGAGTCCAAACTGAAGGTGAGGATTTCTCTCAATATTAGAGTTTTGAAAGATAATTTTCCGTGAAATGCAAGAATTTTAAGTACATATTTTTTAAACCAGCAGTTATTTTTAACTGTCAGGTAGGTTTTTGTTTTGTTTGAGTCCATACCAGGAAAATGGAGGTCATACCTATATTCTATCTCATTCGCATAGATAGGCATATGAATAAAATTAGCAAAGTGTTTCAAATATCTGAGAAGAAAAATTTTATGACTATCAGTGGGGATTACTTGTGGTAGTAGATTCTGTGTTGACAGTTTGTAGTTTTTATTCTAGTCACTTCATTGCTTCAAGACCCTCTTATAAAAGTAGAGATGATCATTGATTTGAAGTTTAATTTTTATTACTATTCATGCTCTTACAAAAGCACTTAGTGAGGTAACTAAATTATAAACACAGAGAGATGAGCATCAACAGACATAGGAAAGAGAAAGCACTTAATTATTTGTTCACTGATAATCAATCCCAAATCTTGGAGGTATCTTTAAGTTCTTAAGACTGACCAGCGGTGAGTTGGATCTTTTGGGATTTTAAAATTATAAATGAAGAAGAGAGAAGACTCTTTAAATGAATGGGCACAAAATTCAGAGTAGAGTCTTGGAAAGTTTCAATGAAATTCATACTTGACCAGCTTTCCAGTAAGTCTGCCTGCGAAACTGACCTTGCGATATGAGATACATTCATCAATTAATAATTATTATCAATTAAAAATTAGAGTTTTGAAAGATAATTTTCCCCTGAAATCAAGAATTTTAAGAACATATTTTTTAAACCAGCAGCTTTTTTAACTGTCCGGTAGTTTTTTGTTTTGTTTTGTCTTGTTTTGGGTACTGGGGATTGAACTCAGGGGTGCTTAAATACTGAGTCACATCCCCAGCCCATTTTATATATTTTATTTAGCAAATTTTTGTTTACTGACACTTTTTAACCTAATGACTTAAAACTCTTTTCTCCCTGCATTCTTAACAAAGCAAGAACAAAACTGAACATGGTAATAGCCTTAGAAATAAAGTAATGCACAAAAAATTCCATTTTATTAATTTACTAGTCTTAAATTAGGGAAAATGAGCTATTTAAGCACAGGGGCTGTGTTTCAGCTCTGAACAGTGATATCTACAGAATATTTGGCAGAAAGCAGATACCTAGAAAATGCTCTTAAGTGCATGACTGAATGAAAAAAATATCACATGCCAAGGAATGTGATCATCAGTATAAGAACTCACATGAAATTCACACATGTTGGCATAAGCATTTCTGGAGATCACTGTAAGTATGCAATTTTGCACGCAAAATACACGTACACATCATGTAACCATTTTCTAGTACACTGTAGTTTAGTGGTTAAATGTCCAGGCTTTTGTCTGGAGTTTAACAACAGTTTGAATCTCAGCTCTACCATCTTCTGACCCTTTGACCTTGGAAATTGGCTTATTCTTTTCTTCTAAGTCTCTGTTTCCTCACCTAAATATATGAGACAATACAGAGTTGTTTGTAGATTAAATGGGATAGCACACATGTGTTTCTTAGCACAGTGCCCAGTATACAGGAAGTGCACAATACTTGCCATCTATGACTGTTAAACCCTTACATGCTGTCTTCATCGGTTCATCAGCAAAGAAAGAAACACTCTTCACTCTAGGCATCAAACTGTTTGCCCTCCAAACAAAGTGACTCTTTGCTGTTCCCTTTGTTTGCCCTACAAATTTGTGTCTCCAAATCTTTGAGAAGTATAACTGGAGGCAGACAGAAAGCTTGGGCTTTGGAGTCTGGCAGCCTGTGTATGGCACAGACCAATCATGTGACCTCAGGAAACCTTCTGAGCTTGCTTCCTCATCTCTAATATGTGATGAAAACTGTCTTCCTTTCAGGGTTGTCATTAGGCTTAGATATTATCAGGAAAGATCCTGGCTCAATAGTATGACTGTGTGAATACAATATGTATGTATGATGTATGTATGTATGTATGTATTTATCTCTCTTGTTCTCTACTTTTGAAAATTCAATGTCTATCTTCCTCTTCCCACATGTTCAAATAATCTCTTTTATACAAGGTCCCATTGAGATGTGATCCTTTTTGAGGCTTTCCAGATTTTTGTTTGTTTGTTTGCTTGAGCCTAAGTTGATCTTCTCCTTTCCTGAATTTCCTGTAGTTATTTTAGCCACTTTCAACTTCACTTTTTAAAACTTTATCCATTAGACCACGAAATCCTTAAGGTCTGAATCCAGGTCTAATTTATTTATATATCCTACTCTGCCCAGAATAGGGTCTATACTAGTGTGTATATCTGAGTTTCTGTGTATTCCAATAGAAAATACTTAACAAGCATCCATTTAAATCTTACCTCTACCCTGCCTTATTTCACAAAGATTTCCACATCTCTCTTTCTGATATACATTTCTCTCTTCCATTTTTTTTGTACATAACTCAGCATTGCCCATACAAACATACCTGCACACATGTACGCTGCAAAGGGTAATAAACCTAGCCTAAAGTCTTCAATTAAAACCTCAAAATGCTTCAAAAAGCAGTGTGCAGTGCACAGTACTGAGATCCTGGTGGTGTTATGCTCTTCATGTTAAAATCTCCTGTTTATTTTCAAGGTATTCAGAGAGGAGATGTTCCCTTATAATGCTTCCCATCATACATCTTGTTATTATTCCAGGAAAAATTGTGATCTCTGTTATTCATTTATCATAAATGAAAATATTAAACATTTGGAATCAGGAAGTAATACTCAGTTGCTTCCTTGGCCTGTCACCATTCATATCTGTAATTTTATGGATGCTGACATTCTTTCAGAGTCCTTTGTTACTGCTTTATCTAAACCACGGAGTAATTTTGTTTTCTGTCTTCAAAATGAATGATCTTGATATTGGATAACATTCTTAATGTTATCTATAAAAACAGGTCATCAGTACTTCTTATGCTAGTGTCTATATCAGGTTATCAAAGGATATTTTTAAAAACAGAGCATTTAGCTGAAATGAATAAAAAGCACAAAATTATGAAATTGGCTCCAAAATACATTTCTAAAAGCCAGACCTGTTTTTGGTATCTTTAAAGTTAACTACTCATTGGGCATATATGTTCATTATGGGAAATAATTGTTAGTCTTTTTAAAAAATTTTAGACCTGCATGTGGCTTTAAACTGCTAAAAAGGAAAATGAACATCTTTCATAATCTTCAGTGTAAAATCTTTACTATAAGGCAAATTTTAAGGAAGATAAAATATCAACTTAGTAACAACTGATGATTCAAATGTGTGGTTAGGTGCATTGACAAGAATGCTTCCTCATAAGGAAACTATTTTGATGATCAAAATAATGTTAAAGGGCTCTGGCAAATGATACTCTTAAAAATGAAATATTGCACATACTTTCAGTTGCACATGTAACTACAAGTAGCCCCAGAAATCTTGTTATTGTGTAATAAAATAAGCATATCATAGTCTTGGTCATGCATGCACTTTTAAGATATATGGAGATAAATAAAAAAATAATTTCTATAACTCTTATGATGATTATTTTTTCTAGATCAGTTGCACAAGTCAAAATTCTAGGTGTCTCACTTGATCTCTCCCCTTTTCTCGCTGCCTATCACCCCTAATCTCTTCAGCCTCAAAGCAGTTTTGCCTTCAAGTTCATTTGCTTCTCTTTCCTGAGTCCATCTAGTTTTCCCTGATCTCCTGCCAGTACCTCAGTTCTCACAGCACACTTGTTCTGAACTTTGGATCCACTCCATTCTAATTGTCACATAGTATCCAGAGTGACCATCTGAGTTGGTCACTCCCCTGCTCCAAAACCTTCAGTGCCTACTCTGCCTGGAGAATTACCTAATTCCTACTTGGGCACGCCAGGTCCCTCACTTCTGCCTCTCGGTCTCCATTTGCACGCTGCTTTGGGTTTACTGATTCACTCTCCAATGCCCACTCTTCTGCCTCGCCTCTGTGCCTCTGCATTCTCACTGAGGAGCTCCTCCTTATCCATCCTTCAGGTTACAGCTGTGACATCACCTGGTCCCCCTGAAGGCCTTCTTGAACCTTTACATTTCTGTTAGGAACCTCTTCCAAGCACCCTTAGTCACCCACCCATCTATTGAAGCATCAATCACACTGACATATTTTGCTAGTACAGTCCTCCCTCAGTATTCATAGGGGATTGGTTCCAGGATCCCTGTGGCTATGAAAATTTGTGGATGCTCAATTCCTTATATAAAATGGTATAGTATTTACATATAACCTATGTATATCATACCATATACTTTATTTTTTTAACTTTTTAATCAGTTTTTTCCTAGGTGTACATGACAGTAGCATACCATATGCTTTAAATCTTCTCTAGATTATTTATAATACCTAATACAATGTAAATCTACCTAATTCATCATTATACTGTAAAAGTCCATGCATGTTCAATATAGACATCATTTTTTAAAGAAATATCTCCACAGTTGGATTCAGAATCCATGGATATGGAAGGTTGACTATATAAAGGTCAGGGAGAGACTCTAACTTATTTATCTTCAGTTATTTTCTTTGTGCCTTTCCAAGGGTCTAATAACTAATATGTTCTTAATAAGTGTTTGTTGAATGAAGGAAGGAACAGTCAGGGATAGAATGACATGTGATACTATTAAAACAAAAAGGAATACCCACAAAAGTCTACTTATTAATCTAAGAGTAATCAACATAGAGGTTTAGTGTCTACAGAATTAGGAAATCTAGATTCAAAACAACAAACAAACAATAAAGACCTTTGACACTTTTTTGATACCAAAATTTTTGTCTGGCTAGAAAACAGACATTTGGAACTGATAGTAATGTAAGCCAGATGTATTGCATACTTAACTATTTGTAAGTAGCATCAAAAAGTATCAGTGGAAAAGAGCAGCATGCAGTGTAGGAGGATTATCTGTATCTTGGACCTCTGCTTATCATGTAAATATAGACATGTGATCTGTTGGTATTTTGAAGTTTAGATTCATTAGAATAAAAAATCTCAACATCAAAAGTATCAATACTAAATTCTTTCTCTGATCAGCATACATTACTGTGTTTGGGGATGTTAATATCTCTGACTGAACAGATAGTTAAAAACTATAAGAGCAATTTAAACATTTTGTATTATAGACCAAAATGTTAGGTCTAATTGTTTGCAAATTTTTTATGTTTATAAATACCATCTCAATTTTATATCTTTATCATGAGCTAACCTTTGTCTTCTTGCTTAGTCTCAATCCAAAGGACTTAAGAAATTTGTGAAAAAGAAACTTCAATCGAGAAAATGATATATTTTCTATTGAGGAGAGTTCATTTAGAATGACTGAAATGTAAAACTCAAAATCAACATTAAGCAGTGAAAATGGCCTTTTTAAGTGACCAAAATTAACAAATCATTGAATGCAACTAAATTCCATCTGCTCACTACATCCAGCAAAAAGGCCACCTTCCTAGTCTATCTCCCCTGCCCCGTTCCCTATTCCTGTGCCCTATCAGCTACATAACTCTCCCTTCACCAAATCTCATGCTAGTTTGCATCTTTCTATGATCTTCATTCTCTGCCATATAAGCAATAATTTTAAGTTAGGGTTTATTACCTTATTTAGATTTTAAGCTTTCTAAGATTTGGAAGTTTTTCTTCTCTTTGGATCAAATGGAGATAACACAAGTAATTTTGAATTAAATTGCTGGAAAATAGAAACAACACACATGCATTAGCTTTTGCTATTGTGTTTTTAAATTTCATTATCAATGACATACACCTGTAAAATTCCAAAGCTTCTAGTAGCATAATAACTTGGCAGTTACATGGGTACTATTTTCCTACGAGAATCACTTTCCATGAAATTTTGTTTTTTTCTCAGTTCCCAGAATGATTCCTAAGTTCCACTGATTACACACACATACACACACACATGACTTAGTAACTTCCACTTCTATGTATTTACCAAAATGAATTCTTACTTCATCTAACCTTAGTAATGTATGATGATTGCCCATTTTGTTGGTTCACCTCCCTTGCCTCAAGAAGACTCACTTAATTAGTCTCTCTTAATTTGGATAAGCTTTCCAAGTTTCCATCATATTGTCTGTTTTACATATTTTTGATATAAAAATAACTTCATATATTTTTCTTTAAAAATGTGAAATGTGAGGTGCATTATTCTCTAACTCTGGTGAGCGTTTGTTAAAATGGATGCTCCTGGGCTCTACAGTAAGAGAGGAAAAGAACGGGACCCAGGGAGTTGAAAATCTGAGCAGCACCCCTGGTGACACTAATGCAGGTGTTCTTTGATCTTACCTTGGGAAATGCTGACAAAGGGGAACCTGTTTACTAAGAGGGAGGAGATCTGGGTTCTAGAGTCAGCTCTGACCTTGAGCAAATTCCTTAGCCTTTGTGAACTTCCACTTCATCATTGGCAAGATGAGATACTTGGACTAGATGTTTCTAAATTCCTTTTGGTCCTAAATTACTTGGGTTTTGCTTAGTGATTTTTCTATTGAGCACAGTCTAGAAATGAGCAAAGAGTAGACTTTCATACTACTCCCAGTTTCAGAAAAGTAGGAAATCTGAGTCCCAGGTCCACCTCCGTAACTTAGGAAGATTTTTTTATGGTATGCGGTTCTTAAATCTCTCCAATTATTTGAATCCATTCCAACAACTCTTGTCTCATTTGACTTGGCACAAACAAGGCAAATCAAGCATATAAGAATTTGGTCTAGAAGGATGTTGTTCCCCAAGAAATAAGTCATTAAATGACTACATCTTCTGATTCTTTTTAAAAGAATAATTCTTCATTCAGTGGCAATCTTCAAGAATACAAGCAACAATAAACGTTGGGAAGGATGTGAGGGAAAAGGTACACTCATACATTGCAAATTGGTGCAATCACTATGGAAAGCAGTATGGAGATTCCTCAGAAAGCTTGGAATGGAACCACCATTTGACCCAGCTATCCCACTTCTAGGTTTATACTAGAAGTATAAACCTAGTATACTAAAGTAACACAGTCACTCAGTGTCTATAGCAGCTCAATTCACAATAGTTAAGCTACGGAACCAACCTAGGTGCCCTTCAAGAGATGAATGAATAAGGAAAGTGTGGTATATACAAAGTGGAATATTACTCAGCCTTGAGGAAGAATGAAATTATGGCATTTGTTGGTAAATGGACAGAACTGGAGAATATTATGCTAAGTGAAATAAGCCAATCCCAGAGAACCAAAGGCTGAATGTTTTCTCTGATATGCAGATGCTAATTCACAATACGGTGAGAGGGGTGAGAAGAAAGGTATTTTGGATTAGGGTAGTGAAAGGATGGGAGGGGGTATAGGGGTAGGAACAATAATAGAATTAATCAGACATTATTACCCTATATGCATATATGATTACCTGATCTGTGTAACTCTACATCATGTACCACCAGGCGAATGAGAAGTGATACTCCATTTGTGTATGATGTGTCAAAATGCATTCTGCTGTCATGTATAACTAATTAGAATGAATAAAAAATTTTTAAAAAGAATAATTCTTCATTCAGGAAAAATGATCAAAATTAGTTAGGAAAATGAATTTGAACATTATATTATAGTGCCAAGATTAATTTGCAGAATTCATGTATCTTTTATATAAAGAGAATTTCTCAATAACTCTGTAAAACATTATTGATCTGGCCAGTTTTAATACTTCAGAAAAATAGTCAAAATATGATTGTCAACTGAATTTTTCCTCTCAAGATGAGTACAGATAAACCTAATCAATCTCTTGGATCATAAGGCCTGTTGCACTTTGATAAATGTTCTGAAAAGAATTGTTTAAAAATAAAATGTGACTCCTAATTTCACTGTATTCCAGATTGTAGGCTAGAGATGTGGTCCAGAACTGAAGACTCAATCTACCTTACCAAGACAGAAACTTATCAAAAATACACTCTAACTAAAATTAATGGACACACAAACCACTAAAGTTAAGAAACGCCTAAATAAAACCAGTCTTTCCATCTGGATATAATCTAATACAGTAAAATGATAGCAAAATATTGGTTTTGGATTACATTTTCTGTGTTTTATGTGGTATTTCACAGCCCTATGAAGGCTCATCTGTCAGTGCATTAAAAAAATACTCAATTGATATTCAATTCACTATTTCAACAAACAAAAAACAAACATCTTGCTAGTAGCTTACCTCTTGCAAATAGGAATTTGTTTCCTTGGCAGTTCAATTTTCAGTCATTGGTAGAAGTTGAATGCCAAGGAGCAACAGGGTTTGGAATCCCCAGAAGGACAAAAAGATCATTGGGGTATTCATATTTAAATAGTCACAATATAAGTTCCTGATTAAACAACTTCCTAGTTTCTATATACATCTATGAATACAGTCTCTGGTGGAAGGAAAGTGATCTGCATTCATAAAAAGTGATCCATGTCACTCATGCACATAACAGTCCAAGAACCACTAATCTAAATCAAAGAGGGAGGGGACAAAGCTAAAGTCAGACAGATAAATATGTTTGACTAATATATCAAAGATCAGCATGTGTGAAGATTGTCCTAGAAGCAGAAATTTTCAGACAAGTTTTATAGAACCATATGGATTTTCAGATGTGTTCTCAGGTAGGGTGCTCATCTGACTAACATCTCAAACTATCTTAAGTATGTAAAAGAATGAAATAAAAATACCATTCACAAATAAATGGTCTTTAAAATTTTTTGATTTTTTTGATTGAACATGGGTCACAAGAGAGCTACTTGTAGGTCAGGAAAAGAACACCTGCCATTTCTGGTCTTCTTGTTGAACTCCTGACGATGTGCCCTGAACTGGAACAATTATAGTTCTGTAGGCCTATGTGTGCCTGCTAATATAAAATTAACACAGAAGCACATTACTGCAACTTCTCTGTACCTCACTCAATTAAATGCCTTATGAATTCAGGCACATTTACCCAACACATACCCTTGGCATGGCTAAGTGACTGAATATTGATATATCAGAGATACTACTGTCCACCAGAAATATAATACATGTCACAAATATAATTCAAAAATTTCTATTAGCATATTATAAAAAGGAAAAAGACTCAACAAAGAAAAAAATTAAATTTAATAGTATATTTCCTTTAACATAAGATATCTAAAATGTTTCAACATGAAATTAATGCTGAGACATTTTATTATTTTATGTTCTAAGTGTGACATCTGGGGTTTTTATAGCAAATATCACTTTGGACTACCTACCTACATTTCATGGGCTCACAAACCATATTTGGATGGCATATTTACAGACTGAACTTCCCCATGAAGTATTAGGTGATTTTTGTCTTGTTTTATATTTCTCATGAGTTTACTCATGAGTTTTAAATACTCTTTAATTAATTGCTGTGCTTAAAATTTTTAAAAATGCAATGTGACAGGACTCAAATTAGAAATAGGTCATGTTTTGAAACTAGAAACTTGGAGAGATAATTTGACAATGGATTGGACAAGAGCTTACGGATGAAGTGAGGAGTTGATATATTGGCACCAGTAGGTTCTTTCACCATTGTTCACCACACCAACAGTGAGCAGAAGGAAAGCAACATGCAAAAGAATCTTCCGGAAAGTCATTAGAAAATTGCTTTGGGTGTTATGAGTCATAGTACGAACTTTTTAGAGTGATAAAAATCACCCAAATCTTCATAGCATTTTAGGCTGTGAAATTTTTGCAAGGTAGCTCTATTCTTTCTGCCAAATTCATTATTTTAAAACAAAACATAGTAGCATAAAAATAAGACATTCAGGTTAATTTGACATAGGTGCTACAGAAAAAAAGTTGCAACAATGAGAAAAGTATTATGCTGTTTGTGAGGAAGAAATACATTTTTTTCTCCAGAAAAAGCTCATTAAGCTGTGTGCTAACAAGTACTTTAGGTGAATAGGCTGCTATTGAAAAAACAATTAGAACCACGGTGTCATAACCCAGAGAATAATCTAAGATTGTGAATTCAGTGAAAGTGGTAAATTAGTTCAAAGATAATACTAAGTAAACTTCGTAACATCAACATTTAGGGAGTCACTACTGCTGATTTTCCTTCTCTGTTCAGTAGGTTCATGCAGGAAAACATGAAGAAAATTAATTAAATATTTGTCATTTATTAAAAATTACAGGAATGATTAGGTTGGTCTTGATGGGATTTGGGATATGCAACCCTCCAAATATGGCCTCTTGGCATTTCAGAAAACAGCTGAAGCAGGAAGTTGTCTCTGACCTTTCTTCCTTGAAGAAGGTCATACGATACGGGAAAGATTTTCTGACCTTTCCCTGAAGCATGTTATAAGACCCTCATTTACAAAGTGTCCTCCCCATATGCAGTGGCGATGAACCAAAGATACAGACTAGATTGGATCATTCTAACTGTAAATGTTGTTAAACCATTATCTTTAAATTGCAGAGAATATTTTGGTTATTATTTGTTTTTAGAAATTTTAATAATACCCCCACTATTAGTTCCAGGATTTTTTTTTTTTTTCATGCTGAATTCTGTGGATGTTTTGTGGCAAGGTACTCTTTTTTATTGCGTTTCCTCTGGTGAAATACCTCTGAAAAAATTGGTTTCATTGGTTAGCATGCCTCACTGATTTTTTGGGTAGTAAACTAATTGAGCCCAATTTGACCTTGCAAGATTGCCTTATAGTCATGTTTAACATTGCAAAATGACACTATGAAATAAATTTGACTGAAATCTCAAGTGAGGAAAATGATATATCCCCTTATTTGTCATCTGAAAGGTTCAAAATGCCATTTAAACATCTCACAATGTCACAAGATAATAATCCCCCCAAGTCATTGAAGATCTAAACTGGCTCAGGACCTGTTATTGACTCTTTCCAAATTGAACTCATGGCAATTAAGACATATAATATTTGTTAGATATTTTTAATTATTTATTTTTTAAATATAAGACTTTCTACTTATTTTCTTTCAGCTTTTGATTCAGTTTAATTCCAATAATATCTTGAGATTGCTATACAAACTATTAAAATGGTTACCATTTGCTGAAGCTACCTTTTTATATGAAACAGAATTTTCCTTGTTACATAAAAGAACAAAATACAGAGAAATATTGTATGCTGAATTTGATATAAAACTACAAATATCATCGATCACTCAGACTCAATTTTTCTGCTATTAAAACAGCCTCTGTTTGTTGATGTGCTAAAAACCAACCTACCCACTCAACCTAATCACTTCTGCTGTCAGATAAGTATAATAAATTTTTCTCATATTTTCATATGCTTCTCACTGATTGACTTTGTAAACATTCTACTTTGACATTAAAAAGCTATCTTTATGCTACTCCAATACTTGGATCTCTTTCATTTTTTGGAAATTTTGCATAAGATTCTGCCACTCAAAAAGTATGAAATTCACTGTTCTGAGCAAACCTATTATGGTGGAACAATTTTGGTACTGCTACCAGCAGATCTGAGTTTGATTTCAGATTATCCTGAAGTGCATGGTATGACTTCAAACAAGTACCCCTGCTTCTGGTACTCAGATTGCTCCCCTCTGAACAGGGCATCCCTGTACCATGTGTTAGGCTGGAGGGTTGACTCTTCATATTCCTTGTGTATTCTCTTCCTGCTTCATCATAGCACCTTCAGTTCCATGGAATGCTGTACCTGCCTCCATCTGAGTTTTTCCACATGCTGTTCCTTCAATCTGGGATACTATTTTCTTGTCTTCTCAGTTAACGCCAACCTTTGTTAAATGGTAGGAGTATAGTCCCTGGAAGCTAGTATTCCTTCAACCCCTCCAGATTGAACTTCAACTTTATTGGTCACTATCGCGGCTATGATTTTATGCTTCTTTTGTTAGTTCACTGATTAATCCTCTCTAAATTTGTAAATTGTGGGAGGTCTGCAGCCTTGTTTGTTCTAACAATTACTGGATGATCCTAAGTAAGTGCTTTAGTTCTACCATATTTAAAATGAGGATACAACTAGCACCTACCTCGTAGGATTTTTGTATGTATTAAAAGAGATTAAGTACATATAATACACTAAGAACAATGTCTGTCATGTGCAAAATGTTTAATTAATTTGTTGAGTGAATGTATGCATTTCATGTGTTTGGTTTAGTGTATCTAAGATATTGCACTTATGATAGCTCAAGAGCTTTCTCATACCATTAAATTATTTTGATAAAAGTTCTCCTACATATATTTGCTTCTCTGTAACAACCTTTGTTTCCAATTTTTTAGATGATAAAGAGAATTGTGATGAATATATTTTAACTTTTTTGACATTTAGGAGATGTTTTTACAACTGGAATTACTAAATACAAGGATAATAACAAAATTTTTCTTAATAATTACTATTAAAAACATTGCCAAAATTTATTCTAGTTTCAACTAGAATTGAATAAGGTTACCTGTGAACTTTTGTATGGCTATTATTAAAAATATCTGCTAACCTCTTGATAACCAAAAATATATTTATTACTATTGCTTTAGCTTTCTTAGATTATTAATAAAGTGTAATATATATTCATGTCCATCACTTCACCATGCATTTCTAATCATATGACTTGTGATTTTTCTACTGTGCAGTTAGTAATAGATGATTCATAAGATTTTTTTGATTATTAAGGATGTTGATTCATTGCTCCATTTTCAGGCATTTTATTAAGTTTGTCATTTGTGTTTCAAATTTTATAAAATTTCTATGTGTAACTTCTATATTTTTTGTGTTGTCAAATCTGATATTTGTTCTCTAATCCATGATGTTTACACCTACAAACTCCACCTTTTTCCCTATGACCATCACATGCATCCAACAACATCTCCTTCTGTTTTGTATGGTTCTTAATACAAATAGTTATTATCTACATTTTTAGATTATATCTAAGACTGGTATAACATATTTTTTTTCTAAATTGTCAGTTTTCCCTATGACATTTATTGAGAAATATTCTGTTTTGTGTGACAAAAGAAGGGACACAAAGCAGAAAACTTAGATTGTATTGGTACTTAGTTCCTTTCCCTTCCTCCCCTTCTCCCTTCCTCTCTTTCTTTCTTTCTCTAAACAAACACCAATAAAATAGGATTGCTATCTCTTGAAAGTTCTACTAAAGCAAGGAGATTTTCCAGAAGGTGTTTACCTCCTTTTATTAAAAGCATCTGTGGCATGGCCGTTGGCAGAGACCCAAACACCCTGAAGTGGTTGGCTCTGGGAAATCACAGAGAGATAGAACACAGCCAAATTCTAAGATGGAACAAATTGTAAAATCATACTGCATCTTAATTTAATGACCATCAGGGAAGGTCTTTCTGCCTCATCAAATCATATAAAGCAAGGTATTTATGATGTTCTTGTGAGTTTAATAGGTAACAAGAGTAATGTACAATAATGCTATTATACGACTCGACTTAAACTGTTATTAAGATAGTTTATAATTCATTTTACTACTTTCATTTTCTCTGTGATTGCTTTTGTGTTCATTGATTTATGATAGATATCCATCTCAGTTAAACTTCCTAAACAGAAAAAAAAAAAAAAAAATCCTTGGAAATATCAGCTCAGTGGGTATTCCCAATAAAGAAGTCCCAAACCTCAAAAGATGAAAGCTGCCCTATACTTTCTATCCAATATGCTGAATAATTAGAAGATTAACTCTAGACCATCTGTATAGTGGGGTGGGGTGGTAGAGGGCATTTAAAATCACAAATAAACTCAGACCGATTTTGGTCCTGGAATGGTTCCTGTCCTTACATATGAATAAGAGAGTGACTCATACCCTTGGGAATTCACAGTACCTCAAACCAAATTAGGAAACCAGGCAGCTGTGACCTGGTTTTATAAGAGCCAAGAAGTTTCACTGGAAAACCTTGCAATTTGAAATTATTCCCTGTTTCCTCTGCCACTTGGGGCACAGGTGCATCTTACCAGTCTATACGAAACAGCACTCCGGACTCGTGTTTTATCTTGCATTTTCCCGGAGTGATATCTGGGGAAATAAAGACTAAGTGATCTTGAGAGTGGCAGGTTGCAGAAGAGCAAATGGACATGAGAGTTATGTGGCCAATGTTAGTTAAAATTCGGATGCGAGATTTTCTTTTTCCAAACTATAGT
Organism: Sciurus carolinensis; assembly: GCF_902686445.1. Taxonomy (NCBI): domain Eukaryota; kingdom Metazoa; phylum Chordata; class Mammalia; order Rodentia; family Sciuridae; genus Sciurus; species Sciurus carolinensis. The sequence continues at coordinate 29,463,006 of NC_062219.1, forward strand.
GGAGAGTATAGTGAGTACTGAGGTTTATTGACTTCTAGGACGGAGAAAGCTCTAAACTGTTTATTCTGTCTCATTAGTAAATTTTATTTATTTTTGCTTTGGGGATGCTTTTGGAAAGGGAAGGAGTGAGAAGAATATTGAAATCAGAGTTAGGAATGAGAGTCTAAGGAAGATTTGAAATTAAAAAAATTTTTTTGGTAGTAGGAAGAAATATGCAGAACAGATTAGTAAGACGATCAATCTATAATTATTTAGAGTTCAATAATATCCCCCTTAATTCTGAAACACTCACAACCTACCCAATTAGTATGTTTCTTTGGAACCTGGTTTAACTGTTTTGAAGGCATTAGAATAAAATGATGAGACGTGTTTTATTTATCTTCACTAACCAGTCAGATTTGTTTCTTGAAGAAAAGGAAAATTGTTTTCTGTAAATAATTATGGAAGTAGTTCTCCTTGGAAAACTAAAAAGAGCAAGGCAAGACCCTCAGAATGTCCCATGATGAGGTGCAATATGCTATGAAACTGCTAAGACAGGGGAACATACAATGGGAACAGTTTAATAGGCAGGGAATTTTCATGTGCTCGTTCTGTAAACCCCTGCCCCAGGTTTTGGTGACAAGCAGTGTTCTCTTGGCTTTTACTTGGGGTAAAGCTTGCAAAACTGCCTGTTGACTTCTTTTATTGTTGCCTCTGGAGAGACTTTTACTACATTGCACCCTGCAACCTCCTGAATAGGCTATTCATGGAAGAAAAGCATTAAGGTCAAGATAACCTATGCCTTCAACACACAATCTGCAACCTGTGAGGATGAACATTGAAACTGGAGACAGGTGATGGAAAGATAGAAATAGCTTATTTTCCAAGAAACCTCTTATTTCCCATTGTTTGACTTAAAGAGGAGTAGAACTATCACAACTGACTTTAGTAGGTATTTTCCCCAAGACCTGGCCACTCCCTAGATCCTTCTGTCTTACTCTCTGTTATTCTTCGAGCAACGTTTAAATATGAATAAGGAACTAGTTGGCACTTCCCAAGAGAAAAGGAATTCACCAGTGGCAAATCCAACACCGCATTGTTTATCAGAACACAAAGTTCGGTTGAAATCCCACAGTGACGTCATCCCCAGCACTTGCTGAGGAAGCTGGAGGCATTTCCAAGAGGTTTTGACTGGATTGGATGCTCTCTGCAGGAAATGGTCAACCAGCTCACACTTCAAAGACCTTTCTTTACTAGGTTGTGTTTAGCTCTTAAAAGAAGTGGAAAGTAACCTAAATCACAGACTCAGTCTAAATCGGTACTTAAAAGGATTCCAGAAGAACTTTATACGCTGTGGTTATTTTTCTAGGGGTTGATAAGTTAACTATAATTACTGATTTTTAGGTGACTCTCTTTTTGAAACATTGTTAGTCTAGTGGAGACTTGCTGTGGAAATGGAAAAAAAAGTTCAAAGAGTCTATTATATGAATAATACAAAATAATCCTAGAGACATACTGGTCTTTTGAGAGGTGGAACTGTAAGCTATTTGAGAAGCAAATTGTGTACATTGGTGGAGGGAATCATTGCACTTAGGAACTGAAAACTAGAATTAGAGAAATAACTCCTCAAAAGGTTAAGAGGGTCAGAAATTTAGGATACATGTGTTTAGAAGGAAAAAGGAGATTAGAAGGGAACTGACTTGCTTTGCCCCAGTCAAGTTGGTAAATATTTTAACCTTCTCAATTTATAATGAGTGAATTATGTGTTTTAATTGGAAAGCATGTCAAACAGATCTAGGCATAGTTTCTATTAGTAGAAATGCATTACAAGCTGGAGCTTTCTTTTACCAAAGAATTTTTTGGATGACACTAAGAAAGCCCTTATGAAGTTAATATTTAATATAAGAAGATGATCAAGGTAGGGCTAGAAGGATTCATTGTCAACAATAGAAATGTCTGAATGTTCATACCAAAATCAGATAAGAACACGTCAAGGAAATAAAACTACAGACCAGTGTTCCTGATGAATTTTGTTGCAAAATTCTTAATAAAATATAAGTAAACTTTATTCAATAATATATTGAGAAGATTGTATATCATAATCAAGTTGATTTTATTCCAGGGATGCAAGGATAGTTTAACACATGCAACTCAGAGTATAATTCACCACATACATAGAATTAAGGACAAAAATGATAGTCATATCAATAGATGCAGAGAAAACTTTTAACAAAATTCAGCACTCATTCATGATAAAAAAAAAAAACTGGAAAAACTGGGGATAAAAGGAAGCTACCTCAACATCATGAAAGGCTATATATGACAAACCCAAAGTCAACATCATCATTAATGGGGAAACCTGAAAGCATTTCTTTTAAAATCTGGAACAAGACAAGGATGTTCACTCTCACCAGTCCTAGTCAATATAGTACTATAAATTCTAGCCAGAGCAATTAGCAAGAGCAGGAAACAAAAGGTATTAAAATAGGACAGAAAGAAGTCAAATTATCACTGTTTGCAGATGATATGATCCTACGCTTAGAAGAACAAATAAGTTTCATTGGAAGACTGCTAGAGCTAATAAACGAATTCAGCAAAGTAGAAAATTACAAAATCAACATACAAGTAGCTTTCCTACACACCAATAATGAATCTGCTGAGAAAGGAATTAGGAAAACAATCCCATTCACAGCAGCCTCAAAAAACAAAGAAAGAACCCCCAAAATTCCCTACAGATATATCTAAGGAGTTGAACGAGCTCTATAATGAAAACTAGAGAACATTGAAGAAAATAGAAGAAACAAGAAAATGGTAAAATCTTCCATGTTCACAGATAGTTATAATTAATAGTGTTAAAATGAGCACATTACCAAAAGCAATATACAGATTCCATGCAATCCCCATGGAAATACCAATGGTATTCTTCATAGAACCAGAAAAATGATTCCTAAAATTCATTTGGAAGTATAAAAGACCCAGCAAGTCTAAGCCAAAAGAGCAATGCTGGAGGTATCACAACATCTGACTTCAAATTATACTACAGAGCTATATTAACAAAACTGCATGGTACTGTCATAAAAACACAAATATAGACCAATAAAAAAGAATAGAAGACACAAAGACAATATATTGTCATCCAAACCTTGAAGAAAGTGCCAAAAACCTGTTGGAGAAATGATAGCTTTTTTAACAAATGATGCTGGGAATACTGGTAATGCATCCAAATGGAGAAGAATGAAAATAGACCCTTATTTCCCACATTGCACAAAAGTCAACTCAAAATGGATTAAAGACCTAGGAATTAGACCAGAAACCATACAACTCCTAAAAGAAAACATAGGATCAACACTCCAACATGTAGACAGGCAATGACTTTAGGAATTCAACAGAATTCCTAAAACTTAGGAAACAATACCAAGAATAAGTAAATGAATGGCTTCAAATTAAAGAGCTTCTACACAAGGGCATGAAGAAAGAGCCTACAGAATGGGAGAAAATTCCACAATAGCTGAACCATCGAGTCAGCCAGGTGTTCATCAATGAATGAATAAATGGATTAAAAAATGTGGTATATGTACACAATGAAGTTTTATTCAATCAAAAAGAAGAATGAAATTATGTCGTTCACAAGAAAATGGATGAAACTTGAGAACATTATGTGCAAGATAAGCCAAACTGAGAAAGTCAAAGCTTGTATATTTCCTTTCTTAAGTGGAAGCTAGAGAGGAAAAAGGAAAAGAAAAGTGGTGGAGGGGGATCTCTTGAAAATCGAGGGAAGATCAGTACAGTAGAGAAAGGGACCAGAAGGAGGGAGGATGGGAGGGAAAGGGGAAATACTGGGAAATGATATTGGCTTAATTAGACTGTTATATTATGTATATGTACATCCAATCCTACTATTATGCATGATTGTAATGCACCAATAAAATTTATGGGCGAAAAAGTCTGAATGCTTTCATGTTACCCAAGAAAATGGAGATAAAAATGTAAGCAGTCTTTAGTGTAAGAAACTTAGACTTAAGCTTGATTTTCTTATTTATTAAACAGGAATCACAGTATTTATTTTAAAGGTATATTATGAAGACTTAATGAGCTAATTAATTTTAAAGAACTTTGTAAATAGTAGAAGTAGTAATAACAACAGGTAAAGTTTATTTTGTGCTTACAACTAGCTCAGGCCAAGTACAGTTCTGTCCTGTATTCACTTTTTTATTCTCATGACCCACAACTCCTATGTGAAGAAGGTACTATCTCAATAAGCATTTAATATATAATGTGAGTGATGGAAAACTTAAATAATTTGCTTGAGGTCATCTAACTCATAAGTGGCAAAGTCAGAACTTAAACTCTCTTTCATTTTTAGAGTCATTTCTGCCTCGAAAGTGCATACTGAAATATTAGGAAAACCAATATACAGTTTGTTGCCTAAAGACTTCCTCTGTAATGAACATAACATAAATAATCTATTGGGGCTCATGGAATCAGAGCAGGGATATACCACTGTCACGTTGAGAAAAAATAAATTTGTGTGTTGGTAGGGAGTGATCCATAGAAAGGGAAAGACTGTTGAAGTGTATAAATTACATCATTAAAAAAAAAATATATATATATATATATTTCCCACCCCCACCCCCAGTAAGGCTCATGAAGTCATAATGACACAGCTGCAGTTGTAACATCTAGAGAACTGGAACCTTAGGTAAGACTCCTGAAAGGTCCCTTGTTAGGTCAAAATGAACAAAACATTCATTATTTGCTGCCCTTGTTTTTCACTTGAAACTGAAGACTTTTCAAAAACAGGAGGTGCCCAGTAGCACAAGTGGAAAGATTGGCTTGGATTGTTCTCCTCTCACATTATAGCCAGGGGAGTTCTTTTATTTGAGGAGACATTTGTGATTCTTTCTACACACTGAACACACATCTACTCTGGAGTATGGCTTCCAGGCTCTGTTGACCTGAAAATGTGCTATGATATCTTGATACCTTCATATTTCTTCCTGTTAGGAATAATAATTCTGGGAGTGTTTGAAATGAATACACAAAGCACTTTGCTTTTAAAAGTTCCCATAAGATCGCAGAGGAAATAAGCATAACACAAAACAATACTCTTGCGAAAATATAGTAGCAGACTTTTAGGAATAATCTGATTGGGAACATTTTATTCATTTTATCATCATAGATACTGTATTCCAAACATAATGAGAATCTGTACTTATTCCATGCCCAAGCATAAAGAGAATGCCTTTAAATGCCTTCGATATTATATTTCTACCTTAAACATCTTTATGACATCTCCATGACTCATAGTTGAGAACTGTTTGTTTAGGGTAAAAAAAAAAGTAAATTTGCCATAAATACAATTGAAATTACAAATATTTTTAAGGTTTCTCTATAAATTGCATCCTGGTGTGGAATTTTATTGTATAGGAGCATACTACTTTAGCAGGGTATATGTTGTCTTTTCTGGACACTGACTCAACTTCAGAGCTGCACATATTCTAATAGTGATAAATGAACAAAATTTGGAATTCTGGTTTCAGAGATGACACCAAATGTGAAAGAAGAAAATCCCTGTGGTCTAATATGACTTTTAATTTTATTTCTGGGTTCATAAGATATGGTATGGGTAAGATATGGTATTGCTCCTAGCCACAAAGAAGTAAATGGTAACAAAGGATTCATCCAGTTATAAATGATTAAAAAACTGCACAAAACATTTGAAGCAACTACTTCAGATGTTAGAAGACTCTCAGCACAGAACCGTGGTCCTGGAGAGAAGGGAATCATGTGATAAGAGCTCCCGATCATTTCAGTTCTCTGTCTAGGCCCAGAGAAATGGAACCCAAGCAGTACACAGAGATCTTGTGAAGGTGAGGAGTCTGGTATTTTGGAGCAGGTGCTCAGGGAGAAGAAGTAGGAGCCTCACAGAAGACACGTCAGAGATCTGCATGAAGTTCCATAGAAGACTTTCATCAAAACCAACCAGCTCATGTCCAGGGCAAGACTGTGAAGCAGAGCAGTGTAGAACCGTTAGGGAGCTGTGCATAGAATGAAGGTGGCAGTGGTGAAGAGGGCTGGTGTGGCAAAAAGTGTGGCCAGCGAGAGTGGAGGGCACTCTAGGACACTCTGGCATGCAGTAAAGATCTCCAAATCACCATACTTTAGCAGAAAAGTCACTCTCATCCTATAGCAAGGACTACACTTGCCTGCCCTAAAAGCTTAATAACAAACCTTGAAAGGATGAATTGCTTTATAAGTGAAAATTAACTTCCTGCCATACCAAATTCAACAATTTGAAAGGAAGACAATAAAATCTCTCAATAAATAAGATTCATAATATCCTGCACACTGAAATAATTTCCTATATGGGCAAAGGAGGTCAAAAACTTAACCTGTAGCCAAAACACACACACACACAAAGAAAACAAAAAGTCAATAGAGCAGAACTGAAACAATAATTTTGGAAGTATCAGACAAAGCTTTTAAAACAACTGTTAGTAACAGGCTTAAACGTTCAAAAGAAAATGATCAACATAATGAGTGAACAGATGATGTATGTTAGTGGGAAAATGGAAACTGTAAAAGACAAACAAATGATACTTTTAGAATTGAAAAAAAAAATCCCACATTAAAAATGCATCGGGTAAGACTTAACAGCAGATGGGACATGGCAGAAGAAAAACAGTAAGTGACCAAGAAAATTGGAAAATAAAAACTATAGAAAGTGAAACACAGAAAAAACAATGATTGAAAAAAAAATTCCAACAGACTTTTTATAAAGAAGTAAATTCTATGTAAATTCTGAAATGTATATGGAAAAGCAAAGGACCTAGGATAGCCAAAACAGTTTTGTAAAAAAATATGTTGAAGAACTGTTTGATTTTTGGACTTGCTGTAAAACTGCAGTAATCATAGTGTAGCATTATTTTACCATACACACACACACACAAAGTAGTCCCAGAATCTTACTCCTAAAGGTAAAAGTGAAAAATACAAAGAAGAAAACAGACCAGCTCTGCAGTCTTGGGGTAAGCAAACATTTCTTGTGTATAATCCATAAAGAATTGACTTTAAATTATTTTTTGATAAACTAGACCAAATAAAAACTTGTTTTTAATCAAACATACATTTGTGTTTTGTAAAATATCATAAATTACATAAAATATGTATTATAAATTATATTAAATATATTATAAATATATCATGAAGTTGTTTTACATAACATTATATTACACTTCTCCTTAGCCATGAGCAGAGAAAACAAAACATTCTTAATGAAATTTCTGGCACAGCAATTGTATATAGACTATGTAAAAAAAAAAAAATTAATTAATTAACTACAGATAGCCCCCTAAAAGGACAAAGGACTTGAGAAAACATGCTATACAAAGAGGATATACAGCCAGGCACAGTGATACACAACTGTAATCCCAGAGATTTAGGATTGCTGCCACTTAACATCATCAGTCTAAGGAAGAAGGATTACAAGTTCAAGGCCAGCCTGGGTGACTTAGCCAGATCCTGTCTCATAATAAAAAATTAAAAAGGCTGTGATGTGGCTCAGTGGTAAAGCACCCCTGGGTCCAATCCCCAGTACCAAAAACAAACAAACAAACAAACACAAACCTCAAACCAAATCAAAGCAAGAGAAAATTTAAAAAAGGAGGATGGGGATGTAGCTCAAAGGCAGGATACTTGCTTAGTATACATGAGGCCCTGGGTTCAATCTTCAATAACAGAACAAAATAGAAAACAAAGAGGATATAAAAATGGGCAATAGGTACACTATTCATCATGGAAATGAAAATATAAACCACAATGAGGTATCACCACACACCCATGAGGATGGCTAAACTTGAAAAAACTAAACAAACTGTTAAGGATGTGGAGCAACTGAAACTCTTTAACATTGTGGGTGAAAATGCAAAATGGAAAAACCACTTTGGAAAACAGCTTGGCAACTTCTTAGAAAGGTAAATATTTACCTACTCTATGACCCAGCAATTCTACCCCTAGTTATTTACTCAAGAGCAATGTGTCTTTACAAAAATACTCGAACAAAAAAATGTTTATTCATAATAGACAAAAACCAAGGACAGCTGAAATGTCTTTCAACAGAATAGAGAAATTGTGGTTTATCCACAAAAGGGAAGTTACCCAGCAATGCAAGGAAATGCACAGCAGATACATCCTGCAACTCAGATGACCTTTGAATTATACTAGGCTATGTGAAAGGAAACACTCACAAACAGCATATTCAGTATATTCCATATTATTAAGTTCTGCAACAGGTGAGGCTAATCTATGCTGGAAAAAAAACATCTCATCAGAGGTTGTTTGCAGTGAGGAAAGCCTAACTGAGCAGAGTCCAAGGGAATTTCCAGGGGACTAGCCATAGCCTATACCTTAATGTGGTATGTGTTACACAAAAGGTATGCATTTGTCAAAAGGCATCCAACTCTAGTGCATAAGATTATTGTACTACATGCAAATGATACCCCAACAACCCAAAAAGGTCTATTTTGGGACTAATGACACGTTAACTAACTCAAGCTGACCTTACTCCCTAGAGAGTGAGCAAGATCAAGGCCTCAAAGGCGGTTTCAAAGGTTAACGATGATAAATCGGACCACCGTCAGGGATTGGTTGACAACAGTTCCGTGAACGTGATCAGCTCGTGCTTGCCATATAGTCCTATGGGACTCTCACCTGCGTGAACCCCCTGTGCCTTGCTGACCTTTAAGCTGATTGGTTCCCACCTAGCCCCCACCCTACATAAAAGCTGTGTGATTTCCTCAATAAACGAGTTCCTGCTGTGACTGGTCTCCCTGATGTGTCTGATTGTCCTCTGCCCAGAGGGCTGGGTGTGGGCAGTCAGTCGGCCCTAGCTTTCCTGGTCTGATCTTGTTGGGGAGTGCTCCCTTCCCTTGTTGCTGGTTGACAAGAGCAAGGGGGCTTAAGACCCTGACATCTGGCGCCCAGTGTGGGGCCCCTCAAGGCTGATCAGCAGCCAAAGCGAAGAGGCAGCTTCAAAACCGAAAGTACCAGCAGATCGGGCCAAGCGAGTTCCGAGGTAAGGGCATCCCTGAAAATATGGGGCAAACACACACCACACATGGTGACCCTGCGCTCTCAGCTCTTAGACTCATGTAGGGGCCTTGAGTTGCCTGATACACAGGCGGAAAAAGCCTGGGGCACCTTTACTCGGGTGGCCCTTTGGCTTCCTGCCGCTAATCTTTTTGACTGGTCCACATGGGATCGTGTAGAACAACTTGTTAGGAAGAGGGAAATCAGTTTAGGGGAGGGTCCCCCATTAGGAATCTGCCCTATATTTTCTGCCCTTAAGGCCTGCTTCTCTCCAGGACCTCCCAAAGGGGGCTCCAAGTATCCCCCCAAAGAGCCACCGCCTCCGGATGGCGGGAAATCTTCCCGGCGCCATTTTATGATACTGGATGAGCACTCACTGACTCTAACCTTCCCACTCCCTGTATGGCCTTCCCGGTAAGTGCTAAAACGTTAGTTTGGGAAGGAATGACTACTGATCACAAATTGGCCTGTGCAGGGATGAAAGATCGCTCCATGGGAAGGTGGATTGTGGCTACCAAAGATATTGGCACACAGCTTCCGCAAGCAAGTGGGCAGATGGAAAGGGATTCCTCATCTTCAAGTCTCTTCTTTCTTGCGCTTCTATGTTCTTCCTGCAAACTCGAATGCCTCTTTCTTCTCCCCCTATTAATCCCTCCTCCTCCTCCAACTTTGACTCAGCTGTTTCTGCTTCCATTCCCCAGTCCAGCCCACCTAGTCCTCCTGCCATGAGGTCCCACATACACTGGTGTGGAGGGAGTAACCAGTCCAACCATCAGTAGCAATGTTCCAGTAAGGAGTATGATATAGTAGCCCCATTCCCCACAAGTAGTTGGAGATTGTTTCACAATTTTCTGCATCCAAATCTGAATTGATTACTAACCAGGAAAAAGGGTTAAAATGCCCTAGGCATCAAGTTTCTGCTAGAACATTTTAGCCCCTTTCAGATCCAAATCTCAGTCAAGGCTTACATTGAAATATAAATGGAGGAAACAGAATGCTCAGTAGGAGACCGGTCTCAAATCCAAGGGAAAAAAAAAAAAAAAAAAAAGAAAGAAAGAAAAAAAAGGTAAAAAGAGTCTTACCTAGACTCCAGCAAAAGTAAATTTTATGGTGTTTTACTAAAGTAATTAATGGCTATATCATTTTTCCAGGACTCTTGTTTTTTTTGAATTCTACCTTTTTTTTGAGCTCATGACATTTTTGATCAGTTCTATTTTTTTATTCAACTAGAGTTTTTGAACATCTATTACATTGCAATGGAAATTCACCTATAAAGTTACAAGGCCTTTGATTTTGTGTTATTTGTATGTCATGCTGTCTGATGTCATGTTTTGTCTGTATCAAAACTGAGCACTCCTAAAACTAAAATTCAAAAATAGATCCAGATACTTTTAATTCACATGATTTTAAAAAGGTTCAATTTAAATTAGGTAAAATAATAAAAGTAAAATGTCTTAAAAAATAACTCGCAAGTCTCTAGGTGGTCAAACTAATAACATCAGTTTTTCTAGGACTTTTCTTCCACAGGAAAGAGACAGTAAATACTGTTGGTACACTTGTCTGATATCTTGGTTTTTTTACAATAAGATAAGTGAATTAGAGTTCACATGTATGGGATTACTCAAATGTGTTTGTAGAGAAAATTGCTTTGTAAACTAGAAACAAGGTTACTAAGAGTTATGTCCTAACAGGTACAATTCTATATACAAAGGGTTCCAAAGGTTTCAGCTGTGTTTCAATTAGAGTGCTATGAATAACAAAATATTTAGTCTCATTAAAATGGAGTAATTTATATAAATTAAGAAATTTCTTAAGAGTTTCAGGATGTGAACAAAAAGGTCAACACATAGGAAAGAGAAAATAAAAGGTTCTATATATGGAAATATATTTGGTGAAGAACAAAATGTTTCTGGGTGAAAAAGTGTTTGTGTGATGAAATACAAGAGGGTCTAAGTAAGTGCTAAGAAAGTATGGGAAGGGCAAGTTTCAACAAGTTTGCATGTAACTAAGTTGGTTGTATGTATGTGACACAGTTGGAGCTATTTAAGGTTTTTCCTAAGGTGAAAAACTAATGTTCTGATATAAACCAAAGTTTAATCTATATGGTAAGATGAGAAGGATTTCTTAGAAATGCTGATTTGCTCTTGGGTTTGTGTCTATTAAGTTTTATTCTTTAGAACAATTCGTCTTAAAAATTGGGGTTTGTGCAATTATGGTTAAACAACTGTTAGAGTATTGGACTATGTTACAGAGTCTAGATTTTTCTTTAAAAACTAAATTTGGTAAGATAAAAGTGTCACGATAATTGTGAAATGGTCACTCTTTGTATATTAAATGTGTTCATATTTTCCAGGTACACAAGTTTTTAAAACAGGAAATTTATCAAGATGCTATTCTACAAATCAAACTTGTCTGTAATGGTAATTATAAAGAGTAAATTTTATTGGGGATTTATTTCTATCATTTAATGTTCTGTTATAGGACCTGTTATCAATAGGTATATGTAAAATTTGTTACTTTTTACACTGAGAAAATTTTAAGTATAAATGTATTTCTAAAAGTTAGAGCCTAATTTGTTTAAAGGTTAATATTGTGAAACATGAAAACATTTTGCCACTTTTGCCACACAAAAGGAAAGTTAAAAGCTCTCTTAGCCTTTCTTTAATTCATGTTTTAGATATAATGTTAAATTGTGTTAACTAATGTTCATATAGACTCTGGAGTCAATATATGTAAACTTCTTAAAATGACATTTAAGAAACAGTGTAATGCACAGTAGCAAAAATGGGACAACAGTGATTGAGATTGGGGTCTCTGACCTCATGACTTTGGACAATGGACTTCCTTGAGAGCTACACAGAGCTTCTAACATTGCACTTTGCAGCTCTACCATCTTAGATCTGCAGGCTCAACTTGATTCCTTGGCCGCTGTCGTCCTGCAATGGCGAAGGAAGGATGGCTTTGCCTGTTCCTTGGTGAAGAGTGCTGTTTCTACGCTAACCACTCAGGCATTGTACAAGATAAAATCAAAAACCTACAAGAAGATCTGGAACATCATAGGAGCAAGCTCCACTCTAATTTCCTCTGGATTGGGTTATATGGGTGGCTCCCCTACCTCCTCCCACTTAGGGGACCGCTAATCACCATTGTCCTTGTGTTCACCTTTGGGCCTTGCATAATCGATAAGTTTATCCACTTCCTGAAAATCCAGGCTAAATCTGTGCAGCAAATGGTGGTCCGACAGCATTATACCACCCTTCATAATGATGATTGGGAGCCCTATGGGATCATGGATCACTCCTATCAGGACACTGGGGCCTAAGTGTCTCTCCCTTAAGCCCTGCTCCTCTGAGGGGCCCGCCTGAAGTGCTAAGGTGGTAGTCAATGATGGGTAAGATCCTCAAAGGATTACCACCTAAGACAGGCATACCTTCGAGTAAGGCAGACCCCCAAACTGCTAGGGTGATGTTCCATGATGAGTAAGACCCTCCCAGGGGCAACCTAAGACAGACATATCCTTAATATAAAACAAAAAAGGGGGATGTGTTGGGACTAATGACATGTTAACTAACTCAGGCTGACTCCTTACTCCCTGGAGAATGAGCAAGATCAAGGCCTCAAAGGCGGTTTCAAAGGTTAATGATGATAAATTGGACCACCGTCAGGGATTGGTTGACAACAGTTCCATGAACGTGATCAGCTTGTGCTTGCCATAGTCCTATGGGACTCTCACCTGCGTGAACCCCCTGTGCCTTGCTGACCTTTAAGCTGATTGGTTCCCACCTAGCCCCCACCCTACATAAAAGCTGTGTGATTTCCTCAATAAACGAGTTCCTGCTGTGACTGGTCTCCCTGATGCCACTGATTGTCCTCCGCCGGCAGGGCTGCGTGTGGGCAGTCAGTTGGTCCTACCTATCTCGCTCTGGCCTTTTTGGGGAGTGTCCCCTTCCCTTGTTGCTGGTTGACAAGAACAAGGGGGCTTAAGACCCCGACAGGTCTAGTCATGGCATTTCCAGAGAAATGCAAGCTAAAACCACAAGAGACACCTACTAGATAAGCCTCCAAGCACAGCTAAAAATTAAAGGATTAATAATACCAAGTAGTGGCCATGATGTGGTGCTTCTGGAAGTCCCATGCATTGCTGGGGCCATAATGACTTTGGAAAACAATTCAGCAGTTTCTTATAAAGATAAATATATATCCAACCTATAACCTAGAAATCCCAGCCATTGATATTTATTTAATAAAAATGAAAAAATATGCACACCCAAACTTCGTATGTTGTTTTTAGCACCCCCCTTTTTTTTAAAGATAAAATGACAGATGTCCATCAACTGGGAAATAGACAATTAAATTCTGATATATCCATATACTGGAATAATAATCAGAAGCAAAAAGAAGGAATGCTAATGCATGGAACAACAGGGATAAATCCTAAAGGCATTAGACAAAGTGAAAGAAGTCAGCCCCAAAATCTACTTGCTACCAGGGGCTAGGATGGGGGAGGATTTGTTAACAATGGAGCACAGGAAACATTGGAATGATGGAATGTTCTAGATTCTGATTGTGTTCCATATATAGTTACATATGTTTGTTAAAACTTCATGAATTTAAAAGGGCAAATTTTAGTTTTAGTAAATTAGGCCTCAATAAATAGGTAATTTAAATATTGATCATCCATTTTTCCTTCTGATGTAGCCACTACTACATACACTTGTCCCTAGGAATCCAAGGGGGTTGGTTCCAGAACTGCCACAGGATACCAAAATCCACAGATGCATGAGTGCCTTAGATAAAATAGTTAGTATTTGCATATAATCTATGTACATCCTTTCACAAACCTTAAATCATCTCTGGATTACTCATAATACCTAAATAATATAAATAGTTATTATACTGTATTTCTTAGGAATAATGACAAGGGGAAAAAAAGCTTGCATATGTTCAGTAAAGACACAATTTTTTCTTTCAAGTATTTTTGACCTATAGTTGGTTCTATCCCTGAATGCAGAACCCATGGATGGATACAGGGAGTTGACTCTACCAATGCCACTTAGAACACATCACTATGGAAACGTTATGGTTTGGATATGAGGTGTCCCCCAAAATCTCATGTGTAAGACAGTGCAAGAAGGTTAAGAGGAGAAATGATTGGGTTGTTAGAGTCTTAACCCAATCAGTGATTTAATCCCCCTGATAGGGATTAGCTGAGTGGTAACTGTGTGGCTGGAGGAGGTGGGAATTGAGGCATGGCTTTGGGGTATATATTTTGTATCTGGAGAGTGGAGACTCTCTTTCTCTCTGCTTCCTGATCTCATGTGAGCTGCTTCCCTCTGCCCCACACTCCACCATGATGTCCAACCCTCCCTTAAGCCCCAAGGAATGGAACCAGCCTTCTATAGACTAAGACCTCTGAAACAGTGAGTCCTCTAATAAACTTTTCCTCCTCTAAAATTGTTCTGGTTCCATCATTTAGTCACAGCAGCAAAAAGTGACTAAAACAGGAAAGTAGAGGCACTAGAAGGGAGACATGATAAGAATTAAAGCTACTGGACACAAGAAAATCAGATAAATTCTCTGGTCCCACCCAGAGCCAGCAAGATCTCTGATATATGCTGTATTGCACTCAACTCTGCATTTCTGAAAAGCATGCATCAACCACCAGGCAAGTGATGTGTGGATAACAATGAAAATAAAGTGATATGACCATGTTCATCCAGGACTTTATAGTCTTAGGAAGCCCACTGGCTCAGCACTCTCATCATGGGAATGGTGTCATGGAATAACATTGAGTATCTATTCTCATATCATAAATGGTGCCAAGAAGGTCTGTTAGCTGTAAATAATGCATATTCTTTCCAAGAAGACTTTTTAAAAAGTCAACTATATCAAAGGTGATAATAAAATCTAGAGTTTTATTATAGCAAATATAATTGCTTCTCATTTTAAAGGCAATTTCAAAAAGGACATTTGTTTTCTTTTACTTTCTAAGAACTCTTCTTGAACCCAGACACTTAGTAAAAGATGAGATGGGCATTGGTAAGATTCAACCTAAGAGGTTATTTAAGATGGAGGACTGGTGAGATCAAAGCCAGGTAGAATGTGGCTCACACAGTTAAGTGGCTGCAGTTGGCAGAAGGCCAGAAAGTAAAGCCTATGGGATCCAAGCCAGCTATGTTTCCAGATGGGAAGATAAATGAAAACATGAGGGGGTCCAAGACCCACTAGGGGTCCTGGTCTTTAGCAAGTGTGTGAGGTGACAGGTGGGTAACTTCTGAGGCAGTGTCGGCCCAAAATGAGACAGCCTGCGTGAATCTAGGCACTTACCAGCCATGTGACTTTGCATTCATTACCAATGATCTGGATGGAGTCTTAAACTTTTTTATCCACACAACATAGGGTCGTAGAAGAGGGAGAGGAAAATTTAATAGAATTTTAATAGAATTTAATTTATAGAGTTGTTTTGTACATTAAGAAGACAATTATACAACGTCCTTACTATGTAGTTCCTGGCACATAGAAAGTGTTCCATAAATGCTTGTCATTATTATTCATGCAAAGAGAATGGGATTTAGAGTAAGAAGATAAGGGTTCAAGTGTAGGGTGACCAGCTTCATGAGTTTGCCCTGGACATTCTCACTTGGAAAGTCCTGTGTGTCGGGAAACCCCAGTCCCAGGCAAGCCCATGGTTGGTCCTCTAAGTTCCGGTTTCATCATTGACTAACTGTGTGGTCCTGGTTAAATTTCTTAAATGTGGACCTCAATCTCCTAGCTATCAAATGGGAATGATAAAAACAGATTTCTAAAACAATGCCTGAGAAATCTTTATAAACTAAAAGTTATTTTCAGATATAAATTACTATTATCCACAGCCCAATCGTTACCATTCTCAAGACCCACACTTGTTTTCCCCATTTTGCTCATTTTATTTGCCTTTTCTGGAATGCCCTTTTCCTTTCCCATCTATTGCATGATCTCTCCTGCCTATTCTCTGTTTCTTCCTCACTAACACTATTCCTCTAATTCCCCAACTTTCATGCTAATAGAAGGTTTAGAAATCCCAGGGCTGGGAGTGTAACTCAGAAATAGAGCACCTGTCTTGGGTGGATAGGACCTGAGTGTGACAGTCAGCACTGCCTAAAAAAGAGAGGTAGGAGGTTTTGCAAGTGACGTCAAGTCTTCTTAATAACAGCTCTTTACTTTGAGTCCGTTTTAGATGTAGAGAAGTTTGGGCTTGAGTATGTGTGTGGTAAAAGGTCTATGTTGGGCACATCTAAGCATTTTGACATCATTTACTTTCAGAATTCTTTTCCAGCTAGGAAATTCAAGAATTTTAGGACTCCCCAATTTCTTTCCAAAAATACCACTGTGTTTTGAGCTCACAAATCTAAAAGGAGTACATGTACTGGTGTCATCCAATATAAATATTTCACAAACTACAAATGCAAGGCACATATGGAATTCCAAAATTTCTAGCAGCAAAATATTTCTAGTAGTCAAAAGTATCATCATTTTAACATATAATTAATATAGAATTATTCATAAAACATCATTTCAACATACAATCAATATAAACTTATTCATAATTTACTTTTTTTTTAGACCAACTCTATGAAACCCTTGCAGTACATTTCAATTCAGAGCCCCACAATAAAGTGCTCAAAACCCACAAACGACCTGTGGCTACCACATGAGACAGCACACTTTGAGTGGTTTTCTACATAGATCCATAGTCTCTCACCCCAATAGACTATATCTTCTCATATGCAGCACACAGAAACACAAAAGACAAAGATAACATGGCAGAAGGATCATATACAAATACAGACAACAGAACAGCAGAATATTTCTGGATAAACTCATGAAGATCTACATTTAATAGCCATTTAAAATCTTGTAAATTATTTACATCACATTGGTTAAAAATCAGTTCACAGATAGAGAAGTTGTTTGTTGAGTGTTGTGAAAATTCTATTCTTATTTACAGAAAAAGAGAACTTCACTTTTCCCTGGGGAAGGAAAGCCATGACCTATGATGGACAAGTTCATTTAGTCTGTCATGGGAGAAAGTTCATCATTCATCCAAAATCAAAGCAATCAGGGTTTGCTTATGTTTTTCTCTGAACAACTGTGGGTGTGGAGATTTAATGGACCACCTAGAATTTTCCTGCCATAACTAATTATTCATAGGGACAGCTTATGACTTAATTAGAGTTCTCCTAGCCTCCTCTCAAATAAAGCCTGTGTTTAATGAGATGTTCACTGTAATTACTGAATCCTCTTTCATAGCCAAATGTTTTTGCTTTTTTATTCTTACATTTCAAATATTTTTCCCTCTGTGAAAAATTTATGTGTACAGAGTAGAGCTTTGTTTTGTCAACTACATAATTACTGTTCTCCTAACCTGTTTTTCAAATCCCTTCTTCATCACGCTTCTGACACCAGAATGTTGCTTAATTATCCAGAGTAATGGTCAAATATATCCCAAGAGCATGGGGTCTCTCTCAGAGAAGTTTTCTTCATGTCATGAAATAAAGTCCTTGACCATGAGATAAAGTAATCAAAGAAAGTTTAAAATTTTCCAGGGGTTGGTAGGAGTAGTTGGGGGAAGATGAGATTGATCTAAGGGGAGGGATGAATAGGCAGAGCACAGAGAATTTTTAGGGCAATGAAATAAATCCATATAATACTATAATGAAGGATTCATATGATTATGCATTTACCCAAACTCAGGATATACAACATCAAGAATGAACGCTAAGGTAAAAATATGGATTTGAGGTGATAATAATGTGTTAATCCAAGTTCAATGGATGAATTGTAACAAATATACCACTGAAGTGGGATGTAAGTAATAGGGGAGGCTATGCATGTATCTGTCCATGTTACTATAAAGAAATGCTGAAATCTAAATACTTTAAAAAGAAAAGAGGTTTATTTAGCTCAGAGTGCTGGGGGTTCAAGGGCATGGTGCCAGCTTTGGCATAGTACTGGTTTGGACCTTATGGTAGATGATATCACAATGGCAGATCTCATATGAGATGGAAAAATCACATGGCAGGTATCCAGCACATGAACCTTGATGGCAAACCACATTGGACCACACTAATGCACGTGTCTGGCTAAGAGTTGTGTGGGGAGTCTCTGTACCTTCTGCTTAATTTTGCTGTGAACCTAAAACTACTCTAGAAATAAAGTCTATAAAAGTAAAAAGAAAAAATACAGTTAGTGAATATTTAGATGTATCCATAGATGTTACAGATATTTCCAAAATAGTGAGTATAAACTTGGCTTGTAGTATGATTAATAGTTCCAAGATTGTCCCAATGCCATCTCAGCACAAGGATTGGTGATTGGTAAATTGGATCCTCCCCACACGCCAATGTTGCTATGGATCTTTTCTGTGATTCACACTCTTTGGGCTTTGCTTTATACCTGTATATCTCAAGGTCAGACATCATTCCTAAATGTCTAACCTATCTTCCTGGTGACATTATTGAACATCCTCACCTGTTCCCACAGATATCTCAAAAGAAACACACCTATTAGGGTTTGGGATCCCAAGCAACAGCAACCTGCTTTTGCGTATGGAAGCAGTAGAGGATGCCATCCCAAGAATAGCTGGTAGCTTGTGCAACCTCTAAGGGTGCTGGAGGACTAACTTTGAACTGCTCAGTCGAGAGCCCTCTGTGGGTGCCCTGAGGGCCCAGTGCTGCCTCTGCGATTCCTTGCATTTTTATACCTATCATCCCTGGGTGATGTTGATAGACATTTGAGTTGCTCCCATTTTGTTTGCTTGTTTGTTTGAACTAACTGTCATGATAACGCTTATGAATATTTTTATACAGCTACATCTTTGTTCCGAGCTTTTCATAAGCTATGGAGAATAGTAGGTGGCAGTTAGGAATCAACTTAACTGGTTCAATTTGGTTGCCCTAACAACTATAACATGGAAGTTAAAAATGCTTGTGAACTCATGTGAAATCTCATTAACCACACTTTACAATGACATCCTGGGAAAAGCATAGAGGACTAAAAAGAAGGGAGAAAAAAAAAACCTTATTAAACTGAGTCAAAATAAGAAAAGCAGATATACATTTAAGAAATGTAAATATTTATGCTAGAAAAAAATAGCAAAATAGGGAAGACATTTGAGTCTCTCTATACAGTTTTACTTAACATGTGCTTTCTCAGCAGTTGAGACTGGGTGGGCAGGAGCTGAAGGTTTTGGTGTGCCGTGGTGTGGGGTAAAATGATGAATGTTCAGGACTCTGAGTCCCAGACTGACAGGGCGAGGGCTTAACGTCAAACGAGACAAAGGCAGAGCTTGGAGTTTCTCCAAATCTGTAAGCTTGTAACCAGTTGTCCACTGGGTAAAGATTTTGGTCATTGTTTTGTAAAGAAACTCAAAAATTGTTTGATAAACTTTAAAAATGTCATCAAAAGCCATTTCTTTTGTCTGAGCATTTAGTCAAGAAGTTCTGTAAAATGCTATTTGCTCCAAGCTCTTTACTGATTTGCCCAGACCTTCTCCCTGGATCGTCACCATCGCGTCCTCTGAGTCTCCCGTAGGCCTGCTCTGCTGCACCCCAGCTCATGTCATTCTGGGCTCACTTCCCAAATAGCCCATTTCTGCACAGTCCGCAGAGAAAGGAAGGATGTGCTTTTTTGAAACAGCATCCAACTGAGAAAGCGGGGTTGAGGTTTGCTGAATGTATGAGATGATTCTTTATCATTTTAACAAAGATGAGGAAAATTACAGGGCCACTCAAGTACAGGGCAGGCGAGTTCCCTTCTGTCCTTGTTCTGCCTTTCCTAGAACAATCCAGCAAAATGATGCCTGCTAACACTGCTCCAGAGAGTGACCGGCATGCATTCCAGCTACTCGCCACACAATCAGTCCTTTCTGTCCACCAAAAGGCCTGGGATTCATGCTGGCTTTTGCACAGTGCCTTTAGCGTCATGTTGGCCCACTCCCCACGCCCTTGCACCCACACAGAGAAAGAAAGAGAAATATGGCAAGGCTGGCCGAGCTGGCTCACTGTTGTGAAGGCACCCCGCCTGGCTCCCAGGCTGTCTAACTGGCATGTTTCATCCCAACTCTGGTGTCTCTGTGCACATCTGCAATATTTTTGTAAACTAAAAGAATTCAAAAATAAATAATAAAGGGAGATGAATTCTCTGAAAGAGAAGGCAATATAATGATCATAGAGAGGAGTGTTCAATGTAAAGGTTTAGCCACAACGAAGTTAAAAGATCCTGGAAGCTGGTGAACCTTCCTGGTTTTTCACCTGCCTCCTACTCAATTTAATTATCAAACATTACAAACACATATGCATTGTCCAAACTCTGCATACATACAAATATGCATGAATTCACGTATCATGTCATACAGTAGAGCATTAGATCAGTTATTTCCCCCAAATAAAATGAAATCTAGGCATATCTTTCAGAGGGGATGTCTTACTTGGGTGGGATGGGGAACCTCTCAAATATGTCAGTGGCACTTTGGTTAATTTTTCATTTTGTATTTTAAATCAGCGATTTGTATTTGCTGCATTAACATTACACGTGACTAGGAATGGCTACATAATTTTCAGATTCTTGTACAAAATGAAAATACAAGACCTCTGGTAAAAATAAACAAACAAACAAAAAAACTCTTAAGGGTTTCAAGATGTTGACAGCAGAACCTGAAATTAAGCATGAACCTTTCTGAGTGTGGGACTCTGTGTAACCTTCTGGGTTATGTGCCCAGGAATCAGTCCTAAATGTGATTTCCAGGAATCCTAAAAGTTCTGTCATCCAGCTTTTCAGAGATCCAGTGTTACAGTTTGACTGTTGAATGCTCCCTGAAGGTTCACGTGTTAAAGTCATAGTTCTCAGGTCAGCTCTATTGGGAGGTGCTGAGGAGTTTTAGGAGGAAGAACTGTATAGGAGGTCCTGAAGTCAACAGGAGCAGTTACCCTAAGGGGATTGTGGTACACTTTCTTTGTCTTTTTTGCTTCCTGGCCATGAAGTCAGCAGTTTTCTCTGCTATGTGCTCCTTACTATTGCCATCTGATATCCCCACCAGTAGTCTAAAAGCAATGAGTACCGCTCCCCTCTGCCCACCCCAGAACACCCCACACCATCATGGACTAGAACCACTGAAACCATGAGCCTAAATAAATCTTTTCTCTTTATAAGATTATTATCTTGTGCATTTTGTTATAGTGATGAAAGTTGACTACGCAGTAGTAAATTTTGAATCTACAGAAGGTAAATAAACTCTGTGAGGTTAATAAACAGCTGTGACTCATACACTGTTACACAGAGTGGACAAGAACAGCAGTCTCTGATCTAAGGCCTACATAGACCTCTTCAAAGATCTGTATATATCCCACAAAAGGCAGCAAAATTTTAAAATGCCTTAAGGTTGTGTTAATTCTGTGATTGAGAGGGATACTATGTTCCTACATGTATCAAAGTTACTTTACATCACAGTATTTGATATAATAACATAGCTTATGTATTATTAGAAGATTATGAGATGGTTGAGACTTCTAGGGATGGAAGTTGGATCAGAACATCCATTTGGACACAGAGAAAGTATGGATTGATGTAACCTGTTGTTTATAAACATTTCTAGGATTTTAGGAACTGTGGTGGCCCGGACAGGGTCATAATTCCCAAGAGCAATACATGAGTACCATGGGCTCTGTGTTATGGAGGCAGTATCTCTGGGTGATCTCCACTCTTAACACGTATATTGAAAGATTCAGCATCCACGAGTGGGCAGCTGTCACCTAGTTAATAAATGGTGATCTGGGGTCTTGGGAGTGTTTGTTTCCATTTCCAGTGGAGATATTTACTTATTCCAATTCACTACAAGGTCAGGTGCTTTCTCTGCTTTGCAATTCAGTCTTTAGTTTTAATGGCCTTGAAAAAGTCCAGTTTAAACATACAATTCCTTGCCCACTCCCTGTGGTATCTGAATATAAATAAGACATTTGATGTGATGTGAACAAACTCTGAAAGGAGGACAATTTAAACCCAAACTGCCTTTTATTTAATTGGTAACATTTTGGGAAAAAAAGTGTCCTATGCAAATGAAAAAGGAATGACAAAATAACTTAAAATTTTTATTACATTTTACTTTGGAAAATCTTAATGTGTCTGTTTATACATTTTTCATCTACATCCCCTTTAATGTTTATAGAGAGTGTTCAAGAATCTAGGGTATCATGCACAGGATTCTGGTTTCTATTTCCATACACACTCATGAAAGTCTCTGAAATTTCATTCAAAAATTTTTTGCTAATTCCTCTGAAATTATCAGACTTTATACACAAAGTACCGAGTTCACTTACAATTGCTTTAAAAAGCAATTTAGTGTTTTAATGCTTTTATAATTTAAATATGTGCTATTAATCAAAACTACATTCCATTTTGTCCAAGGGCTCTTTGGGCGTAGACTTGACTGCCATCCTCTAGTACTGTTTGAAACCAGGCGACTATGGTGGAATGCTACACTAGAAGTTTTGGATTCTAGAAATTCCCTGTGGTTGACATCACCCCTAAACAAAATTCCCAGAGCTTCCCAAATATTGGAGAATTTTTGTATGCCTGGTTCCTGTTGAGACACTAAACTTCATACTTCCTTTTGCGGGTGCTCCTGGAGGCTCCTGTTGTGGTGAAGAAAGTGAAAACAAATGGTGGAAGCAGACGGGATGGACGCAAGCCTCTCCCAGACGTGTGACAACCTCCTAAAGCTCAGTTTCTTCATCTCTACTATCTCACTGACACAGCTTTTGCTCAGACAGCTTTTGCAAAGATGAAATAGATGTGAGTTGTCTAATGCAGTGTCTGGTCTAGTGGAGATATGGATAAAATCCGAATTCCCTCCTCTATCTTTTCATGTGGTTTCTGTGTCCTGAGTTTCCATTACTTAGCAACTGACCAGTCAGAGCCTGGAATACATAGGCATCATCAAATGATTTCTGAATGGAAAAATAAGTTATTATCTGGGTTGCATAGTGGTTAGGAATACAGATATTAGAGCCAGACTATATGGGTTGAAATCCAGATGTTACCCACTCAGCTGTGTGACTCTGGACATATCACTTAACTTCTCTGATTCTGTTTCCTAGTCAGTAAAATTAGTAGATGAACACCACCACCTTAAAGGGTTGCTGTGAGAATCGAGTCAGTATGTGCCAATAATACCTTCAAAGCACATAACAAGTAGCTATTTCCTTATGGTCATTTGACCAGATATATCTGACTTTATCATGAAAATCAGAGCTGATAATTTATAAAACATAAATTATATTTTCTTAACAGGAAAATCCTTTTAAACAGTTCCAAGCCCAAAATATATAATATTGATGACAGATCGAGGAACAAATGTAGGAGCAAAAATAAGAATCATTAGGTATGTTTTTCTGTTTTCCATCTGGATTATTTATCGACCTTTTATATTGAAGTTAATAGGAGGCTGTGTCAAGAATATTACTTAGAGAGTGTTCAAGAATCTCAAATATTCTGTGTTTCACATAACTTTGTCCTGTTTTACTTGATGCGTGTAAAGAGATCTTGCTATATTTTCCACATTGTCTGTTGCTGACTCAGGGCACAAAGAAGAACAAATTGTGTAATTTGAGTTGAGAGCAATCATTTTTGCAGTTGTTCTTTTAAAAAAGAAAAGAAAAAAAATAACAAAAACCTCACATAAGGAGCCAAAACTTGCTTAGAGATCTGTGTGCTCTGCTTCCATTGACGTCACTTGGAAGTTGTGTGGGCAGAAGCTGGCTGGCTTCCTCCAGCACGTCTTTTGAAAGCTGAACATACTGAAAAAAAGCACCTTTTAATCTCAACCAACAGTAGGGAGAGGAGCCCTGTAAGCAATTCTCCTGTTCACATCCAAACACCTAGCTGAGGGGCACTTTTGCAGAATAAAACTGGGTGTCCAGTAAGGGCAAGGTGTCCCCTCTGTCTGAAAAGTGGATCATAAGTGAATGGAATAAAGCATCTTCAGAAATGATCTGGTTTAATCAGACATGGAAACTGAAACTCTGAGAGATTCAGGAACATTCCCAAGGTCAGACAGGGCCAAAGGCTGGATTAGAACCCCGTGTTCTGTTTTCCAGTTCCTTGCTTGGTTCAGGACAATAGGGTGTGTGACAGTCAGTGTGTCTCTGAACTTCTTTCTCATTACATAAAGCACAAAGGCCAAAGTGACTCTTCATGACAACTAGGTATTTTATCTGATGTAAAGTTGCCAATTGTTGTAGATAATAAACTGAGCATGGTCTGTTGGAATTGAATGGATCAGGGACACAACTGGGGTTCCTCAAAAGTCACTCCCTGGAAAGTACTGCTGGCTGTTCATTTGGTGCTTGATCTTCTACCTGACCCTTCTCAGCTCCATGTGCTCTGCTTCCCAAAGCTCAGGCAGGCTATCTCTTAGGGATGGGAAGAAGATAGTACCCCCAATTCCACCTCAGCACACCTCCCCATTTCAGATTTATTCTTGAAAGACATGGTTTCTACTCCTTCCTTCCTTCATTCATTAATAAGTATTTACTGAGCATCTACTTTGACCCAAGCTGTGAACCTCCAGTTACCGAACACATCTTCAGAGTCAAAAATTTAAGAAACACTTAATAATGATATGTAATTGCTATTTTTCTCATTAAATAAATTATTCACCCTATAGTTATTTTAACATTCATCACACACACTTAAGAGAATGTATAGATCTGTTATGTTCTTAAATACTGATGGTTACCTGTTATTCAATTAGCTATGTAAATTTAAGTCTATAGGAGAAGCTATGTATGAATGCAGTTTTTCCATTTCTACCCTGCTTCATTCTGCTTCTTCCTAAAGAGAAGCATTCTTCATTGGAGAAGGAAACCCCTCTGTGGTCAGCCAGCTTGGAAAACTTAGGAGTGTTTACTATTTCAAATTTTTTTTAATAAATATCCTAGCAGTCTTGCAAGCAGAGGTTCAAAGTTTCACTTTCCTGCTGCTAGCCATTGATTCTACGTAGTCTGCAACACTCACAAATATTTGGGGAAAAAGGCTTGGAAAGACTTTTAGAAAGGCCAATGGCATTTGAGTTCACAGATCAAAGAATCAGATTGAGAATGGAAGATGTTGCACCAAACTGTGTAAATTAGTCCAGCTAAATGTTACCTAGATATTAGACATGGAGAGAGAACAATCTGCTGATATCAACACTGAAATAACTGAGAAGGCCCAAGGTCAATCAAATAGCTTATTAATTGGAAATAGTGAGTATGGCAAGCTATCTTATACATAAAGATTTTGAAAAAAGTTATAGAATAAGAAAATCATTCTAAAGATGCATAGGAAAAAATAGTTGTTAGAGCTGAAAGTACATATTTAAGAATTTGGCTCCTGAAATAGGCAGCAAGTAGGCAGTTCTCTCATGAAACAGAAGCAGAGAGACATGAAGAGACAGAAAAGGTAAAGAAATCAGGATGAAAAACAAGAATAAACTGAATTAGAAATAATTGGGTAGAATAGGGTAGAAGGGAAAGAAAGCCACTTATTGCAATAGAAATATCTGAATTCTCACTGGAAAGAACAAAGATTGGCATTAGTACTCAAAAAAAACTGAATCAAAGATATAGAAAAAACAGGAAACTTTTGAAGAATGTAGCTTAAAAAAAACCCAAAAAAGTGGCAAACAGAGTTTATTAAAAACTAAAATTTACTGATGTTTCTTAAAGAAATATTTAAGGAGCAATGATCAAGAGGCAGTAAGAGAAATATTTTTGTACTAAAAATATTCATATATTCAGATTAAACATGCTCACTATACCCAAGAAATTAAATTTTTAAAAACAAGAAAAAGAAGTGTTCATGCTAACAAACCTCTTGGCAGAGGCTTTGCTTATTAAAAGATAAAGAAAATGTTTTTCATAAAACCCAGAGATGGAGCTGTATTCAGTTAGCAGCAGAATCATGCAGGGCTGGGAAGCAGCAGAGGTAGTGTTGAATAGGAGCAGGTTTGGGGCAGTGAACATTGACTTTGGGGCCTGACTGATCTGATTTGTTTCTTTGCTGTACATCACTTTTGCAAACTTAATTTTTTGAACCTCTCTTCCCTTTCTTCTAAAAATGGGATGGTAATGTACACATTGTAGTCACAACTGTCGTAGTAGATATGTTGCCAGGATTATAGCAGATACAGGTAAAGGCTTTAACATTACCAGACATATAGGGGATACCCAATAAATCATGGCAAAGATTATAATTGGATGTTTCAACTTCAAAGATTGACCTGACCAGTGGGCACATAGTAACCTGGTGGCACCGTGGATGCGTCTTAAGGCTGAAGATCTAATGCAATGCTGCGGGTGACATTGGCCAGGCCAGTCATAGGGAGCAATGGCTTGGAGTAGTCTCCTTAGGGTCAAAGGGTGACTTTTTTTTTTTTTTTCCTGGCAAGAACCCCAGGACTGGTCAATGTGTTCATGTATGAACAGGTTCATATGAATCATGTTAGCACCACCTCCAATCCTGGTCCAGGCTCACATTCTTCACTGGAATGTGAATTCATGCAAGAAAGAAGAATGGGCTGACCTCTTTCTATTTTTCTCATGTATCTATTGTCTGGCATATTTTAGACCCAACCTCTTTAGAAATCATCTAGTATTTGTCTAACGGTGAAACTTCTTGTAAGTGGCATTGAGTTTGAACTTAGTCACATGAAAAAATACACCCAATGGGGAGAAAGATGTGTGGAAAAGACACTGTTCACAAAAGGTAAGATCAGTACAACTGAGAGGGGAGGGATGATTTAGGAGGTCCTGGTGAGACAGAGAAGGCAATGGAGCATGTGCTAGTTCAAGGAGAAATACCAAATGCAAGGCTCTGTTTACTCTGAAAAATCCCTTTTGTGTTCTTTTTCCCTTTCTGCCTCTCTCCCTTGGCACCTCCAAGAACACTAAAGCTACTGGCTTAGCAAGCCCTGTCTGTGCAACCAAAGCCTTTATTTACAAGTATAGAAAGCTCTGCTTAGTTCTCATGTTTTGTTTTCATGAGACCTTATTTCCATGCCCAGGTTACAATGAGTCTACTTGGTAGCAAATATTTTCAAAATGTTCCTGCCCAAAATAGTCCTGGAGCACCTGCAACCACATTTAATTTTGATCTTTGTTGAAACATTTATAGGCAAACCAGCACAGACTTATACTGGACAAAGGACCGTTGGGGGTGAAGTGGAGGGTACACAGAGAAGGAGCATAGCAGTTTCTTGAACTATCCATGGATTTAGTGATATTGGCATCTAACAGAGAGAAATCAGTGCAACAGGTCTCTTACAGTCCACAACTGGATTTTTCTGTTGACCTAAGCTCTCACTGCACCTCTCCACTGGCGAGTCATCCAGTGTGTTAGTAGTAAGTGTGAGTCTTTCTACTCAGGACTTTAGAAACAATGTCAGCGTTGAACATGAGATCATTAGATTTCACTGCTCACTCTCATTTTCAAAAGTTTTCAAATACTTTATGAATTTCTTTCAGGATAATATAAAGTTCTTCTATTACATATGTGCCTTGTAAAAGCTAAGGGCAACCTTCAAGTTATTGTCAACTCAAAGCCAAAATCTCAAAGAGATTTATGTAACTCCTTTACTTTTTTTTTTTTTTTATACCAGGATCTATGTTTCTTACCTGATTTGGTTGCTTATATGTAACATTAATGCAAATTCATTCTTTTTCTTTCTTTGTCTTTTCTGGGATTGGGGATTGAGCACAGGGTTTCCTACATGCAAGAAAAGCACTCTACCACTGAGTTATATCTTAGCCCAAGAATTCATTAATTCTTATTGTAATTCCATCTCAAATATTTTAACACATTCAATATAAAGGTATTTAATCAAATTTTCAATATTTAAAATTGAACTAAGATTCTTTTGGTGACACAATTTTCCTTGAAGAAAATTCTAAAGTAATTTTTTAGTTTTTGCAAGCTAGCTTAGAATTTTAATTCTCAGAGTAGAAATTATTATTGAACCCACCTGGGTAAATATGTTCCCATCCTTGGAGGGACCTATCTAGTACTGAAGAGTCCAAAATGTTTCATTTCCAATTTAGACGACATGTTCAAGATGTACTATACATTCAATGTAGCTGGATGGAAAGTTAAACACAGCCACACAACCTCTTGGCAGGTTAATTGTACAGAGCTCACTGAAATCCTGCAATTTGGTAAGTGTACTTTGGATGGAGGGAATGTCCAGAGGTTTTTGTCTTTGGGGTTTCCTCTCTCCTCTTTTTTCCTTTGCCTCATGTTTCTCTCTTAGAAAAAAAGCTCTGTTGTTTCCTTGAAGTCCTTGTCCCAATCACGTTTTAAGGCAAATACAAACAACATTGCTGGGACCAAAATTTTTTTGACTGATTTCTCAAGTACTTAAAATTCTCTATATTTAAGTTCATTTGAAGTTGGAAGTTAAGCTATTTTTCACCTGCAGTGGATTTTTTTTTTTTTTTTTTTTGTACTCGAGATTGAACCCAGGAGCGCTCAATCACTGAGCCACCTCCTGCCCCCCACCTTCTTTTAAGTTTTGAGACAGGGTCTCACTGAGCTGCTTAGAGCCCCACTAAGTTCCTGAGGCTGGCCTTGAACTTGAAATCCTCCTGCTTCAGACTCCCAAGCCACTGTATCTGCCACCATGTCCAGCTCACCTGTGTTTTAAAATATATATTTAAATTAACTGTATGATTCTTAATGTTTAAAATAATAGTATAAATTAATGGTGTAAATGAAAAGAAAAATAATATAAAATGCTATGTTTGAAATAGAATTATCTGGCAGCCCAGGAACTAGTTTAAAATATTCAACAAAGAAACCTGTCCAAACTCTGTTTAGTGTGGAGGTGATGCATGGAAGGGTGGTCAATGTTTTTACCTATAAACAAAGTTGACAAAGTTCAGAACAAAACTTCTCATGATGATTTTGTTTCTGGTATTTTAGTAGTTTCCATAATTGCCATTACCTTAATGGCTCCCTCAATTAATTTTTGGAAGTAGGTGGGATATAAATTATGCATGAATGTATAAAGGATCTGGTTTTTTAACTAGAATAAATGCCTTTGGTGACAGCTTAAAAGATCCACTTTAAATCAGCTTATAATACCTATTTTTAAAAGACTTCAAAACTTGAAGTCAAATGTTCTCTTTTTACTTTAGTGACAATGGTGTAATTATTCTTGGGATTAAGAAGAGATTGTCGTTATTAATTTCAGGATAAAGGATTATCAATTCAAAGAGCCTATAATTGGGTCCCTGTTCTGTGTGTGTCATAGCAGGAGACACAGGATGAGTAAGAGGGGCCATCCTGACAGCTGTTTGCAATTTGGTAGAAATCTAAAAGGTGACAGAAGAAGATAAGGTAGTTACAGCCCTTAAGGTAGCTACAAAATCAGTGTCATTAGGGTTCAGAAAGAGGCAAGATTATAGACGAAGAATAAGTGAGACACAAGGGAAGATGGACACAGTCTGAAATCCCCTTTATACATCTCCAACTTGGTCCATTGCTGATACAATACCTAAAGCACAGGCATCTTTGATAAAGATACTGAGAAATAGTTAGCTTGTTATAATTTATATGAGGGTGGCTAGATGAACCTTTCAGAATATATCTTCTATATATGAACTTGGATGGTCAATCAACTTTAGCATCCTTGCTTATTTCCAGCGATTAATAAATGGTATTTTAATAATATGGAAATGGTGGACTATTATATTCCCTTACCTAAAATTATGCCAGTATTGATTGTGATAATTATTTAATGGCTAGGACTGCTTTATTTCCTTCCATGTACATCACTAGAAAATGTAAAAAGTGACTCCTTATAATAGAATTTGGATTATAGGAACTTAGAGTGTTATGACTCACATGAAATTCATTTGGAAAAACAGGAGGGCCAGAATAGCCAAAACAATCCTTAGCAAGAAAAGTGATTCAGGAAGCATCACAATACCAGAACTTAAAATATAATAACTGTAACAAGAATAGCATGGTATTGTCATAAAAACAAACACGAAGACCAATGGAGCAGAATAGAAGACTCAGAGACATACCCACATAAATACAGTTATCTCATACACAAAGATACCATAAACATACATTGGAGAAAAGATAACCTCTTCAACAAATGGTGCTGGGAAATTTGGAAATCCATATATAGTAGAAATTGAACCCCTACCTCTCACCCTGCACAAAAATCAACTCAAAGTGGATCAAGGACATTAGACCAGAGACCCTGCACTTACTAGAAGAAAAAGTAGGCCAACTATCCATCATGTTGGCTCAGGAACTTGCTTTCTCAATAAGACCCCTAAAGTGCAAGAGGTAAAATCAAGAATCAATAAATGAGTTGGTATCAAACTAAAAAACTTCTTCACAGTAAATAATCAAGAATATGAACAGAGAGCCTACAGAATGGGAGAAAATCTTTACTACCTACACCTTAGATAGAGAACTAATCTCCAAGATACACAAAGGATTAAAAAACTTAACATAAAAACAACCCCAATTGATAAGTGGCAAAGAACCTGAACAGGTATTTCATAGAAGAAGAAATAAGAAGAGTCAACAAATATATGAAAAAATATTCAACATCTCTAGCAATTAGAGAAATGCAAATTAAAACTATACTGAGATTCCATCTCACTCCAGTCAGAATGGAAATTATAAAGAATACAAGTAACAATAAATGTTGGTGAGGATATGGAGAAAAAGATTCACTCATACATTGCTGGTGGGACTGCAAATTGGTACAACCACAATGAAAAAGCAGTATGGGGATTCCTCAGAAAACTTGAAATAGAACAACCATTTGACCCAGTGATCCACTCCTTGGCATATACCCAAAGGACTTAAATCAGTATTCTACAGTGACACAATGTTTATAGCAGATCAGTTCACAATAGTAAAGCAATGGAACCAACCTAGGTACACTTTAACAGATGAATGGATAAAGAAAATGTGGTGTATATATACAATGGAATATTATTCAGCCTTAAAGAAGAATGAAATTATGGTATTTGCTGGTAAATGGATAGAAGTGGAGAATATCATGTTAAGTGAAATAAGCCAGTCCCCCAAAACCAAAGGCCAAATACTCTCTCTAATTCATGGATGATAATCCACAACAAGGGAGGGTGGGGAAGGGAAGAATACAAGTTCATTGGATTAGACAAAGAGGAATGAAGAGAAAGGAGCGGGGAATGGGAATAGGAAATACAATAGAATTAATTGGACATAACTTTCCTGTGCTCATATGTAAATACATGACCAGTGTAACTCCACATCATGTACAACCACAAGAATGGGAAGTTGTACTTCATGTACATATAATATGTCAAAATACATTCTACTGTCATGTATATCTAAAAAGAACAAATAAAAAAGCTATATGTTATTTATTTTTGTGGTGTTGGGGATCAAACCCAGGGTCTTGTGCATAATAGGCTGGTGCCATACCACTGATACATAACCCTAGCACTATTTCTGTTATTTACAAGCTACTCACTTTATGGTATTTTATTCAAACAGACCAAGACAGATAATAATGAAAAAAAGTTCTATGACTCAAATAACTTTTTGATGTCTTGGTAATAAAAATATGTTATGCATCTCCTGAGAATCAAACCCATTAATAGTTCCATTTGGGAAGGTTCTTGGAGCCATGGTATCAATTATATCTGCTTATTTTATTATTTTGGATTAGTTTTTATTATATTCCTGAATTTCTGAAAGCAGAATTGTGAGAATTGAGCTATTCTCACAAACCCAGTAAAAAGCAAAAGTATATTTTACAGAAGTCCCCCTTCCCCCACCCAGAGGACAGGAATATAAAATATTGAGAAGGATTTCTAGAAATATTACTCAAACCTCCCAAAACCCCTTAAAATAGCGTTTATGAGTTATTTTTAAGTCAGTGAGTTCATTCAATCAACACTTGAGAACTCACTAGGTAGAAAATTATGATAACAGAAAAGAGGAAAACAAATTTAGCTCCATATGTATTAAATTAAATTCCTAGTATTAATTTTGAAAATCAGTTTCTTGGGCACCAACCATAGATCACGTGGTCTTCTAGGTGAGGGCCTGGGAGGTTAGGG
The DNA here is from genome assembly GCF_902686445.1 of Sciurus carolinensis. Classification (NCBI taxonomy): domain Eukaryota; kingdom Metazoa; phylum Chordata; class Mammalia; order Rodentia; family Sciuridae; genus Sciurus; species Sciurus carolinensis. The sequence goes on from NC_062219.1 coordinate 29,495,219, forward strand.
GACTTCGAGTGTCAGGGTGGGCAGGTGGAATTCCAGTAACAAAACCAGCACATGCTCTTCCCTCCTGAAGCTTGCAGTCTAGCTCTACTTAGCAGAGCAGAAAGTAAATATAGTAGGTTCCTGTCAAAGGAGTTTGCAATCTGGTGAGAAGATGGAGGATATGCAATCACAAAGTAGACGATGCATTCTTATTCAGGGTTGTCACTAAGATCAGTTAGAAGGATTTTTCAAAATTCACATGCCTGGGTTTCCGTCTTTCCCAAAATGAATGAAAACAATTGGCAATGGAGCCCCAGAATGCACTTTTTTTTTTTTTTTTTTTTTTTTTTGTGGTACTGGGGATTGAACTCAGGGCCTTGTGCTTGTAAGGCAAGCACTCTACCAGCTGAGCTATCTCCCCAGCCCGCAGAATGCACATTTTGACAAGCTTCCTCCAGATGGTTCTGGCATTGACCTCTGGTTACAAACTCCTCATCTAAGGTAAGCATGAATGTGCTCACCTGTATTTCCAGCTACTTGGGAGGCTGAAACAGGAGGATTGCCTAGGTAACTTAGTGAGACGCTGTCTCAAGAAACAGACAAATAGTTCCTGGTCTAAAATTCTTTCGAATCACTCACTTCATTATAATCAGTCCATAATTTTCTTCTTGCTCCCAAAGGTTGCCATTTTTTTCCTAGATTAACAAAACACATGAGTGAAATTCCTTTATTATTGTTATTTATTTTTTTTTCTGGAACTGGGGATTGAACTCAGGGGCACTCAATCACTGAGTCACATCCCCAGCCCTATTTTGTATTTTATTTAGAGACAGGGTCTCACTGAGTTGCTTAGCACCTTGCTTTTGCTGAAGCTGACTTTGAACTGGCCATCCTCCTGCCTCAGTCTCCCAAGTCACTGGGATTACAGGTGTGCACCACTGTGTCTGACTGAAATTCTTAATACATGGTAGGAAAAGATAAAAGTAACTGACCATTTTAATGTCTGGCATATACACTCTGACCTGTAATTATGTGTGATTTTATGTGTACTCATCTCCACAAAGATTTTCATTTTAATAAGGCTCATTCTTTCAGATTCTCTTCACTCATCATTTTTATTATTCTTTGTTGTCTTATCTTGAATTAACTGTATTCCTTCCCGTTTGAAATTTGATTTTTCAAACATTGCACAATATTTCAATTTCAGTCACATCAGAAGGATAAAGCAGGGGTTGGGGGTATAGTGCAGTGATAGAGTGATTGCCACTTGAGATATCTAGCACTGAAAACAAAACAAAACAAAACAAAACAAAAAAAAAAGATGAAGCAATGTCTCTGCTCCCTTCCTGGGAGTAAACCATTGCACCTGCAGCACAGTGTCACCAGTGGAATGTGTCCTGTCAAAGCCGAGCCACACCGTGTTCCACAAAGATGTACAAATCTGTCTGTTCCTGGCAGAAACCCTGTTCAAAAGCAGCTTGAACAAGAGCATCTTTAGTTATAGCTTATGAATGCAGGAAGAGAAAATGTGCTCTTTTTTTTACACTATTGATTTAAAAAAAAATAACTTGTGGATAAACACTGAAACTTTTAGTAGTTTCCTGAAGAAGGGGTTGCTCTTTGGTAGGGCATCACATATAGAGCAGAAACATCCAAAATATCACAGAATTGAGTGGGTTGTGGTCATTTCCCTATACAGTTTCTGCATTTTTCTGCATGAACCTTGACAAGCACCTTTTGCTTCCCTGGACTTAGTGCAACTTGTTTCAAAACAACATAAGCAGGTGAGTGTATAGTTGCTGCTTCTTTTGATCTTCTTTCATGTTCCCTTCCTTCTTTTCAAGTTTTGTGGATGTACAGGGATCTCAAGGAAGATGGTGCTGATTCCTTGGACTTTATGATGTATATTTTTAAATGTCAGTTTTACTGGTTGCCATGCTGGTTACCAGTGGAGTCAAGCTGCACACGTATTCCTTATGTTTTTCTCCAGGAGGACAAGTGCTACTGAACATGAATCATTTATATTCATTAAAGTGAGAAAAATCAATAGCAGCACTCTGATTTGCTACTTTGACCTATCTGAACACCTAGAAAATCTGCAGTTCTAAGCACTATGAGGAATGTCTACAATAAATAAACTTACTGTTAAAAAACAAACCCCTAAGTACAGAACAAACTTCTAAGGAAATTCTTGACTAGTCCACCACATCCCAACATGAGAACTCTCCAATAATAGAACTTCATTTTAGAAAATTCCATTGTTGTTTCAAAACTAGTTTGTAAATTATTGTGAATCACATATAACACAAAGTAAAACAGAATTATTTAAGTCAAATAAATGATATCTCATGTTCCTGTCCTATTACACACTGAGACTGGAAAGAAAATGAAGTACTACTGTCTAGCTGTAGTAAGTTGGACAGGGTACTAACCCTAGCCATGGTCCTCCCAGCACTGGAGGACATTGGAGATCATTGAGAACCCTGATCGGTTGAAACCTATACTCTCACAGGCCTGGAGCCGCTGATGGTGGATCAGGTTATTCAAACCCAGGGATCCTTAGAATGAGTTCTTTTCCTGGGAAAAACTTAAAGACATCCCTGAGAATCTACAAATTGGGCATTACTCATGAAAGATCAAACTGCTAAGCAGAAAGATACCATTAGATTCCATTATCAGGCAAAATTCAGCACTGTAGTTCTACTCAAAATTGAATTTTGAATTGTGTTCAAAAATCAAGCAGAGTATATTGCTGTCACTGTAAAGATTAGAAGCAAGTAAGAAAAAATAGTGTGGCCAAAAGGCGTGGGGCATAGGGACTGTAGTTTAGTTAAGGAGTTGCATCTTTTCTGCTTTTTTTTTTTAACTTCAAACTTTATTGCATATCGTAAAACCCGCCCATTGTATGTCTATAGTTCTATGATTTTTAGTTAATTTATCCAGTTGTGCAAACATCTCTCAGATCAGTTTTAGCACATTTCGGCACCCCCTGCCATTGGTCAATTTACTGACTGTCCTCACTCCTGCCTCAGCCTCAGCAACCACCCATCTGCTCTGTCTCCATAGGCCTGCCTTTTAATAGAAACTGCATGCAAATGGCATGAGAGAGCCTGTGGTCTTTTGTCTGGTTTATTTCACTTAGCGTGGTGCTCGGAGGTTCCTCCAGGTTGTTGCATGTATCAGTAGTTCACAGTGACGAATACTGTCCTGTGGTATGGATAGTCCACATTTTGTTTCTTCTCTTGCCAGTCAATAAACATCTGAATTGTTTCTAGTTATTGGCTATTGTGACTAAAGCTTACATAACATTTGCACACAAGTCTTTGTGGGGACATGTTTTATGTCTCTTGGGTAGATACCCAAGAAGGGCAAGAAAGCACATATTATTTTTTTAAGGCAGGGTCAAACTATTATCTAAAGTGTCTGTGCCACTTTACATTCTCACCAGCAATGCATGAAAGGCCTAGCTTCACCTTCACCAACACCTGGCATTTTCAGAATGGTTGGAATACAGTCATTTTTTAACAGGTATGTAATGGCATCGGACTGCAGTTTTATTTTTCATCTTTCTAATGGCTAATGATGGTGGACATATTTTCATGTGCTTATTAACTGTCTATGCCTGCACCTTCTGATTTAGAGAGACTGTATGATGTCTTCATGTCACCATAGGTTTGTCTTCTGGATCACGCATGCTCCTCATTCTCTCTCTCTGGTCATTATGTGTCAGTTCCCTTGGTTTGCATCTCTAATTTCGCTTGACTTTTAAATGTTTGTGTTTCTCAGGATTGAGTTTTAAATTCTTTGTGCTTCTCACTTTGTGTCTTCTCATTCATATTGTCTGACTTCAAATGCCATGTTTACCATGTCAACTTCCAATAATATATCTGTAACCCTGTTCTTTCCTCAGAGTTATAATCAATAGACTGATGGTCCCATGAAAACTTGTCTTGAATGCCTCACAGATAAATTCCTAAATATGCCCAGTACTAACCTCCCCTCCCCTGTGAGACCCCCTCACCTGGCTGCCTTTCTGCCTTCCTTTTTCCCTCCCTCCCTCCACCCTTTATAACTCAAATTATTTGAGTCAAATAACTGAGATCTCATGTCTCTGTCCTATTTACACATTAAATGTTTTCTGGAGTGAGTAGTTGGATTTGGTTTTGGGGCCCCCAGAGTCAGGTCCTCTGGCCTAAGACTCCAGCAACCTTCATAGACATAATTCCTCTCATCCAGAGGGATAAAAAATTGAAAAAAAAAATCTGTACTAGTTATTTACTAAAATTCACTCCCAGCTTTTGGAAATCACACAATTTTAGCTACATATTTATAGTGCTGAATCCTGTTTTCCTTAACGGTATGTACTTTGGGAAGGATCATATTCCTTGTTTATCTTCTGGGTACCCAGTATTACATATTACATAGTTGGAAAAATATTTATAAACACTAAAAGACAACACTGGCATACTTCATTGTTGACATCAGTTGTCTTTCACTGATATGTATTTCTAAATAATCCAGGTTAGTAACATTTATTTTATACCCATAATAAGTATAAATGAAATAAAATCCTATTCTAAGGATATATATGTGTATATGTATGTATGTGCGTGTATATAATATATATTTTTTTAAAGGAAAGAAGGTAGAAAGGAAGGAAAGGGGTTAAAAGAAAGAAAATATTGTTTGAAAGTGTTTTTCTGACTTCCAGAGGTCCTTGGGTTCTTACACACCTGCATAGTAACACTCAGGAGAGATTTCATGACAACTACAACATATGGATGCCTCACAATGCCCTTAAAACCTTTCACCATTATTTCATTATTTTTCATTTGCTCACCCTTTAGCAAAGACAGCTGCCTCTGACTACAGCTGTTGATAGTCCTGATTGAAGCAAACCCCTTGTGTGGTCCATAAAATAGAAGGAGATGATGTTAGGTTAGGAAAGAAACTAGCAGCAAACTGAAATGAGTTGAGTTGTATGGCCAGTGCAGAACTGATAGAACTTTTCACAACAGTAAGTGTCCTCCATTATAGACTAAGTTTTCATTCAGCATCAAAATGTAGCTGCATGCCTATAAATTCACAGAGGTCCACCAGAGCACTGTGTTATAACAGTTATGAATAAGGACTGGACTCAGATTTGCTTTTCTATCTCACAAGTTTCCTCCCTTCCCATCACTTGGTATCTCAATATAGAAAGAAGGCTCTTTATCTGGTCATGTCATTTGATTATTAAAATCCTATTTGTTCTCTTTCTAACCAATCTCTCTAGCAGCCAGTTAGCTGTCTTTTCTTCTTCTGAACTTTCACAAATGTCTAAGGAGAACTGTTTATAAGCAGATATAGCACTGGATTTCTGAAAGGTCGAGGTGGGAAAAGTGATATTTCACATCAATGTGTATAGAAGCGATTGGAGTACTTATGGGTCCATTGGCAAGTGCTCACCATTAGACAGGCTCATAGAGATACAGCTGGGGCCGCAGGTGGGGGCAATCAGAACAGCAACAAAAAGCCAATTCTCAAGGTATTTCGAGGAAAGGCTCTGCAGAGCATCTTAACATTTGGCTCTAAGGATGAGGGGAGTGAGAAATCAGGCCAATCAAGAGGAAAGCTGGATCTGGGTCTTAAGAAAATGCATCAGCTTCAAGTGAAAGAGACAGGATGGAAACCTTCCTGACTTTCACAGGAGTGTATGTGAGCTCTCCCACAAGCTGTGAGAACTTAGGAGCAGACACTTAATTTTCTGGGTACAATATCCTCATCTGTACAATGTTAAGTGAGTTAATTGAACACTATAGTCCCTTCTAACTCAAAATTTCTATCATTTTAACTAATTTAGTCCTTAGAAACCTAGAAGAAGAGAGTGAAAGACTGGATTTGAGTTCAGAGATCACAAAAGGAGCAATGAAAGTAGATAGTAAGAAAGATCACATAAAAGGATCTCAGTGTTCAGTAAATATTTACTATCAAAATCAGAAATGTAGAGTGTCCCCAAGAACAAGAGATAAGAGAGTTCCAGAAATACCACTGGCTGTCAACAGTGTCAAATATCACAGTCAGCAGAGAATAAAACTCAACGAAAGTTCCTAGGTTTGGTGTATAGGATGTCAGCAACCGTAAGGAAGTCCCAGGATGCTGGGTATGTGCATGCCTATAATCCCAGCTACTTAGAAGACTGAGGTAGGAGGATTACAGGCTCAAGGCCAGCATGGGCAACTCAATGAGACTCTGTATCAAAAACAAAAACAAAGAAAGTCTCAGGACCAGGTCACTGGGTTACAGATTTTGAGGACATGAAATCCAGGAGGTACAAGAAGATCCAGTTTGAGTGCAGAAGCCCAAGGGATCTGGGGAGCACTTCCATTATAGAGAATCAAGAAAATTCTGAAAATTGTGTGAAGCCAATATTTACTGTGTTTACTAGTATGATCTTATTTCTCTAGGAAATATGGAATATGTAAATCATGTCATCTATTATTTTAACAAACTATGAAGCCAATTTGGACCCATAAAATATATAGAGGATTTATTTATTCCACATGGACAGTATTGGCAACTAAATTATATCAATGTGTAGGATGTGAACTACTGAGATTTAAAATGGGTAAGAATTTACTTATATATGCTAGGATTCAGAGACTATTTTACATAAAAATTTACAAAACAAAGTACTAAATGCGTATTAAATGAGTTCTTCCCAGAAAATACAAAACAAAGAAGAAACCCAGATGACTTTGCCAATGGAGAAATAACCACGCAAAATTTGTCATGCCATTCAACCTAGCGAGACTGGACAGAACTGGACAAGAAACCAGCTCCCTTCATTGTGTGTGTGTGTGTGTGTGTGTGTGTGTGTGTGTGTGGGCTGAGTCCATCTGGGACCCACCCACCGCCAGCCAGTTTGAGGGGAGGCACAGTGAGGGAGGCCTTGAAGCAAACTCTCTGATTCTCAGTAGAGGACATTTGGTCACCTGAGATTACATGCTCTGTATCCACATTGAAAGTCCAAAAAAAAGTCTATACCAAGGAAGAGGACAGCCTGGTTCAGTATCTGGCACAGGTAAGCACTTGATGAAAGATCTTTGAAGAAAGCAGGTTTCTAGTTGATGTAAATAACAAAACTCCTTTACTGTAATTGGTCTATTGTCTGAAGTATTATCTAGCACAGACTGGTATTTTAAGCAATAAATATCATCAGATTTTACAGACATAATTAGAAATTGCACTTCAGGGAAATTTATTTTCCTAGGACTTGATGGCCTAGGAGAATTTGTGTAGCCTAGTAATAAATATAAGACATGGAGAGGCCTCTTTGTCACCTAACTTTGCTGAATTTTTGTTACTTGAGGAGTGGAAAACATCGGTGAATGTGAGGCAGACTTCAAAGTCTCCTTCTGAGGGTTGAATGTCACCTTTCTCAGCAGAGGTGTTAGGATGCTTAGTGAATGTCCCATTGATAGAGCAGCCTCTTTAGCTGATGGCGACCCATGTTCTTCGGCCATGTGTTTAGAAGGTCTTTTCCATGTGCAGAGTATTTACTATATATATGGGATACACATTTAAGCAATGAGACATGTGGGATACATTTTATATATATGGGATATATTTTAGCAATGGTCATAAATTGTGTATGGCCAATCCATTCCTCAAGGTCAATGATAAGAGTTAAAGAGGAAACTTGACAAATTAGAATATACAAGTAAAGGACACAATGAACTTGGACAATGAACAATGATTGTAAGGGGCCTAGACACACTGGCATTTGATGAAGGCCTGAAGTCATTGAGGATGCTCAGACTGAAGAAGATGTCTGAAGAATATCTTTTGATGTTTCAATGTTTGCCTTTTGAAATGAAGAGTGTGTTTGTTCTTTATTATACTAATGGTCAAGGATAAACACGCATTTCAGCTCCCTATGATGGAAACCTTTATAATGACTGAAAACTCAGACATTATAAACTACTGGGAAAATATTGAGGTCGCCACTGGTCATACTATCTAGGGAAATACTAACATCTCAGTTGCTTCTTAAAAGTGTTCACCCTGCACAAAAATCAACTCACAATGGATCAAGGACCTTCAAATCAGACCAGAGACCCTGCATCTTATAGAAGAAAAAGTAGGTCCAAATCTTCAATTTGTTGGCTTAGGATCAGACTTCCTTAACAGGACTCCCATAGCACAAGAAATAAAAGCAAGAATCAATAACTGGGACAGATTCAAACTAAAAAGTTTTCTCTCAGCAAAGGAAACGATCAGCAAAGCAAAGAGAGAGCCTACAGAGTGGGAGAAAATCTTTGCCCCTCATACTTCAGATAGAGCACTAATTTCCAGAATATATAAAGAACTCAAAAAACTCTACACCAAGAATACAAATAACCCAATCAACAAATGGGCTAAGCAAATGAACAGACACTTCACAGAAGAAGATCTACAAGCAATCAACAAACATATGAAAAAATGTTCACCATCTTTAGTGATAAGAGAAATGCAAATCAAAACTACCCTAAGATTCCATCTCACCCCAATTAGAATGGTGATTATCAAGAATACAAGCAACAATAGGTGTTGGAGAGGATGTGGGGAAAAAGGTACACTCATACATTGCTGGTGGGGATGCAAATTAGTGCAGCCACTCTGGAAAGCAGTGTGCAGATTCCTTAGAAAACTTGGAATGGAACCACCATTAGACCCAGCTATCCCACTCCTTGGCTTATACCCAAAGGACTTAAAATCAGCGTACTATAGAGATACAGCCACAACAATGTTCATAGCTGCTCAATTCACAATAACCAGATTGTGGAACCAAACTAGATGCCCCTCAATTAATGAATGGATAAAGAAACTGTGGTATATATATACCATGGAATATTACTCAGCCATAAAGAATGAGAAAATTATGGCATTTGCAGGCAAATGGATGCAGTTGGAGAATATCATGCTAAGTGAGATAAGCCAATCTCAAAAAACTAAAGGACGAATGATCTCACTGATAAGTGGATGATGACACATATAGGGGGTGGAAAGGGGGCAGGAATGGAGGAAGGAGGGACTCTATATATAGAGAAGAAGGGTGGGAGGGGTGAGGAGAGAGAAAAAAATAGAATGAATCAAAAACTATTATCCTAGGTAAATGTATGATTATACAAATGATATGCCTCTACTTCATGTACAAACAGAGAAACAAGATGTATCCCATTTGTTTACAATAAAAATGAATTTAAAAAAAAGAAAGAAATAGCAGAGGTCAAACATCCTCAAATGGGATTTGGAGATGTTTTTCTAAAAGAAAAAAAAGAAAGTGTTCAAATTGTTTGAGATGATATCTGCTGCTCTTACCATACAGCATATTTAGTTAATGAAATAGAAATTAAATATTATTAAATCAAATATGGCACTGAGCCTAATTTCTGAAGTTACATGATGCACACTGTCAAAAAAAGAGCACAGACACTTCTCAAGGACTGAACACTCATCATCATCATCATCATTACCATTATTTCATTTGAAAAGTAAAAATCACTATTCATGGAAATCTCTAGGGAAAAGACCTGCCATCCATCTCTCCTGTCTGGGAAATGAATTAAAGTATTGAATAAGGTTTAAATTGAGGAACTACTTAAGGGGATGGTGGCAGAGAATTGAATGGAAAGGGAGAAAAATTGAGAATGTTCAAACTAAAAGAAACAGTGTGGATTATGATTTGATATTAAAGGGAAACAAAAAAAGGGGAACAGGAAGTCAGAGTAACATAAAGGGAAACTTAGTTGAAATAATATTTATGTAATTGAAGACTTTTTTAAATATAAAATACATAAAACATCATATCACTAAGAGGAACTCAGGGAATTGGAAAATAATTTAACCGAAGTCTTCGTTCCTGGTGTCACAATGCATGCTAATAAACAAGAGCGCAGTGTGTTGTAGACATCCAATAGGAGCATTAGCCACAAATTTAATGCCAAAAAGGCTTTGAGTGATTCCCCTAGATAAATCAAGCCAGCTGCGCCTCCTGGCCTCATGTCTCATCCCAAACCTAATCACTTCCTGCAAATTTAAATCTGACTTGAAGAATACTTCCAAAATATATTATGGAAATTCAGCAAAAATAATTTTACCTCTGTTATACTTACTCTAAACCTGGTCCACAACACAAAAGTATGGGGGAAGATGGGAAACCAAAGGTAGACAGTCCTCTTCAAGTTTATTTGATACAAATTTTCAAACCATTTTTAAAAGTTGTATCCAAGAAATGGAATTGTACAATTGTTTCAGTTATGGAGTACAAAACAATGCAGTATTTCCACTGCATGCTCCTAGAGTACCTTGAGTTCTTAAATAAAAATCTCATATCATGCAGAGAAAAAGCAGGAAAAGTCTAGAGAGATGATATTGACTTGCAAATAGATTCAATTCTGGTGTCTACACAAATTCCTTTACTTACAGTAAACTTTGGCTTGGTTTTATTAGTTTATATCCCCTTAAGGTTTTTAGGCCTACGGCTGCTCTAGATTAACAGGTCATTGTGGTTGGTGTTTGTTATTGAAGACATAGTGCAGGACTTTGCTAGTAGAATACAGACTCCAGTAATGACCTTACTATTTCCTTTACACGACATTGTGATTCCAGCATAGACTCTCTTGAGGTATGTCCGCTGTATAGCCTGATACAACAGCACAGAACACTTGCAAATTCCAAAACCTTAAATGCAATAAAAGCAAACGATGCATACCTTTCCTGTGGGGTCCCTGTACATACAGGCTCTGAAATACTTTAATGGAAGGAAATGGACAACACCAAATCTGGTCTGAGATTTACCCTGAGGTGATTCTCACATCAAAAAGGAAAAAAAAAAAAAACAAAAAAAAAAAACCAACCACTTTGTCCTCACTATCTTTGGGATTAGCACTTTTTACAAACTTTAAATTTGTTTATTAATTTGCTAGTCTCCGGTATTCTGATTGTGAAGAAAGCAACCTGACAACTGCTCTCTTCTTCCCTGCTTCACCTTTGTGAATGCACCAGCCTCTCTTCTCAGTCCCAAATGGGAATCATGCCGCTGAGCACCTTTAAATCCCCTTCCTCGAAGGGTTTCTTTTATGTAGAAACCTTGGCTTAACCTCCTCTATCCCCCTCGATTTCAGGCTCCAGTGGCAGATCACTCTGTAGCCTCTCTTTCTTCAGTCTCAGAACAGGAGAATAAAGACAAACTTACTCCTGCAAGCTCATGGACATGCTCCCAAGCATCGCTTTGAATCCTATTTTACTTTCAGTTTTTCCACTTTCAACCTGAAGCTTCTCCCAGTTGTCACAGTGTCTGTGATGTTTTTCTTAGTTCAGGACACCACCCCACCTACCATTCCAACTTATGGTACTCCTGCCTGGGAGTTTTCTTCCCTAACTGGTTAAAAAATGCTTCTTGGCTCCATCCATTTAAACATATGGTGCTTGGCTCATAGTAGGTATTCAATAAGTGTTTTTTGGATGAATAAACTCATGAGATGTTAAGTTATACACCAACATTCCGGTTTCCCAAAGCACATGACCCAGAGGAGAGACTTTCTGAGCAGATTTTCTATTTTGTATTGTGTGAGGTCCACTGCTCTCTCCCTTTGATCTTTGCTCTGAACCCCAATTTGTTGTCAGATAACTCAAGTCAAGGAGGGTCAGCCTAGGCACACACAGGTGGTGAATATCAGTAATGTCAGTATGCGGTTTGTGTGCTGATGTTCTACTATGTATGAAAACAAAGATAAGTGATTTTTCTAGAACATCTGCCTCCACTGCTTGCTCCCTGTTGCTCTCTGCATTAGCATTAAAAAAAATCAAAATTTGGGACTTTCCTTATTAACCCTTTGGTAGACACTTATACTTCTATATAATTATATACATATAAAATTTGACTTATATTTATATCTTTCCCCATGTCTAAGAGTTCTTTACATCAACAAATGTGATTGTGACCATATAAGATTACAACCTAAGGAATCTGTAGGTTCATTTAGGAGGAATACTTGCTGGTTGCCACGGGGACACTGAGTCTTCTTCCCTTCCTAAACTCTGTTTATGTGTACATAAACACAGGGTCTGTCCTACACTGTTTTACCTCTAAATTATTCTTCATGCTTCATTTATGTATAATTCATCTTCCAACTATAATTCCTTAAGGGCAGAAACTATGTTTTCAAAAATATTTCTTTTGTATCAACAGCAAAATCTGGTAAATTACAGTTGGTGTCTAGAAATGCTACTGAGATAAGTACTGGCTAAACATTTTAATAAGTGCATTTAAAAACAAAAAAACCTCCTCTTTGTGTAAGTCCTACAGAAATGGTTTCAGTTAATAAAGAAATGGCACAGTTTGACAGTCTCGCAGTATCAGTATGTAAACAGACCTTGAATTCTAGGTCTGGTTTTCTTGCTGATCAGTTCTAAATATTATTATTTACTATACTTGTTGATGTTTTGACTGGTTTAAGTTTTTCTTTAAAAAAAAGATACACAAGTTTGGAGAATTGTTATCTGTTCTCTTGTTTGTTTGTGGAGGGGAAAAGTCTATTTATTTCATTCCTTCCACAGAACAAAATATTTTATGTTTAATATGATACTCTTTGAAGCAATACAGTCCCTTATTCATCTTTGTCCCTTTCCCACATGCCATGGGGTATCCAGTGCATAGTAAGCTTTCGATAACTGCTCAAATCTTTTTATAATTAATAATTATGGAACGCTTTTTAAACGAATAATTTGAAAATAAGAAACCTCAAAGCCCAAAATGGATGAAATTGGTTACATAAAATTTTACATGGGTAATAAAACATAATAAACAAATTCAAAAGATGAAACATAAACTTCAAAAAATATACTTGAGATATAGGACAAAGAACTAGTGTTCATGATATAAAAAGCTTTTATGAATTAAATTAAAAAATGAGCAGGCCAATAAAAATATGAGCAAAAATCAAATGAGTGAATACCAAATGACCAGAAATATACAGTGATTTATCTTCCCTAATAATTAAAATAAAACATATTAAGTGATCTCTCACTTTTCCCCAATAAGATCATCAGAGAATCAAATAATTGATTTTATAGACTTTTGGTTACAGTGAGAGAAAAAGATATACTTAAATGTGGTGAGTGAGAATAAAAAAGTTGTAAAAATAATTTGGATGTATGTGGTGACCTCCTAGAAAATTTGAATGTGCTAAAAGTTTGACCCATATATTGTAGTGCTAGGAACTTAAGCCATGGTCACACTAGCACAGGGTGATAATACATGAACATAGGTGATAAAATTTATTTCATTCTTTGTAATAGTGACACCCTATAAGCAAACATCTATATTATTTTAGAGAAATAAATGTAAAAGAATGGTGTAGACCTATGTGTACAGTTATGGAAAAGTGTTAGCGTTATTTTGAATATAAAGGCAAGTAGTGAGGCATATTTAATATGCTCTTAACTTACAAAATTAGGGTGGACATTAAAATATTTTGGAATTTTGTCCCCAGCAACACGAGGACTGATCTGAGCAGATCTCTTTCCAACTATAAACATACATTTTCTAAAAAGGACTGATAAAATATGTGACAATAAAAGAGAAATATCCTGTTCAACACAAAACAAAGAAAAGAAAATCCCCAAGAACCAAAGTAAAGAAACTAAACCCATGTGTTATAGTCCTGAAAGAACTGTGTCAGCTAACGGGATCCTGCTGCAGAGGCCCAGAGTTCTCAGTCCTATCCCTCAGGCCTTTTAGGGTGTTCCCGACACCAGGATCCTCTGCTCCATAACTTACAGTTGGCTTTCCCTAGGCCCTCTCTGATTGCATATGCCACATTGGAAAGGCCAGAGAACACTCTCCCCTCCTCTCTCTGCCCTAGTAACCTTCAGACAAATGATTTACTGGATACCGTTCATAAGTATACCAGTCCCCTCAGCCCTTGGGGTGGGTTAATTCCAAAGTGTGTTTTGCACCATTTCACTGTTTCCCACTTTACTCACCCATTGAGGTCTCTGACTGAAAAACACACACTTGGCCTGTCTACTTCATTTCCCTTTTCTTCTTTCCCTCAATCTTTCTGAAGTTCTGTGTACCCACAAGAGTCTATAATGCCCTTCAGTCCTTGTTCCAGGATCTGCTTTTGGGGAACCAGTGTTAAATGGCTCTAAGACCTCAGGTGTAAGTCTAGGGTTTTTAAAAGCCAAAGCCAAGAAAATTTGTACCCAGAATCTTGCATTAGCATGATTATAGGCTGCCCCCATGGGAAAAGAGCAATAAGTCTCTATTCATCCTTCTAGGGAGGTGACCAGCCAGTTTCTCTTTCTATTATACAAGGATGGGAAAAGTTAAGAAACCAACTAAACCAACTAACTAACAAATAAGCAAACAACCATCAAACAAAACACTCACTTGAAAGTGGAAACCAAAACCTGAGCCTGTCAGCTAAATGGCAGAGGAATCCGAAGTATGGAAAATTAATGTGTAAATTGGTTTTAAAATGGCAAAATGCCTGGGACACTATTCAGAAGCAAAATAGCCAAGAAATGAAAAAAGTAAATTTCTACTTACTATAAGTCAACAATAAAAAAAAAAATTAAAAAGGAAGCGATTCTTTAAGAAGGAATCAGCAGACAGGAGAATCAAAATACAAGTCAACTAAATAATTTGAAGGAATCCACAAAATAGGCAGGTTACAAATTATTGGAGATACATGAGAGGATAAAAATGATAGACAAAGAACAGTGTACTGAAATAGGAATGAGTAGTTTTTTTAAAAAAATATATACTTCTAGAAATGAGATATAGGGCAATTGAACACAAAAACTGAAATTCGGATCAAATACATTTTAGGCATAGCTCACAAGATGAGTGAACTGGAAGAGAAATCTAGGGAAAATTTCACAATGAAGTAGAGTGAAATAAAGTTACGGCGAATGTGAATGAGTGGCTAAACATGGATGATAGAAAGAGAATGCTGAAGCTCCGGAAAGAGAAAGGGAGAAAGCGAGAAGAGGTGGAGATGTAATTTTCAAAGAAAGCATGGCCAGAATTTCACCAGATTTGATGAAACATATGAAACATAAAAGAAATATGAGATTATAAGGTAAGATAAATTAAAGGAAATCTAGATATCTCTATGAACCTGCAGGACACTGTGTAGCATTCTCAGCTCTCCTCTTGGGAGCTGCTGCAAGACAGCCGTGTGACCCAGCACAGTGCGCCCATCGCAGGCCACTCTCCCCAGACTGCTCCCACTCAATGCTGGGCATGGTGCCTACTACAGCAACGGCTGTCCAGCTGATACCCAAATCTTCTAACACGGTCCTACTCAGGACACCCCATGAACTCTCGGACTAGCTCCAGGCTGAGCCTTTTCCTACCCCAAATTCCTTTACTCTTTCTCCCCTTTCACAATGTCAGACCTGCAAAATGCTGTGAAGTCTCTCCTCTTCCACTCCTCCCTCTGACCCCTTTATCCTTCACAGGCAATTCTCTCAAGAAACCTCCTGTATTTCTATTTTGTCTTGGTGTGTCCTTTGTGGAAGACCTGAACCAACACAGAGAAAACCACAAAGAACAGTCACCAGAGAGTCACACCAATTAGCCTCTCAGAATTTTTATCAGTAATAATGAAGTAAATGGCAAGTGAATATTATGATCCAAGTGCTGAGAGAAAATGACTGAAATCTAGAGAATTCTATGTCCTGTTAAATTATCACTCAGGATTGAGGGTTAAATAAGGACACTTTCCAGTGAAAATCTCTGAATGTATATACCACCTACAAACTCTCAGAAAATGAACATGAACCAAAAATAAAACAAAATATAAGAAACAATGTTGAGCAATGTTGGAAAACATATACACAAATTTTGATAAGCATTTAATAAAAATTTTTAAAAGATAAATAGCTCAGGGTTAAAAACAAACTAGAGTTGAACAATGGACAATAATGACATAGTGTTAGAGGTAGACATAATCTCACTTTAAGACAATTTCAGTAAGTTCTTTATATTATTCCAAGGTGTGATAAGGATATTAAACACATATAAACCTATTTACATTTTAATTCTAGTAAGAAATGTTAAACATGTAAGGGTATCCACTGAAACCAAAAAATAAAAAATAAAAAATAAAAAAATAAAATAAATAAATAAATAAATAGAAATGTCTAGTCTTCAAAGCAAGAAAGCAAAACTAAGACACTCAATCCATCTTGGAGAAAGCAGGGAAAAAATAGAAGTAACAAAAAAGCATAATGAATAGAAAATTAGAGTTAGAATCAAATAAACAAATCTTAATGTGTACATGAATTTAGTTTGACAGCTTAAAGTGTCTGATTGCATTAAAAAGAAAACTTATTTATATATTGTTTTAAAAAGTCATGTCAAAAATCTGAACTCTCAGAACTGTTGAAAGAAAGAGGATAAAAATGATATGTCAGGAAAATCTTAATCAGAAAGAACTGGGATAGTAGCTTTTAATATTAGAATATTACTATTTTAAAGTTAGACGAATACCCTTCTTTGCAGCAATGAAAGTAACAACAAGAAGTAACAACAAGAAGTCCTGAATTTATACTTCCCTACCAGGCAAACCTCAAAGCAAAAACCAACAAGTTTATAAGGAGTAATTCACAAATTTCTAATTAGAGCAGGAGATTTAACTTACACATCCAATTCATTAACCTACCATGCAAAAATCTAGTAGGGAATTCCACAATTTTGACTACCCAGTTAAGTTTGATCTGATGGCTATGTGTAAGCACCATTTCCAACAATTACAGAAAATAAATTCTTTTCTTTCTTTTATGGATTTATTAAACCAAAAAAAATGACTTAACAAGCAATAAGCAAGTCTTAAATATAGGAATGAATCATTTTACATAAACAGCATTCCCTGCACACAGTGGGTTATATTTGGAGATCAATAATAAAAGAAAGCAGTCTCCTTCACACCCCCCATACTTAGAAATATAAAATAATCACTTCTAGATAATTATTGAAGAAAAACAAAGTTATGGAAACTTCAAAATATTTAGAAATGAACTGCAACAAACATCCCCTACTTGATTATGATAAATTATGATATTCAATTAAAAAGGCAGTGAGTGGGAAATTTATAGTTTGAATGGTGTAGATTAGAAGGGAAGGAATGTTAAAATGTGGTAACCAGCTTACTATATTCAGTAAACTGAAAGACAGTAGAAGAAAGAAAAGTATTGAATCAAGCACAGAAATTCATGCAGCAGAAGTAACATCAGCGCATTCCCACCTCTGGGGATCTGCACTTGCTGTGCACTTTGCCTAGAACATTCTTACCCCAGGTGTCTGCATGGCTCACCCCTCAACTCAAGGTGCTTTCTCAGAAGTCATCTGTTCAGCGAGGCCTCCCAAGTGCTCCATTAAAACTTTCATGACCAGCCTTTCCTCACATTTTCCCACTCTCTTTCTTTGCAATTATCATCAACTAATGATGGTTTTTATACATGCATTAAATTTATTGTCTGTGTTCCTCTATTATCTATTTTGCTTGCTGATAAATCTACAGGTGCTTTGAACACCTAAAGTCTTCTGAACATTTGAAATACTCATTAAAAATTTAAACTTTCATTAATAAAAGAGCAATATCTAAGTCTGTGAATGTAAGTCAAAGTTTAATTATCAATATTAAAGTTAACAATGATTATCTTTATATTTTTCTACTTGTCCAATTATTTACAACATGATTCTACCCCTTTGTAATAACAACAAAAGTCAAAAGTACCCCCAAATGAATCACATATGCATAGTTCCTATTGTAACTAAATTCTATTATCATTTGTAACATTTTTTCCAGTATCTGTGAAGTTGTTAAACAAATAATGTTAAAGATCTACATGAAAAGTTATTCAAGATACTTTCAAAAACATTTAGGCAAAAAATTCCATAATGCAAATATTCACAGGGCACTGTATGAAAAAAAATTTTTGAGTATATTACTGGACTCAAATGTCAAGTCCGCAAAACACGTAGACAAAGGGTATGGGAGGTATTAGCAAAGCTTCTTTACCCCATGCCTAGATGCTTCTATGCATCTTGGCATTTTCTGTTTGCAGATGATTTAGAAATTCAGACTGGAGAAATTTAGAAGTGTATAGAAAAGAAGAGGGAAGGGAATTAAACAATTACCACTCACTGTAGACTTCTTGACGGGCTTACTCTTAGCTCAGTTCTCCAAGCTCAGTGTAAGCACATTAATCAGCAACCTTAATCATAAGGGTGACTGTGCACACAGACTGTTATCAGAGTGAATTTTTTTTATGCTTGTAAAATGAATCCATTAATATAATTAATCGTAGAAAATTAATTGAAATCAGAAAAGCAAAATACTAATGCATTAGACAATACATTAAGACACAAAAATTGTATCTTAAGAACAGTGAGTTCTTTCTATTTAAAGGATAAAGCTTAAAATCAGAGAAAATCTTCACTAAGTTCAAGATTATGAAGTTTGCACAGTTTAACTAAAAGGTTTGGATATGGAGAAATGGAGCACTTAGCACGTTTACTCAATAGTGATATATAAATGTGTAGTGTTAAGTTGTGTTTTTCAAAGTTCACATGCACATTGAATGGATTTATTATTCAACAACTAATCAAAATGTTGAATAAAGGGGCAATCAAGTGAAGTTTCAGGTGAAACTACCATAGTTGATTTCATTTAATGTGTCTACATAATCCTTGAGCATCTTTATCTAACAGTTCCAATTCAAACAGAATGAATTTGCCTTGGGGGACTGTTAGGTAGGGAGGAACCCTAGTGTCAAATTTCCTTCTGTGTGATCTCGTAGCAAAGATGTTTTAGTCAACTTTATATCACTGTGACCAAAATACTTGACAAGAACAACTTAGAGGAGTAAAAATTTATTTTGGCTCCTGATTTCAGAGGTCTTAGTCCATGGTCAGCCAACTCCATGATTCTGGGCCCAAGTGAGGTAGAATATCATGGAAGAAGGATGTGGTGAAGGAAAACAGTTCGGGACATGGCAATTAGGAAGCTGAGAGCTCCCCTCACTAGGGACAAAATATAAACCGCAAAGACACACCACTGGTATCCTACCTCCTCCAACAACATCCCACTTGTCTACAATTTTAACCCAGTTAAGCCATAGTAATGGATTAATCCACTGATTAGGTTTCATGTCTCATAATCTAATCATTTTACCTCTGAACATTCTTTCATGGTCTCACACATAAACTTTTGGGGGACACTACATATACAAACAATAACAAAAGTATTAATCAGGCAGAATAAAAATGGAACTTCTGATTTTTATCCACTTTTTAATATGCTACAAATATTTGCATTTGACATATTGCCTTCCTCAGAGAAGCTATACATTGTGAGGCACAAATACATTTTTTTCGATATGACGTTTGCTTTGTAGGGTCTTATGTGAAATTAAAAGGATCTTTTTAATCCTGATTAGAATAAGTTATACACCATGTATGTATGTGTCAAAATACATTCTGCTGTCATGTATATCTAAAAAGAACAAATAAAAAAAGAATCTTTAAAACAGAAACATCTTTTAAAAGACAATAGCCATGCTAATGTGATGTGAATAATGCTGCAGAAGAAAAGCTTAAGCAATGTTGGGGAGTCTCTGAAACCTTAAATAGGAATTCTTTCTGACTTAGACACGGAGCAATACTAACGTAGTAAATAATGATTTGCAATAGAATTCTAGTTTGCTTTCTGGAGGCAAATTATCAGGATGCTACTGATTGAATTTATATAAGATGAATATTATAGCAACTGAACTCCTCTTTGTAAGTTCCCAAGCCAGTAAAAAAGCTGGCATTAGATCATTTTTGATAACTCACTTAGGGTTCTGTTGGGAAAAATTAGAAGAGCTACTAAGAAACCAGGTGATCTAATCATAATGTTATGTATAAAACTCCTGATTTACATGAATTAGTTGTTTTCTTTCAGAGCTCATTTCTGTTATTATTGCTCCACATTATGAAAATCTTGCCATGGATAGTTTCCTAAATATTGTTAATTAAAAAGCAAAGAGATGATTTGAGGCTATGAGATGACAATGATGATATAATAACACTAGTTAATAGTTACTTTGATCTTCCCACTCTCAACCCTGTTGCACATGAATGCATATATCATGCGCATAAATGTCAAACATATATACATACAATTTATATATAAATATATTTCTGACAATAGTGCAAGGGATTTTTAAAGTCACTACAAAATGAAAGGAAACCAAGTCACAGAACAGTGACTATCTTCAGGTCTTAGCACCTTAGGGTATCAAAGCTAAGATAGATTTCCAGGGTCCTGCCTTTCTGCAGAATTATTTTCCTTTATTCAAACATATTCTATGTTTTCTATAATCACTAACAACTTCGTATGTAAGAAACTGACTGTGGAGCACCCTACCCACCCCCCATCACCCCCACTCAACAGGCAACTCCCTGTCCTTGCTTTGCTTGCTCTTAATAAGAGAAGAAAATGTATTCCTGGTATCTTAAGAAATCTAAACAAGTATTCCCACAAACCCTGTTGCTTCTGTTGTTTAGGGTCTATAGACTCTCTGTACTTTGGTTTCAAATCCTTGTGGGTTAACCAGACTTTTGAGGGCTGACGGGGACTCAAACTGTCATGAATAATTCAGTGTCCCTGCAACCATTCTTTTTCAATTCTAGAAGTCTGAACCAAAACATCTTTGTAAATTGTAGATGCCCATACTATGGTGTAAAGAAAAATATAATGATACATTTTAAAGCAATTGATCTTTATTAGGGGCCACATATAACTATAATTGCACTAAAAACATCTCAGGATAAA